>NC_141696.1:137052509-139452509 GCF_964263255.1 Lissotriton vulgaris | reverse complement strand
TAATTGCAAGTCGCACAAAAACAAAATTAGAGACTTGCAAAATGCAATGGTCGTACATCTGGCCCATAGTCTATAAATTAGATAGGAAGTATTTTTTCTTTTCAAATGCGGTTTGTGGTCCTTAGCTTCGAGTCTTTCCACACCATTTCCCCTTATGTGACCAAATACATTTCATGCAAAGTATCAAATGACCTTTAACTCAGATTTAGTGCAACATAAAGGAGACAGAACAAATAAAAAAATACTTCTTAGTTAGACAGCCTAAAATAAAAGGAGGTCGAAGATATCCAAAAATGAAATGAAACAAACAAATCAGGTAGAAATAATACAGAAAATGTGATACTTACCGCTGACAGTCAGCTTTCTGAGTGATCGCTCTCCGAGGGATGAAAGGTCCACATACGCACAACCAACAAGGCGATCAGTGTCTTGTGGCCTTTCTGCGTTGGGATCCTTTCCATATGCTCGCCATACCTGGATTTCCAACCTCTCTTCTCTAAGGTACCACAACAAGGGCTGGTCCTTAGTTAGTTCCACTGATTTTGTCTGCTCAAATAGTGCAGTCACTTGCTTTCCATCCTCTGACACCTTTGGCCTTGCAAGCGGAGAACAGACCGGTTCATTATTGTACACCTTGTACCGGAGATAACAGAAGGTGCTTTTTTTAACATGCTTTTGGCCAGCAAACAGCATGCAGTGCACTGGAAGCCACACCCTTGGAATGGAAACAGTCATAGTCACCAGGTTTTCCTTTCGCTGCCATTCATCACTGTCCTCTGCACTATCTTCCTGTGGTTCATCCTCAACATTCCAGCCCAGCACTCGGGCAGCGTCCGTAACACGATCTCGATCGGTACGATGGGCAAAAGATACAGAGAGCTCTAAGCCCCCCACAACTGTCTGTAGAACACTTGCAGAGTGAGACTGCATCAAATCTTCTGGCAGAGTCACTGGATACCAGCCACTCATACCTACAGTAGAGGAACAAAATATGTTTAACACTTGTGAAGAAAGCAGTCAAAATTACTCTTATATCAGCTTTTTAATCAACGGCGGAATTTTCCTGTTTCATTAACATACATACTGTGTAACATTTGCAAATCAACCAGCCAACTGAATAGTAATATAAAACATTAAAACTAAATATAACAAGTTAGTGCAAGCTTCTCCAAAGAGTAGTAGCCAGCCAGCTACTATTAAGTAGCTCCCCTCTGTGCAGCCCACCCAACTCAATTAGAAGCTTCTGCTTGGTTTAAAAATTAGATGTAAACAGAAGTTGTAAAATGTGTGTATTTTCAGAAATGTGAACTGAGTTTTGGAGAAAAAATGGCGCAATTTCCAAATTATATTTAAAGCTGATATTTGAATGATAAATCGTGTTGCATTGGTAAGATACATTACTAATATTATCACCTTGGTGCAAAGGCTGGGCTGTTGTGTTACCCAGGTCAATGCATTTCAAATTAATAAAGTATTTTTTCACATCACTTATGAAGCACCAAGGTCATCATTCCGGTAATCTTGTACAGGATGACCGCTAATCTTGTTTGATGTGGTCTCTATTACAACACCAATAATATTTGTTTGTAGCTCCGGATGATTTTTATTGAACATAAGTTCCTCTTCTTAAAAGGTTACACAAGCAATCAGACTCCGAATAAACACAACTTTAACTTTCTTAGGATTTTCTATAAATCATACACATTGGGACACCTATAGACCACTGTTTTAAGAGCTCAGTGATCTGTGCATGTATATGCAGGTTGACTTGCCAAAACCCCTTTCCCAGGCTGCACGTTCCTGTGTTTACTGCTTTATATTGGTAAGCATTTACACAGTCCAAGCACCTACCCTTCTTGTACTAAAGGAAGTGTCTGCAATTTTCAGAAGAGCCGAAGTACTAAACAGAGTACCACTGTGCCAACAGCACAAGGAGCTCATGGTATGATAGCTTTTAAATCAGAAGCCTTATTAAACCAAAAAATGTCGAAATATAAGAGAAGATTCTCTCAAAAACACAATTTCAGTTGAAAACTGAAGAGCTCAAGCTCCAGGATCCTCGCAGAAGGAGCCGGAAAAAAGAACTGACCCAACTGTCACCTGTGGTGCATCATGGGAGCAGGGGGTTGCCTTCAGGTCTTAAAGGCACGGTACCCCTACTCTAATGCCTTAAAAGGCAAGGTGTCAGTTTTTCTTTGTTGCTTTATACTCTACTGCAGCCTACTGGCAAATGCCTGCAATTACAGGTTTTTCCTATGGCAATAAAGCATTGGTGTATACAAATGTTTTCCCGCTCTCTTTCTTCCTTAGGGGTTGGGAGAGTACTACTGTATGTATGCTAATTTATGTAATTTTGCGGCAATTTTGCCAGTTGGGAAAGGTCTTAGGCTGCACATATATGTTTTCACATACATATACATATATATTTATATGTATTTTCTATATGCTCCGGGATCCCGCACATGGGCGGGGATTATTCATAGATTATGAGTATGAGTATCCCCTGGATGAGAACTACAATTGTTTGTTAATACCACCTGGGCTTTATACGGTGTATAGTCGCTCACCTGTATATTATTGTTGGGGTACAATCAATAGTAATGGCTTGGAGGTCTCTGGTCTCCAGCTGTGATTCAGTGGGGTCAGCATAAGTCAAAAGGTTGAGAACCACTGTACTAAACCAATAGTGGTAAAGCAAGAAATATAGTCATGTAGTTGACTTGTAAAGGAAAGAGATAAGGGACAGCACTGATATGCAATGGCATTTAGTAGCGGAACCCGTGGACATGCAATGACATTTAGTAGCAGACCCAGCAATATATTATTACCTGATCGCTTGTTCAATAGTTCTCTCGTTGGAACCTTCACAACCCCCAGTAAGTAATCTTGTAATGAGCGAAATCTTGCTTCACCAGCTAAAACAATTTCAAAAATAAAAGTAACATTAACAGACGGACATTCTGCATTCGTTCTTGAATATTTACGACTCTGAACAGAAGTCAGGACTGGTTATATTTTACATTCATGGTCCACACTCATTGGGCTATTGTAATTCAAGAAAGAACCCAACAGTGATGAAAAATGCATTCTTAATAAGGAAATCTGTAATACTGAATCTCCTAATGTGAAAGTCAAATATCCCAGGCACTTGAAAATTACTCTCAATGTGAATCATGGTTTGGTAAACCCGCATCTATAAACCTTTTTGTTTCTCTTTTTTTCCCCAAAGGCTCCATTTAATACTTTTGCCTAAAGCGAAAGATCCTGTTTACGCAGAGATAATCTATCTTCATACTGCTTTTCATTTACATCTTCCATTTAATTAAAGTGTATCTGTATATGCACAATTGGAAATGACTGCCAACTTGTACAAACAAGATGAGGTAAGAAGATGTGATTTATTTCTGTTAATGTCGCTTTTGAGCTTTCCATGGTAAGTGCAAACTGACCTGCTTAAGCCCACAACCATAGAGGGTTAATACCCTATGGTGTGTGGTCCTTGACTTGTAATGCAGTACATTTCTCGCATTTGCACACAAGATCACAGCCGACCAGCTCGCCACCTCCCTGAGCCAACACCCTCCTGCCAGCTCAGCGAACCCCAGCCAGGCCGCCGACAACCTCACAAAGTGGATCAGCAACTGCGCGGACGAGCTCGCCCCGCTGAGGACCCCGCCCATCAGACCCGGCAGCAAGAAAGCCCCATGGTTCACCGACGAACTCAAGAGCTCCAAGAAGAACTGCCGAGCCCTCGAGAAAGTCTGGAGAAGGGAACCTACACCGGACAACAGGACCACCTTCAAGCTTGCCACCCGGAAGCACCACCAGCTGAACCGCGCCGCCAAGAAAACTGCATTCAAGGACCGTCTGGACAACAACGCACACAACTGCAAGGAACTCTTCAACATCGTGAAAGAGCTCTCCAACCCCAGCGCAGGAAACAACAACATCACCCCATCGCAAGACCTCTGCAACTCCCTCGCCTCATACTTCCACAACAAGATCGCAGACATACACAACAGCTTCAACAACCAACCAACGCACACCACGACCGAACAACCACCCCCCACCACCACCCTCCACGCCTGGACTCCGATCAGCACCGAAGACACCATCCGCACGATGAACTCCATCCACTCCGGATCGCCGACCGACCCCTGCCCTCACCACGTCTTCAACAAGGCCGACGCTGTCATCGCACCCAACCTGCGAGACATCATCAACACATCCTTCGACACCGCCACCTTCCCTGAGAGCTGGAAGCATGCCGAACTCAGCGCTCTACTCAAGAAACCCACAGAGGACCCCACCAAACTCAAGAATTACCGCCCCATCTCGCTCCTCCCGTTTCCAGCCAAAGTCATCGAGAAGACCGTCAACAAGCAGCTGGCCGCCTTCCTTGAGACGAATGGATCCCTCGACCCCTCACAGTCTGGCTTCCGAGCCAACCACAGCACCGAGACCGCCCTCATCGCCGCCACCGATGACATCCGAGCCCTGATGGACAACGGAGAAACAGCGGCCCTCATCCTCCTAGACCTCTCCGCGGCATTCGACACTGTCTGCCACCGCACCCTAGTACAGCGCCTCAGCAACGTCAGAATCCAGGAGAAGGCTCTGGAATGGATCATCTTCTTCCTCGACGGAAGAACACAGAGAGTCCGCCTACCACCGTACAAGTCAGAGGCCACCGAAGTCATCTGCGGCGTCCCTCAAGGATCCTCGCTAAGCCCCACACTCTTCAACGTCTACATGAGCCCCCTCGCGGCCATCGCACGCCAACACAACCTCAGCATAATCTCCTACGCCGACGACACCCAGCTGATCCTCTCCCTGACCAACGACCCCGCCGCCGCCAGAGCCAACCTGCACGAAGGGATGAAAGAGGTAGCCGAGTGGATGACGACCAGCCGCCTGAAACTGAACTCAGACAAGACGGAGGTCCTCATCCTGGGCTCTTCACCCTCCGCCTGGGACGACTCCTGGTGGCCTCCCGCCCTGGGCACCGCACCCAAACCGACAGACCATGCACGCAACCTGGGCTTCATCCTGGACTCCTCCCTCTCCATGACCAGGCAAGTCAACAACGTCTCCTCGGCGTGCTTCAACATCCTACGCATGCTACGGAAGATCTTCTGGTGGATCCCCACCGAGACCAGGAAGAACGTCACCCAGGCCCTCGTCACTAGCCGAATGGACTACGGCAACGCCCTCTACGCCGGTACCACCGCCAAGCTCCAGAAGAGACTCCAGCGGATCCAGAACGCCTCTGCCAGACTCATCCTCGACATCCCACGAACCAGCCACATCTCCGGACATCTGAGAGACCTACACTGGCTCCCCGTCAACAAAAGAATCACCTTCCGCCTCCTCACCCACGCACACAAAGCCCTACACGACCAAGGCCCGAGCTACCTCAAAAACCGAATCAACTTCTACGCTCCCAAACGCCACCTCCGATCAGCCAACCACGCCCTCGCCGCCGTCCCCCGCATCCGAAGAGCGACTACAGGAGGAAGGTCCATCTCCTACCTAGCCGCCAAGACCTGGAACACCCTCCCGACCGACCTGCGCCTGACCCAAGACCACCTCTCCTTCAGGAAGAAGCTGAAGACCTGGCTGTTCGAGCAGTAGCGGCACCCCCCTACCCCCAGCGCCTTGAGACCCTACGGGTATGTAGTGCACTCTATAAATGTCTTTGATTGATTGATTGATTGATAGGCCCCACTATTCACCTTGTGCCCTCATTTCCTAACATCCTCTTGCTTCTCGCACCGGGGCTCAGGTGTGTACATTCATTGTGTCACAAACGACTGAGAACTAAACAGTGCAGGTACATGGTGCCATTAAAAAAAGTTCAGTAGGCCTCTTTGAAAAAGTCGTTGCAATCAACATTTAGAAATGATTAAGGTCTCAAAAACCGGTTCCATTTCAAATGTAATGTACATTTCCACATGAAATGTGGCACGCCCGACACACCTTAGGAATGCTGTATTTACCTTGAGCAATATTCTGGTGATATACTGAGAAAACAGCCTCTGCATTATGCAAGAGTTCTGCAAGGCTGGTTGCTTCACCAGTGCTCCGTTGAATTACTAAGTTACAAGGGAACTCAGCATGGTGGTCAAACTCTGGGTAGAACGTCATGGCCACAGCTCGAGTATGCCGCTTCTGCTCATCAGGAAGGAAGGACAGGTGTAACGTGACGTATGCATTCACACCAACATCAGCACTGTACTGGAATGAGGAGTGCTGCTCCGCTACAACCCTTAATTTGAAAGAAGAAAAAGAAATCTAAAAGATATCGGGCAACTCACACAAGTAAATCTAATTAGCAGCATCTTTGTACCCACAAATGTCCCCCCACAAACAGTGTCTATGTACACTAATATTCCCACACTCAAAGAAATACTTTTGTTTAATAATGCTTAAAACAAATCTAAATTTTATGAATTAACATGGAAGACACTGGAGGACCGAAACTGGTGGCAAATGTAGAAAACTGATCAGATTGGACGACCTGCGTAGTTTGGAGGACTCAAGTGTCCGGTGTCACCATTTAACTGTTTTGACAGCCATCACCCTCCCACAAACATGAAGATGGGCTTTATATGGAAGTATCTATGTGCTTTTGAATTTCCCAGGCCCAACCCAAAGGCATCCGTAACAAGGAGGCTTTTAATCACTGATCCTGGCACTTGAGTGCCCAAGATGCCCTGTAAATGGATCTTCCGGGGCCACTGGGCCTCTTAGCTGACACTTCACAGGCCAAATACATGCTATGTCCATGCTCCCAAGACCACCCGATCAATACAGCTAGCTGTCTACTTTGCACCTCTAGCAGAACTGTTCCCAGAGGATTCAATATATCCAGCATCTTGTCCTTGAGTGCACTGTACGATGGTCTCTGATATGCTTGGGTAGGAAGGTGATTATCAGAGCACTCTCAAGCGTAGCAGACCCCCTCTAAATTGCAAAAACATACAGCATATTTGTGGCCTTTTACTTTATTTGCATGGCTGGCAAAAGTATTCTAAAAAACATCTGATTCCCTGGAGGACAGGATCTGCTCTCAGGAGTGTGGATCTCCTCTGAATTGAACAGGGATAGGCATGGGGGAATCATTAGGATCTGCCAACTTATTGATCCCAATCGACTGCCTCTTTGGCTAAATTATAGAATCCCAGCTTGGTTTTTATATAGCACTTTATACCACATTCCTGCAGTTTCTAAGTAATAGAAGTAAGAGGTGCCGCTAAACCCAACTTAATGCTACTTAATTTACTGACCTCTGGAGAATGGAAGGCTTAGTCGGTCAAGCAGTGATTCATATTTGTGATCACCTACCAGCTCACTGCATGTTATAGTAGTAAGCATTCATCTCGCCGTGCCTTCATTCCAGCTTTGTGTTTGGCACAGATGTCACCACCACCACCAACCCTGGAACGCTCTGCCAACACCAAGCTGATAGGGCCCCTTCCCTCAGATAATTTGAATAAATTTTGTGCATACTGCAACATCCAAAGCCACTGACTTCCGTAGTTGACATTTCACGCATAACCATGTTCATGAGTGTCAGTTTAAAATGACCAGAGTTCCTTCTCGATTCACATATTTTAATAAACCCCTGCATTATGCAGGTTCTAAACCTTGAAAGGTACATGTAACTTATTCTATCTTGATGTTACTGTATTCGTGATCATAATGAGCTTGAAAGGAGGAACCCATCTTTGCCCAACATGCGATTTTATGTACCCGATCACTGCATCCGACTTTCTCATTAAATAATAAGCAAGCTTCTAAAGTGCATGGTTACACTCACTAGTGTGTCCCCGCGCTGCAGCCCGAGCTCGTCAGGAGCAATAATGTGACATAGCATAGAGGAAATCTATGGGCGGAAGAGCCATGTTTTCTTTTTTTCCGAAAAATGATTTCAGAATGTTCCTTCCGCAGAGCAAGAGGGAGGCCATTTCAGTGTTTAGCGGCTAGATAGCGGAAGGATCTGCTACTCATTCTTGCTCTTTTGATAACCAGGGTTTTGACCTGTCCTGTCCCCGAACATCTTAGATGTCGGGATGGAGCATAGGGGGACAGTAGGTTGTGTAGATAACTCGGCCCTTTCCCCTGCAGAATACAGTGACTGACACAGAGGGCCTTAAAAAGTAGTCTCTCCCTCACTGGGAGCCAGTGAAGGACAGTGAGGGTATTCTTGGAGGAAGCTCTCCTGGACAGCATCAGAACAAGGCTGGCCGCCGCGTTCTGAATGCATTGAAGTCTCTTCAGACACTTACGACTTGCTCCCAGGTAAAGAGCATGACCATAGTCCAGGTGGGAAGTTACATTGACTATATTTCGTTGTGCAGAGGGGCTTTACCGAAGTACAAATTAAGCACAGGGTACATAATGAATTGGGTTACCAGATATGCCATGAGTTAGTGAATGACTACCAGGGTTGCTAATTATAACAGCAGGTGAAACTAACGCAGTGGTAGGTACATCAGCTTTCAGATAGATGCTGCATCAGAGGAAAGCTAAGGAACATGGGTAAATACAAGCAAAAATCATGAAAGACCAAAGGCTGTAGTTTTTTAAATCTTTCTTTCCCACAAAATATGAACACAACCAATGTTAGTAGTCGGGAAAGGTACTGAAACAAAGTACTAGATAAAGCTCTTTCACAATGATTGTAATCTGTACATTTAAATACAGATAAGACAGATGTTCCGATCATGATAAGTTTAGAATCTTTCAATATGCGCAATCTGTCCAGTCTTACCTTGCGGCTGCCTGTAACCCTGATGCTCTGTGCACCTGCACAGAAATGGAAACTGCTCGTGCAGCTAACACACCGGTTGTTGTTTTTGTCGAGCGTCTGTACTTAATGCTGACATTCAGCAGACCTGGACAAGAAAGAAGGAGTGGACAATTAACGACTCTGTATCCAGAAAATATATAAAAACTTTATCAAGGTATATTGTCCAGAATCTTGAGTAATCAAAAGATGGTACACTAAATTCTTTTGAAATATTCCCTTGCACTAAGACCTGCTCTGCTGTAAGATGGTATACAAGGAAAGCATTTCAGCATTTTTTAATTTATTGATTTGTAAAGCGTGAACTATCACTCTAAGGAGCATCTTCGTGCTGAGCAGCAAAAATGAACGAATATAATAAATACTTGCAGAGCTAACCTCATTGGCCAGTGTACCACACAACCATAAACTGTACACCTATCTCTAACATTCCCTAGATCATGGCAAGCTCTGCATCCCATACCACTATAACTGCACCTTGGTGGGCATCACACTCAACATGAAAATTCTTCCCTCACATGCAGAAAACAAAGACAACAATCTTCTACACACCCTTTATGGTGTAGCTTGACATACGTCGGGGTAAGTACTTCAGAGCTCAGAATAGGATTTGTAAGCGCTATACCGATCCAACGATACAAATTATAGAATATATTTTGCTGTGGTGCTTTCCCTCAAACATTTGAGGTTACCTAGGAATTTGATCATACAATTACCACTGACCAAGGGCTCTGAAGACTGGATATAAGCTGGCCCATTCAGCATATCCATTCTTCAGCTTCTATTTCCAGGAGCTCTATGCACTGTGCTCAGAAAAACAGAATCCTTGGCAGTCTTCCTTCTAAGGTTAGGGCAGTTCCCGAACACTAGGAAGAAACTCTGCTCCTGCTGAAACACCAGAAAGGTAGACTGCCAGGTGTGGAGCGAACTTGCTGTGGGCTAGTCATCTGGCCATCTTGCTGTGAAGAGAACGGAGAGGAGGAGCCTGCGAGCCTTAGAGCTCCTGTGTAGGTCATCCACCAGTCTCCTTCAGTGTGGTTTCTGAAGTTGACTTGCTGCAGCCTATTACTTCGGAGTGAAAACCCCCATTCACCCACCCCTGTGTGCAGCACCTTAAGGGTTGTCAAATCTGAGACAAATCACCTTATCAAGTCCATGAGTTGCTCCTTATGGAATGTTTATTCTACAACTGGTGATCAAGTGTGGTCTTTTTGTTGGAACCTTGCATCTGCTGCCTTTCTTCCATGAAGGGTGATCGTGTGCAGCCTGTATTGATACACTACAGCTGCTGCCTTTCTTCTGTGAAAAGCAATTGTGTGCAGCATGTGCATTGATATCCTACATCTGCTGGCTTTTTTACTGTAAAAATCTGTGGTGTGCAGCCTGTGCGATACCCTACATTTGCTGCCTTTCTTCAGTGAAAAGTGATCCTATGCAGCCTGTTGTTGGTACCCTACATCTGCGTCGTTTGTCTGTGAAAAGCCATTCTGTGCAGCCTGTGTGTTGATACCCTATATCTGCTGCTTTTCTTTCGTGAAAAGCGATTCTGTGCAACCTTTGTGTGGATACCTTTTACATCTGTTGCCTTTCTTCTGCGAAAAAGGATTGTGTGCATATACATTACATCTGCTGCCTTTCTTCTGTGAAAAGCGATCGTGTGCAACCTGTGTGTGGATACCTTTTACATCTGCTGCCTTTCTTCCCTGAAGGGTGATCGTGCGCAGCCTGTATTGATACACTACAGCTGCTCCTTTCTTCTGTGAAAAGCAATTGTGTGCAGCATGTGCGTTGATACCCTACATCTGCTGGCTTTTTTCCCTGTAAAAATCTGTGGTGTGCAGCCTGTGCGGTACCCTACATTTGCTGCCTTTCTTCAGTGAAAAGTGATCATATGCAGCCGGTGTGTTGATACCCTGCATCTGCGTCGTTTGTTTGTGAAAAGCGATTGTGTGCAACCTGTGAGTGGATACCTTTTACATCTGTTGCCTTTCTTCTGTGAAAAAGGATTGTGTGCAGCCTGTGTGTGGATACCCTACATATGCTGCCTTTCGTCTGTGAAAAGCGATTGTGTGCAGCCTGTGCATTGATTCACTACATCTTCTGCCTTTCATTTGTGAAAAGTGATCGTGTGGACTCTGTGTGTTGATATACTACAGCCCTGAAGAGGTCCATTTGTATGTGGCTGCTGTCCTTGACTCAAACTTTGGATCCCAGAAACCTAATGACCTCCCAATGAACACTTCGTTGAAAAACAAGCTCAAAGAAAAAAACTAAGTCCAAAGGTAACCTTTTGACCGGGACCTAGCCCTCAGCCTATCCAACCCACGCTCTATCGCGGTCAGCCTAAAACTTTGACTTTGTCCTGGTCGAGCGAGCCCAGAGTGCTGCAAGTGGCGCTATAAAGTTTTTGGCACTAGAATGCACAATGTTTGATTTCATCTTTAAAATTCTTTCAATAGATTCCTGTCGTTTTCGTGTCATTTAAAAGATAAAAATATTCTCTATTTTTGAGAATTGGTGTAGGATTTTATTGTGTTGAGGCTTTTAATTATTTACTGTTTTGGTTTTATTAAATGCTTTACACATACCTGTCTCCTAAGTTAAGCATGCTTGCTCGTTTGCTAAACTATCCAGAGTTGAGCAAGGATTCATTTACTGAGACTAAACAGGACCTGTTAGGGATTGTGGATTGTGGTAATATTACTAGCTGAGGGCGAATAACCCCACCTATTAATAACGCACTTTCCTAGGGGGAAAAAAAGATAGCTGTAGACAGAAATTAGTTCTACAAATCTTTCAGAACACAAAGAACAATTGGCACCTGAAAAAAACACCTGTTTCAGACTATGAATTAAGGCTAGACTGTTCACTAAATAAACATTTGCAGTGAAAATTAAGAAATTAATGAGTCAATACGTTAATTGGCCGAGGTTGCACACTTCCTATTAAGCACTATTTAACCAATCCTTTGCACATTCCAGATTGCACTACATTTGCAGCGTGATGTCTATCCGCCAGAACAATCTCCTCATCTTCCTCAGAAAAATAATAGGAGGAAGTTAAAAATTCATTTGTGTTTGCTGTGGCTGGCTTTATAAATTTTATATTTATAAATTTTATAAACTAAAATCCTACAAGACTCTACTTTACTGGTTGAGGAGCTGCATGCTGCTGTTTGTATTTGGTCATTAATAACCAAATATTTTTATGCTTGCAGCTCTCTTTTCTTAATCCTTTTCACATCTGATCACTTAGTTATTTTAGCATTTTCTTTAGTTTAAGTACACTGTATAATTAATTCAAACTAGTGGTGATCCTTTATTTTGATGCATAACTGTTTTAGGACTGTAAACAAAGTAATGTATGTCTCTGAAGTCTTCCTCTCACCCTTTACATATGCAGGCAGTAGCTCCTCAGCTCCCTTTTCTAACATGATGCGACAGAGGGTCTATCACAACTTCAATCCAGGGCAAGTACTGACATTAAGAAGATCAGGAAACACTAGTCTAGTGGGCTAATCAGGAGAAATCGGGATTTTCCGTGCCCTGTGATGTCTGATCTTAAGTATCATTCTGGGTAAAACAGTGAACAACAGGACGACACTGTGCAATGGAAGAGTCTAATCCAGATGGAATGTATTGCACAGAGACTCCATGTTGGGAAACGTCAGTGAGTACTGCTAATTGACACTGTTGGCAAAGCAGTCCACCAATGCAATTCTCCAACCAGAAGATCCCTGTCAGCGCGTCAGAGCTTCACTGTTATCTTGCCATTTGGGGTTGCTGGACGGCATTCTGCGGAGTGTGTCCGATATCCCAGTCTACTCTTATTAGGGGTGCTACCACTATCCCAACTATTCCAAAACCATAGCTCCATCAGCCACCTGCAAGGATTCCTGTTGCTCACTTCTCTTCTTCTATACTACTATTATAAAGAGAGAACTTGCACCTTTTGGCAAGGTAAACTCGAAAACTACACCACCAATCTGAACACCCAAGACATCTTAGAAAACCTCAGGGCAAGCAGAAGGACATAGGCTACATAAAAATAAAAAAAATACGTTGTTTAAAATATTTACTAATAAAAATAAAGTAGTCCCTTGCAAGTAGCGCCGGGCGCGACGTATGCGTGAGGGGAGTAGCGTTGTTCACAGCAAAGTTGTTCACAGCAACAGGAAGAGCGAGGACATGAGTAGCGTCTGCCTGAGGGGAGGAGCGGAGTTCACCAGCAACAGCAATACGGAGCAGTGAGAAGCGGAGGAGCAGTGGCAGCGCAGGGAGATAAGTCGGGACCTGGGGGGGGGGGGGGGGGGGGGGGGGGGTTTACAAAGCCGGGGCAGGAGGCGGGAGGCGGGCGGGAGACATGAGGCGCGAGGAGGGAGGCAGGAGGCAGTAGGCGCTATGCGCTATGCTCAATGTCGGGTCGGGGGGCGGCGGGCGCGGGCTCAAAGCGGCGCTATGCGCTATGCTCAATGCTCAATGTCGGGTCGGGGCGGGGGGTGGCGGGCGGCAGGCTCAAAGCGGGAGGCGGTATAGCCAATGTCAAGGCGGGAGGCGGCAGGGATGAGGACTGGGCAATGTTGGGGTGGGGGAGGTGCGGTGCGGTGCGGTGCACAAAGGCTTACAATGCTGACCCCAGCCCCTTTCTGCCCCAGGCAACGCTGGGACGGGCTGCTAGTTTGTTAATAAAAAGCAATCTGTACATCAGGACCTGCAACTGATGACCCTACACCAAAGGAAGAAAAGCTAAGCGAATTGAACTGTGAAAAGGATCCTTTCCTCAAGGGTTACAAGATCACAAAACCAAAATCTGATTTACAATCAAGCACTGGACAAAAGGCTAGGAACCCACACAAAGTTAAGAACAGTCTTGCTTAAAAAAACAAACAAAAAACAAGCACTGGCAACGCCAATAGGACCTGCCTTTGGGACATTATAACTTTGCCAATGGTTTGTAGAGATTTTGTAAAGCATCCCCAATGCTGCTCAGCATGGCTAAAGTGGAGGGAAAAAAGCCTCTGATGCAGCTGTGTAATTTTCTAGGCGCACACACTAAGCATGCGCTAGCCTACAAAATGACGCACATGCTTTTTTAATCCTTTTTATTTAGTAGCCAACTGGTGGGCTCTAATTCCACAGTAAGCTGACAATAGGTTTTTTCGTAAACAAACAGCGTGTGTAGTCTGGTAGGTGAGACCTAACAACTATGGCATTTTTCCGATGTTACTTGTTTTTTTCCAAAAGGAGGGTGCAAGACAAAGCCTTCTCTTTCACCATACTGAATATACTATTTACTGAACATCCTTAGGGGTGAAGCAGAGAACACTTTTATAAATTGACATTAAAACGTAAACACTTCTGATCAAGCTGACATTTCAGCATGTTCTGCATACGCTGTAATGTTGCCTTTTGTATGGTATTAAAGTTGTTATTGCTAGAGAGAAGAAAAATTTTTGAAAAACACGGCCTATCTATCTATACTACTATTATAAAGAGAGAACTGTGTCCTTTGAGCCAGGTAAACTTAAAAAGTACACCACCAATCCAAACACCCAAGACATCTTTGAAAACCTCAGGGCAAGCAGAAGGACATAGGCTATTAAAAAAAAATATATACGTTGTTTAAAAAATTTAGAAATAAAAATAAAGTAGTCCCTTGCAACTAGCGCCGGCCGCGACGTCTGCGTGATGACATCATTTGCGCTCCCTGGCAACACTTCCTGAAATGGCGGCGAATCGTGCTGCCCGGGTTGTCTGAGGCTGTGCAGCTCTGCGGATCGTGCCCACTTGCATGCTGACATCATTTGCACTCCCTGGCAACACTTCCTGAAATGGCGGCGAATCGTGCTGCCCGGGGTGTCCGAGGCTGTGCAGCTCTGCGGATCGTGCCCATTGACGGAAGATCGCGACCCGCTGCTTGCTGCTGGGCGAAGTGGCGGCCTGTGCGGGCGGGGCGCCTGGAGCGGGACCGGACAATCCCTTAGAGCACGGACGGGGGTGAGTCCTGGAGTGACTGGGGCTGCTTCATGCGCGGGGAGCGGGAGGTAGCAAACGGTGAATTACAGGAGGAAAAGCGCCTGGAGCGGGACCGGCGGCTGAGGTAAGGCTCAGGCTCTCCGGGACACGGGCGGGAGGAGGCCGGGGCGGGAGGGGGCCGGGGCGGGAGGGGAGGGGGGGCGGGAGGTTGGCCCTGAACAACGGCGGCTGAGGTAAGGCTCAGGCTCCGGGACACGGACAATGTCGTGGCGGGCGGGGGCCGGGAGTGCACGCAATCCTGAAATGCTGCCCCCAGGCCCCTTCTGCCCCGGGCAACGCTGGGGCAGGCTGCTAGTTTGTTCTAAAGAGGTTGGACATGCACTTTAGAAAATGGCAATGTTTACCTCCAATTAGAAGGCAGGGGCATTGATTTTTACTTTATAACAAACAGGTGTTATGGGGGTCCCTGCTCATAGGTGGGAATATTCTATGTTGATCATTATTAGTGAAGATCTTGCAATGTAGAATCTCCATAACGAGTAGTTTCTTACCTGTAACTCTAGTTCTGTAGTAGGGGTATCTCTGTGATAGTCATAATCTGTGAATAGTCCCGCCCATGTGCGGAGACCCCGGAGCAATCAAAAATAGTCTCTTAAATGGTCTTCTTCTGCAGTCCTGCATAGATACTTAAGAGAAAATGAAAGACACATAATGCAGCCTGACATTAACAAGGCTACATTGGCCAGCACTTCATTCTGAAGTGAAAAAGGATAGCCAAATAATATATAAATTTACACATTGTACAGAGTTTCACACATAGAGAAACTCCCCTTCACAAAAATCCTTTGTCATGATAGAGAGGAAGGGTTGGACAGACAAGCCCCATAGGCTGCCATTATGTGTCTGGAAAAGGGATACCGTGCCTTTAAGGAACCCTCCAGAGACCCTCGGTATCCCATGATGCACAGCCAAAGGCAAGTTACTTTCAGTTCTTGTTGAAGGCCTCTTAAAGCCAGGCCTGTAGCATACAGGAAAACAATGTTTCTTCCACCAGGGAGGAGGGTGGGTCGCTTATGACTATCACAGTTATACCCCTACTACAGAACTGGAGTTACAGGTAAAAAACGACTCCTTCTGTAGCAGGGGATCTCTGTATCTAGTCATAATATGTGAATAGAATGGCAAGCCCATCCCAAACAACCAAACCCAGCGGTGGAAGAAACCTAGAAGAGAAATCCTTACTGAGCAAATAAATTCCTCAGCGAAGGCTGCCCAACTTGGCATCTGTCCTGGTATCAGAATCCACGCAGTAATGCTTAGCAAATGTGTGGACAGACTTCCACGTAGCCGCCCTACAGATGTTTGCAATAGGAACCGCTTTGCCTCTAGATGAATGAGCCTTAGGCTTACCCCTAGAGTCTTTTTAACCTTCTGGTAACATAGTTGTATACAGGACCCAATCCACCTAGATATGGACTGTTTGGTGGTGGCAAGGCCAGTCCTGACTGAACCGTAATTCACAAACAACTGATCTGACCTACGAATGTCCTTGGTCTTATCTAAGTAGAATTTCAACACCCGCCTCACATCAAGTGAATGAAGGGAGCACTCCGCCGGAGAGGAGGGATGTTGAAAAAATGTAGGTAACGTGATTGTCTGGTTGACATGGAAATCAGATATCACCTTAGGGAGAAATTTAGGGTGAGTCCTCATGACAACCTTGGAAGCATGAAATACAGTATAGGGCTCTGAACAACACAGAGCCTGAATCTCACTCACCCTGCGAGCCGATGTTATAGCCACAAGGAAAGCCGCCATCCAGGACAAATGCTGCAGAGAACCCTTATGAATAGGCTCAAAAGGCTCCTTCATCAACCTTGACGGCACTAGATTCAGCTCCCACGAAGGCGAAGGACGCCTAACGGGGGGAAATACCTTCTTCAAACCCTCCAAAAAATCTTTAATTACAGGTATCTGGAAAAAGGATGTTTGTGAAGGGCATTTACTATATGCAGTTAATGCTGTAAGGTGAACCTTAATAAAATGAAAATTAAGGCAAGATTGAGCTAAATGCAATAGGTATAGAAGGAAGACATCTTACTTGCAGGAGGTAGGGTCAGCATTCTTGGACGTGCACCAAATGCAGAACCTTTTCCACTTGTAGGCATAGGAGGTCCTGGTGGATGGTCTCTTAGCCTCCTTGAGTTTTTCCATGCAGTTGTCAGTCAAGTTCAAGTGTCCATACTGTACTATCTCAGGAGCCATGCCGCCAAACTCAACGATTAGAGGTTGGGGTGCACCATCTGTCCCCCCGAACTTCGTTAGAAGGTCCAGCCGACATGGAAGCCGCAGAAGGGGTTGGAGAGACCGGTGGAGTAGGTCTGTGAACCACCACTGTCGAGGCCACTACGGAGCAATGAGGATAATTCGCGCTCTGGATTGAGATAGTTTGATGAGCACTGCCGGAATCAGGGGAATGGGCGGAAAGCGTACAGAAAGCTGTTCGACCAGCTGATCCATAGCGCATTCCCCTTAGTCCTAGTTTGGTAAAACCTGGAGGCGAAGTCTCGGCATTTGCTGATTTCGGAGGTGGCAAACAGATCTTTTTCTGGAGTGCCCCATCTTTTGAAGAGGTTTCCTAGCACCTCGTCATTTAAGATTCACTCGTGGTTTTCCTGAACGAGCCTGCTGAGTTCGTCCGCCTGAGCATTCTGCACACCTGGTAGATGGGTAGCCGTTATCGTCAGTCCCCTGGCTAGCAGCCAGTGCCAGATCGCTTGAGCTTCCTGAGACAGTGTGCGCAATCTTAAGCCCCCCTGCTAGTTGATGTAATACATTGTGGTTGTATTGTCCATCTGTACAAGCAGGGAGCTGGTCCGGAAGGACGGATGAAAGGTCAAGTGAACAGCTCTGAGTTCCAGAAAATTGATATGATACTTGGACTCCGCCTGGGACCACTTCCCCTGAATTTGTACATGGTCCGAATGTGCTCCCCAGCCCTGGAGAGAAGCATCCGTCACAATGGTCTGTATTGGAATGTCCTTGTGGAATGGAACCCCCTTGAGGAGATTCTCCGTTGAACACCACCACTTCAGGGACTGCTGAGCGTGCGGAAACAGTCTGATCCAGTCCTCCCAGTTCCCTCGTTTCTGGTCCCATTGATCCTGCAGACAGTCCTGCAGTGGTCTCTTGTGGAGGCGGGCATGTGGTGTGAGGAATATGCAGGAAGCCATCGACCCCCGGAGAGATGACACGGTCCTCACCGTGGTTGATGGAACGGACATGAGGGTCTGAGCCTTCCGAAGGATCGATAAGCGTTACTCCTCCGAAGGACACACGCTTGCACTGAGAGTATCGATGGAGGCTCCCAAGTACTGCAGACACTGAACAGGAGTCGGAACGGACTTGGACATGTTGATGTGCAGACCCAGTTGGTTCAACAGAACAGCCGTCCTGTTAAAATGCAATTGCGCTTCCTGGAAGGTGGAGGCTTTAATCAACCAGTTGTCCAGGTACGGGTAGACAAACATCTTGTTCTTTCTCAGGTGCGCCGCCACCACTGCCAAGCATTTCAAAAAAGTCCTGGTTGCAGACTTCAGTCCAAACGGAAGTACGGTGTACTGATAGTGGTTGGTGCAGATTAGGAAGCGCAGGAACTTCCGATGTTTCTGTGCAATGGGAACATGGAGGTACGCATCCTGCAGATCTATTGCGCAAAGCCAGTCTCCTCGATGCAGCTGAGGATAAATCTGGTACAGCCTGCAAAACCTCTCCCTGCGAATCCATGTGCTTGCTTGTCGCAAATCCAGAATGGGCCTGAAGTCGTTTTTGTCCTTTTTGCGCTCAAGAAAGAACCTTGAGAATAGGCACTTTTCCCTTTGAGACAGAGGCACGCCTTCGATCACCCTTTTTCTTAACAGGGTATCGGCCTCCGCTTGGTGTTCGCGCAGCAGGTATTGTGAGCGAACCGGTGGAATAGCTGGAGGAGGGCTGATGAAATGAAGATTGTATCCATTGCAAACAATATTCAGCACCCACTTGTCCCGAGTAATTTTTCTCCAGTCTGCCAAGTAATTCTGTATGCTTCCCCCCACCGGAGTGGGTAACAGAACAGGGGGCAATAATCCCTCAGGGCTAAGACCCAGTCGGGCCCTTATTCCCCGTAGCAGCCTGCTGGTTGCCTCTGCCCCTCTGACTCTTCTGGAAGGGCTGCCTCTGATATTGTTGTTGTTGCTGCTACTGTTGCCCAGCTTGGCAACCATGACTGCGCTGGAATCGTTGGGAGAGGTCGCCCCTCTGATAGGGATGGAAAGACTTCCGCTGTTCCTTTGGCTTCTCCAAACCCACAGCCTTCAGCCTTTCAACATCCGCCTTCATGCGGGCCAGTTCCTCGTCCGCATGGGTCCCGAAGAGGGTGGAACCCGAAAAGGGCAAGTTGGCAATCCGCTGTTCTGCCTCTGGTTTGAGGGAAGTAAGGTGCAACCAGGAATGGCGTCTCAAATTCACCCCGTGGCAATACCCATGAGCAGCCAGGAGAGAGGTGTCTGCAGCCGCGCTGATGATTTGATTGGAAACCATCATGCCCTCATTTAAGAATTCTTGAAAATCTACCCTTCTGTCCCCCGGGAGGAGTTCAATGAATTGTTGGAGTGACTTCCCTAGCGACTGGTCATAGCGACCCAAAAGGGCAGAAGAACTTGCTGTTTTCATGGAAGTGGCCGCTGTACTGCAGACCTTCCTTCCCGCCAATCCCCTCTGGCGGCTATCCTTGTCCGGAAGAACCGTAGATGAAAGAGTAGTAGAATGTTGCTTCTTGGCCGCTGTCACAATGACCGAATCCGGTGCAGGATCCATTCTCAGAAAGGCAGGATCCGAATCTGGGGGCCTGTACTTCTTCTGAAGTCGAGATGGAGCAGACTTCACCGAGACAGGCGTCAGGAGCAGCTCCATGGCCGGTTCCTCCAACCCTGGCACCAAAGGCAGTAACAGACGAGAGAGGTGCCTACGCTGCTGCGTTTTGAAGATGACAGAGGTGGATGGGGTAGGCACCGTCAGTGCTATCCCCAGCTTCGCTGCCCCCCTCAGCAGCACGTCCTGAAACGTAACAATGTCATCCACTGGCGAAACTCTCGTAAGCGGAGAGTCTGACAATGTAGGTGAATACCTCCTGTCACTGAAGAGTCCGTGTACTTTGCATGCCTGGACCGCAACCTTTCTCTACGATGACGATGTCGTGATCTGGTCGAAGATCTGTGCCTACTTATAGAGCGGTGTCTCCCCCGGGATCTTGGTCTCCTGGGCGCCTCCGGAACCACAGGCATAGGCGGTTACGGAAAAGGCAGAGGCTGAGCCGGAATCAAAGGCCTCGGTTGTGGAGGAAGGGGCAGAGGAGGTGGAGGAAGAGGTGGAGGAGGTAGTTGAGGAAGAGGAGGAATAGGAGGCATAGGTGTCCTAGACCGTGAAGGTGAATAGGTCCTGGAGTAGTCAGAGTCCAGAGACCTAATTACTCTCCTCTTCTTACGAGCAGGCCTTGGGAGGGTGCTCTGGAGGTCGACTTCCCTGATGAAGAGCGTCAGCGCCGCTACGACCGGGTACTCTCTGATGTGGAAATGCTAACCACAGAGGATGAACTTCCACTAGACACTGTTCTGGGCGTCGACTTTCGCCGAACGTTGACTCCTTCCTCGATGTCGATCGTCTCCTTGACGTCGATCTTCTCCTTGACGTCGATCTTCTCATCGACATCGATCTTCTCTTGGACGTCGACCTTCTCCTTGATGTCGCCTTTCGTGTCAACGCTGAAGGCGAACGGCGGTGTCGCCTCGACGGCGAGGGCCGATGCCTTCGGGACTCAGTACGACGACTATGGTGTGTCGACGTTATCTGTGAAGTCCTCAACGTCAACCTCGTTCGAGGTCTCGACGTCCTTCCCCTCGACGCAGAGTGTCGACGTCGCTTCGACCCTGGGTCGACGGGGAGCATTTTGCAGTCATACCTCTCGACGCCGACGTCGTAGCCATCGACGTCGACCGGGACCCGTGCCATTTCTGGGCCTTCTCTTGACTGGGGAGCCCCCCAGGGGCCACTGCATAGGCAGAGGAAAAAGAAAGAGTCCCTCCATGCCCAGAGGTCCCACCTGCATCCTGATGTCTTCTCTGCTCCAGGCCTTGAAGACGGATCTTCTCCCTGTCACGCAGAGTCCTCCTGGAGAAAGATTGACAAATATCACAGGAATCAGGAACATGTGTTGATGGAATACAGTCAGACCCATACTCTGTGTGGGTCTGACTTGGCCTTCCTCCTTCCACACTCAGGGCACTTGTCGAATAAAGCTGGCATTTCGACAAGGAAAGGGTGGTCTAACAACTCAGAAAAAGCAGCAAATGGAAAAGAAAGGCCCCAGACGTTGAATGAAACACTAATTAGATCAAAAAAGCTCCAAAAATTGATGTAATACCAATAAAGGTGGAGCTCAATGCTCCAGGGTCCTGCTAGCAGGAGCCAGAAAAAATAACTGAAAGTAACTTGCCTTTGGCTGTGCATCATGGGATACCGAGGGTCTCTGGAGGGTTCCTTAAAGGCACGGTATCCCTTTTCCAGACACATAATGGCAGCCTATGGGGCTAGTCTGTCCAACCCTTCCTCTCTATCATGACAAAGGATTTTTGTGAAGGGGAGTTTCTCTATGTGCGACACTCTTTAAAATGTGTACATTTATATATTATTTGGCTATCCTTTTTCACTTCAGGATGAAGTGCTGGCCAATGCAGCCTTGTTAAGGTCAGGCTTCATTATTTGTCTTTCATTTTCTCTTAAGTGTCTATGCAGGACTGCAGAAGAAGACAACTTAAGAGACTATTTTTGATTGCTCCGGGGTCCCTGCACATGGGCGGGACTATTCACAGATTATGACTATACACAGAGATCCCCTACTACAGAACTATTAATGCCGCATTTAAATGGCTAATGGACAATAGGTGTCTTCTAGGTTTAAGGACACCAACCAATCCTAATCATTATACATCTCTCAGGGCTCCTTTCTTTAACAAGGTAAAACTTGTCCATCAAGAAGTTTTCTTGAGAGGATTAGGGTAAGGGAGGGCAAGGTGCCAGTACCTAGTAAATAGTTGAGAGTGTGTAAAATGGAGGATCATAAAGACTGTTTGATCTCAAGTTCTTCCCTTCTTTTCAGCAGGAATTTCTTCACTTGTCTTCCCACAGGAGTGTTGATACTAACTCACTAAAGACGTTTAGGGGTCATGGGTGTGAAAGACTAGAAGAAACTCTACTGCTGACTTTTAATTTCCACTTTCTGATGATCTAACTGCTTAGCTTATATAAGGCTCTTTCTGGATACTCTAACTGTAGATTCCTCCTTTTAGAATATATCCATGGGGCCACAATGGATCTGTAGATTTTTCTTCTTTTGTACCAGAGCTCCTGTGCGCTGCTAGTTGGCATCATGCGGCTCCATGTTGACTTTATACTGCCAGGGAAGTGAAGGAGCGCAGCTGCATGTAAGCACCACCTCTGCTCACTGACATCAGTTCCTTTCTTTGCATTCCTTCCAATGAGAATTCGGAGCTTAGCTCCTGACTTTTTCAGTTTTCCGATGACTCAAAAAGTTGTCACAGTGTGTTAAGGAACTATATAATATATATATATAAGCACCAAAAATGGCAAGATTCAAGCTGTGACATAACTGCAGGAATCAGATTTCACAGACCTGCAAGATGTGTGCCTTTAGTGCCCGGCCTCATACTTCAACACCCACCAGCAAGCCTATACAGAAATGTTGAGATCCACTTTGAATCCACTTGAATCTGATTACTACATAATATTTCAATTTTTTCATTCACATTTAGCAGAGTGAGTAAAACCGTTAGCTAAATGTAACAAATATTTCTACAAGAAGACTTGAAAAAAATAAGAAGAATTATGCATATAGCAGGAAAAAACAGAGAAGGTGATTACTGGAATAGCAACCAACAATGTTAAGATGCCAGATGATCTTCATCACTGAAGTTTTCAAATGTAAGATATAATTTTGGTGATGGTTCATAAATCTCAAATCATAAGACCCCTTCCAACTTTACTATTCCAGAACACAAATTCTGAATATCTTGAACTGCCCCAAACTGCAAACATTAAAAAAATAAATAAAAAAAAGGCTGATTCTTGGAGGAGTGGAGATGGAGTCAGCTGCATCAAGTATGCATAAAAACTGGATAATCCACTGCACTTGATAAACCTGTTTCTAATTACCAGAGGAATGTTGTTGGGATTCATCAGCACTCTCAACTCTAGGCGTCAGGGGAAGGTTAAATGTTTGTATTCCCACTTCCTCGCGGTGCTGCATGGTCACCATAGCACACAACCGGGACAGAGGTAAAACTCCTTTGGCCACCATCTGGTCTCTGACGTTAGGGTAATAATACCTGCAATATGAAACAGGAAACAAAATTAATAAGGTGCTTTCTTTAAATGTATATTCTGCATCAAACCCCTTAATACATTTCAAGAAAAGACAACATTAGAACAGCCACACAACTGTTCCCTTAAAATACACTGATATCTGAAAAACAGAGGGTGACAATCCAAAGTTAGGCTACCTCTTATAACTAGGCAGAAAAAGGTATTGTATCATGCATCATATATTATCTTTAGTTGATATTAAAAAATAACCATGAAAGCACCTGCAATGTAAAATAGCACTATGTTAAACTAAACAAGTCATGGTCCTGTACAAGAACAAGGGGATGCGAGCTAAGGAGAAAGGATATAAGATCTGGGAACCTTTGATCCAATGGTTTAACAGAAAATGGGAGGTAGGACGGATTTAGATAAATGTAAAGTATGTATTGTCTATAAAACAAAGAGTGGGAAGATGGACTTTGCCTAAGGATATGAGACCTGATATGATTCTCTTTTCTTTTTGCTCTATAACTTTTAAGCTACTTCCCACGAGAAAGCGATAAGTGTTATCAGAAAGATTTTTTTTTCTTTGTTGTTTTGTATGCATGACTAAAGTTACATTGGATTTCTGTATGGAATGTATATATTATGTACCTTGTGGCTAAATAAAAACAAAAATAAAAAATAAAAACAAGTCATAAACCAAGACGTTAAAGGCTAGATGTAGGTAAAGTACATTTACAGATTCTAAAATACGAATTTTACTGATTCGGTATTTTAGAATCGGTAAATGCTATGTAGGAAAAAAAAATCGGTAAAAATTACCGAATCGGTACGGTTCGGTATTTACCGTATCGGTATTTACCGTATCGGTATTTACCGATTCAGTAATTCCCATTCATTCCTATGGGCCTGGAGGCCCATAGGAATGAATGTGAATTACCGAATCGGTAAATACCGATTCGGTAAAATAGGGAAAGAGTCAAGGGTGGCAGGGTGTCACATTGACACCCTGTTGCACCCCTGAATAGTGCTTGTGTGCACATGTGGCAGACATACATGCCCTAAGGGCATGTTTGTCTGCCACATGGCACTGGTGTAAATGCACAGATTATCTTTTACAGAGTTATTCCTTATTTACCACCAACTAATAGTTGAACTAATAGTAGAAAAGAAGCACTCTTCAAAGTGCTTCCTACATGTAATTTACAGATTCGGTAAATACCGAATTGGTAAATGATGATTCGGTAAATACCGAATCGGTAAATACCTACATCACAAAAGCCTAATTCAGTTCGGTAACGGCCGAAATTTGGTAATTTAATTGCCTACCGGAATTAGGCTTCCTATATCTGGCCCTATAACATTTAAAAATCCCCGATTGAAATTCATGAATGTAAAAAAAGAGGATAATTTTGCCACCCACTGCTCAAAAGATGAATGATTTTCTGTGACATAAAGCTGGCTTAAGAAAAATACATACTCTAAGACATACCGCAGGAGAATAAGCATTTGGAGGTGCATCGTAGCAGGTTAACATCTTGTGAACTTAGGACTCTTAAGAACAGTGTTGTAACTAGATTTATCTCCTTTTAGGTTGCTCAGCCAGAATGAGTGAGATGTCTGCGTGGAATGTTGGTGTGCGTGATGTCAGAGTGAATAGAATGTGTGTGTGCCTGGTGTGTGTGGAGAATGTCAGTTGGTGAGTGAGGGCTGAGCAACATCCATCAAGCTCCTGGTGGGACCTAATACTTATCATATTGAAGCCAACTAATAAACACCTGACTTGGATTAATTACCTGGCTACCTCTACATTTTATCCTCTTTTATTCACAACAAACAGGTATTTAAAATTTCTGCACTAAAAGTTGGTAAAATATATTACAAAAATACAAAATGTAGCAAGTTCTGCGGGGAAGATTAATTTCATAGGGAACTTAAAACGGCAGCAGAATCATACTGGCCCAGGGGGAGGCAAAGTTGCCATCCAATGGACACCAATCTAAATCCAGACAAGAATATTCTGTCCCATGTATTAGTCACCCATTCTAGATACGGCTCCATGCAGTATCTGGAATAGGTGAATGGGGAATGTTGGTTTGGATCAAAATATATTTTTGGGTATAAGATTTTAATAACTCCACCATACCCCTTTTGCGTTATCTATGGCCCATGAAACTTTTTCTCAGAGCCAGTTTCTATCTGTTTTGTTCAGATCAAATGTCTTGAGAACATTGAAGGCCTGCCAAGTTTGTTAGTTTGACTTAGGGACTCATTACAATGTCGGGAGGAATCACTTCCACCTGACACCGACTCGGTCATGTGACCAACTGACACCTGTTCGTCGGTTCAGACTGCCCCATTACGATGTGCCTGAACACTGTTCGGTCGCATTCCTATATTTTACTATGGGGGCATGCATTACGGTCATAAACCGGCCGTAATGAACTCTGCCATAGTGAAATGTGAAGTGCCATTCATCCCTGCGCCCCACAAGTTGCAGGGATCAACGGGGGGCAGCATTGGTGCCCCCTCGGCCTCCAACTGGGGCACCCGAACACGCTTTCCGACATGTTTCCATGTCGGACAGACTGGCATGGAAACCATGTCTGAAACCGTGCATTGCAATCTCAAGGGCGGAAAAAGCCGCCCTTGAGATTACAGGCCACAGTCCGACTGGCGGACGGGCTCTCTGAGCCAGTCGGAAGCCAGCAGGAATGACCAGTCTAATTCCTTTACGACCCCCTCCATCAAAATGAGGCGGTCGGAAAGGAATCAGACGGGCTCATTACGATGCTGCCCTAAAGCCTCTGATCAAAGGTCATAGCTTTTATGGGCTGTATCGTGATTGTCCCCTTAATGTAACAAAGTCAAGGAGTCTGGTAACCCAGATGACTGGATAGACAGTCCATGACACTGTCTTTGTTGAACGATGCACGACGTGTCTAAGGTAACCCCACGATAAGGAAACTCATGAGTCCTTGCTATAGATTTGCCCTTAAAGGACAGGCAATATGAGCTGTGATTTTTAGGACCACAAACCATGATATGCTTTTTGATAAATTTGGCTCTAAATTCAGCTAGTCCATAAAGTCTACAAAGACAACCAATAGGATTTTCAGGCCATTTGATGTTCTTGATAGGAGTACAGCATCACCAGCATACAGCAATATGTTGATGGGCTTATTGTTAATTACTGGCATGTTCCAGCCCCTGTTGGCCAATGCAGTGTAAAACCCATTAACATAAAGAAAAAGAACTGGGGCTAGAACGCAGTCCTGCTTGACCAAAGACCCAGGGCAAATGACAGAGCATTCCCCACTTGCACCATATTTGACTGAGACAGAAAAGGGTACTTAGTTGTAAAAGTAGTTCTCCAGCAGTGTGTTCTTCAGTCGCATGATTTAAGTATCCATAGACTTGACATCCAACGATGACCCAAGAATAAATATAATCACACTGGAGAGTTACACCTTGTAACCCAGTACTTATGAACAAAGTGATGTCACGATAGTCAATAATTGATAAATACTGCCTCCTCAAATTTGTTGAAGCATAAGAGTTGGGTAAAGATGTACAGTACAAAAACCATCAAACAGAACAGTATATGGGAGAAGCAGATTAATCAAGGCAATAAATCCAAATGGACTATGTATACCTACATAAAAAACGTGAACATGTAATTGTCTACGTCACAGTAATCACGTTTTTTCTTTAACCTCATCACTGCCGCGCGAATCCCGACACAGTGCTGAACATTCCTATCGCGGGCGTGGTCATGACGGCTCCCGGCTGTCATCAGCACACGCCCACCATGTCTCTTGACGGCCGGGAGCAGACATGAGCATCGAAGAGGTTAAGGGCTAATGTGCTGCAGACCATGGTACAAATCCGCTCTCCTGAACGAGATCTTGGCACTGGCCAAATTCACTCACATGTTTAACATGTGATAGGCAGATCTGTTAACAGACATACAAGGGATAAGAACCACTACTTGGGACTTTCGATTTCATACAATTATTCAATTTCCTTACCTACAGCCTCTAAACTTTATTTTCACCTTGGACTTAGGGTCAATAACACCAAGCATTTAAAAACATGGTCCAATCACTATTTCTGGACACTACCCATATAGTTCATTTACAAAACATCTCTTGAAGTGACCTTCAACAACAATCATTGTAGGCTCCAGTATAAAGTACCTAAACCAAGCTTTTAAAATTCATTCAATAAGCTACAAGGACTGTTTTAAGATACACTATGTCAAAATTTACAACCCAAAATTAAGAGAGTCCTGGATTAGGCGACATCTCTAAAAAGAAACTGACACCCATAGCAGCCAGCAAACTCGGACGAGTTCTGGGATGATGGAATTAAAATAGTGAAAAAATATAACAAAGAGATACAGAAGGCGTGAAAGGTTATTATGAGAAAAAAAACACCAAAAAAGCGTCAGACCTTAGTTAATCAGAGCAAAAACTCATGACCAAACCGGTCTAGGGGTATCATCAAACTGGAGTTCCTTAAAACCAATGAGGGGGCAAAGTATGAATGACTGTGGGATCTAAAATCTCAAGTGAAAAGAGTACACAATGAGTATTGGTGTGAAAAGCTACTTGAGCATCTCAAAGAGATTTCTATTCTTCAATTGGTATGAAATGATGTATTGAGGTACTTGAATCGTCAATCACTATGTGTAGGATTTCACCCTGTCGTTTTTAATCTGATCTGTACCATTTCAGATGAGGACCAAAAATATGCAAATCAGTATTTACCAGCATCAAAAACAGTCCAGAGTGAACTGCTAGCCCCTGCGCTCTCTGAAGTGGAAAACCAGCAATTCAAGATTACAATTTGGGTAGCCTTGGTTGGCCTGGACAACTTCTTTGGAGGTGGGCCAAGACTGTATGCATATGGTTGCCTGTTTTCTGTAATGACACCAAGCCAATCAATCAATCAGGGTTTTATATAGCGCTACTCACCCGTGAGTGTCTCAAGGCGCTGGCCAACACATGTTCATGTAATGCACATGGCCCAGCAGAGGCAGTTGCATCACAATGATGCTTCAAACACAGAATCGGACAAAATGGGACGCAACAGTACAACCATCTCTTTCACTTACAGGACCGGTGAAGTACTGCAAGCTTCACTCAAATAAAGAGACGGATAAATAACAGACAGCTAAAGGGTTAGGTTCAACAATGCTTACATCTTCTGTCCATGTCACTACGTAGTGTCCACCAGAGGTATTGTTTGGTTACCCACTCATTATCATCCATGTTCAGTCCCTGGGTGTCTTCAGCCATTCTTAAGACATGTGAAACAGGATGGACCATAACTATTTGAAGGTTAGAAAATGAGGTAATTCTGATCTGTGGCAATACAGATCCCTGGTAAGACTTTCTGAAGAGTCAGGGTTCTGTATCATCTGTGAGAAAGTTAGGCCTGTCAGTTAACAAGTAGAATAAGGCTGTTACATCTTGCTACCAAAAACATCCTGCTTTCCCAAGTGATGGGCAATACTGCAGATACCCCTGCGCTAGGGTTTTTTTTCTAGACTAAGAGAACTTGCTTTGTTCATGACTTCCAGCCAGCAATTAAAGCTTTTGCAAAACCTATCAATCAGGACAACAATCTGAGGCAAGAAGATTAAAATTCATTATGAACCATATCTAACACTGTGCTGGCTGTCCTCAAAGATACAATAACATTTAAAACACACACACGCTGGTTCACATCGAGGCAACTGCACTGCTCACAATCCTTTGCTGCCAGTCATGAGAAGGTGGGGTGGCAAGACATCATGCTTAAAGCACACCCTGGGACACCACTGCGCTGGATGCGTTGGTTCAAATCGGGGCAGCTCCATTGCCCAAAATCCATTGCTGCCTGTGTGCTTCCCACCATAAGGAGAAGGTGGGGCAGCAGGACATCATGTTTAAAGAGCCCCTCGTGACACCGTTCGTTGGGTGGGGCGTGCCCCAGGCACAAGGATCATCTTGACCATCAGACCTCAGAAGAGGCTGGGCTGGGCCACCCTACTTGGCTTTATCTCCCCAATTCTTTGCACCTGGAAACGCACCACAATGGCAATGAGGAAATCTACACCTAATAGCAAGGATAATCCTCTTGCCAACTCTATAGTAAGTTATCGCAGGAACACTATAGGGGCTAAAGAACAAGAAATTGGCTCAGTCGAGGAACATCTGAGCTCAGTGAAAAAACTGTTAATGGGGGATACTGACCAGAAAAGGGGATGACATTGAGAAATTAAGTATTGTAGCATTGTGCTCATCAGCCGGTAAAAGAGGGACAAATGTGTGTGTCCTGAACTCATCTGTAACTTTAGACACCTTGGGGATGAGACTGTTCATAAAACTGTGACAGATTCCCTATGTATTTGCCCGCCAGCCAAAAAGAAAAACAGCTATAATGCCCTCTTCGAGGCAAGGGCAAATCTGTTCCCAACACCTGAACGAGTGCAACTGCAGAGATGATTTTTGGAAAAGTGGGGGCTATTTTGAGCAATGACTTAAGCACCAAGCTGAACTTGCAGGAAGACCACCTTAATTCCCATGTAATTGCCCTTTGAAAAAAAGACGCCTGTACTTCGACTCCAAAGGAATGGGGTTTTACTGCCACTAACTGTGCTCCCAAACAACCAGAGCTTCAAGCCCTAATTGATCCTTATTCCTTGATGACTTCTTCTGAAACATCTGCCTAAATAAAAACAATGGTCTGGGACAACCAGGTTCAGATCTCTAGTAATAATTATCGGGAAGCCACAGCAGGGATTTTATCTATCCTGCACTTGCCATCGGAAGCCACACCAAGAGGGTCACTCCTCTAAGGTGGGAGCAAATTGAGAAGCACATTCAACTTGTCTACAAGGTGGCCCAATGGCATAATGGGAGGCTCAGTGGATTTGGACAGCTAAATCATATGATAAAAAAAGGTGCGGCGAATCACATGGGTGGGAAGTTGGCCTAAACCTGGCATCAGAGACTACGTTGTTTTCAGCTTCAAAACTGAATTTGCTGTACATAACATTTTTGCTAAGGCTTAATTACCCTACGAGTGTCAAAAGTAGGATTGAGGCATTACCATTAGTGTTTTTTTATAGGCCAACAGTTTGTTCTCTGATTTCATTTTTCCTAGGAAATCTGGGCAACAATCTGCCTCTGCCTGGGACATTTTCCATTCCTGTTACTAATACGTTTACAGTCCTATCTCAACAATACCTTTTAGATTAATGGAGAACAATTGCCAAAGAGACTGATACTATTAACATGTTAGAGAATGAAAGACCCCAAAACCATCCCCTACATTTTTAGATTCAAGTGCTGGTGACAGGAGCTGCATTACCAACAAAACTCATAGATCAACAAGCTCCTTTTACAGACTCGCCACTTGGAATATTGTAGGGTTGATTGCAAAACGATCTAATCCTGATTTGCTGAGAGCTACCAATAGTTATGATGTTTTAGGCAGCCAAAAAACCTGGGTCATGTCCTGTGAAAACATAGGTGGCTTTATATCCTATTTTACTTCCGAGACTCATGTGTGCTCGAGTAGGGCTAAAGGAGGTTTGATCAGCTTAGTAGCTCTTTCATTTACTAGGTAGTAGTCTGGTCTAATCTTGAGTCTGGTAGTCTGCTCTTATCTGAGGTCTCCTTATTATCAAATAACTTTCATCAACTTTTGTCCAAGCAAGGGTTTTATTTATACATTTGTATAATATTAACTCAAACACTACTGATATTATGAATTCCTTACATGAGGAACTTGAGTGCTTTTATTAATAGCCACAGCTGCCCTCTATCTCTTAGATGGATGAGAGATTTTAATATTTGCCACTGTCAACTTTCTCCTTCAGTGTCTTGTGGTCTAACAGGTCCAGAAGGGGATGCGTTTACCCATATCAGTCTTAGTCCCTTTGGTAATTCTCTCAATCTACTTTTAATGGAGTTTCATTTGTATTTTATTTTTGATTTTTTTTCTTATGAACCAGTGTTAAGAATCACTTTCACTGGGAGAGTACATTTGAGCTGAATTGATTTTTATTTTGATGTGATGTGATCTTCAGAGAGTCAATCTACCGAATGTAGAATAAACTGAAACTTAAAATACAGTGTGAGGTGCACTATGCTGTCTCTTGGCATGTACAGGAGTTCCTGAAGAGCAAACACTCTATGGTGATCAAATCATAACTTGATCCAATTTCAGACACTTCAGTGGCAAAGGGCGACGGTGGAGCAGTGTGTCTACCTTGTTGCACATTGAGACTGACTACCCTCAGTTCAGCCTTTTCTTTTTGTAGGTTATCAGTAGTGGCTAGCATGTTCATCACCATATATCTGACGGTCTATGGCAAATGCCTAGGTAGGTAGGTACAATAGGTTGCATAAATGGGCTAAATAGGAAGCTAGACAACAGTGTAAGATTCACTTGAATATAGAACTGACTTACTCACCACTGCAATCTTTGAACAACAAGGATTACATTTCAACGGACGCCCATCTAGCAGTAACAACAGACAGACAGACACGCACACCCACACCCCAATATTTGCACTGAAATCTTCATGATACATGGTATTTCAATAAATATTAACATCTAAGTATTCAAGAGTATGTGACTAGCACTCAGGGGAACAGTGAAATATGGTTCACGCCCATAGCTAATTAGATATCACCATATATTCCGCTTAAACTATAGCCCTTTGTTCCTAATCTTGAAAGGGCCTAGTTAACAACAAATCATCCACTTAAACCTGAAAACACAGGCACTTGTACTGTAGGCTCTAATATCTAATAAAAGAGAGAGGGACCCCTAAACCAAAGGGATAGGGTACCACAATAGACACAAGTCAAAAAAAGTAAATTCCCTTTGGGCAAGTGAACATCAATACAAAAGGTACTTACAGACAATAGACTCACTAGTACATAAGCATAGCAAGGAAGCAATGAAAAATGGAAAATTCAAACACGTGAAAACACTATAATAGGATCAAAACATTAGTACAATTTATTGACATACATTATGTTGATTAAAAATTGGGAAACAAACACAGGACGTAACAATAATAAATAAAAACATTCCAATAAAAAAGGAGCTACAGGAAAAAGGACTAAATTCAAATAACAAGATTATTTCGAATTTTCCTTAGTTTCGTAATCCACATTCACTCCTTGAGCATCGACGCGTTTCGGCGGTATGGACAAAGTATAACCGCCTTCATCAGGGTATATGTATACCTGTTTCCCAATAGTTCTTTTTTTGACTTGTACTGTAGGTACAGTAACTCATGAGCATTCTCAACATGCCTCTTAATATTTACTAAGCTTCTATCTGGGCTTCTTCAAGTGTTAAAGGATCATCTACAAATATACAAAGATGTTTGTTCAAACCCAACATATCACACTGTCATGTCCCGAAAAGTTTCAAAACCTGCAGATCCAAAGCACACATAGTTGTGCAAATTATGAATTAACACAAATCCCTTAGGATGTAGGATATAAAATCAGTGGTGGTATTTTAAATAACTTAATACATTATATAAATGTAACCATGCGGTTCTACAGTAGTATGCTTAATAGAGGGTCCCCTGGAATTGAAATGTGGGTCTAGGCTGAACCTTCATTATAAATTAAGTTCTTAGGTTTTGTATCTTTTTCTACTTTTTTTTAACATAAATACACAATGAAAACAAATTTTTTCCTGTCTTTATCCCCCTGTACCTATTTATGAAATCAAAAAAATACAGGAAGTATTTCCCTTGTCTGACACTCCATGTTGTCAATCATGTCTGTCATGTGATGTGTGGAGATCAACATAACAGAGAGTAAATAACCAAATGGATTACAATTCCATGAATAACTGCAGATGAAAAACCATTTGTACTGCTATACTAGGTGTAGAAGTGTGTTCTATTGTATGATATTAGGTGCTAAAGTGCCTGAACGGTATCCAAGTGTGAATGCTCAAGTTACATATATATACTTATTACCAACCTGATATTTTATCAGTCAGTCAGTCACATAACTTTATTTCTCCGGTGAAAAACTGGCCTAAAAAGTATTTTACACAAGCAAATTAATCAATAATTAACACAGACTATTACATATTTAAATAAAATCAGATTAAAAGCTGTTAAAATGTGAGCATACAAGTTACAAAATAATAGCCCTTAGTTCACAAAGAGTTGCTCATAATTTATACACAAAAAAACCCTTTAATGGTAAGTGAGAGATCAAATTCAAGGACCTAATCTCCTCCTGTTTAGAGCAGATAAATAAAACGAGGCAAGGCAACTTAAGGAAATGAAGGGCTGGACAACATTGTCTAAAATTCTGCTTACGCATAAGTAGGAGAATGTATCTATCTCTTTCGTAAATATAACATTTTCAGAAAAATATGAAATGCAGCTCATTCTGTGTAGATTGCATGTCACAAGGACAAAGTGGGAGTGCATAAATCACATATGTGTTCGATGGTTGACCTAACATTAAAGGGATGTAATTTAAATGAAATCTCAATAATATGTATCTATGTTGTAGATTTGTAACAAATGATAGATAAGAAGACTTTAGATTGTTCATTCTAGGTACCAGCAGAATACACAACAACCATGGGTAAATCCTAGTAACAAGAGAAAAGAATAAATATGTATAAATACAGACAGAAATGTTTAAAAAATACCTTTACACCAGGAGCCCCAGGCAATGGACTAAGTAAATATTTGTGGGTGGGAGAGGGTCACATCGCTACAAGAGATGTTTCTTGAAAGAACCAAGCACTCCAGCGTTGGCATCTTTCATAGATTTATGTGCTTCAATTACTCCCAATCGTCAGGCTGGGAAGGACTCGTAATTTAAAGCAGTAGCATTCACCTCATTGGAAACACACACACTTTTGCCAATGAGGGAAATGCATTGAGCAATCTTGCTCACATCACAGACCACTGTAGCTCAGATTTCCAAACCACAAAAGAGAAAAGAATCAAGAAGTGAGCCTCTAACCCTTGCATTTGAACCTATGAACGATAGCAATGGAGGGGAACTGTTCTCACCAATAAGTAATCTGTTTCTTTGAGATTAGATTCACATTCTTGAATTAGAATAGTTAGCAGTCCAGAGTAAATTAGAAAGTGGGAATCAAGCTCATCCTATTTAAATAAGGAGGTTGAGCAGAACTGCTTGTCCCAGTGACAAATCTGCTACTTCAGTTTCCAGACAATAGTGCTTGGTAAATGTATGCCTGTCTTTCAGAGGCAATGCTACATACAAGGCTGCTGTTGAGGAAAAGCCTCTGGTTCAGTGTTGCATTATTTTTCCTGTTCTGGTTGCCATTTCATGATAGAACACGATGCAGGGTGAGAACCACCTTGTCAATGCTTGCTTAGAGAAAGGGCGACCCTTTGTAGGCTTACCAAAGGATTGAGAGATCTGGTCGGATCTTTCGGCATTGGAGGGAGGACTGACAACGAAGTAAGGGAGAACCACCGGCTTGATGATGTAGGAGTCTGAAGGCAGTTTTGTCATGAACTTTAGATTTGGCTGCATCACTGCTTTTTCCTTTCAGAACTGAAGGATGGGTTTCTTGATAGTGTGAGCAACTGTTTGTGAAGAGGTCGGTGCAAGAAGCAGCACAGTTTCCAGAAGAGAAACTTCAAGTCTGCCTTGCGATAATCAATCAATCAAAGCATTTATATAGCGCACTACGCACCCAGAGGGTCTCAAGGCGCAAGGGGGGGGCGTCCGCTACTGCTCGAACAGCCAGGTCTTGAGTTGCTTCCTGAAGGCGAGGTGGTCCTGGGTCAGGCGGAGGTGGGTCAGGAGGGAGTTCCAAGTTTTGGCGGCGAGGTAGGAGAAGGACCGTCCCCCTGTGGTGGCTCTTCGGATGCGGGGGACGGTGGCGAGGGCGTGGCCTGTCGATCGAAGCTGGCGTTTGGGAGCGTAGAAGTTGAGGCGGCTGTTGAGGTATCCTGGGCCTTGGTTGTGTAGGGCTTTGTGTGCGTGGGTGAGGAGACGGAAGGTGATTCTCTTGTTGACCGGGAGCCAGTGCAGGTCTCTCAGGTGTCCGGAGATGTGGCTGCGACGGGGGATGTCCAGGATGAGTCGTGCTGAGGCGTTCTGGATCCGCTGGAGTCTCTTCTGGAGTTTGGCGGTGGTTCCGGCGTAGAGGGAGTTGCCGTAGTCCAGCCGGCTGGTGGCGAGGGCCTGGGTGACCGTCTTCCTGGTCTCGGTGGGGATCCACCGGAAGATCTTACGTAGCATGCGCAGGATGTTGAAGCACGACGAGGAGACGGCGTTGACTTGTCTGGTCATGGAGAGGGTCCAGGATGAAGCCCAGGTTGCGTGCGTGGTCTGTTGGTTTGGGTGCGTTGCCTAGGGCGGGGGGCCACCAGGAGTCGTCCCAGGCGGATGGTGAAGATCCCAGGATGAGGACTTCCGTCTTGTCCGAGTTCAGTTTCAGGCGGCTGTTCTTCATCCATTCGGCTACCTCTTTCATCCCTTCGTGAAGGTTGGCTCTGGCGGTGGCTGGGTCGTTGGTGAGGGAGAAGATCAGCTGGGTGTCGTCGGCGTAGGATATGATGTTGAGGTTGTGCTGGCGTGCGATGTCTGCGAGGGGGCTCATGTAGACGTTGAAGAGGGTTGGACTAAGCGAGGAGCCTTGAGGAACGCCGCAGATGACTTCGGTGGCTTCTGATCTGAACGGGGGGAGGCGGACTCTCTGTGTCCTTCCGGGGAGGAAGGAGATGATCCACTCCAGTGCCTTCTTCTGGATTCCGACGTTGCTGAGGCGCTGCACTAGTGTACGGTGGCAGACAGTGTCGAAGGCCGCGGAGAGGTCTAGGATGATGAGGGCTGCTGTTTCTCCGTTGTCGAGCAGGGATCGGATGTCATCGGTGACTGCGATCAGGGCGGTCTCGGTGCTGTGGTTGGCTCGGAAGCCAGACTGCGAGAGGTCGAGGGATCCGTTCGTTTCGAGGAAGGCGGCCAGCTGCTTTTGTCACGGTCTTCTCGATGACTTTTGCAGGGAACGGGAGCAGCGAGATGGGGCGGTAGTTCTTGAGGTCGGTGGGGTCGGCTGATGGCTTCTTTAGTAAAGCGCTGAGTTTGGCGTGCTTCCAGCTCTCCGGGAAGGTAGCGGTGTCGAAGGAGGTGTTGATGATGTCCCGCAGGTGGGGTGCGATGATAGCGTCGGCCTTGTTGGAGACGTGGTGAGGGCAGGGGTCGGTCGGAGATCCGGAGTGGATGAAGTTCATCGTGCGGACGGTGTCTTCGGTGCTGATCGGGGTCCAGGCGCGGAGGGTGGTGGTGGGGGGCGGTTGTTCGGTCGTGGCGTGCGTCGGTTGAGTGCTGAAGCTGTTGTGTATGTCCGCGATCTTGTTGTGGAAGAAGGAGGCGAAGGAGTTGCAGAGGTCTTGCGAAGGGGTGATGTCGTTGTTTCCGGCGTTGGGGTTGGAGAGCTCTTTAACGATGTTGAAGAGTTCCTTGCTGTTGTGTGCGTTGTTGTCCAGTCGTTCCTTGAATGCCGTTTTCTTGGTGGCGTGGATCAGTTGGTGGTGTTTTCGGGTGGCGAGCTTGAGGGCAGTCATGTTGTCCGGTGTTGGGTCTCTGCGCCAGGCTCTCTCGAGGGCTCAGCAGTTCTTCTTGGAGCTCTTGAGTTCATCGGTGAACCATGGGGCTTTCTTGCTGCCGGGTCTGCTAGACGGGGTCCTCAGGGGGGCGAGGTCGTCTGCGCAGTCGCTGATCCACTTCGTGAGGTTGGTGGCCGCTTGGCTGGGGTTCGTTGTGCTGGTGGGTGGGTTCTTGCGCAGGGAAGTCGCGAGCTGGTCGGCTGTAATCTTGTTCCAGCTTCTGCGTGCAGCCTGTTGCTGGTGGTGGTGGATCGTGGTCCTTTTGAAGCTGAAGTGGACGCAGCTGTGGTCCGTCCAGTGGAGTCCGGTGGCGTGGCTGAAAGTGATGTCCTTGCTGGATGAGAAGACGGGGTCGAGTGTGTGTCCGGCGTAATGGGTGGGGGTGGTCACCAGCTGCTTGAGTCCGAGGTTTGCGAGGTTGTCCAGCAGGGTGGTGGTGTTGCGGTCGTTGTTGTTCTCCAGGTGGAAGTTGAGGTCCCCGAGGAGGATGTAGTTAGCGGAGGGGAGGGCGTGTGGGCTGACGAAGTCGGCAATGTCCTCGCTGAATTGTGTGCGTGGTCCCGGGGGTCTGTAGATGATGTTGCCTCTGAGGGTGGTCTTGGGGTTGATGTGGACCTGGAAGTGCAGGTGCTTGGCGGGTGCGAGGGTGTCGTCGGTGTTGGTCGTGATGCGGATGGTGTTCTTGTGGATGATGGCGATGCCTCCTCCTGTATGGTTGATGCGGTCCCTCTGGATGATCTTGTAGCCGTCTGGGATGGCGATGGCGATGTCGGGCGCTGAAGAGGCGTTCATCTAGGTTTCCGTGAGAAAGGCGACGTCTGGGGCTGTGGTGTCGAGCAGGTTCCAGAGCTCGACGGCGGGTCTGTGGATGGAGCGGGTGTTGAGCAGGATGCATTACAGGTGGCTGCTGCTGTTGCTCGTCTTGGTCTTGGTCGGTGCTGGAGAAGTGCAGGTCCAGATGCAGGTGAACTTGCAGGAGTGGCAGCAGAAGGGTCCGTGGGTGCGTCTCGGGGTGGCTCGGTAGCAGCCCGGGATTCGGCCGGCGTTGAGTGCGTTGAGTTCGCCGTAGGTCCGGCGGGTGGGCTGGTGTCTGCGGGAGCGAGAGGTCCTGGCCCTGGGCGCAGTCCAGGCGCGGACGTGCGCAGACGGGCTTACCTTTGGCGCACCTTCTGCGCTCAATCGGCGCACCCGCTGCGCGCGTCCGCTGCGCGGTCGCTCTGGGGGCGTCATAAGAAGGGAGCTGGGAGAGAGGGTCCGCTGGGAGGCGGGAGCGTGGTATCCAATCGGCTGGCGTGGGGGCCGGGCCGCAGGCAGGCAGCGGCGGGAAAAACGAGTGCAGGCTAGGCGGGCGGCCCTGCGGCGGCTGGGGCGCTGAAATCGGCGTCGGCGCAGAGCGGCGTTGAGCACAGGCAGCAGGAGGCTCAGGAAGGCTCAGGAAGCAGGAGAGGTGAGGAGCGTGGGGGCGACCAGGCCAATAATATTGTTGAGTTTCCAAGGAACTGGCAATCATCTCACTGGAGGTAAAGTTCCTCCCTTCAGAAATTGTCTGATAAACCTTTGAGAAGTGAAAGCTGGTTTAGAAAGCATTTGTGTTTAGAAATTGTAGCCAGATGGAATCTTACAGAGGCATGAGTGAGGCCAGATTTGGTGACATGCAATACATATGGCAATTTGTGATGGGATGCAGGTCAGTGAATTTATACCAGGCAGCATGCCAGGTGCAGAATCTTTTCCACTGTGCATTGTGAAGTATCCAGGTGACCAATCTCTAGGTCACCAGGAGCACAGCTGTGAGATTCAGTGACTTCAGATCGTGGTGGAGAATTTACCCCCCTTTCCTGTAACTGTTCTTCGATGGACTTTCAGTAGCAAAGTACGAGTGCTTGAGAGATATAGAAACTCAGAGTACCAATACTTAGCTGTTGTTACCTGCCCTACTGGAATTAAAAGAAGCCCAAAATGTTTATAATGTCTTGCTGATTTGAAGGCAACATTTTGTCTGGCATACTGAAACAAGCTTGAGAAGATATTGTTAAGCCCGATGCAAACCCTTTTAAATCTTTAGATTAAAAATCACATTTCATAAGTCCTGAGGTTACATTAAAGAATATGTAGTGGACCTGAAGTCTGGATGCGGGCCATAGATAGACTGCTTGGAACTGTTAGCTGGTAAGATCCTGACCAAGGTACAGAATGGGGACAGTGGAGCTACTGGCTCAGGTCTGATATAAATATTTCCATTACTAAAAACATATATTCCTCATTGATACATTGATACTAACGTCTGTCTGGTCACCTTTGAAAGAATTGAGTGTCCTCTTGAAGAATGTGTATTATTTTAAACAATGATTTATAAAAATCTTCCTGTGGGGTAGGACTGGATGAGAGGAGTGTGACGGGTATTCAGTGGCTGAAGGGATCATACCTTATATGTAAAATACAAAACACATTGTCTGGAGGCCCTCTATAGAAAAATAAAGCGTGGCTGCCATAGATAATTCACCCTACCTGCACCAGATTTCAAAGGGAATTCCTCCTCCAGGCTGGCCTGGCGTAGAGAACGCACTCAACAGCAATCTCTGGACCGGGACATCAGTCAGTGACAGCAGGGAATGATTCTGTTTGTCATTAAAGACGGGATCAGGGATACATAATGTTGTAGACGAGCGCACTGGCTTTAACGACACACCTAGGGAAGTAAGAAAGAAAGTACAAAGCTTAAATGAAAGCTCAAGCTTCATAGGAAGAAGCATGTAAAAGAATATAATATACCAGATGTTGGACCCGTCTGCTTCTGAGAGTCCCCTCACCACTATGATTTATTTTGTTCCCCTGTACCTCCAAAAATTTGTCGCTTTTTATTTTTTGTCTACCAGGACTTTTTGTGTGATTGTCTCATGGGGCTAGATGTTCCTTGACACTCAGTTACTCACGAGGTTTCTGGCACCTATGTACAAGGCACCTGGCGAAACCTGTGAGTCTGGAAACTGAGGTTGACAACCTGTGTGTGTGTTCAAACTTAAAATGGTGGACACATAATTCCCTCATGTGAGTGACTCCCATTGGAGCCTACATGAACTCTGGCCTTTTGAGGTTTTGGCGCCCTTTTGCTTGGCGCGCATTCCTGACAGGAATTCCTTTAGTTTCCTCAGGAACACAAAATGGCTGCTCCAGAACCCCAGTATGGTGGCTCTGAAGGACCAGAAAGCACCTCAAAAGTGCCATGTCATGAGCCTACCCAGAGAAGGTTCTAGAACCTTCTGGCTCGTGCTAGCACCCCAGGGCACTGGCTATATAAGGTCCAGTCCCTGGCGGCCATTTTAGTTGTTGATTCCTGATTCCTGATTTGACCTCGACAAGGAAGGAGTTCTAGACTGACACCAGATTGACACCTGCCCTGTTGACCCCTAAGGCAGCTGGTGACAAAGGCAATAGTGCAGCTAAGGTTGCTGGCGTTGGATGTGACTGGCGTTCCAGTCAACAGCGTGGGCGGTGACCTAGCGCCTGTAGCGCCTGCCCAGCGACTGCCTTGAATTCCCCAAAAGACTGCGGCCAAGTTCGAGTGCCTCTCCGCCCCCCCCGGTGGCTGAAGCGATTGTGGAAGCGAGTCGCCAGGCGAGCGTGACATCGCCGCGATCGTGATCCCCCCTGAAGTGCCCCCTTCGTGAATAGCGCCTACCGCGAGGAGCTCGGACGTCTCCGAGCCCCATCTGCGAAGAGCGCCTCCTGCGTGGACCGAAGGTGAGGTGGTGCGCCGGGGCGGGGAAGGCCAGCCTGCATTGGGCGGGACTAGCGAGTCAGCCCCTCCTTGTTGACCCGGGAGCTGAAGCTGTGGGCGGGAACCACCCCGAAGAAGGAAGTCGGAGGGAGGTCTGTGGAGCCCCTGCGAGCCCCGTTGCTGGCTAGAGAAGTACTGTGCTTAACTGCATCGTCCGCTACAGCTGATGTGAGGTGTGCCGTGTGTTCCGCTAAAAGACTGCGGTGTGTGAGAGCTAAACAGCGGCATTACTTTGACTGAACTGTGGAGTTTTTGCGACCTCCCCGGCAGCCCGTTCGTCGTCTTAAGACTCTGAACTGGTGCCGCCAGGGTTCTGAGGGCGAACCAGCCCTGTAGGCGAATATTGACCCCCAGCGCCAAGTATAGGTCCTCTCCCGGTGGCAGCCGAGTGTGAATGAGCTGCTAAATGTATTTCCTTGCTTTCTAGATACACGCGTGTGCATCGAGCGGTTACAAAAGAGTCCCAAAAGTAGTTCTGTATCCCGAGAAGCCTGAAAGCCTGTCGGGCTGTCCAACTAACTGTAAGAGTAATCTCTCCTTTCTCCACACTGGAAAAGTGACTGTATTTAAAAGTGATTAATTGGTGGCAGCGATACCAGTCATTGGTGATAACTAAAGTGATACTTAGACCAGTCATTATTGTGCTAGACATTGCTGATATTTATTGTGATATTTATTCTGGTCATTGATATTATTTATTCTATTTATTCCAGTCATTGCTAAATTAATATTGATTCTACTGTATTCATATCTGCTATTTATCCAGTGTATTTATTCCTTAGAGTCCAACTATTTATTTATTTATGAGAAACCAGTATTCCATTGAGCAAATGCTTACCAGAAATGTAACTGTGAAACCCTAAGTGAATTTGCTACAAACCCAGAGAACTTTTATATAAATGAATCGTATTTTTCCATAACAGTGGTGTGGTGTCCTTCTTTTTGTGTGGTGTACAGGGGGTTATTATCGGGTCCAAGCTGGCTTAACACTATAGCCTTCACCTGCCTAGCCACTCGAGTCAAGCTACCTTCCCCCTTTATGCTGGGCTTGCCCGCGCAGGTCCAACATAAAATTGGTGGCAGCGGTGGGATTGCGAGCCGTGCTTGTTGTGAACCCCATAATAATTCAGTGTGCACCACAGGTACACACCCGGAGTTTTCTCCCAGCGGCCCTCTAATTTAACTTTTTGCTTTTTTCTAAATTCTTGTCTGGTGGTGGGTGGAAGTGACCCTCAGTTGTTCTTATCCTTTCAACCTACTTCGTGGTAGTTGTCCACACTTTTCGCTGACGAGATGGAATTCAATATGTCAGAGTTGGAGACCTATACTGTGGCGCAACTCAAGGATTTCTGTCAGGAAAGGGGTGTGTTCGTCAGGCGAGGGGCCAAAAGAGAGGAGCTCCGTACTAGTCTGCGAGCCTGGGTGGAGGCACACACGGAGGGAACGGTGGAGGAGGAGGAATTTGACAGAGATACTGTTGTTGAGGTAGTGACTGCAGGTCCCCCGGGGGTGGGTGAAATGTCAATCAGCCCCAAGGTAACTTCACGGGAGGGCAGCAGCGTATCCTCTAGAGGGTTGTCTGAAACCGAGTTGGCCGACAGGAGGGAAGAAAGACATCTGAGGTTAGAGTTGGCTAGGTTGGAGCTGGAAGAGAGGAGGATGGAACACGAGTTCAGGCTAAAGGAACTCGACCTCAAGTCCCGTAACAACACTCCGGAGGGTGTCGAGTCTCAGGAAATTGCCAGGGAGCCCAGGCCTCATTTACCTAAGGACGTGGTCGCCAGCTACACTGCTGGAGACGACATTGCTAAATGGCTGACAGCCTATGAGGTCTCCTTAAGAGCCCATGGGATCCATGAGAAGCATTGGGGTGGTGGATTATACCGGTACATGCCTCCGTCAGGTAGGGATGCCCTATTGGCCCTCGACCGGGAGGAACAGGTAAATTACCCCGCCATGAAGGTGGCGCTCATCAGGAAGTTTGGGTTGACCCCCGAGAAATACCGGCAAAGGTTCAGGGGCAGCCACAAGCTGAGCTCACAAAATTGGGTTGACTTCCTGGATTATGCCAAAAAAGCCCTGGAAGGGTGGGTCCAAGGTAGTGAGGTGGAGAACTATCACGGGTTGTATGACTTGATACTCAAGGAACATCTACTCGAGAAATGTCTTCCCGAGCTGAGGCAACACCTGGTAGACAGCAAACTTACTTGCCCCCGTAAGCTTGCTGAGGAGGCGGACGTCTGGGTAAGTACCAGAGTGTCCACGAGGGGGACGGGAGGAGAAACTCAGAAGTCCGGACAGGGCGCTCCCCAGAGGAAAGAGGGGGGAGATAATAAGAAACAGGAGTTCTCCAAAGGCCCCCAAAATAGCTTTAAGGGGAAAAACACCTTCTCCAACCCTAAGGCTAACCCGCAGAAGAACCCTAATCCTGGCCAGAGTCAGCAGCCAAGGGTTGTCCATTGCTTTGAGTGCGGTGGTATTGGACATTATAAGGGAGACGTGAAATGCCCAAAGAGACCACCCCCTCCCACTGGAGGAAAGGCCCCGGGAGTCGCTAGTGCAGCGCTTGGGGAGGAGATGTCCTTGAGTAAGGGAAGGGAGTGGGCGGGAGTCACCTTAGTGTCCCTGGGTGATCGGGCGATGGTTCCAAAGATCCAGGTGCCCGCGAATACTACCAAGTATGGGCAATGGGTCACCATCAATGGCCATAGGGGGGAGGCTCTGAGAGATACAGGAGCCAGCGTGACTATAGTCAGGAGTCATCTGGTATCCTCAGAGCAGGTGATTCCAGGCGTACTTCATCCGGCCGCGATGGCTGACGGCCGAACGAGCCACTATCCCGTGGCCGAGGTTCCCTTTGAGTGGGGAGGGGTTGCAGGTTCACTTCGAGTTGCCGTAAGCCCCGCCGTGCCAGTCGATTGTTTGCTGGGCAATGACATGGAGCACAATGCTTGGAAGGAGGTGGAATACCGGACTCATTCTGAGATGCTGGGTACACCTGAGTGGGCCTGTGTGAGTACCAGGTCGGCGGCTGCTCAGAAGGAGAAGTCGCGTGGGTTGGAGCCTGGAACAATGGCCCACCCAGCTGCCGAAGAGGGAGCATCTCGAGGACAGGAGGAGCCTGCCTCGGTGTCCGTGCCCCGTGAGACGGATAGGCCACCGGAGGAGGTGGACCCGGAGTCCGCGGAGGAGGACATGGTTCCGTTGGAGGACCTGCCTATCCCCGCCGAGTGGCGAGTGGAAGGAGGACCGTCCAGGGAGGAACTGAGCAAGGGACAGAGGGAATGTCCCACCCTCGAGGGTCTGAGGCAACAGGCTGAAGCCCAGGCAGCAGGTAACCAGTCTGGGAACTATCGTGTTTACTGGGAGGATGGTCTCCTCTACAGTGAACCCAGGGCGCCAGTGCACGGATTGTCACGGGCCCTGGTAGTCCCACAGTGTTACCGAGCCTTCTTATTAGAGTTGGCACATGAGATTCCATTGGCAGGACACTTGGGTCAGGACAAGACCTTTGCCCGGCTTGTCCCCCACTTTTATTGGCCTCGAATGAGGGTGGCGTCCGACACTTACTGTCGGACGTGTGTGTCATGCCAAGCCAGTGGGAAAACAGGGATGAAGCTAAAGGCTCCCCTGGAACCACTTCCCGTCGTTGGCACCCCCTTTGAAAGGGTGGGCATCGACATTGCTGGGCCCCTTGATCCACCGACATCATCCGGTCACAGGTTTATCCTGGTACTGGTGGATCATGCCACAAGGTATCCAGAGGCCATACCTCTGAGAACCATCACTGCACCGGTGGTGGCGAAGGCCCTGATGGGGATCTTTACCCGAGTGGGTTTCCCCAAAGAAGTTGTGTCTGACAAGGTGAAGGCCAGCATCCGAAGCGAGGTAGCCAAGATGCTGGAGCTAGGAGTCATCGAACCCTCAAGTAGCCCTTGGTCTAGCCCGGTGGTTTTGGTTCCCAAACCTGCGCCACCTGGCACCACGCCAGAATTGCGATTCTGCGTGGACTATCGAGGACTCAATTCGGTCACGAAGACCGATGCTCATCCGATCCCTAGGGCGGATGAACTGATTGACCGGTTGGGAGCTGCCCAATATCTCAGTACCCTTGACCTCACCGCAGGGTATTGGCAGATTCCCATGACTGATGGAGCCAAGGAAAGGTCAGCCTTCTCCACACCTGATGGACACTACCAGTTCTGTATGATGCCCTTTGGGCTCAAGAACGCTCCTGCAACATTCCAGCGACTGGTGAACATGATCCTCACCGGAATGGAGTCCTTCTCAGCTGCTTACTTAGATGACATCGCTGTCTTCAGTAACAGTTGGGAGGATCACTTGCAGCATTTGCAAGCTGTTCTCCAGGCCCTGGAACGGGCTGGCTTAACGATTAAGGCCAGCAAATGTCAGATTGGGCAGGGGTCGGTGGTGTACTTAGGTCACTTGGTGGGCAGGGGAGCGGTGCAACCCCTTCAGGCAAAGATTGAGGCCATCATGGCCTGGAAACCCCCCAAGACCCAGACTGAGGTCCGAGCCTTCCTGGGCCTCACAGGTTACTACAGACGGTTCGTGAAGGGGTATGGCACTATCGTGGCACCCCTTACAGAACTCACGGCCAAGAAGCAACCCAGGAGAGTCATCTGGACGGAGGCTTGCCAGCGAGCCTTCGACACTCTGAAACAAGCATTGTGTAAAGCTCCAGTCCTGAAGGCTCCAGATTTCACGAAAGAGTTCATTGTCCAGACAGATGCATCCGACATTGGCATTGGGGCGGTGTTATCGCAACTCAATGAAGAGGGTCTGGATCAACCTGTAGTCTTTCTGTCACGAAGACTGCTTCCCCGGGAACAGAGATGGAGTACCATCGAGCGGGAAGCCTTTGCGGTGGTCTGGGCACTGAAGAAGCTGCGACCATACTTGTTTGGCTCGCACTTCCTGGTTCAGACAGACCACCGACCCCTTCGTTGGCTCATGCAAATGAAGGGGGAAAACCCCAAACTGTTGAGGTGGTCTATCTCCCTACAGGGAATGGACTTTCGGGTGGAACACCGACCTGGAGTTGACCACGCCAATGCAGACGGTCTCTCTAGGTATTTCCGCCTTAGTGTTGAGAACTCCCAAGGGGTTGGGTAGCTCTCCCCACTTTCAGCTGGGGGGGACGCGTGTTGGACCCGTCTGCTTCTGAGAGTCCCCTCACCACTATGATTTATTTTGTTCCCCTGTACCTCCAAAAATTTGTCGCTTTTTATTTTTTGTCTACCAGGACTTTTTGTGTGATTGTCTCATGGGGCTAGATGTTCCTTGACACTCAGTTACTCACGAGGTTTCTGGCACCTATGTACAAGGCACCTGGCGAAACCTGTGAGTCTGGAAACTGAGGTTGACAACCTGTGTGTGTGTTCAAACTTAAAATGGTGGACACATAATTCCCTCATGTGAGTGACTCCCATTGGAGCCTACATGAACTCTGGCCTTTTGAGGTTTTGGCGCCCTTTTGCTTGGCGCGCATTCCTGACAGGAATTCCTTTAGTTTCCTCAGGAACACAAAATGGCTGCTCCAGAACCCCAGTATGGTGGCTCTGAAGGACCAGAAAGCACCTCAAAAGTGCCATGTCATGAGCCTACCCAGAGAAGGTTCTAGAACCTTCTGGCTCGTGCTAGCACCCCAGGGCACTGGCTATATAAGGTCCAGTCCCTGGCGGCCATTTTAGTTGTTGATTCCTGATTCCTGATTTGACCTCGACAAGGAAGGAGTTCTAGACTGACACCAGATTGACACCTGCCCTGTTGACCCCTAAGGCAGCTGGTGACAAAGGCAATAGTGCAGCTAAGGTTGCTGGCGTTGGATGTGACTGGCGTTCCAGTCAACAGCGTGGGCGGTGACCTAGCGCCTGTAGCGCCTGTAGCGCCTGCCCAGCGACTGCCTTGAATTCCCCAAAAGACTGCGGCCAAGTTCGAGTGCCTCTCCGCCCCCCCCGGTGGCTGAAGCGATTGTGGAAGCGAGTCGCCAGGCGAGCGTGACATCGCCGCGATCGTGATCCCCCCTGAAGTGCCCCCTTCGTGAATAGCGCCTACCGCGAGGAGCTCGGACGTCTCCGAGCCCCATCTGCGAAGAGCGCCTCCTGCGTGGACCGAAGGTGAGGTGGTGCGCCGGGGCGGGGAAGGCCAGCCTGCATTGGGCGGGACTAGCGAGTCAGCCCCTCCTTGTTGACCCGGGAGCTGAAGCTGTGGGCGGGAACCACCCCGAAGAAGGAAGTCGGAGGGAGGTCTGTGGAGCCCCTGCGAGCCCCGTTGCTGGCTAGAGAAGTACTGTGCTTAACTGCATCGTCCGCTACAGCTGATGTGAGGTGTGCCGTGTGTTCCGCTAAAAGACTGCGGTGTGTGAGAGCTAAACAGCGGCATTACTTTGACTGAACTGTGGAGTTTTTGCGACCTCCCCGGCAGCCCGTTCGTCGTCTTAAGACTCTGAACTGGTGCCGCCAGGGTTCTGAGGGCGAACCAGCCCTGTAGGCGAATATTGACCCCCAGCGCCAAGTATAGGTCCTCTCCCGGTGGCAGCCGAGTGTGAATGAGCTGCTAAATGTATTTCCTTGCTTTCTAGATACACGCGTGTGCATCGAGCGGTTACAAAAGAGTCCCAAAAGTAGTTCTGTATCCCGAGAAGCCTGAAAGCCTGTCGGGCTGTCCAACTAACTGTAAGAGTAATCTCTCCTTTCTCCACACTGGAAAAGTGACTGTATTTAAAAGTGATTAATTGGTGGCAGCGATACCAGTCATTGGTGATAACTAAAGTGATACTTAGACCAGTCATTATTGTGCTAGACATTGCTGATATTTATTGTGATATTTATTCTGGTCATTGATATTATTTATTCTATTTATTCCAGTCATTGCTAAATTAATATTGATTCTACTGTATTCATATCTGCTATTTATCCAGTGTATTTATTCCTTAGAGTCCAACTATTTATTTATTTATGAGAAACCAGTATTCCATTGAGCAAATGCTTACCAGAAATGTAACTGTGAAACCCTAAGTGAATTTGCTACAAACCCAGAGAACTTTTATATAAATGAATCGTATTTTTCCATAACAGTGGTGTGCTGTCCTTCTTTTTGTGTGGTGTACAGGGGGTTATTATCGGGTCCAAGCTGGCTTAACACTATAGCCTTCACCTGCCTAGCCACTCGAGTCAAGCTACCTTCCCCCTTTATGCTGGGCTTGCCCGCGCAGGTCCAACACCAGACAACACTTTGTCATAATCCTTGGACCTAGTTTGCATTTCAAACAACAGGTACACATTAAGGGCCTTAAGCAAGAACTATCTACATATAACCATGGCTTCCTTTCACACCAAAATCCTGCTTTTATAAAACATTAGTGTTGTTAATTTTCTTCTCCTCAATTAAGTGTCATTCATCCTCATCTCAAGAGCAAGAATATATCTTTGCAATGCAGTTCCCCACACACTGAATTAACTGGCAATATCCATATATTAAATCCCAGGTATTTTGAATGATGCAGAAAGTCTTACTTCCGTCCAATTCTCAGCCATAGTAGTCTTTTTGTTACCCAAATCATACATCAATTTTCAGCATCAGCAGGGTAATTAACAAATCGGAGCACATACAAAATGACACATACCACTTTCCAGTTGCTCCATCGCCTGCCTCGTGACATGATTGGATTCTTGAACTGGGAAATAGTACTGCACATAGCAGTCCGCCTCTCCCCAAACAGTGGACTGGAGTGGGGTAAGCCCTTTCACTTTTTCTACATGAATCTCAAAAGTGTGCTCTGTCAGGCCCTCTGCTGGTCTCTCGACCTGAAAATGGCAAATGGCAAAACAATCAACCTGAATAATAAAGATACACAACTGCTACCAGATATTACATCTATAAAGAAAATCCAATTCTCCTTCTTCAGATATTACACAAAAAACACAATACCAATATTTATAAGGGCAGCCACTGATTGCAATGAAGTGTACATTTACTCCATGCACACTTAGCCTCCTGTTGTGCTCTTTATCAACATGGGAACTTTTTTGGTTACTCTTGTGGTTCGTGCTATATAAAACTGCATATAAAATAAATATAAAGACCAGATTGCATAGTCGTTTGAGCTAGACGGTCGGGGTTTCTCTATTGAATTTAATCTTTTGACCCCTTTATGCCATTTAATAATACTGTGTGCAATCCAGTAGTAAGCCATTCAATCTTTGTTTCAGTCATCGTAATTAAATGTTTTCCTTTAAGGTACAACATAAGGCAGGCATGCCCACCTCAGTATTAGTTCCCCCATTCCCACCAGTCTTCATCCCTTTTACCCCAACTTTCTCCAATTAAGCTAACAAGACGAGGCTACTCATGCCTCTCTCTACAACCAGCTCATTCAGTATCCTTAGTGTTTTCTTCCTCCCCTCACTGCCTCAGTATATATTTATCTACATCTAGTAGCCCCACCTCCCTTAGGTGCTGAAGGCATGCCAATCCTCTATTCTCCCCATTAAGGTATGAAGGTACCAGCCCGCTCATCTTATTGAAGATGTGTTCCATTCTCTGTGCCCCGTAAGCAAGTTGATCATTTCCCAATAAGCTTTCAAGTCTCTGGTGCCATACCTCTAACGTTGGGGCGTAATTATTACCCCACAAGGCAAGTTTTGTTTGTTCGGTGGCCAACAGAAGGTACAAGATGAATTTGGCTGTGAACATAGGGAATGCTTTTAAAGATTCAATTTTAAAAGCGTAATAGCGACTTAAGGAAAGCTAGCGAAACGCTTGCTTATTAAATTTCACTCCCCCCTTTGTCCCGCCTCGCCCCACGAACCCTGCCCGCCCTACCTCAGCCGACTTGGTGCTGCCGGGGATTAAAATCTAAAACCACCATCTTGGTGAGGAGCAGGCGAGCTGCACTGTGCTCGGCCCCTCCCACCTCGGAGTCTTTAAAAACGGCAATTAGAAGCGCATGCACCGATTGATAGTGTGCATATGACTGTTGAGGTCCTGAGGCGGAAGCCGGGTCTGCTGCTCGAGTGAGTGAAAGAAATCGTATTGCTGACCACTTTTTAAAAGATTTACATTTCAAAAGTGTTTTGTATGTTTATTTTGCACTTTGCTTTTAAAGATTCAATTTTAAAAGCGTAATAGCGACGTAAGGAAACCTAGCGAAACGCTCGCTTATTAAATTTCACTCCCCCCTTTGTCCCCGCCTCGCCCCACGAACCCTGCCCGCCCTACCTCAGCCGACTTGGTGCTGCCGGGGATTAAAATCTAAAACTACCATCTTGGTGAGGAGCAGGCGAGCGGCACTGTGCTCGGCCCCTCCCACCTCAGAGTCTTTAAAAACGGCAATTAGAAGCGCATGCACCGATTGATAGTGTGCATATGACTGTTGAGGTCCTGAGGCGGAAGCCGGGACTGCTGCTCGAGTGAGTGAAAGAAATCGTATTGCTGACCACTTTTTAAAAGATTTACATTTCAAAAGTGTTTTGTATGTTTATTTTGCACTTTGCTTTTAAAGATTCAATTTTAAAAGCGTAATAGCGACTTAAGGAAACCTAGCGAAACGCTCGCTTATTAAATTTCACTCCCCCCTTTGTCCCCGCCTCGCCCCACGAACAGGACTGGAGCACTGTGCTCGGCCCCTCCCACCTCTACGGTTACAAATGAACATCTTTCGCAGGCAGCTCAGCGGACGAGCGCAGCGGGCGCGTCGACGGCGCGCCAAAGACTAGCCCGTCTGCGCCCGTCCGCGCCTGCACGGGACTAGGGACTGGAAACTCTGCCTCACTAACTAGGGACAGGCTAGATATACCGAGACTGACTTACTCAAAAGACAAACTTATGCTTCTTAATACTAAACCCCCGCAGGACCATCCTCCATGTGCTATAGTGGAGCCTACTAACATCATGGGATCTTTTGGCTGCCAGACATGGGTCAATAAATCCAAAGATGATTTTACATCAAGAAACACCACTAATCTCGAGATATCCTGTATCTATTTGAATACAAGATCACTCCCCAAACATTCAATTGAACTCTGGGACACTCTATACCAACTGCAACCGGATCTAGTGTTCCTTACAGAGACCTGGCTTGACACCCACAGTACTCCAGACATCGCAACTGCACTTCCTATAGGGTATAAGATTTTAAACCTTAACAGACCCAAAAAGAAGGGTGGAGGGGTAGCCTTGCTATCTAAAGAGAAGTTTACTTGTATTCAAGAAGCCCCCAAACAGGATAGCAAACATGAAGTAATGATTTATTCAATCTCCTTAGGTTCCTATCTACTGATGGGAGGAGCTATCATTTATAACCCTCCAGGGAGCTCAGCTGAATTTAGTACTCAACTCCTCTCTCAGATTCTTCCCACCTGTTTAAAGCACAAAAACATCTTAGTATTAGGAGACTTCAATGTTCATTTTGAGTCAAATAATAATCCGCTTACCAGGCACCTTGCAGATAATATGCAAATCCTACAACTAACACAACTAGTCATCCAGGACACACATAGAGCCGGACACAGACTGGACCTGATATTTACAAATATCGAGACCACTACTATTAGTAATATTACGCCTCTTACGTGGACCGATCACTATAGAATAGATTTTAATATTAGACTACCAATAAATAAAGTGAGACCAATGACACAGAAACCAGTTGCAACCAAAAAACTGGAGCAAATTCTCATTGGAGAAGTTTCAACAGAATTTTCACCACACTAATCTAGGCTCCTCCACTGAACAAGAAATACACCAATTACAGAAAAGCATCGGTGAAGCACTTGAACATTGCTCTATGAACTCCACTAAAAGTACAACTAGGCGAACGATGTCGGAAAAATGGTATGGTCCAGATCTCAAGGTACTCAAAAGAAAATGTACTACGCTGGAACACAAATGGAGACTAAGTAAAACCATGATTGATAGATCCATTTACAAAAAAGAACTGAAATCTTATAACGCAGCTATTCGAAAGGCAAAAAAAGATCACTTTTCTCAACAAATATTAGAACACAAACATTCCTCTAAAGAACTTTTTCAAATAGTTAAAGAACTGTGCAACCCCCCTAGTCTTACAACACATCTGCCACCCTCACAGGAGGGATGTGATAAAATCAGCAATTATTTCTTTGATAAAATAGATACAATTTATTCATCCTTCACCAGTAATGACCAGAAATTGACTGAGCACCATATTAACGCAGAGCTTCCCCCGCTGGCCACCTGCTCTGCCTTTGGCCCTTTTTCAGAGGAAGAAGTAAATAAAGTCATGTCGGAAATTAAATCGGGCTCACCATTGGACCCATGCCCACATCACATCTTTCGACAACTAATCCCCTCAATTGGTCCACTAGTGACGCAAGCATTAAATCAGTCATTAGACCAAGCGGAATTTCCAGCTATCTGGAAGACAGCAGTAGTGACTCCCTTACTTAAAAAAGCTGGTATGGACATAAACAACCCTGCCAACTATCGGCCCATCTCGCAGTTGCCATACCTTTCAAAGGTATTGGAAAAATTAGTGAACAAACAATTATCAAACTATCTGGAAATTAATGACCTGCTCGACGTCTCGCAGACGGGCTTCAGGTCGAACAACAGTACAGAAATAACTCTACTGGCAGTACTGGATGACATCAGAAACCAGGTTGATGAAGGTAAAACGGTGGCCCTGATATTGTTAGATTTATCAGCGGCTTTTGATACCGTGTCTCATAACCTCCTGATGCAAATGTTAGCTGCAAAAGGACTGCAGGGAAAAGCCCTGACCTGGCTGAATTCTTTTTTAACAGACAGATGACAATCTGTCCGATTAGGCAGCTACACCTCTACACCCTGTAAGATCAAGTATGGTGTACCACAGGGGGCATCATTAAGTCCAACGTTATTTAATGTTTATGTATCATCACTGGCCACGATCTGGAAAAAGTGGGGCATCAACATCTGCTCATACGCCGATGATTCACAACTAATGATTGCCTTAGATGGTGAAGAAGATCCCAAAAATAGACTACTCAACTGCCTTTCTGAACTATCCAGATGGATGCATAATCACTGCCTGAAATTAAATGCCGATAAATCGGAGATTTTACTGTTCGGCGGTTCCCAACAACTTTGGGATGACACATGGTGGCCCAACATTCTTGGTGCCCCCCCCCCCCCCGAACCAACCCAGATGGCAAGGAATTTGGGAATCTACATTGACAATAAATTGTCAATGAATAACCACGTGACAACGATCTGTGGTAAAGGCTTTGCACTACTGAAAATGCTACGAAGAGTGTTTCCATGGATTCCCCTGGAATGTAGAAAGATCTTAGTACAGTCCTTATTAATTAGTAGACTTGACTATGGGAATTCCCTATTCGTCGGCATGGCAGATTACCTATTCTCAAAACTACAGCTTGTTCAGAATGCAGCAGCAAAAGCCATATGTAACAAAAGAAAATATGACTCCGCTACAAGCTGAATGAGAGCCTTACACTGGTTGCCAATGAAAGAAAGAGCCACATTTAAAATACTATGCCTCACCCACAGAGCATTGCACAAAACAGGTCCAACCATCCTAAAAAACAGAATTAATTTCTATGTTCCACATAGAAATCTTCGCTCCCAACATACAGCAAGAGCGACAACCACTAGAATAAAGAAGGTTAGGACGGGAGGCCGTGCCTTCTCACACTTAGCAGCAAACCTGTGGAACAATTTACCGACAGATCTGAGACTCACAGATGACCATCTTGTCTTCAGGAAAAAACTTAAAACAACACTGTTCCCTAATACCCATTAAATCACAATATCACCATTGACAACCACCAGTTACACATACACTGTTAATTTTAGCGTCATGATATCCTTTTAGGATGAATGCTAGCGCTTTATAAATACTTTTACCATTACCATTACCAATGCTGGGAACATTTGTAACTTGGGACAGCTCCAGAGGATGTGTGTCATTGTACCTAGTTGGCCTTAGTATCAGCACCACTGGTCCTATTAATTCTGGGCTAGCTTATGTATGCAAGAAGGTAAAATGCAATCTGTATGTTATAAGGACAGATGCTATATCTTTTGCAAATCGTGCAAAATTGGCTGTAACAAGGAAGATATGTACCATTGTGTTGCATCGAACTGTAATCCACATTTTCTTTTCCACTGCACCTGACAAGTATTTTGTTTCCAAGGTAAATTGATTTAGCACAAAATACCAAGTGCCATCAATGACTAGGTGAGGATAGAATTCTCAATCTCTGACAGTTCTCTGGTAGCTTCTTTCCTGACTTCAATAGCTATATGTTTATCTGTGCAGCCCGCACTTCTTTCAGGCTTTGAATCTTGTCCTATTTAAACCAGGAGATAGGTCTCCATGCCCAAACACCGCGTGGCGAAGGAGAAACAGAATCCCCTTCCATTTCTTATTTATGCAATCCCTATGAAAGGTCTTTGTTAGTTAGTATATGTAAAGGCCCATCCCCCTGTACGCTTTGGAAACACATAGAACTTTCTCTAGAATACAAGACACCAAGTTCTAGTCGATTTGATTACATAAACTTGTCCGTCTTACTCCGCCACCATGTGACTAGATATTGTACCCCAGTGGCTTGGCAGTAATGTAAGAGATGTGGGATACTCAAGCCTCCCCGTTTCAAGTGAGTCAATGGCTGTTTCATGTCAAGTATCAGACTTAACCTCCAAGCTCCTCAACCTGATATAGGATGTAGCAAGATTTTGCAAATGTTTTATTCCTGTCTTGGGAATTCGTAGCAGTAGGAACTGATATAGATATCCTGAGGCAGCTTGGAAATGGGTTGCATAAGTGAGAATAGGACAACGTCCACAAATGTGGTCACATTAAACATGTAGTGTCTGAAAGAAATGCATCATATATTGACATCGTTCCAACAATCTCCTTATTCTCCCTATAGATCACAAGGTAAATATATTGGGTTCTTTCAGCTAGTGTTTGCCTGTATCCTGCCCCCGGACGCTCTGGTAATCACTTTCTTATTTTGGGTTGTCCCACTACCAACCCCCACTGCCTCCCAATTCCACTCCCCCTCCCTCCTAAGTATAGACACCTCCAGTTCTCCTCACACTTTTTAAATCTCTGTTTTTGGGGGGATCTGCTGGTTTGTCGCGTTGATGGAGGGCTTCCTCGATCCCCACTGAGATTTCCGTTGTATTAAGTCAAGTGTTTCTTTTTGAGACTTTATGACACCACTAATAGGCATAGCACTGTGTCCAGCCTTCCCTGGTCAGGGATCCTTTAGGTTTGTCCAAGAAGAGGCCCGGTTCAGTGCTTGCCTCTTCAACTGATGCCACTGTAAAGTGTTGAGCCTCCAATTTAAGGTGGATTTGGAATGGATAGCACTGTGTATACATCACCTACTTTTCTCTCAAGAAATCTGCAACAGCTTTGAAAGGCCATCTGTTTATTGGAGTGATTGCTATGAAATCTTGGAAGATCTGTATTTGGCCTCAAATGCATCTTCAATCGGACAAGGAAACATCTCTGTGTATGTTTTGGGGTTTTATCAGGTTCTACCAGGATGGCATTGAATAGATTAATTAAACATTGCTCCAAATTATTATTGCAAATTTCACATGGGATGCCACACATCCATATGTTGTCTCACCGGCTTCTATTTTCTAAGTCCTGACTTTTCCCTTAGAGTATGGTATTTTGTTCTTATAGAAGGCTTATCTTGCACTGTAGTTGGTCGGTAGTATGTGTCTGACTTTCTATTGCTTGTCCATGTAGCATCGATCTCTGGTCTCTAATGCTTCTCCCTCTGCCCGTGGCTCGAGGTCCTCCGCCCAGGAGCCCCTGGCCTCTACTGTCTCGTATGGGGCAGTGCTCCTGGAAGCTCACTCCTTCCTACCCTAGGCAGCTGCCGTGTAGCTCTGCCACTTTTTGTAGGGAAATAGCCATGCCTACAAAAACTACATTCTGTAGAATGTATTTATGTAAAGTATATAGGACAAATAACAAGGCAACAACAAGTGAGGATGCATTTGCTTGCCTCCTTGTTTTTCCAAATCACAGCTCCATTCCTGGATAGCCAGCTCAAACCAAATATACATTTTTCATCTTTTAATTTAAATATTTTCTGCATTGAATTCTTCACTTTTAAAAGTATCCATCAGAATATTCTACTGCTTATCCACTTTTGAATTGCAGTTATTTTAATCATTATTTGTAGAAAAGAAGTGAGAGAGCAAAATGAAACTGTAGCCACAGTCACAGGAAATTCTTGACTTAACTCAGACTTGAACTAAGCCACAATATCAAATGAGAGGAGATAAAAACGTAACAACTTGAGAAGTCTCTAGGCCACGCAATTCGAAATTTCCTGTTTTGTTGCACTCTGGTACAAGATTTGGGTCGTGGTAGTCTTCGAGAAGAGAGAAGTCTTTTTAGGATCGATTTTGGATGAGCCAATAATTGGATTGAGTAATTTCTGGACTCCTGTGTGGTTTCAAACAATTGTCATATACAAAGACTGGTGTTAAGATTAAAACAGATTGTGGAGGTAGACAAAATGGAATTAGATTTTACTACCTCTTTGTGGGATAGTTTCAGTTACATTCTGGTCAGCCCACCCTAAAAACACAAAACATAAAAGTATCTGAATTCTCACAGTACGGGGTATGCTGAACTTAATCTTTGGGCTATCAATCTGAAGGAAGAACCACATACGTCTTATTTGCAGTTTTGTCACCATCAGAACCCCTTGACGGATGTAAAACTATTCTCAGTTTAGCTGTGTTGGTAGTTTCACAATAATGCCTAACCAGGACAGTATGGCTTAATTCTCAAACACATATCAAATGCACTGAAAAATGACTTGGTAAGTACATAGCGGTCACAAAATAAAGTAACCGAGGGAGAGTCTCACATGTAGAGTCATCATGGTGTGAAGTGTCTTTAGGGCTTACTCTGTTGACCATTTTTAAGTCTTTTTGTTATATCTACTGCGGTGTCGCAGGTTTCACTCCCGGATGCAAACTTTCTCTATTGCTTATAGTTACTACAATGCCTTGAGGTTTGAAAAGTGTCTACAGTATCTCTCCTGAAATAAATTCAGCAGAAAAGGGCTAACATTTCCTAGTGGTGAGTTTCTAGTACCCTCCCTAGGATCTCTGGCCCTAAATCTGGAAATCACTCTGCAGTCTGTGCTTCCTAAACAAAGGGAACTTCCAGCAAGCGTAGGCCACAGGTAGCGTGAGGATTTGATTTACTAAAAATAATAAATGTTCCAAAACCAGGCTAAGTGCATCGCCTTATTTCAAGTCGATGTCTTCTTTGCTGGTTGAATAAATGCTTTCTGAAAGTGTTCGTGTGATTATTATGACAGGTAATCGTGAGCTGGAGGGCTAAAGGATGTTACATGACCCTCTACTTTGATGGGAGGGGGAGGAAACACAAGTACAACCATAGATTTCTCATGCATCAGTTTGTTTTGTTGCCATATAATGAAAATGAATACTAGTTTCTGCCAAACTACTGGTTTACAGGTGAGCAACACTGAAGTTGGGCAGAGCACCAAAGAAAAGCAAAAATATGCATAAACTAAATTGTAAAGGAAATTATCTATAAACACGATATAATAAACAGTCCCTGGATCATTTGCAAGGCACATAAAATACACAAGGTGTCCTATCCATTTCAAAAAGCATGTTTGTAAACAGTTTCAGGTCTGGGTTCATGAAGCATTTGTAAACATCTGTGCACAAAATGACCACTTCAGTCCTATAAAATTCTGAATCCTGACTCATACAGGCAAAAACAGTGCAATTTCACAGTTATTTATCTATATGAAAATTCTGCCACCATGGCTGAATTTCCACATTTACAAATTTAGAAGTGGGGGTGAGTCTGTGGTAGGTAGGTGAACATCGACACATGATATGTTTGTGGTGATTAGAGCTGGAAATCCATACAGTGGAAGAACTTTCATCGTATAAATATATATAACATAACACATTAAGATTGATTGTGGTTAGTACACATATTGGGCCTTATGCCTCTTATATTTCATACTTATAGCTGATATATGTGCTGGATAACAAGCCAAAATGAGGAATCAGAGGAGCATACCACAGGCCCAGATGGAAGTGGCGGGTCAAGGAAATGTGCCGGTCTTTGAAGGGAGCATGGTACAGTCACTTCATCATTCTTCAACCTCTGTAATGCCACAACTTGGTCACTTGAGCCCATGGCCAAAAGGACACGGAGACTACCAGTTCTGCTGCCTGTGAACATATCAATGACTGGCATGTAGCTGTCCACTGCAACCACGGGGTACTGAGCTTGGAACAGTAGTCGAGAAATCTTTGGGTCACTAAATGGGAGATGAACATCAGAAGTAAATTAAAATTCACATTCACTATTTTTTTTATGTTTGTATCTGAACATGTAATATGAATGTTTTCCTAGAACACTGGAGAAGCACAAATACTTCTAACCATAGTCACCTGAATGACATGTAAAACTGATGCAGAGGAAGCTTCACAAGCCCAAGAAGTTTGTCCTGGCCTGGGCTCGGCACCTTGTTCCAGGCCTCAATGACCATTACATTGTTTTTCAATCTCTCCATGAGTCTTCGAGTCAGGGATACCGGAGCCACCTAATTCAAAAACAATGCCATTGCATAAAGGGTGAATGGTCAGGAAACAGAAAGTAAAAGGCATTTCTGGTGTTTGATATACAAGGCGCACTGACAGACTAGCTTACATAAATATTGCTTTCAAAGAGAATTGGTAGAGGAGTTATGGAGGGAATTGCATGCACTTGTACTACAATGAAGGAGGATGTGTGTGTGGGGGTTTCTGCACCAAGTTCTAGTAATCCTATTAAAATCCTAAAACAACAGCATTAGTTGAATTAACTTAACTACTGTGCAAAGAATCTTGGTAAGCAAGATAGGTGACTAAACCTTAGAGTAGATTTTCATTTAAAATAAGAGACCAAGGAAACTACCTAGGAGACCCATGAATTGAACATAGATTCATCACTTCTCACTTCTCTGCTGGAGAACTAGGGAGCAGAAGGGAATCCTAGCTATGTCTCTGAAGGTGTGGAACACATAGGCTGCTTGAGCTAAGACTAGCTATACGTCTGTAAGGGAGAACAACATGGACAGTTGGAGTGAAGAGTAGACACACTTCTGTAGATGAGGAGCACGAGTAGCAGTAGCCAAGCCTAGCTATGCTTCTGTTGGTGAGGAGCACATGGACAGGTGGAGTGTTGGTGAGGAGCACATGGACAGGTGGAGTGAAGAAGCCAAGCCTAGCTATGCTTCGGCAGGTGAGGAGAACATGGGCAGCTGTAGCAAAGACTAGCCAGGCCTACGTGAGCAAGGAGCACATGGACAGGCAAAGTGAAGAAGCCAAGCCTAGCTATGCTTCTGTTGATGAGGAGCACATGGACAGGTGGAGTGAAGAGTAGAGATGATTCTGTGGGCAGGAAACACAAGGGACACTGCAGAGAAGACTAGCCATGCTTGGATAGGCAAGGAGCACATGGGCAGCTGAAGTGAAGATCAGGTATGCCTCTGCGAGTGTGGAGCACAGGGACAGCTGTAGCAAAGAGCAGCCATGCTCTTGTGGGCAAGCAGCACATGGGCAGCTGAATCGAAGAGGAGACATGCTTATGTCAGCGAGAAGCACATGGACAGCCGGAGTGAAGAGTAGACTAGCATCTGTAGGCGAGGAGCACACAGACAGCTGCACTAAAGACTATCCGTGCTTTTGTGTTCGAGGTGCACGCGGCAGAAGGAACAAAGGCTAGGCAGGCCTCTGTGGGTAAGAAAAACATAGGTAGCTGGAACGAAGAGCAGCCATGTCTCTGTGGATGAGGAGCACATGGGCAGCCATAAGAAAGAGCAGCCACAGCTCTGTGGAAATGGAGCACATGGGCAGCAGGAGCGACCAGTAGACATGCTTCTGTTGGGGAGGAGCACATGGGCAGCTGGAGCGCAGAGCAGCCATGCCTCTGTGGACGATGAGCACATGGGCAGCAAGAGTGAAGAGTAGGCATGCATCTGTGGGTGAGAATCACATCGAGAGCTAGAGCTCTCTAGAATAGCTCATTGTAACACTGGACAAGAGATATAGGAGGAGAGGCTGCGGAAGCCAAAGGCATCCACAGTTGATGTTTTGCAGTAGTGCGGAGCCACAGGCAGTCAGAGAAATCTAACAAAGGTCACTCAGTGTGTATAAAGTCCCTGAGATATGAACTGTGAAATACAGTTTCAATTGTCTGCACCTGTTTCTAATTGGTTGTAGATGGGGGTGGAGGTTGAGTGCGGATGGGTAAGTACCTGCAGGCTGCAGAGGACAGAAAACAGCCCCAATAGGCACAACAAGCTAGTGGGTCACATGAACTGCAGGCTAGTGACTTTATTATTGACTGACAAAATAAGACAGTCTTACAGATAACCCCCAAGAATTCTAATCCATCTTAGTCCCCTAATTAATGGCCAAGCAGATAAATCACATACAGGCACAGGGTCTCTAGACTCTTATCTCACAAGTGGATGGTCTATAAGCAATGTGGGAACAACATAAGTCTCTTGGAGAGCGCAGAAAGAGGCTCTCCAAATGTAATTGATAAACTGTATGGGATATTCACTAAATGAAGATGCCTAGCCACCAGAATAGAAAGAAGGCTTACTTACTGCTCTAGCTCTCCACCAGACAAATTGAGTCAGGTAACCTCAAGCACTCGGACTGGGAAAGGAGCAGAAGGTATATGTAAGAAAATCAGATAAAAAAGAGGAGAAACTGATCTCTGATTAAATACTAACATAACGTGTATTTGTAAAGTGCACGTTCACACAAGGGTATCTTGGCACTGAATAATAGATGTGTATTGTTACCTAAGTTAATGGTACTTATGTGATCTACCTCAGAAGGATGAAAGGCTAAGTGGATATGCCAGGATTTGAATCTGTGACCATGAGGTCGAACACAGGCCCCTACAGTGGAGGCATTAGTCTACTAAGACACCAGACCTGGTAAACATGAAGAAGAACGAAAGATGATGCATCGCGAACACTCTACTACAATGACCAGAGTCCTTAGGGGCAACTTCCGCCGGTGTGTGAGTAGTGTGCGACCCCACCCCTTTTTGTAACTTAAAGCTCCCTTGAGCAGCGGGCTGACGAGCCTGGGATCCCGCACCTACGCGCCGGAGTGGTACTATACCTGGCAGATATTGGCAGCCATCGGCGACCCCAGAACACTGCCTATCCCTGCTGACGAGGGTTGAAAACCCAAAACACGTGTCCAGGGATGGCGAAGACAGCGAAGATAGCAAGATCGAAAGATGATGCATCGCGAACACTCTACTACAATGACCAGAGTCCTTAGGGGCAACTTCCGCCGGTGTGTGAGTAGTGTGCGACCCCACCCCTTTTTGTAACTTAAAGCTCCCTTGAGCAGCGGGCTGACGAGCCTGGGATCCCGCACCTACGCGCCGGAGTGGTACTATACCTGGCAGATATTGGCAGCCATCGGCGACCCCAGAACACTGCCTATCCCTGCTGACGAGGGTTGAAAACCCGAAACACGTGTCCAGGGATGGCGAAGACAGCGAAGATAGCAAGATCGAAAGATGATGCATCGCGAACACTCTACTACAATGACCAGAGTCCTTAGGGGCAACTTCCGCCTGTGTGTGAGTAGTGTGCGACCCCACCCCTTTTTGTAACTTAAAGCTCCCTTGAGCAGCGGGCTGACGAGCCTGGGATCCCGCACCTACGCGCCGGAGTGGTACTATACCTGGCAGATATTGGCAGCCATCGGCGACCCCAGAACACTGGCTATCCCTGCTGACGAGGGTTGAAAACCCGAAACACGTGTCCAGGGATGGCGAAGACAGCGAAGATAGCAAGATCGAAAGATGATGCATCGCGAACACTCTACTACAATGACCAGAGTCCTTAGGGGCAACTTCCGCCGGTGTGTGAGTAGTGTGCGACCCCACCCCCTTTTTTTTTATGAAGAAGGAAACCTCTGTATATAGTCCTTTAAAGGGAAAGTGTGAATGGGTGAGTAAAGTGAGCAAAGAAGTAAAGGACTAAAAGTACGGCTAGGCGCCTGCATCCAAACAGAATATTCCGATTATGATTCAAGAGACAGAACAAACTCATTGGGCCTACGTAAAGTCCCAATCGAAGAGTGTTGGGATGCGATCCTGCAGGCATTCGTAGGTGAGAATGAGAACCCAGACCTTGAAGCAGAACCAATAGCAAACAGCTAGTAAGGGGAGCCTCTACACGTGCCTTGTAACAACCTTACCTATATACGTTACCCATGTGCAGCGCCAATAAAGGTAAACACCAACGGTCCAATAGGCAGAGTATCTCCCCTCTGCAGATGAACATACGCCAGCCCTAGCAAGCATCACAGCTCATTGACTATGGCTCTGGTCGCAAGGAGGTGGGACGCTAACCTGCATCCTCACCCAATTAGTCTCAGTTACCCCAGACCTTTTGCCCAACCCGCACCATCATAGCAACACAACAGTGACGCATGCACACTTAATTTGTAGACGGATCTCCCCAAGACGATCATCACTAGGTCACGAATCACTCCCTGCCGGATGCGCGGCTCAGCCGAGACAGACAATAGTTGGGAGATTAAGCTTGTCACTCAGTTTTCATGCACTAGACAAATGTAGCAATTGTTGACGGAAACGTGATGTATTGCGTCACTTATACTGCGTCTGCTTGTTTAGCAATTGAAAAATGGTTTTAAACAGAAGATGCAATAAAACAGATTTAAACAAAAAATTATACACGAGACAAGACTAAAGCCCCAGCAGACTAAGATGGAAAGAGATGGCAAGAAATAACAAAACCAGACATTGATAAGGAAGGAAGCAAGAAAAAGCACTACAGGAAAATAATGGGAACGTCTCCATGTCTTATTTCCTGAAAGAATTTAGGAGTTGAAAATCCTAGGAAGAGAGGATTGGAGACATTGCATTTGTCTTAATGATTACTCATCAAGACATGTACAATATCACAGAAATAGTGAGTAGGGTAGAAGGCAAAGATTTGGAGGATGGATGAGAGATGCAACCTTGAAATGATCCCTTTCTAATTCCATAATGGAATCCAAAGTCCTTGCACCTAAAGAGGTAGGCATCAGAAGGAAGTCCACAAGAAGCAACCTGTGGACAGATAGTAAATACTGGAAGGAAAGGAGGGGTCAAACATGTAAATATTCAAGAAGCTGCAGTTCATAATTGTCGTCAGTAATAATTACCTCTTTCCATTCTTCACAGTTGAAGCTCGATCCGGCACACCAACAAGAACAATTACTGCCAAATATTTCATTATAAAGACACCAACGTAATAGTACAGAAAAAAACAAAGTTAGGATGCATTACCTTCAACGCACCTAAGATGTAGATATTCCCGACTATACACTAGAACCTAAGAAACGGAGTAATTAACATATATTGTTATTTAATTCGAGGCTAAAAGATCTTTTAAGAATAAAAGCCTGGGACAATATAGTAAAAAGGTTTGAAAGGTAAGGACATACTGTCAAGACAGTCTCAATAATGAGACTGAGGTGTAGGGAAAGGCGAGAGAAAGAGCTAAATTAAACTGTAGCCTCAGAGTAGCAAGAAATTCTCGACTTCACTCAGACAGCCAATGAAAGGAATTAGAGTAGAGGACCAGAATCCACAAACTGATGACAATGGATTTCATTGCTGCATAGAAAGGGTGACAGGATCATGAGATTTGAAAAAGTACCAGCACACTGACAAACATAAGGTCATTGCTTGGAATGGAGAGCAAAGAACAAATAAAGGACAATACAGAAGGAAACACAATCTTGCATATCACATAAATAGTATGACGTGAAATGTTACCCAAATAAGGGACTGAAAGGGGAAGTAAAAATGGCAAATATTATTATTATTATTATAATTACATTTATTAAGCGCGCAGCTACCCGGAGGTTTCCCGGCGCTAAAGCAAACAGAAGGTAAATTAGGTTATGAGAGGACGTAAGAGAGCATATTTAAATGTTAAAAAGCCAGGTCAAGGTCGTGTTCTATTAACAGGATTATGGGGTGATTATATCTATAAGGAAAGGGATCAGAGACACAAAGCTTCCTAAAGGAACTCTCACTGTAAAGGCTAACAGCAGATAACTGGTTTTGGAAGCAGAAAGGTCAGCAACCAAAATTAAAATCGGCTACAGAGCAAACGTAGAATAAATGGCCATCAGCCCAAATAAATTCTGGCAGAAAATGTTTACTGATTGGCAACTGGATAATCATATCTATTGAAAACATATCAACAGTTTGCACATTTATTATCCTGTGTTAACGGTAAGTGTGCAGTAATCGGTTTAGCACACACTTTTACTATGATCACAGATTTAGAGAAATGCACTAAACCTACAATGTATAACTGAATAACCTTGAAAGCTCCTTTGTAAGCAAAATACTGGTGGAAATGGGGGCAAATATGCAGGGATTTTCCAAGTTATTCCTGATTAATCTGCATAGACCTGAATTCAAAGTCAATGCAGTATTACCAAATGATTACCATATTAGTGTAATATCATTGGATTTAGCGTGTAAACTCTAATGGGGTCATTTAAATCTATGGAGTATTAATGGGGACAGATATACAAAATAATCCTAATAATTTGGAATGACATGCATAACCAGTATTTGCAACCACGGTGTGCACATTAATACCCTATTGAACAAGTTACTTACCTTCGGTAACGATATATCTGTAAGAAACAGTAGTTAGTATTAGATTCCTTACCTTAGAATATCCCCAGGCGTCAGTCTGGATCCGGAAACTTTTGCGTAGCAGTACCCCTGCGCGTCGGTAGGCGTCGTCTGCAGGCGTCCCCTGCGGCTCCGCGTCCGTCGTCGGCGTTGTGCGCCGTGATGACGTCGCTGGAGTATATAGACGCCGCCTCCGCGCGCTGACGTCAGTTCTTTGTACACAGCTTTTCCGCGCCAGAACACGCAGAGCCATGTGAGAACCAACACTGGTGCCATTTGAAACTAGGGCCCTGAAAGGGATGACCTTAACCCTAGGTATCAGTTCGCAGAACGGGGAGGATGGGTGGGGCGGTAAGCAATCTAATACTAACTACTGTTTCTTACAGATATATCGTTACCGAAGGTAAGTAACTTGTTCATCTGAAAGAAACAGGTTAGTATTAGATTCCTTACCTTAGAATAGATACCCCAGCAATACCAACCCCGGTGGTGGGTCTGCGAACCAATACAATCCTACACCAGAAAGTCCTGGAGGACCGAACGGCCAAAGAAGCTATCCCTCCGGACTTGACTGTCCAGGCAGTAGTGCCTCGCAAAAGTGTTCAGCGAGGCCCACGTAGCCGCCTGGCAAATGTCCTGCAAAGGGACTCCCCGGCCCAGGGCAGTGGCAGCCGCCGTGGCCCGAGTGGAATGGGCCCCAGCCCAACAGGAGGCTCCTTTACGAGCCAAAGAGTAGCACGCTTTGATGCAGAGAACGACCCACCGCGAGATGGTCCGTTTATGTACCGCCCGTCCCTTCTTCGCACCCACGTAGCCAACAAACAGTTGGTCATCCACCCGGAACTGGCGTGTGCGATCCATATAAAATGAAAGCGCATGTTTTGGGTCCAGACGATGGAGCCGCTCTTCATCCTTCGAACGATGCGGAGGCGGGAAGAAGGAAGGGAGGGTGATGGACTGCCCGATGTGAAAAGCAGAGACTACTTTGGGCAGGAAAGAAGGTCTAGTTCTCAAAACCACCTTGTCTGGATGAATGGACATGAAAGGAGGTTTGACAGAAAGAGCCTGGAGCTCACTCACTCTCCTGGCAGAGGTGATGGCAACCAGGAAGGCCGTCTTTAAAGTCAGAAGACGGAGAGGACAGGAATGAAGCGGCTCAAAGGGAGCACACATCAAGAAGGTCAGAACCAGGTTCAAGTCCCACTGAGGCATCACAAACGGAACAGGAGGATACATGTGTGTGATGCCCTTCAAGAATCTTGTTACAATAGGGGACTTTAACAAAGAAGGTTGATCAGGCAGCCTCAGAAAGGCCGAAAGGGCAGAAAGGTAGCCCTTGATAGTGCCCCGAGCAGAGCCCTGCTGGGCAAGAGAGAGAAGAAAGAGGAGAACCTCGGAAAGAGGGGCAGAAAGAGGGTCCACAGCCTTTGCTGTGCACCATGCCACAAATCTGTTCCACCGACAGGCGTATACCGACTTTGTGGAGGGACGCCTGGCTGCCAGAATTACATCACAGACTTCAGGAGGCAAGTCAAATGGCCTCAACTGTCGCCGCTCAATCTCCACGCATGGAGGTGGAGGCTGGACAGGTTCGGGTGGAGGACCGTCCCCTGCTGCTGCGACAGAAGGTCCTCCTGAAGGGGCAGGCGGATCGGGGGACCGACCGACATGCTGAGTAGCTCGGGATACCAGTACCTTCAAGCCCAGTCCGGAGCCACAAGGATGACTTGGGCCCGGTCGTGCCTGATCTTCTTCAGCACTCTGGGCAGAAGTGGTATAGGCGGGAAGGCGTATAACAGACCGCAACTCCACTCGCGCCGAAAGGCGTCGCCGTGCGAGTGCCGTCTTGGAAACTCCAACGCGCAGAACTGATGACATTGCGCGTTCTCTTCTGTGGCGAATAGATCTAACCAAGGCTCTCCCCATTGCCGAAAGAGGCCTTGCGCCACGTCTGAGTTCAGACGCCATTCGTGATCCATCGAGCACCGACGGCTGAGTTCGTCCGCCCTGGCGTTCAGAGAACCTGCCAGGTGTTGAACCGTCAGAGTCACGCCCTGACGTTCCAGCCATTGCCAGAGGCGCAGAGCCTCCTGGCAAAGGGTCCACGACCCCACCCCGCCCTGTTTGTTGCAATACCACATGGCGGTGGTGTTGTCCGTGAACACCTGCACCACACTCCCGTTGACAAAGGGGAGGAATGCTTTCAGTGCCAAACGAATCGCCCGGAGCTCCAACAGGTTGATATGGAGCCGGGACTCCGCCGGAGACCAGATGCCTCTGATCTCTGCCTCTTCCAGGTGGCCTCCCCAGCCCTGGAGGGACGCGTCCGTCACAACAACGTGCTCCGGTTGGGGAAGGGAGAGGGATCTGCCTCTGACCCAATCGCAGTCCGTAAGCCACCACTGCAGTTGTCTTGCAGTGCCCTCTGAGATCAAGACATGGTCGGACAGATTGCCCTGATGCTGGGCCCACTGAAACTTCAGGTCCCACTGCAGAGCCCGCATCCTCCACCGGGCGTGATGCACCAGAAGGATGCAGGAGGCCATCAGCCCCAGCAGCCGCAGCGTCAACCTGACCGAAACCCGGGATAACGGCTGGAAGATGGGAATCAAAGCCTGTATATCCTGGACCCGCCGTTCCGGAGGATAAACCCGAAACTGCGCCGAGTCGAGAACTGCTCCGATGAAAAGGAGCTTTTGAGAGGGACACAGGTGTGATTTCGGCACATTGATGGAAAACCCCAGCTCGTGTAGGAGGTCTGCCGTCATCTGGAGGTGGTGAACGACTGTCTGGGGCGAGCCCGCCTTCAACAACCAGTCATCTAGGTAGGGGAAGACTGAAACCCCTAACCTGCGCAGATGGGCTGCAACCACCGCCATCACCTTTGTGAACACCCGTGGGGCGCTGGTAAGGCCGAAAGGGAGCACGATAAACTGAAAGTGCTCGTGGCCTTCCGTGAACCGCAGGTAACGCCGGTGGGCCGGCAGGACGGGGATGTGAAAATACGCATCCTGCAAGTCCAACGCTACCATCCAGTCTTGCGGGTCGAGAGCAGCCAAGACCTGAGCCAAAGTCAACATCCTGAACTTCTCCTTCCGGAGGAAGCCGTTGACGTTCCTTAGATCCAAGATAGGACGTAGGCCCCCTTTGTCCTTCTTGGGCACCAGAAAGTAGTGGGAATAGCAACCACGTCCTACTTCTGGCCCAGGAACGCGCTCGATGGCCCCCTTGGCCAAAAGGGCCGTAACTTCCTCCTGCAGAAGTGTCAAGTGGTCCCCCGACACACAGTGGTTCTGCGGTGGCATGGCTGGAGGAGTGGTCTCGAAGGGGAGGGAGTAGCCCCTTCGGACGAGCTGCAGCACCACCTGTCCGATGTTATTGTGTGCCAGTGGGAGAGGTGATGGCGAACCCTGCCACCCACCGGCGTCACATGGGCCTGAAAGCACGGACTAGGAGGATTTAGAGGCGGATGCCACGGGGGGAGGTGTGGTCTGACCTCGCCGCTGTCCCCGACCACCGCCACGGCGGTTTCCACGGCCACCACCGCGTTGATAAGTCTGTTGCGGCGCGTGGCTGGCAGCACGTGTGGGACCGCCCCTTCCTTGGCCACGAAAGGAGCGAAACGAACCCGTTTGCTGGCGCTGGGCCGAGAGACCCAAGGACTTGGCCGTGACCCTGGAGTCCTTGAAGCGCTCCAGCGCGTGGTCCGCTTTGTCGCCAAACAGGCGACTGCCATCAAATGGCATGTCCATCAATGCATTCTGGACATCTGCCGAGAAGTTGGCGGACCTCAGCCAGGCGTGGCGACGAATCGCCACCGTCGTGGACATCGCTCTGCCCAGTGAGTCGGTCGTATCAAGACCACACCTGATGGAGTACCTTGCTGCGTCTCGGCCCTCAATCATATTGTTGCCGAGCTTAGCCCGTACCTCCGGCGGGCATTCAGGCAGCAGGTCCGCGACCGTATCCCACAGAGAATGGATGTAGCGGCCCAAGAGGCACGCGGTGTTGCAAGACCGCAGTCCCAGACTTAAGGACGTAAAGACCTTTTTGCCATACTGGTCGTACCTCTTAGATTCCCTGTCGGGCGGGGCCGACGGGAATGCGGTTTGGGAAATGGAGGCCTGGATCACCAGACTCTCAGGGGTGGGATGGGTGGACAGAAACTTGGGGTCGTCCGAACACGGACGGTGGCGTCTGGCCACGTTCCTGTCAACAGGCGAACCTGAAGCGGGCCTGGACCACGTGCCCAAAAGAACGTCTGTTAAGGCCTCGTTGAACGGCAGCAGTGGCTCCTGTGGGCATGACTGCGGTTTGAGTACCTCAGTGAGGATGTTAGTCCTCACGGCCGCGACGGGGAGCTTAAGGTTTAAGGCCTTAGCAGCCCTCATCAACACCACTGAATAAGCAGCCCCCTCCTCCGAAGCCACGATAGGAGGCGAGACAAAGCCAGGGTTAGGGGAGTCGTCTAGACCACTGGCGTCACCCAAGTCACCTGTCCAGTCCTCAGTGTACTGACATTCACGTGTCAGAGGGTCCTCAGACCCCTCCCACTCCTCCCCGTAATCTACATCTTCACCATATTCGGAGTCAATAATGTAGACCGGCTCCTCGGGGTTCATAGGCCCCATCGGCGTCGAGCCCGGAGTCGAGCCCGGCGTCGGATGACGCCGACCGACTCCGCGTCCGGCGTCAGAGAGGGAATGGGGACGGCGCCGACCGGGGCCGGCGCCGGAGCACCGCCGCCGCGCGGGGGCGGGCCTGGGGTGGCCCCGATGGTATCGGCGCCGGAGAGGCCGGACGACCAGCCGGCGTCGACCCTGAGGGCCCCAGCGGCGCCGGGATCGGAGCCGTCGACGGATCCGGGGCCGGAGCACCCGACGGCGTCGAGGCAGGATCACCCGACCCGCTAGGGCCCCCAGACGAGTTCACAGGGCCCGAAGGCGCCGCGGAACCCGCCGGAGGAGACAGAGCTCTCATGGCCATGAGGAACGCCTCTATCTCCTCGGGCGACGAGCCTTGCCCAGGGACCGCCGGGTATGGAGCAGGCAGCGTCGGCGACTCACGCGGAGCCGGGGGGGGGGTGGGGTCACCCGAACCCCCGGCCGCATCGAGCGAGCGTCGGGGGGAGTCGGGGGTACGATGACGACGCCCCGACTTCTTGTGCTTCCTACCTGAGGAACCAGATGAGTGATGACGACTTCCGGAGCGGCGACGGCTCCGCGACCGCTCCCTCGATCGCTCCGTTGACCTCCGGCCGGACCGGGACCGCTCCCGACGCGGGGCCAACACCCGGAGCTCGTGCAGCTTGCGGGACCGCTCCCGCCTAGCTTTATTGGTCAGGGTCCGGCAGTCGACGCAGGAGTCCACGTCGTGGTCGGGGCCCAGGCACCGGAGGCAGAGTCGGTGATGGTCTGTGACCGACATCGTACGGTCACAGTCGTCACAATTCTTGAAACCGGGCATCCTATCGGCACCGTACAAGAGTTCAGAAGATCAAAAGATCTCGGATCTGCGCTAACTGGTGCGGAAAAAAGAAGAACTGACGTCAGCGCGCGGAGGCGGCGTCTATATACTCCAGCGACGTCATCACGGCGCACGACGCCGACGACGGACGCGGAGCCACAGGGGACGCCTGCAGACGACGCCTACCGACGCGCAGGGGTACTGCTACGCAAACGTTTCAGGATCCAGACTGATGCCTGGGGATATTCTAAGGTAAGGAATTTAATACTAACCTGTTTCTTTCAGATATTCACATTTAGCAGGGGCGATTAGTTGGTGCCAAAATTACACTTTGCACTTGCCTTATAATGGTCACTAGTACTTTGCCCATTAGCACGTTGCCTAAATATACCCATCAATTACAGTGAAAATGGGAAGGTGGTTTTTCAAGCAAGATGATCGAAACCAGCTCTACACAGGAACAGTCTTTACTACAATGCTCCCCACCAGCTCCCAAAAAAGTACTTATCTTGGATCGCATAGACCGTTACTGGTTGGTGACCCGAGAATATTTTTGAGCTATAACAAATGAACTCATCTATTGCAGAGCAAAAACTGGGCATTAAGTAAGATTCACAAAAGTCCTGCTTCATGCGAATTGACGAGGCACGATTCCCTTTGAGAATTCTACTGAATGGACTAAAATGCAAGGATCGAGGCCTGCAAAGGACGTAATTTCTAAATAGATATTTACAAAATACTGCATATGTACCAACTTAAATATTACAATTGGTATGATGTGAAATGCACTGGCAGAAGCATATATCACCCTCTGGCACGTTTTGTACTCCCTTCAATGCACACAACCACCATTCATAAATCCGAGGCAGTCTCCCCTGAACAGCTTCCACTTTGGAAATTGAAATGGATACCACTCCCTTTTAGGTGTTAGGAACCCATCAATGAAGAATCACACTTACACACATAATTTTGTAATTAGAGCATGCACATGAAGAACTATGCATGAATAGTTTCAGGACTTGCCTGTGAGAAATGGAAGGCTGGCTCTCTTGTGCCCCATACTACCGAAGACCTGCTTGCCTCTGGTGTATTAAAAAGCTTGATATTTAAATACACATTGCACGGACAGTGCTTCGCATGCTCAGTCATCATAAAGTCCTTGCCATTAGGTACCATCAGTATGACATACATCAATACGCCATCCTCTTCTTCTTGCATTGGTCCACTGAATTGTCTCATTAGGTTCCTTGATGTAGGCAACTGCATGGGTTGCTGGTGGTGTGTGACATCTGCCCGGGGTATTTCTATAAACACTTGCCCAGATTCACGAGTTGGTTTGGGAGATTCCATGGCAATCTGCTTTACATATGGCGAGTCTTGTTCTGAATATTCCACATTACTTTCAGGTTCCAAAACTTGTATGCCTGGACTTGTTACAGCATATGTTGGGTGAGGTTGTGCAGCTCCAGAAATCTTGCCGTTTGCACTAGTAAAGTCTTTGCTATCTCCTGCAAGCTCCATGCTTATCTATATTGTAAAAAGAATATCGTAATAAGTCAACTTCCATTATTAGTGAAATTTAGGATAGAAGCATGCTTTACCGTACGTACCAGGCACAAGACAATAGAGGGTTCCCAGTCTCTTCATGCATTGTGTCACGCGGACAATGTCAAAAGACATGGGGCCAGATTCACAAAGGGCTTCAACACTTGTGGTGGAGGCCCCGCAGTAGTGGGGTAGTCTCCGCACTCAGGATGGTATCTCCCCAATGAGAATTCTCAATGCAGAAATTCCGCCAGAATGTAGAGACTCCCTCACGACTGCAGGGCCTCCACCACAATTGCGAAAGCCCTTTGTGAATCAGGTCCATGAAATACACATCACACATGAACAGAATCACCACACAAATCACTAAGCCTCCCAAAAATTTTACGCGGACTCACAAGTCACTTGAAGCTCACAGACAATACTGGATCTCCCAAGTCATTAAATATCAGCAGACAAGTTGTGCTTCATAATCTATTTTCCCTAATACTCCACGCCTCCCAAGATGTTGAAGTTGAAGATGGAGCCCAAGAGGATCACTATTTGAGTGATATCACTTTGTAACAGTATAAAAGGAGACTAGGGATTGTTTTACCTTTAAGGGACCAAATTGCGTTTTTCCACTGTCTTCAGCTACAGGTTGCACTGGGAGATCCCATTTCATATAAAGGGTCTCTGATTGGATGATATCCCGCAGGGATAGTGTCGCTGAACCAATCATCACAGGCTGTGCAACAAAATGGAGGCATGTGAGAAAAAAATATGAAAACAGGCATAGGCAATATAATAAGCAAATAGAAAGCCAAGCAAGAATGTGGTACATCAGAAATGGATTTCTGAGGGTTATCCAGACTTAGTCTTGGCCTTTATATAACACACACTCATGATAATGTATGTTTATAGCGAAAAGTATCCTGATAGCATACACGGTGAGGCATGGTATAAACTTTTAATTAATCTCTTTATTAAGTAGCTATGTGAAGTCAGGTGAGTCCACCTTTTGAGGTAGGTACGGAACTGTCCCGCTTAACAGAAACCTTCCAATACATGCATTAGGTTGTAAGGGAAGCCCTTGGTGTGTCGGGCAGTTTGCATAATAGGTAACCTCCTCTACCAATCAAGTAGCTTGTGAGAAAGCACCTACAGATTTTTTATTTTCCATTAATGAAGCATGGTTGTAGGGATGGGCTGTCGATGATCAGGGGTACACTGTCTAGGAGGGTAGAGCAGAAGAATTAATAGCAGCCTGGTTTGCAGAAGGTAGCCCAGTCAGGACTGCATGAAAGGCTGAAAGAACTCCACGGCCACTTTTGTGACTGAATGAAAGAGGATGTGTGTTAGAAATTGGGTAACAAATTCCATGGGAGTAGTATGGTGCAGAGCCGGCAGGCCAAACTCCTGAGGACATGTGTGAAGAATCCACGCAGTACACACAGATGACACACAAGGCACACCACAAAGAGACACAACACCAGTTTTGGTGAAAAAGAATAACTTTTGTATTGTACCAAACATACACAGGTAATCACAATTATCACTATACTGCGCCAACTGGCGAAAGGGCAATATTTACATTGGGGATTATTCACAGGGCAGGGCCAATCAGGCCGCTGCCAGAACCATTGGGAAAGGATAATGGATAAATGAAAAAGATAAATCCATCAGTTGCAATGAGGTAATAGAAAAACATAAAGCATTCTCAGTTGGCATGAAAACTCATTATGCATCAGAACCCACCAGGCCTAGAACATTAGGGGGAATAACCATGAGTAGGTGCCACAACCCCATTAGCATAAAAGCATGGGTAACGCACTAGGCGTGACGTTAGGTGGAACCTAAAACATCGCGGTAGGCATAAACATATGAGAATCTCCTTAGGCAAGAAAGCCTGAGACCTGAACAGGTTTACATTGGCAACATCATTCTAGGCACCACTGGGGCATCAGACAGAAGGCCTGAACTCCTCCCATCAGGGGAAGCACCAACACCTTAGCATAAATCCGGCAGGTCCTCCCTAGGCTTCACACATCCAGTTATAAAGCAGCCCTTAAGCCCAGTTCAGGAGGCCTGTAATAACTGTTCCCTCCAACTCTAGGCCTCTTAAGTCTCAACATGGTGTGCCTCCAATCACTGCCACTGTCCCCTGTCCAGCGGGGCAGTGGTGTCCCGTAAAATCATTTCAGGGCCTGGGGGAGCCCCCTCAACAAAACACTGGTCCCGGGGACGGGCACCGACCCTGTGCCCCGACGCACTCCCCAACCACAGGACGGCAGAGCCCTACTCACCGGGCACCTCCAGAACTTCCCTTGTGAGTCCTCGGGGACCTCCACGCGGCGCTGGGGAGGTCACAGACACAGTGCTTTGATGCCCCTTCTCTCCCTCTCGTTCACGCTGCAACTGCGGACACTGCAGGGCTCTCCTCCTCATGTGGGAGCCCCGCCAACAGCACCTTTCTGGCGGCTTCCCCCGTCCTCCGGCAACTTAGCCCCTCACACGGGCTGGCGGCGGTTGCTGAGGAGGGGGGTGCAATGCTCTGGCTCCTTGCAGGCTGCGCTCCTCACCCGGGCCCCTCTCCTGTGGGCCCGGGGCTTCACCCTGGAGCCGGCGGGCTCCGGACTCGCTTCCTGAATACCCCGGGGCTCTCACACTGCACGGGAGCCCCGCCAACACCAGCGCCCCTTCCGTCTTCACCCGGGCCCCTCTCCTGGGACCCGGGCTTCAGTAGGCGAGCGTGAGGCTCCAGGCGGCTTCTGGGGCCTCCCTCGCCTTTCCTCCTGGGCAGCCTTACTCTCGGGGGCGCTGACCGGCGGGGTGGGCTCCCGCTCGGGTCTCTCTTCACCCACGGGGCTCCCTCGCCACACCTCCACTTCCGTCTTCTGGCCGGCGGGCCTTGCCCCCAACCAGGCGCTCTCCTGCCTGGCTTCTGGGTCGCTACGAGCAGCGCAGCGGCCCGGGGTGTTTTCTGAAACCACGGGTTCGGCGGTGATCTTGCGGGCGAAGCACGGGGTAGGCTCCCGCTCAATTAGTATAAAAAGCGCGGGGTAGGCTCTCGCTGGTTTTAAGTCAGCCAAAGCGCGGCCATACGCGGGGTGGGCACCTGCTCATTAAATATGCGTGAAGCGGGGTAGGCACCCGCTTTTATTTAGATCAGCATGCGGGCGCAATCACGTGGGGTGGCCTCCCACGGCGCTTTCACCTAAACAGGTCCTCCTTGTCACACAGCGCTGTTGGGTCCACGCTTCTTCTTGGACCAGATTAACATAAAGCACTGCGGAAATCAGCTCCTCACCTCTGGGGCTGGGAATATAGCGCTGCGCTCTCCAAGCGCTAGTCAGCAGGGAAGCTGGGGACAGGAGATAGCGCTCTTCCTTGCTGGCACTCTGATTCTAGCGCGCCTCACCTCCTTCTGGGCATGCAGGCAGGGTCCCCCGAGGCGCTAGGGTGCAGGCAGGGGGCACAGGGCTATCCAATAAAGCTCTCTCCTTCCTCTGGCACTACTCAGCAGTCAGGGCCCAGGGGTAGCTCTCCTTCTCTCCTCAGGCGCCAGGTAGCAGAGCAGCAGGCACTACTGGGCAAGGTCAGCAGTCAGTGGGTACTCATCAAGACAGGGCGGTAGGCTTTAACCATCCTCCACTGTAGCGTGGCACTCCTCCTGTACAGCAGCCTGTACTCCTGCAGTGGGGCTTTCACTAGCCCTGTGGACAGCAGAGGGGCTTCAGTTTGGTGCAGGGTCCAGCACACAGGGTTAAGTGGCGGTACCCCCTGGCAGCAGGTCCCCTCACGTTCATGTCCCTGCTCTGACTGAGCACATGGAGGCACAGCCCCTTATTTATGCGCCCTCACCCCACCTACCAGGCAGTGCCAAAAGCTTCTAGAATCCTCTGAGGAACTGGCTCAGCGGGAGGAGTAGAGCACCCTGGGTGCCAGGCTTTTCCTCCAAAAGCTGGGATGTCTGGGAACCGAAAATCTAGACCTCTAACCTGCTGCAGTCAGGTGGCACCACACACAGCCTTGGCATCCATTTTAAATGCAGCATTTCACCAGGGTACATTTCTACAATGGGGGGTTAACAAGTGCACACCATTGCCTTAGATTTAACATGGCGTCTCACGCCACACATGGCCTATACAGTTTTCTACCATGGGGGAGACATCCTAAAATAGGGGGGTGAAAAGCGAAAAATGTTGGAAAAATGGGCCAAGTCCAACAATGTGCAATAGTTTCAGGAGCTAGTTGGCAACCAAAGTGCAAATCGTCTCCTGAGAAAATGTGACTATAATTTTAATTCTACAAGGCAAAAGTATAGTAAAGGATGCATAACAATTTCCTCATCTTTATCACTCCAGTAAGATTTGTGACCTACTAATTAAATAATTAGAAGTTACTTTAAAACATTTAAACCAAGGTTAATAGAGAAAAAATCTTTTCTGTCCCTTGGGACTCAACGTCTCACTACATGTGGTTTGTTCTCTATGTTTTAAGTATCTTGAGAATTATCCATTGAATTATGGGCCAGATGTACAAAGAGACAGATGGCAAATAGTGGAGAAGTGTGGCTCAGGGGTTAGAGGCGGCAGACCCGGAATCTGAGATCGGTCCTGGACCAGGGTTCAATTCCCCGCCCCGGCGGATCTTGGGCTAAAATTCCACGGACTCGATAATTCTCGTCCCGGTGCCTCCTCAACTCTCGGGTTCACACTCTGCGACTCTGGGCAATAGCTTGCTTAATCTCCACAACGGCCCCTCGCGGCGGGATGCCTGACTTTCACCCTGTGGACACCCTGTCGGGGCTTCTCACAGGGGAATATCAGGACGGGTTCCCTAGGCAAGCGCCAGGATACCCTTGTGGTGACAGGTTGCGCTATATAAGTATACCTACATTTACATTTACATTTACAAATAGTGATCGCAAATTGCACATCAACTATTTGCAACCAGTCTCCAATTTTATGGTGTCATCTACGTACTATTAGGTGGCATTCCAAATTGTCCAGTTGTAAAAAGACCTAACCAACAAATACTAATTAGACCGGTAGCTATTTGCAATCCCCTACGATTGGTTACAAACATTGGGATTGTGACCTGCAAGTACAGCAGACCATGTAAGCATTCCAAAATACATTTTTAAGCACCACCTGCTACTTAAATTAACTAGTGCTGCTCAAAAGAAATGTTTCACATTTCGAGGAGAGGACAGTGGCCCTTTAGACCACTGCTTCTGGACACCCATGGTCACCTGATATGAATCCCATGGTGAAACAGTCAAACAGGGCCAGCATCCCACTGGCACATCTGTTACCACTTCCTTGGAGGAGTCAGTAATATTGAAACAGTTTGCAACTGCATTAAAAGACAGCCCTCACCATATGCTGAATGCATTAGAGCTGTTCCAAACTACGTTACAAGTGCATCTGATTTGAGGCAGTCCGAATCAATTACTTTCAATACCATGCAGAAGACCTGAATGTTTCAACCCAAATGATGAATCAATACTTCTGAGTGGGTGCTTCAAGTTGGGCAGTTCAGTGGCTTTTGTGACCAGTCAAAATCACCTTTGCCCAGGATGATTCAGGACTGCTCTGCGGTGGGTTTATCAATCTCCTAAGCCAAGGAGCTACGGTGATCACTCAAGCAAATACTTGAACATCCTCTACCATATTTGTCAACCATTAGAGGTTAGAAGAGATACTGAGCTCACACTAAAAGCTTTGTATCTGCTTTGCTTGAGCTATGGCTCTGATCATTGTTACAAAGCTTAAGTCTATCTTGAGTATATTCTCGAATTGTGTAAGCTCTTAGAGAAGGAAGCTAATGAGAAATGAATGTGTCAGATAAGTTCATAACTCAGATTCTATATTACTTCCAGTACTTATGAAGTATATTTGCTTCATTGAAGAAGAGCGTTGGTGATTACATCAGGTATGGTGGTGTGATAAGTGGCCCATGTGAAGGGACCTACAGTAAAAGATAAGACACAGACTGAAAGGCTTCCATTACGTTAGGCATCAGGGTGGCGGGCATGAGCAGTGCATTCAACTCAGATTACACAAACACTAAGATGACAAAGATTGAATCAGAGTACCAAAATTACGAGTGTTGGAATTAGGTAGCCTGGCCTAGGGCAAGACTAGCACAACAGAGGCACAGTGTAAAGGTTGCAGACCACCCAAAAGTAATTCCACGCAATAGCACTCAAAAAGAAAACACTACACCAAAATTATATGAAAATACGTGCTGCTTTATAAAAATAATATACTCTTCAGTTTCAAATTATACAGTGCAAGTCATTATAGGTTATCTTAGTATCGGCAACCACATTTCTAAGACTTAAGTAAATTACGAAATTATCCTCTTCAGCACTCTTAATCTTATTACACAGACACCTTTAGTAAGTAACTCCTTTCTTCTGTCAAACAATTGATAAAGTGCAACAATTCAGCTTCAATTGGAATCACTGTTCAATGCCTATCAGTTTCAAAAGGAATCACAATTCAGTACATTACAGTTGAACTAAGAGGCTCAACTACTGAGCAATTGATTAAAGGGGAACAGGTTTATGATCTCAATTAACCTAGATCACCCTGGCCAGTTTGTATACAGAGAAGACCTCCTCCCAGTAGTCAGTTCCAAGGTTGTCACCAAGAAGAATAGCTGGATTCACTCCTCCAACACCTTAATATAAAGTTCCTCAGATTTCTGTCAACCAAGAACCCTGGTCATTAACTGTGAGGGTGTTGGGAATCACCTCTGATATTAGTAAATCTCTCTGCCTGAAAAAGGGCTCCCTGGCATCCGTTTTCCCACACCCCCACTCTCCTTACTTTGGATTCACAGAATTGGGGTCGTCCTGCGCCAGGCTGATAGAGGAACAGCAATGAAGGGGGTCGAGGAACTGAGGCTGGGGAGGCCCTCACGCCTCAAAACGCTCCGTAATGCTCACTCTCCCCACTCGAGCCAGCTCCTCTGCGTGGCACTCGAGGGGAAGGTTATGCCAATTTCAACTGACCCCAGGCCGCTTTCAGGCCTTTCAGATTCCCCCTCCCGGCTCGGCCAGCTCCTCTGCGTGGCGCGCGAGCCGAGGGAGAAGGCGGGACTCTCTCTGGGTTCCCTGAGGCGGCCGGCGCTCCTTCCGATGCTCGGCGGGGCCGCTTCCTTCTCTGACCTGCGCAGTAGCGCTCGCCCTGATGCTGCTAATCTCCGCCTACGCTCCCAGGAAGGAGGCGTCCACCAGGGCCTGCTCGATCATAGGCCCCTCCTGACAGGGACACTACCACGCTGGGGCATGCGCGAGGGAGCAGCGTCTCCTTCTTGGAGATCGCGCACTCGCGACAGCGCCTCCCCACACTCTCCTCAACTCCGGGGCAACCACCACAAGCCGGCTCCTCACCTCCTGATCAGCACAATGCTCCGCACGGCGCCGCTTGTCTCGCGCCGGATAGGGCAATACAGCTGGTCACTTCACTGTCTCCTCCACCACAGGTAGGAAGAGGGACACGATGGCGATGTGGCGCTAGGGGAATGGGGGCTGCCAACAGTCGGGCTGTGACCACTGGATGAACTGGATGAGGGGAAGGGCACTAGGATTAACCTCACTTCGTTTGGAACCCTGGCTGCAATAACCTCACTGGGGTCCTTAACTGGAACAGTCACTTTGAAGTCCTATGCTGGGCAGAGGACTTTACTCCTCAGTAGAAGAAGGTGATTGGGAGGGATTGGTCAGGGGTTGAAGGGGGAACGTCCTCCTGTAGTGGCTGTCTGTCACAAGGACAAACTAACTGCTCCCAGTGCGTCCTCCTCCTCTCACCACTGCCTCACTCCTCCTCTCTCTGGTCAGCACAAAATGGCTTCCCTGCATTCCGCCTTATATAGGCTGCCCTTCAGTGGTCCAGAATGGACCAGAAGGTTCTGGAATGCCCTATGTTAGGCTATGGTCAAGTTCTGGATGTGACAGTTGGGGCAGTTGGCGGCCACCATTTTAGGTGGTGCCAACTTTCCTGTCAGAACAGGCCTCTGGGCCTGAGGTAAAAGTCTATGAGGGGGAAAAAGAAAACCTATTCCCCTGGCCAACACCTACAAAAAGTCAGTAGACACAAAAATTAACAAGGGTATGAGGGGCAAAAAGGGGACAAAATAAATAAAAATTAGGAGGGACTTCGCCAAAAAGCCAGACAGGTCTAACACGCGTCCCCCCCAGCTGAAAGTGGGGAGAACTACCCAACCCCTTGGGAGTCCTCATCACTAAGGCGGAAATACCTGGAGAGACCGTCTGCATTGGCGTGGTCCACTCCAGGCCGATGTTCCACCCGAAAGTCCATTCCCTGTAGGGAGATGGACCACCTCAACAACTTGGGATTTTCCCCCTTCATCTGCATTAGCCAACGAAGGGGTCGGTGGTCAGTCTGAACCAGGAAGTGCGAGCCAAAGAGGTATGGCCGCAGCTTCTTCAGAGCCCACACCACCGCAAAAGCTTCCCTCTCAATGGCACTCCACTTCTGTTCCCGGGGAAGCAGTCTCCTGGATAAGAAGACTACAGGTTGATCCAGGCCCTCTTCATTGAGTTGCGATAACACTGCCCCAATGCCATGTTCTGATGCATCTGTTTGGACAATGAACTCCTTGGAGAAGTCTGGGGCCCCTCAGGACCGGTGCCGCACACATTGCCTGTTTCAATTTTTCAAAGGCTTGCTGACAAGCCTTTGTCCAAACTACCCGTCGAGGTTGTTTCTTGGAGGTGAGCTCTGTGAGGGGCGCTACAATAGTGCCATACCCCTTCACAAAGCGACGGTAGTATCCTGTGAGGCCCAGGAAAGCTCGGACCTCAGTCTGTGTCTTGGGGGGTTCCCAGGCCATGATTGCCTCAATCTTCGCCTGCAGGGGCTGCACAGTCCCCCTACCCACCAAGTGTCCAAGGTACACAACCGACCCCTGCCCAATCTGGCATTTGCTGGCTTTAATGGTCAATCCAGCTTGTCTCAGGGCCTGGAGAACGGCCTGCAAATGCTGCAGATGGTCCTCCCAACTGCTACTGAAGACAGCAATGTCATCCAAGTAAGCAGCAGAGAAACTCTCCATTCCAGAGAGGACCTGGTTCACCAGCCGCTGAAATGTGGCAGGGGCGTTCTTGAGCCCAAAGGGCATCACACAGAACTGGTAGTGTCCCTCAGGCGTGGAGAAGGCTGACCTTTCCCTTGCTCCATCCGTCAAGGAGATCTGCCAGTACCCTGAAGTGAGGTCAAAGGTACTCAGATATTGGGCAGCTCCTAGCCGGTCAATCAATTCATCCGCCCTAGGGATCGGATGAGCATCAGTCCTTGTCACTGAATTCAGTCCTCGGTAATCCACACAGAACCTCAGTTCAGGTGTGGTGCCTGGGGGTGCGGCTTTTGGCACGAGCACCACCGGACTGGACCAAGGGCTGTTGGAAGGTTCAATTACTCCCAGCTCTAGCATCATGGCAACTTCTCCATGTATGCTAGCCTTCACCTTGTCAGACAGCCGGTAGGTCTTGGACTTCACTGGTGGGCTGTCTCCTGTGTCCACATCATGGGTACACAGGTGGGTCCTTCCCGGGACAAGGGAGAACAACGAAGAGTACTGCTCCAGTATCTGGCGGCAGTCTTCCCGTTGCTCAGGAGTGAGAGTGGGAGAGAGAATCACTCCCTCCACTGACCCATCCTTCTCTTGGGACGAAAAGAGATCTGGGAGAGGTTCGCTTTCCGCTTCCTCTTCCCCGTCAGTCACCATCATCAGCATGACTTCGGGCCTCTCATGGTGGGGCTTGAGTCGGTTGGCATGCAGCACCCGTAGGGGCTGTCGAGGGGTCTTAAGGTCCACCAAGTATGTGGCCTTACCCTTCTTTTCCAACACCTCAAAGGGGCCTGTCCAGCGATCCTGGAGGGCGCTAAGCTCTCCAGGCTCCATCACCCACACTTTCTGTCCAGGCTCCAGTTCCACCCGGTGAGCGTTGTGGTCGTACCACTCCTTCATGACTGCCTGGCTGGCCTCCAAGTTGTCAGAAGCTTGCTTCCACAACTTCGCCATTTGGCTCCTGAAGGCCAGCATGTAGCTCACCACATCCTGGGGGGTTTCCTGGGAGATTTCTCCCAACCATCCTTCACCAGGCTGAGAGGACCGCGTACAGGGTGCCCATACAGAAGCTCAAAGGGGCTGAAGCCCACTCCCTTCTGGGGCACTTCCCTGTAGGAAAAGAGTAAACAGGGTAGGAGGACATCCCATTTCCTCCGCAGGCTCTCGGGCAGACTTCTGATCATGCCCTTCAAGGTCTTATTGAACCTCTCAACCAGTCCATTCGACTGGGGGTGATAAGGGGTGGTGAACCGGTAGGTCACTCCACACTCCTTCCACATTGCCCGCATGTAAGCTGACAGGAAGTTGGTCCCCCTGTCGGACACAACTTCCTTGGGAAATCCCACTCGGGTAAAGATTCCCATTAGGGCTCTTGCCACTGCAGGTGCAGTGACTGTCCTCAGAGGTATTGCCTCTGGGTACCGTGTGGCATGATCCACCAGTACCAGGATAAACCTGTGACCAGCTGCTGTTGGTGGATCCAAAGGCCCTACAATGTCGATGCCCACCCTCTCAAAGGGTGTGCTAACGACTGGAAGTGGTTCCAGGGGAGCCTTTAGCTTCACCCCTGTTTTCCCACTGGCCTGGCAGGTTACACATGTCCTACAGTATGTGTCGGACGCCACTTTCATTCGAGGCCAGTAAAAGTGGAGGACAAGCCGTGCAAAGGTCTTGTCCTGACCTAAGTGTCCTGCCAGGGGTATGGCATGAGCCAGTTCCAAAAGAAAGGCTCGGTACTGTTGCGGGACTACCAAGGCCCTTGATGAACCAGGCAAGGGTACCTTGGGTTCACTGTAGAGGAGTCCATCCTCCCAGTAAATATGGTAATGTCCCGTAACATCACCTGCTGCTTGGGCTTCAGCCTGTCGCCTCAGTCCCTCAAGGGTGGGGCACTCCCTCTGCCCCTTACAGAATTCCTCTCTGGTAGGACCTCCCTCCACATGCCACTCCGCAGGGATGGGTAAATCCTCCAGAGAGTCTACTTCCCCCTCCACGGACTCCTGGTCCACCACCGCAGGTGGCCGATCTGTCTCATGGGGTGTGGAAGCCGGAGCAGGCTTTCTCTGTCTCCGGGTCTGTCCCTTCTTAGCAGCGGGTTGGGCCATTGTTCCAGGCTCCAACCCAGGCGAACTCCCTCTCCGGGCAGTCGCAGACCGTGTGCTGACACAGGCCCAGTCAGGTGTACCCAGCATCGCAGAATGCGTCCGGTATTCCACCTCTCTCCAAGTGTTGTGTTCCATGTCATTCCCCAACAGGCAATCGACTGGCACGGCAGGGCTTACGGCAACTCGAAGTGAACCTGCAACCCCCTCCCACTCAAAGGGAACCTCAGCCACTGGATAGTGGCCCATTCTGCCGTCAGCCATCGCGGCGGGGTGGAGTACATTAGGAACAACCTGCTCTGGGGACACCAGCTGACTTCTCACCATAGTCATGCTGGCTCCTGTATCCCTCAGAGCCTCCCCTCTCTGGCCATTGATGGTAACCCATTGCCCATACTTTGTAGTATTTGGGGGCACCTGGATCTTTGGCACCATCTCCCGCTCTCCCAGGGACACTAAGGTGACACCCGCCCACTCACCCCCCTTATCTAAGGGCATCTCCTCCCCGAGCGCTACACTAGCTACTCCCGGTGACTTTCCTCCGGTGGGAGGGGGTGGTCTCTTTGGGCATCTGACATCTCCCTTATAATGTCCAACGCCACCGCATTCAAAACAGTGGAGAACCCTGGGCTGCTGGCTTTGGCCAGGATTAGGGTTTCTGGGCGGGTTTGCCCTAGGAGTGAAACCTGCTCCCTTCCCTTGGAAGTTATTTTGGGGACCTTTAGAGAACTCCTTCTTTTTCTCCCCCCCCTCCTTCTTCTGGGGGGCGCCCTGTCCGGCTTTTTGAGATTCCCCTCCAGTCCCCTTGGTGGACACCCGGGTACTTGTCCAGATGTCCGCCTCCTCTGCAAGCTTCCGGGGATTGGTCAGCTTGCTGTCTACCAGGTGTTGGCGCAGCTCGGGAAAACATTTCTCGAGGAGGTGTTCTCTCAAAAACAGATCGTACAGCCCCTCATAATCCTTTACCTCACTGCCCTTGACCCAACCCTCTAAGGCCTTTCTGGCGTAATCAAGGAAGTCCACCCAGTTCTGAGTACCCATCTTGTGGCTCCCCCTGAACTTCTGTCGGTACCTTTCTGGGGTGAGCCCGAACTTCCTCAATAACGCCAGCTTCATGGTGGGGTAGTTTGTCTGTTCCTCTGGATCCAGGGCCAGCAAGGTGTCCCGACCAGCAGGAGGCATGTACTTGTACAAACTACCCCCCCAGTGCTTCTCCTGCACTCCATGAACCTTCAGAGAAACCTCATAAGCGGCCAGCCACTTAGCTACATCGTCCCCCTGACTGAAGCTCGCTATCAGGTCCTTTGGGATATAGGGTTTGGTCTCCCTGGCTGACTCTTTTGGTTCGCTGCCACCATTCCTAACAGGAGAGGACCCCCGTCGCAGACTTTGGAGCTCCAGTTCCTTCAGTCTAAACTCGTGGACCATCCTCCTCTCCTCTTTCTCCTGCTCCAACTTAGCCAACTCCCACTTTAGCTGTCTTTTCTCCCTCCTATCGGTGAGCTCGGCTTCCGTTAGGCTTTTCCCAGAGATGCTACTGCCCCTTCTGGAATAGGACACTGGTCCGGTGAGTAAGTTTTCCCCCTCATGGCGAAATAACTCTTCTACCTCCCCCACCGTGTCCTGGTCACCCTCTTCATCCTCCTCCTTTGTCTCTTGGTGTGCCTCCACCCAGGCCCTAAGGCTAGTCTGGAGCTCCCCCTTCCTGGCACCATGTTTGAAAAAGACCCCCATTTGTTGGCAGAACATTCTCAATTGGGGCACGGAATAGACTTCCAGGTTTTCCACTGCAAACTCCATTGTGAGTCTGGCAAACCTGGATACACACCAGAAATTTCAAAGGGGCAAGGGCAACCTTAAGCCAACTCCACCCACCACCAGGAATAAATTTAGAAAAAACAAAAAGACTAATTGGGAAGGCCGCAAGGAGAAAACTCCTGATGTAGGTTGGGTGTATTACGTCATATTACTAGTAAGTAGCTGCAACCAAGTCCGCAATCCCACCGCAAGGCACCAATATGTTGGAATTAGGTAGCCTGGCCTAGGGCAAGACTAGCACAACAGAGGCACAGTGTAAAGGTTGCAGACCACCCAAAAGTAATTCCACGCAATAGCACTCAAAAAGAAAACACTACACCAAAATTATATGAAAATACGTGCTGCTTTATAAAAATAATATACTCTTCAGTTTCAAATTATACAGTGCAAGTCATTATAGGTTATCTTAGTATCGGCAACCACATTTCTAAGACTATTAAGTAAATTACTAAATTATCCTCTTCAGCACTCTTAATCTTATTACACAGACACCTTTAGTAAGTAACTCCTTTCTTCTGTCAAACAATTGATAAAGTGCAACAATTCAGCTTCAATTGGAATCACTGTTCAATGCCTATCAGTTTCAAAAGGAATCACAATTCAGTACATTACAGTTGAACTAAGAGGCTCAACTACTGAGCAATTGATTAAAGGGGAACAGGTTTATGATCTCAATTAACCTAGATCACCCTGGCCAGTTTGTATACAGAGAAGACCTCCTCCCAGTAGTCAGTTCCAAGGTTGTCACCAAGAAGAATAGCTGGATTCACTCCTCCAACACCTTAATATAAAGTTCCTCAGATTTCTGTCAACCAAGAACCCTGGTCATTAACTGTGAGGGTGTTGGGAATCACCTCTGATATTAGTAAATCTCTCTGCCTGAAAAAGGGCTCCCTGGCATCCGTTTTCCCACACCCCCACTCTCCTTACTTTGGATTCACAGAATTGGGGTCGTCCTGCGCCAGGCTGATAGAGGAACAGCAATGAAGGGGGTCGAGGAACTGAGGCTGGGGAGGCCCTCACGCCTCAAAACGCTCCGTAATGCTCACTCTCCCCACTCGAGCCAGCTCCTCTGCGTGGCACTCGAGGGGAAGGTTATGCCAATTTCAACTGCCCCCAGGCCGCTTTCAGGCCTTTCAGATTCCCCCTCTCGGCTCGGCCAGCTCCTCTGCGTGGCGCGCGAGCCGAGGGAGAAGGCGGGACTCTCTCTGGGTTCCCTGAGGCGGACGGCGCTCCTTCCGATGCTCGGCGGGGCCGCTTCCTTCTCTGACCTGCGCAGTAGCGCTCGCCCTGATGCTGCTAATCTCCGCCTATGCTCCCAGGAAGGAGGCGTCCACCCGGGCCTGCTCGATCATAGGCCCCTCCTGACAGGGACACTACCACGCTGGGGCATGCGCGAGGGAGCAGCGTCTCCTTCTTGGAGATCGCGCACTCGCAACAGCGCCTCCCCACACTCTCCTCAACTCCGGGGCAACCACCACAAGCCGGCTCCTCACCTCCTGATCAGCACAATGCTCCGCACGGCGCCGCTTGTCTCGCGCCGGATAGGGCAATACAGCTGGTCACTTCACTGTCTCCTCCACCACAGGTAGGAAGAGGGACACGATGGCGATGTGGCGCTAGGGGAATGGGGGCTGCCAACAGTCGGGCTGTGACCACTGGATGAACTGGATGAGGGGAAGGGCACTAGGATTAACCTCACTTCGTTTGGAGCCCTGGCTGCAATAACCTCACTGGGGTCCTTAACTGGAACAGTCACTTTGAAGTCCTATGCTGGGCAGAGGACTTTACTCCTCAGTAGAAGAAGGTGATTGGGAGGGATTGGTCAGGGGTTGAAGGGGGAACGTCCTCCTGTAGTGGCTGTCTGTCACAAGGACAAACTAACTGCTCCCAGTGCGTCCTCCTCCTCTCACCACTGCCTCACTCCTCCTCTCTCTGGTCAGCACAAAATGGCTTCCCTGCATTCCGCCTTATATAGGCTGCCCTTCAGTGGTCCAGAATGGACCAGAAGGTTCTGGAATGCCCTATGTTAGGCTATGGCCAAGTTCTGGATGTGACAGTTGGGGCAGTTGGCGGCCACCATTTTAGGTGGTGCCAACTTTCCTGTCAGAACAGGCCTCTGGGCCTGAGGTAAAAGTCTATGAGGGGGAGAAAGAACACCTATCCCCCTGGCCAACACCTACAAAAAGTCAGTAGACACAAAAATTAACAAGGGTATGAGGGGCAAAAAGGGGACAAAATAAATAAAAATTAGGAGGGACTTCGCCAAAAAGCCAGACAGGTCTAACAACGAGCAAGTAATCAAATCACTTACTTCGAATGATACTCTATTGATGTGCGTGCCGTACTATCACAAACATTTACTGAACAATGTAAACAGCACATTTTAAATGAACAGTGAGCGCACACCAGAGTGATAAATGAATGGGATGTGTCATGTTATTCATCTTCAATTTAACATGATAATGTTTGAAGAGGCCCTTCATGTTAACTTTTCCAAATACATGTAAGCTCCCATCCCCTAAAAAAATAGTTGCACTGAGACTGATGAACGAAGTCTGTACAAACCTTCTTCTGTGTACTCTTCCTTAAAAACACTTTAAAAGGAAGACTAGCTGTCCACCAATGTTCGATCATCATACCGCTGAAATGAACTGGAAACACGAACCTTTGCCGAAACGCCACCACTATAGAGAAAATCAAGAGCAGTCAATGATATTAAGCTGAAATTAAAGTTTTGTTTCTCAGAGCTGGTTTGTAATTTGATACAAAAGCAACAATTTTACTTTAATGGACATCACTATTTAAAAAGAAATCTTACGTCTTATGCTGACGGTTTGTGTTTCCTACCTGAGGAGCCTAGTCTCTTCCAGCCTGACTGACAGATATTTAAAAAAATTCACATTTGTCTGTCTAGTGGACAAGTTTATTTGCAGGCATAATTCTGAATCGTTATAATGCGGTCAAGCAGGACATGTAAAAAACTAAAATCCCCCTCAACAGAAAACAAATTTGCCAGTCTGAAGCGTAAGAATCCCGCCAAAACACCAGATCTCATTGCAAGCCAAACTGAGTGTCAAAAATGACCTAGCTGCTTATGATCATTTGGGCAGCACAGATATTATATCATAAAATTGTATCATAATCCGATAAGAACCTATGCACAGTTATTTAAAGAAGAACATACATCTAGAACTCAGAACATTCAGAGTCTGCTTTCCAGAGGCAATTCAATTCTTTAGGTAGAGAGAATAGCGATTTTCATACCAGGGCATCAATTACAGGAACAATGCTCAACAAAATCACCGACACAGCACCTAAAACTTCCTCATCTTGAATGCAATTAGGCTGATAAAATAGTGCTTCTAGGTCATACATATAGAATATTTATACAATAAAACTAGTTAAAAAAAGATATATATATATATATATATATATATATATATATATATATATATATATATATATATATATGCCATAAGGGAAGCATTACGATGAGCGAAGGCCAGCTATCCAAAACAGCAGAAACACAGTTTTTTGTGTGGAAAATGAGCTTTATTACGCTTATGAAGGACGTATCTGTGAAATAACAAAAAAAAAATGTTAATAGATATATATTCCTCCATCATCGGGTGAAGATCCCCAATTGCTTTCTTTAGTAGCCGGTCAGCATTGTTAACAACTAACGCTCCTAAATGTGATGCGGGTGGATATTGTAAAAAGTGGCAAAAATGGGTGTAACTGGTTATTAGCCATTTTCCCTGTCTGCACAAATACAAACATGTTGGGTAATTAATCGAAGATATAGTGGTAACACCGAAAGTACCCTGAAATACTACACACTTCCTGGTAACTAAAGCGTCTAAAAAAATGGACGGCAACAATGATGCTATGGGTTATTCCCCTTTTTAGCAGTGTGGGTTTGTATTATGAAAGAACTGGCTCCAACAATGTTATTACAAGCTAAGCCCTTTCTAGCAACTTTGCAAACCGTGATCATAATCAGAACCAAAACCTTCATTAACTCATAATTACATTACCTATAAAAACTGTCTCCCAGATGCGACCTCTGATATATTTTTGGAGCAGGGAAAAGATGGAAGAGAAATATCAGCCTGTGCGCTCTACTTTTAACATCAACACACACATAACCCTAGAGTTTGCTGAGGGGGTGGGGGGTGGGGGGGGATGAAACTAGAGGCTACGGGGTGTTCAGGGTGAGTTGGCCTCCAAGTTCAATATGCACACACAAAAGAAGCTACCCTGAATAAATCTGTTTCTATATGTGAAAATAAGCATACTACACTTGATTAAGTGAGGTGCAGGGCATCTAAAAAATGTCCTCACACACCACCCGGTGTCATACTTCATCATTGGCTGTCCTCGCTCTCTAGAAACTGCGTTTCGTAGAGGGCGTGGCTTACCTTGGAGACAGGGAGGCACTTCTAAGAACTAAGTGTGGGCCCGTGATAAAGTGAGAGGTTAAAAATCAATGCAAACGCCAAATACAATTTATTTGTTTGGTGTTTGCTTGATATTAGAAATCAAGCGTAGAGAAATGTGGAGTTAGTATTCCATCCCCATCTGGGTCGTCAACATGATTCTGCTGTGTAGGCCCAAAGGGTCCGTGCCATTCATCAGGACGAAATATTAGGGCTCCTATCTAATCTCCTCAGATTTAGATGTAACCACCATGTAGGATGACCTTTGTCAATCTCTACCTAAAGATTGGGATTTCTTCGAAACTTGTAAAATGAAGGTTAACAAAGTGTCAAAGAGGGTTTGCTCAAGTGTGTGTATGGAATCAGAAAAAAAGCATCATGTATAGTAACAAAATTACGCATGTGGATGTGAAAAAAGTGTCACAGCAAACATGGCACACATACACATTACAAATATACAAGTACTGTGAGACCAGCTCACAATCTTACCACAAGTCAGGGGCTAGAATGCCCCATGAGAAGGGGGGCTGAGGGACCCCTGAAGTCAAGGAGGAACAAAAATAGATGTTTGTGAAGCAACATAGTTACTCACAAGCTTTTTTTCATCATTCATGTGAAACATGGTTCTAAGATGTGAAACCCTAGTGTCTCAAGCATACATCACAACCACACCCTTACTGCCTCAAGGTGCGTCGCTCGAGAATAGCCTAGAAACGTCCTCTCCTCTACCCCGCTGGTGGCAAAGTGAGTGGGGACGTGCTATTTTTATAAGTGCCGCATGTTTGGTAAACGAGGGAAAATTAGATTAATTGGCGGCATGCGATGCTTGATTAGGAGGCTCAAGATCCGTGACCGTGTAATTGCATGGACGTTGTGTGCGATTTTGATCAGTTGTGGCTTTCTTTGTTAGCGGAAAACGTGACCCCGTAAGGAAAAAGCCTGCAGAGAAAAGGATCAGGTGTTGCGAGTTGGATTTGCCAGAGTGCCGCATCATAGTAACAGATGACCAGCGTTTGCGTGTCCCGTTTGGGATAACCTAACGGGAGGGTTTTGTTAAGGTTCGCGCATGTGTGTTGCTGCGCTGCCTGAGTTGTGCGGTAGAGTTTAAAGTTACCCATGTGTGAGTTTCATCCGTAGGTGATGCAGTTGAAGAACGGACATTGTGTTCATCATTTTTGCAACCTGGACAGAATTTTCAACGGAGTGTGGATATTTCAAGGTATTTCAGTATTTTGGAGTGCACTAAATATAATTTCAACGGTTTGTTTATACGTCAAGGAGTTTGAGCGCATTATTCACTCAATGTTTTGGAGTGCCCAATATAAAAACAATGGTATTGCTTTTTTTCTAGACATTGTGACACATATAAATGGCAGAGCCATATTGATGTACATTAATGACTCACTGGCTGAACAGGCATAGTGTCATAGTCTGTTGATCCATCACGTTTACTACTTATCACGAGCAGTAATGGGCGAAAGGTTGCCAGGATCTACAAGTGTATGGTCAACGGTGTTGGTAGCCGTATCATCCACTTTGCAGCTTTTAAATCATTTAAATTTTAACTGGCCTTCTTTTTGATCAATGAGGCGACTGAAAGAGACAAAAGCTCTACTATGTTCTTTGTGAAAGTCATGCAAGTAGTGAAAAATTGATGCAAAAAACACTGTTGGTGTGAGACAATATAGACAATACATAAACAGAGATCCATGGTGGAAACACAAGACAACATACACAATATTAAATTTTACACATTAACTTGAAAAACATTTTTAACAATCATAAACATATAACAAAGACGTACTATGTGATAATGTAATGAACAACAATACAAAAACGAAGACTATACTATAAAAACGCCTACACGCGTTTCGGAACATAAAGACAAACATATATACAGTTCCTTCTTCAGGGCGTGAAAAATTGTAGCAGGTATTTCAAGGGCCATCTGCATACATTTGGAGTAACCACTGGATATGTGGTATCACAGGCTCACAAGCCGTTAATCTGCGGGAACAACAAAGTAGATAAGAAACCTACACGGTCTGATAAGACAAAACATAGTATCAACCCAGTTTGAGCTTGAACGGAGACATGTGCTTAATACTGATAGCGTTGCTTTCATGTATGTCAATATACCTAGACACATGTCTCCGTTCAAGCTCAAACTGGGTTGATTCTATTTTTTGTCTTATGAGACCGTGTAGGTTTCTACATTATCACATAGTGTCTCTTTGTTAGATGTTTATGATTGTTAAAAATGTTTTTTAAGTTAATGTCTAAAATGTTAAATTGTGTATGTTGCTTTGTGTTTCCACCATGGGTCTCTGTTTATGTATTGTCTATATTGCCATATGAAAAAAGCAAACAATTTTTAATGTGCTTTTAAGTGTTTACCCTATTTAATTCTTTCATGCTAATAAAATGTGAGATTATATCATGTGGTAATGTTTCATAATCTGCGGGACAACTATTTATTTTGTATGGAGTAGTTACCCACTAAAAGTATAATTATATGGAGGAGAACTCTGTTCTTTATCCTGTGTTTTTCCCTGCTCTCTTCCTCCACATTGAGATTTCAGGGCCCCTCTTACGTTTACCAGTTCTTTCAGGTCAGCAGTACCTTCTTTAAGACTTAACTCACAACACCACCTGACCAAACATCGGCAAGTCCTGTATAATGCAGAGTTCCTCAAACAAATGAACTCTTATGTTAAGTTTGGGTTGGATTTTGATCAATCATTTTTATTAATTTACAAGGCTTTCAAGAACATAAAAGGATCCATGCAGGGTGTTCAGGCCCTCAAAATGCTGGCACCCATCATTCCTGCAGCAGGGCAAAGTGTCAGCCTACACTTGAGAGGTCTACTTTGTACTCTTGAACAAGATCCCATTCAGGACTCTGCCACCTGGGTAAAGCGGATTATGGCTATGGTCCAAAATACCAGGCAAAACCCTTGAAAGTATACACCTATTAGACTACAATACAATTCCTGCATTACAATTTTATACGTTTTATAGGACAGTTTTTTTTGTTTACCCATCAAAGTAAACAGAAAAGTTCAACAATAAAGTCATAAAGGTTAATATTTCATGACAAATTGCATAGAATATTTAATTTATAACCTGCTTATTATTCTCCCCAATATTACTAGATGTGTTCAAATTCTTTTTTTAGCAAAATCTAAGCCACCTAGTAATCACATACATGCAAAAAAGTACACATGTATTTAACAATAAACATAATTAAATGCTAACTAAATGTGTACCTACCCAGACAATTCATTCCTCTGTGTGTGTGTGTGTATATATATATTATATATATACACTTGAGAACTACCCAGAGTTCTCTCCTTTTTTGCATAATTTATGCGTCACTCTATGCCTGAAAGGGTTTTGTTTTGACTTATACTGGGTGCTCCCTTATGTCTGGACAAAGCTATACCTCTCTGAAGAGCTCTAATTAGAGCGAAACACTGTGTCAGGGGTTGCTTTCACTCATTTCAGGTTGGCTTGAGTTGGTATTTTACCAATTCAAAGCTGTAATATTGTGCCTGGAGTGATAAATGGCTTTTGTCATTTATAGCTCTGCAAGGACAGCACTGTGCAAGTCCTATTCTTAAAGACTTTGCTGTAGAAATGGCAAAAGACTTTGTCCTTTTCTATCTCGGCGTGGATGGCAATGTGCTAATCCTATGCTTAAAAACTTTGATAGAAAAACAGACATTTGAGGTGAGCAGATCTAGAGTGTCGCTGGTGTTAAGAGTGCTCTAACAGGAGCTGCTTTCCACCTAAACTTGAGAACTACCCAGAGTTATCTCATCTGCAAAGACAAGACGAACCCTTAACTGGTGCAAAATCTTCTTTAATAAAGTCCAAACACCAAGTCGACCATGACGCGTTTCAGCCCGCGAAGGGCCTTGATCACATGATATATATATTTGACAACGTTCAGTAGATCCAAAATCCATTCTTCAACCAAAGGACTCAAGAAGGATTCCACACCCTCAAATCTTTTATTTTGTACCAGTATTAAAGCTCTTGAAAGCCATTTTTGAGGACCATTATGACCAAACCATTCTTTAGTACTTTGAAGTAGTACTTAAAGGGAGTTTCATCCAATTGTATATCTAGAACAAGTTCAATACAATCACAGAACCCTCTGCTTGGTGGGAGCCCATCCCAAACGTGTATTCTAGGCATCAATTAGAAGTGCTCCAGAGGAGTATGAACGATATTGCATGTTATGACCTCAAAAATGGAGTATAACATGCGGCACTTAGCACTTCCTGCACTTAAATATGCATGTCCGGTTTAAAATGGGCCTCTTCCCCCTACTTTATTTCAAGAGGTCTAACACATCGTAATTGATGGGGAAAAACAATACAAAAAGGTGCACTTTTTTTCGTACTGTGTAAAATAAACATATCACCACTTGTAGTTGCGATCCCTGTGCAAACATCATGTAGGGATGGAAATTTAACGAAGACCTCCTTATATAGACCCTATATTGCCAGCTGCCACACGGACTATGGACTAGTACACCCTATACAGAAATTTCTGTTGGAATAGATGCCTATATAAAACTTGTTTTGGGACCCTATGCCACATGGCCATAACAGGCTTATGGCCACAGTCTAAAATATCAGGCAAAGCTTTTCAAGGTATATTGCATCTATGATAACACTAAAATGTCAATTTTATCAGTTGACCCTTTCTGGGCATACAAATGCAAAATTGCATATTAACATGGACCCATGGATTTGAAAAGGTCTCTTTGTACCTCAGACATCAACAAACATCTGCACCCATTTCCAGAAAAACTTAAAATCCATCTTTTATTTCTGAGTATAGTGTAACACCCAAGGAAAAGAAGCTTGCAAAAGAATCAAATGGAATGGTATAGACTTTGCCAGTAAATACTGCTACTCATTCACTCTCCTAAAAAGGAGTGGTGAGGGGCTCCTCCCTACAATAATCCCAATTTGTTTTCAAAGATGTGAATGGAGAATAATTTATCTACTACAAAACTGTATGAAAGTCCAAAACACCTTTTGTGTAAGGGACACTTGCTCTATGGCTCCCCGTGTAAATTTAGCTAGAATTTGACTTCTCGTAATATTCATTACAGTGAAAACCTTGAACACAGGCTATTACACTTTTTTTTTTAATGGTTTAAACTATTAAAGAACACTAATAAAGACTTTACCACCACCCGCTATTTTGCTTGAAGCTATCCGGGTAATCTCGGTCGTCATGGTAGCTTGTCCTGATACATTTTTGGACGATGCCACTGGAAAGTGAAACTCAACAAAGAAAGTGCTGAAAATATAAAGATGATTAACAAGTCAGTTTACAAGCAATTAGAGATGAGTGTTTTAGTATTTGTAAAAGCTTTAATATCAAGTCACTACAGGGTAAAACGCATTTCGCGTATTCCACACATTAAAAAGGAAAGGGAAAAAAAAAAAAGTTACTCACCTGTAATCCTAGTTCTCTTCCAGGGGAATCTGCACCAAAGTCATAAGCACTAAATAGTCTTGCCTATACATGGGGAGCTCGGAATACTTAAAAATATACATATACTTATGACAAATTTTGTACAACAGTTACCGACATATACAGTTGCAACCTAAAGGAAGGCTAAAAATGACCAGATTTAATTGAATGATCAAGCCTCACGGTAGGCTGAATCAAATGGTATAGGCTTAGTACCTGTAGGTTCAAGTATCACGTCTTCCTTCCGTAGTCGGTAGATGCAGTAATCACCTCAGCAAGGGGGAAATTTTAGTGTCCCCAGAATCAGAGCAAGAACAGGGGTTAAATGTTACTGTCTCGCAGAACCAGCTACAAGCATATGTAGCTCCCTGGCACTGGAAGAACGAGAGAATTCACAGCCTAGGTTAATGTTAAGTTCCAATAGCAAAATGTTCCCTGGCGGCTTTTTGTTCAGTTACTATTAAGCATTTTGTTGAGTGCAGGAATTGCACAGTGTGCCCCTGAAGTGTGGAGAAAATTGAGACCAAACCCAGGTGAATCAATGTTACATTCTGGGAGATTGATGTGGCATCAACTACTTGTCACTGGACTCTACAAACTACAGACAAATGGAGTTCTATGTTCCTTGAAAGTTTTCCCCACAAACAAATTGGTCTTCACGTTCCTCTTTCCAATATCCGCACATAGTTTGTATGCAACTGCTACCATGTCCTGCAACTGACTCCACATATGATTTCAATGTTACCTCAAGCTTTATGGACAAGAGACCACCTTCAAGCAAGTCTGAGGAATTAGGAGAGTACAAAAATCCATCAGACCGAGTGCAGATGTACATGAAGATGATCTACATAAGAATCTATGATCTTTCCTCTTACTTGAAAAATGAAAGGAAGAAACCTTCTCCTCCCTACCCATGAACTTAGAAACAGACCAAACAGTTGAACTTTAGCACTCAAAATGACTATAGGTACATTTGTTGGCAGAGGTTCAGATGTTGGATAAGTGACTGACCGGTATACAGGTACTGAATGCACCTGTTGTGGGTGTTGTGGGGGTCTGTCACCAACATTCAACTTCTGCATTTGTTACAGCATTGGAAGCTGGATTTCAGTACAATAACCCCACAGAAATATGTAAGGACTGATAAAGAATACGGAGGAGATCCCTGATAAAAATGAGACTTGAACCAGTGGCATCTGTATTCCGCTTTGGCCTGGACTGGAGTTGCTCTGGTGCTATTGTGCTACTATTCCAGGGACTAATGCTTTCAAAGTTCAGTCTTTTGTTGGGAAAGCAAGACGCATCTCTGAAAAGAATACTCTGAGACTAACGAATTTCAGCGGCCCTTAACATGGATTGCACTGAAGAGAGATGAACCAAATATCAATTTCTATTCTTCACAGTCAAAGTCACAAATGTAGGGACTGCTGGGGCTGTAGATGGGCCAACACCCATAGTAGGTACCCTCGGGATATCAAACACTAGGGGAAGTAACTCGCAAATGACAAGTCTTGCCTGGGTAACTCAATGAGCTCAGTGGGTCCTGGAAGCTATTAGGGTCTAGAAAGTTACAAGCAACAGATGGCTTGAGACAGATGCCTGGCTCAGACTCACTTTGGGGTCTACTTGAACCGTCGCTCCCAAGGAAGTCAAGCTTTGCTGTGGCGTCTGCCTGTCACCTCATGCACCAAAAAGAGAGCAGAGACCGTTGATGTAAAATGGGAGCGAGACAGAGAGATCCCCATTTAGTGGCAGAATTGCACAATGTGAACCCAGAAAACCTGGGATCATCCCTGGCTTTCCTACTTGACATGCAGTGTGATCCTAGGCAAATAATTCATTTTATTGTGCCTCTTGTTTCTTCATTATTGCATATTGGAGAACCTTGAAATAAGTGAGTTCAGGACACGCACTGTACAAAAACCTGTCATTTATTGTAATGCTGCTCCATGTACAATAAGAATCTAGGCCACACAAAGGTTTCACAAGGCAACTAACTTGCTTCTTCATTCACTAACGGCATTGTTGTCAGGGAAGGAGCATGCATAAATGTTTCTATTTACAATCTATCACTTTTAATAAATACCTCTCAATATAGTGATATGACCTGATATTCTAAGGTGAAACACTTCCGCTTGTTAAAGAAATGCACTTTTGAGAATTCTGAAGAAACTTTATCATACTTGTACGTTCATCCCACAATTTACATCCAAACACTTTCATGGCTCAGCCAGTGCATGGGCTCTTACAACGTAGCAAAACCTTTGCCTCTGCTCTGTCTCAACTTATTCTCTTAATGTTTTGGCTCGTACGCCTGGGGCACTGTGATGTCCAGTTATGGCTAATATCATATTGTCTCAGAAACCATAATTGATAAAAATAGGTTTCCTACTCTTCAGGAATAAGGCCTATTAGTATTGAACAATGTACTACACCCTTAATACCTACACTGAAAATGTGTATCCCCACATGTTTAAAAGAAATGATATGGGCTCCTACAAAGTCAGGGAATGCTAGGGGTAAGTCAAGGTGATGAAAGATGAACACACTTTCATTCCTGGCATGTCTCCGATAGGCCCCGAACCCACCGCTATGCAATGTCTTATACATCCACCACTTTCAAAGTGAAGAATTGGAGCTGGTCACTCTGTGTTTTTGTGGGGCATTGGTATGACTGTATATTGCAGCCAGAAATCAGACAGGTGTGAAGTTGCAATAAGATCTCTGAGGATGAGGATGCTCCAAGAACCGTGAAGTTGAAATGGACTTCCCAGCTGGAGGGATCATAGCTAAATAGCCTGTGCTCCTCAAAAATCTCAGCTGACTCAAACCATCAGCAGCCTCACTGGCAATAAATGGAAATCTGCTCTGCGCTCCACTATCGGGAAATACAGACACATACGGATCACCTCGAAAGGGCTCAAATGTGTCCAATCAGATTTATTTGGGAGGTGTTAGTAGTGGTTAGGAGACGGGAGTGGGGGGGAAGAGTAAGCTAGAAAGTCCACTGACAGGTTGAATGCCACAGAAGGAAGCAAAAAGTGAAGACATTTCTCTCTACAGTATACATCTCTCCAGCCAATTAGCCTATAATCTTACTACATTGACAGTTGGCTAATAGACCTTTGTTTACTAGTAGTTATTTCAGAATCAGGCAGGGGTATATGAGGCAGGAAGGCAATATGAGTACTTTAAAAAAAGATAACAATATGCTGAAGCCTCTATCAACCACAAGAACTGTATAGATGCTATTCTCTTTTGCACACGTGCCTTCTATCTATCTAAATAAGTAAAACACAAGTCAGTCACACATAAAAAGTAATGGCCAAAGTAAAATATTCAAAATTATATTATTTTTTGGTAAATGTCAGTATTTTATATTTTATTAAGGAATGAAAAGGAATATGCTACTTACCAGTATGCATCTGTTCTTGGTATGTAGGGCTGCTGACATTCATATCTTGTGCATAGATCGCCACCTAGTGCTGGGTCCGGATGATTGCACCTTGTTGTCCTGGAAGAGTCTTCGAAGTATCTCGAGATAGGTGACTCCTCCCCTGGACTACAGTGCGCATGGGCATCTTCTCCATCCTCAGATTGTTTTTCGCCACTGTGGCCGAGATGGAGTATAGCAAAGTAAGAGATGGCCATGCAAAAGAGAATACTGCAAGAGAGAATATTGCAGCTGTAACAGGCACCGGGGAGGAGGGTGGGCAATATGAATTCAGCAGCCCTACATGCCAAGAACAGATGCATACTGGTAAGTAGCATAGTCTGTTCGAGGCATGTCGGCTGCTGAATTCATATCTTGTGCATAGACTGTACAGCAGTATCTCCTCTAGCGGTGGTCACCTGTACCAGCTGCAGCAGTCGGAAAAAGAGTTTTAAGGACAGCCCGGCCTACAGCAGCTTGCTGCTTTGATTGCACGTCTACACAATAGTGTTTAGTGAAAGTGTGTATGGTAGACCATGTTGCTGCCTTACATATTTCTTCAAGGGGAATATTCCCTAAGAAATCCATGGATGCCCCAATTTTACGCGTAGAGTGTGCTCTTGAGCGAACTGTTGGAGTGCGTTTAGCTTTTTGATAGCATATCTGAATGCATTTAACTATCCATCTGGCTATTCCTGATTTTGAGATGGGATTACCTTTATGTTGCGGTGAAAAAGTAACAAACAGTTGCTTTGTTTTCCGAAATGATTTAGTCCTGTCAACATAATATAGCAGAGTTCTTCTTATATCTAGTGTGTGTAGGGCTCTTTCGGCTACTGACTGTGGGTTTTGGAAGAAAACTGGCAGTTCTATTGATTGATTGATATGGAAAGTGGATATGACTTTTGGCATAAACTTAGGGTTGGTCCTAAGTACTACCCTATTCGCATGTACTTGCATGAAGGGTTCTTGAATTGTTAGTGCCTGAAGCTCACTTACTCCCTTGAGGGAGGTAATGGCAATCAAGAATGCCACCTTCCATGTTAGAAATTGCAATTCACATAAGTGGAGTGGTTCGAAAGGAGGTCCCATAAGTCTGGTAAGTACTACATTTAAGTTCCAGACTGGTGAAGGTGGGTGCTTTGGAGGGATTATCCTTTTAAGAGCCTCCATAAAAGCCTTGATTGGTGGTACCCTAAACAGGGAAAGGTGTTGCCTGTTTTGGAGATATGCTGCTATAGCAGCAAGATGTAGCCTTATAGAAGAGTATGCTAGATTGCATCTTTGAAGATGCAAGAGGTAGCAGATGTTTTGGATGGAAGCATCTAATGGATTGATTTGGTTATTGTTGCAATAAATTACAAATCTTTTCCATTTAGCTGCATAGCATGCTCTAGTAGTTGGCCGTCTTGCCTCCTTGACAATGTTCATGCAATCAGGAGGTAAGTTAAGGTATCCGAACTCTAAGACCTCAGGAGCCAGATCGCTAGAGTTCATCTGATTGGGATCTGGGTGTTCGATTTCTCCATGGTTCTGAGTTAAAAGATGGAGCGAGAGGCGCAGTTTTTGATGGGGAACTACTGAAAGTTCCAGGAACGTTGTGTACCATGGCTGTCTTGCCCATGTGGGAGCAACCAGGATCATTGTGAGTGACTGCTGACGTAGTTTGCGTGCCACCAGCGGAATCAGTGGAGCTGGTGGAAAAGCGTACGCAAATCTGCCTGACCAGTTCGTCCATATCGCATTGCCCTGTGAGAACGGATGTGGGAACCTGGCGGCAAAGTACTGGCATTTTGAGTTTTCGTTTGTGGCAAACAGATCTATCTCTGGGTGCCCCCATTTCTGGAAGAATGGTTGGAGAACTTGGGGGTGAATCTCCCATTCGTGTAGCTGTTGGCTGTGTCTGCTTAGCAGATCCGCTATTTGATTGCCCTTCCCTGGCAGGTGTTCTGCTAGGAGAAAAATGTGTCTTGGAATTGTCCACCTCCATATGCTCTGTGATAAGTGGGACAGCTGTGGAGAGTGTGTCCCTCCTTGTTTCTGGATGTAGTACATGGCTGTCATGTTGTCCGTCTGGATCAACACCGCCTTGTTGTACAAGTATTTCTGAAATGCTTTTAGTGTCAGAAATATTGCTAGCAACTCTAGTTGGTTGATATACAGTTTCTTTTGTTTGATTGTCCAGAGCCCTTGGACTGTGTATTGAAGTAAGTGGGCTCCCCAACCTGTCAGTGATGCGTCTGCTGTTAGTACTAGTTGTAGAACCGGCTCTTGGAACAGTCGCCCCTTGGAAAGGTTTTGTGGGTTCCACCATTGCAGAGAGTTGTAAGCGCGACTGTCTACCAACACTAGGTCCTTCAGTTGTCCTTGAGCTTGGTTCCACTGCCGTGCTAGGCATTCTTGCAGTGGACGCATTTGAAGCCGGGCATGAGGGACAATGAATATGCAGGAGGCCATCATGCCTATGAGCTGCATGAACACTCGAGCTGGCAAAAAGTGTTGTGGCTGAAATCTTTGAATGAGAGTCTGCATGTTGGCTATCCTGGCTGAATTTGGATATGCCTTTGCTACTGAGGTATCTATTGTAACTCCCAGATATTGCTGTATGTGGGAGAGCTGTAGATGCGATTTTGGGTAGTTTATGGAAAAACCCAGGCTGTGTAGCAGCTGGAGTGTCTGAGATGTATGGCTTGCACACTGCACGAACAAGTTTGCTTTTATGAGCCAATCGTCCAGGTATGGAAACACGTGGATATGTTGCCTTCTGAGGTGTGCAGCTACTACCGCTAGACATTTTGTGAATAATCTTGGGGCTGTGGTACCCCGATGGGGAGAACCTTGAACTGATAATGTTGACCTTCTATTGTGAACCTAAGGTATTTCCTGTGAGCTTGATGTATAGGTATGTGAACATATGTGTCCTTGAGGTCTAATGTTGCTAGGAAGTCGCCTTGCTGGAGTAACGGGAGTACTTGTAGAGTGATCATATGGAAGTGCTCCGAGAGTATGTATTGGTTCAGCGGTCTGAGATCCAATATTGATCTGAGGGACCCGTCCTTTTTGGGAATAAGGAAGTATAGTGAGTATACTCCTGTCCCTTGGTGTTGAATAGGGACTGGCTCTATGGCCCCCTTTTCTAGCATGGATTTCACCTCTTGTTGTAACAGGGTGATGTGTTCTTTGGACATAGGACGGTGTTTGGGTGGTGTGTTGGGTGGAGTAGAAGAGAGTTCCAGGCAATAACCATACTAGATAATTTGTCTCACCCACCTGTCTGTGGTAATTGCGTTCCAGACTGGTAGGAATTGTTTGACTCTGCCTCCGACTGGTGTTAGATTATTTGGAGGGAGTGTGATGAAGTCACTGTTTGGTGGCAGTGGAGGCTCTGGTGTTATTGCCGCCACGTCCTCTGCCCTTGTTATTATTGCCCCTATAATCTCCCCTGTTAGAGCCTTTGTTAAAGGAACTTTGGGTGTTGCTTTTATATGTAGAGTAAGTCTGTGAAGTGTTGCCTCGTGCGGTGCCTCTGTAGGAGGAGCGACGAAAGGAACCTCTGTGTTGTTGAAACTGCAGTGCGCCCATAGATTTAGCAGTTTCGGTATCTTTTTTCATTTTATCTAAAATGGAATCTACTACAGGGCCAAACAGGAAGTCTTTATTAACTGGTTGGTTGAGGATGGTGGATTGCACCTCATTCAACCAGAGATGCGTAGCCACGTGTGTCTGCGTAGTAATATGCTAGTATTAATGGACCTGGCTGCTGTGTCGGCTGCATCAAACGCACATTTAATGGAAGCATTGGTAATAAATTTGCCTTCTTGTATGAGGTCGTTAGCCTGAGCTTTGTAAGGTTCTGGCAGGTGTTGCAGTAAACCCTCAAGCTGGTCATAGTGTGCTCTATCGTAGCGAGCTAGTAGAGCCTGTGTGTTTGCAATCCTCCATGAATTAGAAGCCTGTGAGGCCACTCTTTTGCCTGAGGCTTCCAATATCTTAGACTCCTTGTTAGGAGGTGGAGCATCTCCTGTTGTTTGCAAGTTTGCTCTTTTGCAAGCGTTTGCTACTACCAGTGAGTCTAAAGGCAACTGGCCTTTAATGTAAGCAGGGTCTGTAGGGGTCGCCTTATATTTCTTTTCAATCCTGGGATTGAGTACACGTGCTCTGGCTGGATCTTTGAATATATCTGGCGCATGTTTTAGTACCCCTTTCAGCATAGGAAGTGTCCTGACATTTTTCTCAGAGGTAGGAAAAGTGTGAAATAGAAAATCTTCTTCTATTGGGTCAGTGTGCATGTCGACCTTGTGGTATTTTGCTGCCCTATCTAGCAGTTGGTTAAACACAATGTAGGGTATGGGGAGGTATCAGGGATGGGTTGTGTTTCATATGGATCATTCTGATCCTCCCATGTGTCATCCTGTGGATGTGGATCCTCTGGTTCGTTAAAGTCATCTTGAGGATCTTCCCCCATGTTATCCTCATCATTATAGTCTAAATGTGTAGGGGAGTAGGGCACAAAAGGCATATTGGGATAGAAAGGAGGAGGAGTATAAGGCCTAGATGGAGAAGTCCCGAAGTTCTTTTTCTTCGGAGGAACAGGGGAAGGAGTGTGTGTCCAATGGTCTCTTTTTCCGGTAATAAACTGTAACTTTGCCAGTCTCAGGGTTTATATACAGTTTAGATTGCTCCTCTGATTCCGGATCGGGATGGAAGAGTTCTTCTTCCACTGTCCGTGCCTTTGGCGCCAATGTTTTTGGCTTACTGACTTGTTTGTGACTTTTTGGCTCGAGGGCTTTTGGTTGTGGAGTCTTTTTCGGCTCAACTGTTGCTTTGGGGTCAGTAACCTTTTTCGGTTCGACGTCTTTTGTTGGTTTAGCCGTCGTTTTCGGCTCGCCGGTTTCCTTTGGGTCGACGACCTGTTTCGGATCGACTGGAGCTTTTGGTTCGATACGCTTTTTATGCTCGATAGCTTTCTTAGGCTCAATGTTTTTTGTCGACTCAATGACTTTTTTCGGTTCGACTGGCTTTGTGGTGTGATCCTGTTTTTGTTGATTCAAACTCTTTTTAGGATCGACGGCCTTCTTTGGGTCGTGTGTTCCTTTTGGATCGACGAACCGCTTTGGTTCGAGGCTTTTCTTCGGCTCGATAGCCTTTGACTCGATAACCTTTTTGGGTTGGGCGACCTTCTTTGGTTCGACCACCTTCTTCGGCTCGACGACTTTTGGCTCGAAGCCTTTCTTTTGATTCGACGACCTTTGGCTCTACGGCCTTCTTAGGTTCAATGACCCTCTTGGGTTCGACAACCTTCTTGGGGAGAACGTTACTTGGCCCTGGGCTATCGGAAGGCTTTGTTTTTCGCTTCGGAGCTGAGCCGGAAGGCGGGGCTTCTGAAGGAGCTTGTCGATCTCGGCTTAGGAATTTAGGCGATGCTTCAACGGAGCCTTCGGTTTCGGGATAAGCGGCGTTGGGGGCTGTGTACTCACGGTTTGCCCCGGAGGGTTTCGGTCATCGGAGTCCGACTGGTCTTCGACGGTGACGATCTATAGATCAGAGTCCGCCGCTTCTGGGAGGTCGTGTTTATCATCGAAGATGTTCTCCGGTTCCGGTGCCGGTCACTGCATCTCTTGCCTAGCGGCCCGTCGAATCCGGATGGTCTTCTTCGAAACGAATTGGGCACAAGCGGGGCAATTTTCTTCCTTGTGCTCCGGTGATAAGCACTTGTTGCATACTGTATGTTTGTCAGTATGCGGGATTTTGGAGTGGCATTGTGGGCACCTTTTGAACGGGCTCCTTTCCATCAACAGCAGACCCACGTGGCGTCGAAAGGCCCAACGGCCCGCGTCGACGACCGGATCAAGATGGAAAGTTTGGTCGAGTCAAGAAGTACCGAGCGAGAACAATACCGTCGAAGTCGAAGGCCTTTTGGCCTTTTAATGAAGTTTAGTTTCGGTTCCGAAGTTGGAGTAGAGGAATAACATCCGAACCCAATGGCGGAAAAAAACAATCTGAGGATGGAGAAGATGCCCATGCGCACTGTAGTCCAGGGGAAGAGTCACCTATCTCGTGGTACTTCGAAGAATCTTCCAGGACAACAAGGTGCAATCATCCGGACCCAACACTAGGCGGCGATCTATGCACAAGATATGAATTCAGCAGCCCACATGCCTCGAACACAATATACCATGTTTAACCAAGTTAATTTTGTCACAGGGTGGATAAATTACATGGGTCAAGGTGAGAGTGAAGTACTTTAAATGAGAGTATATCTTATGTAACAAAAATGTGTATTTGAATACGGAGATGCAATAGTATGCATGATTAAAAGACAGAGCCTCTGTGAATATATCTCAGCAAACAATAGAAGTAATACGATTATTAGGGGTGAAAGCACATATAATATTTTAAACCAAATAAAGTTGTGAGTGAAGAGAGCAGATGCAAAGAAAACAACCCCGTAATGAAGAAGGATTGCCTGCTAAATGATTATTGAGCTGGATATGTTGTTTGATTACAAAACTGGGACTTTCAGGAGATCCTTGTCAATTACACTTGTTAAATGGATTTCTTGCTAAAGCACATATAAACACAAAGAAACCAGTTCTATACCCTCCAAATTCATAAACATGTATTTAAGACGGTGCAAAGGCAACTGATCAACTAAAGTTATTTTGATGCTTACATTCTTTTCTTACATTCATAGGGCCACATGTATCAAAAAAGAATTTTGTGATTACCAAATAGCGATTTTACTGAATCACTATTTGGTAATTGCAAAATGCTATGTATGTAAGGAATCTCCAAGGATTTAGCGATTCCTTAATATTACATAGTTTTGTAAGTGCAAGTTGTTTCCGCAAATTAGGTAAGGCAAAGAAAAGGGTGCCCAGGATCCCAAGGCCCCCCCTTAAGCACCCTCCCAAACACATATGCATATGTAAAGGGCACCATTGCCCTGGGGGCATGTGTGCGCTCTATGGCACTTTGAAAATCCATTTTTCAAAATTTGCACATGGTTACAAATCTACTTGAAGTCCATAGCAATAGCATTTTCCTAACCGCACAGTTTGCATTTAGAAAATGATTGGTACATGTGCTAAGGGAATTGCAATTTGCGAGTCCCTGTTTGTAGACGTAATTTTAGGTAATCACAATTTTTGTGCTTTACTAAAATTGTGACTATAAAGGCTTTCATACATCCTGAAAGGGTATTTTGCATTCACAAACAGCTGAATTTTGTTATTTGCACCGTTTGCGTATGCAAAATTATTTATACATGTGGCCCATATTGTTGTGGTTGCAAGGTAGCTAGTACCTACATTATATTCTTGTTTGTACTAAGATGCACTCATAGCTTTATATAATTTAATAATGTTACCGCTTTACAGGTGCCGCAGGGCGTGGTGGTTTGCCTTGCTGAGTTTTTTTGCTTGGCGTAGTGTGGTTGCTCTCAGGAGGGACTTTTAAGGACTCCACGATTACTCTAGCTAAGCGTATTCTACCCAGCAGTGTCAACCGATCCACAGTCAGTTTAATAGGTTCTGCTTTCTGCTCACGCTCTGGAGGATCTTCAGGCGATGGCAAGTGCCTCCTACAGACATAATGAACATCATAAAGCAGTGAGGTTATAAACCCTTAAATCTCTTAATGACAATGATTCCTCATAAGACATGGAGCGTGAAGATTCTCACATTACAGTCACAACCAAATGCACTGAAAGAATGGTCATGCTCAAGGTAGTATGAGGATTAGCATCTTCACTTTACTCATGAATCACAATGTAAACTGTACACTAGAAACGAATAATATTCACCAGTTTGAGAAACAAAACATTTAGTTCCATTGTATTAAGGAGAGATTGTTTCATTTACCTGTGCTTTCCATCTGGTGTGGTTTCGTTTGGTTCACGCGTGCTAGAGTCAGTTGCTCCCTTAGACATGTGAAGTCTCATGGCACTGCTTCTTGTGATACTTTTCTTCATGGTTTTTCTGCTTGATTTAGTGTCATCATCTTCACTAATGCCACTTAAACTGCTGTCTGATTTCTAGGGGAGCAGTAAACAAAGCATAAACCATTCTGCTTTCACTAATGCAACATTCATCAATAACTTAGTTACAGATCTCTGAAAGTTTTCTCAGTTCAAATATATGAGCTTGTGTGAGATGCACAGCTTGAATTGCTGAATTTGCTGTTACAGTTCTACATGAACGGACAGACAGTATAGTATGTCTTGATTGAGTTAACACAGTGACGGACATGTATATGAGAGCTTGTAAAAGGTTAAACTTGTTTATCAGTTTGAACTATGAGTCCTTGTCTTGCCCAATCATTGGGCTAGTTGAGAAAATGTATTAAATACTTTGAGGGAAAAGGAATATGTAATGTATTATACCATATTATTTAAAACATTTATAACGACCCTCAAAATCAAGTTCTCATCCAATTTACACTTGAAAATTCCCTAGATATAAAACGACACTGTCCAGATTATATAGTCACTCCATATTACACCAATATCCAACTGATATATCTGATTAAGTTAAATGCATACATTTCTTAATGAGAATGGAAACAGTTGATAGACTCAATATGCCTATGTATCAATTGACCAAGTGCCATATGTATAAAGCATTTTTTGCGGTCGAGATGGCCCGATTTACAGAATCAGGCCTTTTCAACTGCAAAAATACATCTTTAAATGTTACTGAATCGCAATTTTTGTTACAGATATGGTATTTGGAAGGACCATGTTTAGGGTGCCCCCTCAAATACTGAATCGCAGTGATATAAAGGAGGAGGCAACCTATTCGCAAATAAGAAGGGATCCCCAAGGGACACTTTGAGAATGTATAAAATACATTTTTTAAGAGCATGCAGTGCCTTAATGGACCACTGCCTACTCATAAATAATGAAACCTCAAAGTTTTTTTTTCGTTTGAAAAGCATATGGTATTCCTTTAAGGTAAATGGGCTACATTTTAAAAAAAGATTGGTGGTCTGCTGCCACCATCCCTGAAATGGCTGCGATTCCAAATGGATCGCATATTGTGACCTACCAATGTCATGAGGTAGGTGGATTTGCGAAATTATTATAAATCGCTATTTTATTTATACCTATTTTGTACACTAGGAATTGCAATTTCCTAGTTGTGATTCAGTAATCCAACCTAGTGTAAATGCACCAAATTGCACCAGCCTGCTTTGGCATACGTGGCACCTTTCTACTCCAATATTTTGAAGCATTTGTTAGTAGACACTTCCCACTAGGTACTGACCTCTGCTATCAATTTAACATGTTCAATATCCTAAGGGCTTGCCAAGTATTTCACCAATGCTGTTCCACTTCAAAATAAAAAAAACTGTTTAATAAAAAACTGATTTGTTTCAAGGTGTTCACTATTTGCCTTGACTTTATGAATTTACTAATCAGGTTTATTTTTTATTTTTTATTATGAATGAAAGTTCCCCTTGACATACACAGCAAAATGCCTACAACCCTGAGGCCGGCTGCGCTCGTACTGAAGGCACATCACGATACAGCGCCTCCCACATCCCAGAGGCCGGTTAGCGCCTTTTTAAAAAACCATATTTTTTTCAATGCCAGGAAGGGAACCAAGTTCTTTCGCCGCATGTCAATGCTATTATCTGCATCTCAAAGGAACACAAAGTTTTCTAATTCAAGAGAAAAATAGAAACAAAAACAAAAAGAACCCCCCCTTTCCCCTCAACCAAACAATGAGGTGTCAGGCCAGTCAGTTGCTCACAGGACTCTGGCTATACAGAATGAACACAACCATGAGGTTCAAGTTTAATCGCCAATTAGTTCCAGATCCCCCCAGTCCTTCTCATACACTCAATCCATGTCAACTTTCCATTCTAGCCCCGCCCTCAACCTTCACATTGGCGGTCCCTCTGTCTGTGGAATCCATCCTGCCCTTTAAAATTCCGAGCACCTCAGGGCACCGGAGCACTAGTACCTGCCTCTGCCCCCGTCCTTGTCGCTATGTCCCCACTACCACATCTTAGATATGCAGTATATAATCCCCAGAGGTTCTTTGGTCTGCTCCTCGGTGGGAGGAGTTCGCTGAAATTTTCAGATTGCGTGCAGCAGTAGAGTACGTCTTGTGAACACTGCAAGACCGTGAGCAAATGTCCTCTTAACCAGCACATTGTCACCCTACACTTCGCCATCAGCAGTCTGAAGTCTACCAGTCTACGTGCAGCCTTCGGCAATTTTCTAGAGTACCCCAACAGCGCCACCACTGGGTTAGGGGGGATCTCCAGCTCAGCAACTGTGCTTATCTCTCGGAATATGTTTTCCCAGAATTTAAAGACACCAGGGCAACCCCACGCTAAGTGAAGAAAGTCCGCCATCGGGGAGAGACATCTTTCACAAGCTGAGTCTTCTCGTAAGCCATACTTATGCAATATCTCCGGCGTATAATATACTCTATTAATGTATTTAAAATGTATCAATCTATGTTTGCCATGCAGAGATATTTGCTTTGAATTGGTGCAGCAATATGACCACATGACGTCATCAATTATGATGTCCAAGTTTCGCTGCCAGGCAAGTCTGGCTTTGGTGTACTGATTGTCTCTCTGGGACATCGCTAGTTTATATGAATTGGAGACTAGTCTACGGGGAGGACTTAGTTTTAATGAGGTACGATAGCTCCGGGACCTCAGGGGGCTCGTCCATGTCATCCCCAAGGTGTTGCCGCAGTGCTCCACTCACCCTATGGAACTAAAACCGCTGCAGCATAGTGGGAGAATCCTCAATGGCAGTGACTGCCTCCCATGTTTTGGGGACCCTGTCCGAAAACAGGTTCCCTACTTTATGAATACCGGCTGTACGGAGGGCTCGCACTACTCCCTTATCTCTCCAAGGGGTCAACCAAACCGCCCACTCCATAGGCATCTCCGGAGAGTATTGTAGTATGCAGCTCCAGGTATGCAGAGTCAAATTTAAGGAGTCTAATATCCCAAGCCTACGGTCAACCGGCTCCAAAATAACAGCCAGGAGGGGAAGAGGGTCAGTGAACAGTCTCTCGAGTTTGAGGTATGGTATGTTAGCTGCGCCGTGTATCCAGCTATGTGCCTGCGCCCCCTGCGCCACCCTATAGTACAGCTCCAGGTCTGGTGCACCCAAACCGTCTAGATGGTATGGCAAAGTGAGAACTCTCCATTGGACACATGCCTGTTTGCCCACCCAAGCCAACCGCACCAGGGATTTATTGAGCCTAGTGAAGAAGGAGCTTGGTAATACTATTGGCACATTAGTAAACAGGAATACAAATCTAGGAAGCACCACCATCTTCATAATATATACCCTACCGATGAGCGATAGGGGGAGCCCGATCCAAGTTTTGACGTCGTCCTCTAGTTTGTCAACAGCTGTGCCATAATTTTATCTGAAAACTATTTCTGAGTCTGTATGTAACCTGATGCCAAGATATCTGACGGAATCATCCGACCACTGCAGTGGGTACTCCATCTCAAATGGCGTAGTGGATGGGGTGAGGGGGAAGGCTATGGACTTAGACCAACTAACCTTTAATCCGGAGAGTGCCCCAAAGTATACCACCTCTCTCAGGACCGGGGACAGGTTTTTTTCGGGGCCTCTAACATAAAGCAGCGTGTCATCTGCATACGTGGAGACCACTATCTTATAGGTGGAAAAACTTACCCCCTGTGGCTGTGGTATTCCCTGAGCGCACATGCTAAGGGCTCGGCGAACAAGGCATATAGTGTCGGTGACAAAGGGCAGCCCTGACGGGTCCCCCTAGAGATGGATATAGCATCTGTAACTAAGTCCCGCAGCCGGATCCGCGCAGAGGGCGCATTATACAGCACCCCAATCATTTGTAAAAGGACGGGGCCAAGTCCCATTCTAGACAATACTTGTGACATAAATGGCCACTCCACCGAGTCAAATGCCTTTTCCATGTCCAGGAATACGGCAATAGCACTAGTTTCCGGTCGGACGTGTTGCATTGTTACGTTACGTTAAATTATTTGTACCGCGCACTTTCACCAACGGTTTCATGGCGCTCTTTGACAGGTGCAGTGATCAAGGTGAGGGAGTTATGCGTATACAGATTGGAATAGAAAAGTTTTTAATAATCTGCGGAAACAATCATAATTGGGGCATAAACGAAGGGAAGGTGGCAAAGAGTTCCAAGTGGAGGGGGCAAGAACAGAAAAACTCAAACCACCGTGCTTATTCCGCTTGAATTTGGGAATCACAAGGAGGTTGAGAGATGCTGAGCGAAGAGTTCTCAAGGGGATGTGGCGAGTCAAGGCAGAAGAGATGAAGGCAGGGGCTGCATCGGAGAGGGCCTTGAAAACTGAGCATGCCAGCTTGAAGGTACAGCGCTTGGAGACTGGGAGCCAGTGCAGACTACGAAGAAGAGGAGTGACATGCTGATGTCTGGGTTGGCGGAAAATCAGGCGGGCAGCCTGATTCTGCACCAACTGCAGTCGATGGAGGTGGCATGCAGGAATACCGACATACAGCGTGTTGGCGTAGTCTAACCTGGAGGTGATGAGAGCGATGATAACTTGAATCAGGGCATCTCTGGTGAGAAACCTACTGATTTTGCGGATCCGCCTGAGATGGAAGAAACAGGATGATGCGACAGAGTTGATTTGCGGTCGCATAGAAAGGTCATCAGAAATGATCACCCCCAGACTTTTGACTGTACTCACTGGGGTGGGTGCTGACCCCAGGGATGTTGGCCAAAAGGTGGAGTTCGATGGATGAGTGGGACCCCCTACAAGGACGAGCTCAGTTTTGGTGGGGTTTAACTTTAATTGACTGTGATACATCCACTCTGCGATGGTCAGCATGATAGACTGAAAGTTGAGACGGGAGGAAGGGAGGGAGTCAATGGGGAAAATTAACTGGAGATCGTCCGCGTAATTGAAGATTGTGACCGGGGAATTGCGGAGGGAAGACAAAAGGGGTTGTAGATACAAATTAAATAGAAGGGGGGAAGTGCAGAGCCCTGTGGGACACCACAAGTGAGGGATGTGTAAGGTGCAGAGAAGGTGGACAAGTGAACAGATTGTGAGCGCTGGTCAAGAAATGATCTAAGCCAGTCTAGGGCCACCCCCTGGATACCGGCATTGTGGACACGGTCGATCAGGATGGTATGATCGACCGTGTCGAAAGCCGCCGAGAGGTCTAATAGGACGAGGGCCTGAGAGATGTTTTTATCTGCACCTTTCCTGAGGGCGTCCATAACTGCTACTATGACTGCCTCAGTGGAGTGGAGGGGTCTGAATCCAGCTTGTTGGGGGTCCAAGAAGGAGGATTGCTCTATAAAGGAGCTCAAGCAGCGGGTTACATAGGTCTCCAGAATTTTTCCTAAATAGGGGAGGAGGGAGATAGGTCGGTAGTTGCTAAGGGTTGTGGGGTCCGCATTGGGTTTTTTCAGAATGGGTAGAACGGCTGCTTGTTTGAAAGAGCGAGGGACCACCCCAGTAACAAGAGAGTTGTTAAGTAATGCTAGCGGGGGGTCCGGACAAGCAAGAAAAGCTTCTCTCAGAATCTGAGGGGGGCAGCAGTCATTGGGAGACCCCGAACTGACTTTGAGAAGAAGAGAGGAAAAATCTTGTAGGGAAATGGGAGGAAAATCCGTCAGGGTACTGGTGTTCTTGGGGGGAAGGGAAGGAGGAATAGGGGACGCGGGGGTAGGGATATTGTTTTTTATGGTTGTGATTTTCTCGATGAAGTAGGTGTTTAACGAATCACAAAGGGTTTGAGTTGGCTGGGGTTGGGGAGTAACCCTATCAGGCAGAGAAAGCTCATTGACAATTGAAAAGATCTCCTTGGTTTTGTTGTTCGAGTCCATTATTTTTTGGGAAAAGTAGGCCGTCTTAGCTGTTAGAATAGATTTTTTATAAGACTTTAAGGAGTCGATATAGGCCAGTTTAAGCAGCGGGTCGTAGTTACGGCGCCAACGGCGTTCAGCTTGTCGCAAGGCAAGTTTGTCTGCTTTAAGTTGGTCCGAGAACCACGTTGTGCATCGTGGGGGCGCTTAGCATTGATCTTTTTAAAAGGGGCAACAATGTTGCTAGCCTGACGGTGCAGTGGAGGCCAGTAAGTCATGAAATTCAGGCATATTAGCCCTTTTCCAGTTGCGAGCCATTAGATTTTTAACAAGAGGAGGAGGGCACATAGTATGCAAATGTAAGTAAAAAGAAATAAAACTATGATCGGACCAGGAGCAGGGAAGGACAGCAGGAGGGGAGATGTCGAGATTGAACGTCCAGACTTGGTCAAGGATATGACCTTTGAAGTGAGTAGGGGTGTGGACGTGCTGAGAAAAATTCATGCTAATTAAAGAGTCCGAGAATTCCGCAGAGGATTTGCTTTCATGGGCATCAGATGGCCAATAATTGAAGTCTCCAATCACCAAGATATTCGCGTGATTGATCGCAAGTTGAGCGATAGAATCGCTAAAGAGTTGGGGAAAGAGAGGCATATTATCTGGGGATCTGTATACGATGACACAAATGAAGGATGACTTAGCAGAAGAAAATTTTAGAGCTAAGCATTCGGTTTTGGGAATGGGTGTCACGGTGACTTCAGAGAAATGATGTTCCGAGCGGATGATGGCCGCCACCCCGCCGCCCGTCTTTCCTGCAGGCCGGTTGGCATGCATAATGTAATATCCCGTAGGAATTGCTGCGAGGATATCGGGGGCTGAGTCTTCAGTAATCCATGTTTCTGTTAGCAGAAGGATATCGATGGTGCTCTGATGCAGCAGTTGGAAGATCTCAAGCTGGTGGCGAATGAGGGAACGGGTATTGAGATAGTAAATATGTAGAGAGGCGGGAGACGGAGGCATTGTGGGGAGGGGGTGCCAAAGACAGTACGCAATTTATAACTGTGGCTCCTGTCAGGCACAAACCCTGCCTGTTCCGGGGCCACTAATTATGGGGTCAAAAGGTAGCTAAGATTTTCGCACAACTTAGTGTCCACGTTTAATAAGGAACGCGGGCAGTCAGATCCACATTCCTCCGGGGGTTTACCTGGCTTGGGAATGGCAACCAAAATGGCTTCTCTCATTGATTGTGGCATGTGTCCTGTTACACACATATCATCAAACAGCTCTGCTATGTGCGGGTGCAAGATATCTATGAAGGTCTTGTAAAAATTCACTGTAAGGCCATCGGATCCTGGGGCACCGTTCTCCTTCATTGCAGCTAAAGCGTCCAAAATCTCGTCCCTTTCTATGGGAAGAGACAGGAATTCCCTATGTGTATTGGTTAAGAAAGGTAATTTAATATGCTCCAGATAGTGCAATATTTCCCAATCCATATCTGACTGGTGTGAGGCATACAGGTTTGTATAATACTGTTTAAAGCTATGAGCAATATCTGCCTCCTCAGTAAGTAGTTCACCCCTCTCCGACCAGATCATAGTGATGGAAGTCTTTCTCCTTCTATCTTTCAGAATATTAGCCAGCACTGACCCAGGCCGATCGCCCTCTTCGTGGGTATGAGCTGTGGCATATTTCCCCAGATGCTGCACTTCACTGTCCGCCGCCTCGTGATACTCCTCAAGCAGTGTCTTCAGTTCCTCAGTGGACTCCCCATCCATCCCACTGCTGTATGGCTTCCAAATCCCCCAATTTACGCTCCAGATTCAACAGTCTCTGTCGTATGTCACGAAGCACCCCGGAGTGCTTGGATATGGCCACCCTTCTAATATACACCTTAAACGCTTCCCAAACCGTTTGGAAACTGTCCACGGACTCTATATTAGTGGTAAAGAATGTCTCTATCGCTTCTGCAATTGTTTCTTTAAAAAGCGGGTCCAACAACGCCATGTGAATGGAGGGATAGTCCTCCTAGGAGTGGACAGGACCAGCAGGATGGGAGAGTGATCAGACAGAGTACGCAGCAGATCCGGACACCTACAGATCTGGGACATGAGAGACAATGACCTAAGCCAATAGTCAATACATGTGTGTAGGTTATAGTAAGCGGAGTAGTGTGTGAAACCGCCCTCCATAGGGTGAAGTTCTCTCCATACATCCACTAGTGCCAATCTGATCATTGCCCTGTCTATAGCTCTAACTGCCGTCGCCGGCTTCCTTAATGGTCCACATGATCTGTCTAGGCTCGGGTTTCTACCCAAATTGAAGTCACCTCCCCATATCATTTGAGTCGTTCCACTTCTGCCCACTATGTCGGCCAGTATGGTGAAGAACTCCGGGATTTCATAGTTGGGGCCATATACATTAACCAATAGCAAGTCAAATCCCCTACCCTGACAGGGGGATATCACAAACCCACCGCCCGTGCCGGCTGTTAACAATTGCAGCTTATAGTCGGACCTGGGGTTGACCCATGATATCATTACTACCCGTGCGTGAGTCGTGAAACCTGCAGTGTTAACATTTCCCGTCAGGCTCCTGGAATGCATCATTGGGCTCTGAAGCTAGAGGTGCGTCTCCTGCAGGAAGGCAATGCCAACGTTGTGTCTAGTGAGGTAGCTTAACACTTTACGTAATTTGCGGTGGTCATTAAGGCCCCTTACATTCCACGTCACCGCTCTAAGGGAATCTACTGGCTTTTGGGAAGTGGCCTCTTTAGCCGTCACCATCCTGTCTATAGTGCGTCACATAACATCCTGAGTCCTGCGAGTGGTACGTGCACTGTGTGTTGTATAACGATGTGCCTGACCTAGCTAACCTCTTAACAAAATATTGCGACCCAACCCTTCCCCCCTCCCCTCCCACGGCGGACCTCCCACAACTCGGTTGCGCTGCATCCCATATAGGGACTTCCCACACTACACCCCCTCCCACCCCCAACCAAATTAACAGAAGTGATGGTTTTCACTTGCAGGCAGAGGTCGCTCTTGCTCAACCCCCAAGTTAGATGCCAATTTGTTCCCTGCCTCGACCTCCGAGCGCAAGACCCTCTTATTGCCTCCACCACCAATCCACAAGTCAATGCAACAGATGTCAATGTGTGACCCCCAGCATAGTGTCAAATACCCTTTGACAACGCGCTTGCTAATGGTCACTCCCAGTGACCCACATGGAAATTGCTATAGAGTAGCCTGTTTACTGTCCATCACACGGATACCTAATAACAGTAGTCAGTCTATCGGGAGCAATTTACAGTGGGGTACCAGTAATTGTCAGCTTCAAAACAGCATTATATATATTACCAACGGGCCTCCCCCGCCCCCGTTCACAGGATACTTAACGAGTGCGTGCCATCTGACCACTTTCAGTCTTGTTCCTCTAGTGAACCCCCAGCAGCTTCTTCCAAAAGCTGTCGCTCCGGACTTTGCCTCTGCTCCTTGTCCCAGTCTTTAAGCGCCTTCTGCAGACCCTTCGGGTCTATGAAGATATGTGATCTTCCTTTCCTGTTCACATGCAGCTTAGCCCAGTACAGCATCGCATAGTCTAAACCCACCTCCCGCAGCTGCTTCTTCATGGGGACAAATTGCCTACGCGCCTCCTGCACTCGGGCGGTAAAGTCCAGATAGAGTGAGCTGTTTGACCAATCGTATGGCAGTATTTGTTTGTCCCTCGCCGCACGCAGAGCCGCGTCCCTGTCTCGATAGGTCAACAGTTTTGCTATGATTTAGCGCAACGGGCGCCTGGCTGGAGTCGGGGTCCCAAGGTGCGGTGCGGACCCCTATTCTTCCACCCCATTTTTAATATTACCACCTAGAGGCAAGAATAAAGTCTATTGAAAACCTACTGGGCAGGTATTTTTTAAATACATCACTTAGTCCACTCCACTATCACATCTGCACCACACATAGTCAGTTATAAGTGCTCCTACGTAATTCGCAAGTCGCAGCACGCCCCAGCCCGTAGAGGACTGGGATGGCCCCAATGATGAAGCATGTCACCATGGGGCAACCCTGGTGAGTGAGGGGACACCTAGAAAAAGAGCAATTTCTCCTTTTCTATCTACTATGACTTTCCAGACCAACCCCATTGAGTGTTGTGTATGGTTTTATAGTGACTAGCAAGGCTCTCAGGTATCTGGTAACAGAGACCTCCTGTCCGATTTGCCCATCATTCTTACTGATGTAGCGGGGCTATCCGCAAGTCGGCGCGGAACATTTCTTCAGTAACCAGGTGATAGAGGGTGACCGGAAGTTCCCTCTTGGGCTGCGGTTGTGGAACCCCCCTTCACGAAAAAGCTGTGCGATGTGTGACCACAGCGCTACAATGCGTACCTGCCGCAGAGAGCTTCACCCAGTACTGCTTGACGCTCCACCAGACCTTGCGCCGCTCCACCTGCTATTGTGTGGTTGGACGACTTAAGACATCCTGCAGGAAACTCTGTGCCGCGCAGTGCCCTAGCCACCCCGCTCAGCAAGGGTCCAAAGTAATAAGTGATTGGTAGCCGGGCACGTCTCTGCAGGAGGAGGAAGTCCAACTCCTTCTGTGCACCCCCTCCGTGGTACCCACCTCTGTCCTGCACAGCTCGTCCCCCAGGTCTCACCCCAGAGGAATTGTGTAGCAGGGGCGTACTCCCTCATTTATGTCTGGTTGGAACCGTAGCTGCCTTTCCTCAGACGCTGATGCTGGTCAGCATGACTCTCCGCAGGGTCTTGGCTCCGCACCTGTCGCAGTGCCTTTGTTTGAGGAATGTAAGGCCACCAGTCTGCCGCCCCCTCTGAGTCACACTCTTTGCGCAATCTTCCAGTGTCCCAGTCACTACCTCAGTCTTGTAGCAGAGACCTGGTGACGCAGCAATTCTATGATCCTCTGCGCTACGATGTAAGCAGACGCTTCAATCTACTAGGAGCCTCTGAGTTCCTGCACTCAGGCGTTGCGCCCCTACATCACACCTCTGCCAGTGCCTATCTCAGTAGGTGTCTATGCAGTGCAGGTCATTCAGGCCATGCAGGGACTCTTGATGACTGACTGTTCTGTTCCTCCTAGCTGCAGGCAAAATGGCGGCTCTGCCTTCCCATTGTGCTATGCCTCAGCTTGTAGAGCCCCTAGGGTTCGCTGGCTCCCCCCGCGCTGCAGTACCTCCACTGCAGGCGTCCCCCTTCGATGCTCGTGGCTCCGGCCACACCGCTTTTGTTGGGGGAGAGAGGGGGGGGGGGTGGCGGCGCAGCTCTTCACCGCTGTTGGGGCAGGCCATCCAGTGTGAATGGCGCCTCCGCAGCCGTCCCTTGGCCCGCTGCCTGCAGCGGTAGCACTGTAAGCGATGCCTGTGCTGCGGGCTGCAATCCGCACAGGTCCAGATCCCGGATATGGAGGCGATCGCCTAATCCGAGTTCATGACGCCGCACGCACTGCGATGTCGCTCTGCCCCCCTCCTCATTGCCACCCGAGGATCAGCGGCCTCCCACTTCGCGGCAGTCGTCTACCGTTTCGTCGGCTAGGGACGGGCCTCAGGGTCCAGGAAGAAAGTCCCAAGTTGGCAAAGGTGTCTTATGCCGGGGGCACCACAACCAGTCGAGATTTTGGCAGTGCAAGGCAGGATAATAGTAGGATAGTGTTTCTACGCTCTGGAGCTCGAGGCTCAAGCGGCCATCTTTGCTGCGAGCCAAGCTCCGCCTACTAATCAGGTTGGTATCGGCAGTAGGGGTAGAGTTTCTAGCTTTAGTTTTATCTGTGTAAGTAAACACTGCACCTGCATCTTAGCTGTTGTAAGAGGAAACATACAAGCAACAAAATGTAGTTGTAAGGCCCACTGCATAGAAAATAATTTAAAATGGGAGAAAAAAGTGCTTTAACACCATTAAATGTCTTGATTTTTCCAAGTATAATCCAGTTAACATCCATTCTCCATTAATCTTGGAATGCATATCTATCTGCAGAATTAAAAACGGACAGTGGGATGTCTCATGGCTGTAGTTTATTTCAAAGTTTGTTTTGTTACAGCTGACTGTGTTCAATGATGTGGAAAAATGCACACAGCCACAATACAGACCAATGTGTCCATTATTAACATAGGAAGAGCAAGTAATAAGTGTTATGCAGTGGGCATAAATACAGGTATTCCTTTTCAAATATCTGTTAATGACTTCACTTCTGACTTTCTCTAGGTTAGAAAACTCTCTCTATAGAGGAAGGTTTTTTTGCCAGACAACTAGAGATAGCAATGAAAAATGGGGACAAAAAAAACCCTGGATAAGTGAAGCATGTTCAAGAGAACTAAACTATTTTTGAGATTGGAGATACAAACTCTGAGGAATCTATGAAACAGGATTTCTATTTACTATAGGGATTTTGTAGGCCAGCTTGAAGCTGCCTTTTGCCTGGTTTTGTTCTTCCTGCCCTGTTCCACAATGACTTTAAAGGGATATTATGAACAAATACAATTTAAAATATATGTATTAATCCTATCTTAATCACTGAAGATTAATAATAAATATGCGCAGTATGTGACATCACTGCTTTCCCACCCACCGCACCCTGAACTCCTCCCCCACCCAAAACCTACTTAATGGTAGCAGCAATACGGACATGCAAAGGCAAGCCCGTCTGCGCCTATCCGTACCTGGACCATACCCATCACCAGGAACCCTGGTTGTCTTCCTACCCACAGATACCCTGCAGTAGTGGCTCCAAACCTCCGCCCCACTAACCACACTGTTGCCACATCCTACAGAAGGAGCATTCATATGTGCCTCCTACAAGTTCTCATGCACTCTGCCACAACCCAGACCCAGCAATAGCACCCAGCAACACACTAGCTCACACCCACACAAACACACAGATTAAACCCTACCCACACAACACACCACACTATCATGCATGCTCCTCACCACTCGCTCGCTCACCTAGCATGCGAAGAGATGTGGGACCTACTGCACGACCATGCCCCAGACCTGCTCTTCCTTACAGGAACAAGGTTAAACCCAGCCTCTGCAATGGACATCTCCAGAGCCATCCCTGGCAGCTACAATATTGCCAGGCAAGATAGTCAACACAAGTTTGGAGGTGGATTTACTATCGTATTTAAAGGTATCATCAGCTGCACCAACTACACAGACATTCCCCACCAAGTACATGAAACACCTCATAACCAAGATATGCACACCAGTCCAGTCTTCTTTGGCAGAACTCTTGCATACAGACCACCAGAACCCTGCACCAATTTCACCAGTGACATCATGGACTTGACGCACCCCTTATATTCAATGCTAACACTTTAATCCTCGACGAAGACCTTAACTTTGACCTAGAAGACCGCAACGACCTACACTCTGCATCTCTTATAGAAAATCTTGCAAACCTTGCTCTCACACACCACTTTACCAAACCCACCCACGCCGCTGGACACCTATTTGACCAGATGTTCTCCTCAATTCACAACATCACTGCTGCAACTGGAAAAGCATCACAGAAAAAGAGTAGGCTTTAGACCTCTTCACAGATTGGCCAAAGAACAACAGCAACTTGCCGACAGCCATCAAGAATCACAAAAAATGGATCACTGAACGTCCCAACATCCTGGCTCCCTTCAAGCACAACCTAACAAAAAGAGCCAGACCACAGACCATTTGGTACGCAGAGGAACTCAAGCTGATGAAAAGCCACTGCAAGCAACTGGAGCACACATGGAGAACAAGACAAGAAACCACAGATAAAGTAATCTTCAAATTATCCCCAAGACGCTACTATCAGCGGATAAGTAACACTAAGCGCACAGCTCTCACAGATCGCACTGACACGGGCACTAACTGCAGCAACAAAATCTTCACCATCAACAAAGATTTCATTACACCTCCTGCTGCATCCATCAACATCAGCCCCTCACAATACCCTTGCAACAAGCTCTTGGAATTCTTCTGTAACAAATTCACATACAGCATCTTCAACCCTAAACCGAATCCAGTCACAGTTGCAACTCAACTTCCCATCACGGCTATGAATAAACTCCGACTTTGTGATCCGCCATCACCATCATCAAAACCGGTGCTGCCATGAAGATCAACCACTAAAGGGACCCCATCTGACCACTGGCTTCTCCAAAGGACTCCTAACGATCAGTGAAGCACTAAAACTCATGCATCGACTCAGACACATTTTCGAACACCTGTAAACATGCCTCCGTCATGCTCCAGCTCAAGAAACCATTTACTGACCCAGCCATGCTTTACAATTACAAACCCATCTCCCTCCTACCATACCTAGCAAAGGACTTAGAGAAACAAATCAACTGACATCTCAATGACCACCAGCTCCTCGACACTATGCAGTCTGGATTCAGGTCGAACCACAGTACAGAAACAGCACTTATCGCAGTCTATGAAGACATCGGCATGTTCCTCGACAGAGGAGACATGGAAGCCCTCATTCATCTGGACCTCTCTGCAGCATTTGAAAGTATCATACTCCACTCTCTTGAGGAACCAGCAAGAGATATCATCCAAGGGCTCGCTCTCTGCTGGATCTGCACCTTACTGTTTGGAAGCCAAATAGCGTTTCAATGAAGTGATTCAAGGTTTATCACTCAGCCCCACCTTCTTCAATGCATACATGATCCCTTTGACCAACGTCATCCTTGTACATGTCATCAACATCCTCTCATATGCAGATGACATGCAACTCATACTCTCTCTCTTGGATAAGTCCCCAATACAAGAAACAAGTTCATCACCAGCACAACTAAAGTTGCTAACTGAATGAAAGCTAACTGTGTCAAGCTCAACACCAACAAGACAGAAGTAGTTATCTTCAGCACAAACACCTCCCTATTGGACTTCAACTGGTGGCCGGCTGAACTCAGACTCGGACTCAGACTCACACCCAATTCATCAACAGCTAACTGGGCATGGACATGTCCGCATAAGTCTATTAGATACAAAAGAATGGTGGATTTGCTATTTTGACTCGCACATCAACATTAGTTCTCATTAGTCAAGGGTCAATTCAATTTTACACACAATGAGCAATACGGAGTGCTACTTTGGCATTGGATGCACATCCACCTAGGGCATCAAACCGTGACCACATTCCCAAACGTCAGTTCGGGCTGTAGGTCAACACAACGTAAATAGAAAACCAGTGCACTTCCAAAATAGTCACTTTGATCCCTTCGCTATAATAGCGTTTCACAGATCGTCCATATCCTTGATCAGAAGCCAATTCCACAAAACCAGAAGGTGTAGAAAATTCAAGCCTTTATTTTGCAAACGTTATGATCCACAGCCGACGTGCGTTTCGCCCCCTTCGGGCTTTCTCAAGGCTGTACGTCATACATGTACCAAAAAAAGAAAAAATACATGTACTAAATCCTAAGTGTTACATTGAGATTTCTAAACATATACACTTAATTAATCACTTTTTCATCTTTATCAAGCAACATAATTTTGCGTAATGACCATATTAACCCTCACCATGTGGATGAATCATGCAGTTGCCACCAACCCCCATTTCATTGGAATTGTTGAGAACTGCATGTGATGAACCCACTGGGGAAAACCGAGGAAAGCCACGCACTCCAAGTAATCCAACCATAGTTGCTACCTAGCACCGTGCTACTCCATCATGCATGATTTCAAACAATGAACCAGTCGGTTATAAAACCGCACAACATCACTACCATATAATTAAATAGATACCCAGTGTCAGAAAGAGAAAAGTGACTACCAGTGACATGTGTGCCATGAAAGATAGATTCATATGAAACTGCTAGACAACTTATATAAACCGGGCACCTTTCTGAAGTGATATAATATTCAACCAACAGGTTGTGGAACGTAGCATGGCTCCACATTGAGATTGTTTTTTGGAAGATTGATTCGCCACACTACGTGTCTGATATGAACAAAAGGATCCTGCAATAACATAACGACTGTTCAGGCTAAGGTATGAATCTGTCTTAAATTTGAGATAAAGAAATCAGCAAAGTTTTTAATTGAAAGGTTTTAAAAATGACATTCTGAAAAGTGTATCTTGTTTGTGGATTGCATTATAGATTAACTGGATAAGGATACAACAGTAGCATTTTAATAACCCCATATAGATACAGGAACTGAGATTTATGATTACACTACAAAAGGTGAGCAGAAATGTTTTATTCTGTCCATATGCATGGGCGAGATGGCTTTGGATCTTTCATGGCACACATGTCACTGGTAGTCACTTTTCTCTTTGACACTTTTCTCTTTCTGACACAGCCGATGCGCGTTTCGCCCCGAAGGGGGCGAAACGCGCGTCAGCTGTGGATCATAACGTTTGCAAAATAAAGGCTTGAATTTTCTACACCTTCTGGTTTTGTGGAATTGGCTTCTGATCAAGGATATGGACGATCTGTGAAACGCTATAATAGCGAAGGGATCAAAGTGACTATTTTGGAAGTGCACTGGTGTTCTATTTACGATGTCCGCATAAGTCAGCACTGTGACTGCATTGTGGTTCCACACCACTCTGCTGAGGAAGATCTTCAAATGGTTCTCAAGCGACACTAGAACAACTGTCACTCATGCCCTAGTCACCAGTAACTTAGACTCTACACAGGGGATCACCAAGCAAATCACTAGAAGACTACAAACCATCCAGAACTTAGCAGCCAGGCTCCCTCTCAACCTCCCACACAGAACTCACATCACACCTCGGAGAGCTCCACTGGCTCCAGATACACAAACACACTAATTTCGAATTCAACAAGCTCATTCAAGGCCCTACCCAACTGAAGTGTCGCATCTTCTTCCATCAACCACCCAGACACCTCCACAATACTCCTACTCGGACACATCCCATGCATACACAGAACCAGATCAGGAGGACCGACGTTCTCTTACATCTGTCTCCTAAGGTGTAGAACAGGCTCCACATCCACATCAGAGCCTCTTCCTCTCTTCTTGAATTCAGCAAGAAGCTGAAGAGCTAGCTTTTCAATCAACAAACCTACCATAGGCAGGGCTAGCGCACACACACACACCTTCTCAGCACGAGGATACCCAGGGGGCGGGGGGGGGGGGGGGGGGTGATAGTGCGCTTTACAAATACACACAACATAAAATGACAAACATAAAACAGACCAATGGGGATAGGGCTATTACTGCATCAATAAAATACCATTCTCTGGGGCTTGATAGTTATCAGGTACAATTATTATAGCCGGTTATAAATTTTAAATGGGACATTTAATACAGATTTTTGTGTTTTCTACACCAAAAATCACATATTTTGGAATTTACTGGTCATTTTCCCTCACTAAATGAAGGGAGGTTTCAACTGCAGTGACGTACTTGGAGAAAAGTACAGGTGTATTTACTTTATAACACCCAGTGACTACTACGTTCTATATACACCACTTAACTTATAATTATATTCTCAGTTTGCAAAGGGATCAGAATTATAAGGGGAGTTTGCTTAGGGGTTGTTTGAGGTTTTGGTCATACAGCTGGAGGGGTCGAGTGCGGTGATGATCCATCTTACAGTGTAATTTAATATTTGAGACAGAAATATGTTGAACTGCTACATTCTACAACAAACTCCATACTATTTTTGCCCATAAAGCATACAGTTTTCGGACGAGCAATCAGTAACAAAAATAGAGTCAACAAGCATTATATTTGCAAAGCCAAGGTGTGATTCAAGGGCCAGAGGCAAGGAGCACTGAGGGCAATGACAGTGGTAAGGTTAATTTAATAGGGGGTCAATTATGACTCATAAATTGCGATACAAGATAGCACTTGTTTAGGGTTTCTCTTGATCAAAAAATTGTTTGCAATAACAAATTTGATTCACTTAATGTTCACTAATTTTGTGCAACATCTGTTTCTTGCCGATCTCTCATCTGCAACACTTAAACATCCCCAACACTTACAGGAGCTGAATAAAAGAGGTGCTCGAGCAGACTCTGGTCATAGTGGGGATCATTCAGTTCACTGTTGTCATAAATGTCACTTTCGGCTGAAAGGGATTCTGGGGGAGTGCCCGTCCCTTCCCAGTATCGCATAGGTGAGAACTCCACACTGTTGATAATAGAAAAGGAACTGTCTTATGGAACATCATAGAAAATGCTTTGCAGAGAGTTAAACGAGAAAAATTCTGCATCTGGGAGTGAAGGGAGGAAGACATCATCAGATATCAATTTGATATTGTCAAAGATGTTTATAGACTTCCTCAAGTCAAGAAACAGTTCTATTTAAACCATGCACGATCGGTTAATAGATACAAAACACATATTTTGCTTTTATAACAATTTTAAAGCACATGCCTACACCAAGGAAGCTGCCCATGTATCACAATAAAATGTAAGGTACATTGTTATAAAAATAATAATAATCTGGATGGATTAGCTGGCGTGATTTAATCAAAGATAGGGATGGAAATTAGCGAGAGGCATGGTTCTGTTTATCTAGTTTCTGGAACAATTCACAATTAGTGGTCTGGATTTCCAGCTATTTATCCTGCTGCAAGAAGACCTCTTGCGCTTAGCATATTGTGTATAGCTAATCACCAGAGATCCCTCGGTTGAAAACAGCACTGTTCTGTACAGAAAGCCACCAAGAATCTTATAGGTCCAAACACATGCAAAAGTAAACTATCAGCAGATACGCTATAATGGGAGCAAGTCACTAGTTTGAGTTTCAGACATGGCTAGTTTGCTAGCGATATAGACACTGGATAACTCTACACTACTCATGAGAAATTCGCGGAGAAGCATCGTTTTCCAGTTACTGCAGGTTTTAAGGTGAGTGTTCAAAGAATGGAATATTGATGTAAGTGAAAGTATTTACCTGCCCAAAAGTAGCTGTATGGCTCTTGTTTCAGCTTCAGAATCATACTTCTGACCAGGCTGCTCAACTGATAAGCTAAGTGGATCCTTAAAAGGTGAACTTGTGCTGATGTCCTCCAGAGATTTGAGAAGTCTTCTAGATGTAGGTAAAGATGACCTGCGTATATCAGATATAATCAGCATTTCAGAATGTGTTTCAGTCACTGTTATCGTACAAACAACACGTTAGGTTTAAAAGAACCCAATGTATTCAAACTAGCAGAGGTCAGTAATAACACTTGCAAGTATCATTTTACCTGAAGACGCTTCATTTTTAGCAATGCCTGATGTTCCGCGTTTGCTGTTAGAGCCAACGTACCCAATAGATCTGGCGCTAACTCTGGATTAATTTTATATGACCAGCCAAACTGAAAACTTTGGCTTCAGTACGGCTGAGGACATGTGATGTATAGCAGCAGGGAAGATGTATATTTAAGCAGGTATCCAGCACAGTTATCCTACCCACCTAACTAGGCCAACTGTAGCATGCTCACCAGTGGAGATCCAGTTTATGGCAGATAAGAATCAAGGCACTGTAGCCTTGGGAAACGGTACATTAATGAGGATGCAGTATTTATCTGTGAGGGTATAGCGCATGCCACTGAGTTTTACTCTGTAGTGGCAATTCTACTTGTGGCAGCAGGGTTCCAACATCCCATATGCTGAGGGACTGTGCGTATGATGCTGGAGATTTGATGTACAACAGCAGGTACATAGAATGTGGTTGTGAGGCTGCCGCTTATGGCAGCTGGCAACATAGGTGGACTGATCACGAGAGAAATTAGGATACAGCGGGCGGTAGGTTGAGCCTATGGATTTTGCAAATTGATACTGTTAAAGGCATGTTCTGATGAGAATCTCTGAGTCTCCTGAGCAAAGGTGACAGAAAATTAAATCAACAATATGATAAAGATTCTACTTTATTTACTTAAGCAGCTGGCTGCAGAAAATACATTTTAAAGACCACGTATGTGTGGTCTTTAACTTCTAATCCCAATTCTTGTGCAACATACTGAACTACAAAACCACTGTTTATTTTTTATGCATTCAAAAGTCTCCTGATTAACACGAAAGTTTAGTGTGTGCTGACAAGCCAACTCTCACCTTGTTACTTTGCCAGTGTCCTTGTTTATAAGTGGATATATATCACCTAGCCCAACGCTTGTCTCTGGATTGGATTTCATTGCAGATACCACCATTGCATTTCTCAGCTTATTACCCTGATCCAAAAGAGCTAAAAAATATAAAGTGAAATGTTTTTTTCTTTGAATAGTCAGTTTGCTCAATGCATTGAACATCAATGTTTTTTTTAAGTTACTATTTGCTAGGGACACAAAATAAATGAGTAGAACCACTCTGGAAATAGTCAATAGATGTAAAGGAGGAGGAGTAATGCTGCAAAACAATGGGAGGGGAATGATCAAGTAAGGGGAGAAAAAGATAGACATAAAAAAACAGATGGAGGAGTGAATACTGGTAGCGACCATTTTTATAAAGGAAAGAGGACAATTGCCAATTGTTAATAACGCTGTTCTCCTGGAAAGTGGACCGGGTAACATAATGAATCAATTGAGCTTTGTGGTTCAGAGTGTGTAACTGATAAGAGGGGACCCTCTTTTCACCTGTCATCTTCCGCAGTGTTTTTTGTGACTGCATGGTCATGGCATTCAGATGTCCACCTAGGAGAGGCCCACCAATACCCCTTAGAATCCTCACTTTCTCAAATTCCTGCCCTGTCTCCCTTACTGAATTCTCAATGGCTTACTTCACATTTTCTATGTTTACAAGCGCACTATTGGAACCAACTTACTTCTCTCAACAAAAAAATATAGGTAAGACATTCATTAATATGAATACAACTTTTTGCACAGAAACAGGCCCAACTTCTTCCTTGCAAAATAAGGTAGGAGAGGAGGGGGCAGGGTAGGGAGGGTTATTGAACAGGTTACCTTTTAGAGATGTTTATTTTTATGTTCCATTTTTAAATGAGTTCTTTAATGGAATTGCTCTAAAGTTGATTCAAGCAAGAATGGTTCCTATAAAAAGATTATCTATATTTAGCTCTGGCCCCAAAATACAGATCTGTATATGAGAGAACACAACATATTTTTCTTAGAATATCTTTACTTGGAATTTGAATTATCAATTTCTGAAAAGGTTGCATGAATAGTTTAGCTCAATGCACATTGGTTCCACTTTTCCTTGCCTCTCCAGCTTGGAGATCAACGTGCCAGCATTTGAGATGTAATTCCTCAGAAGTATTGAACAGCCGCGTTGGACACTCATGCGGGAGGCACGCTTTTCACTTGATCAGGGTGTCTACGTTACCGCGTTACGCTAGCCCTCTGTCCTGGAGACTTTCTCTTTACTGTTTCATGTTTTAATCATGTTTAACTTGCACTATGGGCAGCGCTGGTGTGTACATGAATTTGGGGAACTGTAACTAACATTTTGCAGCATACAGTACACTGTATTATGTACGTACATTTTCGAACAACAGTTGCAGATTTTTTGTGTCTGTTATCATTACTTTACCTCAATCGTCATGTATTACATTGTGGACACCATATAATGATATTTTCATATGTAATGATTCATGGCACCCGCTACACGAGCATCATGAAGTCTTCTGTTTATGTTCATGCTTTCCCTGGCGTACTTTTACACAGTGATTGGTGGGTTACTTTTCACATGAACAAGCCATTGTCAATGGCAAAACGCGTTGAGAATTAAACAACACAACCTACATTTGGATGCTGTATCTTTTGTTGTCCTGAGAGCGTGCTGAACTGTGTTACTTTTGGATATATATATATATATACACATATATATATATATACACACATATATATATATATATATATATATATATACACACACATATACACACACATATATATATATATATATATATATATATATATATATATATATATATATATATATATATAGTGGTTCTCACTGAAAAAGCGATTCAACACCCCATCAAGGGTAGCAAGTGTTATATAAACGCAAACCTCCACTATACTTCTCAATCCACATAACTAACATATAATTTATGTGTTCCGGAGTAGCGTGCTACTCACTGAATAAGCGCTTGACACCTCGTCAGCGGTAGTAAGCGTTATATAAATACAATACAATATATCTATATACTTATATAATTATATTCTTTAAGATTTGCCATAATTTACTTCTTATTTTTTGATAGAGTACACTTATACCTTTTTCCTATCAGTTTCTCCCCTAAACAATGTGATAGATATTTAAAGCCAAGACGGATAGGGTTCGATGCATTGCAACTTTGCATTGTTCACTTGTTGCCTACTCACAGACCTGCTGTTACTATTATTGTATATTTTTTCAGTCCTACAGTTACTCCTGTTTGATATTCTCATCGGAAACCTCCACCTTGTCCACGCTTGTTTGCCTGTATTCCAGGAGAAATTTTCTCATCTGCTCAAGTTCCTGTCTGAACCTAATTGCCTTCTTGATAATGTCCTGGCTTTCTGTTCATTCTGCAGCTAGCAACTGCTACACAGAGTATAAGGCCTTATCTTCAGTATACGAAGACAGTCAAGCTGTTGCCAAGCAGACTTGCACTAGACATTATTATTCAGTCACACATGGGGTTTCATACCTTATAAAAGTTCCTATTTGTTATCATCAAAAATCCCAATATCTTCCTATCTAAAAAAAAAAGAAAAATGAATGAGCAGCGTGCTTCTTCGTTCATCTGCTGGTGTGATATTGTTTGCTTTTCTGAGTTAATTGCTCCAGGCATATTTATTTGCCTTTTTATGCCCTTGCATGGAGTTCATGAAATTCCCTTCTTTGTAAAATATGTGCTGTGGAAATTCACTAAGACTTTCAATCACATTTTTCCCACAACCTGTTTGCGCACTGCTCCAGGTTGCAACCATGCAAGGAAACACTGCATAGCTCCATAGCTGGTAGACGGATGCCATTGAATCACTTTCTGAAAATAAGGCTGCCAACACCAGCTTTCAACATGTATACTTTCAGTCTCATATCGTTTTGAATGGGACAGTTTGTCAAGATACATCCATCATGGGCTAAATGTCTGCTTTGAAAAAGAAAATGGCCAAATAATGAAAGATACTTCTCTTCCTTTCAAAATGTGAGTCACAGAAATACACTGTAACGGAGTGTTCATCAGTTGGAACAAGTTCTCCCGAAAAGAACCCCTAAATGTCTACTTGTGAATGCATCCAGCACTCAGTATTAATGTGAATAAATGAATAAGATATCTACTACTTGGAAAGTAGAATACCTTCTCCAGAAGGCGAAGCAATTCTTTATACTACTCTTAGTCTAAATAATTGCATACCTAGACTACCTCTATTCACACCTTTCTTAGTACTTTAAAACAAAGAGTTATTTCTGATCTGTTAAATACAGTTGCCTTTGTACACCAGAGTACTTTTTTGATCGGTCTTCAAAACAGTGGTTATGGCTATACTGTCTTGTTAACCAAACTATACTTTAAATCCCTTTGACACCCCTTTGTGTAGGTAAAGCTATCTTGTGACTCATAAATAAAAAGAGAAATGAATAAGAGACAATTGTTTAACCTGAGACCATTGACCCCTGCTGCTCAGCTGGAAATAGTTGATAACATTTCTTACGCTCTTTGATGTATTATGGTAACATATAGAACCAGGTCTGAAACAAAAAGATAAGTGGCCATATAACTCGAAAGCCAAGATAGCGTAAGACTTATTTCAATCCCCCGACCCCCAAACGGAGCCCAACATTGCACTGGGAACACTAAAACAAAAATAAATGCATCAAAATGGTGGCAATAAAATATGGATTTTAAAAAAAATTGCTATATGAAACTGAAAATATATCTATGTACAGAAAAAGGAACAGTGGAAATGGATACACACATTACACATGCGGGCCTCTAAAGAAACAGAATTATAAATAGCTCCACAGTTCGATTAATGCACTTGCTGTCCTAAACATGAATCATTACAAGGATCCATAATACACTGCAACTAAAGCCCACTGACTAGAGACAAAATGGTGGTTGTGCACTTCTTTCATAGAAACAGCAGCTTGAGGGTGGAAATGAGAAATAGTACACCAAAAATCAGTTTAGGCTTCAGGTCATGTGATATACAGTAACAATGACTGCCACCTAATAATGCTAGTAGTAATAGGGTACACCATTCATTCCAACCTATAAATAACAAAAAATGCTAATTTATCATGTCTTTTTCCTTGCTTGGACTAACCTGAAAGTTTTCTGTGAGGGCACCAGGTTATTACTTCAATGCTGGTGAACCCAGGTTATCTAACCATAGATAGGTTAATAAGCTTCAAAAAGGGTAATAAGCAAATGTTCTCTTGTCTGCCAGGAAGTTAGCAGAATACCCACAAACATATGAAAAAGTGCTAAAGATGTAGATTCTGACCATCCACAACCCCCAACTACAACCCGTGGGAATTTCAATATAATTCAAAGTATAAATAAAATTCTATCGTATTTAAAAATAGAGGGGTGTTTGAAGCTTTTGTGCATGTCCTTTTTCTGTCATGATCACAAATATTAATGTAAGGTCTCTCTCAGTTTAGTTAGGATATAATAAAATGGGCTAACATTCTTTTACTGATTAGATAAACAGCAATAATGTTCTACTCTACTAGTCCAACACAGACTCTCGCTATTTAGTAATCATTCATCTAAGCCAGCAAAAAGTACTCAAACACCCAAAACTATAAAACAATCAACTTACCTACTGACAAAGGGCCTATGCTATTTATAAAATATCTCTCCCTAGTCATAAGCTTATTACCCTTACAGCCTTAAAACATGCAAGTATACGCCCTCTAATGAAAATACCTCAATTGATCAGAAAGAAATGCCCAAGTACTGAACTACATTCAACCCATCGCTATCCAGAAAGATGCCACAGCAGAAAAAATACAACTTAGAAACTTTAATGAAACTTACATTTTTCATGGCAGCCAATCAGATTTCAGACATAAGAAGAGACAGAAACTATCACAACTGGCATCAAAAAACATCTTTTGTCAATGGATGCAGAACAAAAATAACTTCTTATGAGCTTTGATTTGTCTGCTACAAAAAGACCATGAAGTAGTTCAATTCCTAGAACAATAGGTGGGTAATTGTAAGAGACAGGCTTAATGCCTTTTGGCTCTGGTGGGTGACTGATGACATGCTGACCATTATGTGTGGAGTACTGCATTCTCTGCTCAAGCTGCAGCTACTATCTTGCCAGTTTCAGTTAACAATGGTGAGCTCGGACAGCAAACCTTTATAATCCAATTCCTTTTTAATTTATTTTCCTTCAAACTCTTTCAGGTTTTGATTGTGTGCTTGAACCATGATTACATTCTTGGAAATGCTTATTTTTTACATCTGCATGTTGATTCTGGTAGGTTTTGTCTACCACTGTTTCTCCAAGATTTTGTTGCAGGTCTTACTGCCTGATGTAAATAGAATAATGTTAATACCCTTTCACCTTGCTACTGGTATGTATGATTTAAGCATTTTATTATTTGTTTTTGGCATTTGGATAGGGTTGCAACTGGGTTTATTATACTAACATTTACTTGACCTACTATCTGGTGTGCACCTTTTTTGGCAGGGGTGGGGCTTGGGGGAAGGTGGGTTACCTGCAATGGATATGATTTAATTCCTTCTCCCACATACTCTTAAGACGCAGCCTCCTGCCACCCTTCCAGTTTTATTGCTGTATCTGTGGCAGGTTGCTTTGAATTTCAGACAGGTGCTGTCATGCGGACATGCTCGTCATGCTCGTTTCACAACTTTCTTTGGTCAGAGCCTTCATATTTCACATTTGTGGTCTTAAGTTACTTCGCGAACACTAATATTCTGCTTAGAGGAACGTGACAACTTAAAAGGCTTGATATTTTCACTTATTCTCCTAAACATAATGGCTGAATATATATATATTCATTTGTTTACTTACAAAAGTTCCTCATTGTTTCTATTTTATTACTCCACTTCAACAGTTTGATTTCAATAATGATGTGATTCCACTACTACAAAACCTCCATCACCTTACTTCTTCTTGGTCGGTGGTTCAATAAAACAAACACCTCCTAGTCTCCACAGTCACTTGGATGATGTGGTGGAACAAGACACCACTGCTTTTCTCACTCTTTATGTGAACATGTCTTGCAATGCCACTTCACTTTTATTATGAATTACTAATAAAATATTTTGGAAAGTAAAACCTCCAGCAAATGAGGATTATGGACACTCAATATTATTTTGACCTCCGGGTCAAATTACAATTGAGATCAAGGCGATAGGCAGATTTATTAGTTAAATGTGTACAAAAAATAGCGAAGACATATTTCAGTAGGGAAAGGATGTAAGGTTAAGAAACATTGAGGAAACCTTACAATCAACACTTTAAAGTTGCAAGACAACTACAAACCTGAAAGCAGGTCCTTTGTTGGCGGGTTGCTGATAGAAAGTCTGTGTAAATCATGGTGATTGTTGGCAATTGGCTTTGTGAGTTCTTCCTGTTCCAGAAACTTCAACTGCCTGAGTTCCTTGATGTCCTTTAAAGGCTCATCCTGGGTAATAGGCTCCAGATTCAAGTGGTGATGTGACTCAAAGAAACTGTCTTTGGAGGTATCTGTGTTTTCCTGGAAATACAAGTGATCTCTTCCCCTGTTCAAAATGAAATTGTGTTAAGTAGCGATTTCCACCTTAAGACCTTCCTATCCACTTATATCTGAAATGGTATTAAGTCACTAGCTATATCCCGAAAAGCCCAAACTTTATTACTGTCCCAATTTCAGATAGCATAATGTAGACTGACACTTAAAAGATTATGCTATATACACAAGCAAAACTGCCGACGGCCAAATTAGTTTAGCATTAAAAAAAAATCTAATTTTACCTAGTGTGGCTAGAGTTCAATGGGGGGAAAAACCATAGCAATTACATGCCTACTAAACATAAATTATCTTTCATCATATGATAATTTGAACATGCAAGTTCCTTCAGTGTGTTCCTCTTCATACCATATAGTTTATTTTTCAGCACACTGTGAACAACCGTCCACTAAGGTTGAATGAAATTTCATAAACATGTGCGGTTATACTTCATTCCTGATGGTGGTGTCAACAAGAATCACAGTTTCCTTGGCATTCAATCCCTATTTTTATCTGAACAGATCAACTGCATGTCAGAATGGCAGTGTCACAGGAGAACGCTAACAAACCAACACCTCTGACTAGTCCAAATGAAATATGGATTGCTTACATACTTGTAACTATGTTAGACATAGTTAAATGAGAGGAACACATTTTGTATTTGAACACACTGTGTGGCAAAGAACATAAAGGCATTTAAACAAAAATAAGCTAGATGAATCAAACATGCTTGCCGTCCCTAAATCCTCCACCTCCTCCCAACTGTTTGTAAATAAACCATGCAGTTATTTAACTTCTAGCCAAACGTGATCAAGGGGCGTAGGATTAGCAGTACAAAAGGAAGTCAATGGAATAAGCACAGAATTACCAACAGTATGAATTGGTTACGTTAATGTGGGTTGCAGTAAAATATTGTGGGAAGAAGTGGACTGAAAAAAAGTCATGTAAAAAATACACCGAAAAAAAATCTAAAACTGTTGTGCCTTAAAATGCAAGGGTAAGTGTGCGGGAAGCACGGACAAGGGAGAATCCTCTTGCTAAAGCAAAGAGGGGCGTTTACAGTGAGGTGAGGAATGTGGTGGGTGACTACTAAGGAGTTTTTAGGATTTGGGAAAGAGCAACATTAAAAGGCAGTAAGGGGATGGTAGGGTTCAAGGATTGGCAGTGTTAAAGGATAGTTAGGGACTTTAGGGTTCACAGAAGAGTGGCGTTAAAGGGTACTAAGTTTTTGTTTTCAAGGTTTAGAGTCTGTGGGGCTCAGGCATGGGTAGTAGAGGGTTACAGTTGGTTTGTGGGGTTCAGGATGGGTAGCGTTAAGGGGTAGTCAGGTTTTTAGGTTCAGAGAAGGGTAGAATTAAGGCACGGGTCACAGTTTGTTTGGTTCAAGGCTGGGTAGTGTAGAAAGGTAGTAAGTGTTTTTAGGTTCAAGGAAGATTGTACAATTATTAAAAAGCATTACAATCATGAACCAGAAAAACATTCTGTATCAAGATTACGAATTCAAATAAATTTACTCCTTCATTAAAAGCATTACAAAAGCCAACTGGAAGTCATACTCCATTTGAGCACTGTTGTTGAATTACAAGCAGATGGGACTGGTAATCATCATACTGCTACAGTGCAGTGTTGTTCGATTGAAAAATCGTGAATATAAAACAAAATGGAGCATCCATTGAAAGTCATTGCAATTATCAATCACTAGACTTACAGCACTAATAATCACTATGCACCAACAATATAGACTGATTTTATTGAAGAGACATGAATGTGTGGCACATACTCCTGTTGCACATACCCTTGATCTTAGCTACTATCATGTTGATAGTACACTGCTCTCTACTATGACCAACAAGAATGGCTGCTTCACGGGCAGCAGGTTAAGGCACTGGTTACCGTGCTAATTAAAGTGCTTTGAGATGCAATTGGGGTGCTTAGGCAGCCATCCATATGGCCAGGGGGTAACTGACTAGCCATGCATAAGGGAACCAGACTACTAAATCGATGTAAAAGGTAACTGTAATCTCTCCCTGTAACCCCTAGGACAGACCTACTCAAGGAACATTGTGGCCATGGTGGTATTTAGGCTTCTAAGGAGCACAAGACCGCTGCGGCAAACAGCAGTAGCTAAGATTCTGGTAAAAGTGCTAAAAAAAAGTTTTTCTGGGCTCCTAGGGGAGATGATACTACAGCAGCAAACCTTTGCTGACGATTAAAGTGCTGATTAAAGTACAATTTAAAGTGCTTTGGGACTCTACGGTCAGGGTCTGATTTGCCTATCAAGTGGGGGGAGGCCTGACTACTGTCTCAAAATTTGAGGTGGCTGTAATCACTCACTTTACCCCCTGGGTCAGGCCTTCTCAAGAGGAATCAAGGCCAAGTGGGATAAGAGGAGTCCTGGAAAACATGAAACCACTGCAGCAGCCAAGAAGGTGGCAGTGCAACTTTCACATTTGTTTTAAAACAGACAGATAACTATGAGGATTTCCCCTTTAGGTAGCATTTGACTGCTTCTTTAGAAGTGCTTTCATTTAATGCCCTAAAAATGGGCAAAGCCACAATATTCTGTGGGGTAATGACGTTTTGCAAATCCAGGCAACATGAATAAGGGATTCAGATTCCATATTACAAAGTATGCACTCTTTGTCCATGTCACTGCACCTCCTACCATACCAACATGATTTCAAGGGTATCTGCCCAAATCTTAGCTTCATCAGCTGCATCTTCAAGCCCTTAGAGAGGGGCTGGAATAGATACATTTTGTAAATGCCCAGGTCCTGAGGGACACAGGGCGACCCCATTACAGTTCAAGGGATAGATACATTGGCAGCACTCCAGGGATATTTAGGTTGTCTGTCCAACAACCATGGGATTCTTCCTTCAGCACCTTCATGTCGAGGTCTGCTGAAATTATTTTCACTAGTTTTATTAAGAATTGTGAGGTCTGTTTCAACAGGAGATTGGCAGACCATATATAGTGGGCCTTCAGGTTGTTCAGCTTGGTGGGGAGAAACTTTGACCACAAGGAATTTTTCTGTATTATTACCAGCCAAATAAGATGTTTTAAAGTCCCGGTAGGGAAGAGTCGAATTAATACGTGGTTTAGGGTTAGTAGGGTTCAGGCATGAATAGGATAAAAGGGTTGTAATGGGTTTATAGAGTTAAGGGATGGGCAGAGTAAAAGTGTATTAAAGGTTTTTTAGAATTAGAGATAGGTAGCATTATGAGGCAGTACAGGTTTTTTAGGGTTTAATGAAGGGTAGAAATAATCGGCGTTTTTGAGGGTTCAGGGTGGGGTAGGGTAGGGTTTTTAGGATTCAGGGAATGGTCCTTCAAGGGGTAGTAAAAGGTTTTTAAGGTTCTAGGAAGGAAGCGTTAAGAAGGTAGAAAAGGCTGCCATGGTTTAGGGTGTCGAAGAATTAAGGAGTAGTTGGGGGATTATATATTTTTCGCACAATCGGAACATGATTGATGGGAATGTCCTTGGTCACCTGACCTGACCAAAGTATTACACACAGACACAGGGGTTGTCTCCAAGTAGGCACTGGGACATGACACTCCTTTAACAGAAATCCATTGTGATTAGGGTTGCCTTACGAGTGCGAGGTAAAGTATTAGTTGTCTGTTCAACTCAGTCACCTGAATCCTCATGATTCTCAAGCGTCCTGATACCCTCCTGCGTGAATAGACCCGCTATACAGATCCACTGATTGATTGATAGGCTTAATCAAGCTGTTATGAAGTTGATCAAAATGTTCTAAGCCTGTTCTTTTTATTTGGCCTCTATAGAGCTGGCATGTCACATAACCTTATTAAGAAGTCACATTTCTTACATAAGCATCATTTCATTTTTGAGGTGTCAGAATATTTTGCTCAAAGAAGGTACACACACATTAAAAATCAAAAAAGAAACCAAGTGTCTAATTTCAGTTGAACAATAAGGAAATGCATAGTTACCTAGGAGTAGTGGCTCTGCTGCTGCTTCCAGATTCTTTCCCATTCGCAGTAGTTCCAGAGAGTTTTTGTGGCTGTGTTGGAACAATGATAAGATGGGGTCCTTGGGTAGAGAAAGCTGTCTCTGAACTTAAATCTGTGGTAGGGATGGAAGTGCAGCTGTCATATGTTTCTGATAAAGGTTCTAGGGCTAATGACACCTGAAAAACAAAAACAGCCTGTGATTGCAGTGTTTAAATGATGCAGCGAAGAACTATTGTAGCACAAAGTGGTACAAGACTGGAAATATCATTCCATTTCACGAACTTAAAAGATTCAGTCATTTCTTAAGGATGCTCAATTAAAGTAGATATATTCAAGACAATATTCTATTATGCTAATGTATTCAAACCAATTTTGCATGTAGCTGCATAAAGTGACCAACAATGTGGATGATGCTGTGCTCAGTGCAAAGTGGAGATGAACACGCCCATGGAATGGGCAGGGAGAGATGAGGAGAAGGCAGTCAGTCTCAAATAGTACAAGTGGCAAAACAATATTGTTAATGGATGAATCTAAAAATCCTTACTACATTTAGTGGATCTGTGTTTTAATCCTAAAAACCTTGTTGATTAACTTGAGAATAGTCAACCTTTTGCCACAGACATTTAACCCTAAGGGTAATCACTTGGACTATGAAATTATTCTTAACAAGGGCAGATAGGGATATGCTGTTTCCAGAAAAACAAGCAAAAAAGTACTCCATTAGTTGAAGGCCTAAAGCAGGCCTCCACATGCCATAGTAGTTTCAAGTATCTATTAAATATCATATTAAAGGAGAGGCCACTAATAACTATTAAAGGACCCTTGGGAAAGGTCAGTTCATTTACTACTGGTGGTAGTGTGAAATCGTGCTGTAAAAAAAAAATCATCCATGTCAATTCCTAGTACAGTGATCCCACAATTGGAGCATCTGTAATGAAGAAGAAATGCATCTATTGAATTGTAGGTTGAGCAGCCTACTGTGGAGAGGTTTAAGGATAGGAGCGAAAGGATACACAGTCCGGCAGCAACAGTCCCCCCCTGGAGCTAAACCCAGTTGTATGGATAGTAAAATATGGCCACCTTGTTTGACCTGCATGTCAGCGAGGTACAGGCCAAAAATCTAGAATCAGTAATCTCAGAATCCGAGATTATTCAAGATTTGACCTTTATGAGCTGGCACTGCATGTTAAGCAGTAGCAAGATGAAGAAAAGTAGCCCTGGTTAGCATATGCAAGAACAACAGATTTGGCAGGACGCTAATGGAAAGAGCAGCAAGGAATTATTTGATCATTAAAAGCATGCAAACTCTACATTGTAAGAGCTCAAAACTACATTAATGGAAACACTCTTCAAAAACTAGTCGCCTTATGTACAAGAACGATACCCATAATTTTTATTTTTATATCAAGATAGGCAAGTATTATGGTGGAACTAATATGTCAGTTGGGTAGTCAGGGTGCATTTTGGGAAGCACACCAAAAGGATGCTAAATAATTCATAAATATTCTGTCTGAATTATGGGTGTTTACGTCAGGGATCATTACATGTATGTGGTAAGTCCTACTACGATTCATGGATTGCATACACCATCAAGGCAAAAATATGGTTCATATATTCTCAAGTATAGTAAACAAGCAACATGAATGGAGAGCATTTCTTATGGATGTAGCATCATCATTCAAAAATAACATACATCATATGGGTTATAGAAGGTGGCCTGAACTAACATGTGTTAACATATAAAGGGAAGTTGGACAGAGGACTGCCATAGGCAGCTCAAATTATGAGGACACTGCTCTATTTACCTACCCCATTCAGGCCACATTAGACGGAGTTCAATTTGTCTTTATGGTTACACATTGCACGTATGTCTTATCCCCTAGCAGGTGTCTAATCGTGTCAACTTTAGGTCTTTCGCATTACAACCCACCTCCAAATAGCATGGTGCATTAGGGAATTTACATTAGACCTTGCTGTACAGTTTTTACATTCTGGGTAGTTTGCTCTACATACAGCACTGGACCGTGGTATAAACGCCTGTGATATTACAGTTGGTGTGAAATTGTAGCATTTTTCCTGCTGGGGGATGGGTTGTGACCCGGCATCAGTGCTAAGTCATCCGGGGACATAATGGCCTCTCTGTCTTGTGGAGTGTTATTTATCTTTTTGAAGAAGGTGGAATCCCATTCTTGAAAGCTAACATGCAATCTTCATATTTCACATCCCTCAATGACAGTATGTAGCACAGCTGTTGATGGTTTTCTTGATGAGGTGTTTACTAACAACTAGTTTGGGAAGTTGTTTGTTTAGTTTTGTTGAGCATCTTGTTAGGAAGCTTGAATGACGAAAGTGTGGGCCAGGCGTATCCTCGCAGTTACTTCTTCCTCTGGGTAAATCAAATGCTACTTCCTTAAGAGATTTCTTTAAGCCACAGGTCCGGCTTGTCGAGAACCACTACTGATGTCCTGCAGATGCTGGAAATATGCACATGTTGGAAATGGTGCATTGTATGAAGCAACCGATGTTCTGAGCACCACATGATCGCGAAATAAAGGCTCTAGAGGGGACACTCCCAGAGAAAAGCTCCTTGTTATTATCCCACATTTTATGCAGCCCTCCGGCATGCAGTAAACAATGGCCCGGGTCTACTTTGCTGCCCTGTGGTGATTTAATTTCCACTAGGCCATGCTGGTTTCACTTCAAATCCCAGTATAATTCCATTCCGTACCACCTCTGTATATATGGCCAGTCTCAGTAAGGGGTAGGCACAAACAATGAGAAATCCTAAGCGTTCTATCTTGCAACCTCCGCTCACAGAGGCTGTGGTGTCAGTTTGAAGGCCACGGATGGTGACTTTTTCTCCAAGTTTTAACCTCCCTGGAGGCCAAGTAAGCTCATAAAAGTGGAGTTTGGAAAAGCAAAGCGTCAGACTGAGTGCCCAAATGCTTGCATTGTGCCTGTCTGCAGGTCTCAGCAGAAATCCCAATATTCACTTCTTTCATGAACACAGCAGGGAAACAACATTCAACTTGTTAAGTAGCTCATCCATTCCCCTCGTTTTCTCCATTTCAATGGAGATAATATTCTAGAACATCCTTTTGGATATCATAAGATTTGAGGCACAACACATTCAAAAAGTTGAAGACGAGGCTCCAAGATGCTGGTGAAACATTTCATCGAAGAGAAGAGCTATAATATCTCTAAATTAGCTTGCAGAAAGAATTGAAGACAATGTATGCTCAATGACAAGGGCTCTTTCCAAGGTTATGTCTAGAGAAATACTCCTCATGTTTGGGAAGAACACCTTGGCAGTTTCCAAAAACTTAAGCAACTGATTATCCCCCATGCTTTCCTCAATGCCTTTAATATTATGTAAATCTCCTATTGGGCAGTGATTCAGTTCAGGACTGTGGAGGCTAGAATCAAAGTAGACTATCAACAGCAGTATGCCTCCAAGACCATGAATTTACATTTATTTGAGAATAAGAATCTACATGAGTCTCCTTATTCAAGTTCAAAGAATGGACTTATCGACTTATGGTAATTTTTCACTAGAATATGATGCCCCGTACTGGTTTTAAATAAAACATTTTTCAATAATACTCTTTTGCCCGTAGTTTGCTGAACAAGTTTTTATCTTTTAAACTTATTCAAATTTATATACAGATTTTCACATATACATGGGTTATTTACATACTACACCATGACAATACAACACAGTTGGTATATGACATTATTTTAGACATGTGATACTGCACCTTGCACATATATTATCTTTACAAAGACTAACATACAGTTCTACAATACATATATATATATATATATATATATATATATATATATATATATATATATATATATATATATATATATATATATATATATATATATATATATATATATATATATATATATATATATATATATCCAAAAGCTTCTCCCAACAGAAAGAAAGAGGCCGCACCAGGGAAGCACTTGGAGAGAGCTTTAATTAAAGCACACAGAAACATGGCGAATGCATTTCGGCAAATGCTGCCTTCTTCAGCGCCAGGGTTAGAAGTGGAACCGCAGCAAATGCTTGATTTTGAATGTCCTGCTGCGTCCTGATGGGAGGACATCTGCCCCGCCCCTCTGCATTTTGAATGGTAACGCCTCCTGTGTGTTGCCCGGTTCACGGCAACTACAGTTCCCAGAATGCCACATTCTGTATCGTGAGGCGTTGCGGTGGCGGAGCGGTCTCTCAAACTCCAACCCCAAAGTTCCTCCGTGCGCCAAATCAAGCTCTCTCCTCCCGTCCCTGTCTGCAGCAACCTCCAAGTCTCCGGAAAGTTATAAGCGGTGAACAGGCAGGAAATCCGCTTGTCCAACGTGTAGTCAGTGACTACCACCCCGCCCCATATTTCTCCGAACCTGAAGGTGGACCAGGGATATCCAGGTGAGTGGAGACAAAAAGTTCCGCCGAGGCAGGTACCAGTAGTCCCAGGTCACTTGATGCTGCAGGGGCCTCTGGCGCGGTACTGGAAAACCACGCAACAATATCCAAAAGCTTCTCCCAACAGAAAGAAAGAGGCCGCACCAGGGAAGCACTTGGAGAGAGCTTTAATTAAAGCACACAGAAACATGGCGAATGCATTTCGGCAAATGCTGCCTTCTTCAGCGCCAGGGTTAGAAGTGGAACCGCAGCAAATGCTTGATTTTGAATGTCCTGCTGCGTCCTGATGGGAGGACATCTGCCCCGCCCCTCTGCATTTTGAATGGTAACGCCTCCTGTGTGTTGCCCGGTTCACGGCAACTACAGTTCCCAGAATGCCACATTCTGTATCGTGAGGCGTTGCGGTGGCGGAGCGGTCTCTCAAACTCCAACCCCAAAGTTCCTCCGTGCGCCATATTTACAAACTCCTCACACCTCAAAACTTTTGAGGATGAATCCTAAATGTGAACAAACATCTAGTATTGTAACTAGTGTCCTTATGCTGTTTGTAATGGGGACCTAATTCCCTTTGGTCCTCTCTCTTATTTACATATTGATACTGTTCTGTGGCCCTTGGAAGGTCAGAGCTTTTGGTGTTAGGCCGGTATATCGTCCTGAATTACGATTTCTGTGCAGCGCCACTTGTGCACTGACAGTAGCAAATGATGCAAGCTCTTGGTCTCAATTAGGTATACGCCGACGTGTTTTGATCTTCTGGGGTGGTCTGGAGTGGTCCTGGGTTGTTGTAATGTGAAAGGTCTTCTTCAAGGCAAATGTTTTTGTGGGACACGTATTCCTGGTTAAGAAAGGTATGGATCCTTAAGGTGTGGCCTGTTCTTTACATTGAAGGCTGCCTCCCATGCCATGTTCTGTTGGCGCCATTTATTTATTTATTTTATATGTTTTATATAGCGCTCGATTGACCCATGGGTATCCGAGCGCTTTACATACACATAGAAAAAACATAAGAAAGTTGCATTACATAGTAGGAAGGCGGTGAGGAAGCAAAACAGAGATAAAAAATACAACATGAAAAATAGGTAAACAGAGCAAGGGAGGTAGAGAAAACAAACTAAGGTGGCTAACACAGCCCGGTCCCCAACTATCCTTGAATGTCAAGAGAGAGAGAAGTCAGCTCGGATATTGAAGTCTAGGTTTGTTGATGTTGGTCAGCAAAGTATTTGTTGAGGAGATGGAGTTTCAGGTCCCTTTTGAAACAGGAAACGGAGGGGTTGCATCTGAGGACTGTAAGGAGAGCGTTCCACATCCTGGGAGCGTTGCTGGAAACAGATCGGTACGGAGTGGTTTTCTTTTTCAGTTTCGGAGGGATAAGAAGGAGTGAGTTGGAGCTTCTCAGAGTTCTGGATTTTCCTGCTCTTACCAGTAGGAGGTCCTACTTTTCAAGTAGGAGCGCAAACAGAAAAGGGGGAGAAGAAAAGAAACGCGACCAGCTTAAAAAAAAGACAAATCCAAGGCTCAGGAGCCGCTTGAAAAGGCACACAGCTAACAGAACCTGGCATGGGGGACAGCCTTCCATGGTGGTGTCGATAGGGCCCCAGTAGGGCAACTGGCACACCCAAATCACTTTGCTCCCCTAGGGGCCTCACTGATTTGGAATTACTTCGGAGCACAATTTTACAACCACACCACTGGGTCTAGTTGATCATGCGGGCTTTCCCCTTTCAATCGCCATGGCCCATCTCATACGCCCCCAGAACCTGTGTACCGCCCCGTAGGCCACACCCCCTGGGGCTTCTGCACCCGTAGTTGGGTCCATAACTTCTCATCTAGGCCTGCCACATGGCATTGGGATGGGTCTAAGACTCGTCTCCTGCAACATTGCAGGTTTGTCTGCAAAATTCCTAGATGCGACCTGGATCTTAATCATTAAGTCCTTCAACATTATTTGCCTACAAAAGACATGGGAAGTAAAGAACATTTTTTTTCTGGAGCAGTATAAAACTTTTTTTTGCCCAGTGGTAAGCTCAAGTGTTGGAAAAGTGATAGGGGGTCTAATTACTTTTGCTGCTCTGGACTTTTGTGGCCCCATTAAAGAGTTAAAGTGGGACTCACTAGTGTTTCAGGGTTTTAAACTGTTTGCGAGGAGATCTTTTCCCCTGGTTTTGATTAATTTTTACAATGCAAAAAGGTGGTCATGTGGGATATCAAACCTCTCAGCCCTGAGTGGTGCCATTGATTTATTATTGGGGGCCTTCCCCCAGACAAACCTATCCTGGCAGGGGATTTTAACGGTCTTCTGTATTTAAATTTTCTAAATCCTACCTACAGTAATTCGATCTGCACGATTATAGAGGGCTATCATATGGAGGATACTACTGAAGGTGCAAAAATAAATAGTTTTTAACACACCCACAGTTTGGTCTTCACTTTAGACAAGATGACTAAACAAGACAAGCTACAACTCCCGTCATACATTCAAAGGGAGGGGCTGCGACACAATTATCGATTTTATTTTCGTTTTAGCTTTCCAGAGAGGGCCCTTGATTACTTTTAACATCTCCTACAGCCCCTTCAGAGACCATAACCCTCAGTCCTTGGTACTTGAGTGGGTGGAGAGAGGAAAGGAGCGCCTCTGTAAGCCACCAGGATCATTATCTTTAATTGACCATAGGAGAGGTTTACGGTGGTCACAGATAGACCCCAAGGCTTTTTAATTGCTCACTTTTTGCAGCCTGTCAGCATGAGCTATTCACCTGCCTTGTGTAGGAAGTTGGATACCGGACTATGGTTACCCCAGATGTTTTGCCTAGTGTTTAGCTGGTTTTCGACTTAGTTGGCCTGGGATCCTGCTAATCAGGACCCCAGGCTATCTGCTCTCTCTGTAAAATGGATGCCATGTACCTTAGGTACATCTCCAATTGGATATTGGGTCACCTTATGAGCCCCTGTAGAGTGTACTATAGGTACCCAGGGCATAGGTGCATCCAAGGCCTACAAGGGGCTGCGGCATATCTTTTGCCACCCCTGGCTGGCCATCCAAATTGACACAACTGGCTGATCACTCAGCTGGGGCAAGGTGGTGTAATCACCCCTTGCTTAGATATAGGAATATTCCTATATCTAACCTTATATCTAGACACATATATACCTATAAGTCACTCCTATGGCAGGCCTTAACAATCCTGGAGGCAGAGTGTTTGGTTTTATGTGAGATGGTGCTCTAGCATGAGCTGAGCCTGTCTGCAGCTTTCGGAACCATGTCCTTATAGCTGTTCTAGGATATTGCCATACCATACACTCTTAAGTGCATTATGAACCTCGCAGTTAAATGTCAACTCTGGTTTGGCTTTACCAAAACATGTCGAGTAATGGGGTCATACGATTTGGAATACTACCCCCTCGCCAGTTCTGGCGACGGGGGTAGCATTCCGCCCTTCTAGAGGGAGAAGACATGTTGTTCCTACTAATCCCGGTTAAAGTTCACCAGAGCCTCAGCATCACAAAATGGATGCTGCTGCCACAGACACAAGTCTGACCTCCTGCTGCTGGGAGTCCTTCCAGCGAGAGAGGCTTGGACAATAGGTTTCCTGTCTTGGGAGGTGCTAGCACCACCCCAGACAGGCACTTGTCTATTAGGGCAGGGAGGGCTGAAAGAAAGGAGACACTGCCTGGGGCACACAAGGTGTCCCATGCATAGTCCAGTTCAAACCGATGCTGGGGCACTCCAGCCCCAGCTCTGGCGCGAAACTGGACAAAGGGAAAGGGGTGTAACCACCCCCTTCCCTGGTCCCACCCATAGGAGGGACCTGGTAGGTAATCCAGCCCCTAGATTTGGTATATAGGTAGGAGCTGAGTCCCAAGACTTTAGTTTATCCTGACTGAAACTCTGAAACAAAACTCTGGACCTTCAACGATCTACTTTGCAAGAAGACGACTGAAGAATCTCCCTTGTGGTCAAGGAGTGACCACCCTGCACAAGCAGGCACCAACCCAGTGATCCACGACTTGCTTTGTCGACGCTCCCGCCGGAGCCCGAGCACTGAGCATGGCAAGAACCGGAATTCCAGACATCCAACAGCCCGATCTACAGTCCCAGCAGAGCTGTGACCGGGGAGGCGACGAGAGACGTGGGACCGGCCATCTTGAAAAGTCTGCGACCTGCTAATTGTGCAGCACCCGAGGCACCCTCGAAGCTGTGCATTGGGGATTGAGAAGCCCCAGACCCGAGCATCATCTGCACCGAAGATCAGCCCTGCACACTCCACGAGTTCTGCGTGGGGCCATTCTGCATTTTCCTGCTCGACGCGTCTGCCCGGTCACTTGCCCGTTGGCTAATGGACATCTTGGCGAGGATCCCTTCAATCTACACCGCTGGTCTGGTTGCTCCAGACTGGCACTTGCTTCCCTCAAAAGAACCAGCCCCTCAGACCTTGCTGGTCTGAGTAAAAAGCCAACTTCCTTTCCTGCGTGGGTTGCCTTTGCCAAGGCTTGTTGACTCCAATCCTGAAGCCGACAGCGAGAGCCTTCGTGGGACAGTCCGTGCCTGACTACTGGTCGTCGTCAACGCCTCCTGGTCCATGTGGCTGCAGAGACAAGCTTCCCATCAGCACCTGATTGCTTCGCGACATCGCCTGGTTCCTTCCTGGTTCCGTCCTGGTCACTGGCTAGTGACCCAGACTCTGTTCCCTCTGCTTTCAGGTCCTCTTCATCGTCGATCCACCCTTGGATCCACCCGGACACTTCTCTCCTGGTCCCCTGCAGCATCTTTCTCCAGGCTCCATAAGATTCGACGAAGAAACCCGACACACTTTGACACCTATGCACCCGCTTCCTGTGGGTGAGGTAACGCAAGTACTCCGGTGCTCCTGTGGGTATTAACTACCCAACTGTCTAAGTTTCAAGTAACATTCACCGATTCCAGTCAGAAGTACCCTAAAAGAACTAGTTTCTAACTTGTACGTTCATTGTCTATGGTAACCCGTGTGTGTTTAGACACTGCACACACATCCTGTGGGCCTCCTGCTTCCCAACTCTTGGTAGCTCAGCATAGCCCCAGCGATTCCCTAGGCCTATTCACTTTCCGTGTGATGGTCCTTATACCACTATTTTAGTATATGGTTTAGCGTGCCCCTAGGGCCCTACTGTATTTTGTGCAACTTATTGTATTTTAGTTTAATATCTTGTATTGTGCTTATACCTCTGACCTCAAAAAGAGTTCAGATGGTTTGTTTAGCAATAAATAACATATATATTTTATATATCCTGAGTGGTGTCCTTTCATTTGTTATTAAAGGGGTTACATATGGTAAAACAGCTGGCTTCACATGCCCTCTTGAGTTTAGCCTAAGACTGCTCTGTCCATGCTACCTCTAGGATAGCTGGTCTATAAGGCTGACTTTACAACCATCACCATAAAGGTTGTTTGGACTGGTGCAAGGTGCTCACTAGAATAGTGAACATCATATACCAGGCCAACTTCTCACACCTGATTCCTCTAGTGTCGTCGGAGGAGATTTTAAGCTCTTTTCCTCTAATTGTTCAGAAGGTCTCTGGGCTGCTAACGGCTCCTGTCGTCGGATCCCGGCCTAGTTAGTTTGATGGAGAGTGTTCACAGGCCTTCTGCCATTTCAAGAAAGCTCTGAAGCAGTCTCCTCATGATAGAGAGCGGTGGCAAATTGTCGCTCTGAATACAAGGGGGCTCTGAAAAAAAGGAGGCAACTATTATAGAAGCAGGCATGGGATAAGCTCACTAAAGCTACTGAGATGAGGGACAGCACACTTTATTGGCAGGTCATAAATAGGCCTTGCTTTTTGGAGCCAACAAGATACCATGCCATCACATTACCCTCCCCCGCCCTCCTCCTCCTCCTCCCCTCAACATTGGGTTAAGCATTTTGAGGTTGTGTATAATTTTGGACAGAACAAAGGGAGTCCAACGAGGCCGAAATGATAGCGGGCAACACTACTATTATTTATTTCCCTGAAGGACGTATGTCAAGGTATACAAGGATTGTCTCGAAATATGGCCCCAGGACCTGCAGCAAGGGAAGGGACCCTGCCATCTTGGTCACCCGCCTCTATTATACCGATCTTTACGAAGGGTGATAAGGACAAGCCACAGTGCTATTGTTCTATCTACCTTATTGACACAATAGTTAAGGTACTGGGCAGGGTCTTGTTGACCAGATCATCAATATGGGCTGATACGAACCAAGTTATATCGTATGTGCAGTTTTCATCCTGGTAAATCAACTACAGAGCAATGTCTTAACCTCTATTTACTAGTCAACACATACATGGTAGCCCAACGTGGCACCATGTTTTTAGCATTTATGGATCTCCCATCCACTTTTGATCGGGTGAATCGCAAGAAAATGCGGGACTTACTTACTCTTCTAAGGGTTGACCTGTATATTGTTATTTATTGATGAATCTCCATGCCATACTACGGAAGCGGTTAGATACTTTCAGAGGGTGGGCCTCTCAGAACAGTTCAAATGCACAAGGGGTGTCTATCAAGGATGCATTCTCGCCCCCTTTTTGTTAACAATTTATATTAACGGTCTACTAGTTGCCCTCTCCTCACTACAGTCTGACTGCCCTAGAGTTGGACAGACTGGACCCGACGGTCAACTTCACAAAATCTTACGTTTTGGAAGTTGGCCCTCGGTCAACTAAGTCCAAAACATTCAAGGGGGACCGCACTCTAGCAAAGGCCCCAGCTTTCTCATATTTGGAAACCCCGTTTGATGCAAAATTGAACTGGATACCGCTGATAGAGGGAAATTGGGAGAGTTTAATAAATCAATAGGGGCTATTGCTAGCTATGAGAGTTTGGGATTGTGGTTGCCAGGAGCGTTTTTAAAGCTGTACAAGTGCAAATGTATCTACAGGGTTTTATATGGTGGTGAAGTATTGGGATACACCCTGCTGCTCAAGCTACAGCTTGCCCAAAACAAGTTCTTGAGACAGATTTTGAGGGTCCCCCAGAGCACCTCCTCGTTCTACCTCTAAAGGGAACTTGTAGTAAATTATTTCGTCGATCTGGTAGCAGTGTAGCCCCTTTGTGCTGGGTAAAAATATGGACCAGGGAAGGCGCCAAGCTTAACCACCTCATTATGTCAGATTGCTTGTCATTAGATCATGCGCTCAAAATTCCTTGGATATCGCATTTTAATGAGTCCCTCACCAGGTTAGGCAGGGCTGACATCTTCTGCAAACACAACTCTTTGAGCCCTCAAGAGCTCAAAACAGTAAAGGATTTGTTATTCAAGCATGCCTCTCCCACCGTGAAAATATTGAGATTTAATAACCCACAGTGAGGGGGCACGTTGATGAAATCAGTACAGGGCATGGAGAATGATCTTTTAACCCTCACCAGCCCAAGTGACAGATTTTTGGAGGCCCGATTTTGGTTCAACCAGCTTCACCTCCGTTTGGGTATACTCAACTAAATCTGAGAGGGCGGGGAGGAGCCGAGACGGCGGCCAAAATGGCCGCATAGAAGCCCGGCTCCACCGCTCGCCCTTACCTCCCGCACTATCCTGGCATTAATCCTGCGTCCTGATTGCGGCCACGTACAGATGACTGCCTACGGAGCTCGGCAGTGTTACTCCGGCCCGAAATCGGTCTCCCACGGCCAAGATCCATCGTCGCAAACTTCCCGGCCCTTGCACTGCGTGAGCCGGGACCTCGAGTGGCGCAGCAGCCGGCGAGCGACTGAATAACATTGGCTCCGGCCGGCCATCTTCGTCCAGTGATCCAGACCGGGATCGTGATTGGACGTGGCCGGATACTGCCGATTGAAGATTAGCGCTGGCGCCCCTCGAGCGGCCCGACAAAGGTTTTCGCCGGAGCCTGGTTTTGATTGTTTACTCGGCGATACTTCTTGCCGAACGTTCCAGCCCCGACCTACCCCGGATACTGCCGGCGGCCGACGGATCTCCATCGCAATGCTGCTTTAAGGGAGCTCTCGGGCACGCCTGGTAAGCGCCTTACAGCACGGTGGGTGATATCGATTGTGAGTGTGCCTGATAAGACCCATTGTTGTGCTGTTGGCGGCCATTGACTTTCCAATTCTCGGAGGGGTTTGTTTCCTCGCCTGCCTTGGGGTTCCTTGGGAGAGAAGTGCGCCACATAGATTGGTGGACTGGCGACGGAACCTACAACGCGAGACGTCCTACTGGCCCTTAAAGACCTGCACTCCACCCTGAGCAGTCGCTGGACGATTGTTGCTTCCTCGCAGGCGACGGCGAGTTGTACAAAGGCGGATGGCCAAGATATCGAGCCAGAGCCCATCCTTTCCCGGTTTGTCAACAATGGGGACTCTCTAAAGTGGGTGCAACTGGACAACGGACTTGGTGGGACGTGTGGCCGATCTACAATGTTTGCTGACTTCTACACCTTCCGGCTGGCTACTAACGCTCCTGATTTGCATTACCCGCCTTCCTCGATGGCTGGGATGCTATGGAGTTGCACTGTTGTGTGGACTTTTTTGCTCAGTCGTGCTGCTGCATTGGCTCCAAAAGGGACTGTGGACTCATTGACCCTGCTTCCTCCCGATGTGCGACGCATTGCTGCCTTAGCTCGTACCGGCCAAGGCTGAATTTGGACTTACGTGCTCGATGGATGTTTTTGATGCCGGATGATGACATTGCTTATGATGGTGACTAGGGGTGATTGGGATGATTGTGCATTGCTGCTTGCCCTCCATTATGGTGGGCTCACTTGGTTTTTTCAGGATGGGCGGGGGGGGCGTGTCAGGGGCCGGAGCTTGGGCCCTCCTCCTATTTTCCCTTCTTTGGGGTTTCCTGGGGTGACAGGCATGCCTATGGGGGGTGAGGGGGGGGCCGTGGCCTTCCGCTGCATGCAGGGTGGGGGTGGGACGTGCTTTTTGTTTCTTCTTTGTCTCTATGGCCCGCTTTTCCTTTCTTCCTAATTGTTTCTTTATGATATGATCTTCCTCTTTCTATCTTCTTGTAGTTGGAGTCTGGGGTTTGGGTTCCATGGGAGGATCATTGTTTGTGTCCCTTTATGCTACGAGATCCTGTTGACATTGCTTGCTTCGTGAGTGGGTCACTGTGGTTTGGTGGGTTTGTTCTTGGATTTATACTTACCTATTGTTCTCCCATTGGTACGTTCAATTGAAGGCTAATATCCTAGTACGTAAATAGCTTTGAAACTGGTATCGTAATATTGCCTTTCGTTTGATCCTTCAACTTTATTATAAATTGGAATCCTCACCCATCCTGTAACACTGTGGGTAATTTTGGTCGCTAATCCTGATTTAATACTGCCAGTCGGGCTTGAGAACGCAGTGTGGTTATCCTTTGTTGCAAGATATTTTGACATCTGATGATAATGTATGATGGCCTTTTGGCCCTTCCTTGCTTTGCACATGATGTAATCCTGAGGTTTCCTAATAAAAATGTATTTAAAAAAAAAAAATCTGAGAGGGCCCTGTGGCTGTGATTCTAGGCCTCCACAAGATGCCCTACATTTTGTATTTGTATGTAAATATTTTAGCTACCTTGGGAGGCAATTCCTTCATCCCCTTTATGAAATCCTTGAACTTCAGTGAAGTACGAGTGGTGCTTCTGTACTTGCAGCTTGTGCCCAATGAGTATGCTCTTTTTGTAGTAATGAACTTTCTGAGGCCCACTTATAGCGCTAGGCAATCAAGACATGATTGATTACTGTGTGGATTAATCTTTTAATAGGATGTAAATCAGGAGTTTTTTGTTTAAATATTTATGGATTTGTAATGAAGGTATTCTGTATAAATTGTTTTATCTTTTAGGGCTGTGATTGCATCTGAATAAAGATTAATTTATAATTATTATTATACCATTCCAAGTACCAAATGGAAATGGTGCTCAATAATTGGCCTTGAAAGGATTAAGACACAGTTCACAGTCCTGACCCTCAGATAGGTGATATAGGGGAGTACAAATGAACCTTTGTTCCAAACTCGCAGGTGATAATTCTAGGGTTTCATTAACCTCTTATTAACAATTTACATTTGGCTATCAATCCTAACGGACATCTTCGGGCCCACCACCACAGGAAGCTTGTTTCCGGTCCAGGGAAGGCATGGCTTGGCAGTTCGGGCTGGACTGTTCCCGTGAGGCACAGGGTCAGACTGATTTGCATATAGCCATGCCTGAACTGGGGTGGCAGAGTGGGCTAAAGAACGGTGATGGATTAAACCCAGATCTTTTGACTGGGTGTGAGTGTTTGGTTGGTTCAGATGCTCCGTCCATTACCACTCCCTTTTGTACCGCTTTTGGCCGCCATAAGTGTGGCAGGGTATGCTCAGACGTGAGTCCCTTGCTCACTTTGCCACTGGATTCAAGCAAGCCGGGCTGAAGACGGCTGGAATGCCAGAAACCGGTCCTCGGAAGCTTGTTTCCGGTCCAGGGAAGGCATGGCTTGGCAGTTCGGGCTGGACTGTTCCCGTGAGGCACAGGGTCAGACTGATTTGCATATAGCCATGTCTGAACTGGGGTGGCAGAGTGGGCTAAAGAACGGTGATGGATTAAACCCAGATCTTTTGAAAGGGTGTGAGTGTTTGATTGGTTCAGATGCTCCGTCCATTACCACCCCCTTTTGTACCGCTTTTGGCTGCCATAAGTGTGGCAGGGTATGCTCAGACGTGAGTCCCTTGCTCACTTTGCCACTGGATTCAAGCAAGCCGGGTTAAAGACGGCTGGAATGCCAGAAACCGGTCCTCGGAAGCTTGTTTCTGGTCCAGGGAAGGCATGGCTTGGCAGCTCGGGCTGGACTGTTCCCGTGAGGCACAGGGTCAGACTGATTTGCATATAGCCATGTCTGAACTGGGGTGGCAGAGTGGGCTAAAGAACGGTGATGGATTAAAACCAGATCTTTTGACTGGGTTTGAGTGTTTGATTGGTTCAGATGCTCCGTCCATTACCACTCCCTTTTGTACCGCTTTTGGCCGCCATAAGTGTGGCAGGGTATGCTCAGACGTGAGTCCCTTGCTCACTTTGCCACTGGATTCAAGCAAGCCGGGCTGAAGACGGCTGGAATGCCAGAAACCGGTCCTCGGAAGCTTGTTTCCGGTCCAGGGAAGGCATGGCTTGGCAGTTCGGGCTGGACTGTTCCCATGAGGCACAGGGTCAGACTGATTTGCATATAGACATGTCTGAACTGGGGTGGCAGAGTGGGCTAAAGAACGGTGATGGATTAAACCCAGATCTTTTGAAAGGGTGTGAGTGTTTGATTGGTTCAGATGCTCCGTCCATTACCACCCCCTTTTGTACCGCTTTTGGCTGCCATAAGTGTGGCAGGGTATGCTCAGACGTGAGTCCCTTGCTCACTTTGCCACTGGATTCAAGCAAGCCGGGCTAAAGACGGCTGGAATGCCAGAAACCGGTCCTCGGAAGCTTGTTTCTGGTCCAGGGAAGGCATGGCTTGGCAGTTCGGGCTGGACTGTTCCCGTGAGGCACAGGGTCAGACTGATTTGCATATAGCCATGTCTGAACTGGGGTGGCAGAGTGGGCTAAAGAACGGTGATGGATTAAACCCAGATCTTTTGAAAGGGTGTGAGTGTTTGATTGGTTCAGATGCTCCGGCCATTACCACCACCTTTTGTACCACCACCACAGACAGGCATACCTGGCTCGCTAGTCCATTTGCAATGTAATGTAATGCAAGAACACCATGAAAAGCAGTGAAGCATCCAGTAAGGGAATATTTTATTGTAGTCTAGCTTAAATATTTTAACGTTTAGCTTATATTCTCACTATACCATTATACATATATATTTATATTTTGAGCTTGCCATCATTATTCTTACCTCAACTGATCTCCAAATTATGGGTTCCCACACTTTTGTTTTTCAGTAAAATGATGACGCTCTATTTCTCGATCCAATTCTGCTCTATAGAAAAATGTATAGTTCCCAATATTTTTCATGGCAGAGACTTAGCCCAAAATTATTATATTATATTTGTAAAGTCTAGCTACTATGAATGGTGTTCTAAAATGTGTAAAGAAGGTTCAGTGAATCAAAAAACAGAAATGATAACCTAGAAATGTTAATTTGTATTTTTATTAATTACTGAGTGAGCACGATGGCCATTATAAGTCGGTACAAGAGCTGGTAGTGAGATCCAATTAGTGCTTCTGCTATGACGGACAAAATAAATCAATAGCCCCATTGATGAGTTAAAAAATGTCAAGGTCTTAGGCATGCAGGAGTCCAGAACTGAAAAGGGCAGGCAGGTCTTAGGCATCACAGAAAATATTCGACATTAGTTGGAGAGGACAATGACCAGACCAATTTCTCATGACAGAGATAAGAGAAGTTGACTCTCAAACTCTAACTTCCTATGGTGTCACATTAAAAATGAAAAAAGGAAAACAAATGATTAACTATACATGTGGTCCATGATAAGTCAAAAAACTATTTTATTTTTGCTGTTACCTGAAGTTCTCCCAGTTTTTCAGATGTTGGGGAAACTATTGTGAAAAATCCACTGATGTGATGTGTTGGAGACAGCTGGGACAGTCCATTGATTTGAACTCGGCCAATAGGAAGATGGTCAGCTTTGGTCATGACTTCCAGCACAAGCACACCCATATCTATGGCAAATAGGAGGTTGCATTAAACAAGGTTTTTTACAAAGTGCAATTATGGATTGATTTACTGATCTCTCATAGGACAATCTTTTGATCAAATTCTGAGTGGCAATGGTGCATAAAAATGGCTAAGAAATTTGGCAAGAAGAATATGTATAGCAATAAAGGAAATTACAACTTCATGAAACTCTTTTGAAAGTATTTCACCTCATGGTAACTAAATCAAAAGACCCACTTGGTGCCATCCCATTTATAATACCCCTTCTGTATTCCTGCTAACTCTTTGGGCACCATGGCAAGTAAGGTGTAAAGTAATTAATGCAAGCTTTAATGCCTTAATTTTGTTGCACCTGATTATTCGAGATTAGATTGTTATGGGTGTGGAAAGACCTGATTATATTTTTTTGTCTGGTAAAACTGTCTGGAGTAAAACACAAAAAGCAATAAAAGCAAGTGTTTAAACCTGAAGGTGGTCTTTACCTGGTAAGAACTTGCCCAGGCTGCATCGTTTGTCTGCAAGTTGTAGGGCCCTTCTCTCCGAAAATTAAAGACAGTGATAGTAGCGATTTATGGATAGGTGTATGGATTCCAGGTCCACACCTTTTATATTGCTATATTACTCTGCTAATACATAAAGAACACTATAAGTTAAATTAAAAGAGCCCTCTAGAAATGTCAATATAGAATACCTTTCAACTAAAGCAGGTCCTATGAGATGTTGCACTGTAAACACAGGGGAATATTTTTTAGAGAAACGTTTTGGAACAGACACCGGCATATCCTTTTATTCAAATTAGACATAGTAGGAAATACAAGGAAACAAAATGGTGAAATTATTTTACTAAATCATAAATAGGATAATTATAACTGCAAATATAAAAGCACCTGTGAGGTACGAGCTGAACTGCTTAGGTCCACAGCGGATCGCAAACCGGGCTGTTGTTTTCACTGTTTTCTGCTCAGTCTGTGATGTGACACGTGGCCGAAATAGGGTCCCATCTGAGGTCTCCCCCCACCATCGAAGTCTGATAATGACAGAAGCTGGTGGTTTGGTGATTGTCCATAGGAGTTTACTGACTGTTATCTGCAAAAAGCAGCGTAACTGACCCTCTACTAGAGGAGGTAAACTTGTCGAAGGAGAGATGTCACTAATGCCTGTAGCAAAAACAAAAAAACAACATGGTGGTGTTAAAACACCTTCATTTGAGATGACAATTTTAATTGAAGTGTGCAACCCATGCAAAATTGTTGAAATCCAACACGCAGAAATCTTGCTTCCATTACAACTCAAATCTGTTTATGCTTATCTTTTCCATTACTGTGAATGCACAAGAAGAACCTTTACACAAGGAAAGTAAAGCTTTTAGAAAAAGAAAAAAAAAATCAGCAATAATCAGGTTGGTCGTAAGCTACGATGAGGGGTATGTCCCTGGCAGGCATTATCCATGCGTATCCCTATATACTGATGGCATCCCACTATATCTCAGAGACACCTACTCTGGACATCCCTCTATTGATTATATTGATTAGCGCTCCAAGAATTTGGGGAGGGAATAGGGCTACGCATCACCTGGGGTAAGTCATCCAGCTTTCTCTTTTGTACGCAACACTCCCCTGCAACCACTGGACCTTGGGAAGAGCATGTATTTCAATATCTGGGTATTAAAAATTTTTGTATCAACGCTGATCTATATGAGGGGAACCTGGTGTCAGCCCAAACAGCTCTACGCACCCAGATTCATTTTTGGAAGACACTCCAGCTTGCAACCACCGGAAAGATAACCCTGTTCAACCTGGTAATGGTTCCATGCTTACTTCATTTTTTTGCTACGGTCCCCCGTGTACGTTTTTCAAGACTTAGAATGCATGCTTGCAGACTTGATTTGGGATACAGCATGCTGCAGAGTCATGCTCCACAAATTTCCAGCTACCAGTGGGCCAGGGTAGCCTGGGAGCCCCATCCTTTCATCACTTTTGCTTGGCAGCGTAACTCCAATGGCTTGCCCGTTGGCTTGCTGGCAGCTTCCTCAGTGACACCAGATCGACCCTGGAGAAATCATACAACTCCTCCTACCTCGCATAATCCTCTTTGGATGGTAAATTAGACAAGGGATGTGTAAACCGAGTGTTTCAACTCACGCATACGATACGATACAATCCTATGCTCTGGAAATACCTCTCTGTGGCCTTCCCTGTGGCAATGAGTTTTTAACGCCCACGGACCTATTTATGGATTGCCAATTACTTACTTTTGATCAACTGCTTACAGAGCACGGTGTCCCGCCTGGGCAATCCTTATTATACACGCAGCTTCAGCGGACATGCAACACTCGAAGGGACATCACCAGAGAGGAACTGCCCAAACACACTTTTTTACAGAAACTGCTTGTGATGGGCTCAGGTCCTCACCTGGTTATATAAAGGCATGATCGAGAATTCCTCCGATTCCGTGCACAAGAGTAGAATGTTGTTTAGCCCTGTAATATCCTCATTTAGGGTCTAATTACGATGTCTGTCGGACTTGCGGCTGACCGACATCGGAGTGGAAACAGATCGCCCGACAAGGAGTCGGCGGTTCCGCTTCCACAATAAGGATGCAGCCACCTTCACAGCGGTCGCAAAGTGTATCGTTTCTATTCAGGCTTGTGCTGGAGGTTGCAGCACCAGTCTCAATAGAAATTATACACTTTTCAAACATCCCTGCGCTGTGTGGCAGCCACCATGCGGTGCCTGCCACACAGTGCAAGGATGTTTAGGGGGACCCAGCTAGGGGCCCCAAAAAGTTACTTTCCGACAGCCTTTTTCATGTCGCAAAGGCCAACATGGACAGGCTGTCAGAAACTGAGATCATAATCCAGAAGGCAGAGCCAAGCCTGGCTCCGACGTCATTATGGCTTTATGAATCGATTCAACGCTCTGACGGGCTACTTGAGCCTGTTGGGAGTGCAGCCTAATCACCCCACGGGTTTCCCTCGGACTGCCAGTATCATAATATGGCAATTGAAGGGAAACCCTCGATGTCGGGCAGAAAGCCTCTGACAAGCTGCAGGATAGCTTTCCACACGACATCAAAATCAGGCCCTTAGTGTCTAAAATCGCATGTTTCAAAAATATAAAAAAATGTTATCCTCCACAAGGCTTATCTCACCACTGCTAGATTGAATCATATATAGCGGATGGAACCCTCTCCTGTCCTCGTTGCCACTCGGAAGATGGGGAACTAGGCCACTTTATTGCATGACAGAACCACGCCTGCCATTATCAAGCATACCATTACCACGCCTGCCATTACCACGCATGCCTTTACCACGCATGCCATTACCACGCATGCCATTACCACGCATTCCTTTACAACGCATGCCTTTACAACGCGGCCCTTACAGCGCATGCGTCTTTACCTCGAGAATTTTTGCCAAGCATATGCCATTACTCTGCATGCCTTCACAACGAAAATGTAAGTATAAACCATATATTATATACAGCCAAGTATATATATATATATATATATATATTACGAAAACGTCATTCTTCACCAGATTCTCAGGAATAACGAGAGTGAGCCCAGAATATGTGCAAAATTTCTCGGTGATTTATTTCTTAATCACACCAGCCATCCGCCATAACGCGTTTCACCTCCCAAACGAGGCTTGATCACATGACATATATATATAGTTTATACTTAGCTGTGAAATACTAAACAATAACATGTTTCCAGGTGTAGAAGCCCCTGTCAGAGAAGAGTGTAAAAGGGGGAGCAGGCGGGGAAACAGCACCGGCTGTATTTTACTCATAGTTCCTGGTTGTATTGGGTCACATAGAGAATCAGACTTGAGGGATTCAAGCAGAGTCGCTAAAGTAGGGGAATCTAGAGTAAATATTGGCGATGTTATTATGAAAAAAGATAGCTAAATAAGTAACATTTTGCTGCGAGACAGATAAGAGGTACAGTTGCTTGCACGGATGGAAAGAATACTGGATCACAAAGAGCTCTTTCGATGCATTTTGAGTGCTCGCAATTTTCTCAGCATAATAAGCTGCCACGCTGCACAACAGCCTCTAGATTACTTTTTAGAGGTGCTTTTAAATTTAGCTTCCGGATCCTGACAATGGGACTTCCGCCAAGCCCGCTCTAATTGCTTAAATTCTTTTCTTGAGCACCAGCAAAGAATTATTAAACCAGGGAGTTGGTGTACAGCTGAATTATTTGGAGCCAGATTGAAGAGGCAGAGGTCTGTCTTGAGAAAGACAAATCCACACATCCTTTTCTATATTGTCCAAAATGTCAGTGCCCTCCTCCTGTAACTAGGAATAGAAGGCATAAGGATTCAATTTGGCCCATGGTCTACAGATCGTGGTAGAATCAGAAACAGGTGTCTCGACAACTTTGATCTAGAGTGTCATAGGTACAGCAAAATGATCAGACTAATGTAAGGGTACTGGAACAACAACTAGAAGACGACTTAGGAAAATAGCATCAAGACTATATCCCGCCAACTGGTTAGAGGATAGCACCAAACGCAGCAAGCCTAAAGCCAGGTAATCCTCAGTGATAGACGAGGGCAAACTACTGTCGACCCCATAAAATTTAATGTTAAGATCACCCAAAACAATGAAATTAACACTCTGCAGTATAAAAGGGGAATGGCCTTAGCTATTACCGAACTCCATTGACTTGTGGGTGAAATTCTTTGTGATGCTGAGAGAAACAAATATACCCTCACAATCGGGAACATTCAAAAGGTTCCATACGGCAAGAGAACACCGATTTGAAAATAATTGCAATTCCTACTCCCCGACCCCCCAGGGGGCCAAGGCTTATTATACAATATTGATCAAGCATGGAAAATTAATTCTGCCAAGTTTCTGTAAGAAAGCGAGTGTCAGGGTTATGGTCCACAATGTCGATTCTCCAATTATCATGCTGAGAGAATCTTGATTTCATTAAAGACAACGGAGGCTGACATTATGCAATAACCTTTTATTGCTCCCAGGACATGCAGCCCTTTAAAGTGTAACAAAACATCATAAAGAAACATTCCATAGCAACAACAAAGCACCATGACGACCAGCCATCTTCCTCTTAGAGCTGCAAACGAATAAAACAACTTCTTCCAAAAAAACATGCTCCATAGATTCTTTTATAATTATGAAGATTCTGAAAAGGAAGAAAGAAATTTATGGTAAAAAACGCACAAAAAATAGAGACATAAAAAGCAGGCAAGGATTAAAGATGTGACATCCTGCAAATGTTAAAAAACATAGAATAAACAAATCAACCACCAGGGAGTGGTGGGGGGGATAATGTCAGCCTCCGTTGTCTTTAATGAAATCAAGATTCTCTCAGCATGATAATTGGAGAATCGACATTTCATTACAAGACCGGAGGCTACATTATGCAGGTTTAAAGCTCTGTAAAGCAACGTTACTCACATGTTCGACAGGTTTAAGATAAAAATTAACAAAAGTGGAGGCATTAGACCAATCTGCTGCTTTGAGGATATCTGAAATAGAGCCACCACTCCAAAAAACCTTGCTGGCCATAGCACCTCGAGAAGAGTGAGCACCAAATTTGGATAGATCTATGCCAGCTTCAAGCATAACAGTTCTCACCCATCTTGAAATTGTAGCAGAAGAGACTGCCCGAAAGGGTTTAACATATGAAATCAGTAACTGATTTTCATTTAAAGGTCTTAAAACACTCATCTTTTGCTCATAAGCTTTGATACAATTAACAACACAGAGTTTGGGGCAATCCAAAAAGTAAGGATAAAAAATATTTTCAGACATAGTTTTAGTTCTTTTCCAAATTTCAAACAGTACACCATCAGGAGAATACATTTTATTACAGATTTCTAAAGCCTTAACATCAGAAACACGTCTAAAAGAAATTAGACAAAGGAGAGTAGCTAACTTAGTAGACAGCTGTTTCCTGGAAAGAGAAAGGTTATCAGGCCATGAGGTAAAAAGATCAAAAACAAGATTAACATTCCATAAAGAATTATACTTAGCCTTAGGAGGACGTTTGAGTCTTATACCTTTCATAACTCTACGAACTAGAGGGTCAGTACCAATAGAGAAATCATTTGATAGAGAGTGACCTGCAGAAATTGCAGATCTGTAGCAGTTAACTGTTCTGTAAGAAAGTCCAGACCTAAAAAGATCTGCAAGGAAATTTGCCACTTCTACAGGAGGGGCAGCCACGGGATCCAAATCCCGTTCCAAGCACCAACTACACCACTTTTTCCAGGAACCAATATATCTTCTCCTCGTTCCCGGAGCCCATGATTCATCCAAAAGGTCTTTAGCCTCTCCTGAAAGGCCAGAGTATCTTCCCGAACCCCTGAAATCTTCCAGACAAGAAGGTCCATTTTGTCTTCTAAGAGAAGAGGATGAAATTCTCCGTTGGGACCCCGAAGAAGATCTAAACTCCCGGGGATAAGGCGAGGGAAGTCTATTGTTAATTCCATCACCCCTGGGAACCAAATCTGAGAACTCCAAAAGGGAGTAATTAGAACAGTTTGGCAAAGCTCTCTTCGAACTTTCAAAAGAACTCTTTGGATTAGGGCAAAGGGGGGGAAGGCATAGGACAGCAGGGACTTCCAGGGTTGGAGAAGACCGTCCACTGCTAAGGCTAAGGGGTCTGGCCTCCAACTGAAGAAGCGATCTATCTGAAAGGTAAGTCTGCTTGCAAAAAGGTCTACTTCGAAAGGACCCCACAGCATTGAGATTTTCTGGAATACTGAAGGGGCCAGTTTCCAGTCGCTGGAATCCTTTAGGAATCTCGAATTCCAGTCCGCCCTTGTGTTTAGGAGACCCGGAATAAACTCGGCTCTCAGAGAAATCTTGTGATCCCAGCAGAAATACCAGATCTTTTCCGCAAGATCCGCTAGGGATTTCGACTTTGCTCCCCCTTGCCGATTGATATAAGTAACGGCTGAGAAATTGTCTAGCTTGACCAGGACCACATTGTTTTGGAGGATAGACTTGAAGCTCATCAGGGCATTCAAGCACGCCAACATCTCTAGAGAGTTTATGTGAAGGGTTAGTTCTTCTCTCGACCATTTCCCCCCAGTTTCCACCTCTCCAAGTCTGGCACCCCAACCAAGATTGCTCGCGTCGGATTCCAAGACAAAACTCGGTGAATTTCCGAAAATTGCCTTTCCATTCCAACTGTCTAAGTTGTTTCGCCACCATATAAGATCCTCCCGAGCATCTTGGGAGAGGGGAACTATGTCTGAGTACCAAAGACCCCTCCTCAGACCTGAAGCTTTGAGTCTCTGTAAGGCCCTGTAGTGAAGGGGACCTGGAGAAATAGCCTGGATGGAAGAAGATAAGAGACCCACTATTCTCGCTAATTCTCTCAAACTCACTTGGTCCTTGGATAAAACATAAGAAACTTCCTTCTTTATTTTGGTTAGCTTCTTCTTGGGAAGTTGTAACTGGGTTAAGGTTGTGTCCACCTGAAAACCTAAAAATTCCAGATTTTGAGAAGGTGTCATAATAGACTTTTTTATATTGATAATAAAGCCAAGACTCTCCAAGAGACTTACTGTCCAATCCATATGGGATAGGAGTTCTTCTTTGCTCTGGGACATCAGTAAGATGTCGTCTAGATAGATAATAAGGCGAACCCCTCTTCTTCTTAAAGAGGCGACTACAGGCCTGAGCACCTTGGTGAAACACCAAGGGGCGGAAGATAGGCCGAAAGGGAGACATTGGAACTGGTAAGTTACATTCCTCCAAACGAACCTCAGGAACTTTTGAGAGAAAGGATCCATAGGGATTGTAAAGTAAGCGTCCTTGAGATCCAATTTTATGAGCCAATCTCCTCTTTGAAGGAGATCTCTCAGGAGGTGAATACCCTCCATTTTGAAATGGCGGTAGACCAGAAAAGAATTCAGTTCCTTCAGGTTTATTACCGGGCGCCAACAACCCTTTTCTTTTTTCTTCACCAAGAAGATTGTGCTCACGAAACCCTGACCAGAATTTTGGACGGTGCGTATCGCACCTTTCTCTAGCATTTGATTCACTTCTGCATCTACCAAAACTGACTGTTCTTGGTCTATAGAAAGCTCCCTGGGTTGTTTGGCCTGAAAGGGAATCGATATGAAATCTATCTTGAATCCCCTTACCGTCTCCAAGATCCAAGCATCGTTTGTTATGGAAGGCCAAACGTGACTGAAAAGGGAGAGTCTTCCCCCTACCCTTGGAAGGGAAGAACCAAGAAGAGGGAGTCTTACCTTGTCCTTGTCCTTGGGACTGGAATCTTCCACGACCGGTACCACCTCTGTTACGATAGTTTCGGCCTCTTTGGGGAAAGAAGTTACCGTATCCCCGGTAGTTCCTTGAGTAGCCACGCTGATTCTGTTGGTAGTAGGATCTGTTGTAACCACGGCCGACAGCCGATCCTCCCCTGCCGACCCTTCCAAAAAATCGTCCGCCAAACATTCGTCTCATATTTGTCTGTGCTTTGTTAAAAGCTGCAAAGGTGGATACATATTTGCCAAGGGACTTAATAAAGGATTCTCCGAATAGAAGACCATTGGGATCCCCTTGCACATCTTTATTGGCCAAATCCCCTAACTTTGGATTCATACGCATTAGGATAGCTCTCCTTCTCTCCGAGGTAAGGTTAGCGTTAGCGTTACCCAAAAGACAAATGGCACGCTGGCTCCAGCCTCTAAGGAGTTCAGTGTCAACTGGAGTGCCATTCAAGGAGGCCTCTTCAGCCATGTCAAGGATCCTAGCCAAAGGACCGAGGGTATCCAAAAGTTTATCCTGGCACTGCTTAAGGCAGCGTTCCAGGCCTTTGCGGGGATCTCTCCCAGTTTTAAATAAAAAGGTTAAAAGTTCAGGATCAAGATTAGGGGTTGACCCTGCTTTGTTATCCAAAAAGGGTTTGGGACACTCAGACTTCATAAGGTTACGCGAATCCTTTTCAAGAGGTTTGCCAATCCAGGTTTTAATAAATTGGGAGACGTGGTCCAAAGGCCACCAATCTGAACCTCTAGGATGGGTGATCTTGGAAGGATTAAACATTTCATTCCCCGATGGGTCTTTAATGGTGTTGAGATTAGTAGAGGTTAGAGTCAGGTCCTCGTCAAGGAGGTCGTCCTCAAGCTTTTCTAGAGGATCAAATACGTACTCATCAGCCTCCTCTTCCAAATCCAATGGGGATAAATAATCGTCATCATCATTGACGAGGTCAATTGTGCCGCGATGGACACCCAATCTCTGCGTGCCGCAAGGGACACCTGTGCTCTTTGCGCCATTAAGGCCGCTCGATCTTTTTGTGCCGCTCGGGACACCCGTATCACTTGTAGCGCAAAGGCTACCCACAGATAAAACTTTATCAGATGTTCCCCCTGGAAGATTTTGAGGTTCAATGTGTTTAGATTTTTTAACAGCCTTACCGCCTTTAGAGGGGAGCGGGTCCACCTCATCATCATCCGATGAAAAGAGCGTTGGCTCAATAGGAATGTCCCTTTTCCTCTTAAGAGCAGCTTCGATAGCTTCATTAAGGGAAGATTTTAAATGGCTCTCAAAGAGACCTATAAGGGAGGCTTGGGTAATGGGGGGGTCATTAACAGAGGAGTCTCCCTGTGACATAATGCAACAAGGGATGTCAGAATAAACAATAAATAAATAAGCGTTATCAGTTATAAAGTGTTCCCCCTTTTTTTTTTTTTTTTTAAGTATTCAGGTTAAAAGGGTTAGATCCGCTGAAAAAGCGCTACCTAAACTAGAGATTTAAGGCCCAAAGATCAGGGGAGCGAGGGAAGGCAGTCGGGTCGGCAAACGGAGACAGAGAAGACAGGCAGTTAAAAAGCGCTGAAGGAGAGCGCGAGGACGGGTCTCGCGCTGTGTTTACGGTCAAATTTTTGCTTTGCGGGTCACAGCAAGAGCAAAAGTGAACCATTTTGGCCGAGCGGGTCACGGGAGGGACCCGGAAGCAGGTCGCATAGCGTAGCGGGTCTGAATCAGGAGCCCGCAGCCCGCCGAAGGTACATTGGCTCAGTGAGGGACGGTAATGAGCGTGTTTGGTGGCGGAAACGCCGATATCGGTTTGTTTGGGGGCAGAGAGCGAGCGGAGCGAGTAGGAAAGAGAAAGGGACCCAACCGAAATTGGAAGGGTATCTGAGAGAGGTAGGAGATATACTTACCTTAATAAAATGGTAACTCACAGGAAATGTGGACTTAAGAGAAAAAAACGTTTCATTCATTAATTACACACATGCTGAAAGAGATTAAATAATGTCAAAGAGGCAGTAAATCAGCCTAAATATCTTAAAAAACAGAAAGTCATGAGAGACAAGAAGAAGTTGTACTTAACTGTCCGTGGGCAGCGAATAAAAGAGGAAGATGGCTGGTCGTCATGGTGCTTTGTTGTTGCTATGGAATGTTTCTTTATGATGTTTTGTTACACTTTAAAGGGCTGCATGTCCTGGGAGCAATAAAAGGTTATTGCATAATGTCAGCCTCCGGTCTTGTAATGAAATCAAATTGTGAACGTCAAAGAAAGTTTTTACCAGTGACTGACAGTTCATAGGGTGAAACAAATTATAACTAGTTTGCCTACCAGCCAAAGTATTAAGTGCAGAGAAAGAGGTAGATGCCAATTAGGTTCTGAACTGCAAGCTACAAAGATGGCAGCCACGTATACTATCGGAGAGAAAAAGACTATGTATACACATAGGCGAAATCGCGGGGCATAACGTGCGAAGCGCATCAAATGAATAGCAAAGGCCACCTAAAGAAAAATGACAAGAATCCCAGGCCCCTTGACCCAGCTTACCAGGCACCCTGCCAACACTTACGCCTACCCTCAAAAGCCGCTATCTTCCTCCGACCCCCCTCCCTGCTCATGCTTGCCACCCACCACATGACTGACCCATACACAAATGTCACTTAGAAGCCAAGTCTTCTGTTCATGTTCTCGATTTTCTTACTTGATACCAATTTACACAAACAGATGATGATCAATACTGTGCAAGATAGAGATGTATCTTAGCACCTCTCGGTCACTCATTTTATCACCCTGTTTTATGATAACTGATGCTTTTGTACTGCTTTGATACACGAACTATTGTAGGCAATTTGACTGCACTGTATCACCTCCACAGTTGTAAAATAGCATAACAAACATATTATTAAAACAATAATAATAGTTTTTACTAAAAATATACAAATTCATGAAATTAAGAGAAGGGGTTTAACACACGGAGATTCAATAATGCACACAGTTCGAGTTTCGGGGAGGGAGGGAGGGGAGGTGGGGTTGGGAAGGGGAGTAAGGGGGGGCTGACTCAGTTAGGGGGGTGGGTGGCTGTAAGGTTGTTAAGCCGGTTATTTCAGGAACATTTTTGCTATGTACTATTCCTTATGTACTATTCCTTACCTATTCTTTACTCTTCTCTCTTTCTTTCTTTCCTTTCCTTTCTCCCTCCTCTATCTCCTTCATAACTACCTCTTACTTACTAATTACTCTCTTCCACCACGATATGTGCCACACATCCCAGGTCCTGCATCGGCGTGCAGCGCTGTCTATTATAGTATGTTTATAATGCAGCATTCCGGTATGTGCGGAACTGCGCGTAACGTCCCACCATCACATTAAATCGAACATTAACCATGCCTTTAGATAAGTCTTTAGCAGCTTCTCTACATATTGTTTCACTAAACGTTAAAGGGCTTAATCACCCGGTTAAGTAGAATTTTTTTTGGATTACTTGGCCAAAACTAAAGGGGATATAATTCTCATGCAGGAAACCAAATTATCCCGGACTGATGCGGACAACCTTAAAAAAACTGGATCTCACTGACACTTTGCTCCTCTGACACTCAAAAGAAAAGAGGGGTGATCACCCTGATTGCTAAAAAATCTAACTTAGCCCTGATATCACATTCAGTAGACTTCGAGGGTAGACTGAGTATTGCACATCTACAAAGAGACGAGGACCATATCTATGTGGCAAACATATATGGCCCTAATACTGACCTGCCTGATTTCTGGGAATATGTATTGAAAGAACTTGAAAATATCCCACAAGATGAGCTCCTAGTGGTTTGGGGGGATCTTAATCTACCATTAGACCCCTTGTTAGACAGGCAATCCAAGAGCACATACCACCCCCCACGCGAACATGAGGCATTGAAGCGAATGTGTGCTAAATTCCACCTGCATGACTCATGGCGCCTCCGGATGGCCGTGACTATACCTTCTATTCCCCTCCACAAAACTCTTACTCAGGAATAGACTATTTATTGATATCCGACGCACATACACACCTCATAGACAAAACTGATATAGCGCCCATACTAGTGTTGGACCATGCAGGTATACATTTGAAATTGGCAGGCTCACATTCACTTATCCCCCCCAGACGATGGCGTTTCAATGATGAGATACTGTCAGTGCCCGAGAACATAAAAAAATAGAACAATGCATACAAGAATACTTCCAGATAAACTCACAGTCAGAAACAGATCCAGCCTTAGTATGGGATGCATTTAAGGCCACATTAAGGGGTACGCTGATAGGTATCAGCGCCCGTATGAATAAAGAATTAAATTCCGAACTAGACTCTCTAGAGAAAACAATCAAGCAGCTAGAAACACAACACTCCCAGGACCTGAACAATAAAACTACCATCAACCGTTTGACTAATCTGAAATATAAATACAACGCCATCCTCAGTAAGAGGGCAGGAGTTTGGATTAATAAATTCAAGGCCCTAAGGCTATGTGATGGTAACAAAGCTGGGAAACTCCTTGCTTCCTATCTTAAACACAAAAGGAAGCAATTCCATGTAACATCTATTAGGGACCGATCCAATACCACCAAAATCAAACAGAAAGACATTCTCCACACATTCCAGTCCTTTTACGAGGATCTTTATAAGAACAACAACCAATTCAACATGGAAGAATGTAACAACTATCTAAACTCAATTCATCTCCCACGTTTATCCGACCCTGACAAGCGAAACTTGGGGCGCCACTAACTATAGCAGAAATTTCTACCGCCGTTAAAACACTGAAGAACAATAAAGCTACGGGGCCAGACGGCTTCATGGCCAACTTTTATAAGACATTTGAGGAACAACTGAACCCACGGCTCCTACATTTATTCCCCTCCTTTTCATTATCAAACAGAATCACCCCCACGATGAGTGAAGCAACAATAATAGTGATACCTAAGGATGGGAAGGATCCTTTACTTCCTAAAAATTATAGGCCGATATCCCTCATAAATTTGGACTGCAAGATTTACGCGAAGGCTCTAGCATGCAGACTAAACGCCATTCTACCCTCCTTAATAAATAACTCACAAGTGGGGTTCCTAAAACACCGCCTTTCCAACGACAACACGAGACTCCTATGTCATGTGCTGGAGAAGTCGAAAATCTCGAACGCCCCCGCAGTAGCAATCACCCTTGACGCGGAAAAGGCGGTTGATAGAGTGTCGTGGCCCTTTCTCCGTCAATGCATGCACATATTCAACATGGGTGACAGTTTTATTGATATGGTCATGTCATTATACGCTTCCCCTTCGGCTAGAATTTCCATTTACAGCTCGCTATCAGAACCATTCCTTCTTGAAAAGGAACTAGACAGGGCTGCCCCTTATCTCCTGCTCTATTCCTTCTGGCGATGGAACCTCTCCTCCGCGACATACAACAGAATGTAGAAATAAGTAGCATCACCTTCGGCGATAAAAGTATTAAAATTGCTGCTTACGTAGACGATATCCTGATAGTCACTGAGAATCCTGATACCTCTATAGCCGCACGGATGAACTCTATAGATTCCTATTCTAAGCATTCAGGCTACAAACTGAATCGCGATAAATCGGAAGTGAAACCCCTCAATATCTTCACTAATAAGGAATCTTTAGGCACATCAGGATTAGTCTGACAAAACAATCACATCAAATATCTAGGTATAGAATTTGGAAGCTCCATCATAGAGACCTTACAGCACAATGAAAAACTCACGCATAAAAAAATAAAAACCCACCTAGACGGATGGTCACCCCGTTTCATTACTTGGTGGGGCAGGCTAGAGACCATCAGGATGATGATTACACCGCTAGTAAATTACCTAATTACCATGCTCCCCTTGTTACTGTCCCAAGATTTCCATAACAGAGTAGATAAAATGATTAACAACTTCATCTGGAAAGGGAAAAAAGCACGCATCAGCCTACAAAAACTGAGATTGGATAAATCCATTGGTGGAGTCAATCTCCCCGACTTTAAGAGATATCAAATAGCCTTTTTAGTGAAACAAGGATCCTATTGGCTGTCCCCACCAGTGGACTATTCACCTGTGTGGCTAGACATCGAAAAGGCGCTCCTGGACGGCATTCCTCCCATCTCGATCCTATCAATGAAAACAAATCAGCTCCCAGGTTCTAAGCCCATATTTACCAACACCAAGATAGCTTTGTTAAACAAGATAAACTGCTAGACTCATCAATAAGAAAATCTAGGTGGGAAGTGATTTGGAAAAATCCCTCAATCACTTACAAAGGTAAACCACTATTCAACCCAACTTGGATCAAGAAGGGAATTGTTTTCCCCCACCAATTCTACGATAATGGCTACCCTCTGTCCTTTACAAAGTTCCAATCGTCCTTTGGGTTAGATAGTTCCGACTTTTACATATTCCTCAACATTAAAACAGCCTTTACTAAAGCGAATTTGTCATCCAAACAACCGGCTCTTCCTTCCCTCCTCTCCTCCCTAAACAAAATTGGTCACCAGGTCTCGAGGCTGTACAAACTGCTGAGCCCGCAATCATTCACATTAAATACCAAAACATCACAGTTCTGGTCGTCAATCGCCTCCTTCTCCATATCAGAGCTGGAGTGGTCCACGGCGTGGAGATCTTGTACGAGCCATAAAATAAGCCCTACCTTATCACAAGCCAAGTTCTGGCTCATGCATAAAGTCTTCTGGACGCCGGCTCGCCTATACGCACACAAACTCAGCCCTGACGCATTTTGCTGGAACTACAAGAGGGCGGAAGGAGATCTGGACCACCTCATCCTCCAATGTGACTGCGTCTCAATGTTTTGGGATAGTGTATTTGACTTCATCCACAAAGTATTTAATATCTCACCTGCCAAAGAACTTCCGTGCCTGATTTTCGGTTTTACAAAAGAAACCCAAATCCCGAAAACAGACAGGGCCCTCCTTGACCTCCTACTCACGGCGGCTGTGAAAGTCGTTCTAAACAACTGGAAAGATACAAAAAAGGAAAGCTATGCCTGTTGGCTAAACTGGGTGATTAACCTACAAGGTGCAGATAACATTTCTCTACAAAACACACCAGGGCAACCCTCACAAAGGAAACTTTGGAACTCACTGGATATCTACTTCAAAACCCATAAACCCTCGTGATCAACCACAGCCTGAACTGCTATGCCGCATCGTGGTGTCCCATATATCATCTAACATAATACATATATCATCTAACATAATACATATCACATCTCGCATCTCACCTCTTACCTCTATCCTTTGCTCTCTCTTTCTACTCTTTTCTTCTTCCTCCTACCTACTTCGATCCTCTCCACCTCCTTGTGATATCTATCCTCTCATGAGCCCAGCCTAGAAAGGCTTCATGGCTGATTACCACATTACCTTCATGACCGTCCCGAACAACATGTATACCATCATGGGACTTAATGCCTTTCCCTGCTAAATTCACGTCTTATCCTCTTTTGAATGATGTATAATCACATGTATTGGTTTTATGTACATTGCAACTTCTGATTTCTTATGCTACATAACCCTGAAATTTCCAATAAAAACGTTTGAAAAAAAAAAAAAGAGGGGTTAAGTGGAAGACATGAACACACAAAATCTCTCCCCCAGTCAAGGAATCTGCCCTTTGCTTCTCCCACATTTTCTGCTATTCTGGCTCTCTTCTGTCTCTGATGTGGAGTTTCTGCTCCACAGAAACTCTACTGGTCTTCTGCGGACTGCAAAAAGATTGTGATGTGGACTTTTAATCATATGCAGGGCCATCACAGATGGCCCACGAGGTCCAACAGAGAAGGGAGCTCTGGCCAGAACAGGGCAAACACACAGGGAAGAAATGTGAAGGACAAGGTTGGAGCAGCAGTTCACAAGTGAATGTGATATGTTGTGTGCCCTTACCACATCTGTGGGAGCGTAACAAACATCTGGCATTTGTCATGGCATTTTCAGCTGTGGTTTCCAGGGTTTCACTTTTACAAAAAGGGAGTACCTGCTGAGAATGCTGGTGGAATTTATTTGTAAATAGGGGATATTGTTCACCAGACAAACCAGATTTGAATGTGAGTGCTTAGAAACAAAAAAATAGCACCCACCTTTCTAGATATTCTGCACATGCCATGATTGCTTGTAAAATGGATGGATGTGTGTGATCACGACCACAAGATTAAAAGTCTCTGTGGCTAAGTTCTATACTCGGTTAAAATGTATATATGAGACGGAGTTTGCAGTATGTGCTATATTAGAGAGTATTAATTAATAGTGACCCAATCCAAAGCTGCTGAATCTTCACACAAAATTCTATGACTCAGATTTACCACAAGGCCACTTCCACAGCACCATTTAGACGGTTACTTGGTTTGACATATGCTGGATACACTTGTTCTTTCTATGCTATTTCAGTATAGTTATAAGATGTCTAAATCTGACAAAGCCATCCTGTAAGACATGATGCACTATCTTTTAGACCCTACTGCCACCGCTCAATCCCATCATATTGTCAGGTGTATTATGTTGGTTTCCAAAATTCCCAAAGCTGATTGCTCCCTTGTACTGGTGCTACCCTGCAAATAATGAGCGAATATTTCTAGTAAGTAGCATTGTTCTGAAACAAATCGTATTTGTAAATCATAAATGCTCTGAATGCAGAGACAAAGAGAACATCCAGGGAACTTTGGGGTTATAACCCACTTTAATAGATTTCCTTTTTTCGTATGCCATCTCATTACACAATCTAGCCCAAAAGGTGGAGAAGATGGGGCAAGTTGTATCTTCCCATTGACTAAATAAAGCTGAAGGGACATTTAAGAAGAAAACAAGAAAAACAAGCTTCCTATTGTACAACATATTTGTTTAAAATTAATAAAAATGTCACCTCCAAATTTTTCTTTTGATGTCATAAATAGTGAGGTGGCAAATAGTTTGAGATGGGAGCTGAGCTAAAAGGGAGGCCGTACAGTGAAAAAGAGTATGTGGGGATGACAAAAAGAGGTGGTCAGAAAGGCTATAGAGAGGTGAGGAGGATGAAAATAAGAGAGAGGAAGGAGAAGGTGAAAGAGAAAAGGGAAGTGAAAAGGAAAATGAATATGTGAAATTGACATTGAGGAGAAAAGGAAGAGAATGAGGCTAGGGAAACAAGGTTGAGGGGTGAAAGCGATGATGAAAAGGTATGAGGGTAGCTGGAGAAGTAACAGCGAGAATGAACAGGCAAGAAGGAGGTTGGGGAAGTCAGAGGGAGGATGGGCACAGGGAGAAAAAGGGAAGAGGAGTGAAGGAACAGGAGTTGCGAGGAAGGAAGAGGATGGGAGAGGGAGGCTGGAGCTTGTGATCATTTCTGTGAAAACAATGCACCTATTGTATACGGGTAAGACTATCAGAATTTGATTAGTGAACATTTAACATTTAATCTGTTACAGTTGTTTAGGGGGAATGACAAAGGAGATATTGTAACATGGAGGCTATTACCGGGACTAACCGTATGCATAGATTAACCATGCCTCACTTGGAGTATGGTACTATGTTTACTCTTGAAAATATGTAAAGTCAACCACATAGAAAATATTTCCTATGTTAACCTTGGTTTAACATGATGTGTAGCTTAACAGTTGGAAGTTTGCATTAAACACATTTGAATTGCAATTTTATTTAAGGAATAAATATGTTGAGGTTTACAGGGGCTATATGTCTGAGTACATGAAGAGGAAATGTATATAAGATGTAACGAACACACATTTGTATTAACCAGCAACATGTTCTAGCAGGCCGTTGGGCAGTCTGCATGATACGATGTGTAGCATATTGGTAAAGTAAATAAGCAAAATTAACATTTATCATTCTCAAGGTTGACTCATGAGAAGCCTTGCAATTACTTTGTTATATCAACAAATATTTCACAAGCCCAAGACCATAGTGAAGCGGTATGACAGGCATTTGAGGCAACAGCGTCCCTAGGGACCCTGTTTAAGTATTGGGAAACTTGCCTATTACTAGGCAAAAAGAGTCGCGTCTGGGTGCTTTAAGCTCAGGGGCTACTGGAGTAACGTTTCTAGAGTACACTGGTGAAGAGAGATCACCTTACCTTTGTGCACTGTATCCAGAGTACAGTTGAGAACACAAACACAGAAACTGGCAGGGAGGGTTAGAGAGAGCCCGATTGTGTACGATGGTTAAATGTATTGTTTGTGAACTATCCTTTTTAGGTCTCGCCTACCCAGGGCGCATGCGCTACTTAGGCCAAAAAGACCTTTAGTAATCGCTTTTCAGCCAAAAACTTACACGCGTTCCATTGCCTTCAATGGCAACGCGTTCACGCGCGGCGCCATATGGTAGCAATTATCGCTCCTGGCTCTGCTCGCTCTTGCAAGTGAATTGCTTTTTATTCAGCACTCGCCCCCTCCTCTCGCCCCTCCCCCTGCTGCCTCCTTTTAGCTCGAGGATAGCGCTAGTTTTTTATAGTTATTTTTACAAAATCATGCGTTTTTTTTTACTTCGTACCTCTACAAACCTGCATACCTCTCCCTTGTCGCTGCCCCTTAAGCAACTTGCATGCACCCTCCTTGTTGTATTTTTTTTAACTTTAAATGCCAGCATGATTGTTCGAAGTTCTGAAGCTCAAACATCTCTCTGACCAAGCTACGCTCTCTGCTCTGAAGGGTGCTGCACCAGCCCATCATCCTCTCTGGTCGATAAAATGCAGAGCATGCAGTCACTCGCCCCACTTCATCAGGCTATCATTTACCCCAGATTGATAACATTGGTACAACTCAGGTGGGTATTATTAACCCGTAATGAGCGCCTAGAAACAATTTGGTCAGTAGGAAACACTACATATGCAAATTAGAGTTCATTTTTAAACAAGTGCCTTGAGCAAGCACTACATCCTACATTCATAAAGAAGCGCCTAGAAGTGATTTAGTGGACATTGATAGCTATACACAAAGCCTCACTCACAATCCAAGGGAGCAAACAGTCCTGGTTTAGAGATACGTTGGTGCAACCAAGCGAGAAAGCCAGGTGACTTCATAAAATAAAGCGTCACTTCCCCAATTCCCAGGTAATGGAGCTGAAGCAGTGGAGCTCGTGACCTGGGTAATCCGATTAATAACAATAACCATCTCCAGTAGTTACAACTCTTGCTGTGGTGTCCAAAGCCAAGCAGGGTGAAAAGAAAAGCATGCACATTCATTACATCTTATTGAGAATAGTATTTACTAACAAATAAAGGTTCAAGAACAGGAACACATTTTATTATCACTGTCCCTTGTAACTCCCATAGTATAATAGTTTGTGTAAAAAACACAAAGTGTTGCACTCAGCAACAAATAAGCCTACATGTGTACACTTGAAGGGCGCCCCTCTAATTAGTATTGGGTTTCATCTGAGCTTACAATTTTCGTAACAAGAGAGACCGCATTTCATCAATAAACACCCTAGTAGAACAGTATTTTACATTATGTATGTCTAATAAAAGTGGGTCACTGTAAGATTTAAGAAATCAAGCCTTATATAAAGGAGTCCAATGTTTGGGATTTGCGTCTACTTGAAATAACTACTGTTTTAAGAACCGTATCAGTGGTGTAACATGAATTTGAATGGATAATGAAGCAAACGTTTGTGTGCCAAAGAAGCAATCATTGGTTCCTCCAAATTACATTTAAATATGTCAAGATTTCTGTAATGCTATTGATAAAATCCATTCTCCACCCAATCCTGGGTAATGGTTGCGACTCATTAATACACTCCCATAAGGTATGAACCTGGTTAGGTGCTGGGGCACCTGTGGATGTTAGACACTCCCATGCCTGGGCAGGGGAGCAAGCAGTGGTTGCCACAATGGGCCCACTGCTAGCTTCCCGCCTCGTGAAACTCTTGCAAAGTGTGGGGACAGATAGGGTGGTCACAATTGTCAGGTGTGCCCACATCCGCTGTCAAGCTGGTCCGGGGATATTTAGAACCAGGCCATCTTGCCAGTCTGACTTTCACAATAGAGCAGATCTTGCTGTAGGGCTGCACCACCTGTACCCACAGTAAATAAAAAGACAGAGACCAGTCAGTCAGAAAAATGCAGTGGACCAAAATTTAGACTTGGGTTTTGGAAACGCACTCGAGGCCACAGTCTCCTCTATTGCAGCAATGAGAGAGGAGAAAAGACAAGATTTTGCAGTCTCTAAAACTAATCAAAGTGAAATTAGAGCAACCTGTGAGGATCTAGGACAAAAAGTTGATGGCCTATGTGAGAGAACGGAAGTACTAGAACGCTCGGTAGGTCTTCTGTCCACAAATTTAGAGTTGGCCAGATCAAAAATACATACTCTCCAAAGAGATGGTGAAAACATGAGAGAGAGAATTGAAGTGATAGAAAATTATTCTAGACGCAATAACATTCGACTACTAAAAATTCCTGAAGGAAAGGAAGGTGGGGATCTTAAAGGTTTTATAATACAATTAATAAAAGGATAACTTAATCTGGAAGAAACAGCTGAAGAGCTAGATAAAGACATTCAGCGAATTCACAGAGACCCGTTTCGCTCTTAAAGAAAAAAATTTAAATCTTGCTCTGACACAATAAAAGGTCCTGACTTCTCCTTTGAGATACGCTCTGATCTTTCGAAAACTACACTGGATAGACAGTGGGAGCTCGGCCAGCGCATGGACAAATTTAGATCATTTGGTGCCACGGTGCAGATGAGATTTCCTGCATTTCTCCGAATCATGTATAATAATAAGATGCATAACGTCCGTTCCATACATGATGCCGATGATCTATTAGAATCCATCAGAGATCACGCCCAAGCTCAGGCTCATAAAACAAATTAACTTAACTTAGGTATCACCGAAGGTACACAGATCTTTTAGAATCCTTTTAGGTTTCTTTATGTTTTTTTCAGATTTCTCAATCTCAACCAGATCTTAAACTCAAAGGGAAGGACATCAAAAAAATAAAATAAAAGGAGGGGTAAAAAAAAGAAGGAAAAAGCTATAAATAATAAACAATAAAAAAAAGGAATTATGTATTCATTTAAAATATAATAGTGACACATACTTATATTTAAAACAAAGAAGGGTTTACACAAGGAAAAAAAAAAAAAATTAGATAACTCTCAAAGATCCCCTCCTGATACGACAGTCAATGATAATCTCTAGTCTGTACTTGCTCAGTAACAGCTACCTCTTATTCCCCGAGGATAATGTAGCAGTACGGGGTCAAAGGATAGGCTGCGCGGGTGGGCGTTCATCTGGCTAAACACCAAGCCAGAATAAATAAGGGGGGGTTTCCTAGGGGGAGGGGTGGGGGGGGGGGGGGGGGTAAAATAGCAAAAAATCCTCATTTGCCAATCCGATTTAGTGTTCCAGCCTTCTACTTTTCTCTAAATCAAACTTTCGACATGCTAAAATTAAAGAGTCATCAAATAAAAAGTAAAAGAATGATGGTGTTAGGGACTGAAGCCATAACATGACATTTATAAATTATATGTCCTGGAACGTGAATGGTCTGCGCGTGAAAGGAAGACGAGACCGGATTTTACAATACCTGAGAGACTCACAGGCGCAGATCATCGCGTTGCAGGAAACTCACCTTCTTAAAACAGAGGCTATCACTATACTAAAAAAACAAAGGTGGATAGATAAATTCTGCTCCACCGACCACAATGCGAACATAAGAGGGGTAATGTTTATCTTTAAAAAATCTGTAAAAGCGCAAAGACTGGAATGTAAATAGGACAACGCAGGGAGATGGTCAATAGTGAGAGTCTCTCTCGATGGTCAGATCAGGACATTGGTAGGTTACTACGGTCCGAACTCAGATGACCCATCACACCTGGATGCTGTAAGAAATCAATTAATATCAGTCCAGGGGCCAATAATCTGGATGGGAGACTTTAATATTGTTCTTGACCCCAGATTAGATAAATCAACAAAATCTAGAATTTGTAGCTCCGCTAAATCCAGAGAAACCCTCAAAACAATCATGACACATCTGGGTTTGGCGGATTTCTGGAGAGAAAGAGTTGGCAATAAGCCAGGGGTGTCCTTTAGGAACAGTCGCTTTAAACATAAATCCAGAATTGACTATGCTTTTTTCAGTTACTGTCTAAAGGATACTCTGGTTACAATAGATTATTTACCATCACACTTATCAGAACATCCCGCGTTAAAATTTACTCTGAAACCTGATAATTTTGTTAAACATCCAACCTGGTCCTTTGATCGGACACTTTTGCTTGAAGAGGAAGAGGTCAAACTCCTGTTAGACGAGTCTTTAGCCTTTTTTGATATAAATAGAAACTCTGCAGGCCCAATAGTTGTTTGGGAGACATTTAAGGCCTTCTTAAGAGGGCAGATCACTAACAGAGCCTCTTATAGGCGGAAATTATATATCGAAAAAGTAAAAAGACTAGAACTAGATATGAAACTTCTAGAATCAAAGATCGACCCGTCTTTAGCAACACCAGAAGAACAAGAAAAATTGGTTGAGTTAAAATCCCAATTGGAAAACATTCTACGGGAGAGAATAAATAAAAGGTGGGAAGTGAGCAAATCTTCTCAATTTGAGTTTGGAGAAGCTGCAGGGAAAGTACTTGCATGGAAAATAAAATCTGACAAAGCCCTTAATTACATCAGGGAAATCAGGATAGAAGGAGAATCAGAGACAAGATCTACCAACCTAGAAATAGGGAAAGCCTTTTTTGAATTCTTTGAGGAGATCTATAAAGAAGATCTTCCCAATGACCAGCAAGCAAGGGACAGATGGCTGGATGCTATTACTCTTCCAACCCTGTTAATAACTCAGAGTAAATCCTTAGAGAATAAGATTACAGAGGACGAGGTGAAAAAAAGCAATTCGCCAATCAAAAAAAGGAAAAGCGGCAGGTCCGGATGGTTTGCCGGGAGAAATCTATAGATCTCTCGAGAATTCCATCGTCCCTGTGCTCACAGCACTTTTTAACGGTATCTTAATAGATGGAGATCCGCCGCCTAAATCCTGGAGGGAGGCCACAATTGTACTTATCCCGAAACCAGGAAAATCCCCATTAGAGTGCGGATAATATAGACCAATATCACTACTCAATAATGACTACAAAATATTTACAACAATCATTTCCACAAGATTGGCTTGTGTTATTGGTACTATAGTACATTCTGACCAAAAGGATTTATTAAGGGTCGACAACTAGCGGAGTTAACACAGGAACTAGTAGGGGCTATAGACATTGCCACTGCCTTCTCTCTACCCTTAGCTACTTTGACTGTAGACGCAACTAAAGCGTTTGATAGAGTCAATTGGCTCTATCTAAACGACGTATTAAAAAAATTCAACTGTGGGGAAGGGTTTTGCAGAACTATAAAACAACTATATAGTGCACCCTCTGCCAGGTTGCTGGTTATTGGGGCCTTGACGGAAGCCTTTAATATATCCAGAGGTACAAGGCAGGGCTGGCCGCTTTCCCCTCTCCTATTTAACTTATACATCGAACCCTTCGCTCAACTTTTAAGGGAGGAGGCTAATATTACATCTTTTAGCTTTGGAGAGTGGGAAAGGCGGGTAGCACTATATGCAGACAACATCCTGGTCTTTACATCTGACCCAGTAAAGGCATTTCCAGTCGTTATTTAACGGCCGGAAGAATTTGGTCATATCTCGGGTTATGACATTAACTCTAGTAAAAGTGAGATAATGGCATGGAATTTACCAAATATACAGCTTGGTGTAAATATATCAACATCAATGCGATATCTAGGAATTAGAATAACCCAAGAAGTGAGCAGTATTGGACAAACTAATTTGGACAGAATACATACTGAAAGTAAAAGACTTTTAAAATCTTGGACACACCTGCCACTCTCTATAATGGGCAGTAAATCTAGTTAAAATGTGTATTCCACCAAAATTCACCTTTGTTTTTAACGCTATCCCAATTGCCTTTGAACCAAAAATGATCGAAAAATGTCAAAGAGAAATCAATTCCTTCATATGGAACTACAAAACTACAAGAATAGCATGGAAAAAACTAAGAAGAAGAAGAGAAAAGGGGGGCCTTGCAATGCCGGATTTATTGTATTACTCATGGGCCTTCCAGATGTCACACTCTAGAATGCTCCTAAAAATGCCATCTAATCTTACTACTGAATCTATGTACAGGGCTATGTTAACGGGGGCGAATCTAGCGGTAGATGGTTTCATGTTTAAATTTGGAAGTCAGAAATTCTTTAAAAATATCAAACTTAAAATGGTACAATCATGGGCAAAAAACTGGGCTAAAATTAGAAAAAAACTTGGCTTGTCATATTACTCCAACTACTCCCCAATTTGGGACTCACCCGGGTTACCACTATGCTTGAGAGATGGCCTCTCTACCATAATAGAACAAGCGGGTATTACAAGATGGGGCCAATTGCTTAAAGAGGGACAACTAATAGCCTGGGAAGAGTTATACGACCTAGTTGGCCCGGGGCTTTCCAGATTCAAATACATTCAATTAGACAGCTGGGCGAGATCCCAGAGTTGCATAGATGCCAATATTGGGAAGATAAGCATAATGGAACAAAAGCTGGTAGAACTATCAACAGGAGGGAAAGAAGTAGCTATATGGTACTGGCAGCTGTTGGAGGAAAATGATGGGGAGTTTCAACTTCCAGATGAGTTATGGGGAACAGTGATTGGCCTTCCATGTGAGGAGAGGTGGCAAAATTCCTTTGGACTACTCTATAAAACCGTAAAGCCCTCATGCTAAGACGAAATCACCTCTACTCTGTACATCGTGCATTCATAACACAGTTGAAACTCTCTAAATTACTACCAGATAAAAAATTTAACAAATGCAACTTGGTAGGTGCCTGTGATGTACACATGTTTTTAGAATGTCCTGACATTGTACGTTTTTGGGAAGAAGTGAAGAATACTTTAAACTCTATCTTAAACACATCCTTGTCAATTACTCTTCCACTTGTCATCTTTGGGCTGGAAGATAAGATCACAGGCAACGCGAAATCTTTTCTTTTCTACGCAATTTTATTGGCAAGAAGACAAATTTGTATACACTGGGTAGAGAAAACACCCCCATTACACTCTCTGTGGCTTTCATCCTTATATGAAACATCCAAAGTTGACCTTAAAAGAACAGCTAGTAAGCGTAACGTGGCTTTCTGGGACTTCCTAATCAATTGGAGATGATTCCGGGTTTTTGTTTTTTCCCCCGGGTCCTATGATTATGCCATGAACACTCCATGGACCAGGGCCAGCTTAGTTACGATAAAGGTCCTGCAGGTTGAAATATACCTAGATGGAGATAAAAGAAAGCACCCTTGTTTCATTTGGGACATCTCTACCACCAAAAAATAAAATCACGCCTCTAAGTCGTGTAAGGTGGTTGGAATCGCCCTCTTATGAAGGGAAGGCAAATGAGGACAAAAAAAAAAAAGACAGAGATCAGTCAGTCATTGTTTCGGTTGAGTGGAATGGTGGTGGGACCCAGACTAGGGGGCCTCTCGCTCCAGTCAACAAATTCAAAGTACCCATTAACCTCATCAAAGTGTGCACGGGGAATGTTTTTTTTCTTAGCAACTTCGGATTCATTTCTGCAGCATTTCTTAAAAATAAAATCTGCAAGATATGCAGCAAATGTTACAGCATCACAATTTTAACGTGGCGGGTACCAAACAATGCCACTTTCTCTCGCTTTCTGGAAATAATACATTATAAAAGGCCCAAAATGTAAGCTGGTCTTTGAAAATGCAACAGTATACACACCAACAAGTGCCACAGCTATGTGAATGGCCCTGCTACCTTAGTCAGAATGTGACCTTTCATGCATGGGCAGTGAGACAAAGTACTGCATGGGCATAGAGTCCGAACACTCCCTTGGCCGTAAAAAAGACCTTTGTGGTTAGTGTACATAATTGTCCAGTGGCCCCATATCGTATGTCGGGATATTCCAAATATGCGGCCCAGATTGTTCTGTGAAAACCAGATTTATTTATTGCCATTTGTAAAGCGCGACAAATACCCGCAGGCGTCTTGGAGAGAGGGTGAAGTTCGAAATCAGATAAAAAAAATGGCGAAAGGAAAGGCAGCCGGCCCGATGGGCTCCCGGTGGAGCTATATCTGATAGGCTCTGATAAAGTGGTCTCTGCCCTAACGACCCTGTTTAATAAGATACATCTTCTAAGCGAGACTACCCCACAAACTTGGTCAGAAGCCACAGTCACTCTGATCCTGAAATCTAATAAGGACCCCTTAACAATTGAGTCCTACAGGCCAATCTCGCTGCTAAATACAGACTATAAGATTTTTGCAGGGGTTTTGGCAGCGAGGTTGGCTAAAGTCATCCAAACTATAGTACATAAAGATCAGAGAGGCTTTATTCCGGGTAGGCAGCTAAACGAACTAACTTTCCAAGCTATCGCTGCCATAGATGTCGCTACAGTTAAGAAACTCCCATTGACTATTGTAGCAATTGACGCCGCTAAGGCCTTCGACCAAGTAAACTGGTCTTATCTATGGCTGGCATTATCTGGCTTCGGAATTCCCGAGAATTTGATATCATCAATCAGATCTCTCTATTCCAGCCCTAGGGCAAAAATTCTGGTAAACGGACTCCTCACAGACTGGGTTCCTATATCACGCGGAACCAGGCAAGGGTGCCCCCTATCCCCGCTGTTGTTCAATTTATATATTGAACCATTTGTGTGTCAGTTAAGATCAGACCCTATAATTAAACCTTTTGAAATCGCAGATCTAGCTCTAAAATTTGCCCTATATGCAGATGATCTGCTCATGTTCACCTCTAACCCGGAAGAAGCAATTCCCAGGTTATTCGATCAGGCAGAATCCTTTGGGGAAATCTCGGGATACAAAATAAATAAAGATAAAACTGAGATTATGCAATGGAACTGGGAGGTGGCAGGTGTTAAGTCACGAATGAGATTTCTTGGAATACATCTGGCCCAAGTTATCTCAGAGATATCCAAAATAAATTTAATGAGAGTTTATAAGGATATATGCGGTCTCTTGCAACGGTGGTCAGGCCTCCCGTTAAACATCTTTGGGAGCGTGAACCTAATTAAAATGATCTTACCCAAAATCACTTTTCTTTTTAATCAATCCCACTAATTTTTAATCCATCTGATATGGCCAAAGTACAGGGGAAAATCGGTTCCTTTATTTGGAATACCAAAACATCAAGAATCTCCTGGAAAAAACTAAGGAGAAACTTAAAAACAGGAGGCCTGGCTCTGCCGGATCTACTTATTTATTGTCATTCTTTCCATTTAAAAAATGTCAGACTCCTGGCCGACAAGGCGGATGCCTCATCTTCAGGTCTTTTGTTTCAGGCATTACTTCATGGTATTCCTCAAGGGCAAGAATACTTTTTGTTTAAATACGGCGATCCAAAGTTCTACATAAAGGTGAGGCTAAAGATCTTGGGTGCAGCCCTGAAAAATTGGTTATTTATTAGGAAAAGGCTGAGAATTCTATACTACGCACCCCAGGCCCTGATATGGGACTCTCCAGGGACGCCAGATTGCCTGAATGATCAGCTATCACGCCCCCTCAAATTAGAAGTGTGGCTCAGGGGTTAGAGGCGGCAGACCCGGAAGCTGAGATCAGCCCTGGACCAAGGTTCAATTCCCCGCCTCGGCGGGTCTTGGGCTCAAAAATTCCACGGACTCGATAATTCTCGCTCCGGTGCCTTCTCGACTCACGGGTTCACACTCTGCGACTCTGGGCAATAGCTTGCTTAATCTCCACAACGGCCCCTCGCGGCGGGATGCCTGGCTTTCACCTTGTGGATACCCTGCCGGGGTTATCTGACAGGGGAATACCAGGACGGGTTCCCTAAGCAAGCGCCGGGAAACCCTTTGTGGGTAGCTGTGCGCTATATAAGCTCAAATACATTTACAAATACATTTACAATGTGCTGGCGTGATCTGCAAAAGAATTCACAGCTTATGGACTGGGAATCTCTGTCTAGTTTGACTGGCGGGACTCTCACTAGGTTCAAGTATTACCAGCTGTCAGGATGGTGGGCAACTATACCTTGGGATTTTAATACATCTAATCCAAAGTTCGATTCAGTTACTAGAAAGGGTGGATGGAAAAAAGAGCTTTCCTTCTGGTACTGGGCCATCATTGAGGCAGAGGAAGTAACAGAACCCGAACTCCAAAGTCTGTGGGGCAACGTTGTAGGTCTAAATTCCAACAACATAAAGGACCTTTGGGAGGACTCCTTTACTATGTTGAGATATATATCACCAAAAAAACTAGTCAAAATTACGGGTCTAGAACACCATGGCCCAAGATGTAAACAACTGGCTGCTGATGACTTTCACATGTTTGTAGATTGCCCGATGATAATAAGATATTGGAAATAAATTCACTACTTCCTTGTTCTCTCTGTTTGCCTTCGTTATGGGGCTTAAGCTTAAATTTGTATATTTGGTGCTCTTATAATTCTGCTTTTATACTGTTGTGATTATATTGTTTAATGTATTAATACATTTTACCGGACTTATCAGCCCAGCCTTTGCTTATGCCTTGTTTCTTATTGGTTTCATTCCCCTGTCTTTCTCGAGTCTCGTAGGGGTGGCGCAGACTCTCACCCTCCCCCCCTCCCTCCCAGAAGACTTCCAATTTATGGTTGTCTGTTCTCAGTCCTTACCCCATTCACTCTGCTGAACACTCGTCTCTTGTGCGTCCTCGCGGACATTTCCTCAATTCTCTACCTTTGGGGACAGGCTTTCTTCGTTAGCCTCATCCCTGGAAAAACGATTCCGTGCGAGATAGACTTAAAATAGAGGAACGGACATTAGCAACACCCGCGTTGCGTGCCTCGTTCCCCTATGCCTTTACTCTGATCTCCGGCGGCGGCTGAGCTCGAGCGATTTGTCTTTTTGACAGTTTTATCGCTTCAGCCGCTGCCGGAGAGCCTTTGCATGTCGCTCCTTTTAGAAAGCCTGATTTCGCTTCCTCCACCTTTTTTTATTCAAACATCTGAATATATATAATTGGAAGGAAACTTCTTAAGCCTAATTCAATCACCTTTACCCTTATTCCTACTTCAACTTCCTTTACCTTAAATCATAAAAAAAACAAAAACAAAAACAAGGAGTCTAGAATATTCATTTATTGAATTAATATAAAAAAATATTCTAAAAAAAAGAGGTGTTTTAATATTCATTCTTGTAATAATTTGAATTCACTTTATTCTGGTATCTTAATATTTAAAAAATGTTATTCTTATTTTATTCTTATTGAGCTGTGTTACATCAATTTTAATCAATTGTATTGAGTTTCTTAAGTCATTCTCAGGGTTTTCTTAAGATCCAACATGTCTGACATGGACTCTGATGATGCTACTGCAAGCTCACCTGGTCCCGTTAACCAATCCCTTAAAAAATTCCTTCAACAGGAGATTAAATCCTGTATGATGTCTTCTTTGAAGGAAGTTATGTCCTCTAAGAGACCCTGTGAGTCTGCAAATTGCCCTCTCAAAAGAGGTCTAAAAAGACAAAACACTGCGAAAGCACTACGGATGGCCTTAGCGCCTCTTTCGGAATGGGAGGTCCTAGCACCTCAATTTGGATGGGAGGCCACCGCGCCTCACTTGAACATGATGTCCTCGGGACACTCCCTTGATCGGTGCCCATGGCGGCACAAATATGAACGGTGTCCCTCGCGGCACGCTTTGCAATAGTGCTAACCAAAAAAAAGAATATTGATTTTGACTCCTCTTCTTCTTCTTCTTATGATGGTGACTCTTCCAGGGATCCCAATGACAAATTCTTCTTCGACCTAAATGAGGTCGAGCATGACTTTAACTCACAACCTGATCCGGAGCCAGCCTCTAAAAATACTATTCTTAACCCCATCGGAGAAGAGATGTTCTCTCCCCTAAATATCTCACGCCTTAATATTTCGAAATGGTTCCCGCAGGAACATGTTTCCCAATTCGTATCACGTTGGTTAAGAAACCTTCTTGATAAAGATACTAGAAACACCATGAGATCTGAATCTCCCAGACCTACTATCGAGGAGAAGGTCTGTCAGACTCCAAACCTAGATCCAGACCTTATCAAATTTCTATTCAAGTTAGGACGAGACCCTAGAAAAGGACTGGAGAGAGCTCTTAAGGGCTGTCAAGACCGCCTTTTAGATGTCCTAGGACCACTTGTTAGAATCTTAGACATGGCTGAACAGTCTCACCTCTCCTCTACCCCCTTAAATGTTGATCTCATTCGAGGATGGAGCCAAAGGGCCGTCGTTCTCCTTGGCAACGCTAATTCAAGTTTGAATGTTGAAAGGAGGAGGTCCATTTTAAACAAAATTAACCCGAAATTAGGAGACATAGCAGAGAGGGAACCCTCTGTAAATCCTAAAGGTCTTCTTTTCGGGGAGGATATAATCAAGGAGATTGGAAAATATGTGTCAACCTTCACTGCTCTCGACAGGGCACAAAACAACCTAAGACGGGTGTTTAACACCAACCTTTTTGAACAGGCCGGGAGAAGGGGTCGCTCTTCCGGCCGAGGCAACCAACGGCCGTACTCGTCATTCAGAGGAACTGGAAGAGGCTTCTACCCCCCTAGACAACCCTTCTTCCCCTAAAGAGGAAGAGGTCCGAGAAACCGAGGTTCAAGAGGTCGTGGTACTCCTAACACCTCCAATACTACAAGTAAGTACTACTCTTTCTTCTTCTTTCCCTCCCATAGTAGGGGGCAGACTAAATCAGTTTTTATCATGTTTGGGATTCAATCACCCAGGATCCATGGGTTCTAGAAACCGTTATGGGCTTCAAGATAGACTTTTTACAGGTCCCCTTCCAAACGTGTTTACCCCAACCCTTTGTCCTTTCAGAGGAACAAGAAAAGATCGTGGAGGAAGAAATTATTTCTATGCTCAAAAAGGACGCAATAGTGGAGGTTCCCTGGTCCGATGCAAGATTCATAAGCACACTGTTTGTTGTTCAGAAAAAGGACAAAGGGTGGAGACCCGTAATAAACCTTCGAGAAGTCAACAAATTTCTGGTTTATCGTCATTTCAAAATGGAGGGTATTCACCTTCTAAGGGATCTCCTTCTCAAAGGAGCTTGGCTAGTCAAGTTGGACTTGAAGGATGCCTACTTCACCATCCCTATGTACAGAGACCACCAACCTTTCCTTCAATTTGCTTGGAAGGAACGTCTATTCCAGTTTCAAGCTCTACCCTTCGACCTCTCTTCTGCCCCTTGGTGTTTCACCAAGATCATGAAGTGTATCGTTACAATTCTAAGAGAAAGGGGTATCCGTCTCATCATCTACCTGGACGATATTCTTATCATGTCCCAATCCCATTCAGACCTCCTAAGAGATCTAAAAACTTCCATGAATTTAATAGAGAGTCTAGGATTCATCATCAACAGAGAAAAGTCCATTCTCTCTCCCTGCAAGACCATAGAATTCCTAGGTTTCACTCTAGACACCTTGAAATGTCTTCTCCTTCTTCCTGCCAAGAAGATTGACAAGATCCGGAAGGAGATCAGGTCAGTCTTGAAACAAGAATCTTTAACCCTCTGTGAACTAGCCAGACTTCTTGGTCTTCTTTCTTCTTCAATCCAGGCCATCTTCCCTGGTCCTCTGAATTACTGCGCACTTCAGAGAATAAAGAGGAAAGCACTCAATTCAGGTCTCTGGTATGGAGATCTTGTCACTCTGGACCCAGATGCCAGAGCAAAGCTTTTTTGGTGGCTGGAGAACTTAGATGCCTGGAACGGCAAGGCTATCTTCGGTTAATCCCCGGATTTCATCCTAGAGTCAGATGCCAGCCTTCATGGCTGGGGTGCACGTTTGCAAGACCAGAACACTGGCGGGGTTTGGACCCTGACGGAATCTTCTCAACACATACATTTTCTGGAATTAAGAGCTGGTTTATACGCTTTTATGAGCTTCAAACATTCCCTTCAAGGGAGGTCTGTTGTTCTGAAAATGGACAACATTTCTGCTGTGGCCTATATCAATCGTCTTGGAGGAACGAGATCTGCAGATCTCTCGAATCTTGCCAGGAAACTTTGGATGTTCTGTCTGGAACACAAAATTTCCCTCAGGGCGGAATATCTTCCTGGGAAATCGAACATCTCTGCAGATTGGAATTCAAGATTCCTTCTAGACTTCTCAGACTGGAAACTAAATGTGAACGTCTTCAATGCCCTCTTCCATTTTTGGGGTCCAAAGGACGTGGACTTATTTGCCAGCAGGCTAACCTTCCAGGTACCCAACTACTTCAGTTGGATGCCAGACCCAGGCGCACTTGCTGTGAATGCCTTTCTTCAACCATGGTCTCACTTCCTGGGTTATGCCTTCCCTCCTTTTGCCATGATTCAGAGGGTCCTTCAGAAAGTCAAGGGGGAAGAATGCCTTCTGATCCTAATAACTCCTTTTTGCCCGTCCCAAGCTTGGTTCCCGACAGCCCTGGAACTAGCATGCGAAATTCCCTTTCTGATCCCAGCGTCTCCAGGCCTGGTCTCAAACGCAGACGGGGAAGATCATCATCTTATTCTCAAGGGGAATTTGAACCTTCTTGCCTGGAAAGTGTCAGGTAATCTAACAAGTTGTCTGGACTTTCGTCGTCAGCTCTCTCTCTTCTCGGAGAGTCTTGGGCACCCGGAACACACCTTAGGTATAACAACGTTTGGAAAAAATGGTTTCATTGGTGCCTGGAAAGGAGTCTGGATCCCGTGGAGGCTCCTGTCGTCAATATTGTAAATTTTCTGGTCGAACAATTTGACAGAGGCCTATCCAATCGTACTATTAATTGCTTTAGATCCGCAATGTCCGCTGGCTATTCCCCTATCAACGGTAAATCGGTAGGTAAAAATGCTATAATTTGTAGAGTCCTCAAGAGTATAAGGCTAAGGAGACCCCCTAGACCCAAGTATCAGACCCTTTGGGATGTCAAGTGTATTCTAGACCTTTTTTGTTCTTGGCCAGATAACTCTTCCCTTAATAGAAAATTTCTCTCCTTCAAACTCGCCACTCTCTTGTGTCTAATCTCCTGTAGGAGAGTATCTGACATCAGAAGCTTAGATATTTCAAATAGATGTTACGATATATTTGGTGTTAAGTTTGAATTACTAGGAAGAACTAAAACCATGTCAGATGTTATCTTTTATCCTCGTTTTGACAGTTTCCCTAAACTTTGTGTGGTTGCTTGTATGAAAGAGTATGACACGAGGATATCTCTCCTACGTCCTAACGATGCAAATCAACTTTTAGTTTATTTTGTTAAACCTTTTAAACCGGTTTCATCCACCTCCATAGCTAGATGGGTTAAGTCTACCATGAGCCTTGCTGGTATTGACCTCTCTAAGTTTCAAGCACATTCTATCAGAGGAGCTATGGCCAGTAAATCCTTCTGGTCAGGTGGTAAGCTGGATGATATCCTAAAAGCTGCTGACTGGTCAAATGCTAACACCTTTGCTCGTCATTATTGTAAGCCTATTGAGCATATGTCTGATGTTGTCCTTCGGGGCTACAAACATGCATAATGTAGCCTTCGGTCTTGTAATGAAATTGCGATTCTCCTATTAAAATGGCCAGAGAATCTGGATTTCATTAAAGACACGGAGGCCGACATTATCCCTCCCTCCTCCCTTTTACAAATTTTGATATGTCTTTTATGAACTTATTGATTACTTCAATTGTATATTATTATGCCTATGCTTCTGTCATCTTTATTGAAAGTAATGAAGTCTTTTGGCTCTCTAGGCTCTTCACTATGGATTTGGTTCTTAATCATTTCTTTCTCCTTTCAGGTAATTCCGTTTAACCGTCTGATCCTTTCCATTTGAGATACTGAAGTTTATTCCATGATGTTTTCAAGCTCTACTTGGATTTCTCAGTTTATGAAGTTATTTCCTGCTGCGATTCTTTTAAAAGAGGCAGATCATCTCCTGGATACATCCTTTGTTCACTGTTGTGTAAACTCTAGAGCTTTATCCTTTATGATGTAGTGCGGCTCTTTTAAAGGATAATGCATAATGTCAGCCTCCGTGTCTTTAATGAAATCCAGATTCTCTGGTCATGTTAATAGGAGAATCGCAATTTTCTGGCTGAGGTACTACATTTACAACTGGTGGTCACCCTGGAGATGATTTTGTTTGGGTCAGCCACAGACCATCATCCTAATGTTATGGCGTCCAAATGTATTTTTTATGTTATCATCTTGGCAAGGCGAGAAATATGTGGGACCTGGAAGGATGTGAATGCCCCTACTTTTGCAGAGTGCTCGAAACATATCATCTTCACAAGTGAGTCCGATATAGCTTGTGATAGCACAAACTATAGTAAGGTCTGGGAGGCCCTTGTGGCGTGGCGGAACAGATGACGGTATTCCAGTGATTTCACCTGGGCACTGTTGGTTCTTTGCCTCCAATTCATCACAGGGCCATCAGGATAGTGTGATATGGAGTGGATCAAGAAAACAGTTGCTGCTAGAGGGACTTATCCCTTCTCTCTCTCCTCGGGTCTTAAACAACGGAGCCGGAACATCTTGAGTAGAGGAGAGAGGTTGGGATTTTCCATCTAGAACGCCCATATTGGTATATGAGGAATACAAAAAAAAACCAGATGTTTTAGGTCCCTTCAGAATAAGTTCCATGCAGATCTTGGATATTTTGCAGATTGTTTGCTCATTTTTTCAAATGTTTGTAATCAGGGCTTTAACTGGCCCGGGTCCCGCCCGTGCTCAGCACAGGCAGTTCTAAAAAGCAGCTACTGGGACAGGTCCCTATCAGGCTCATCATTTTTGGCTTCACCATCAGGGTGAAAATAAAAAAAATATATAATCTTTACTCTGCAACAGTACCACCCTTCACGGCTTTTCATTTAACTTCAAAGAGACTCGTTTTAGTTATTTCACAGTCATCTCATTTCAGAACTGTAGCATTTTCATTATTACATACACAACAAAGCTGTGGTTGTTGCTTTGTTTTTTTCTTATGCAACTAACAACAATTGACAAAGCCAATAGCCCTGGCTCGTTGTAGGTGTAATTTTACTTGTTGCATCATATAACGATACAATGACAGAAACAGCAACATACCAGTTGAACAGCACACTATGCTAAGCACAGATTTATAGCTTTCATGTTTTTAAGCCACACCTTTAATGACATCGGCCACCCCCCTTTGAGACCCCTCTCCCCCAATTTTTTTTATCTCACTCAAAGCCCCGTTTGAAATCACTGTTAAAAAACAAACATTAAAATTGAAAAAACTGCAAACTAATCACCGAATTCCCATCTCTGTCTGAATTTTCAAGCAAGTATAAAGAGTGTCGAAACAAAGGGAGCAGGAAGACTGGAACCAAAGAGGGTCAGCCATAGTAGCATCTATTAACATGGACTGGCAACATGGATCCATTCGTTTTAATAGCAGCATTGCTTAAACGAAGGCAGAGCTCAGCAGTGGACACCTACAAAGTAATTCTTTGCAATGCCGCCACCTGGCTGAAGTCACGCAGTAACTCTCAGCGCCTATTACCGAATGCAGCAAGAACATATGTGGTTTTAGGTTACTAACACAGCATGGCCAACTTTTCCATGACCATATAAGACTAGCCGTTCTAGTCCTTTCTTAAATTCTTCACAGCCTGGTACTTGTATCGTTGTCTTGCTCCCTTATACACCCAGGAATAGAAGTCCCAAAACGCAAAAAGGAAAACAAAATAAGCATTGGCAGAGCCAATAGGTCTCGCTTTTGGGACCTTATAAGTATTTAGTTATGCAGCACAATTTCCTTGGTAACAACATCAACAGTTGCATGGCTAAACTCTTACAAAGTCCCCATGGCGTGACCTATTGGCTATGCCAGTGCTTGTTTACATAGATAGCGCCAATGTTAGAAATTGAGTCTCTAGTTGGAAGGGGTTTGCACCCTGCCCAAGTAGGGATCCTCACTCCAGCCAGGGTAAGTAAGATACGCCCTCAGAATAACCTGTGCTCACCCCCTAGGTAGCTTGGCAAGAGCAGTCAGGCTTACCTCAGATGCAATGTGTAAAATATTCGTACACACAGTAAAAACACTACAAAAGGACTCCACGCCAGTTTAGAAAAATAACCAATATTTATCTGATTAAAACAAGACCCAAGGAATAATAACAACAAACCTCTCCATATGAATTAATTAATACATTGGTAGTACATCCTACATGAGAAACAACATCATTGTCCCTCAAGCCAATATTTTTTTTCTGTGGTTTTATTTTATCTGCCTGATAAAATAAAACAAAAGAAAAAAAATATTGGCTTGTGGGATAATGATGTTGTTTCTAATGTAGGATGTACTATCAATGTATTAATGAATTCATAGGGAGAGGTTTGATGTTATTGTTCCTTGATTTTCCCTGCCCTCCTCTCCCTACATTTAAAAATCCAGGGACCCGCTTTTGTGTTTCTAGTTAAAACAAGATCCAAAACAACAAAAATGCAACATACACAAGTCAAGATAATAATTTTCAAAGATTAAATAAAGGTATAGCTCTTAGAAATCAATGATTGCGCTTGACCAGGACAAAGTACCTTAGATGAGTTAAAAGTCAAAAGACGATGCGTGGCACAGGGGAGGTTAGGAGTTAAAAAGGCAGTTGATGCATCGGAGCCTTACTGCTATGCAGGTTGTTGGCGCAGTGACACTCTGGGACAGTGCTTTGGGCAGAGGAGGTGGAGTGTTGCTTGCAGCAAGGAGTGCATCAGTTACTTAATGCAGTGCAGAGTCGATGAGCAGTCCACATTCGGGGACAATGCGTGGCACAGGGGAGGTGATGGGCTGTTTGCAGGCACAATACATCGGTTCCTTACTGCGGTACGGTGTCGAAGATGAAATGTGCATCCAGCATCGATGCTACGTTGAAAGTCAAGTGTGGTAGCAGGCCTGAAGTCGGAGTGGTGCGTCACAGACTTCTGTGATGCGGTGCTTGAGACTCACGCAGTGGCGATTCTTCGAGGTCTGCTGTGAAAAGCTGGGGCCTGCGTTATAAACCCTGGTTGTTGCATCAAGCGGGGACCATGCTTTGGTGCAGGCAGTGGTGATACGTCGAGTTTTGGCGATGATGTGCCCATTCCAAATTACACTTGGACTAGACGCATTGATTTTTCTTCTTGTTGCACCAGGACTCACTTCCATCCAGGAACTGGATTTGGCACCACTTGGCAGAGTCGGGCTCGCATCAGAGGTGCCCAGGTGCTGGCAGATGAAGTCTTTGACGGCCTTGAGACTTCCAACAGGAGGCAATCTCAACTCACGCCCTTGGAGAAACTTGGACAGCAAGATGCAGAAAGCAAAGCCCAGTCCTTTCACTCCCAGGACAGAAGCAGCAAGCAGCAGTTTGCAAGGCTACTATTAGAAATGGTGTGCATTGTTGTCCTCCAAGCAGGGACCCTTCTTCCTAGTCAGGGTAAGGGGGATACAGTTCTAAAATAACCCCAGCTCACCTCCCTGGTAGCTTGGTACAAGCAGACAGGCTTATCTTAGAGCATGGGTACTCACAAACTTTCTCTAGGGGGCCAAATTTACAGTGTGGTTTATGTCCGAGGGCCGCACTGGTGGGGGCGGGGTCAGTGGGGGAAGGGGCGGGGCTAGAGCAACAAGAAAAAAAACTGTGACCATGAGGTTGATCACAGGTCCCCGCAGCGGACACCTTCGTCCACTGAGCCACCAGACCCGGCATACACACATCTCTCTCTCTCTCTCGTTCTTTCTCTCCCTCACTCTCTCTCCCTCCCTCTCTCTCCCTCTGTCTCTCTGTCTCCATCTGTCTCCCTCACTCTGACTGTATCGCTCCCTCTCTCCCTCTCTCTCACTCCCTCTCTCCCTCTGTCTCACTCCCTCTCTCCCTCTGTCTCACTCTTTCTCTCCCTCTGTCTTGCTCACTCCCTCTCTCCCTCTGTCTCACTCACTCTGAATGTCTCACTCTCTATATCTCCCTCTCCATCTCTGTCTACCTCTCCATCTCTGTCTTCCTCTCCCTCACTCTGTTTCCCTCTCCCTCAGTTTTCCTCTCCCTCACTCTGTTTACCTCTCCCTCAGTTTCCCTCTCTCACACTGTTTCCCTCTCCATCAGTTTCCCTCTCTCTCACTCTGTTTCCCTCTCCCTCAGTTTCCCTCTCTCTCACTCTGTTTCCCTCTCCCTCAGTTTCCCTCTCCCTCACTCTGTTTCCCTCTCCCTCAGTTTCCCTCTCCCTCACTCGGTTTCCCTCTCCCTCCTTCCCTCTGTCTCCCTCTCTCCTTCCTTCCCTCTGTCTCCCTCTCTCCTTCCCTCTCCCTCCTTCCCTCTCCCTCCTTCCCTTTCCCTCCTTCCCTTTCCCTCTTTCCCTCGGTCTCCCTCTCTCTCCCTCCCTCTGTCTCCCTCCCTCACTCTGTCTCCCTCCCTCACTATGTCTCCCTCCCTCACTCTGTCTCCCTCCCTCACTCTGTCTCCCTCCCTCGCTCTTAGCGGGCTCCCTCGCTCTTAGCGGGCTCCCTCACTCTTAGCGGGTTCCCTCACTCTTAGCAGGCTCCCTCACTCTTAGCGGGCTCCCTCACTCTTAGCGGGCTCCCTCACTCTTAGCGGGCTCCCTCACTCTTGGCGGGCTCCCTTACTCTCCTTCCCTCCCCCTCCTTCCCTCTCCCTCCCTCCCTCCCTCCCTCCCTCCCTCACTCTCCTTCCCTCACTCTCTCCTTCCCTCACTCTCTCCTTCCCTCACTCTCTCCCTCCCTCACTCTCTCCCTCCCTCGCTCTCTCCTTCCCTCGCTCTCTCCTTCCCTCACTCTCTCCCCGCCCTCACTCTCTCCCCGCCCTCACTCTCTCCTCGCCCTCACTCTCTCCTCGCCCTCACTCTCTCCTTCCCTCACTCTCTCCTTCCCTCACTCCCTCCTTCCCTCTCCCTCCCTCCCTCCCTCCCTCACTCTCCTTCCCTCACTCTCTCCTTCCCTCACTCTCTCCCTCCCTCACTCTCTCCTTCCCTCACTCTCTCCCTCCCTCACTCTCTCCCTCCCTCACTCTCTCCCTCCCTCACTCTCTCCCTCCCTCACTCTCTCCCTCCCTCACTCTCTCCCTCCCTCACTCTCTCCCTCCCTCGCTCTCTCCTTCCCTCGCTCTCTCCTTCCCTCACTCTCTCCCCGCCCTCACTCTCTCCTCGCCCTCACTCTCTCCTTCCCTCACTCTCTCCTTCCCTCACTCTCTCCTTCCCTTGCTCGTCCTCCCTCTCCCTCGTCCTCACTCTCTCCTTCCCTCGCTCTACCTCTCCCTCGCCCTCACTATCCTGCCCTCACTCTCCTGCCATCACTCTCCCTCACTCTCCTTCCCTCCCTCTCCCTCCCTGTCTCTCGCCCTCCCTTTCCCTCCCTGTCTCCCTCCCTCCACCTTGCCTGTGTGTGCCCGGGCTGAGACAGCTTCTCGGCAGGCACACACACAAACACAGCCTCACCGGAGCACTTCACGGGTCTTCAAAAGACCATTCGTTTGTTAAAGAGGCTTTGTCACCTCTTAGCCCCCCTGTAGCCCCACTCTGACTACGAAGGGAATCGCCCGGCCCCCACAGAGCAGCAGTCTGAGTCGCGCTGCCGCAGGGGTTTTTGCGGACACTGTAAAAAAAAAAAATGTAAACACGGGTACATGTCTGCAAGGTCCGCGGGCCGCCAGGGAAGGCTTGCCGGGCCGCCCCTGGCCCGCGGGCCGTACTATGAGTACCCGTGTCTTAGAGGCAGTGTGTAAAGCATTTGCGCACATATACAGTAATAAAGTGATAACCCTACAAATTGATACCACACCAGTTTAGAAAAAGAAGTGATCTTTATCTAAACCAAACAAGACCAAAACATCATCAATTCACAATACAGTAATCAAAATATGAGTTTCCAAAGGTAGAAACAGTTCTGTTCAAAGCAAATTTATAGCAGCGACACTTTTCACACAAAGTACCTTGGATGCGTCAAAACATAAGCACAAAAGGGTCGCAGGGAAGGTGATGCATCGGTTCCTTGCTTAGGGGAAGGTGATGCGTTGGTTCCTTACTGCTGCGCAGGGGAGGTGATGCATCAGTTTCTTACTGTGTCCAATGAAGCAACAGACCTGGTGCCTCGTTGCAATACGTGATGAACTGGGAAGATGCGTGAGTTCTTGCAGCCGCACAGCAGGGCATGCGTTGGAATCGGTGCGACGAACTCGGACTTCGGTGCACTCAATGCGCCATGCAACGATTTCTCGATCCGCGGACAGGCGTTGCGTTGGGTTCTTCGGAGATACGTCGGAAACAGGTACGGATGAGTCATGCTTCTCGTCGTTGCTTTACTTTTCCACCTCCCAACAGCCAGAACAACCTCCAAGGCCCAGAACAGCTACAGGCACCTCTTGGAAGGTCAGAACTCCCAGCAAGAAGTTCAGGGGAGCTGGGGGTGAAGTCTTTGTGTCCCGGAGACTTTAGAACTCTACTTCAAGCTCTACTTCAAGCCCTTGGAGATCTTCCTCAAGCAGGGGACACAGCGCACAGCAAAGTCATTGTCCTTTCCTTGGCAGAAACAGCTTCTGAAGGCCAACCCCAGAGAGCACACAGCAAAGGGGCAGTACTTCTCCTCAGTTTCTCCAGCTCTTCTCCATGGCAAAGGTTCCTCTTGATTCTCAGATGTGATCTCAAAGTCTGGGGTGTGGACCGTTCTTTTAATAATACAAAATCCTTTGTTCTCTGTGGCAGACAAGCCATTTGGCCAGCCAATACCAGTTCTGTCCTCTCTGGTGCAGCTTCCTGGCAAGAGGTGGCGACAGCATTGCCCTTGGCAGACCAGGCCCATTCAGGTGTGAAATAAATCTTCTCTCCCTACTCCTTACTGGATGCAGGCAAGGTCTATTAAGCTCAGCCCTGATTCACCCTAGAAAGGCAGGACACACCTCAACCCCCCCAAGTGGCTGTCTGAACAAAAGGCACATCCCTAGCCCCTATCACTCCAAAGCCAGGCAGTCAATACACCACCCAGCAGAGGCATACTGGATGGTTAGGCAAGGAAATACCTACTTTCTAAAAGTGGTATTTTCAAACCCAGAATGTAAAAATCACCCTCACTAAAAGATGCATCTTAACATGCTAAGTTCAGGCATATCAAACTTTATTTTCCTATCTTGTTCCTATGGGCAGTAATGCTCATACGATGGTATGAGCAAATTGCAGTCTATCCTATGGGAGAGATAGCCTTGGAAAACGAAATTGACAGCCTTTCACCATCAGGACATGCCACACAAGTCAGGGCATGTTCTACCTTTCACATATACTGCACACTACCCACAAGGGTACCTTGGGCCTACCTTAGGGGTGACTCACATGTAAGAAATGAGGCGTTTAAGGCCTAGCAAGTAGGTGCACTTGCCAGGTCAACATGGCAGTACCAAACTGCGCACAGACACTGCAGTGGAAGTAGCTCCCATCATCATCCCCCCCCTCAACCATCTGATCAACGCGTCTTTACAACAAGGAGTCGTCCCCCCTAGTTGGAAAGCGGCAGTTGTTAAAGCGCTTCTAAAGAAACCCTCCTTGGTTCCTGCGGAATTGGCCAACTACAGTCCAATATCCCTCCTCCCCGGGACCAGCAAGATTGCTGAGAAACTGGTGAACAAGAAACTATCCCAGTTTCTTGAATCCAATAACCTGTTAAAAAACTCGCAGACAGGTTTTCGTCCAGGGCAGGGCACCGACATCGCCCTCCTGGCGGCGGTGGAGGAGGCCAGAGCACTCTTAGACGAAGGAGGATCAGTGGCAGTGATCCTCCTCGACCAGAGCGCGGCCTTCGACACCGTCAACCACCAACTCCTGATCAAACGGCTCAAAAGGGTAGGAGTGGAAGGCACTGCTCTATCCTGGCTTTCCTCCTTTCTGGCCCAACGTTCCTTCCAGATCTGGGAGAATAACACCCGCTCCTCCGAAACACCCCTCCAATGTGGGGTGCCTCAGGGATCCTCCCTGAGCCCCACATTGTTTAACATCTACATGTCCCCACTGGAGGAGGTCGTTACCCCGTTCGGAGTGAGCATCGTCAGTTATGCGGATGACACACAACTAGTTGTCTCCATATCCCACCCAAGTCAACAACCTGCGGACTTATTCAACTGCTTGACGCAGATACAAAGGTGGATGAACAGCTCAGCCTTAAAACTGAATGGTTCAAAGACGGACATTCTCCTTCTGGGTCAGAAAGGACTCACCTTCCCCCAGAACATCTGGCCACCCTGTCTGGGCCCCCCCCCCCAGACCCAAAACAGGAAGTAAAAAGCCTGGGTGTATGGATTGAAACCGACCTTTCATTCACCACTCAAGCAAAAAAAGTAGCCGGTACTTGTTTCGGGCTACTGAAATCAATGAGAAAGATCCTGCCCCTACTTCCACTCACCTCGCAAAGACTTCTCATCCAAGGCCTTATACTTTCCAGGCTCGATTATAGCAACTCAATCTATTTGGGCGCACCCGAAGCAACTCTGAACAAACTACAGAGAATCCAAAATGCGGCTGCCCGGATCCTCACTAACACCCCCGCCAGAGCTTCAGCCAAACCTGCACTGAAGCTCCTTCACTGGCTCCCAGTGAGGGAACAAGTGATATTCAAAGCCTTATGCCTGGCGCATAAACTACTGCAGAATCAAGGCCCCCCTATTCTTAGGAAATTCATAAAACCATACAAAGCCCCAAGATCCCTCCGTTCGGACAAGGAGTCCCTTATCATCCTTCCCAGATTCAAGAAAGCTCGCACGGGTGGAAGACGCTTCTCGGTCCACACCGCACGCCTCTGGAATGCTCTCCCCCGAGACCTGAGAAAAGAACCTAACTACTTACGTTTCAGGAAACGGCTGAAAACTCACCTGTTCCCTTAACTTAACTATCTCCCCATCTGAACCTGTCGTCCCCCCCCCCTTTTTTGCCCCCGGACCCACAGATGTAGGGATCTTCAGCGCTGGGATACCTCAGGGTGACTACGCGCTCTATAAAAAATTTTAATAATAATTTTAATAATTTACAGGCTGCTTATGTGGGTGGCACAATCGGTGCTGCAGACTCACTAACAGTATTTGATTTACAGGCTCTGGGCGCACACACAGTGCACTGTACTAGGGATTGACTATCAAATCAATTATGCCAATCATGGAATCACCAATCCATAGCAACAATTTACAGGGAGCACTTGCACTTTGGCCCTGGCAGCAGTGGCAAAGTGCCCAAAGCATCTAGACCAGCAAAAACGAAGTCCAACACACAGCAAAAACACAAGTGGCAAAGGCAAAAATACAGGGGAAACCCACGCCAATGATGCCAGGTCTAACACGTGTCCCCTCTAGCTGAAATGTGGGGAGAACTACCCACCCTCTTGGGAGTTCTCTTCACTAAGGCGGAACAATCTGGAGAGACAATCAGCATTGGCGTGTTCTGTACCAGGGCGGTGCTCCACTGTGAAGTCCATCCCCTGTAGGGAAATGGACCACCTCAACAACTTTGGGTCCTCACCCCTCATCTGCATGAAACATCTGAGGGGCCTGTGGTCAGTCAGAACCCGGAAATGAGCCCCAAACATGTAGGGCCTCAGCTTCTTCAGCACCCAGACCACAACAAAAGCCTCACGCTCAATCGCATTCCACCTCTGTTCCCGTGGAAGTAACCTCCTACTAATGAAGGCAACCGGTTGGTCTAGGCCCTCCTCATTTAGTTCTGAGAGCACAGCTCCACACCATGCTCTGAAGCATCTGTCTGCACTACGAATTCCTGTGAGAAGTTGGGTGCCTTGAGCATGGGCGCCGTGCACATGACAGATTTCAGGACATCAAAAGCTTTTTGGTAGGTGTCAGTCCGGGTTACTTTCCTGGGCTGCTTCCTGGAAGTGAGCTCTGTCAAGGGAACAATGGTGCCACACCCCTTGACAAATCTTCTGTAATATCTGGTGAGGCCTAAAAAGGCTCTCACCTCTGTCTGGGTCTTGAGGGGTTCCCAAGCCAGAATGGTGTCAATCTTAGGCTGTAGTGGGGTCACCTGGCTGCTTTCTAACTGAAGTGCTAAGTACACCATTGAACCCTGCCCGATCTGGCACTTGCTGGCCTTGATCGTGAGGTCTGCCCTCTGCAGGACATTCAAAACTTCCCAGACGTGGTGCAGATGTCCCTCCCAAGTGGCACTCAACACTGCGATGTCATCCAGGTAGGTGGAACTGAAATCCTCCAGTCCAGTCAACACCTGGTTGACCAACCTCTGAAAGGTGGCAGGGGCATTCTTCAATCCAAAGGGCATCACCCGGAATTGATAGTGCCCCACGGGGGTTGAAAATGCGGACCTCTCCTTGGCCCAATCAGTTGAGGCAATCTGCCAGTACCCAGACGTTAAGTCAAATGTACTAAGGTACTGGCCAGCTCCCAACCGATCTATGAGCTCATCAGCTCTGAGGATAGGGTGTGCATCAGTCCTGGTGACTGAATTGAGCCCTTGGCAGTCCAAACAGAACCAAAGTTCTGGCGTGGCACCGGGTGCAGTAGCCTTCGGAACTAGGACCACTGGGCTGGCCCAAGGGTTATTGGAGGGCTATAATCACCCTAGCGCCAACATCTTGGAGACCTCCTACTTGATGCAAGTTTTGGCCCCGTCAGTCACCCTGTAAATTTTGTATTTCACAAGAGGCTGTCCCCAGTGTCCACATCATGGACAAACCACTGAGTGACAGCAGGGATCAGGGAGATCAGTGAAGCAAACTGTCCCAAGAGTTGGCGGCAGTCAGTCTGCTGTTCAGGAGTCAGGGTGGGGGAGAGGGTTACGCCGCCCATTGAACCATCATGTTCCTTAGCTGACAGGAGGTCAGGAAGAGGCTCAGTCACCTCCTCCATTCCAGCATCTGTCGCTAGGCGCATGCCCACTTCGGACCTCTCCAACTTGTGCTTAAGACGGTTCACATGCAGAACCCGCAAAGGGGTCCTGGGAGACTGCAAGTCCACCAGATAGGTGACTTTACTCTTGAACTCCACCACCACAAATGGCCAAGTTCGCTTATCCTGGAGCGCACAAGGCTCCACTAGGGCCATGACGCACCCTTTCTGTCCAGGCTGAAACTCGATTAGAGTGGCATTCTGATCATACCACTGTTTCATCTCTTCCTGGCTGATTTTCAGATTCGCTTGAGCAAGTTGACTGAAGCGCTTAGTCTTGTTCCTGATCCTGGAGAGGTCTACTGGGAGCTTTCTTCCAGCCTTCTTTGACCAGTCTCAGAGGACCTCTTACAAGATATAGGAGTTCAAAGGGACTGAACCCTAGGGACTTTTGCGGTACCTCCCTGTAAGCACACAAAAGGCATGGCAAGAGGACGTCCAACTTATGCCTCATGGGCTCACCAAGACCCATAATCATGCCCTTCAGGGTCCGGTTGAATCTCTCAACCCGCCCATTACCTTGGGTGTAGTAAGGAGTGGTGAACTTATAAGTAACACCGCACTCCTGCCACAGGGACTTCATATACTTGGATATGAAGTTGGTACCCTGGTCAGACACCACCTCTCTGGGGAATCCCACACAGGAGAAGATCTCCATCAATGCCCAACCCGCCGCGGGGGGCGTAACAGAACGGAGAGGGATGGCCTCGGGGTACCGGGTAGCATGGTTCACCAAGACCAGGATGAACCTGTTACCATTGGCTGTCTTGAGATCCATAGGCCCCACAATGTCACTTCCCACCCTCTCAAAGGGGGTGCTGATTAAAAGGAAAGGTTGGAGAGGAGCCTTGCACTTCCTCCCACTCTTTTTTTTTTGATAAACACATTTTTATTCAGTTTAGTATTTAAAATATAGCACATACATGCATCAGGAGCATCATTTGCCGGGAGGGAAGCAAGATGGCGGCCGCTGCTGCAGCCGTGTGAGGAGCTGCAATGTTTCCGTCCGTTGGCCGACCCGACCTGGTTTAACCGGCGTTGGTAATTTGGGATAAACCGCAGGTTATCTGACCGCTGCATTGACTTTTTTGTGATTCCTGAGCTGCGGTGTTTGGGAGAGGGAGACCGGCTCGCATTGGAGCTGCTGCTGCAAAATCACTGCGGTCGTCCGCTTTCTCCTGCTGTGGCTTAGGCGGGACCGCGGGGTCTCAGCTGTGTGTTTCCGTGGCGTTTTGGATCTGTTGCTGTGCTTGCTGTGTGGAGGGCGAGGACGCGATTCACGGCGTCTTTGCTGGAGAGGCGGCGGGGGCCGCGAGGATAAGACCGGGGAGCTGAATTGAAAAGCTCTCTGAATCTATCGCTGCAACAGTGTAGCAGTTTCCTGAGCTTGCCAGATACCGCGCGCGGAGTTGCAGATAAATCAAGCGGTGAGCTGACACATTCATTGCCGAACTTGCTATATTGTGGTGCATTAACCTTTGCAGCAGCCGGTGGGGGCTACAATATCCGATTAAAAACGAGTGGAGAAAAGTCTGTATTTTTGGTTCAGCACAATAACTGAAAACACATAATTGAAAATATATGTTTAGTTTTTGAAAAACCTACGGTGTTAAGTGATTGAAAAAAAAAAATTAAGTGCTGAACAAAGGTTGAACAAGGCTGATCAAGGCTGAACAAGGCTACTTGCTACTTGCTATCTCACAATTTTGACGCAGTTATTGAAAACTTAACCATGGCTCCCAAAGGCAGAGCAACAAAAAAAATACTATTAATTTGGTTAACCCTGCAAATACTACCCCAGGAATTACAGAGAAAACGACAACAGCAATAGTAACAGAGCCAGAAAACCGTAATTCTCAAGTAAATGGCACCACTAAAGAGCCCATTATACCTGAACTATTCAGAAAAAAGACTACAATTAATCTCAACAAAAATAGCACAATTGAGCCGACCCCCTCTAAGGCTTTACCACGTGCTATTTCTAAAAATCCTGATGCAAGTCATTTAGCCAAATTTCCTGCTATTTTAGCTCTAGATGAGGAAGGAGTCGGAGTAAGAGCGGGAGTGAGTGACGATGCAGTATCTGATCTCTGCCTTGCTGTAGAGGGAGTCAGAGTCTCGCCCAGGTTGAATGAACAGCAAGATGCAGATTCTATAGAATCAGGGGGCCAATTCTTTTCAATGTCTGACGTATCGATAGCATCGGAAGGAGACCTCGATGAAGAACTACTAAGCGAGGGTCATCTCCTTGAAAAAGATAGGGCTGATGATTGTAACCAAGTGTCAGAAGAAGATATGCTTGGATCTGATTTTCTAACAAATGAAGGAGTCCCAAATACTGTTCGCAAGGTCATAGAGGCCAAGACAGGTGAGAATATAGACCCCATGAGTCAACCTCAATGGGATGGGGCTGGTATGAATATTGAAACCGACCCCAAATCTCCAGAGTTACTAGAGGAAGATGAAGAGGTCACATTGAAATCTATATATAAGTTACAGACGTCAATGTACCGAATGATTATGACGCACAGAGAGGAAACTAAAGCAGAGGGGCTTCGTACTCAAGGAGCTGTACGTAAGCTCCAGAATGTTGTGCGTCGATTGGCTAAGTCTAGTACGGATACCAATCTGAGAGTACAGGAGACTGAAACGCGCATATCTGCGGTAGAGGATGAGCTAACTCTACAAAAAAACTCAATCAAAGACTTGGATAGCACTAGACAAGATGTCGATTGGAAATTAACTGATTTAGAAAATCGTGCTCGTCGCAACAATTTACGTATTTTGGGAGTGGCGGAAAAATCAGAAGGAAAAGACGTTTGACGGTTTGTTGTGGAGATGTTCTCTGACGCTTTTCAGGATCTTAAAGGATGGGACTGGGACAAAGAAGTCATAAGAGCTCATCGCTTTCCCTTCAACCAAAAACACGATCAGGAGGGGGGGGAATAAAAATCCAAGAGCCATTCTTATATGTTTGCAGAATTATCTTCTCCGTAAGATCTTATATGACCTGGCTAGGCCATCCAAAACTAGAAAGGGTTTGGGGCACGAATTCTTTGTTCGACCAGACTTTTGTTTTGCAACAGTGCAACAACGCTGGAGACTCAAACAGTTAATGGCACCAATACAAGCTAAGGGGGGGCAAACCTTCCTGTTAAACCCAGCTAAGCTTAAGGTTGTGCATAAGGGAAGAACTTTTTTTTTGTATCAGAGATCAAAGCACAACAATTTCTAGAAACTATGTAATAATGTTTTATAGGATAACGGCTAAGGATAACAACTGTTTCTAGATTGAGTGGGCCGACCCTCTAGCTGTGTTTTATTTCTAAGTCATTGCTTTCTTTTGTGCCAGCGGCATATTTGTTTTTTTTCAGGTCGGACTGGCCCGGGCGGAACAAACAGCCCATACTCACTTACCATCAATGAGGGCGTTAGCCCTTACGCTTCTGGTGGGGGGGAGTTGGGGAAAGGGAGGGGTGGGGGGGAAGAGCTGGGGGGGTTGTGGGTGGGAAAAAAGATTTCTTTTGGGGTGCAAGGACATACAGCTGGAAGATGTATTCATTCTGTGTTCAAGATCCATTTACGGCAGGTGCCGAATTCTGGAAATTTCTGTTAACGTATCTTTAATTAGGCTAATTTACCTTAAAAAAAATATATATACAATGGCTAAATTGTCGATATGTTCTATAAATGTTTGTGGCTTAAATGATAAAAGAAAAAGGGGTATAATGGCTCAGATGTTAAAAACTATGACGATGGATATAGTTTGTGTACAGGAGACTCACATCGCCTGGTCTAACAGAGGGTGGTTAAGAGATCTTGGACTGGAAGTTGTAGGATGCTCTCGTCAGAGTTCTACTATAAAAGGGGTTGCAATTCTAAAGAGATATGGAATGGGGGAAATAAAAAAAGTTAAAGAAGACTCATCAGGACAATGGGTGATTGCTGAACTTAAATTTGGAGGACTGGTTATTACTATATGCTCACTATATGCATCTATAATGGATGATCCCACTGCTCTTAATCATTTAAGTGTAGAATTAGCTCAATGGTCATCTAATATTATACTATGTGGAGATTTTAACTTACATTTGGATGAAACATTTGACATTCACAGCAGTACTCCATATAAGGGTAGAAAGAAGAAGGTATTTAGAGCACTCAAAGGGATTATTCAAGAATATAGACTATCTGATGTAGGGCATGAGAAAAGGGGGGGAATGTCTGGATATACTTTTTTTTCTGCCCCGCATCAAAGATTATTTAGATTAGATTACTTCTTTGTATCTAAGGGTTTATATAATGAGCTAGCTCAAGTGGAATATGGGGTTCTTCCAAAAATCATCTCAGATCATAATCCCATAACGTTTAAGTTTGAATTGAGCACTTCTAACACCCCCCGATCATGGTCTTTTAGATTGTAAATTATTGTATGATTTATCCTATATTGATCATATGAATACTTTGATTCCAGAATTTCTTTCTAACAATAAAGGCACTGCTTCCCCAGAAATAGTCTGGGATGCTTTTAAATGTGGGGTCCGGGGAGAAACATTGAGCTACACAATAAGAAAACAAAAGGAAGCTAGAATGCAAGAAGATTCTGAAATCAAAAACCTTAGATCCCTAGAGATTCAGCTTATGCAAGCGTGTAACCAAGGTTTACCTACCGAAAGTATTATAAAGGAGGTAACGATTCTTAATGTCAAGATTTATCAGCGATTTGCCACAAAGTTTGCTCAACAAGTCTCTGCCTTTAGGACAGAGGTTTATGAAGTTGGAGAAAACTCTGGTAAACTCTTGGCAAAGAGGGCTAGACAAAAAGAGACATTTGCTAGTATCAATAAAATAAACAATCAGACAGGGACAACTATTAGCAAATTAGAAGACATTCTTAAAGTATTTAGTGACTTTTATTCTAAGTTGTATGCTGACGATGATCGTCCTGACTGTTTAGATCAGATTACTCGGTTTGTTGACTTAACTTTGAGTACTACTCTATCTAATGAAGAGAAGGTGAAATTAGATTCACCATTCACGTGGGAGGAAATCGAACTCTCTCTGTCTTTAGCTTCAGGAAAAGCTGCAGGCGCCCGATGCCATTCCTTTAGAGTTTTTTAAACAGTTTAGGAATGTTCTAAAATTAGAATTATTGGATCTATGTCTGAATGCTCAACAAGGTAGTGCCCCTCAATCATGGCATGACTCCATAATCACTGTGTTTCTTAAAAAAGGCAAGCCTCCGTTACTACCTTCATCTTTTCGTCCGATATCACTTATAAATGCCGATAGTAAACTTTTTTTCCAAAATTTTAGCTTTACGATTATCAAATATCATTTCCCCTTTAGTTTCTATTTACCAACATGGCTTTATTCCTGCTAGAGACACTGTTGATCACATCCGGCGTGTGATTTCTTTCTTGGATTGGTCTCAAGCAACTCGGTCTAATATTGGACTTGTATTTTTAGATGCTGAGAAAGCCTTTGACCGGGTTGCTTGGGGCTATCTTTGGGAAATCCTGTCCAGAAAGGGACTAGGCCAAGGCATTATAAAAGCTTTAAAAACTCTGTATACCTCCCCTAGAGCGCATATTCGAAATAATGGGCAAATATCCTTACCTTTCTTAATTACTAGAGGCACCCGACAGGAATGCCCCTGTTCTCCGTTACTTTTTGCTTTTTATATTGACCCTCTAATTAATCGTTTTTTTCTGGAACCAAATATTAAACCTATTCACTTAGCTAATATCAATTATCGAGTTTTAGCCTATGCCGATGATATAGTGATAACTACTATGGATGTTCAAACAGCTCTACCTACTATTGATGAGATTGCTAAACAGTTTGGGTCTTTTTCTGGCTATAAACTCAATCTGGAAAAAACACAAATTCTTTGCTCAGGAGAAAACCCACCTGCAAATATCTCTACTACTCCAGAGGTCACATACTTAGGAATTAAGATTTCATTACCCATAGAAAAGATACCAGAACGTAACGTAGACCCTATAATAACTCAAATTAATACTTCGCTGCAGCGCCTAGATCATTTACACTTATCACTTCATGGCAGACTTAACATTTTAAAAATGCTGATTCTACCAAAAGTATTATATCTGTTTCGCACAATACCATTAGAATTTCAACTGCTTTGTTTTAGAAATTTAGAAAGAACAATTTTTCGGTTTCTATGGGGCTATAAACGTCATAGGAAAGCTGCAAAGAAAATGATACTCAGCAATGAATGTGGCAGATGGAATGTTCCTTACTTTCTTTTTTATTATTTTTCTGCGGCATTGCAATACATTAGCCCCTTAATTCTGGGAGATAGAGTGGAAGTGCTCGATTGCCAGACTCCTTCAATTTATCAAATGATTATGGGGGAGAAAGTTAAGGGCAGCTTTTTGAGGATGGTAGAGCCAACTTATTACAAGAAAACCAAATGTAAGATATTGAAGTCCGCTTTTGGAGTCTGGCAAAAAATCAGAAAACATATAAAACTAAGGAAATTAAATTTCTACACCCCCTTTATATCAAAGGACCTCTTACCAGACATTTTCTATGATTTAACCATGTATAGATGGCAGCAGAAAGGAATAAGGTATCTGGGTGATTTATTTTATAATGACCAAATTGTTTCATTTCAGGATTTAATGAATAATTTTTCTGTGGGAAGAAATGATTTTTTTAAATTTCTTCAACTTCGTAGCTTCCTACAGAATCATCCTTTAATTCCTCCAGTCACAATTCCATTGTTAGAGCTCTTGCAAAAAAAACCCGTATAGGAATTATTTACTCTAGCTTAATGCAGGAATATGGGGATGACCTAGGTCAATGCCAGTTGAAATGGGCTAACAGTTTAGGTATACCTGATGTTGATATTTTATTGTCGATTAAAATGGCTTCAGATTGTCTTATAACAAGGATGATGAAATCCCAACATTTCATGTGTATCCATAATCTTTATTACACTCCAAGCAAAATTGTTAGGTGGAGCACGACGGCAGGTACGACCTGCAGTCGATGCGGGCTATATGCAGCTGATGAATTACACATTTTTTTTTGTGTCTCAAACTTTCAATGCTGTATCAACATATTGAAACTTTTTTATCCATTATTTTGAAATGTGAGATTAAGATAACCGCGGAATTGTTATTGCTTGGCATAGACCATACTGCTATTAGTAGACAAAATGGCCAGCAAGGGATTTTGTTTTTTAAGATCTTTACAGCACCTTTAGGACTTGTTGTGTAATCACAGTACCTAAGCAAGAATTCAATCCGTGGCTGTTAAATTACAATAAGCATAGGATGTTACCACACTAACATCACGATAAAGCATAAATGCTCAATAAAACAAGGAACCAGGGTTTATTGTCTGAAACAATAAACCCTGGTTCCTTGTTTTATTGAGCATTTAGTCTACATACCTTGCCCAAGCCCGCAAGGGTATATTGGGTTGCTCACCCTTTGATACATTATACTGCTATTAGGCCAAGACCAACCTCCTACTTTCTTTTTCTCTGTATGGCTGCAGTTAGATCATGTATCACTAAGGAATGGATTAGCCCGGATCCGCCTACATTTTTTATGTGGCGTGAAAAATTATTATTTATGTACAACCTTGAATCTGCTATATATAAGTTAAAGGGGGTTAAAAAAAGAGCCATGGGGGAAAAAATTTGGGCACCAATTGCCGAGTGGATTTAATTTAATTTATTATACTGCTTGACTTATTCTTTCTTCTTTTTTCTTCCTCTTCTCTTTTCCTTTTCTTGTTAAAATCTGTTATATATTTTTAGAACACATTGTTATTCTGCTTATTATGTACTGCGGTATTTCCTTGCAATAAAACAATAAAACTTAAAAAAAAAAAAAAAGGAGCATCATTTGCCGACATCACATCATTGCTATCGTGCAATGACAACAAGCATTTACAATGCAATAGGTCTCGCATTAGGAAAGTTTGAGGTACTGGTTTTGTAAATGTCAATTTTTTTATTAATGTGTTGGTTTTGAAAATAGCGAAATTAATAGCTTGGTCATTGACAATGCCAATAGTTTTAACTTTCGCAAAAGTGACACCTATAGCCTGCACAGATCACCAAGTCGACCATGGGGGGACTGCAAGTGATCCATCAGCATCCCCCTCGGCCGCACTCCGCAGCTGTTTTTGCCCGTTTCCTAATGTAAATCTCGGAACGGCTCCGGTCCTACGAGGCAAGCATGTGGGGCAGAACGTCACTTTGGCGCCTCATTCTTTCGACCAAATCTGCATATGCTGTGCTGTAGTGTAGTTCCTATTTTCCCAATAGGCTCTGCGGATTAGAATAACAAACAATAGTTTAGACGTAGGACTGAGGTCGACTAGGTCTCTATTGAATATGTTAGACTTAATTTAGGTTTGCCAGCTAGCTCAGAGGTCACTAGAAACTTTCTCGAATGAACAGGGAGGAGTGAACTTCCCTGATTAGACAAGAAGGGATTCAGCTTCTGACAACCGCATAAACATGACAACTTTGCTCCCCCAGAATAAGGAGTATATCTCCAGAGTCGTGTGAAAATAGATAGCCATTTCACTCAGTCAATCGTGCATACTTGGTTTCACCAGAGAGCAGAGAAATAGAGAGACGGGCGTTTTCAATAAAAGGTGTTATTTTATTGAGCAGTCTTCTTTCTCGTGCAAGAGAAATGAATTGCCACAATTGCAATACTCGTTATAAAGTAAAGTGCGTACAGTAAAAGGAGTATTATGAAATAATACTGTAAAAGCATTGATATGGTTTCTGAGCCATATGATACTTAAAAGATATAAAATATATACAGTTACATACAATAATAAAAGTTTGACTGAACGTACTCAACTGATGTTTCTAAATATGCTTACCCCAGTGTACCTAACCTAAGCCTTGTACGTGGGAAGGAGTAAAGGAGTTTTTAAGTTAAGTTAGTTTTGCCAAGAATCTGACTCAAGAATTCTCTAAGGATCTAATCAGCTCCGTACCTTGGTTTTAGAATGAAGGAGGTCTTGTATCTCGCTCTCAGGACTCGATCTCCCAGTAACCTGCAGGGGTGACTGGAAACACTGGAGCTGTATTTTCTCAGTAGGAGAAAAAGACAGCGTCTTTCTCAGTGCGTCAAAATGGGAGGGACGGCTTCCTTCGGCACTCGCAACTGCTGGGCTTCGGATAAGTAGATAGCCACTCTGCGCCAAAACACCGTGTGTTGCTTAAGGCAAACGCTGGTATATTTTTACCTGGAAGGTGCCGTGTTTGACGTAAGTTTGGACATAAGACGTCAATAAAAGATGTCACTAAGAACTGGCCGTTCTTTCCGTGCTCGCAGGAGTTCTAGGACAAATCAAAACAAAAGCATGGGGAATTCATAGGTTGCTGGAGGTTTGATTTGTTTAAAGAACTCGTTGTACTTTCTAGGAGTCTAAGGAAGTAGCCTTGCCGTATTTGGATTGCATTGGCTATTACTAAATATGGATTTGATTCTTATGCCTTTATAAGGTAATGATTTGTAATAACCACATAAGGGCATAAATCGTGAATATTTAATTAGGGTCCTAGATACGTTCACAACACCCACTCCACGTATAATGTCCATCCTTACTAAATACTAAGCAATATATAAACATATAGATATGCATTTGTTTTCCAGCCCACCCCAAAATACATTGAATGCATTTGAAATTGTATAGATACACGAAAAGGAGTATTATACTGTACACTTTCAAGCAGTGGTATCATTCAGATAATGCAAATATAAATATCAGCTGAAATAATTGCGAAAATTACATTTATGAAATGGCTCTTAACCTCATGCGCGCTAGCGGTTTTCCAGCTGTGTGCTGAGTTTTTTAAAAACCTGCGTCACATGACGAGCTCAGCTCGTCATGAGCGTACGACAGGCATAACTGAGCGTCGAAGGGGTTAATACAGAAGAGAAGGTCGAGACCATTTCATCACATATTTATACAAGATTGTACATGTGCTAGAGTTTGATTGAAAATATTGTCTCTAGAGTCTCTAAAAATAGAGGTTCTGTTCTTTAAGAATACTTCTATTTTAAGCACCATGTGCCAAAAAAAGGTAAATATTTTGGAAATTGGGGAAAAATAATTTCGCTTTCATGGGAAAAATAGTTCCAAATGTTTTCAGTAGTGTAGTTTAAAAAAACTGAAGGCCGAATTCAAAGTTCAGGGAACGCTGTGTCCTTGCTATTTCAATTGTTATTCTCGTTGTAGGAGAGGACATTACCTCAGCTAGACCGGCAAAAAATTAGTCTACAACAATAGGTGAAAGTTGGGCCAACGCTCAAAAATCAGAAATAGTGCATATATGCGATGCATTGCTATCATCGGTGTTCAGATCAGCAATGTTTACAGAAGGTTGTACCTGTGTGGTGCCGCTTTCATCTCGTACTTCACCGCCACCTAATCGTAATGGTGAAGTCTCAACTAATGCCGTCATCAGAATCGGTAGTCGCTGGGGACAACACGTTGCATGAGTCGTTACTGGACAAAGCAAAGCGTCGATATCCATTGATACTGCTGATGGTAGTGTAAGACAGACGTCCAACATGCATTCTTCTCCGCAGAGCAGACATCGAAGCACAGGTAAGATGCAATTTTGCCAGATCGGTCTCAATGAAAGAAACCAGGTAGTATTCAGAACTCTTAGCCGGGCCAATCCGAGGACCTTAGTGATACGGTCTCGGTATCGTATTGCTAGGATTGTTTCTTCAATCGTAGCCTGAGTTTCGTCTGTGACTTGGCTTGCCATATCGGAGCAGAAGGAACAAAAATAAAATTCCTGCTACGAGTCCCAAAATAAGAGGCATGCCACCGAAAAGAGAGTTCACAAAATTCGGGAAGATGCCCAGAACCGTTTCAAAAGGTGTTAACAGTCCTGAAAAAATTGTCTTAAATACATTTGCGATGCCACTGGTATCTGACATTTTTAAGATTTGGCTTAACATTTCTACGAAATGCACGGGGCAGTTTGTCGATAATAGGGTATGTCTCTACTCTACGAGTGTCTCTCCCCTGAGTCGGAAGCCGGGGGCTTAGTCTGCCATCACTGGTTTTAAAATTGTATTTATCATTTGTCATTCTACGCACTGAATATGGTTTGCTTTTTTAAATTACCTGCATATTCTTGAGCCTCATTCGAACCTCGATTCCCGGCGCACACGATTAGGTAGTGACGCTCGGGGAGAAAGGGTTCTAGCCGCCATCTTGAGCGGAGGAAAGGGTTGCGGTCCAGCTGTTGGCCGCCTCCCACCCTCCTCATAACCTGATATAAGGACATGACCTCCCGTCATCGCAGCGGGCGCGCCAGCGGTGCGTCAAAGGCAAGCCCCTCTGCGCCTGGACCGGGCCCAGGCCCAGGGCCATGCCCCCTGGTCGGACGCTGACACGGACCCCTTATTCCAAAACCATGGTATTGCAATACCGACCAGACCCAGCCAACAATTGCTCTAAGCATGATCCGGAGTCTATCCCTTTAATAAATAACAGCAGCTGCCCTCTCTGTAAAACCTTGCTACCCTTTCTCACGAATACTACATCCATCAGTAAACAGAGAGTTAAAACAAATCTAAATATATCCACAGCACTCATCAATGCTCGATCGCTAGGCAGACACAGACAGGACATATCAGACCTTATAACGGACAGGAAATTAGACAAACTATTTGTCACAGAAACCTGGATGGACAACGCTTCAGATCCTGATCTAGTGGTTGCTGTTCCACCTGGATATAAAATCTATCGATATGATAGACAAATAAAGAAGAGAGGTGGATTGGGAATTATTGCCCGCAACACTTTTAAGGTGACGCGGTCTCCTATACTCCCACCATCTTGTGAAGCAACTCATTTTTCCATTATGTTGACACCCTTGCATAATTTCAAAGGAGTTCTCCTGTATAGACCTCCAGGAGCTCGTACACAATTTCTCCCCAATTTGAACCTACTGCTCGAATCACTAGCAACAGAGGACTGCTTTACGGTCTTAGGTGATTTTAATTTCCACCTAGAAAAACATGACAATAATGAAACACACACATTACTGTCTGATATGGAAATCCTAGGACTGTCCCAACTGGTTACCTCATCCACACACGAGGCCGGTCACACCCTGGATGGCATCTTTTCTAACTTGAGGGGGATTCATTTACAAGACATTCTCCCGCTCCCTTGGTCCGACCATCATGCCGTCCTTTGTGAGATTTCCATCAATGATGCCCCATCAGGTAGACCGACCAACCCTTGTCGTACCCCCTTCAAAGCCTGGAATGATCTAAACAATGCAGACTTTAGAGAACTACTGGATAGCACTTGCCCTACTATTGCAGAGGACCCCAATATTGCCATGAGTCAATACTCAGAGTGGTTAGGTAATGCCATAAAAACAATGGTACCACATAAAACCATATCTAGAAACAGGACAGCTCCCTCCGCCCCATGGTTCTCGGAAGGGCTTAGATCACAAAAACAAATTTGCAGGAATCGTGAGAGGATTTGGCGCAGATCCTACGACACAGAAAGCAAATCCCGCTATAAGGAAACTCTTGCCAACTATAAAAAAATTATCACTGAGGCAAAAATAGATAGCGCAAAGAACTCAAACAAACAACTCTATGAGGTAGTGAAGCAACTAGTGGGGAATACTCCCGACCTGGCCCCTCCCCCCTCTCAATCATTTTGCGATGCGTTGGCCAATTTTTTTTATACTAAGGTCAATGATTTTTATGTAGCCTTTTCTTCCAAAGATAATCCTATCACACACCCTACCTGCACCATCCCCTTTGCCGGTTCTTTCTCTCAATTTAAAGAAATAACAGAGCAACAAACTATGGACATCATTAAAACTATAAAAACAGGATTGGCTCTAGACCCATCTCCACCAAACATTTTTCCTCCAGTTCTGGACTTATTAACTCCAGTAATCACGCAATTATGTAATGTCATGTTTAAGTCAGGGATCTACCCCAATGTTTTGAAAAACACTCTCTTAAAGCCACTCCTAAAAAAACAGCATCTGGCCATAGACGAACCAAAAAACTTCAGACCAATAGCTAGTCTTCCTTTCTTGGCCAAGGTGGTAGAGAAAGCTATGAACCAGCAGCTGTCTGAGTACATCGAGGAACATCAACTGCTGGACAACACCCAGTTTGGATTCCGTAAATTTCACGGCACGGAAACTGCCCTCATTAAAGCCGCCGATTACATCAGAGTCATCAGAGATCAAGGGGGAACGGCAGTACTTGTACTGCTGGACCTCTCTGCGGCCTTCGACACGGTCGATCACTCAATCTTGATCGACCGTGTCGGAAGGATGGGCATACAACTGGGAGCTAAGAACTTACTGGCCTCTTTTTTGTCTGGCAGGACTCAGGCAGTTACACTAGGGCCATTTCAATCAGCCGAGCTGTCCCTACCATGTGGGGTCCTCCAAGGCTCATCCCTTAGTCCGACACTGTTTAACATCTATGTGTCGGACCCTGCAAGAGTCATCAAACAATATGGGATGGGCCTTACCTCCTACGCGGATGACACCTGGTTAGTCCTCGCTATTAACAAAGACGGAGAAGAGGTGGCTGAGCGCTTCCAGGAAGGTATGCAGGCAATTGGAAACTGGATGTCCTCCAGCTGCCTTAAACTTAACTCCGAGAAGACCGATGTTGTCATCTTTGGGAAACTCTGCCCACGCTGGTCATCCGTCTGGTGGCCTTCATCGTTTGGAAACCTGTCCCGAAGGTTAGGAATTTGAGAGTTGTTTTTGATGAACATCTTAACTTTTCCGCGCATGCTAATCAGACAGCGGGAACAGCTTTCCATAAGCTAAAACTCATTAAAAAAATCATGCTGTTTCTACCCGACAGTGCAGGCAAAACTCTGGTCAGCACACTTGTACTCTCATCACTCGACTACTGCAACGGCCTGTTCGCCAATGTTCAAGTTCGGGTTGGTAACAAAATGCAATCAGTACAAAACGCTGCGGAAAGATTGCTTTCCAGAACCCCCAAATTCAAACCTATTGCCCAAACTATTCGGAATTTTCAATGGTTACCGATTAAAAATCAAATAAAATTCAAAACACTTTGCCTGGTATTCAAAGCACTGCATAATTTAGGCCCGCAGTTTCTTAGGAACCAGTTTATACAATATCATCCTCCAAGGCAACTGAGATCGGTGAACTAGCACCAATTAACTGTTCCCCGCACAAAAACAGTCTCCTGGGGCGACAGACCCTTCCCAGTCACGGCAGCCAGACTCTGGAATTCACTCCCGCTGCCAATCAGATTAAGTATTTCCCTTTATTCCTTCCGCAAAGGTTTAAAGACTTGGTTGTTCACCCAGTAACCCTCAGGAATCATATGAGAAGAGCCACGAGTCGAGTTTTCAGCGCCGAGACGCCCACTGGCATTCGTTCGCGCTTTACAAATCTAAAATATATATATATATATATTTATATATATATATATATATATATCTCTCTGCCGCTGTCCTTGCAGCTTGCAGGTCATACGTCTCTTTGGACGAGGTTAAAGGCACAGTTGTCTGTTAAAGAATAGACTTCATTCTGCTTAAAGTGTCAATTCGAATAGAAGAGATATTCACAGAAGTCCATAATGCCGCCTCCATGTCTGGATTGCTGTTTGGATACAATACTTGCACACAACAAATGACCCTGGAAGTAACGCCCACGAGATAGGGTTTTCCTGGCATCATGCCACAACAGCTGTGGTCACTTAACATAACGTAGCTACCATTGGAACGTTGTCTGAAAAAGGGCTCTATCTGTGTAGCTGGGGTGCCGTGCAGATGACATGAAAGGTTGTTTGATGAACCTTTGCAAGATCCATGCAAGTTTATACCTTGGCATAGGAGTGTACCGCTCAGTGATGTTTTACAATTATTACCACTAAGAAATACCTCTTTCTTTCCCCCACTTCAACATCTAGGTGTATAAGGTAAATTCCAGGTTGATTTGATGTATCCTTTACCCAACCTTTCATACAGGCCTGCTGGTATATACTTTTGGCAGTATTGAAACTGAAAAGATGTTATCGGGATTGTAATGGTGCCTTGTATTATCCATTCAATGACAGATCTTTCTGACATTATCAATGGTAATCTCTCAAGTTTTTCAATGCTCAGCACCGTTTAGTCTGCTCCTTTTTGTGCCAACGAGATTTGTAAGGTTAAAGGTAGAAAATAATGACGTTATGTTGATTAGACGCCATGGCACGTGACCTGAACTGAGGTTTTGTAACGTCCAGCCTAGCTGTACAATAGAACGCAATTGGGACTGACCATGTTGTAACATTATCATATCCTGTTCTATTATATCAATAGCAGATGATACAATGCTGTCCAGTGAATAGATTCTGGAGGACAGAGTTGTTAACACATTTTCCACTACAGAAAGTGTTTTTTCCAAATTAATACGATCAATTTCTTGTATTTTTTCTGCAGTTTGAATTTGATTTAATTTCCAAGCTTCACTGTAATCTGCGTATATACCAGCATACATGAAACGTTTTTGACGCTGTTTGCGAGGTCCCAGTCGACTCGTGACCAGTGCGTGGGTGACACAGTCTTTCTTGTCTCGAGGGGGATCCAGCGGAAGATCTTTTTGAGAATGCGAAGTACGTTGAAGCAGGAGGACGAGACGGCGTTGACTTGTCTGGACATCGAGAGAGAGGAGTCTAGGATGAAGCCAAGGTTACGTGCATGGTCTGTGGGAGATGGTGCTGTGCCCAGAGTGGAGGGCCACCAAGAGTCGTCCCAGGCAGAGGGGGAAGATCCTAGGATGAGCACCTCGGTTTTGTCTGAGTTGAGTTTTAGGCAGCTATGTTTCATCCATTCGGCTACTTCTTTCATGCCTTCGTGAAGATTGGTTTTGGGGGTGTTGGGGTCTTTGGTGAGGGACAGGATTAACTGGGTGTCGTCGGCGTAAGAGATGATGTTGAGGTTGGGTTGACGCGGATTGGTGGCGAGAGGACTCATGTAAAGTTTGTAGAGGGTGGGACTGAGTGAAGATCCTTGTGGTACGCCACAGATGACTTCAGTGGCCTCTGAGTTGAATGGGGAAATCGAACTCTTTGAGTTCTCCCAGCGAGGAATGAGATGATCCAGTCCAAGGCTTTTCCTTGTATGCCGATGTTGCTGAGGCGTTGTATAAGGGTGCTGTGGCAGACTGTGTCGAAAGCCGCGGAGAGGTCGAGTCGAATGAGGGCCACAGTTTCTCCGTTGTCTAGTAGAGTTGGGATGTCGTCAGTCTCAATGACTTTGGCCGGGAATGGGAGGAGGGATATGGGTCGGTAGTTTTTGAGTTCCGAGGGGTCTGCTGTGGGTTTCTTCAGAAGGGCGCTGAGTTCGGCGTGTTTCCAGCTATCTGGAAAGGTGGCAGAGTTGAACGAGCAGTTGATGACGTCACAGAGATGGGGTGCGATGATGGAGTCAGCTTTGTTGAAGATGTAGTGGGGGCAGGGGTCGGTTGGCGAACCAGAATGGATTGAGTTCATTAGGCGGGTGGTGTCTTCAGTAGTGATTGGGTTCCAGTTGCTAAGGTTGTTAGTTGGCGGAGTAGGATCTAAGGGGGGTTGGGAGGGCTGATCGCTGGGGGTATTCTCGAAGCTGTTGTGGATGTCGGCTATTTTGTTGTAGAAGAAGGAGGATTATGCATCGCAGAGGTCTTGGGAGGGAGTGATGTCGTTAGATGCTGCGGTGGGGTTGGTGAATTCTTTGACGATGTTGAAGAGTTCCTTGCTGTTGTGAGGGTTGTTGTCGAGACGATGCTTGAATGCTGATTTCTTGGCGGATCAAATCAGTTGGTGGTGTTTGCAGGTGGCTGCCTTGAGGGTGGCCATGTTGTCGGTGGTTGGGTTTTTTCTCCATGTTTTCTCCAGGGTGCGGCATAGCTTCTTGGATTTTTTAAGGTCATCGTTGAACCAGGGAGCCTTTTTGCTGGTTGATTTGATCTGGTGCTTTTTCAGGGGTGCTAATTCGTCCGCACTGAGGGTGATCCATTGCTTGAGATTGGTGGCCGCTTGGTTTGGGTCCAGTGAGAGGGTGGGAGGGTTTTGGTTGAGTGATGTGAGGAGTTGGTCGGAGGTGATTTTGTTCCAGTTTCTCCGAGGAATAGGTTGTGGGCGGTTGTGGTTCAGGGTGGTTTTGTAGCTGAAGTGAACACAGCTGTGGTCCGTCCAATGGAGAGCTGTGGTGCGATCGAAGGTGATATGCTTGCTGGAAGTGAAGATAGGGTCGAGTGTGTGTCCGGCAGCATGGGTGGGGGTGTCAACAAGTTGTTTGAGTCCGAGGTTGGCCAGGTTGTCTAGAAGGGTGGTGGTGTTGCTGTCGTGTTTGTTTTCAAGGTGATAGTTGAGGTCTCCTAAAAGAATGTAGTTCTCGGAGGCGAGGGCATGTGGGCTGACGAAGTCCGTGATGTCATCGCAGAATTGGGTGCGGGTACCTGGAGGCCTGTAGATGAGGGTGCCTCTAAGTGTGGTCCTAGGGTCAGTGTGGATCTGGAAGTGGAGATGTTTGGCGGTTGCAAGGTTATCGGCGGAGCTGGTCGTGATTTTGATGGTGTTCCTGTGGATGATGGCGATGCCTCCTCCTGTTTGATTGGTGCGGTCTTTTCGGATAATCTTGTAAGCGTCCGGTATGGCTATGGCGATGTCGGGTGCTGATGATGTGTTCATCCATGTTTCTGTGAGGAAGGCGATGTCCGGTGACGCAGTGTCGAGTAGGTCCCAGAGTTCAGTTGCGTGTCTGTGGACCGAGCGGGTGTTAAGCAGGATGCACTTCAGGCGGTTAGAGTCGGAGTTGTGTGTGGAGGGAGTGGGTTTGGTGAGGGTCCTGAAGCAGTTGAACTTGCAGGAGGGGCAGGCGAATGGGCCGTGGGTACGTCCTGGAGTGGCTTCGCAGCATTGTGGTGTGCGTCCGGGGTTGAGGGCGAGGAGAGTTGCGGCATCATAAGTGGTTTTAGTGGGTTGGGAGTGGCGGGGACCAGGGGGACAGGCGCTGGGCGCGGACCAGGCGCGGACGGGCGCAGACGGGCTTACCTTTGGCGCACCTTCGGCGTGACCGGTGCGCGGGAAGGCATCTGTCATAAGTAGATGGAGGAGAGGGGAGGGGCGAGGGCGGGGCAGCTGGGAGGCGGGATCGTGGTGGGGAACTGGGCTCGGGGTTAAACACCAAACAACAAAATGGCTGCGAGCCAAAAAGTCTAACACAAACAGATTAGGGCACAACCTGAGTTAGGCTAGGGAAAGGGCAAAGGCGCCAGCACAATCAGCCCAAAATCAATAACACAGTTTAAAGGCAGAGAACACAGTTGATTGGTAAATTAATGTGCACTGTGGCAGTATAGCACTCTGAAGTGATCCAAACTCCTGTGTAGCGCTACGGAAATTAAACAGCACTCCAGCACACGAGAAAGTGGCAGTAGTGCGAGCAGAGCGCTACTTCATTCGATCAGGCACGCATAGAGTTAAGCAGCAGTAGTGCGAGCAGAGCGGGACCCAAATTCTATTAATATCAAATCAGCGGTAATGCGAGCAGCTGTAGCGTGAGCAGAGCGGGCACAAATTGAATCTGCAGTAATGCGGGCGGAGCGTTAATAAAACAGAATTCGGCAAGCAGCTGTATCGTGAGTAGAGCGGGCACAAAATGAATCTGCAGTAATGCGGGCGGAGCGTTAATAAAACAGAATTCGGCAAGCGGCTGTAGCGTGAGCAGAGCGGGCACAAAATGAATCTGCAGTAATGCGGGCGGAGCGTTAATAAAACAGAATTCGGCAAGTAGCAGTCTGTAGAAATATCTTATCGATAAATTAGACCGAGCACGGTGTCCCTGATGTGGGCGCCACGCCCCGCATTAAATTTTAAAAAATACCAAAAATAAACTGAGCAAGATGTCCCTGAAGGGGGCGCCCCATTCTCTATTAAAGTTTGAAATAAAAAAAAAAACAGAAAACGAAATGCAACTTAGGTTAGGAAGCGGCCGCCATTACCAAAGCAGGCACCCTATGCATCCTGTGTCCCTTAATGAAGTAAATAGTTGTTGGAACTGGTAATGAAATCACCCGAGTTAGGACATGGGTGGTAACAACTGGAGACAAGGCAGTAACATGGAGGGACTAACAAGCATCATAATGAATCGGAAGCCAGTATTTACCAAGGACAATGACACCAGCCAATGAAAAGTTGGTAAAATTAAATAAAAGACAAAATAGGTTAATCTTGCCATTGTATCGCTGTATTTCTCCAGACACTGGGCAGACAGTTTGGGGTTTCTATTTCCAAATTGCTTTTATCTGGTATCTTATTCCTGTGAGTTCCTTTGAAGAACATTTCTTCAGAAAATTCCGACGGGCACATGTTTACAAAGGCAAGTCCCATGATTGGATGTATGCACGGTTGCTGCCTGGCATGGAATGGGTGCGCTGGTGCTGTGGCTGCCAAATGTATTTCGTTCAGTGGCGACAGAAAACAAATGCTTTGTTATGCAGGTCTATAATAAATGTTTCACCTGTTTTTATTTATTTATTTATTTATAAAGTTTTATATAGCGCAAACTTGATCCCGAAGGATATCAGAGCGCGTTACAATTTGAGCATGCAAAAAGTCAACAAGGTATTCAATACTACTGTTATGAGGGACGGGGCCGATAGATAGAGTTGGAACGAAACCGACCAAGGCTCAGGTTATCTAGATCAGTGGTTCCCAACCTGTGGTCCACGCCCCCCTAGGGGATCCACAAAGCCTCCTCAGGGGTTCTGCAACTGCTTAGAAAATTAAGCATATGTAAAGGAGCTAAATATACAATTGTTAAAATTTGCCTTTTGTGCCTAACAAATTTACCTTTCCCCGCTCCCCAATCTTTTGTTTTTTCACAACTCTCAAAAAAGCTGCAACAAATAACTTGTGCAAACGTGTAAGCCCTCTTTGGCAGCCGAGAAAGTGTTAACTGATGCTGAAAGCGCCCGTTAGTGCCCGCAGGTATGAATGTTCTCGAATCAAAATTATTACCGCTTAGAAAAGAAACTGGAGGAGTCTCAGAATGAAAAGGAATGGTTTCCTATCGGTCCTGATGTCACGCATTTCAACCTTTAAATAGCCAATGTGTTACATAGACTTCAGAGTCACCCGCAGGTGATCGATTCTTGTGAAAAGGTATGTAAATTCGTACCCGGCGAGGGCACCCATAACAAAACCTGCACGTTTACCGCCCTAGCCAATAAAGCTGAGGCGGTACTCAGGCACTGGGCTAGCCTCTGGGAACAGGGAGGAAAGGGTCGACTCACACAGTGCCTCGACGGCCCGCCTCTCGGAGCAGTGTTTACACTCTGAATATGAAAGGGATGCAGTCCTGTGGTGCCCAGCCCCAGCCTATCCTATTAAAAGCCTGCCCTCCGAGCCGTAGGGGCGTCGAGATTGTTATTAAGTACACCGCTTGTGGATGACGACCAGCCGCCTGAAGCTGAACTCAGACAAGACGGAGGTCCTCATCCTGGGCTCCTCACCCTCCGCCTGGGACGACTCCTGGTGGCCTCCCGCCCTGGGCACCGCACCCAAACCGACAGACCATGCACGCAACCTGGGCTTCATCCTGGACTCCTCCCTCTCCATGACCAGGCAAGTCAACGCCGTCTCCTCATCATGCTTCAACATCCTACGCATGCTACGGAAGATCTTCTGGTGGATCCCCACAGAGACCAGGAAGACCGTCACCCAGGCCCTCGTCACCAGCCGACTGGACTACGGCAACGCCCTCTACGCCGGCACCACCGCCAAGCTCCAGAAGAGACTCCAGCGGATCCAAAACGCCTCAGCCAGACTCATCCTCGACATCCCACGAACCAGCCACATCTCCGGACATCTGAGAGACCTCCACTGGCTCCCCGTCAGCAAGAGAGTCACCTTCCGCCTCCTCACCCACGCACACAAAGCCCTACACGACCAAGGCCCGAGCTACCTCAACAGCCGAGTCAACTTCTACGCTCCCAAACGCCACCTCCGATCTGCCAGCCACGCCCTCGCCGCCGTCCCCCGCATCCGAAGAGCGACTACAGGAGGAAGGTCCTTCTCCTACCTGGCCGCCAAGACCTGGAACTCCCTCCCGACCGACCTGCGCCTGACCCAAGACCACCTCTCCTTCAGGAAGAAGCTGAAGACCTGGCTGTTCGAGCAGTAGCGGCACCCCCCCCCCCCCCCAGCGCCTTGAGACCCTACGGGTATGTAGCGCGCTCTATAAATGTCTATGATTGATTGATTGACCGCTTGAAATTAAAACAAGCCTTTTGAAGAACTTTTTCAGCAGCAGAATAAGTCCGCAATGCCATCGTGACGTGGGAGGTGAACCGCAGGGCCTCTGGGGGCGGAGTCATAACGGAGACATTGAGAGCATCCAAAAGGGGAAAACAGATCACGAGGAGCACCTTCCTGATCAGCCTGTCTCAGTGGAACACTAATGAGACTGTGACTTGCCAGCCGCAGATCGGTTCCTATGTTCTTCTGCCGTTGACCATCAAATGGAGCTCAGGTTTCGACTATTATTTCTGTGATATGTATTTACCGAACTTAGATTAACGCACACGTGTACTAAGGATGAAAGGTGTACTTAAATTAAAAAAGATGTACTCAAAATTTGGAACCACAAAAGCGCTTCAGAAAGAAAGTTGACACGAACAAGAACAAAGCTTAGCCCATAGGGATCACATTTTATCTTTTTTTAAAGAGAATACAACAGTTAACAAGCTGAAAAGACACACTCACAAAACAGAGCTCACCTTTGTGGTCCGTTAGCCAGGGGTTCCGGACTAGTTGCTTCCCTGTGAAATGGATCCAAAAACAGAAGAAGCCGGCGAGTGCTGCACGCGCGAACCACAGGGAGACATGCGATTTCAATTATCGCGCCCGTGCCTGGGCACGATAATTGAAACCACATGAGGGCCTGGTGCATGTAATAGACACCAATAGGCCATGGGCGGAGCAACGCGACCACCTTTGGCCTATTGCGTGCTGTCTTAGCGAAAAACACACACGCAAAGCCCAATCGGGTGGCACAAAAGGAAAAGCACACGCACGAGCGTGTGCAATTCCTAGGTCAGCCTATGAAACCCCATTTTTCACCTACTAAATGTCTCGCACTGCAACGTTAGGCGTGAAAACTAAAAACGGCCCCTGGGGCCCAAAACCGCCCCCCATCCTAGCTGCATACCGGGGAAACGCCCGGTGCCCACTATGGCCAGTCCGGCCCTGCTCCTAGTGAGACCAGGGAGAACTCTGCTGGTACCCCTGCTTCCTGGGAACACGACTCCTCCCTCAAGGCTACACTAGTCAATTCATGGGGCAGTGCTCCTGTGGGTGCAGTGGTGGCTTTCTTGGGACATCTAGGATCCCCTATAACGTGGCCCACCTGACCAAAAGCATAACAGGCCAGGGGGCCCTTCTGGGCAGGCTTACCTGCAGGGACACATGGCTTCTTCTCACTGGGGGGCTGGGAACCCTTACCTTGGTTCCCTTGGGAATTACTTTGAGGCCCTTTTTGGAACTCATTATGTTTACCCTTGTTGCCCCCACTCTTCTGCTGGGGACCCTGCCCAACTTTGGCGGAGTCTCCCACATGACCTTTGAGGAGCCTGGTATTGACCCAGCGGAATGCCTCCACAACAAGCTTCCAGGGGTCAGTCAGCTTACTGTCAATCAGTTGCTGGTGTAGCTCTGGAAAACAACTACCAGACAAGTGCTCCCATGCAACCAGATCATTGAGCCCCTCAAAATCATTTACCTGGCAACCTTTCACCCCACCATCCAGTGCTCTGCAAAAATAGGACACATACTCCACCCAAGGGCTTGACTCCAGCTTCGTACAGGCCCTCAGCTTCTGCCTGTACAGTTCTGGGGTCAACCATATATTCAGATCAAGGCTTCCTTCATATGGTCATAAGAAATTTGCTCCTCGGTTGGTAAGGCTAAAAAAAAGTGTCCCTCCCCTCTGTTATGAAGCGGCTCTAAAACCCCGCTCCCTAGTCTTTCTTAGGGATTCTGCGGGACCTCATTGCTACCTTTTATGCCTTAAACCACTGACCAATATCCTCATTCCTTACAAAATCCTTAATCCTTAATCACTTCCTTGAAGATGTATTCCCTCTCTTTTCCAGGGACTGGCAACAAGCTGCCACCATTGGAACTGGGCGCTACACTTTTGGCCTTTATGTGCAGTTCCTTCAAACCTCTCTCATGCTATAAAAGCATCCTCTTTTCCTCCATGGCCAATTTCTGATTTTTTAACTCCAATTTCTTACTCTCCATGTCACACTCCTTCCCCACTCCTTTGTAAGCTCCAACTCATGCACTCTGATTCTCTCCCTGTCCTCCAACTACTCTGGAGACAGCCTACAGCGTCCTTGAAGACGCACAGCTGCCCCCCCTTGATGGTAATTTCCCTCCAGGCAGACCCAATAGCCCGTCCTGCTGTCTATCTAAAATCTCATCCTCCAACATAGGCACCGCTGTATGTTTACTGGCATTCCCTGATTCCAACCAGGCCCTCAGGCCTTTTGGTATTCCTTTTTTCTGGTGAGGCCTCTTACTGAGATTTAACATTTCTAGCAGACAGCTTTCAATTGTGGCACAGTGTAGGTTTCAAACCCATCCTCTTCAAATTCAATATCCACAGAAGCAAGTGATACTGGTTTTGTCATGGTGAAAATTGCAAGTTCTTAAGTTACAAACAGAAAATGTTCAAGAAAGAAAAAGCTGCACCAATTGTATGTGGTTGCGTAATGGTCTGCACTATACTAGTAGTGTACACCAATCACTGTATGTAAGGCACAAATGCAAGTCCAGATCCTCACCGCTGACCACCAATGGTAGAAATGGGGGTCTCTAGTTGGCAATAGCTTGCACCATTGTCCAAGTAGGGACTTTTCTTCCCAGTAGGGTCTCTAGAGTTCACATAATCCTGGGTAATTTCTCCTCATTCTTAAACTTTCCCCAAAAAGTACAGAATTAGTCATTACAAATCAGAAACAAATTGTTAAAGCAGAGTAGACATGTGATATGCATTTGATATTCAGCCATGTTCAGGGCCCAGCCTGCTGCTTGAACCTAGGCCCCAATTATAAAAAGGAACAAAAGAGTATACAATACACCAATTGCACTTTTTGTTTATGCTCCACAGCCTTTATAAGCCGTTAGTGCTACTATAGCCTGTCCTAACCTCATCACACCTGAATGATCCCAAGATCTGTACTTGTCCATCGCAAGTGTCATTAAAATCATGTATTGTGAATACAAAATGTTATAACCACTGTAAAACAAGTAAGTTGTACAAAGGTAAAATCAAATGATGATGTCCCAGATTGCAAAAGCAGCTTTGGGTACGTTTGTTGAGCCAAGAATTATTATTTCTTGAAGATTTTTTCCACTAAGAGGCCTATTCTGCCCCCAAACCCCCCCCCCCCCCTCCCCACACACACACACCTTACCCATGTCTCAGGATTCCCTTGGCATTACCTAGGGACATATATGTCAAGAGGGATATAAAGCAGTAAATGTTTATTCTTGTGGTAACTAAAGTACAAAAGGGGCAAATGTTAGTAGGTAACAAAGGGTTTTGTTCTTAAGAGAAAGCATTTCTGATATGTTCACGTCAGTTGTTATAACTCGCCCAGGCAGTTCTGTATCACAAGAATTCAATACTCAATCATCCACATGGGCTGTGGACATAGTGCATGATAACAGAGCATAAATATAAGCATTTTGTAAACGCCTGTGAATAGAGAATGGGCCTAGAAGTTATGGAAGAACTGTAGCGTTGTCTTTGGAGCTCTTAACGCATGGGGAGCAGTGATCAGGTTGTGGAAGAAGTAAAGCGAATATCATGTTGGGGCTATCAACGCAAATGGAGAAATTCTCTTAGTGAGCACCTCTTTGGGGTGTGCCATTCTCCCTGGTTGTCAGTGTGCAATTAGCGGCATATCAGAGTCAAACTATGATATTCTGCTCACCTCCTGGAAAAAGTAGGTGAACGTACAGGTGAAGAAAATTTCATTCGAAAGAGATCTGGAAAGCCTCCAACACCAACCCAGCTTCACTAAACTGGACACCTCCTATATCCTGGGCAAACCCTAGCCTTACTTCAAGCAAGCCATGACAGTTCAAACCCGGAAGAAAATCTCATACATGAGGGGGGCGTGGCCAGCAGCATGGCCGACTAGACGTGCCTCGCCGGAGCTCCGGCCGAGTTGCCCCGTAATCCGACTTATATCCTCTTAATCAAGCTTGAAACAGCACCAGATCGGAGATAAACTACTGCGATATCTGGAGAGAGAGCCGCCTGGGAGGTGCAAGCCTGCTTTCGCTGGAATTCGGTGTGAAACTGAGAAAACAGCGGAGCGACGGCGGCCATGATGGCGACCGCGAGGTGCGGAGGACCGCGAGGTGCCTAGAGCTACGGCCGGCGGATCAGCTGCCGGCGCCTTCCGCCTGGAGCTCCCGTGACCCTCCTCACGGTCAGGGGGAACTGGGCACCATCGGTGGGCGGACGGAGATCGATCGAGGGGATCGAAGGCATACGATTGCCTACACCAAGATGGCGGCCGGCAGGGAGTGACGAGACGGAGGAAGACACCCGGATCGCATCGGCTCACCACGAAGCTCGGGGGGTCAAACACTGGCTGGGAGGCGAGGGGAGAGTGTGGCAAGACTTGCTGGAGCGGCAGCCCAGTTTCATTGAATCCGCGGGATACGACCGCACCCCACTAAGTCGCCAGCTGGCGCCGACATGGCGGCGGAGTGATCCAGGGGGCCCGTGAGCTGGAAGCAGGAGCGACGCAGTAGAAGGGGCACACTGGAGTCAGCGAGAGTCTGACCTGCATGGAAGAGGTCTCTTCGAACAACCAGCGGCCTACGGGTGGAACGACCGAAGACACGGTTTACCTTGGTGCCCGGCCAGCGGGCGTAGGAACCGCGGTAGAGACCCACGCTGCCGCCGAAACCATCCGGCGGCTCCCGCGCTGGCCTAAGCCCTGATACTGGGACAGTGATTTCCACATACTCTCCTGGGTTTCCATACGGAGAAACGATGGGGAAGAGAGACCCGGCGCCCAAAACCACGCGGCAGGGCCCTATGGACAACTTCGCGGCACCACGGACCATGGCAGACCAACCAAGCTCCCGCCCGACACGGCCATGTTGCTGGAGGCCATCCAAGCGTCCAGAACGGACATTCAGGCGTCGCGATCTGCCCTGGAGACTAAGATCGGAGAGGTAGGGGCGGAGGTGACACTGCTGCAGCAGGACTTTCGGAACCTGACCGAAAGGGTAACGGCGGCGGAAGAAAAATTGAAGGAGGACGGGGAGTCGATCACTACGCTCAAGAAAGACATGGCTGAATTGCAGGCCGCGCACCGTCACCTCCAATGGAAGGTGGACGACGCGGAAAACAGGTCCAGGCGCAACAACCTCCGATTTGTGGGGTTTAGAGAGGGGATTGAGGGCAAGGACATGGCCGCCTTTCTTCTAACCTGGCTGAAAACTACTTTCCCGACGGCGCCATTCTCCACATGCTTTATAATTGAGAGGGCGCACAGGGCGCTTCTGGCCAAGCCACCTGAGGGCGCGAGACCGCGGCCGGTTATAGCACGCTTCCTAAACTTTGCTGACCGGGACCTGATCCTGAGGGAAGCCAGGGCCCTGGGAGAGATCCGCCTTGAGAACACTACGATAATGATCTTTCCGGACTACAGCCAGGAGGTCTCGAAACAACGCCGCTCCTTTGACTCTGTGAAGGCGAAGCTGCGATCCCTACAAATTAAATACATGCTCCTTTTCCCGCCAAGCTAAAGGTGATATATAAAGACAAATCTATCTTTTTTGCACACCCAGAGGACGCGTGGCAGTGGCTGGAAGAGCGCTCCATCTTGAACAGCAGGGAAGCGGCCAGTCGAGACGCGATGGACAGAACGATAAGGGAAAAATCGCGATGGGAGCTGCCGAAGCCACAGCGGCGGAGGCCCCGGAGGACCCAACACAAGGCCACGGCGACGCCGTACAGAACCCGAGGATCGGCAAACACCAGGGACGGCAGGTCGGAATCCCCAGGCAATGATCCAGTGCCGGGTTCGAGATTTAGTTGCCTGAGGAAAGGGGTGCGTTCAGAGGGCGACGAGGTGGAGGAATCGGAAGGCCCCTCATCCGGTGAGGAGGATATGGACCTCTTGAGCGAATCATTGCACCCGTTGGCGAAGGAGATTCGTCAGTTGGAACAGGACTCCTCGGGTCAAGGCCCGACCATGGACACACAAGACTCCCATTCATGTAGGCTGGTGTATGTAGCTCGGACGAGATAGCAGCTCGGCGCAACGGAGCAAGCAAGTTGGCACACCCCCTACAGTTTCCTTTCCTTTGTGTTTGAACTGAATACTGTTTAGACTGGGGAGGGATGTGCGGGAGGGCGACTGACCTACTCCCATGGATGGTTTGGTCCCATGTTGGGGCGCAGCTGGAAGGGGAGTGAGGTGGGGAGGGGGATGGAGGGGAAAGTTGGTACTGTTCTTGCCTCACGTTGGGGTGTTGGGGAGTTGAGGGGGGGAGTTATATGTGAAGCAGCATGTTGAGGACAGCACACCCCTGGCGACGTCCTGGCTCCGGAGTTTCATACCTGACGATAAATGTGAAATGCAATGGCAAGTACACTAGTTGATGCACGCCTGGGTAGCACGGGGGTCACGGTGCTAACGTGGAATGTAAATGGCCTGGGATCCAAAATTAAGAGAAGTTTGGTCAACGCTTATATCAAGCGTTTAGCACCGGACATCATTCTCCTCCAAGAAACTCATCTGAGGGGGAAGCACTGCACATTCATAGCACGCGGGCAGTATATGGTTTTAGCACACGCGGGGTACACCATGGACTCCAGGGGAACCGCAGTTCTCATAAAAAAAACAGCACCTTTCACAGTTACCCACACTTGGCTGGACCCACAGGGGACATATGCGGGAGTTCAGGGGAAGTGGAAGAGGCGTAGGTACACGATATTATCGGTATATGCTCCACCCAAACTACAATCACGCTCGCTACAGGCGATCACAAACATCCTGCTAGACACGGCTGACACGGTGCAGATAGTGGGGGGAGATTTCAACGATGTAATGTGCACGGCCCAGGATAGATCGGGGACACCTCACACCGTAGGCACCACAACAGCTCTAGCACTGCGAATGGACACCATCGGTCTCACCGATATCTGGAGGTGGCTCCATCCAACACAGGAAACGTACTCCTTCTACTCTTGGGCCCACAAAATCTTCTCCAGGCTGGATTATATTTTCACTTCCAGACATGAGATTTCGGCGGGGGACTCGGCGGAGTATAAGGCGAGGGGGATATCGGACCACTCCCCGCTGTTTGCACACATAGGGCGGGAGAGGGGAAGAGGGAAGGCGCCGTGGCACTTGGCGCCATGGGACTTACAGACGCCGGAAATTTTGTGGGGCATACGAGCTGACATAAGGGTCTATATGGCCGAAAACTAAGGGTCGGTGCAGTCCGGAGTCACCCTATGGGAAGCTATGAAAACAGTATTGAGAGACCGGTTCCGGTCTAGATTGGGGGAGGTCAAACGGAAACGCACCGAGGCAATAGCTAATGAGGAGGTAAACATCTTGACCCAGGAAGCAGAATATCACAGACAGAAGGGGGAGGCGCGCCTTAGGAAGCTGCTAGATACTCAGAGGCTTTACAGGGAGCTCGTCACGGACGAAGCACGCACTCAGGCGCTGGCTACTCTTCATCGGCTGTATGATGTCGGGGACAAATCAGGGAAACTCCTGGCCTGGCTAAGTAGGAGGGAGCGAGCGGCCCGATGGGTAGACCAGATCGAGCTGACCGACACTAGAAGGGTGTCCTCAGATGAGGCCATAGCCGACGCTTTTGCGACCTACTTTGAGGACTTTTATAGGGCTAGGGACCTGGGGGACTGCGAGGTAGCGCAGAGCTACTTGAGCGATATGGAGGTCCCGACTGTATCTGCTGATGACAACGCTGCCCTGGAGGCTGACTTGTCACTAGAGGAAATTGCGGAAGCGATAGCTGCGCTGAAGCCGGGGAAATCTCCGGGACCTAACGGTTTCCCGGTGGAATTTTTCAAACGGACGACGGACTTGCTACTACGACATTTGAAGGCTCTATACACTGACTCATATAAGGCAGGGAGCCTCCCGCCAGATTTAATCTTAGCCACCATTGTCCCGATACACAAAGAGGGTAAGCCGAGGGAGGACTGTTCCTCCTACCGCCCGATCTCACTCCTGAATATTGAGACAAAAATTCTAGCCACTATCCTGGCGAGGCGCCTGCGACAGGTCATCACGGAACTGGTACATATAGACCAGTCCGGCTTCCTGCCGGATAGGGCCACCAAACTCAATTTACGGCGCACCCACAACTGGCTTCAGGAGGTACATGGGAGGAGTGAGCCGCACTGGTTCCTCTCCCTGGACGCGGAGAAGGCTTTTGACGCAGTCCACTGGCCCTTCCTGCTGGAGACGCTTGGACGATTTGGGTTTGGGCCCAAATTCTTGAACTGGGTGCGGCTCCTGTATTCAAATCCTAGAGCGCGAGTACGGATTAATGGGCGACTGTCCCGAGAATTCCCGATCGGGAGGGGAACCCGTCAGGGGTGCCCGCTGTCCCCACTCCTATTTACCCTCACAATCGAAATCCTAGCGATACGTATCAGACATAATCAGACCATTAAGGGATTCACCTGGGGGGGCTCAGACACGACCCAGGAAAAGATCTCACTGTATGCCGGTCATGTGTTGTTGTTTGTGACAGACCCAGATAGGACTATACCGGCTCTGTTCAAGGAGCTGGGCGACTTTGGGGCGATAGCAGGACACACTATAAATTGGCACAAATCGGTCCTCTATGACCCACGGGACGGTACTACATTTCTTGTACGGGGGGAAGGGGGGTCAACAGCTCCTCCCTGCCACCAGGATTACATTGTCGGCGTGGCGCAGAGCAACGATAAGAATGGGTTGGAACGAGAGGCCCACCCGCCAGACACCATTATGGTGCTGCAGATGGTTGGCGGAGCTAAACAAGCTGAAAGGCTTCAGTAGATGGGATGACATTGGCATTTCCACCGTGGGGGATGTGATAGCAAGGGGGGAACTGAAAACTTTCCAGGCACTACAGCATGATTTTGGCCTTCTGAACACCCAATACTACAAATACGTACAGCTTCGCCATGCATGGGGGGCGCAGAACATATCACTCACTGACAAATCAGAATATTGTTACAGGAACAGATGCAGAGAGGGGCGGTGTCACTGACATATAAAACATTGACGAATAATATGCTGGGTGACTTGCAGGCCCTACGGGATAAATGGGAGGCTGATGTGGGCGCCATGGAGAACCTAGACTGGGAACTCATTCTCATGCACCCTCGTGAAGTGGCAATAAAATCGAGACTCCGTCTCATTCAGTTTAAGGTGCTCCATCGGGCCTATTTCGACAGGGTGAGGCTCTTTAGAATGGGGAGGATTGCCGATACTACATGCTTACGATGCCACCACCACACGGGCAATTTTTTCCATATCATATGGGGATGTACAGTGATTCAGGACTACTGGGAAGCTATCTTCAGGGAGTTGGGTGAGGTACTGGAGGTGGATGTCCCACGGGATCCCAAACTAGCGCTCCTGGGTATGACCACGGAGGTGGATCTCACACGCCCCTTGCTAATTTTTCTGCTACTGGCTTTGGTAGTCGCGAAGAGGGACATAGCGCGACTCTGGGGGGCGCCCGAAAAACCTGACTTGGAAGAATGGAGAAGTGGACTGGATCTGTACATGGCAGCGGAGAGGGTTACCTATAAAGCTAGAGGGTGCCCCAAAAAATTCCGGAAAATATGGACTAAGTGGAGACAATACCATGGGCTAGAATAGATTGCTAAAAAATGTTTATGGATGGAGTGTGGGCCATCGGGTGGGGTACTGGGAGGTACGCCTGTTACTGAACAATGTATAGCGGTGCTCTGGGTGTTCTATATGCGGTGCTGATTGCGCTGGTTGTATCACAGCAGTTGAGGGGATGAGGTGATCTCGGGGGCGGGGAGTGACCAGGGTGGGCGACATGCTGCTTGGGGGTGAGGGGGGGGGGGGGGGGTTCAGTGGTGTTTCATGGTTAATGTGTTTTATTTATGTTAAGGGGGGGAGGGGAAAATAAGAAAAATATGCCAATAAGTTCGCTATGATGACTACGATGTTTCTTTCCAATGTAAAAAGTTGCGCATGGGGCAGCGAGAGCGGAATATTGACGCTCTTCCGCGAGGACTCTATTTTGTGTCTGTGATTCGTGTGATGCAACAATAAAAAGAACTTTAAAAAAAAAAAAATGTCATACATGAGGCTTCTTGCACTACCAGTCGCGGACTTCAATCCTTCTTTGGCTTAGCAGGACAATTTAAATCGACTATCGACTGTAGCTACCAATGAGAATCCTGGTTTCATCTCTTGTGTTGTTGTCCAAAGATGACCAGTGAGGGACAGCGTCTGGTAGTCCCCATTTGGAGGACCCATGGTCTTAGACATCACAGAGAACTCTCAGACCTGTTTTTTTCCCGTCAAAACAGTACAAATTGCAGCCAGATTAGCGAAATTCACAGATGCAATACGGGTCGCCCTCACAAATACAACCAAAGCCACCAGTAGTAATTAGTTGGCCACCCAACCAGAATTACAGTGACTCCAAGGCTTACATAGAGAAGAAGGAAATACAATCAACCAAGATTAGTAGATCAACTGTGCACGTAAGACCAACCAAATGCATAGAACTGAGGCTAATACCCATAAACGCCGGATTTCTTTCCATAGACACTCCTAATCGAGGGTTGGAAAAGTGAAAGGTGTGCAATAAAACGAACACTAAACTGCTGCGTTAAAGGGCCTGTCTAAGTTATAAAGGAACTATAGACGCAGATGCTATTTCAATACACTATCGCTTCAGAGCCGCTGTTTTAATGTTTTTTTAAATCTTAGTGAATTCCGACATTTTAGGTGGAATCTGCATGCTGGTTATGTATTTTAGAATTGTATTTTTTTTTATTATCCTTTTTTTCTATTCTCCTCTTCTCTCTTTTTTTATGTATGAAAATGCAGCAGATTGTAACAATTTTAATTATTGAACAATAAAGATTCCTTCATGGAGTCACTGTTTTCAATTTCACGCACAGGTTAGAACATCACAGTACTACTACATGATTTTGGTCTCCGCAGGATGAATAATTATTAAAGCTTATTATTAAAATGAATTGAGTAAACGGGCGGGTGTGTGGATCAACAAATTCAAGTCACTCAAGCTCTGTGAAGGGAACAGAGCGGGCATCTATTGGCCTCATATCTTAAACACAAGCAGCGACAATTTACTATTGCCTCAATTAAAGACCCCAATAATAGGATCCAAACAAAACAAAGAGATTTTACACGCCTTCCATTCCTTCTATGAAGGTCTATATAAAAGTAAACAAACAACAAATTCTGAAGAATGCACCAGGTACTTAGACTCCCTAAACCTACCGAGATTGTCAGAATCTGAGAATGCAGTGCTAGGGAAACCCATCTCTGATAAAGAATTACCTAACTCTATCAAATCCCTCAAAAATAATAGAGCCCCGGGTCCAGATGGCTTCTCAGCCTCCTTCTACAAGGGTCCCTCTCGGATACGTTCACACTAGAACAAGGAACCAGGCAGGGTTGCCCTCTCTCCCCCTCCCTATTTCTCTTATCTTTAGAGCCATTAATCCAAGATATAAAGCGCAATAATGAAAATAAAAGGAGTAACCTTTGGGGAAACTCAAGTGAAACTTGCCGCATATGCAGACGATATTTTAATAGTCACGGAGGACCCGAGCTCGTCTGTTAAGGCCTTGATGCATACCATAGAAACTTACTCAACCCACTCAGGGTATAAGTTAAACTGAGATAAATCTGAATTAAACCCCTAAACATCCATTGCATCAGGGAAATACTGGGAGATTCAGGCCTTACATGGCAACCAGGATTTATCAAATATCTGGGGATAGAATTCGGAAGCACTACCGTGGAAATAACTACAGAGAAATGAAGCTAACACCCTGGGGAAAATCAAAGCTCTCCTCGAGGCATGGTCCCCAAGATTCATCACATGGTGGGCGAGGATTGAGAGCATCAAGATGATGATTACGCCCCTAGTGAACTATTTAATAACCATGCTACCTCTCATACTGTCGGAGGATTTCCATCACAAGTTAGATATCCTGCTCTAAAATTTCTATGGCAAGGGAAAAGGGCCAGAATAGGTCTAAAGAAGCTCAGATTAGACAAATCCATGGAGGGGGAATGGGAGGGGAGGGGGGATTTAAACCAGCGGATTTCAAACTTTACCAAACAGCATTCTTAGTAAAATAGGGATTGTATTGACTTGTTCCGCCAGAGGAGTATACCCCTGTCTGACTAGAAATTAAAAAATCATTACTTAAAAACCTCACCCCAGCAAGCCTTCTTTTCTAAACATTCACCAACGTCACCTGCTCAAAATCCATATTCAAAAACACAAAGTCTGCACTACTAAAAGTGGATAAATTATTAGACATCAGCATTCGAAGATCTAACCTTGAGTCCCTCTGGGACAATCAGAAAAGTTTATATAAAGGAAAGACACTACACAAGGAAACCTGGATTAACAGTGGTATATTTTTTCCATGCCAACTGTTCGATTCAGTTTACCCTCTAACCTTCATAGAAATACAAACTAGATATAATCTGGGGCCCCTGGAGTTCTATAACTCCTTAAAAATAAAGGCAGCATTAACGAAAGCTAAACTTATGCCTTTACCACCCTCCCTGCCACAATACATGGCAGGGATAAATCGATTGAGACACCAGGTTTCTTGGATCTACAAATTAATCCACCCACAACATTCTGCCCTCAATAAGATCATATCCTTCTGGGAATCTCACTCCTCCTCCCCAATCTCGGAGGCTGACTGGTCCAAAACTTGGAGCTCGGTCTCGAGGAATAAATCTCTCCAACCCCTTCCCAGACAAAGTTTTGGCTTCTAAATAAGGACTAATGGACACCAGCCTGCTTACACTCACACAAGATTCGAGAAGACTCTACCTGCTGGAACTGCAGTGAAGAGATAGGAGACCTAGCTCATCTATTACTATTCTGAAAATATGTGGTACCCTTTTTGGATAGTGTTTTTGGCTTCATCTCTAATCTTTTCTCATGCACCCTCAAAAGGGAACTATCCACGTTAACATGTGGCTTCCTCTGGGCAGATTCACTGAATGACAATGACAGGTCGCTTCTAGACCTACTCCTGACAGCAGCGACCAAGATCATACTAAATAACTGGAAAGACACGCGAAAAGCGTCTTTCAAATGCTGGTTGAACTGGGTCTCCAACTTAAGGGGTGCTGACAACATTGCTCTCCAGAACTCGCCGTGGAAACCCCCACTTAGGCACTTGTGGGATAGCCTTGATCGATACTTTAAATCACACAAACCGCCATGAACCACATTTCCCAGCCTGCCCAATTAAACACTTAACTGTGATGCCCTCAAGCTAGCTCATTGTACACTAATAGTCTATAAATACTGTCAATGCATACCTTAGATCATTTGATACTTAACATTGGATATATACTGTTATAATGTACTTTTTATTTTATTTATTTTCATAGAATGTGTTTGTGTACAATATCGTTTGCCAGAGGTTATATAAGGTGACATCCACAACCAAACGTCTATTCCAACCAATGACTGTCCCCGTTGGAGGAGGTTGTTATTCCGTTCGGAGTGAGTATCGTCAGCTATGCTGCCGATACACAATTAGTGGTGTCCCTTTCTCACCCCAGACAACAACCTGCGGACCTTTACAACTGTCTGACGCAGATACAAGGATGGATGAACAGCTCATCTTTGAAACTCAACGGTTCAAAGACTGACATTCTCCTCCTTGGTCAGAAGGGGCCCTCTCTATCACAGAACATCTGGCCACCTTGTCTGGACCCGCTCCCAGACCCGAAACCAGAGGTTAAAAGCCTGGGTGTATGGCTCGAAAAGGATCTATCATTTGCAACACAAGCAAAAAAGGTAGCCGGGACGTGCTTTGGGCTCCTCAGGTCGATTCGAAAGATCCTGCCCTTACTCCCCCCCAATTCTCAAAAACTGTTGATCCAAGGCCTCATACTCTCTAGGCTCGATTTCAGTAATTCCATCTACTTAGGCGCTCCGGAGGCAACCTTGAACAAATTACAAAGGGTCCAAAATGCAGCTGCCCGGATCCTCACTAACACCCCTGCCAGAGCCTCGGCCAAACCAGCTCTGAAGCGTCTCCATTGGCTCCCGGTAAGAGAACGTGTGAAGTTCAAGGCCCTTTGCCTGGCACACAGACTGCTTCAAAACAAAGGTCCCCCAAGCTTAAAAAAATGTATCAAACCATATAAAGCCCCCAGATCCCTCCGATCCGATCAGGAACATCTCATCGTCACTCCCAGAGTCAAGAAGGCCCGAACAGGTGGAAGGCGCTTCTCGGTCCATACTTCACGCCTCTGGAACGCCCTACCTCGCGACCTGAGAACTGAACCCAACTATCTACGGTTCAGAAAGCGACTGAAAACCCACCTCTTTCCTTAATCCTGTCCCCCTTCCTGCCCCCGCTGACCCGCAGTTGTACTGATCTTAGCGCTGGGATACTCACGGGTGACTACGCGCTCTATAAAATTAATTAATAATAATAATAATAATAATAATAATTACCCAGACCGTAATCCATGCCTTGCCATATTATCACCCCTGTTTATTCATCATTGCACTATGTCTTTACTGTTTTCTTCATTTGTCCCTGTATATGTACTTATTGTGTGTTTTGATTTGTCTAAAAACAACCAATAAAAAATATTGAAATCAATAATTATTAAAGCCTATCTACCATATAGTGATTCCAAGGCTCTATTTTGATTTTTTTTATATATGAATAATACAAGAAACTATTTAAGACTGGCTGTAACCAGATATCTTTTAATGAAGTCATAAACAACAAAATTAGTCATTTTAAAAACGCGGTATACAATCAGTTTTAAAGGTCCGTTTTTGCATGCAGGGGTTTAAGAACATAGTGGGATGAGATTTTTAAGATAGTGGGCAATCTATGGATATAAAACTGTTAAAAGAAACATTATTTGCAGGTGACGTAACTTATTGTATTGTAACATGGGCACAGTGTTTGCCACAGCATGAGGTTCTCAAACATCTTTCCATGTGGTTAGCACGTTACACCAAATTATGCAAAATTATGTCTGTCAACAAAAACTTACAAAATAAACCTGCACAAAGCAACTACTTGGACATGTAAGGGTAAGAATCGAAACTCAATGTATTGCTCGATAAGTAAGATTTATGATTGTTCCTCTTCATTGTTTATCTGGACTGACTCTCTCCTCGCCCTCCTTCGTCTGCACGTCTTACTCAAGAGTGCCGCCCGCTCCAAATCACATGCTGTTCTGCCTTCTTTTCTATTATAGGTTTCATTGCATTCAGCACAAAGGTTGACATCACAATACCACAGAACTAAACTCTAGCTTTGGGTTCTGAATTAGCGTGTTATATACTCTGTAATTCGCTTTAAGGCTTCTGTCAGATTGTACAATGTGGTCTAGTGGTTGGGGTGGAGTTGAGAGGGAGGAACAGGAACAGGAGGGGCCAGGGACCGGAACCAGGGCAGTTAGAGTAGGGACAGGGATAAGGAAGGATGCATAGTAATAAAGCTCCAGTAATTATAATTGATGGTGTCTGTAGTTATTGTAGCAGGATGCTACAACTGGCGACGAGGGTGGGATTAGCAAAACCCACAGACCCCAGCACCTTGTGAAAATACCCTGTCCCGAGCAGCAGCCTAAATCGAGCTGTCGAGCGTGACTGAACTGCTGCTCTGACTGAAGAGGCCATCAGCAGGCAACTCGACCCCTCTGCAGATCGTGAGGGAGCCGAGAGGAGCGACTGAAAAGAGCGCTGAAACGCTCGGTGCCAGAGAAGAGCCCTTCGCGCTCAAAACGCGAATCACGCCGGCGGTGTGTGCAGTGAGTGGCCCTCATAAAGACAGGAGTCGGGAGCCCACTCCGACCCTGCTAGACCCCCAGAGACCTGGAATAGGTGCCCAGCGGTGGGAGAATCGCTCCCTGAAGGACCGGCTGCCATTTTGGAGTCAGGCAGCAGTGTCCAATCCCCTGCGAGGGATCAGCGGCGGCCATTTTGAGGTCAGGCAGAAGACCTGAAATTGCAAATAAACATTGGTGAGTGCCACAGGGCCCAAAAACAAGCACTGATAAGTGCAAAACAAGCATTGGTAAATGAAATGATGACATTGAATGAACACTGGCAAGTGACGGACTATATCGATGAACGCACATTGACAGAATACAAGTAAACAAGCATTGGCACCTATGTTGTATCAAGCATTGGCAAATGCAGGAAGGATGAAAGAAAACAAGCACAGATAAGTGCAAGAGGTGCACCAAGAAAACAAGCACGAGTGACCGCAAGAGAAAGTCATCAAACAAACACGAGCAACCGCAAGTCTTGAAGGAAACAAGCACTGGTGGATCGAAACGAACAAACGTTGATAAATTCAAAGTGGCAGCAATCCACCAAGCATTGGTAATTGCAAGAGACAGATAAAGGCAATAGTAAAACCGCAATAGCACAACAAGCAGAAGCAAGTGCAAGGGTTCACAATAAATAATCATGAACGAAGGTAAAGAGAAAACAAGCACGAGCTAACACAAATAACAAACGAAGACTATCTTGAGCACAATTGAGCACTGATACAAGCAACAAGGAGTGTGATGAATCGAAGTGATTTTAACAAACCAGCACCAGTAATAGGAATGAAACAAGCATTGCTACCTACAAATGAACAATAAGGAATCGGTCTTAGCAACCTTAAATGAACGGATGTTGGCAAAAGAGGAGAAGCAAACATTGATCCACACAAGCGAACAAGCCGTGGCAGGCGTAATGAAAGAACACGCATCGGCCGGAGGAAATAAACACCAGCAAATGCCATAGCCAAGCAAAGTAAACGGTGAACACAAACACGCACTAATACCGGTGACAAGGAAGCGAATGAATAAAAGCAACTGTCAGCAACAAGCACTGGCACCTACACGATTCACAGCGCGCCAAGCACAAGTCGGTACCGGAAACAAGCGAAGACTGCACTGAACATAAACAAGCACGGACGACCACAAGCTCCGAAGTCAGCGAGCACAAACAAACGCAGATCTCGAATGTAAGAAGTACGAGCAAAGACAAGCGCCAAAGTAGACGTTTGGCACCAAGTGAAGACAAACGATTGAGCAGAGTGAACAGTCCTGGAATCAGAGTCAAGAATCTTCCTCCCTCATGGCAGCGGAAAAAGCAACTCAACGGTCTAATCCCTGTATTGAAGTGCCACCCCCAGTGACACAGACTGACACTCGGAATCTGGGTCTCGAATGGAATCGGTGGCTGGACTCCCTGGACGATTTTCTTGATGCAATCGATGAACAAAGGGATGGACAATGTCTGACACTACTCCTCCAGCTAGTCGGTCATGAGGGCCGTCGCCTAATCAGATCATTTCCCAAAAGGGACACAGAGAGCTATGGAAGACTCCAAGTGAAGCTACGTGCCCATTTTCATGCACTGGTGGAAGTGGATCATGCTCGCATCGCTTTCCATACAGCGCGGCAGGAACCAGGAGAACCACTGCCGAGATTCATTACCCGGTTACTAAGTCTGGTACCCTGTTGCCACTTTAACACATTTACTAATGAGGAAGCAGTTCGACTCCGAATAATCGAAGGTTGTTCAAGCGCAGACACGAAGCGCAAGATTCTTCAGGAACAATGGTCGCTAAAGAGAATCATCAGAGGGGCCGAGGCTGGAGTGCGAATAAAAGCAAAAGACTTCTCGAAAGACGTGCAATCAAATGCAAGACGCATGGATGTCTGGAAAGAGGCACCCCTCATGCCTAAGGGAGAGGCCCAGGAAACAAACAAAGCTGAAAAGAGGGAGGGTGAATCAGAGTCAAGAATCCAGAGACAGAACGTCATGGAACACTCCAAGTCACCATCACAAAAGACAAGGATGAATCAGGATCGCGAAAGCGGTACGGATGCAACCTCATGGAGCTATTCAACCTCAAGGAGTCAGTCAACAGATGAGGACACTGATACAACCTCACAAAGTTATTCAACCTCAAGGAGTCCGTCAACTGATGACGAGAACGATTATGAAACAGATGACGTGTCAAGCAGGACAAATCACACCCATGGACAAGATGGCAGATTGCTCAACAAGAAGGTAAGAAAGATGACCCACGGAAGAAGGGACCTATCCCGTCAATGCCGGGAACCAGCACGCGGACAACCCCGGCCATCCTCCCGCCATGCACTAAAGTCTACAGATGAGTCCGAGGAAGCATCAAGCAGTGAGACAAATCACCCCAATGACACGGACGTTAACACAAACAACAAGCGAGGAAAAGAAACCAACCGCACGAGGAGTAGCAAGCCACTCAGACACCGGAAAGGGAGAGGCATGTGCACTACAGACAGTTGTGTCAACGAAAAAGCGGAGAAGAGACAATTGATGTCCCGTGGAAAAGGTGAAGACCAAATGCTCCGAGACCAAACTAATGACGTAAACGATCCCCCCACAGCAACAACACAGAGGACACAAAAGGAAACATACCCACGGAAATGCTCCGTAAACAACTCCGACTCCAGGAGCATGTCATCCCAGAATGCCAACTCAATAAACATATCAGTCACAACGCCCTCAAAAGAACGTTCTCAGAGGAAACCGGCAACCGACTCCTCCGAGTCGGAAGACATGTCTGTCCGATCATTTGGGTCAACAAAATCAAGGTCCCGACCACAGCCATGGCATCAATTACCCGGACGCACAACAGAACCAAAGGACAACACGTCACGTCAGACATCGCCACCTCAAGACATGAATAAGATACCGTCACCCCTGATGGGGTCAGAGAGGTTGACTAAAAGAACTGATGGAAGGAGAACAGAGAGATGGGACAATATCTATTCAGTGGCAAAGGACTATCCCGTCACCCTACGGGGAGGACCGAACGTGGTGACAGAAACAAACTGCCACCAAATGAGAGACAAACGGACACATGACCAGGTGGTCAAGGGTCTCGCCAGCCTCAACCATGAGCGCGAAGGGAAGAAACAAACAGTGGCAGCAAATGAGGCCAAGAATCAAGACAGGACACCCACCTCAGATAGTACATTGACGTCTGGCGTGCCCGACGGTGTACAGATGAACAGTGTTGCTCCCAACCGGACGAGACAAAGAGAGATAACCTTACAGGAGGGAGTTTGGAAGAAGACCGGAACATTATCCACTCCTAAAGAAGATCAACCGTCAACAGAACAAGAGTCACCAAGGCACGCAGACTGCCACGGCCGAGTTGAGCCAGCAGCAGTCACACAACATGAAAGAACCATGACAACTGCGGAACTGGATAATAAGCCGCCCATATACAATGGGTCACACTCTCAGAAGTACAATCCGGTAGTCAAGGATGTTTTGGCTAAGACGCCGGAAAGAGTGATCAACGTCAGGACCCCCACGGATTCGACGCTACTGATACTCGAAGAACAAGTTGCCCGCCAACCCGTGTGGTGGACTGAAGAATTGCGAACACTGTGGAAATTAAGTTCAGTTTGTTAAGAAGGGGGGAGATGTCAGATTGTACAATGTGGTCTAGTGGTTGGGGTGGAGTTGAGAGGGAGGAACAGGAACAGGAGGGGCCAGGGACCGGAACCAGGGCAGTTAGAGTAGGGACAGGGATAAGGATGGATGCATAGTAATAAAGCTCCAGTAATTATAATTGATGGTGTCTGTAGTTATTGTAGCAGGATGCTACAGCTTCGTCAAGGGAAGTGAAAGGAATGTAAATGCAATTAAATTATAATACAATACTCTCCGATTGCTACGGCATGCGGTGGGCAGTACAGTACGTACGTCTGTGCATCTAGAGCAGTGGGTGTGCTGTTCACTTTTAATGACATGAAGGGATATATAATCCGTTCAAGTTGTGCGGTTGTCCCCACACATATTGCTGGGAAATTTCAGATATGTGAATGCCAGTTCCTCTGGGCTGCAGTGGTCTCTGTGGATGTTATTTATTACAGCTCTGAACATAGTTCCCTGCCACTATCAGAACAGATGGTGTGCTACTCTCGAACAGTGAGAGCTGTTGTGTTCCTGGATCTGCTAGAATATAGTTTGCATTCCACTTTGAGAAAGACGTTCAGAAGGACCGTTGTCAGTTCTGCCTTCTTACCTGTCCTCTTCTTGGTGGTGTTGCGGTTCCTTCTGCTCTTCATTTCCAAAGCGGGTGCGGTACAACCCGGGTAATCCGACTACACTCAACTCCAGGCCCAACACATTCTCCACATTTCAGCCTGAACTTCCCTCCCTCTGCAACCAAGAGGCTTCCTCTCCGTTCCCCGGCAACCGGCAGCCACAGAGCTATAGAAACAAAAGACAGACTAAACTGTTAAGAGTAGCGATGCAAATATGACGGACATTTTGAAATGTGCACCCATCTCATTTATTGTGACAAGTAATACCCAAATGAAGAAAACAGCAAGGCTCTTTTTCTTTTCTAATGCTAACTAAAAGTAATCGGTTTTATATTTGATAACACACGTTATATCTTTTTGTCAACTGTAAATTTTACCATAAATGATTATATATATATATATATATATATATATATATATATATATATATATATATATATATATATAACACAGCCACCATTATTTAGTGTATTCAAACAAACATTTTAGCAAACACTGATGTCAAGCGGCAGCTTTATTTGCTATAAGAGCTGTACTGTTCTTGTAACCCAGCGGTTCCACGTACCTGCCCATCTTATTACAGCACTTCTTTTCCAACACCCCAGGAGCAAACCACCGCGCTGACTGCCGGGAATGGCGCCGCCTCGTCGACCAATCATAAAATCTTGAGGTAGCGACAGTTGGTGACAGGGGCAGGGCTAATGGCTACACATGCTGAAGTGGGAAATATCGCAATGACGTCACTGTTTTTGTTCGCAGGCTTTGTCTGTTGTAGTATTTCCAGGACGTGGCGGTACTCTGCGGCAGCAATAGGACCTTGTACAAAATGCCATGAGATAATTCACTCTCTGAATGTATTTAGTAAAATACAATTATTTATGACGTACACACAATACTTACATTTGGAATGATAAACTTTGAAAAGGAAATTGCCTGACTTTAAAATGGCCCTCCCTTGCGACAAATGTCCGACTATAGTGATTAGTTGCTGCGTCTGTAAGCAAGAAGCAATTTCTAGTCCGTCGTCTTTCGTGTCAATTCGTTCCCTGCAGTTGTCCGTCTTCTCTTTGTGTGGCCTGAGTGTGGGTGGGTTGGTCTGGTGACGGCTCTTGCACAGCCTCTTCTTTCAGCCTTTCAAGCGGTCTCTGAAGAGGGGTTGTAGGGCGTGGGAGGTGGACAGTTCCCCACCTGCTAGTTATCCCAGGTGGAGAGTGCTGCAGGAACTAGGCTGAGCTCTTTTTACCTGCCGCATCATGTCCGCCCTGGAGAAGCAGCTACAGACGAGCCGGCTGCCCTCCAGACCGCCGGTACCCGGAGGAGGCCAGCCTGGGGCAAAGATGCGCATGGGGTAAGTAAACTCTTTCAAAGCCTACAACTGGGCACAGCCCGTAGGAGGGGCGGGGTGAATGAATGCAGGGTGTCCCTAATGATGAATTCCGTAAAAGCCGAGTCAAAGCATATTTGTGTCATGTTCAGAGTAAGAGAGATCCGTACAGTAGGCGTTGTTATTACGTGTGATTGAGCAGTCCATCAGCAAAGCCCTCGTAGTTTGTGTTCAGGCTAAATAATCTGTATATTGTATTGCAGCATTTATATAGCTTTTACTACCCCATGTGAGGCTGTCTGCATGGGTAGCACGATACGCCGTGTAGGGTGTGTAGTTTGAAATATATTGTCTTTGTTTTTGATCGTGTGTGGGGAGTGTTTCCATGTAGTGCACGCTCTGCGCTGCGATTATCGTGACACCGCCTTTACCAGTGTAATGAATGAAGAAGTGTGAGAGTCAGGTGCGCAATTTATGGTTTTCAGAAAGCTGGCAGCTTTTAGCCCCTTGTTGTATATTTATGATCATGGTTCTCTTAGTTGGTCATTGCACTGAGTTGTCCATTCTGATATATTGTGTTTAAAGTGTGAAGTCCTGACCAGGCATGCGTTGGAGGGAGTAATGGTGGAGATATGTAAAGACTTTCATCATAACCAGTGCTTGAAATGTAAATGTAAAAAGGTAGGTACTCATTAAACCAGGATATCTACAGGTTAACTACTTAGAAGTGCTGGTACTCTCCTATTACAAGTGTTAGGCCTCCCCTGAGAATTGCAGGTACTCTCCTCTTTAAATTAAACAAGTGCAGCTATTCAGTACCTGCCCATTTAAGACACTGTTAGTATCTCTTCATCTCTAGGAAGTAGCCCTCTCCTTATCCACACAACATAATTACTCCCACTTAAATCATTGATATTTCGCAAACCAACCTACAGCTCTACGTCCCTCCTTTCAAATAGGTTGTGGTAAGCTTTTGTGGACTCTGGCTATACGTGTGATTCTTTCCTACACTTTTGGTAGAGCAAACTTGACAGGGCATCCACATCGTTGTACGTAGATATTTCTTTCTTCATCTTTTATCCACCCAACTTCAATTTTTTGGTGTTCCTGTTCGAGTATAGCTGTATAACTAATTTATAGAATATGAGTATGGATGATGTGTGTGTGTGGTGCGATAGTATGCTAAAATGTTTAATGTTCATTCTGAAAGGACAGTTGGAACTTAACTTTCCTTGGATTATCTGTTCTGTGTCGCTCTTTATACTGGATATTAATGTATTGCTCCACTTGCAACACTTTTCATTACCTCTCTTATCTCCTTGCACCTTTACCTTTCCTCTGTGCCCCTTTCTCTAGCCTATAACTCCCTAACTCTTGCACATCTCCCATCTACATTGTTTATCATAGCATACAAGTGGCCCGATCGAGGGCTAGTAAGTTCTTTGTGTTTAAACCTAGGATTTCTATAAATCCTAGTACCTGTAGGTTTAGCAGCTTTCACCTGTACTCTTCATTCGCCTACGTGCGTGGCCGACTGTACACCCATGATACTTTTCCCTATTTAAGTCCCAACAAAACGCTAGGTTAAACATTTGAAAGCATGATCTTCCTCTACTTTAGTGCCATATAGCTGCTAATTGAGACTCTTCCATAATGGTAATCTTCAGCCAAGAGGGGCGTGGCTTGGATGCCGAGGAGGTAGGCAGCGTGATCCCGGAGCTCCGCGCCCGATCCCGAATATCATCCTGATTATCTGAACGGATCCCGGCGAAACTGGGAAAATTCAGAATCTGAAGGCATCACGGAGGGTACGGCGCTCACAGCGGACGACCTAAAGCTGTTCTCGACCCAATAATTTGGCTCTGAAAGTTGGCTTCGGGCGCGAATCCATCGAGCTAAGATGGCGTCCTGAACCTGAGACAAAGAAACGACGGGAACACGAGGCCGGACTCTTCTACTGGCCTATTGCTGGTGATGTTGGATGGAGTGAAAGGCCCCTCTTGACTAATTCGGTGGACTCGGGCGAGCTTTCCTTGCGCTGCTGTGAGCTGCTGGGCGTCGGGACCACAAGTGAGTGCGCTGAAGAAGCGACAACATGGCGGCGGCCCTGTGACGATGGCCCCGGCTCTCTGTGCAAAAACTGGCATCAGACGACGTCAACGGCTCATCCGAGACACCGGACCCTAGACTGCGGCTTTATCCAGAGTGCTTGGAGCGGAGCCCGAGGTGCGAAGCACAGCAGGACTATCTGCTCCTATTGTCCGGGGAATCTCCTAGTGGTGGAGCCCTGCAGAGTGGAGTGGGGGTGACGAGGTGACCCTAGAGGCCGTTATTATTTGCAGCCGAGATGGTGAAAACGAAAGGGAAGGGGGAAGGAGCGACCGACACTGAGGCTGCGGAAGGAGCGGATCGTGATCAGTCTGCTCTTCAACGCATGCAGGACCGTATATTGGAGGCCATCTCCACCACAAAAGACGCCCTGCAGCAGGACATAGCCCAGGTGGCGACGGGCTTGGGCCTCCTGAAAGCGGATCACGACAAGCTTAAGGACAGAGTGAAATCTGTGGAGATTACTATTCAAGAATTGGCCCCGGACCACGCAGCGGTGAAAGCGCAGATGGCAGACGCGCTAAACCGGCTGAAGGTGCTGGAGAGGAGGGCCGAGGATGCAGAAAACAGGAGTAGGCGCAATAACGTTCGCCTCGTGGGCCTGCCGGAAAAAATCGAGGGCGACGATTTGGTGGGCTACCTCGACAACTGGTTACGCACTGAGGTGGCGCCGGAGGGATTGTCTCCTTTCTTCTCCCTAGAGCGGGCTCACAGGGTGCCAGCTCGGCCGCCAGCCCCGGGCCTTCCACCTCGCCCGGTAGTGTTCAAGTTGCTCCACTACAGAGACCGAGACTGGCTGTTGCAGAGGGCAAGGGAAGTGGGGCCTTTTCAAGTGGATAACAGGGTCACCATGTTCCCGGACTACACATTTGAGACTCAGAGGCTCAGGGACAACTTCTTGTCCCTCAAGCGTGAGCTCCGTGGTGAGGGCATAAAATATTCCCTGCTCTTCCCGGCGAAGTTGAGAGTGGTGGTGGATGAAAAATCACTTTTCTTTACGACCTCGGCGGATGCATGGGCCTGGTGGGACACCTATAAAGCAGGAACGGATGGAGCTAAAGCCAGGGCGGAGGAGGCTAGAGTGGCGCAGCCGATCAGGAAATCCCAACGGATTCGGAAAAATCGTCGGAGAACTGGCAAACCCTCTGTGTCACAAACAGAGGCGGAGAGGAAGGCGGCTCTGCAGGCGGTTGTGGACTTGTCTAGCGCGACCAGGAGCCAGTCTGGGAAGGGCACGGACTCTGATGAGCCGGGCACGGGGTCGGAGACGGGACTTTCGGAATTTGGTGGAGCCAAAGGCCCTGTAGTGACACCGCAAACTTCTGGGGAGATTCTTGAGGCATGACACGCTGGACGGAGGGAACGGCCTACTGGTCAGACACTGGGGCGCTATGCCCGTGAGCGCTGAACACTGTTATTTGGGGTTTCGTGATTCTGTAATGAGGGGATTGTGGGGCGGAATGTGCGGGATTGATTTGCTTTGACTAACCTTTCGACATCGATCCGCGCCCTACTGGCCCTTACGGTCATCGCAGTGGAGACTGCGAACACTAGAGCCTTTCCTTGAGGGGTAGTTGGGTGTGACGGTTTGGATGGCGTTGCTTCCGTTTGTGGGGGGGCCTGTCCTGGGGGGGTGGGAACCGAGAGTAGTTGGGGTTGCTCCGGTTGTTTTGGGGAGGGGGGGGGGGGTTTCTTCTGTTTGGAGTGGGAGGGATGGGCAGTACGTGGTTGGCAAACGCGCATGGTCGATGACTTCTATTGTTCTATCTGTGTGTGCGACAGGATATGGCTAGTACGGGGGCTCTGAAATGTGTGACCTGGAACGTGCGGGGTATGCAGACTATGACACGAAGGCACAAGGTTCAGGCGTACCTCAAGCGTAGGGGTGTGCACATAGCGTTCTTACAAGAGACACATCTCAACAAGCAGGAAGGATTTGCGCTACAGAGGAGGTGGAGGGGGCAACTGTTTAACACAACGTATTCAGTTTTCGCAAGAGGGACGCTGATTTGGAAACGAGCGGGGGTCCCTTTTCAAGTCACTAAAACGTTGGTAGACCCAGAGGGCAGGTATGTAGCGGTGGAGGGGAGACTGAGGGGTAGGGTGGTATCCCTCTGCAGCGTGTACGCCCCCAATGTGGATTTGTCCGCGTTTTTATCCACACTCTCGGGCAAACTGGCGAGTTATCTAGCAGGGCCGATGCTCATGGGGGGGGATTTTAACTCGGTGGTAGATGTTGATTTGGACAGGTCCCATCCCCCGCTGCGCGCATCCCCAGCACATAGGGTGGCTAAGCGCAGGCTAGAGTGGCAGGAGAGTTGGGCCCTCAGAGACGCCTGGAGGACACTGCACCCCACCACTAGGGACTACTCCTTTCACTCGCATTTGCATGATCTGCATGTTAGGTTGGATGCTTTTCTGTGCTCAACACATATGCTCTCCACGGTGGGTGGGGCGGAGTATTTGGCTCGAACGATGTCGGACCACAATCCTTTGTTGATGTCCCTGAACTGGATGGTGGAAGTTAACTGTGTGCCAACATGGCGACTGCAACCTGACACCTTGGATGACTTGCTTTTCAGGGAGGCCCTTGGGGTGCGAATAGAGCGCTACTTTGAGGAGAATAGTGGCTCCGCCTCCACTAGGGCGGTGGAGTGGGACGCGTTTAAGGTGGTGGTCAGGGGGCACTGTATTGGGAGCGCTGCGGGGGCCCGCAGGACTTTGATGGATGATCTTGAGAAGGCGGAAGAGCGGTTGAGAGAGAAGGAGAGGGGACGCCCGAATCACCCCGAGCTCCAGGAGGGGCTTAGTGGCGCCAGGGAAGCGCTAGCGGTGGAGTTGGAACGGCTGCGTAGCTTTGACCATAAAACGTATATGACAAAGGCGCATGCGGAAGGTGATAAGGCGGGGTCAATGCTGGCGTGGCTTGCCAACCCGGTCAGGCGGGGCATGCCAATCATGATGATCCAGGCGGTGGGGAAGGAGCCCTGCCACACCCAAGCCGGGATACTGGATAGGTTCTGGGCGTACTACGAATGTCTGTACGAGAGTGGAGAGACGGGCGGGGCGGATGAGCTGGGCGCCTTTCTAGAAGGGTTACAGCTACCGCAATTGCAGGAATCGGAGGCAGAGGAGTTGGGTCGGCCCATCACGATCAGGGAGATAGGGAGTGCAGTGAAGCAGATGGCCAGAAATAGGACTCCGGGTCTTGACGGTCTTCCGATTGAGTTTTATAGTAAATATTTGGAGTACCTAGCCCCGCAGCTGCAATTGGTTTATAATGAAGCGCAATTGCGTGGTCGGCTCCCAGGCTCCATGTGTGAGGCCCTGATGATCCCGTTATTAAAACCGGGCAGGGAGGGCGCGGCTCTATCCTCCTATCGTCCGTTGTCCATGCTTACGACGGACTATAAGATCCTGAGTAAAATCCTGGCGAATAGACTACTGGCCCACATGACCGGTCTGGTTCACAAGGATCAGTGCGGCTTTATCCCTACACGTAACACCACCCACAATATCCGCAGGCTTACAAGGTTGATGGGGGCCCACTGGTCGGATACCATTACTCCGTTTGTACTCTCTATAGATATCGAGAAGGCCTTTGACAGTCTTGAGTGGGGTTATCTGTACGAGGTGATGCAGCGTTTCGGGCTGGGGGACGGATACATCAACTGGACCAAAGTCCTGTATACTGAAGCTGTAGCTAGAGTCAGGGTTGGCTCACTGATCTCGAAGCAGTACTCCGTGCGACGAGGCACTAGGCAGGGGTGCTCCCTCTCTCCCCTCCTGTTTGCTTTGGCAATGGAACCCTTTGCTGTGGAGGCCAGATCGGGCCGCCACTATGAAGGACTGATGTATAGGGACAGGCCGCATCTTATTTCGTTGTATGCAGATGACCCACTGATGTTCTTGGCCGATGCGGACGCAGAGCTACTAGGGGCGAGACGGCTGTTGGAGCGGTTTGGGCGACTGTCGGGCCTGAAGGTCAATTGGCCCAAATCCTGTTTATTCCCCCTGAGACCAGGAGAACCGTGCCCTCTCACGGCGCAGGAACTCCGGTGGGAACCGCATTGTCTGCATTATCTAGGAGTTTACGTCTACCATACCCCAACGGATATGCTGGATGGTAATATCAACCGTTGCATTACCGCCCTGAGAGGGAGTATGGATTTTTGGTCCACTCTTCCACTGTCACTGGCTGGTCGGATCTCCCTACTTAAGATGGTGGCTCTGCCCAGGCTGTTGTATTACTTTAGGACGCTTCCGGTGTGGATCCCAGGCTCTGTTTTTCGGCGCCTGAGATCACTGGTCATAGCTTTTCTCTGGGGCACAGGGAGGCGACGCATCGCGCTGGATACCCTTTTGCGGCCCAAGAATGAGGGAGGCATGGCGGTGCCTGATTTTGAAGGTTACTATCTAGCAGCTCAGTTGCAGGCTTTCACTAAGGAGGTCGCGAGGGTATATAGAGGCTAGAGATGAGGGCACCCCGCGGCATGTGCTGGCGTACATCACACTGCATCAGAGGCTCTTGGTTAGGGACCTGACAGTGGAGGAACAGACATTTCGACTCTGCTGGAATCGGGCGCGCAAACGAGCGGGGGTCCGCCTTATGTATGCTCCTGAAATCCCGTAGGGGATGGTTACGGCCCTCCCTCATGGAGGGGACTGGTCGCGGTTACTGGGCTGGGAAGAGGCTGGGGTCCATATGCTGGGCGACTTGTACGAGGATGGGGTGCTGCTCCCGTTTCAGGAACTGCAGGAGCGGTTCGACCTCCCACGAGGCGACTACTTGTTGCATGCGGCGGTAACGGGCGCTATGCAGGACCACTGGGGAGAAGGGTTGCAGGAACCGGGGACCTCCCTGGCGTGCCAGTATACGATGATGGCAGCCGGGACCTTTAAGGCTGTCACCTGTCTATACTCCAGAATGTTGCGGGAGGCTTTGCAGCCGCTCGCAGCTTTGAAGGCCAAGTGGGAGTTGGACCTCCAAATGGAGATCCCTGATGCGACCTGGGGTCAGCTGCTGCGACGGGCACGGAAAAGTTCGAGAAACGCCAGGTTTCAGATAATCCATTTCTACATTATCCATCGGGCATACCTCACACCGGGGAAAATACGGCAGTACTTTGGGGTGGAACAAGCAGCCTGTCCCAGATGCAATACAGCTGGAGCGGACTTGGGTCACATGCTGTGGGACTGCCCGGCCGGGATTACTGGCAGGAGATTGGGAGGGCTCTGAACAATGCAACGGATAGGGACATACAGTACACCAAGGCAGTGGGGGTCCTACATTGGTTTCCGCACACGTCTAAGAATAAAAATACCAGTAAATTTATAAATTTGGGGCTGATCCTTGCAAAGCGGGAGATCACGAGAAATTGGAAGTCGAAAGTGGGACCCACATATAAGCGATGGTATGGTGAATGTTTGCGGTGGGCGGCATGTGAAAGCACCTTGAGGTACCAGGTGGCTTGGAGAACGGATGATGAGAAGGCTATGGAGGGGGCGACTGCATGGGAAATGATGGTACAGGCGCTCCGAGATGATGCTGAAGAGGGGAATGAGGAGATGGAAGAATTAGGCGCAGCTAACCCCGCTGACTTACCCGGGGACACACCTTAGCGAATGTATAAGACCTTCCTTCAACACACCAGACTTTACTCTGACTAGTATTTTGCACAGCACGGCCACGGGGGGGGTGGGGGGAGTTCGGAACTGTTGGGGTGATGGGGGGAGGGTGTTTGTTAGGGGTGGGGGAGGGGCCAAAATCACAAAAGCAACCCACTTTTTCTTGCAACAATGATGTCGGACAATGAAGTATGCAGCAGGGAATGACCTAAGGGTAAAGGCAGAACTGTCTTCTTTTGGGGACGTGCCACTCAGGATGGGGGATGACAATCACCACTGTATCTTCTTGCTATGCTTTCTGATCGTACTGTGAAGTTACTGTCTGTACATTTATTTTGGTGATGCAATAAAAACGATGTTACAAAAAAAAAATGGTAATCTTCAGCCAACTGGGCATTAATATCCTGTCATTCCAGATTGAGAGGATCAGTGATTTTCCTCTCCCTCTTAGACCTTGGGATAGTGTTCTGTTAACTGATGGTGTCTGCCCCGATTCTGTTGGTTTAAACCATCATTGTGCCTCCTATGGTTTCTCAAACATGATTTTAAAGCCCCGATTGGAAACTATCTCTAAATTATGACTCCCATTTTGCAAATGGAAACCAGTGTATGCAGTGGGTACCTGGGCCTGTGGGTACACACTTCAACTGAAACCATTGACTTTGATCAATCGTTTAAGAGAGCCAGTCTTCTAAAATTAGGTAATGCCAGCAGGACCGTTGTGCATGTCATCCTATTTCGAGCTCCAGTAATCCGCTGATTGAGCTGACACCTTGGAATCAAGCAACAGCATTAAGTGGCCTGCCATAGACCTGTGACCATGGTTCTTTTGTCAAAGAATACTGGCACCGTGACAGCCACTTTATCCTGACAAAGAAGTGTGATTTTGCATTATTTCTTTTTGAGACCCTAAAATCACTATTTGTCAGTGAAATTGTTCTGGTTCAGTTTTCTGTGGTGTGCGTCAGCATGTTTAAAATATTTGTGTGTTATTTGTCTCTTCTTACTCTCTAAGAAAGTAGGGCAAAGGGCAGACATGGCACAGGATTCTTGCACGGGCTGTCTTTGAAAGTGATGTGATGTAAATACCTGCCTCAGATTGTGTTTGGCGAGTGAGTCTGCCTTCTTAAAGGGATGGTTCTTCTTCCAAATTTTATTTAAAAAACTGTGGCGAAATGGCATATTTTACATCAAAATGTCCACATACATTTGCTAAAAACATGCCTGACTCACTCTAGCAGTGACTGGGTTTTACCCGTCCACGGAAAAGTTAGTCAGAATGGTGTAAAAAAGAAGTGTATAATCCATTAAAGTCTAAATGCCATAGGTGATGTCAGTTCTGAGAATGCAGTTTCACATGGCTTCATATTCCTTTTTGATTGCACCATTCTTCCTCTTATATATTTCGCGCACTGCAGAACTGCCCAACAACAACTGACTATCCTGAGCGATTGGTAATAGTTTCATGTAGGCCCATATAGAGCTTTGACATTGCACCAAAGTACATATTTACAAAGAACTCTCAGGTTTCCCGGGTCACGTGAGTGTAGCTCCTCAAGTAAAGGTTATTTCTTTGTGTTTTGAGTTCTAGAGGATGTTGATATATCAAGGTTCCTGGGCTAGCAGAAGGCTTTCTTTGAACACCACTGACATCACAGGGTTGTCTCGGCCCTTCTCCCCCTGAAGCCTATTACTTGCTGTTATGGTGCTAATTATGGGCAAGTAGTGGAAATATAGAAAAGTTAACGGGGTTCTTTTTGGCCTGCTGCTTCCTTCCTGATCACTGGGAGAGCATGTCGGAGCAAGTTGGGAGCTAGCAGCTGCTACCCCAGCTCACACCCAATTGATGTCCATGGACTCCCAATCCTAATTCTATGACACGATAAACAGAGCTATAAATTTCAGAACGCCAGGAAAAAACTGGACTGGGCAAACTACTCAAGGATTGAGAAACTTGAGCGCTCTGCATGCTGATCCTCCTGTAACTTCACAATGAGACTGTCCCAGCTCTGACTGTGCACTTCGGTCCTCACAGGCAATACCATTGCTGTTTAAGCGCTGGGTGCATGCAGCTCTAAACATGTACCTTATTACACCTCCATGTCACACGGACTACTTGTTTCCAGTCCTAGGCTTTTAGTATCCCAGCAATGCATTCTGGAATCTGAAGTATTGGTTTAATACAGTCGATCCCTTCATCTATCACTCCTGGTAGAGATGGTTGTAAGAATTAAGCAAGGACTAGACACTAATATTTGACTGTTTATGCCTTTGAGTCAGAATGTAACTCCATGCATCTCATTTCTGATCAGCAGCCCTTCTGCTATGCCGTTACTGATACCGGGCAGAGTTTTCTTGGAGCACTTGTGACCGAGGCATTCCCCGATTTCCCCGAACTGTGATCACCCTATAGTTCTTTTGCCTGTGCAACTAAACCTAGCTCAGATTTATTAATCTTGGCGTAAACCCCTTATTCGGTGAAAGCAGTTGATCCTTGATAATTATCAGTTTGGCTTATAGTTTTCTGTTCTTACTCCATTTTTTATTTTTGCGACCAGTTCATAAAACGGCTGCCCTAGCATACAGTCAGGTGTTCAAGTAATAGTGGAATTGACGCGTTGAAATATCCGAATGTAAGGCACCCCTACAAGGATCCGACAGGGGGCTGCAACCCCCCACCCTCTTGCACAGTGCCTTTGTAAATTGGTCCGAGCTAGCCTCCTCTAGACCCCCTACACTTTGTGTCGGCCCTGCCTCAGTCGTGGGATTCGAAGAGACGGGGACGCTTCGCTGTTGTGGCCTTCAATCTGTTAAATTCTTGATTACACTTGTTAACGCTGGGAATATAAGTGGGTGTAATCAGGAGACGATGAGTTGTCTATGCAAATTAAGCAAACACCCACTCAGTATTCTTAAACATTGGCAAGTCCTTTCCCAGGCTCATCTGGAGTTTCTACACTTCTACTTATTTGAACCAGGCGCACGTGGTTCAGAATAAGACTTCCCACGAACATGAAAATAACATTTTTGAAAACTTCAGTAACAAGCCAACTAAGTGACCCAATACTCCGGCAGGTATGCAGAAAACAGCCATACTCCTGTAATGTAAAGAAAACTGAATGGCCCGTCCCTCGCTGAAGGCCAGAACCGCTGTCCCTTGGGGGTAGAATCTTAAATGTTCGCAAATGCTAAAGTTTTCAGGGATTTGGGGGTTCTTTCGGTGAGAATTTTCACGGTAACCCCAGATGCCTCCGGATGCTGCTGTGGTCCGAGATATATATTTTATTGGATACTTAGGCCGCTCGTTATCCTTCGCTCCCTTCTACCCCCCACCACCCCAAACACTTAGCCACAACAACATTAACCCCCCTCCATTTACAACATTAACCCCCCTCCATTTACCTTTTATTGTTTTTTCAGAGAATGTAGTGGCCTCACAGGGTTCAACAATGCTTATGCTCCAGGTTACGAGTCCCTGCCCGCTCTCTGCTACTATTAATTCCTCACTTTGCTTCTGTTTTACAGAAGTCCTAAACCGAGGACCGGCCCTGGTTGTCTGTGAGGAATACATTACGCTTGTTAAAATAAATTTAGCTCATATAAGTTGAGCAAGCACGAATTTGAGATGCAGGAGTTCCAGGGTTTCTCTCTCACTGCCCCCTTTCTAATGCATGTGCAGTTTTTAAAAGCTGTGTACATATGTGCTTTTTAAGCGCATATGCCTATTTTGGTGCAAAGTAGATTGATGGTTTTGAAATAAGAGAGGAAATGCTCTCTTTGCACTGTTAGAGTAGTGCTTTCCAAACATTTTAGAACCAAGACCCAATTTTCAGAACGACAGGCGTATGGGACCCAGCTAACATATTAATGGACATGAGGCGGGCGATTTATATTTTTATGTAACTAAAGTATCACGTGGTAGCACACTGTCATTTACAGAAAGCACATGTTCCTTTGGCCACTAAATTTGCACAGACATACAGTTTTACTGGTAAAACTGTATTGCACACAAACGATGTGGAAATCGGGTTTCAGTGAAAGTCCAGTGACTTGATTTGATCCTATTAAACTTTGTTTCCATCACACTATAGAATTACAAAAAGATGCTTAATTTTTGTTTTCCTAACTGCTGAATGTTTACAGTTCATTAACAAATATTTACATTTTGTTGTTACACAAAATGACATCCATCAAACAGCATTTCCATTCACACTTCCAGTACCCCAACAACATTGTCACAATTCACTTCACTTTTATTTCTGTGACTGAAAAGTGAGAGGAGTTTGTGAACACCAATGTCCATGTTAAATACATAAATAGCAGTATGTCAGTAGACATAGCCTGACATTTGACCTCTGTCTTTGAAGCGAGGCAATTGCGACAAGATAAACACAGAATTTGAGTGTCTTAATTTCTTGAACTTTTGCCATCCGCCAAAAATTGTCTTGCGGCCTACAGTTTGGGTAACACTGTGCATTGACCCGTTTAGAATGTCGAGGTGCACCGCTAGATTATGTTGGCTGATTTGTGTGTTGCTTTGTGCACAAGATCACCCGACAGTGCAGATGAGTTTCTCTGATTTCATTGTTGACGTTCGGCTAGAAATACCACTGATTATTCGCTTTTAGTTTGTATGTTTAATTTCAAGCACCTGTTTGCTCCTCAGAACGCCAGAACATTCCTTTCGTCATGATTGCTTGCTTAATATGCTTACTTTTTTTTTATTTATATACATATTTTTTCTTTCTGCAGCCCTGGAAGAAAGCGCGACTTTTCCCCTGTGCCCTGGAGCCAGTACTTTGAAACAATGGATGATATTGTTGTAGAAAACGAAACTGGCAAAGATATATCCTTTGAAAACTGCTTCGCCCTGGCGCTGTGATGACTGGCATTATGCCTGCACGTTCTATAAATGTAAAGAAGCATGTCTGTGTGTGTGTGTGTGTGTGTGTGTGTGTGTGTGTGTACAAGATACATACTGCAAGATATCTGTGCCTGTCTTTCATTTGTTAGGAAATATCTATGGCCATGCCTCTAGCTCACTCAGGTGGGCACTGAAAATGGAGCAACCATGATAAAAATTACTGGAGAAGCCAATAAGGATGGCTTTAATGTGCCAATGCATGCAATGATCATTCATTCATATGTGCCTGTTTTTGCATGTGTTAGCTCATTAAAGACGGGTCTTTTTGACTTTGTCTTTTCTTATTTATGTTTCGCCAATTTGCAAGTGCAGCTGGTTGCACCATTACAAGATGGGGGAACTAATGGACTTGTGGAATGGGCTGCTGGAATGGAGAGTACAAACATCAGCAATATTAGTTGAAAGATTGAGAGTTTCTTGTGAGAGCAAACATACATTTTCACCCGGATTATGTTGCTAATGGTTTGTATACGGGATGAAGATACATAAGATGAATGAATCGGAGGGGTAGGCGTTTGCCTAATTTGAACAATTCTTCCTAGGCCACAATGTTTGATGAGATGCTGCTCCCTGCTGGCACTGGTATTCTAGCATTACATCCTTCTTCGTACCACCCAGTCTGTATCATCTGTCTGGGAGCTGTAGGCAATATGTAAAGATGTTTGAAATATTTTTTTGTTGTTTATTTTCTTTTTTTTTTCTTCAATGGGAAAAAGATGAGTGCAAATTTTAGAATAATTGCGAGACAAAAGAGCAATGTTGTTGGTACATAAAATATTTCTCATTAGTGTTTGTTTAGTAAAAAGATTTAAAATGAAAAAATATTGAGACGGCCACCATTATTCTCTCTTGTGTGTAATGATCAAGGTTGTAAAGGGATAATTTGCTTAGCACAAGGCTAGAGTCATGTGGTAGAAGCACCCCTTTAAATGAAAATGAAATTACGTCCAGAGGACCTCTCAAATCAGAAGGAATGAACATCCGCTTGAACAGCCCTGCCCTGTGGTCCGAGACCTTTTAGCACAGAGCTGAATGTGTGTCATTTTAATGTTGGTGATTTCCATGTGTTAATTCTTTCGCTGACGGGAGACTGAGAGATACTACAGTGGTACAGGGAAAGGAACTAGAATTGCACTGGTCTGCTGTAACTACTAGCATTCAAGAAATACTTGAAGTACATGCTGGAAGGAACAAAGCTTAAAATCAATCCTATCCTTGCAGAAAGGAACAGGGTGCTAGACCTAGTCACTGTTTTCCCATTCCCTAATACCAACTAGAGGCACCTAAAAGCTGTTGAGCATGCCACAAGTACATAGAAGGGCTGAACCTTTCAACTGCTAGCAGAAGGCCCCACAGCAACAGGGGCAAGAGGCTAGGCGGTCAATGCCAGAGTATTACATCAACCTTCTGGAGAATGCACACCTACCCAGCATGATCCATAGGCAGTCTTCCCCATAAGCCCTACGGTGGAGGGCAAACCGCCTTTAGTCAAGAGCTTGTACAAAAAAAACAGCTTTTACATGCATGAGAGTACGGCAGGCTAACAGGGCGTTCGTATAATAACTCATGGATGTTGCCTAAATATCCCCAAAACAGTGTCTGACCTTCTTACATTGTATTGTCAGAAAGACATTAAAGAAAAAGGCACACAACTTTAAATAAATCATTGAGTGAAAAAGTTTCTTGTCTGCACAGGGCAAATAAGACTGATGCATCAATGTATCTATGAGGCCTCAGCAACTAGATAGCATTTTTGAACTGTTGCTACCAGTTCAAAGAGATGTGATGCCCAAGCAGTGCAGGGTGCACTTCAATCCCTGTACACGAGCGGAGATGTCCAATTCTCTAGCCCTCTACAGAGATTCAAAGTAGGAAAGTGTCAAGAAGGCAAGATTATGCCACCATTACCAGAGAGTAACAGAAGCATAAACAGAGTGCCGCTAGCTCACATCAGTTGCCTGGGCCGTTGAACATAATAGTGGAGAGGTGTGGTGCAGCGGCCAGGGCAGCTGACTTCGAAGCACAGGGTTCTCAGTTCAATCACCGGCTCCACACCATGTGACTCTGGGCAATAGATCACTTAATTTCCACGGGGGCCCCCAGCGCCTTGAGACCCGTATGGGTGAGTAGTTTGCGCTTTACAAATACAGATTTACATATATAATAGGAGAGACACCAACTTCTGCATTTACTGTTCCAATGGTCTCAAGGAACAGCACAGATCAGAGTCGGCTGCCTCCTTGCACAGATAAGCTGCAACTTTTCTTAACCTCATCCGTGCGGTGCAGATTTACCCCCGGTGCTGGGCCCTAATGTAAATGGGTGTGGTCATGACAGAACGGTTCCGTCATGAGCACAGCGTGACCGATGCTCATGATGGAACCGTTCCGTCATGAGCATCGAAAGGGTTAATCGGCCTTAACCTATATTTTCCACTCTCGCAGACTCCTAAACTGCCTTACTAAGTAAACCTAGACATTGCTGGGCTAGCAGTGGGCCTCTGTCCTATGAGTGAGTAAAACCTAAGAGCAGGAAAGCAGAGTGTGAAGATTCCCTGCGTGTTGAACCTATAATTCTCCACTCAGCCTGCTTAGCAAGTCTTGCTCACCCCAGGCTACTCAGAAAAGGGGACAACAGAGTACACTGCAAGCACCAACATTATTTCGAGTACTGCATCAGCAGTGCAGTATTGCTGTATCCTAAATCCACAATTTGCTGTGCCTCTTCCGCCAAACTCTTCTAATGGGTGGGTGTTTCCGGAAAGTGTCTCATGAGATGCATTGAGCTGCTCCTCATGCTACGCTCCCGAAGTGGAAGCTGGAGGGCTGACTGCAACGCAGCAGCGATCTCTGCACTGGTTCTCCTCTAAATCATGGAAAATGAGACAGTGTCTTCACAGCACTGTCATTAGCAGGCCAGAATGATCTATGGTGTGGAGCTGCAGGACTCTGGTTTAGGAGGTCAGAGCCCTTTGATGCTTTGAGAGAATGAGACACCAACTGGTGTGGAAACAAGATGGAAGAACTGGACTTTTTGATACAATCGCCATGTAAAAACATCTGTGCAAAATGTATAATTGCGCAACTCAACACTGAAAGCACCTCTGTGTCTTCTTTCGTTTGCAATCACATGAGCTTTCATGGACAGCTGAAGCCCTCTCTAGCCAGACTTAAAAACAAACCCATGGCCAACTGTACAAAGACAGCGACCAAAATATTATTTTGTAAACATATACTTGAGTATGTATTTTTCTTTTTGCCTTTTAGTGCTTTTATGTGCAGACAATTGTAAGATTTGATTATTGGAAGTTTATCCAAAATGATGTGCATGGTGGTTTGTACCTTGTTTCTATGTATTTGTTGTGTCGTTCCTAGCCGCAATCAAAGACCTGTTTACAGGTTGCTTTCTGCCAGAAGTTTGTCTCCTAGCAAGAGGAGGATGTTCTAGAAACGATTTTAATAGCAATCTTAAAATGTGTGACTGGTGCCTGCTGTTGAGAATAGAGAAATAATAAGTACTCTTTCTCTCCTTTCCCTCCTTTCCCTTGTGCTGTTTCGCGTTCTTTCTTTTCTTTGACACAGCTTCATATATTTCTATGCTTTTAAAACTATTTCCTCTGTGTCAAAGAGCCACTGCAAAATCTTATAGCAATCCAGTTTAATTTGTTTGAGTAAAAGAAAAGTCAATAAAAAACAAACTGAAAAATATCAGTAATTTTAGGAATCCTAGCACGCCATCTGAAATCTTAGATAACCCTAAAGCCTCAAAATCCCAATCCAAATAGATCTGGTAGTTGCTCTTTTATTTGTGATGCAAATTATGTGCAGCCGACGGACGTTCATCCACTCTGGCAGATTTGCCAAACAACAGTCTTGTTGCTCTGAGAGTTACAACTAGCACGCAATAAATATTGTGTGGGACTTTTTGAGTGCTAACCCGAACAATGTTATTTTGTGCACTAACTGTTTTTGAAACTCTCATGATGCCATTCAGATATCGGATTTTTTTCAAATAAGACCTAGTTACCATTGGGCACTGACCCTAAATCCACACTCCAGTTGGGATTGGTTGACCCTTTAAGTTAGTGGATGCCGTTCATCCTCAGAGTTCACTTGTCACCCAATTCTTGATTTGCCACTTTTGAAGTATGGGCCTCTGAAGTTTCGGGCTTCAGGGATGTTTCCAATATATTGGACCCTGATAAACCCCCTTTAAAGAAACGTGGACATTTGCCTTTAACACACTGACTATTTTGAAACCCTGTTCCATTTGTGGAGGAGGGGAGTACTTTGGTAGTCGTTTTGTGGATTTGTTGGAAAGAAAACTTGGTAAAAGTAGCTCACATTGTTGAGTTGCGCTTCCAGCACCCAAGGCTACCAAAACATCGAGGACTGTGTGCATACATATTGTATCTGACTTGATACTTAGTTTCTTTTTTTCTAACATATCCACACCATTGACTGACTAGGAAAAAATAATAGTAAACCTGATGACACTTGGCAAGTTTGCGCCCTGGATAACCTGGGCCCCATGTTATAAACATTGGAAGCATTAAAATTCTGTTTTACCTCGCACCCAGAAGGTGCACGCACCTTCAGTTTTTTGTGTGCATCTGGGTTTGAGCTGCCCTGTTTAAGCTGATTTAAATAAACACACATTTATTGAAGTTGATCTCCCTGGCTGGACTTTGATTTATTGTGTGTCATTTGATGTAGCATGCTAGATCTCACTTTCTAACTCTTGGTATTCGTTTTGAACTGCTTGATTTCAACATGTGAAAAAGTTCAGGATATCAAATGGAATGACTCGGTTATCTAATATGACTAATGCCTTATTCAGATATGACATCGACTTCTGGGCAACTTACCTGACTCCATTATTTAACCACATTTATAAGGAAAAAAAGATTCCTGAGTCTTGGCAAGGAAACATCTTCCACCCTCTCCTCAAAAGTGGATGCAGAATGGACCCTGGTAACTACAGACTAATAGCCCTAATCGATGTGGAGGCAAAGCTGTTTTCTTCTTGCATATTGTCTCTACTAAGACAATGGATAAAAGAACACAATATAATACCCAACTTTCAAACCGGTTTTAGGGAAGGCATGGGCTGCTTAACCAATCTGTCAGCCCTGTCCTTATTAATCGAAGGAGCAAGGAAAAAGAAGATCGGTTTAATAGCCTGTTATATAGACCTGAAATCCGCCTTCGACCGAGTCCCCAGAAAAAGACTATGGGAAAAACTGGATCTCATGGGTCTCCCACCGGCACTAATGGAAACATTAATGGTTTTATATAGCAGAACATGGGCCAAGGTAAAATTGGGTGATGGAAGAAGAATATCTGCTGAACAAAAAATATTTAATGGCCTTAAACAAGGCTGTGTGCTCTCTCCAAGCCTTTTTAATATATATCTGGCCGATTTGAAAGACCATCTCAAGAATGTTAATGGACACCCGCCCAAACTGGCCAATGAAAGCATCCAGTGCCTCCAATATGCGGATGACATTGTAGTTTTAAGCCAAACCCCAATAGGCCTACAAAGAGTAATATCGGAACTAACTGACTATTTCGAGAGAGAAGGTTTGGAAATAAACACCAAAAAAACAAAGGTGGTGAGATTGACGGGCACCGGTGGAAAATCCTTCACTTGGCAAACAAAAGGAAAACCCATTGAGGAAACAACTGCTTATAAATATCTGGGGGTCACAATAAGTAAAAACATGTCCCTCACAGATCATAAAAGAACAATTACCGCAAAGGCCCAAGCACTGAGCTTTGCTTTCAAGGTTTTGCAAAAGAAATTGCAATGTCCATCATATGACCACCTGTTAAAAGTAATGACAGCCCAAGTCTTACCATCCCTCTCATATGGACTGGAAATATGGCATGGGAAAGAAGCAGCTATCCTAAACGCATTCCAGACAAGAATATATAAAACTGTCTTTCACATATACAAAGGAGCAGCCCCTGCCCAAATAAGGCTAGAATTTGGTCTACAAAATCAAATCTACCAGAGGAAAGCAGCTCTAGTGAAATGGTGCTGGAAATTGAGATTATCGGAAACTGGATCTTTAAACAACTTATGTTGGCAAGAAATTAAAAAACAATATGACCAACAGGAACCTGACTCATGGGGCTATGACCTGAGAGCCTCACTAGACACCCTAAAAATAGTGGAGATCTGGAATAACCCACCGGAACCAACGTCCTTTAAAAAAAATTGCAATCTAAACGCAAAAGCCTTATCTCTTGTAGAGGATAAAAAGACTTTGGCCAAACGTCGACACGCATGGACCATTCTAAATTCGTATAAACGACTAAAACCTCAACCTTATCTCACTGCGCACTTCCGGCTATCATTGAAAACAAAATTCATGGCCTTCAGAATGGGCAACCATATCTCGAAAGACTTGATTCCGTCATGGAAGGTCACTCACCAGGAACGAAGATGTAGATTATGTGATTATCACAGTGAGACCTTGAGTCACCTCCTGTGCACGTGCGAGTCTTCTAAAGAAGAAAGGAACATTTTACTGAAACCAATTTTTAATATGCTACAGATCCGTACCTGCAGGCAAGCTGTGACCAGCTGGATGGGAGCAGGTTCAAACATTTTGATATGCCGCGGGGTAAAGTTCATGAATTCTGTAGAGACAAAGCTTCAAAAAGCAGAATCAGACCCTCGATAATGACTGGATTAGTTTGAAAATGTAAAAACGAGAAAAGACATTTTTTTAACTAAAGGAACTTTTAAGTGTGTGTTACTTTTAAATTGTTTTTTGGATATGTATACTTTATGGTTGTGAAATACCAAATAAAGTAATTTTTTGACTGACTGACTGACTCGGTTATCCAATCAAAAAGCTCCACTATGTGGCAAACGACCGTCTCCACCAAATGTTACAACCCCCTACATTTTGTCCATCAATTTGACAGATATAATTTTGAATCTAGTGAGTTTTTCAAAATAATGTTTCTCTGGATTAAAAAAATGTTTCCTAAGAATTTGTAAGCACACATTACAGTTTAAATTGCAAACCCCCTGCTTTGAAATAAAAACGAAAAGAGCAAAGAAACAGGCAACTCTCTTACCTGGAAAATAAAACTGTTTTATGACAGCAGATGCGCTACTGAGCAACAGGGCACTTCAGATCTTCTATCCATGCACCACGGAGGGGAACAAGTAAGTGTTTTTACTCTGTTCTTATTGAATGTCTTGTTTTCTATTTGGAAAACATTTTTGGTGCATCGGAGTATTTGTGTGCTTACCCTCAGTTTTTTTTCTCTAGATCTGTTACCTTTTTCTCGTCAGGTCTTCTTTCTTGTGTAACCATACTGCTATTTAGAAGCAAGCCGATTACCTTTGGGCTTGATTTGTTCAGCAAAGTTGGTAACACATCGCATTTGCCTTCTGGAGGGTAATCCTGCAGAAAGCTGTCTTCCATGGTTGTTTCTTTTTGTTTGGAAAAAACCCAAAAGAAAACAGTTGTTCTATAGAAGTATTTTGGAAAGAAAAGGAGGAATCCTGATTCAAGTACCTTTGTGACATTGGAACTGGTCTGGCGGTGATCAGTCACCTTTAAGACGGACAGTATTGCAAAAGCCATTTGTCAATCATTCATCATTGACCAGTCCAAGGTCTTTGATGTTGCGGCAAAAAACATCCACCTAAAATGACACTTATTACAAGGAGCTCCTATTGGCCACACAAAGGAATAGAGAAGCAAACAACTTCAGCAAAATGAGGCCCAGCAAATGTCTCCCACCATTAGGGAGACTGACATTTGTTGTAATTTTTTGTGTTCTTTTTGACAGCTGCATGACTAAGCCCTTCTTCAGAAGATGCCCAACAAAATCCTTAAATTTCCTTGCCCAAGAACCACGTTTGGGGGCAATAATGGGAATTACTACTAAAAGAACCTTTTTATTATTTTTTTTTGGAATCTATGCTTTCAAACTTTACATGGAGATTTTGGCTTCTTTCGTCAGCTGAAGTCTCCTTGTAAATAACGATCTCATATTTCTGGTGGGCCTGTTAACTTGTGTTTCCTTGTTTATGGCAATTTAAGAGCCATCTTTAAAGAGCCCTCAAGGGTATATTGGGTTGCTCACTTTTTATATATCTTTAAAGAAGGCATTCAAAGGGTTGTGTGTGGAAAATGGTGACCACGAAATTTAAAGTTTCCTATGTGATCCAAGTTTGCGGTATACAAACTGTTACTAAATCAATGTACTAAGCACAGCAAATATTTTAAAAGCAGTCAAAATGGTTTTGCATCATAAACATCTAATGCATTTTCTTCCACCTAAAACCTATCTGTTACAACCTCTATCACTTCACCTCCCTCTCACTTATCCTTACGTCCTCTTTACTTGTCTTCCTTCTCTGCCCCTCTACTCCTTGCGCGCATCTCTGGGATTGCACTAACAATCCTAAGCTGCTCATTATGCCTTTTCTCATTTGCCCATTAATGAGTTTGTGTGCGGTCTTTGTTTGGATCCTCTTCTCTTTTGGCTGACGGAAACCTTCTAAATCCAATTATCCTCATCGCTATGCTTTTTGGACATTATTCAGAAAGCCCAGCTGCTTATGGAGATGCCTTCTAATTCAGTAGTAGATTGACGGGAGAATGCTTGCTGTGAGCCCCTTACTACATCTTTTCAGATGACAGTAACTTGTCTGTGTCCTAAATGTTTCCACCATTCTCATCTCCTTAATGCAGTGCTTACCGGAGATGGTAGAATGGAAGAGAAATACTGTTACTTTGAAATCCTTAACCATCCACACACCTTTCGAGTTTACAGAAGTGGCTCGGAGGGACCCGTCTTACTCTTATTGCACGGTGGTGGCCATTCCGCACTTTCCTGGGCAGTGTTTACTGTGAGTGCTCATATTAACTGTGTTTTTTACTCATTACCTTTATTTCATTTTTAAATGGTTTATATTTACTTCACCCCAAGAGATTTCTTCAGTTAGATGCCTAATTTAAACTCTGCGTCTGCCTTTAAGACAGTGTCTCTCAGTTGAATGTGCATAAGAAGGAGCCTGCCAGAACCTACCATTGTTTAGGATAAAATCTTCAGTCATCGACCAGATTACCCTTTTATTCAAAGACCTGAAATCACTAAATAAATGTCTGGGCTTTTTTACTATACCATGGTGAGGCCCATTCATAATTGTATTGGGTGCCCAGAAAAAAAGAGAAAAGGCTTTTATGTTTTTTTCAAGAAGGCTTTTATGATTTACCAATAGGTTGTTGATGTTAGTCTTATGAAAGTTATTGTTGGAAGATAATATACACCTCCTATATAACAAGTGACTAAATAGAAATAGCTTATAGTAAAAATATGCACTTTTATTCCTGATCGGTATTGAAGATGGGGAGATATGGTGGGTGGAGATGGGAAACCTAGGAATTATTGGGTAAAGCTGATATAGGTTTAATTGTCCATGTAGGTTAACCATACAACGCTTCAATGAAGTGAGACCCTCAATGTAACTGGGCTAATTTATTCTGTTTTGCTGTGAAAGGGATAGAGGAGTGTAGCAGGCCTGAAAGTCATTAAAATGTTACTAGACCTGCAGGTCTAGTGACTTCCATAATCTACTCGACTTATCTGTAATGCTCTCGACTCGTAAACTGGTTCCAAATGAAGTGAGCGTGAGCAACTATTTTAATGCATTGAGCCGCCATTTTCTTCATTATCGCATATGAGAGAACCTTTAAATGTGCAAGTTCAGCATGTCTGCTGTACAAAAAACTTTGTTTGATTTAATAGACTAACCTTGTTTCAATATATAAATCAAATTTAGCCACAGGATATTCATGGCCCCCGTCTTGCCTCTTAGTTCATCAACCGCATAGTCATCAGGGTGGGGAGAAGGACTGTTTCTCAAATCATTTTGTTAAAACGATCACTTTTAGTAAATACTTAATTAAAGCATGTAGTGGTAGCACACTGTCATTTGTAATCTGCTGATTTTACATTGAAATGGGCACAAACTTTCCCTCTGACGTGTGGTTTTACTCTATAGTGTACACACAATTTATGATTGGCAATTGTTTCTGCAATTATGGGTCATTTGCATATCACCAAGTAAAGTTTTCTGGTTTGTTTTGCTCCTATTTAACTCTTTGCTTGCATCACACTTATTAATTACAAAAAACGTGCTTTCTTAGTTCCTGATATATTTTGAAATATGTGTAATATTAACAGGCTATTTATTTAAATGTTATGTGTTAGAGAAAAATAAACATCTTCAGACCCTCACTTGACAAAAACCTGTAACTCTAGTAAGAGAGAACAATAAACTCAATTTTCCAAGCAGCAGTTAGTAAAAAGACAAACTGGCATTTGCCTCTTTCGCAAATGTGCAAAGATTAAAGCAAGTTTTAATGGCATCTTTATGGCTCATTCACTTTCTGCATGAACGGAACACCCGCTCCTTTCCAGCCTAAATTCACTCACCAGATGGGACTAGTAGTTTCTAAAAATAGCTTGACCTGATAAAATGTTACTCGCAATTTCGAATGGGCAAGTCGATGTTTCGTGGCCTGTGAAGAAATTTAGTAACTGAGAGGAGAAGAGCTGCAGCAGTAAAGTATATTAGAGGAAAACAGGAGACTTGATAATGACCCTTGATGTCTCTCCGGCCTAATATCAAATAGTCTTAATTAGTTTATTTGACCAATTCACCTTATAAAAAATCGAATACCTACATACATTTCATCATATGAAACAATTCTTGTTTTTATAGAAAAGAATTTAAACATGTCATACCTTTGCTGCCATCTTCAAATATTTTTCCACCTAAACTAAGGTTGGTTCCAATGTTAGCAGATACACAAAGCATCTGTAATATTTCTAACCTAGCTGTCAAAGACAGAGGGTTGAATTTATGTACATTGTCGCACATAGAGCAAAGGAGCTAGAAGTATCTGTGGTTATCATTTACCTTTTTGCTCAGAACCATGCTGATTCGAACCTTTGTTCTCCACTCTCCAATGAGTCTGATTCGATTTCAGGGCTAGCCCAGGTACTGATTTTTAAGCAACAAAATCTGAAGTAGTTTATTATACCAGGAATGTACTTAGCTGGAACGTCATTTTCTTAATTGCCCAATAGTTGATATTTTTATCAACGAAATTAATGGTTTCAATATTCTGTACAGGAGTTATTTTCTCCTACTATACGACCTGTCGGAATCTTCATGGAAGGCTTCCTGACTTGTATATGAATGTTTATATCCAGCTGTGGTTCCATCAGTGGTATCACAGGTAAATCTCATATGATGGACTTTTTAAAATTTATAATTGGCACCGTTCAGCAAAGGGGACACTGCACGGCTGCTAGGAGGGCAAGTAGATTAAAGTGATTCATTTATACTTTGTATTGCCATGGTTGTTTCTCTTTGCACATTTTCTGCATCTCGCCCTCAGACGCATTTCTTTTGGTACAAATAGAAGCGTATTGTTATTGTAACAAGTAGAAGGGGTCTGGGTGACTGCTATTCTGGGCAAACATTGTAAAGTCACACATCATTATGACCTCTCTCAGCTGCTGCTGCTACTTGTGCTGCTGCTTTTAGGACTGCTGTAATTGACCATATTTGCAAAAGTTGGTCATAAGATGTCTCCATTTGTTGTATGCACGGTTTCTTTTTTGCATAATAATGTGAAATTTATTTGCCAAGTAATGCCTTTCACTTTCTGCAGACTGCTATCTCCAGTAGGATTCATTGTAGGATTGTGGCATTGGACCTCCGAGGCCATGGTAAGTATGAGTATTTCAATTTGTTGAAGCTTATTCTTTATTGAAAGAAATATACTTATTTGTTCTGCATTTTGATTGTTTTTGATTTTGGGATTCAAATTACTGTTGTAAATGCATATGGAAAACTGTTTGATTTTTATCCATATATTTTTAGCTTTGTTTCTGGCATGTTCAATCCTTAAAATAATGCTAAAACTCATCCGCCGCATCCCTATCTTCATCACTTTGGGATCTTTTTTAAAGTTAAGTAGGTTAGGCAGTTAGCTCTAAGTTTCTATATAAACAAGCATTGGCATAGTCAATAGGTCTTGCTTTTGGGACTGTATAAGTATTTAGTTATGCAGCACAATATCTTTGGTGCAATAACTTAAACTGTTGCATGGCTAAAAACGTATAAGGTCCCAAAGGCGAGACCTATTGGCTATGCTAATGCTTGTTTTTGAAGAAGGGTCAGTGAAACCACAAGGTGGAAGGGTCATATTTGATAGGACTTCGATTTGATAACACAAGTATAAAAACGCAGAACTGCAATAATATTTGCCATTTATTAACTGGCCAGGACAAAATGTACCATGCAATCAAAGTAATAAATGTTCGTTTACAAGTGACTGGTTGCGTGCAACTATTAAACAAACAACGCTGAGATGTTTTTTTTTTTTTATCTTGCTAGGAATTTCAAAAAACCGGGAAAGTAGTGTCATCTCAGTTCTTTGGGTGTCCCGGGCAAGACAATTTTTGGGGGGCCCTGTATAAATTTGAATTATACTACCAATTTCCTAATAATCCATGCCCTCCGTGATGCCAACAAAAAAATGCTACATTTTATGTTGAACTTTAACAGTGGCACACAACAGTTGAACAATATCTTGATCCAGGACCCCAAAAATCCTTACTATGACACTATTTAGAGAGACTGAGCCCGGGGTAAAAGTAGTCTGAGGGAGAGAGGTTTGAGACCGAGTCAGGGGTAGATGTAGGGCGAGGGAGAGAGGTTTGAGATGGGAGGTAGAGGTAGGGAGAGAGGATTGAGACTGATTCAGGGATAGAGGTAGGGAGAGAGGTTTGAGACGGAGTCGGAGGTAGGGAGAGAGATAGTATCCAATGAGGACTTCTCGTGAAGGGATTAATATTGCATGTTGATACCAACATACTGAGCCTCTTCCACTTTAAAAAAGAAGACTTAGCTGAGGAAGCGTCTCAGCTGTTTGCAGGATCTTTCTGTAGCTAAGGGGGATGTTCAATATTCAAAATTCAAAGTCTGCTGCAGCCAGGCAGTCAGGTGCAGGGACGCAGAGGTGTGATAGAGAATTTGCCTCTTTTCTCGCTAGAACAAAGAGGTCTGTCTTCAATTATATTGTAGCAGAAATTGAGAAGTCCCACAAATTTGTGTTTCGAAATTGTGTGGCCCAAGCAGGGGCGACTAATATGGTGCATGGCTCTCGCTTTATCTCCTGAAGGACCCTTGAGATGAGCTGTATTGGAAGTAAAACGTATGTGAATTTTTCCAAAACAGGTGTTCAGAGGCAACTGTAAGTAAGCCTGAATATCACCATCTGCTTGGGTAGCTTGGGCCTTTGGCATTTTTCCACACTGCCAGCAAATCGAACAGTGGTTTTTCCCACCTTCGAAAAACACGTTGTAGCTTGTTGGTATCTAAATTCCACTTGTTGTCTATCGCAACGGGGAGTGATCCTATTGTGGTGATAGGGGGCTGGCATCAGTAATGCTATATTGAAAGGAAAGTACCCCCTATGCAGTCCAGCTTCAGAATCCCTTATAAAGTTGCCATGTTGTCTGTTCAAATCTTGATGTCCTTTTATCTATCAGAGGTAGGAACATCTGTAAGGCAAGCCTGAACGCTGACAGGTCTTGTACATGTGCTCCTTAGCTCTCAATTGAATTATCCGTTGTTAGCTGAAAACGCAGTTTGGTTGCGTAAAGGCCCGGTCCATCATAGATGTTTTTTTAGGCTTTCCACCCAAACCATGGCCAGGCCTTGTTTTCACTACACGACCAGCCCTTCTTTGAGGTATCTTTATTCTGAGCCTGCATTGTGGTATATGTGGAATGCTTGAAGACTGAATATCTAGATGAACTTCTGGACTGTGATCCAAATTTGCGCACTTATCTACTAAATTAATTTTTCAACTCTCTTGTGATGGGTACAGCACAGATTTCTACTCCAACGGATATTATCTCCTCTGCTTTCTTTTTTTACTTCCAAGTATGAGGCTCAAACAGTTTAGAAGATTGCTGATTTAGGAGGCTGATGTTCATTTTTGATGCAATGATGGAATCTGGATTAACCAGTCATCGAGATATGGGTACATTCTTACCGCTTCACGGCGTAGTTAAGTGCCCACTGGTACCAACTTGCAGCCAAATGGAAGCGCATCGACTTGGTAGTGTTCTTTCTTTACTCTTCTTTATTCAGGTTACTTAAAACCGTAAGACACCAATGAATTTTGTTTTAATACAACCACGCTTAGACAGATTTTTCCAAGTAAACGGTCCTAAATTAATGATATCAATCTGCGTTCATCATAAGTTAAACTAATAAAACAATATCATAAGCTCCAAATACAATCTAAACACTGTAGCTAAAACACAGTGCTATAAGATCATCGTTCGTTATTAAACAAGCTGGATTTAACTTCATTTCTAATAACACACACAGCCCCTTTGTTAGTACATTTCAATAGCTAAAGTTCCTATAAGTTTAACAGCCCCAGTTAAAAAACAGGTTATCATAAAGCATATACATTTGTTGGGTAACATTTGTTAAAGAAATTTTAAAATGCAGGTTTCCCTCTAGTGAATTGTTTATCTTTCAGTAGGGTTGCAAGACACTTCATTGTCGGCATACAATAGTGCCATGATTGAATGAGATGGGTTCTCACCCGTAGGATGTTTTTGCATGCTGCACATAATGTTGGACCTAGGTCGTTGATATACAGGGTAAAGAGGAGTGGAGCTAAAATACACCCTTGTCTCAAACCTTGCTGAACTTTAAACGTGTGGTACATCTTCCATCTAAATCACATTTTACCATAGTTGTTAGATCTTCATATAATTAATGTAAACAATGAACAGTCTCTGTCTACTCCCATGCTAAGAAGATCGACCATACTTTCTTTCTGTTAACTCACTTAAAAGCCTTTGTAAGATCCATAAATGCCATATGGCGTGACCCACCCTGTGCAACTGTATATTTCTCCATTATCTGAAGATTTAGACACTGGTCCAGGGTACTCCTGGCTGCTGTAATGCATTATTGAAGGTCAGACAGTATGTTTTATCTTCTATCCAAGTGGTTCATCTAGAAAGGATGACCCACCCCATTACCTTAACCACTGAGTCAATACGAGTGATGGGCATACAGCATCACATGTCCTCCCTCTGCCCTTTTTAAAGACAGTACAATAACTGATCTAGACCAGGATACCAGAATACCCACTTTGCATGCCGCATTCAAAATGCTTGTTAATATATTTTCCCAATATGAGGAGTCCGATTTCTATAAGTCAGCAGGTACCCCCATCTGGGCCAGGAGCCTTATTAATAGTCAAAATATAATTACCTCTAATACCTGAAATTCTATATTGGGCTTATCTAAAAGACTCTCTCAGTTGATAATTAACTTATTATTAGACTCTGAGCCATAAACTCTCTCCAAGTGTGTATCCAGCTATCTAGAGCAATATGACAATCCACTACACCTCTAACATTTCTGGCAAAAACGAATGATTGACTATTTCCCAAAACCTCATGCTACAGGATAACGTGTTAGCGTGTAAAAGTTGGTCATATGCTTCTTTTTTAAATTTTATTCTCCCGTTCAATTAAATCTGACTTCCGACAACTAACGACTTCAGATGTGGTTCTGTGGATTTTCTTTAGAGCTTTCAACAACTTTCGATGAGCCACTGAACATTTGTGATTGAGTCATCTATTATGGACTTCCCTGTGCTTTCCCACTAGACAAGTTAGATATACTGTAATGTATTTACAGACCTTACTATAAACACTTAGTTATCTCTTGGTGCGATGTGGCCTCTAAATCAATATCATGTCCACAAACACTAGCTAAATCATAAAAAAAAGTATCTAAGCCCAACATATTCCACTTGAGTCTGCGGCCTTGTGCATTTGATTAAAAAAAACAAAATAAAACCTGGTTGCTGAGCCCTCCTTATTCAAAACTTCCTGCTCTTGTCCCTCACATCATGGTGGGGTATAGAGAATTATGGTTACTTTGCTGATTCACAGTAACTCCAAAGCTTTTCACATAGTTGGCTAGATGAGCAGAAATAAAAATATCCTCTATAATCGCTGCATATCTATGTGGGGGGTAACTCCCAAATCTTCCATACCCCTGACTTTCGAATGAGCAAACCTCAAATTGTGACAAAATCGAGCTAAGAAAATCCCCTTGCTGGGATGCTCCATCTGTTGAAAGAGTATCATGCTACCACATATCCTCAATTGTGTTAACATGACGGGGATTAGAGCCGGGATGTATGTTAAAATCCCCCATTAAAACTACTAAATATGGTTGATGATGTTCAGCAAAACACATATGGTGATGGAGGGAATGTTGCACAATGGCAAAACATTCACCACCAGTCACAGATCTAGGTTTAATCCATTGTTATTTTGCTCACCACGCCACCCCAGTTCAGACTTGGCCATATGTTATGTTATGTTATGTTAATTGTTTATTTCTATAGCGCACGGCTACTCAAAAAGAGTGTCCCGGCGCTTTAATGGAGAAAGAGACAAAACTGCAACATACAAACATAACACCATATAAAAAACTACAGAAGAGTGGGCCAGAGATTCACGGAAGACCGGCTACTGAGTGAACAGCCAAGTTTTAAGGCCTTTCCTAAAAGCCAATAGGCTGGTGGCTGCCCGCAGGGCCAGTGGTAAAGAGTTCCACAGCTGAGATGCCAGCAGTCCAAAAGAGCGGCCTCCGAGGCGCGCTTTCTTTACCCGGGGGACAACAGCAAGGTGCAGGGCTTCCGACCTCAGAGACCTGGTCGGGTGATAAAAGACCAGTCTCTTTTGGAGGTACTTGGCTCCCTCCTTGTGAAGAGCTTTGTAGGCCAAGGTCAGCGCCTTAAAGGTGATCCTCTTGCGGATAGGCAGCCAATGCAAAGTTGCCAGCAAGCCCGAGGCCCTGGAGCGCCTACTAAGGCCAAAGATGGCCCTAGCGGCGGCGTTCTGTACCACTTGAAGCCGCTGCAGCAAGTACTCTGGAAGGCCCAGGTAAAGAACGTTGGAATAATCCAACCTGGACCCAATCAGAGCCTGGACTGTCAGCGTCCTATGTTCCACGGATAACAGAGGAAGGAACTTCCGCAGCATCCTGAGGATGCCAAAGCAAATGCCCGACACCCCCAGGATCTGGGATTTCAAGGTAAGCCTGTTATCCATCTTCATGCAAATCAGTCTTGACCCTGTGCCTCATGGGAACAGTCCAGACCGATTTGCCAACCGGTCCTAGGATGCATGTTTCCAGTCCAGGGAGGACATGGCTTGGCAGTTCGGTCTGGACTGTTCCCATGAGGCACATGGTCAAGACTGATTTGCCTATGGCCATGTCTAAACTGGGGTGGTGTGGGGGAGCAAAATAACGATGGATTAAACCCAGATCTGTGACTGGGGGTAAATGTTTTGCCAATGTGCAACATTCCGTCCTTCACCTTGTGTGTTTTGCTGTTGATGTTTAGCAGCATAGGCATCCAAAAAGTTTTTTAATGGCAGTAAATGCCATGTGGCCTTTGCCTGGAAATTTGAGTTGTAAAAGTTGAGCAATAATATATTTGGGACTTTGAGAAAAGAATTGGGTTGACCGCTAATACATTCTAGGTTCTGATATGAATTTGGGATGTTTTACACTTACCATCCCTCCCCTCTCTCTGCAAGACACAGAGAGGGTAGCAGGACAAAAAAGACATCTAGCTATCCATATACAAGGATTTGGCTTTGTCCCATGTTTCCTGAAACCCAATGATGTTATAATCTTTTTAATAAAGTTGCAACATGCTGAAACTGACCAGCTATCAGCACAAAAGCTTAATGAGAGTTTGAACTCCCTCCTTCGTCAGATAGTTGAGTTGTCAACAAAGGAATTTCCATATCTTGCAGAGGTGCTAAATTGTTGTTGGAAATGTTTAGTCTATCATTAATATCAAGTGAGCTAAGGGCCTCAAATCTATTTGACAGCTGCAGGGATGTGACCTGCTGGTTTGGGCATCTCCCCAAATGCCACTTACCATTCCCAAATAATGGAAGTATATTAATCCTAGAAGGCGGGTAGTTCTCATAAATTTTTTGCATAAGACGACCAGCAATATTTGGTTGCTCAAAGTTAATAATAACTTCCACTATTTCTCCCTAGTGTTCTTGTGACTAAAATATGCGGCTAGGTAAGGTCCTTCTCCCACTTGACTGTTATACCAATGGACAGCTTTATTTTGAAGTGGAAGGATAGTTTTCTTTACTCCTGCTCTCAGCGGTGGAACTCTTGTAAGGATAGCTATCAAAGGTGTAGAATTAGGACCCTTCTCTAACTTGGCAGACAACCTCTCTCACTTAGCCATCTAGATGCAACATTCAAACAACTCCCTTGTCCCACATTTGTATACATTTCTAAATTGCAGGTGCTTAAAGGGCAGGGGGTTTGGTGTCTGAGTAATGTTTCTCCAAGAATCCCCCTAGATGGTTGTGAAGAAATGCTTGTCCTATTCCATTAGGCTTGTTTTTTCAACTGCCAGAAAGTCCAAATGTTTTATAAAGGATTGTCTTAGATAGTTCATCATATAATCCTTCCACAACTGTTAAGTAACACTTCCAGTTCCTGATATAGTTTGATCGTCTGGGTTTCTATTTACTTCTGAGACCCTCAGTGACCTATTTAAGTCGACGATCTTGTCATTATTATTTGATTGCACATCTCCCAGGGTGGCATTGTTGTCTTTCTCAGAACCAGCTCTCAGGATGACTAATCTTTCATTCCCATATCCTCCTTTTTTGGTCTCGGCCTGCGATGGCTGCGCAGATGCGCAGTCTCGCTGGCGAGTCTTAATGATATAGAGTGAGTTTCACTAGCGAGGTTAAGCCCCGCCCCTCTTTTCCATTGGCTGAAGTCACCGTTCATGCTAAACGGTGGCCGGCCATTGGAAAAGAGGTCCCAGTGATATACTTCTTTCTCTTTAAGGCCAGTCCTTTTCAGACTGGCTTCCTTGACTTACTGCTGTGGTAAAAGGTTTCTTATCTTCTTTATGGGGCGAAACAGATGGCCCCATAAAGAACCTTTGACTCCAGCAGTAGGTCGGGCTCTAAATGAGAAAGCAGCACCGTGTGGCGTTTTTGAAGAAAAGTGTGGTAACACTGATCTGGAAAGGGACTTGTTTCTTCGCCAGTATAGTTCCGATTTTGCGTTTTATTTCACCCAGTTGTCTATTCTATTTTACTTCACTCCTGTATATAAATATTTCTTATTTTGAGCCTCTGTACCCGTCCTAACTGTCTCGCTCGTTCAGTCGCCCAGTCACACGAGTGCTGCACTTCTTTCAAAGGCATGGCCCCTCCAGGGGAGGGGGGGGTATCTCTGTGCCACCTATGTGCGCGGGGGGTGGGAGTGTTTACAGGTGTAAAAGCAAGCATGCAATTTATATTGCATGAGGATAGAAACCAATTGCATATCATACAAAAGATCTCGGGGAGGCAGGCCGAACAAGGGGGACTCCCAGCTGATTTCCATCTTCAGGGTGTGGGGGTGGTGTGTGTTTAGATGTGCCGGACTTTGCTCGGAAAACCTCTGCTTTCCAATAGTGTGTGGCCCTCCCAACTCTCGGAACCCAACCAGGCACAACCAGTCAATTTCCATCTGTTGAAGTGCCCAAAAGAGTAGAGGAGTGGCCCCAGAATGTTCCCCAGACTAGGGTTATCGCTGAGGAAGGCAGGGCCTCCGGTGACCCCCGGGTGACCAGAGATTGCCTGATTTCCCCCACCCCCCCTTCCCGGCTGACCAGCCTTTGAGTCTCCCCTCTGACCAGTCTCCCGGCAGCGATGCCATGGTCTCGCTGGTACCCAGGATGCTTGCTTCTGACTGCCTGCGCGGGTGCTACCCATCTCTGGCCGATTGCCACCTGCATTTCCAGCATAAAACGATGTCTGCGGTCCGGCAGCCCTTGCCGGCCCAGCCTTCCCGGTGACCGACCCGCCGGAGCCGTGCTCTGCCCTGGGTCAGGGCACTCCCTCCCTCCCCACTCCTGAAATCCCCTGCTGGTGGTGGCGCTTCTCGAGTGCAGCAGCCATGGTTTGTCCTTGCTAAACCCGCCTGTTTGTGAGCTATTGAATGGCTACAGTACACGTCACTTCTCGCTTTCCGTATCCACCTACAGCGCCCCCTCGTTCAACACCCTGGTTTGCGCTAGAGTAATACCATTAAGAAATCAAATGATTAACTGTCGCACTCGCAAACAGAGCAGCAGAAAGACTCTCCACTGAAATGATGAAAAGAGGAGTGAGTACTGGGGGTTGAAAGGCTAGTGCGAGGGGTAAACCAAGTGTACTCATGGCTATTGCCATCCCCCCTTGGCTGCATAAACCCTCTATGAGCTTTTAAATTGATTAACTGTCTCAATTACCTTCACTTCTCCTGGCATTAACAAAATACGAATTGGGTTCGATTAAAAAATATCATACTGATAATGTCGGCTTCGTTTTAAAGTGTGTGCGCTTCAAACATTGCTGTTAACCGATTTTCACTTTGTCAATGTATGTTGGTTTTTGTAAAACGTTATTGTTTGGGACTAACAATTACCATAACCCCTTTCCATGACGTCCGACTGAAAACAAATGCTCTTTTGAAATGAAATGAAAAAAGAACTTGGTTAAGCGCACTGCGTCCAAGCGGCTTCCTGGCCCTGGGGACTTGACCAGACTCACAGAGGGGACCCGGGGAAACTAACAGGGAAATGCCTGGGAGAACAGGAAAGTTTTAAGAGCTTTACGGAAGTGAGTAAAGATGGGGATAGAACGGATGAAAAGAGGAAGACTGTTCCAGAGCCGGGGGGCCAGAACCGAGAATCGGGTGCCCCCCGTTCTGGCAAGCCAAGAATATGCAGCGCCCCGGATGCCCGCAGCGCTGACACGGTCGAGGAGGATGGAATGATCGACCGTGTCAAACGCAGCGGACAAATCGAGGAGGACCAAGGCTTGGGGGAGATTGATGTCAGCTTTCCCCTTAAGTCCGTCCAGGACTGCGATGACCACTGTCTCCTTGAAATGGCCTGGGCGAAAACCCGCCTGATGGGAGGCTAGGAGGTGGGTCTCCTCGATATAGGTGGACAGACAAGATGTGACATGACTTTCAAGGATCTTGCCCAGATAAGGGAGAAGAGAGATAGGCCTAAAGTTAGAGAGAAGAGAGGGGTCCAGACCAGTTTTTTGAGAATAGGGAAAACTATAGCAGATTTGAAAGATGAAGGAACAGAACCCAAAGCCAAAGAAGCATTAAGAAGGGCGAGAGGAGGGGCAGGGCAGCTGGTGAAAAGAGTTTTGAGGATCCGTGCAGGAGCACAGTCCGCCGGAGAACCAGACTTGACTTTTGAAAGCAGATTAAGGAATCGGTCCATAGAAATGGGTGGGAAATGATCCAGAGAGGAGGAGGGCAAGGGGGGGGGGGGGGGTGTTAAGGGGGGGGGGCAGGAGAGACCAGATTGAAGCACCATAGGGATATTGGCCTTTATGGTAGCGATCTTATCAATAAAATAATCGTTGAGTGAAGAGCAGAGGGTCTGAGATGGAACGAGGCTAGTGCTAGTGTGATCAGAAGTAGCTAGGTTATGGACCAGGGAGAAGATTTCTCGAGATTTATTAGCAGAGAGGACAACTTTCTCGGTGAAGTATTTGGTTTTGGCCGCGAGGATTGCTCTTTTGTAGTCGTTAAGGAGAAGTCTGAGGGGAACGATACATAAGGACAACGGTGAGAGGTGTGGAAAGATTAAGAGATCGGGCCACCAAGAAGTCCACATTAGGTATGGGGGGGGTAAGCAAGAAGTTGAAATTTCAAAGTGGAGCGGATAATCATCGCCACACCACCCCCAGCCCTACTAACCGGGCGGTCTGCTCGGAGGGCGTAATAGGTGTCGGGGAGGATGGCCAGAAGATCGGGAAGAGAATCAGTGGAAAACCAGGTTTCAGTGAGAAATAAATAGTCTGGGGAATCTGTGTTCAAGAGATGAAAAAGTTCTGTCTGATGCTTGACTGCAGAACGGGTATTAAGCATATAAGCAAAAGCTGCCGACGAGATAGGTGAAGAGCGAGTGACGAGAGAGGGATCAGAAGGAGGAGAGATGGGGCTGTGGGTGGGGGAGAGTGGACAGGGAGAGCGAGGGGCAAAGATACCAAGGGAATCAAGACGAAGCAATAAAGAAGGGGAAGGAGGAGAGGCAGCAGGATGTGCAAAGAGTTGGGCTGAGGCTGCAGGCTCCTGGGCGCCGCTTCTCGCCCTGTGCCCCTGTTGTATTGTTGTATTTGTTTTATTTTGTAATTTTGCCTTTTGTATTGCCTGTTTCCCTGTTTTAAAGTTGCCCTTCGTCTTCCCTCCCCGCTTCCCGCCACCGCCGCTAACCCCGCCCCTTTTTTCCTTCTGTACCCTCCCTGCTCCCGCCTCCCAGCTGCTCCGTCCCCCCTCGCACTTCGCCATATATGGCGACCGTGCGAACGCGCAGCGGTCAGGCTGTTTGTGCGCCAAAGGTAAGCCCGTCTGCGCCCGTCCGCGCCTGGACCGCGCCCAGCGCCTGGACCCCTGGCCCTCGAGGACCCCCGCCCACCCGCCTGACGTACACCGCCGCCCCCCTCATCGCGCTCAACACCGGCCGAATCCCAGGATGCTACCGAGCCACCCCACGACGCTCCCACGGACCCTTCAGCTGCCTCGCCTGCAAGTTCACCTGCATCCGGACCTGCCCGGCACCAGCGCCTGCCAAGCCGAACACCAGCAGCAACCACCTCAAGTGCATCCTGCTCAACACCCGCTCCGTCCACAGACACGCCATCGAACTCTGGAACCTCCTCGACACCACAGCCCCTGACGTTGCCTTCCTCACGGAGACCTGGATGAACGCCTCTTCAGCTCCCGAGATCGCCATCGCCATCCCAGAGGGCTACAAGATCACCCGGAGGGACCGCACCGCCAACCAGATGGGAGGAGGCATCGCCATCATCCACAGGAACACCATCCGCATCACGACCAGCACCGACGACACCCTAACCACCGCCGAACACCTGCACTTCCAGATCCATACCGACCCGAAGACCACCCTCAGAGGCACCCTGATCTACCGACCCCCGGGACCACGCACACAATTCAGCGAGGACATCGCCGACTTCGTCAGCCCGCATGCCCTCCCCTCCGCTGACTACATCCTCCTGGGGGACCTCAACTTCCACCTGGAGAACAACAACGACCGCAACACCAGCACCCTGCTCGACAACCTCGCCAACCTTGGACTCAAGCAACTGGTGAGCACCCCCACCCACCTCGCCGGACACACACTCAACGCCGTCTTCTCATCCAGCAAAGACATCGCCTTCAGCCACGCCACAGAACTCCACTGGACGGACCACAGCTGTGTCCACTTCACCTTCGAAAGAACGACGATCCACCACCACCATCAACAGGTTGCCCGTAGAAGCTGGAACAAGATCACAGCCGACCAGCTCGCCGCCTCCCTGAGCCAGCACCCTCCTGCCAGCTCAGCAAACCCCAGCCAGGCCGCCGACAACCTCGCGAAGTGGATCAGCAACTGCGCGGACAAACTCGCCCCTCTGAGGACCCCGCCCAGCAGACCCGGCAGCAAGAAAGCCCCATGGTTCACCGACGAACTCAAGAGCTCCAAGAAGAACTGCCGAGCCCTCGAAAGTTTGGAGAAGAGAACCAACACCGGACAACATGACCACCCTCAAGCTCGCCACCCGGAAGTACCACCAACTGATCCTCACCGCCAAGAAAACTGCATTCAAGGACCGGCTGGACAACAACGCGCACAACTGCAAGGAACTCTTCAACATCGTGAAAGAGCTCTCCAACCCCAACGCAGGAAACCACAACATCACCCCATCGCAAGACCTCTGCAACTCCCTCGCCTCCTACTTCCACAACAAGATCGCTGACATTCACAACAGCTTCAGCATTCAACCGACGCACGCCATGACCGCAGCAACGCCGCCCACCACCACCCTCCGCGCCTGGACTCCGATCAGCACCGAAGACACCGTCCGCATGATGAACTCCGTCCACTCCGGATCTCCGACCGACCCCTGCCCTCACCACGTCTTCAACAAGGCCGACGCTGTCATCGCACCCCACCTGCGGGACATTATCAACACCTCCTTCGACACCGCCACCTTCCCGGAGAGCTGGAAGCACGCCGAACTCAGCGCTCTACTCAAGAAACCCACAGCGGACCCCACCGAACTCAAGAATTACCGCCCCATCTCGCTCCTCCCGTTTCCAGCCAAAGTCATCGAGAAGACAGTCAACAAACAGCTGGCCGCCTTCCTCGAGACGAACGGATCCCTCGACCCCTCTCAGTCTGGTTTCCGAGCCAACCATAGCACCGAGACCGCCCTCATCGCTGCCACAGACGACATCCGAGCCCTGATGGACAACGGAGATACAGCGGCCCTCATCCTCCTAGACCTCTCCGCGGCATTCAACACTGTCTGCCACCGCACCCTAGTGCAGCGCCTCAGCAACGCCGGAATCCAGGAGAAGGCACTGGAATGGATCATCTCCTTCCTCGACGGAAGAACACAGAGAGTCCGCCTACCACCGTTCAAGTCAGAGGCCACCGAAGTCATCTGCGGCGTCCCTCAAGGATCCTCGCTGAGCCCCACCCTCTTCAACGTCTACATGAGCCCCCTTGCGGCCATCGCACGCCAACACAACGTCAACATAATCTCCTACGCCAACGACACCCAGCTGATCCTCTCCCTGACCAACGACCCCGCCGCCGCCAGAGCCAATCTGCACGAAGGGATGAAAGATGTAGCCGAGTGGATGACGACCAGCCGCCTGAAACTGAACTCGGACAAGACGGAGGTCCTCATCCTGGGCTCCTCGCCCTCCGCCTGGGACGACTCCTGGTGGCCCCCCGCCCTGGGCACCGCACCCAAACCGACGGACCACGCACGCAACCTGGGCTTCATCCTGGACTCCTCCCTCTCCATGACCAGGCAAGTCAACACCCTCTCCTCGTCGTGCTTCAACATCCTACGCATGCTACGGAAGATCTTCTGGTGGATCCCCACCGAGACCAGGAAGACCGTCACCCAGGCCCTCGTCACCAGCCGACTGGACTACGGCAACGCCCTCTACGCCGGTACCACCGCCAAGCTCCAGAAGAGACTCCAGCGGATCCAGAACGCCTCAGCCAGACTCATCCTCGACATCCCACGAAACAGCCACATCTCCGGACATCTGAGAGACCTGCACTGGCTCCCCGTCAACAAAAGAATCACCTTCCGTCTCCTCACCCACGCACACAAAGCCCTACACGATCAAGGCCCGAGCTACCTCAACAACCGAATCAACTTCTACGCTCCCAAACGCCACCTCCGATCAGCCAACCACGCCCTCGCCGCCGCCCCCGCATCCGAAGAGCGACAACAGGAGGAAGGTCCTTCTCCTACCTGGCCGCCAAGACCTGGAACTCCCTCCCTCCTGACCCAAGACCACCTCTCCTTCAGGAAGAAGCTCAAGACCTGGCTGATCGAGCAGTAACAGCACCCCCCCCCCCCCCCCAAGCGCCTTGAGACCCTACGGGTAAGTAGTGCGCTCTATAAATGTCTTTGATTGATTGATTGAGGAGTAAACCAGAGAATGGGCAGAGTCTGTGGCCACTGGTCCCGGCCCGTCGCGGACGGGCATGCCTTCGGCGAGCCCGTCTGCTGCACGTACGTGGGAAGCACATGTTTTTATGGAGGTGTTCAGGACGTGGCCTCGTACAGGTGGGCGTGGCCTGAGGTGAGGCTCGGTGATGGCGGCAAGTGGGGAGAGCCTGTCCCGCGGCAGCGTTCACCTCGGCTGCGCGGGGGTCAGGGAAGCAAACAAAAGCCCCAAGAACAAGGTAGGAATGGACAGCAGTTAAAAGCAAACACTTTATCACAATTTTAAAAAAGCGGTTATAGCAGTTGTGTAAGGCTAAATGAGATGAGTTAATAAAACACCCAAGATAATGTACTGCATGGCTAAATGCTTAAAAGTTTCCTAAAGGCGAGACCATTGCATTGCAAATGCTTGTTGTTTTTCACTGCCGGTTGGTCCAAATATGGGGGAGGTAGCTGGATGATGATGAACCCCTGCTACCATGATAGCTAAGTAAGAGTCTTTCTCTTGCTGGAAGCCTTCTTCACCTCGCTTGATCATCAGGTTCTTTCTTCCACCTGACTTCCCTCCTCAGATTGAGTGATGTTGGGTGGTATGGGCGAATCACTCTCTAGACCAAGTTATTTTTCTACAGCAAGAGTTTCCTCATTTAAAGCCCCAACTGCTGAGGTGAGAAATAAAATTCTACAAGAACCTCCCCTCCCACAAACCTGTGGCTGAGTGTCCTAAACAATGTTTGTGGGCATGGAATGAAGCAGAAAAGGCATTGTGGAGTGCTTGTTATTACTCACTTGCATTAAGCCTGAACCCAGTGAAAAGTCACGTTTCTAGATTCCCCACACATCGAAGACTCCTGTACACATATCCGGCTGCTTTCTCCACTGATCTGTTACTGAATGGCGAAAAACCTATCTCTCCCTGGCTTTAATTACTACATCAACTGTGTGGGGAGGTCTTTCTGGGGGGGTCTTAAAGTGGGGTCTGCAACCCATTATCTCAACATTGGAAGCATTGCTCTTACAGATGGGTTAATTGTTCAGGCAGTTGTCAGAATGGTTGTTCTCAGATATGCTTTGCAAGATTCACCTTCTGCTTTATTAAACGTCTTGTAATCTTACCGAATGGTTTATTAGGTGAGGTTCTTTATTATAACAAATATAGTGCCAAATCTGCTATTACATCAATGTGACCTAGCGCAATACTCGGTGCTGAAGGAAATAGTCCTAAGGCTGTCTTATCCTACTCATACTCATTGGTCTTTATTTGCCTTTCATCACCAAAGGTAACAATTTTGAAGTAATAAAACATGGCTGAAATTATCAGCACTTCTGCGACTACAGTAAACTGACCCCATTTAAGGACTTTCCTGCCAATCTAATGACCATATGGCTTTTTGATACTGGGTGATACAAAGCTACATTAGTGGTGCTCACCTATGGTGAACCTGGGTCTTGGAATCCAAATCACCAGTCCTCAATCAGATAAATAAGTGAATAGGCCATGGGTAGATTAAGAAATATGCTGGTATATTAATCAAGGTCTGCTAAATCAGCAGGAAAACTGTTCAAGTCTTTTAATCAGATGTCCTGGAATATAGAACATTGAAGTTGGTGCAGACATAGCCGGGGAAATTCGATCATGGTTTCAGTTATGATTTCAAGAATAATAATAATAAACTAACGTGTACATGAAACATAATGCTGAGCCCATTTGAGAGACACTTAAGATTCCAATAGAACAAGGTAATGATTTCCAATATAGAGTTTGGTTTTTAAGATAAAGCCTGTTTGTCAGAAAGGGCCTACCGCTAAGGAATTTGAAGGTTGTACTACAAAATTACTTCCTTGTTTGAAGACACTCTGAGCAGCTGGGGCAAGTGGAGCAATTTCGGAGGATCATAGCACCTTTGACCGGTGACAGGGGGTTTAGTGGTAATTATATGTTTCTTTCCGACTATAATCACAATTGTGAACTAGTCTCATTTCTATGAGAACCTTTTGCTGTTTTGACCACTCTATCATAATAGTCCTGCTGGGCCAGTGTCTTATTTAGAACACTGTTCTTACTAAATTACACAACACCAATAGCATAATCTTGAGAAAGCTAACCCTTTAATTGCTGTTAAGTCCTGTGGTTATTCCCAAATTGGATCCTGTTATATGAACTTTGCTCAGTAACTGAAGAAGTGTGGGTTCCACTAAACAATCCTGAGATTCGTTTTGCAGTTTATAGCATATGTTTGAAAGCTGCAACTTCATATTTCTTCTATCTTGTTTTCAGTGCAAGGACTTCCAGCCTCCCCTTCTTTCCTCTTAATTTTGAATGTGTTGCATTGCTTAGTGTGGGGCTTATTTTCTTGACATTTTAAAATTTCTGGAGATTCAACAAGATTGAGTGTTAATGATGTATTTACATTAAATCTGTAACTTGCTTTAAGTTGAGAAATCAGCGTGTGTTATATTTAAACTCCAGCTGAAATTTCAGGCATCTTCTTGAAACCTCCCATGTGGTTGTAGAGGCATCTGCCTTTGTGACTCAAGCTGACTGCAGATTTGGTAAATGTTTTGGAAGAGCAGACAAGTGAAGAGTAAGCAAGACCACGTGGCTTTAGTGTGTTAAATACTCATTTTTGGCCACTCCATGTGAAATGCAGGTGATTGGTTTGAATCCCCATATAGCCCACTCAGCAATTCATATTTCTAAGAAATGAAATATTAGATTGGGTGATAGTAACACCCGCTATTTGAACCGCTTACTCACAGCTTAAGTTGGAGATATTTAATTGTTTGTTGTTGAGGCCAAACAGTTGCCCTGTGATATTTGAATGGTTTTATGGAAAGTATGATCCTAGACTTGGAAACACCCTGAGGATAGAAATGTACTGCTTATGCTTTGATTTTCACAGACCGAGTATTAAGTGAACGGGTACCCAAGCAGAAAAGTTAGCAGGAACATATTGCATCTCAGTATTTTCTTCTTGCTTGGATTGTTTGTAAGATTGTCATAATCCATACCATAATCATTTTGGGGCTGGATCGTAATAGACAAGTATATATGTACTCCGAGTATTATTATGATTTCTTCAATAGTGTGCTTGTTTTTCTATCGCAGGTGAAACAAAGGTGCGGGATCCCAGCGACCTGTCTGCAGAGACCATGTCCAAGTATGCGTCCTCCTGCCGTGCCCTGAAATTGTTGATCTTTGTACTGCGAAGCACTTTACTAGCCCAGGGTACACTAGTCGAAAAGCTGCAAAGCCAAGTGTTTTTAGTGCAGCTGAGATACTTTAGCCACTAAACCTCAAGCCGGCGGAGCAGCTCTGTGAGAAACAGCCAAGGGGCCTTGACAGGTTCTCTGTCGCCGTAGCACTTTCAAGTTTTTCTTTTATCATGGCTATCCTTTTTATATATTGCTGATATGATCACTTCTCCTTGCATTTGCATTTAACATTGATGCTCTTGTCTGCTCTGGTTCCAATTTAGTAGAAGAAATGTGCATTAATTTAAGTCTTAACTTTCATTTATCTTGACTGTGCATGTGGACTAACCATTTCATAACACTCTCCTTTTCAGTGATGTACATGTGAGGGTGGTAGAAATTAATTCCTACTTCTGACAATGGAAATTAACTTTTTGTAAAAGAGAACTGCTTGAGAGGTCTATCACTGAACTCATTGTGACACTTTTTGATTTGTTAGTGCCATTTTAATCCTGGTTTCATAGTCTGTGGGACATGTTGGATCTGCTTACTGTATCAGACGTGTTACCTGCATGTGTTAACATCAGGAGGTCCTGAATATATGAACTAATTGCCACATGACTTACAAGTCGGGTAACATAACGTTTCTTGATCCACTAGTTCTCTGCTCAATCTTGTTTCCCTGAAGGAGTAAAATTGTTTAGGTTACAGACCTATTAATTTGCTAAAATTACTGCTTTAAGCCTCATCATTTCACAGCAGGCAACTGAGTGAGACCATGTGGCCAGGAGTTCATATCCGGGTGGTTCACTCCACGTTCTATTCTTCCAAGGTTGATAAAACAAGTAGCATTATATTGAGCGACCATAAACATGATTTATCTATCTGTACCAGTGCCAAGAGAAGCCTCTGGGTGAATGTGCTAGCTATAAATACATTGTGCTGTTTTTCGTTTACTTTATGTTCATCATGTGAATCAGTATGAGGCGTGGAATCAGTCTGCTATATGAGGGTTCTTTGAACGTGACAGACAGCACACCAACTCTTTTGCCCCTTTTAAGTTGCAAGAAGGATAAATGACAAATTCAGCCCTAGCCCAGTCAGCCTTTCAGAGTATATCATGACATGTGACTGACTATGACCAGCACTAACATGTGACTGACTATGCCCAGCACTACTATTCTTTCAGTGACATGACTGAATCTGTTCCAGCTTTTCTAAAGCAAATCTTTCGTGTGACTAACCTCTCTGTGGCCATTTCCATTAGATCTTGGCATGTGACCAATTATTCCTCATTCTGTCCTACTGCCAGTGGAAATGCTCACATGCCATAGGCTCTGAACCAATCCCGCTTGCCTTTCTGAGACGACCCAGGTGTTATGGGGTACCTGCAACCAAGATTGATGTTTTATCCAATGACTCTATCCCTTCTGGAAACTGTAGTTCCGCTTTTCTCCTGTATAAATTGTGGCTCCTGTTATGGCTGGTGGTGGTATAGATTCCAATGCCTTGAATAGTGCTGTGTCCGTACCTTGCTCTGACTGTTTCAAAGGATGCTGAATGAGTTTTTCTTGCTCACTGGAGGGGAGGACAGTTGTTGTACTTACTCCCTAACACCTCTGAGCAGTATTGATGTTTTGCTATATGTGATTGCTACTGTTGCCATATGTGCCACGGTTTGAGGCAAGGAAGCCTTTTCTGTGGTTCTTTGGACAGGAGGCCTAAGAAAGGAACTCCTATTTCCTTTTCTTATTCTCATTGTCATCTTCACCTTTCTGTATGATGGCAATGTCCGTCCCGGTTTGAATCCTTTCTAAAGAAGTCAGCCCTGGGAAAGGATGTGTCACAGCTCTGAAGTTTGTCCGCATATTCATCCACCCTCGCTACAACCGTTCATTGTCACAGACCTTTTTTCTTTCTTTTTCTTCAGCTTCCAGTTCTAGACCTACATTCTAAATCCTCTGTACTAGATTCTGCTCTACTTAGTCCTGGGTGGTTCAACATTTTCCACTTCTCTGCATTGTCAGCTTTTCTTTTATTTTACCAGACCGATGCAGTACAAGCCTGGTGCTACTGCACCACCTGAAACTTGTGAAGCTCCTCATCCAAATGATACCAACATTTCGGGAAAAAATTTAATCTATTCTGTACCAGGAGAGCAGTTGCGCCATAAATCAAGGGCCAGGCTTAATTTCCACATTTTAATTGCACTGGTTGTGCAAGAGTCTTGCTGCATAGTCTCGGCCTCGTCTGTCTTTTTTCACTTTATCTCACCTGTAGCTTGAGATCTCTTGTTTTCTCCAGAGCAGCCTCATCTCACGTTTACGTTGCTGAGGACCACTTCTGGATCTCATGCTTGGTAGAAGCTTTTCCAATCAATGACATTTATGTGGCAGGTTTGGTATTGCAATTTGTATCTTCTCAACCACACTCCCTTGTTTTTAGGGGACATTTGAAAGGTTAGTTGACTTTTTACTGATGAATGACCGTGCCTCTTTCCAGCATTCATTCTTCCACTCTCCTAAACTCTTTCTCCCAACAGACCTGTATCCGTAAACTGGTGTTAGTTGATGGACATTTAAAAGCTCTGAAAATGTTGGGACTGGTTCCCCTAGTACATAATCAGCTGGTCTGTTAGTCACGCAGTGCAGTGGTGGGAAATTCCCCACTCCTCCATTCCTTCCTCTGTCCTGAAGCTGATGGTTTTCAGTCTACAAGTGAATTATTTCTCTCGAGCCTGGGTGAGAATTTCCCAGCCTCTGCTGTTTTTAGGTGCCAGTTTTCTTTTTCTCACAGATCTAGAGTCTTTCATCCTAACACTTTGTGTATATTTGGAGAATAACTCTTGACCTACTGAGTGATGATTTTGTGGTCTCCCGTTGATAAGGTCTATCTACTTCCAAAATATCGAAGCAATGGTTTACAGCTTCATAGTAAATGAACTATTGCTTCACACTTGTTATACTTAGCTGTGCTACACTGGCTAGTTCCTGATGCTATGTACCTGGTCATCTTAGTCTGTCTTAATGGAACCTGTAGATTATTCAGGCATTCTGGAACCATTCTACTATACATCATTGCAGTAGGGAATAGTCCACAGATTGCCACTGGGAGTTGAAAGAGAAACTAAAACAACTCGGGCACAGGTTAGACAGTGCTTTTCCTTTCTACACCTAGCCTGTTCAGGTATTCGGGTTCAGTCATGTACATCAAAGCTAACGGATTGCCCTCTATGGGAAATGAGAAATTTGAAGATAGAATCACTATTTGTCTGTGGTTAGAAAGAAATGTAATGTCTCATCACTTTACACCCTCCTGTTTGAAGGTTCTTTCTTGTTTGAGATTTCCAAATGGATGAACATGTTTTGCATTGTCTGGTCTGATTTGTGGAATCCTTCCACCAAAAAGCATACCTTTAAAACTCACGCTCACAACCCTTGGTTAAGAGAAGTGTCAATCCCTCCCATGCGGCCACTATATCACAACACTTTGACTCCGCATCTTGCCTTAGGATGTCATGATAAGGGTGAAACACCCTGACCCAACCAAAACTTGTGACAAAAAATTAAAATAAGCCAGACCACTTAGAAGTGGCATGTCTCTAACCAGTAAGCAATTAGCTAAGAAGAACAAACCTGGAAGGTTTTAAGGGAGGAGTGAAATAAATACCTCGAGTGTAAATAAACACAGATGATGTTAGGGACTCTATTACAGACCCACACCAGGGTGTTTTAGTCCTCACCAAATTGTAGCATCAAGTACGGAAACAAGGTACTTTGAGCATGCTCCCTGATTAGATAGAAGAGGCTCCACAAACTATCTAATAGCACTAGACAGCAAATGATCTTGGCCTTTGACAGCTTAGGAGTAAACATTTTAATAAAAAAAACGTGTACAACATTCTACAAACAACTAGACTACCTACCCAAATACCACAGGATTTGTTTCAAATGAAATGCTGAGGTGACACGGAATTTATTAGGACAAATTTGATTTTTTCTTTGTTTAGAGAGTATCCACAGAAACCACTGTGTAGCAGGGATAGCTTCCTTTTTTTTTTTTTTTTTTTTTATATTTTTATTTACTTCATAGAAAAAAGACAATAGTGTACATCAAATTTTTGAGCATTTTCGTACCAGACAAGAGCAAGGCTCAGCGCATGAAATCAGACACCAACTTTACAGTGAGCAGGATTACATCAATTATGCAACGTTTTGAGTGGTTCGTCAACCCTGGAAGCCACTGGGGGCTCGCAGATGTGTCCCCTATACTCATTCCAGCTGGACCAAATGTCAACCCATTTCTTTTCCTGAAGCATGCACCAATCCATGTCTTTTCTCCATGGCTCAAGCTTTTGGGGGCATCCCAGCCCCCCAGAGTCTCGCTACATTACGCTTTGTAATTACAAATCCCAGCGTGGCCCATGTTCTACCCCGTGTAGACAGATCGGTGGGTTCCCATATATTCAGCAGGCAACGTTTAGCCTCCACTTGCAATTTCATCCCCCATACCTCATGCATGCATTGGTGTATTCCTCGCCAGTATCGCTTTATGAGAGGGCATTCCCACAAAATATGGACAAACGACCCGCCTCCCCGCATCCCCTCCAACAAAGCCCGTCTGAGCCACGGCCCATAAGTCGCAGCCTTGTGCCTGAAATGTACACTCAATGAAGTATTTTAAGGCCAATATAGCCACTTCCCTAGGAAATGCCAACGCTCCATTACATTCCTCTTCGTCAATTTCCAACCCGTCCGCCTCCCATTTCCCTTTAAGAGTGTGCAGCAGCTCAGGAGAGTTATTAACAATCTTATACGTAAGGGAGATGGCGTGATCGGGATGTGACCGTCTAGCAATCTGTCTTCCAGGGGGGAGGACGCTGGAGGAAGGGTCCCAGGGAGAATGTTGGATTGAAGGGAGTGGCGAACCTGCACATAACGATAAAATTCCCTAGGGGCAAGCTCGTAAGTCTGCTGGAGGTGTTCGAATGATACAACCCCTTTGGAACCCCACAGGTCTCGGACGTGAGAGATCCCTATCAGGTCCCAGCTAATGAACCCTTTCGTGCGGTGCAGGCCGCCCAAACGCTCCGAGACCCGTAATGGAGTGGACATAGTAATGGTATCTGCCCAACCCAGCTTCTTCTGCACCACGTGCCAGAGTTGCACAGAGTGTTTGGTGGGCCTGGTGAGTGGGAACCTACCCGGTTTAGAGTAAAGCGCTCTTTCATAGTTCACCCCCCCCCCCCCGGCAGTAGCCAACAGTCCATTCCATACCCGGGTTCATCTCCAGCACAGTATGTGCCTTGGTTGATGGCGGAGAGGTGTGCTGCCCAGTTGTACTTGCGGATATCAGGTAATGCAATACCCCCATCAAACCAGCCAAGCGTCAGCTTTTCAAGGGATATGCGGGGCGCTCCTGGCCATACCAGCTCAGGGAGTAAGGCTTCAAGTGTAGCAAAGTAGGACTGCGGCACCAGATCCGGATGATTCTGTAATGCATACAAGAATCTGGGCAGGGCCATCATCTTAAACAGCGAAGCCCTGCCTAAAAGGGACAATGGGAGCTTGCGCCATTCGGCCGAGTCCCTCCGGAACCACCGGGATAGCTTCCCTTGCTTCCACTCTGAAAATGAGGAGTTAATCTGCTTATGCCACTGTTTTGTGTGTGACCAATTTGAATAGAATGTCATGTGTATTAATGTTTCCCTCTTAGATCTTAGTAGGGGTTCAATAGCCTGTAACCACAGTGGAGGGGAAAGCAACACCCTGTGTCTTGTCCCTTGTAGTAAGTAACTATCCAAGAATAACCCGATAACCTGTATATACATAATCTGGTGGAAGGGTGTTTTTTATTGCTAGGACAACGTGTGAAAAATCCTTTCCTAGGGAGAAGCTATCCAGCACAGCATTTCTTAAACAAATCTTTCACTTTTAAGTGTACTCATACACATGTGACTATCATGTTCGAACTTTACTACTTGCGGTCTCGACATCTTTAATGGCAGCACCTCTCCAGGTCTCCAAAATAATTAATTATCTCCAGATAATACATTCCTTACTTCCTAATACAGTGATAAATTCCTGCACTATTTTTTCTGGCAGCCACCATGTATATTTCTTCTCACTCTTTCCAAAATACTATCTGCTAGACATGGCATCTTTTGGCGTGTTTCCTTTTTGCCCTCTGACTTTCTGTTCTGGACTTTGTTTTTGCTGATTTAGTATCTCTGCATACTTTTTTTTACTGCTATTCAATGCTAAAGTGCAAGTGCTCCTATTGTAAATTATGTTATGATTGGATTTCCATGACTGGTATATTTGAGTTACTAATAAGTCCCTATGTGTGCCCAGGGCCTGTAAATCAAATGCTACTCGTGGGCCTGAGGCACTGGTTGTGCAACGCACACAAGTAGCCTTTCAAAGGTGTCTCAGACCTGCCACTGCAATGTCTGTGCACAGTTTTTACTGCCATGTCGACCTGGCAAGTGCAGCCACTGTCCAGGTCCTAACCTTCCCTTTTCTTACATGTAAGGCACCCCTCCGGTTGGCCCAAGGTACCCTCATGGACAGGGTGCAGTGTATGTGAAAGGTAGGATATGTACTGGCGTGTTTTACATGTCCTGACAGTCAACCCTGGTCTTGCCAATGCTGCCACCATGCCGCTGCCTGCACCGGGACCTGTAGGCACCGTAATCCGCACACCTCGCTTCTCACCACCGCCCTGGTCTCACTGCCGCCGTTGCACATTGACATTAGCGCCAATACCTGCACCGTGGTTTGGGAATCGCTTGTAAGTTGCACAACGCACTGCCCTGTCCCACACCAGTCTTGGCCCACCGACACCAGCATCATCTACACCAGATAATCAACTGCAACCTGTTGGTCCTGCACACTGCATTGCTCCCTTCTCAGATGGCAACCATGGGTTTACCGACGACTGTACTTAAGCAACGATGACAACGCTTCTTGTTCCATGGCCTGCCTGCACCGCAACCAGCACCACCCCACTGCCCTGGTCTCACCGATGCTGCTGGATGACCGTCACCTCTCCACTGCCTGCACCACAATTTCAGGGCAATGCACACCGCACCTCTCCACTTCACACCGCAGCCTCAGCACCTGCCAGTGCTCCTGACTTCAACCTAATAGAGTTCGACCTGTAGCACATGTGACTTCAAGGGTCTGATGGCTCCTTCACTGACCTCCTGCACTGATGCCTGCCTATGGGTCTTCTGAGCTCATTGTGATGTCCCAGATGCCCTGCAATTCTAAAGGTACTGTTTGCGGGCCTCCCCGCACCTTAGCTGGTCCGCGATGCCACAGCCGACCTGAGTCATAGATTTATATGTTCACGGCGCCATGATATCCCCGGACGGAGTTATCGACTTCATGGAACTATATTTAAAGTCTATTTTTGCATTGTTCGTGTATTGGTTAGTGTATATTGTATGTTTATTGTTTTGGTCTTGTTTTACTCAGATAACTATTGTCTATTTTTCTAAAAGTGTTGTGGTGTCTTTTTGTAGTGTTTTCACTGTATGTTGTGTGGAAATGCTTTACACACTGCCTCTGAGATGAGCCTGACTGCTCATGCCAAGCTACCAAGGGGGCGAGCAGGGTTTATTTCAGAAGTGTAAATCCCCTCACCCTGACGAGAAAGAGGGGTCCCTACTTTTTACAGGATAACAACCTTCCAACTAGAGACCCCCATTTCAAACACCATCCTCTTCTAAATGTCCTCCGGAAATCTTCTAGGTACTCTACCCTAAATCATTGCAACTAAGCTGTCATGGCTGTTTTTCATCCGAACATTTCCCATGGTTAAGATAACTGCAGTCTCCTTGGTTTTTGTATGTCCACATTCACCTGTGTAGCAAAACTCTTGCAACTTATTTAACACCCTTGCTCTGCATCCAAATGTACTTGCCATTCCGTCGTTAGTAAAAGTTTATCACTCCTAGTTAGAATATCCGCATAATTGAGAACTGTCTGAAATAACTCAACCTCTATGTGTAAGGCAGGATAGTCCTTTTAAACCGCAGAATATTTTTGCCGCCGTTTTGGTGAGCACCGAAGAAGAGAACCTAATTGCATTCTCCCTGTAAATACCAGAACCCTATTTTAAATGAAGACACGTTCTTTTGGAGGCTGGGCAGTGATGCAGGTTGACTTCTTGGAGCTCCAAATCAGTCAGTAGATTCGTTAGGCGCTTTGTGTCACCTGTGAGGGTATCCAGGTGTTGGAACTCTTGGTTTTAACATTACAGAATCCTGGAATTCCAGTTGGGTACAGTCCAGGGGAAATTACAGTATCCCCTACCTGCCAGTACAAACCCTCTTTTAGCATCAAAAAAGATGGCAGGATTTTAGCAGCTTTAAAGATTGCCACTTTTGCTCCCACTAAATAATCCACTCCTAGTTGGAAAGAATATTTAATGGTGGATAGACTGCATTTTTGATGTACCAGTTAGCGGAGGAAATTTATTATTCTTTCTGTTTTTTTTATCTTGGATGAACGTGACAACTGGTAAAAGATGGCTGTTTATGTGATTGTTTCTGCGTACCGTTCAGAAAAAGAACGATTTGTCCTTCCACAGTCTCATACACCATGTCAGTATGCACAATAGTCCTGTTTGTTTTATAGAGCCTATTTTGCCTCTAATATTGAAGGTTTATTTTCCTTTTGCTAGGGATATTCAAAATGTTGTGGAAGCACTTTACGGCGATATTGCTCCCCCAATTATGCTGATTGGTCACAGCATGGGTGGGGCAATTGCTGTCCACACGGCGGCAGCTAACCTACTATCAAGTTTGCTGGGACTCTGCATGATTGATGTAGTAGAAGGTATGGTATGATATCGGTCTTTGAAAAACCGGTGTTCTTTTAATCATTCTAGCGTACCTTTTATAAATGCTAAATTGGGTTAATGATTTTAAAGACGGTGTGTTTGCGCGTGTGTAGGGGGGTATTGTAAATGCATTCTGTATTTTTGCCCTTTTTTCCCTTCATGAAAATGTGTGTTTAATATGGGTCTTTTTACATTGGAAGATTGCCTGCTGTAAGGAAGGGGGATCTCCCCAACATAGTTGAAAAGGCAACACATAATCGCCTGTAAATGCATTCCCATGTGTCCCTGTCTTCGCCCCTTCTCTGTTATATCCCAATACCCTTGTCGCTCTTTTCCCCATCCCCATGCAATTTCCTTCTCCATTGTCCCACCCTTTTCCCATTTTTCACTTCTTGTGTGTATCCTACTAAACTTCACTGCTGCATCTCTGTCCAATCTCTGTGTCACTTTTCACCACCCCTTGTTGTAAATACTTTTTATTGCTGTTCTCCTCCGCTCATCCTAAAAAAGGAATAACATTGTCCCAGACTGATTTTATTTTTGTTTTGAAGAGTGGCATCTAGTGAATCGTACCACTGTAGGATTTACAACCCAATCAACGTCATCACAAAGGGATATTATGGAACCCCTATTGTTGGTGATTGTTATTAATGTAAGGTTGGGTAAGAGGAAACGTTTTTCCTTTTTGCTGAATGATCCCATTAATTTCAAGCTTTCTTTCCTTTATTTTAATAAGTGATAATCCTTACTATTCCAGATATCTTGGGAATTGTCAGAACTTTGTTCCTTATTTTTCCTTTCTATATCTGTTCTAGTTATGTTAATTGTTTTCCTTATCTAAACTAGCTAATAGTCATTTGACCATTGATCCAGACTACAATTTAAGCAGATTTTAATTGTTCATTTTCCAGATCTGTTCCAGGACAACAGAGGCCCATGTAATGAATCTAAGTGGGGGGCAAAGTGGTAGTGACCCGGTTAAGGGGCGGGCAGTTCAATATTGAATAGAGTTTAAGCATTTTTACAAAACAGATTTAGGTGACGCATAGTTAAAGCTTGCGAGAGACTAATCCGTTTGGTTCAATTCTGAATGTCTGCACAAAAACAGTGTCCTCCAGCATGGTCGGATACTTGGCTACTAGACCAGCATCTGCTCCTTGGGATGTAAACTTTCTTGACACATCATTAGAAACTGCTTTGAAGGATAGATGATAAACATTTATTATTTAGAAGTGAGATGTGAAATATCAACTGCTTTTTGAGATTATTCGGCTCCTATATACAAGCCAACTCTTATTTATCTCAGTGTGTGTGTTGTCTTTTCTCCTAAATGTGTTAAGGATACTTTACATATTTTTACAAAAGTATCACTTACAACAGTGAGAGATCTGTAACTAATACTTAAAAGCTTAGTTAAAATAGTGAAGTTAATAATTCAGAAAACAACAAACGCATACATCACACAAGTACAAATAACTCTAGCTAATCACACAAGTACAATTAACTCTAAGCTAATTTACAGGCTTGCTTCCAAGCATTGCCATCATCTTTCAGATAAAGACAGACCCCATTCTTCTTTTGTTTGCCATTGTACTTCAGCACTCACCTTCCCTAAAATAAGTGCCCAATATGAAAAGGTCATACATCATCAACTATTCAGCACTACACTTCTTCTCTGCGACTCTTTAAACAATTACCATATTGAATCCAATATAGCATCTTATAACTAGTACTCTGCCTTGACATTCTTCCCTCTCATATTCGCTTACCTGTAGTATAACCAAAACCCATTGGTCGCTTACCAAATTCTTCAGATAACTCACAGGATGAGATTCAACAAGAGAACCTTGAAATCAAAATCTATGAAATTACAATAGAGCAAATATACGTCCAACAGAGGTATATATATTTTTTAAGGAGTTAGTCACTGGGTAGCTTTTAACAATTGTTTGGACACCTCACTTTGACTCATGTTGAATGTTTCTTTCCAGTGAATGGTACAACAGGATTTGCAATTTAATTATGACAAGCTCTTTAACATTTACTGCAGCATTTGTATCTGCCCGCTCTGGCCCAACAAGGCGGTCGATGTAGTGAGATCATGTCTGCTCCAGATTCTATGAGCCCTAACCTGTAATGCCGAAACCCTAATATGGAGACCTAAATTAATTCACTAGCTTGTCTTTTGGCCGGCAATTGCACAGCTTCTAAAAATTGCACACATTTTTGAGTTTTGAGTTTTTAGCTTTTACTGTGATTAGGAAAAAGCAGATACAATACCAGGGCTTCTCGTCCTATTCACATAAACTGTAGGTTTATTGCCTGCACCAACTCAACTCTTCCCTTCAGTAAGCATCTCAAAATCCACCCTTTGTCCTTCTGCCTTCACCCCAGTACTACATAGACTGCTGGCATTTGGCAACCCCACATGCTGGTCATTCATCCTGTGTGCTTAGTTGTCTATTGCACGTTCACTGCGGACCATATATTCATAATCTCAAATACCCTAAACAAAGTAAAATCACTTTCATGAATGGTTTAACTGGGATTACTCTTACAATTCCCACCATTTAACACCTATTTGTGTTTTATTAAAACACAATTTTTTTACTTCTTCCTGGCTTTTGTACTGGATTTGGCGGGATATGATAATGTTTCTTTTTACAATATTTCTAGGTACAGCGATGGATGCTCTGAATAGCATGCAGAATTTCTTACGCAGTCGACCTAAAACATTTAAATCACTGGAGAATGCCATAGAATGGAGGTAATTCATGCACCCATTGTTTGAGAGAGGGGTAAGAAGGAAACCAATTTTATCCAATGACAGTTAATTTGCAGCTCTGTTTTTCTTTGCTTTAGGTAGATTTGTTGTCTGAATCGCGATTGAGCAAAGGTCGAGGGTATGTGGCCGCCCTCCACATAGTTAGCCTTTCATATTTCCAACTACTTTGTGCTGTTTTCCATTTCTCTGTGCTTCTTTGTGAATTGTGTAGATGAATCAGAAGCTTATACATGCAGCTTTAAAAATGCACGCTGAAGCTCTATCTAAATTCTTCTTCAGAAAAAAACAAACCACACTATAAATTTCCAAACCTTACCCTCACCACAAGCCCAAATGTAATTCTTACCCCTTTTTTGTGCTCTCCATAGTGTGGAGCCAAAGTGAGAGAGTCCTGTGATCTGGTAGTTGGGAAGCCAAGCATACTTCAGCTTGGGTATTTCTTCCCACCAACGATGGGCACAGTTACTATTGTGTAAAGAAGACCCTTCGCCTGTCTCAGCAGCTTCCTACTCGCTGGCACTGGTCGGAGCAGGAGATAAAGTCAGCCCAGGGCAGCCTTATTGTTTTTTGTCTTCCTCTCACTGCCAATAACAGAAATTAAGAGATCATACACCTTGCCACTGATTTCTCCCTGCTCCCTATTTCAACAGCAGTGGCACTGCAGAGCAATCCAGGCTGACACTACTAACTACTTCAAGCTACTTATTTAATTACCTGTACAGTATAAGCCACGACTAAATGGTGGCAATGCCATGCACAATGAACATGTATATGCGAGCTAACCATAACTGGTGTGGCACACCCTGAGGGAGGTGGCAGGACAGAGTAACATTCTCCTTTGGGTTAGTGGCAGAATTGGTCAAAAGATGGATTTTCATGTTCTTGTGAAAGGCATCCGGATTAAGCCATATGGATTCTCCTTACAGTCTAAAGGGCATTTACAGTAACTGTCTACAGTTAATCAAAACTTGATCCTTCAAAGGGCTTTTAAGTCATTCCAGCACTGTATGAAAGTGTTCCTAAAGACGAGGTGCACATGCTCTGTTGTGAGCCAAACTGGCATTCAATTCGGCCAATAGGTTAGGGTCAGTCTTATTGTACTCTAGAGTGGCACATGTATTTTTAAAAGGATAGTAGTTGGACTGTGGTACAAGGTTGAATGTAAGGTTTAGTTTGTGAAAACCTGCCGAAACCGTAAAACCACAGAAGACCTGAACAACCACAAGAATACCACAGGCAAATAAGGGACACCAAGCGGACCTTCATCAAGAACAAGATCCACACCAACGTTAAAGAACTTTTCAACGTCATACAGTAATTCACCAAACCCCACCCCCCCCACACCCCCACCCCCAGCGAAGCTACAGATGTCACTCCATCCAAGGAACTCTGCAACAACCTCCGCTTCTACTTCCATCTGAAAATCAAGGCCCTCTACGACAATTTCAGCATACCTACGCCAGGCACCAGCCCCCTGCCCACCACCGACAACAAGCCGACCGTCACTACCTGGAATCCCGCCACTGTGGAACACATCTCAGCGACCATGAACAACACCCACTCTGGAGCCCCCACGGACCCATGCCCCCCGCACATCTACCACAGGGCCGCCGCCATCGCACCCAAACTAGGACGGACTATGAAGGCCTCCCTCAAATCCAACCTCTTCCCAGATGACGAAGCGGGCGGAAGTCAAGCCCCTCCTCCAGAAACCCATGGCTGACCTGACGGACTTGAAAAACTACCGGCCCATCTCCCTGCTCCCCTTCGCTGCCAAAGTCACTGAGAGGCTTGTAATCGCACAGCTGACCACCTTCATCGAAGAGAACTCTATCCTAGACTCCTCCCAGTCCGGAGCAACCACAGCACCAAGTCCGCCCTCCTCGCTGCCACTGATGACCTCCGCATACTACTCTACCAGGGACACACTGCGGCCCTCATCCTACTAGACCTCTCTGCAGCCTTAAACACTGTCTCACATCGCACACGCTCGCAGCCAGACTTCACAATGCTGGTATACGTGGAACCACCCTCAACTAGATCTGATCCTTCCTCTCAGGCAGAACCCAGAGGATCAAACTCCCTCACTTCCTCTCCGAACCCACAGATCTCAACTGCTGAGTGCCCAAGGACCATTGCTCAGCCCCACGTTCTTCAACATCTACATGGCCCCCCTCGCCGCCATAGTCAGAGAGCATGGGCTCAGCATAGTCTCATACACCGACACCCAGCTCATCCTCTCCCTCACGAAAAACCCTGAAGACACCAGACTATGCTTACAGGAAGGAATGAAGGACGTTGTGTCCTGGATGAAAGATAGCTGCCTGAAGCTCAACTCAAGGAAGACTGAGGTCCTTATACTAGGACCCTCCAACTCCGCCTGGGTCAACACCTGGTGGCCTTCCGCCCTCGGAAATCCACCCACCCTTACAGACCACGCAAGGAACCTCTGCATCACCCTGGACTCCTCCCTCTCCATGGCCCGCCAGATCAACTCCGTCGCCTCCACCAGTTTCAACTGCCTTCGCATCCTCCGAAAGGCCTTCAAATGGTTACCACAGAATGCAGAAAGACATTCACCCTTGCACTCATAACCAGTAGACTAGACTACGGCAACGCTCTCTACGCTCGAATAAACTGAACTCTGCTACACGAGCTCCAAACCATCCAGAACGCTGCACCCAGACTTGTCCTCGGCACACCACGACACGAACACATGAATCCAGACCTATGAGACCTCCACAGGCTCCCTGTTGAGAAGAGAGTAACCTTCAAACTTCCCACCCATGCCTACAAATCCCTTCACTACATCAGACCCAAATACCTCAACGAGAGGGTCTCCTTCCACGTATCCAAAAGGAACCTCCGCTCCGCCGACCTCGCCCTGGCAGAGACCCCCTGCATCTGCATAAACAGCTGGCGGACGTGCCTTCTACATTGCAGCCAAGACCTGGAACGAGCTCCCAGCAAACATCAGACGCTCCCCGAACCTACCCACCTTCAGGAAGAACGTAAAGACCTGGCTCTTCAACTGAACCTGAGCTGCACTCCCCCTCCCCCCCGCCCAGCACCTTGAGACCCTCACGGGTGAGTAGCGCGCTTTATGAACCCCTGATTGATTGATTGAGTTTGGTTAGATTGTGTTGGGGAATAGAACGGGGATGGGAGCAAACTGCCTCACATCACAGCAAAGATAACCCCTTAGCATTATGATAAATGCTGTACATAGTTTGCGCTTTCTTGAGTGCTGGCTGTAGTTTTTCACCAGTTGGTTCGGATAGTGTTGTCCCTCTCTAGATGGGTGTTTCTGGATTTTATCTTTCAGTAGAGATTAGAAAAATGAATTGCATCAGCGGTTGCTGAGAATGCTGTCACAGTCCTCTCTGGTTTCAGTACCTCTCACTGGTGCACAGGTGCATCTCCAAATGCTTGTCAGTGCACTGGCTCAAGGAAGCCGTTTTAAACCAAAGGGGGATGGGTGCACACTGCCTCACATCACAGCACAGTTCGCCCCTTAACATTATAATAAATGCTCCCATTGAGCCAGTGAGCTGACTAGTTTTTGGAGATGCCCCTGTGAGAGGTACTGAGACCTGAGAGGACTGTGGTAGCATTCTCAGCAACCAAGATATTGGTCCATTGCGGTATTTGGTGGCAATATATTCCCGACACCATGTAGGAACCAATCTTGAAAACCTTCCTCCTTTTTCGCTGGTCACCTTTTATTCTTTATCCTTTTTCTTTTGCTGTGGTAGTGAGCATGAAAAAATTACCGAACAAAATATTATTTTCTGTCCGAGTAAGGGTATCAAACTAACCTCAATGGAATGGGGTCTAACTCTAGGAATATGATATGTTAAGCGTGCCAGTCATTGGCCTTTTCTTTATTTGAATTGCAAAAGGAAATTTCACTATGTTGAGAGGTTAAACCAGTGTGTATATGCCATCCTAAGTCATCTAAAATTTTCTTTCTTCTCGTCTCTTTTTTAGTGTAAAAAGTGGCCAAATAAGAAATCTTGAATCTGCTAGAGTTTCAATGGGTGGACAAGTAAAACAGTAAGTTCTATTTAACCTGTTAGCAAAAAGGAACAATAGTGACTAGGAAGAACATTTATTTAGGGTTATGTCAGCCAATTTAACATATTCTTAGGTAGAGATGGGGGATTAAATTAGTTGATCCACTCCATAGCACCAGGCACCAAAACACTTTAAACAATTTAAACAGTTCACTCCAGCTAATCTTTCTGTTCTGTCTTTATATGATTTGCCCCGGCAGCCGGAACTTCTTACTGATTTTCAATTCATGTTTTTATTCCACTGTTATTGGGTTCCAGTCCATGGAGTTGATGTTCAGTTTTATTTGAAAGCCTATTTTGTAATTTTCTGTAGCACAGTTTGTACATCCAGTTTGGTCACTGGGAAGTTCATTTCACTAGTCAACTGTGGTTCCTTTAGAAAAGGTAGATATGTATTTTATTATTATTAATGATGTCTTTTGCATTGATTAATTGCTTTAAGTTCATATTTAGGTCTTGCCTAAGTAGTGCATGTGCTGTCTTCAAGACATGTTGTATCTACAATGTGAAGTTCGGAATACTCCCATCTTTTTCATTGGTTCCTGTTACTGCTCTTCCTAAATTCCTGCTTTTGTTTGGTCAAGATGCTTAAGAGTCCTTGCTTTTGGTCTTTTGTAACCTCCCATGGGGACTGCCCCTGTTAAATGTATTCGTAGTTATTTATGGTACTCTGTGAGTGCTCTTTTTTTGGTGGCTTGCCACTGCTCGATTCCCCACAACAACGCGGTTGGCACTTATCATCTTTTGTTTCAGTTTAGCTTTCCTCGTTACTTACTCTCTTCATGCCACCCCACCTCCCCCTCCCACAACACTGCTTGCTCGCCCCCCCCCCACCACCCTTTCGAGGTCGCTGCTTAATGTACATCGACTAAGCGCCAAGTGGGTGTCTGAGTGCTCTACATGAACACCAGTTGCATTACTCAAGGTCTTATTTATTTTGTACTCACAGGGAGATGAAGTGCTTTTTGTTGTTAGGTGACGTGGCCTACTTTGGTTCAATTTTGTACTCTGCATTCGCATATTCTAAAAAAAATTATATTAGTCTGGCCCACATTGTTGCTTTTTTTAAAATGCAACACTAGCCGATGTTGTGCTCCTGGCTTAGAATGCATCTGCTCTGTGTCTGACTAACTTCAGCTTCACCTGCCACTTACTCTTCCCATGCTGCCCCACCCGCCCCTCACGCCTCCCACCCACAACACTCCTAGCCCACCACCACCACCACCACCTCACCCCTCCCACATCACTGCTTGCTCACCACCACCTTTCCAAGGTCTCTGCTTGTTTTCATGTACATTGGTAAAGCGCAAAGTAGGTATTGGTGCACTTTACATGAACACCAGTTGCATTGGGGAGTTTTTTTGGATGAGGAGGCAGACTTTGGTCTAAATTGGTAATCTGCATCCGCATCTTCTAAAAAGCAAAATTATATTAGACTGGCCCATGTTGTTGCTTGTTTTTAAATGCAACCCTAGCCAACATTGTGCTCCTGACATAGCATGCATCTGCTTTATGTTAGAAGAATTTATAAAGCTCAAACAATTACCCGAAGGTGTCATGGTGCTAACACTATGGGGTAAATTAATGAAACGGAAATAAGCCCAGGAGGACAACTTATTTTGAGAAAATCTAGGTTTTTAAGGCTTTCCTGAAACTGAGCAAGTTGGAGATGGAGCTTGTATCGGGTGGAAGACTGTTCCATACCTTAGCACCTATGCTGCCCCAGGTGGACCTTTTCAACATCTGGACCACCAGTAGTCCAGAAAAAGTTGACCTGAGGTTCCTCCCTGGAAGTACCACTTGAAGGCGTTTTTCAAGTAATCTGGGCCATCATCATAAAGTGCCTTATGTGCTAGGCTAAGGACTTTAAATTTGATTCTCTGTCTGACAGGTAGCCAGTGAAGCTGTCTGATGGCCGAGGCAACAGATTTATGTTTAGGGATCCTAGTCCAGGCCCTGGGAGCCGCTTTCTGTGTTACTCAAAGTTTATTGAGGTGCTGTTCCTACATGTTAAGTTATAGCTTGTTCCAGTAATCTTGTTAAGCCAAAACGTGGGCAGAGATGGGTGATTTTTGGGCGTCAACCGGTATGAAGGGAAAGAGTTTGTTTAACATATGGAGAACAAAGAAAGCAGAGAAAGTGGCTGCTTTGACCTGAGAACCGAAGGTCCGTTTAGTGTCCAGTGTACATTTTTTACTTTATTTACTAAGATGAGAAGGGCACCCAATTCCTGAGGCCACCAAGTCAAGCTCCAAAGGAACGGATTAGTCCCAAACAGGATGACTTATGTTTCCCCTGAGATATGTTTAGGACAGTTTTGACTCTTCCAGTGACCAATGGCTGACATGCAGCTATTAAAATATACACCAGAAAGCTTTTTAGCAGGGGACATGGCTACCACAATTTGGGTTTCATCAGTGAAGGAAGTCCAATCAAAGACTAAGGATCTAATCCTTGGGTTGTCACAAAAATTTGCCCGGTGGCAGCAAAGTATGGTCTGAGATGTGACCGTGGGCCACACTGATGCTAGTGGGGTTGCTGTAGTTTCTGGGTGGATGAAGGATTGTGTAAGGAAGCCGAAACAAAATGTTAACCACATGCGCGCTGCTCTGATTCTACTGCTATGCTGACATTTTAAAAAACCCATTGTTCATGACGAGCTGGGCTCGTCATCAGTGTTTGAGGAGGCTACACCATGACGAGCCCAGCTCGTCATCAGCCTCGAAGGGGTTAAATAAGCGCACACGCATTTATTTGTAGGTTAACTAAAGTTAAGTGTTGCAGGACACCACCGTAGTTACTTCATAAGTTCATTTAACCTGCAAATAAATGCCTGCCCGTTTATTTAAAAAAAAAAAATTCTTTGAGTTTTTGTGCTAACCAAAATTTTGAACAAGGTGGGGCTCTGGGTGAACTCCTGTGGGACCCCACAAGGCAGGCAGAAACGTTTGAATACAAAGGAATCCAGAGCCACCACCTGTGTCCTGCCAAAGAGGCAGAACACTGGATGCTGACTGCCTGGAGACAGGCGATCAGTATATTGTGACCGACTGTGTCAAAGGTTGCCGTTTTAAATCGAGGAGCACCAGGGCCATGCTTCCCCTGCTATCCACTATTGCACGGATCTTGTTGGAGAATTTTTTCAGGGCTGTTTTGGTGCTATGACTGCTTCTGAAGCCAAGCGGCCACTGCACGTCAAGGGATGGGAGTTCACCCTATAGTACCCCAAAAAAGGTATCCTGAAACTCGGGGTTAAAAAACATACAATTTTACATTCTGCACCGTGCATACTGAACACTAGTACGCCTCCACCGCTACTACCCGAAAACACAGTTCTCCTGTCCCAGTTGCCAGGCCCCCAGTGCAACATTTCAGCATATGTTCTGGAACTTCCCTACCATACAACCCTATTGGCACCAGATCACAGCACACTACCTCTTGCTTGCTGCAAACATGGCTTAAATTTCACAGAATGCTATTCAGTCCTACGTATGTAATTAAATGACTGCTTCTGAAGCCAAATTGGGTTGACTAACAGCTGGGGGTCAAATAAATATTGTGCGAGTTGCTGATTCAAATCTTATGCACTTACTTTGCGTTCGGGGGAGCCGGGGTATAGGTCTATAAGTTTTTGGGTCATCCTGATTGAGGATGGCTTTTCTCAATCGAGGAAAGATGGAGGCTTCTCTCCAGGGCAATGAGAAGAGTCCAGAAGACAACATAGGGTTGAAGATCGGGGTCAGGCAGGCTGCCACCGACTCTGGGGCCAGATGGATGAATGAGTGAGGACAGGGGTCAATAGAAGAACCAGATTTAATAGCCACTTTTCAAGGAACCTCCTTCATGGAAAAAAACGAAGTGGGCAAAGTCCTAGTGGCTTCAGCTTCGCCTGGCACTTACTCTCACATTGCCGTCCCATCCACCCACTCACCCCTCCCGCAACACTGCCTGCCCTCCCCCACCTCCTCGCCTCTGAGGTCGCTGCTTGTTCTAATGTACATTGGAAACGCACGAAGCGCTTTACATAAACACCAGTTGAATTACATAAGGTCATATTTTTATTTTATATGCACTGGGAGATTAAGTGCTTTTTTTTGTTAGATGAGATGGCCGACTTTGGTGTGATTTCGTACTCTTTATTTGCATCTTCTCAAAAATGGTATTTGTCCGGCTGAGATTATCATTGATGTTGGCATCTTACATGCTGATGGTGTATCAAGGAAGGGCGTTGCTTCTCAGTGTTTTTGACATATGTCTGTGCTCCTCTCTGTGGTGCTGCACGCTGGCACCCCACCCGTTCAAAATTAGGAAAGCCCATCCAGAGTTGCTCCATCGTGCTCCACGCCAGCCACATAGGCAATATTTTTACAATCAAAGGGCCATTACGTCTGTCCTTGGGACACGGAAAGCTGCTGCTGCAGACGGGCACGTATGGTCTCGAGGATTCCTGTGCTGGGAGAGGATGTGGCATAATGGCCAGAGGTGCCAATTATGGGGCTGGGGAACAAGGTTTGATTCTCAGCGTCGTCTCAACATCATGTGATTCTGGGCAAATCACGTAAGCACCCCGTGGCTTTTTTAAAAAAAAGTTCCCTTGTGTAATGTAGCTGCTGCTTTGATGCCTCATGATTCAGAAAAGGGGGTGGTGATGAACAGAGTGTCTGAATTAAGCAGACCACTCTTACCCAGTCCAAAGATCAGGGCTTGATCCATCACCGTTTTTTAGCTCACTGCACCATCCCAGCTCAGAACTTGGCTATATGCAAATTAGTCTGACCCAGGGCCAGTGCATCATGGGAACAGGGCAGACCAAACTACCAAGCCAATTCTTATACTGGGAAGGAAACAAGCTTCCGGGGACCGGTTTCTGGCAATAACGGTGATGGATTCAGCCCTGATCTCTTGACTGGGTAAGAGTGGTCTGCTTAATTCAGACACTCTGTTCATCACCACCCCCTTTTCTGAATCGTTTTTGGCCACTATAGGTGTGGCAGGGTATACTCAGACATGAGTCCCTTTCTCACTGCACCATCAGGATTCAAGCAAGCCGGGCCGAAGACGGCTGAAATGCCAGAAACTGGTCCCCGGTAGCTTGTCTCCTTTCTGGTGAAGAATTGGCTTGGTAGTTTAGTCTGCCCTGTTCCCATGATGCACTGGGCCAGGGACAGACTGATTTGCATATAGCCAGGTTCTGAGCTGGGATGGTGCAGTGAGATAAATAACGGTGATGGATCAAGCCCTGATCTTTGGACTGGGTAAGAGTGGTTGCTTAATTCAGACACTCTGTTCATCACCACCCCCTTTTCTGAATCGTTGATGCCTCATGAACAACCTTATGCTTAAGGTCGTAGTGCGAGGTCAACGGGAAGGAGCGCAAGGACTCCATGTGTCAGTCTTCCAGCCAGATACATTTATTCAGTAGGGCACACTGGGGTTGCATGCTTTCTTTCCATCTGCTGCCCAGGCCTCTGCTGTCAACACTGCAGCTTTATATGTATTGTTTTCTTTAGATGCGTCCTTACCTGGGCAATAATGTTCTTGCTGCTACCACAGTTAATTGCGCTTTCATTTTTCATTTGATTATAGGCCAATTCATTAACGAATACTGTTATCAGCTTACTCGGACTAGATTGCTCTGGTGTGAATGTTTAGTGTGAGTGTGCAGCAGTGCTTAGTTGGTACTGTTCCAAGCTTTGGCAGTCATATTTTCCCCTTTTATTATTATGGTTATACTGTTAGTACAGGTTCTCTTATAGCCACATGACTCAGGAAATGCATGACCGTGAATCTGACGCCTGAGCGGGTACTTTCATAAACAGCTTGCGTAGGCACATGGATGTAAATTCTCTAGACATAAGTACAATGCACCTTGGTTTTCACATGAAGTAACAGTAGATGTTGTAGCACTCAGAATAATGCGCTGCATGGCTAAATACCTATAGGGTACCTAAGGCGAGAACTATTGGCTCTGCCAGTGCTTGTTGTAAGCATGCCTTCTCTTTTTATATTTGGACAAGATGTTTCCTTCTACTACTGCACAATAAACTTGATTTTTACTTTGAAGGCCGTGAAGATTCAAGGATTCAATACTAGTGAAAGGGCTCGAATAGGTGTTCACTCCTTGTTGACATCACCTCCCACGTCCTCAGCAGCAGCCTCCATACCCCATCACTTGCCCCCACCCTTTCCATCTTGCATGGTCTGGCATGATGAGAGTCAAACTCCCTGACCCCCACCTCGACTTGTGGCTAGTTAGGTGAGCGTAGGCTAAACTAAACAATGTCACTAGTATTGGGGGCTATTTCCAGCAGAATGTTGCCCCTCGCCTACTGGGCTTAGGGCTGGAGTCCACTGGTGCCTTCATGGGGCTATGGCTAGCCGCCTGCACTTACTGTTGTGTACAGAAAGCACACACAATGAAAAGTGGAAAACTGGAAAGAGGAACCCTGGGTGGTTTATCAGTGGGGGCGTTTGGCAGTGCTTCGCCTCTTTTTACCCTGTCCCTCTGAGGGCCTGGAGGTGTGCAGCTTTGATTCCGCTGCATATAACTGCGGTCCTTTGGCGTGACTGGAAAATACACATATTGTGCTGCTTGTAGACTTTGTACTGCAGGACTTGTGTCACCACTCTGTATACCGGTGTTTGGCCCACTGATATATCTCCGTCACTCTCACGCTCTCGGCTTTTCTCTCGGCGAACTTTTTTTTTTAATCTATTAAGGCCCCCAACCCTCCCTCCCATGTACTCCCTCTCCTCGGATCTGCTGCACTGGCCTGTTTGGCGCCTGTAACTGCTGCGAGGCTTTGCAGAAAAGGCGTCCAAATGTCCGAGGCAGAGGAAGGGCTGCCCTTCAGGAAGGCTCCATGCAAAAATGTGCTTGTCTTGCCTGACTGGCACTAGAGTGACATTCAGTGCTGCTGTCTGAGACCCTTGTGTTTGAGATTGGTGTAGCCAGCCAGCCTCCTGTCCTGATGGGCAAGGTCTCCATTAACTGATTCACAGCACGGGTGCATGAATCTGTAAAAGATGTTTATCTTTAATATGTGGTGCCCGAAACTGTGAGGCCTGTGCAGTTTTTGATATTTCGGCCCAGCCCTTCGAATGAGAATTTGTCAGAACCCAGGATTGTGAATTTACTTGAAAGGAACAGGGCGACAAAATGAAAGGAAGTGAAATGGAAGAAATTTGAAATTTAGATCGGCCATGTTGGAATGTCTATCGTATTTTTCTTGGGTGTGTTGGGGGGGGGGGGGGGTCTTCTTTGCAAATCAGATGCAGACAATTGTGTTTGAGTTACAGGTCATTTAAACCCAATGTTTGGTGTCCTTTAAGGTGCTGCAGCTTATGTATTTCCCAGTCAAAATGAGAAAAGCTGGTCTCCATCAAGTGCTTTGAATAGATTGGGGGGGGGGGGGAGAGGGGCGAGGGACACCCTCTGGGCGCTGCTTGATGGCCGCAACCCCGGCATCTGCTGCATCCGTTAGTTTTGTCCCCGGAACTCATTTTCTTTTCAAATTCAGCACAGCCATCTGTCCTGTGGCTGCCCGGGCTTTTCGAAAGGCACGCCGTTGCTCTCTCAGCTTCTGGCTTCCATCGCATTACATTGGTTTAGGGAAACAATTCTTTTCTATCGAAATCTTATTGTGCACTGCCATCTAGCGGTCACTTACAGTAAGGCAGCTTGGCTCTTTCATGCGAGTGTCCAAATGCGACGACACTTTCCAGACCAGACAGTGGTTTTTAGGTCTCGCCTGTCGATGCGCATGCGCATCGAGCAAGCGAGAGTATTGGGACTTATCCACTCTTTATCCACTGCAAGGAATCGCGGCGATTCCTTGCAGTGCCCGTGACTTTTAAGCTCAATGCGCATGCGCATTGAGCTTAAAAGCGCGTGCACGTCCGTCTTTGTTTACCCGCTCCGCCCCCTCCCCTTCCCGCCGTCTCGCATTTCCCCTGCCGCATCAAAGGCTTTCACGGCCGGCCATGCTTTCAGTTTCACGACCGGCCGGCCGTGTCCATTACATTCCAAAGCCCGCTCTCCCTGCTCCGCCCCCTGCTCCGGCCGAGACGCATTTCTCCTCCCTCCTCCCCCCATTCACGTTTATTCTACTTCTTATCTGGCCTGGAAAGCCTCGACAAAGGGTTTAGCCACAGCCCGTGGAAGTTGTGACCTGTGGACGTCATGATCATTACGTAATCTCCCCTTCCCCGCACCCCCAACTCCTGTGTGGTGGACACCCAACGTGAAGTGTCCATCATCCGCCGCCGCCATTACCGCAGACTCCTGTCCTTTTATGACAACTGAACTCTGCCGGGGAACGCAGCAGGAATGCTTAGTGAAATCTATGTCTTGGATTTGCAGCCCGCGCGCGGAGGTCACAACTATTCTATCATTTCTCAGCATTATCTTTTCTCCATCTTACTTTGTTCCAGCGCCTCCCGCCGGCACGCAGCAGATTGAAAGCAGCATGCATCAGAAGGCCCGCGCTGCACGCTTTTATAGTCTCGCGGAGGCGCGCTCCGTTCCTGGCCTTCCCTATCTCAGAATTTAGAAAGGCAGGCTTCCCTGGCATACCCCGCCAATACCACAAGATACTGCTAAAAGCTTTAAACGCAAATACGTTTGAATAACAAATAAATGTTAATATCAAGATATGTGCCCTCTTCCATTTCTGTAAACGCAGAAGTAAAATGTATACACCAGCATGCACTCATATAAACACATACACGCACTCAGAAATGTTTATGAACTTTAAAAGAAATCTGCCCAACAATCATATATATCACTCAGTGAGAAATGCAATGCTATGAACTGACCAGGGTTGAGGCAGACACTGTTAAAACACAAAATCAAAAGTTGTTTTAAAAATAAAACGTTTTACTTTGTTCTCAGAATATTGATTATGTAATGCTGTGCACTCCAGGTTATGCTAACTTGTTTGCCTTCCTGCTCATTTTGCTTCCTGCACATCTATGTGAGGCAGTGAAAACGATTGTCTAAAGTCAGGGACACTGGAATTATGTAATTCTGCTGCACTGGCCGGACTACTCACCTAACCTCTTCCTGGCTCACTGCTACTTTACACTGGGGTCCCATGACACACTTGAAGTATTGGTTAAGGAGCTTTGTGTAACTGTACTATTCTTTGGGGAAGGTAAGTTCATCCAGTTTTTGGGATTCAACGGAGCACCTTCGAAGCATCAGGCCTCGGCACCAGTAGACCTGTATGTGTGCATCAAAACATTCTATGCTCATTAAAAGCAATCATGCACATCAGCATACAAATGCTTGTGCCACAAGAGCGAATACTTTTGATATACTGAACAGCGAGAGAAATAATGATAACCGTACACTAATGCAAACTGAAAGTTGAGCACAGTGTTCACAGCTTCTTGCATGATGGGGCATTCAAGGGATTATGGTTCATTTAAATAATTAAACTTTTGCAGATCTTTCAAAGGATTTCACAACATGGCCTTTTGTTACTTTTCACTTTGCATGCAAATAAGGTAATAGTAGATACAGAGCTCAAACCCTTACAGTATGCTGAAAAAAGAATGAACATTGTGATGTGCTATGGTTACATACTCGAAAGTGAGACAGAGCCAAAGCTAAGAGGGAGCAATTCGCAATATAAAACAGCATAACCTCACATGACATGTAAGTGCCAAAAGCGCGTGACTCCTGATGAGGTCACGGGTCAAGGCTGAAAATTATTTGTGACTCCTCCTGTCCTTGTGTTGTCTCACTCACCCTCAACCCCTCACCCTCACTCACCCTCACTCACCCTCACCCTCACCCTCACTCACCCTCACCCTCACTCACCCTCAACCCCTCACTCACCCTCACTCACCCTCACTCACCCTCACTCACCCTCACTCACCCTCACCCTCACTCACCCTCACCCTCACTCACTCACCCTCACTCACTCACCCTCACTCACCCTCACTCACTCACCCTCACTCACCCTCACTCACCCTCACTCACCCTCACCCTCACTCACCCTCAACCCCTCACCCTCAACCCCTCACCCTCACTCACTCCCCCTCACTCACCCTCAACCCCTCACTCACCCTCACTCTCACTCACCCTCAACCCCTCACCCTCAAACCCCCACCCTCACTCACCCACCCTCAACCCCTCACCCACTCACCCTCAACCCCTCACCCTCACTCACTCACCCTCAACCCCTCACCCTCACTCACTCACCCTCAACCCCTCCCCCTCGACCCCTCCCCCTCAACCCCTCCCCCTCAACCCCTCACCCTCACCCTCACTCACCCTCACTCACCCTCAACCCCTCACTCACCCTCACCCTCAACCCCTCACCCTCAACCCCTCACTCACCCTCACTCTCACTCATCCTCACTCACCCTCAACCCCTCACCCTCACTCACCCTCACTCACCCTCAAACCCTCACTCACCCTCAACCCCTCACCCTAAACCCCTCACTAACCCTCACTCTCACTCATCCTCACTCACTCACCCTCAACCTCACTCACCCTCAACCCCTCACCCTCAACCCCTCACCCACTCACCCTCAACCCCTCACCCTCAAACCCTCACCCTCACTCACCCACCCTCAACCCCTCACCCTCACTCACTCACCCTCAACCCCTCACCCTCACTCACCCTCAACCCCTCACTCTCACTCACTCACCCTCACTCACCCTCAACCCCTCCCCCTCGACCCCTCCCCCTCAACCCCTCACTCACCCTCAACCCCTCACTCACCCTCAACCCCTCACCCTCAACCCCTCACCCACCCTCAACCCCTCCCCCTCAACCCCTCACCCACCCTCAACCCTCACTCACCCTCAACCCCTCACCCTCACTCACTCACCCTCAACCCCTCACCCCCTCACCCTCAACCCCTCACTCACCCTCACTCTCACTCACTCACCCTCACTCACCCTCAATCACCCTCACTCTCACTCACCCTCACTCACCCTCACTCTCACTCACTCACCCTCACTCACCCTCAATCACCCTCACTCACCCTCACTCACCCTCCCTCACTCACCCTCCCTCACTCACCCTCCCTCACCCTCCCTCACTCACCCTCACTCACCCTCACTCACCCTCACTCACCCTCCCTCACTCACCCTCACTCACCCTCACTCACCCTCACTCACCCTCACTCACCCTCCCTCACTCACCCTCACTCACCCTCACCCTCCCTCACCCTCCCTCACCCTCCCTCACCCTCCCTCACCCTCCCTCACCCTCCCTCACCCTCCCTCACCCTCCCTCACCCTCCCTCACCCTCAACCCCTCACCCTAACTCACACTCACCCTAACTCACCCTCACCCTCACTCACCCTCACCCTCACTCTCACTCACCCTCACTCACTCACCCTCACTCACCCTCACCCTCACCCTCACTCACCCTCACTCACCCTCACTCACCCTCACTCTCACTCACTCACCCTCAACCCCTCCCTCACCCTCAACCCCTCACCCTAACTCACACTCACCCTAACTCACCCTCACCCTCACTCACCCTCACCCTCACTCTCACTCACCCTCACTCACTCACCCTCACTCACCCTCACCCTCACCCTCACTCACCCTCACTCACCCTCACTCACCCTCACTCACCCTCACTCTCACTCACTCACCCTCAACCCCTCACTCACCCTCACTCACCCTCACTCACCCTCACCCACCCTCACCCTCACTCACCCTCAACCCCTCACCCTCACACAGTGCAATAGGTCTCGGAGCATTTGAGTTAGAGCTTTTAGAATTGTTTATGGCTTTTTTTATTTGTAATTCTTTAGCATTGGCTACAGGAAACAAAAATGCTAAAGATTTACAAAAAAACCCATAAACAATTCTAAAAGCACTAACTCTAATGCTGCGAGACCTATTGCATTTCCAATGCTTGTTTTAATAGTTGGTGGTCTAGTTGTTGCACCCATGACATCCGCACGCGAGGCGTGGCCTGCGGGGAGTTAATAAATGAAGGACGGCCGCTCGGGGCACGTCACTTCCGAGCTGACGACTGGTGTGGCCTCCTGTCTTTAAGCGCAGCGCTCCTGCCCCCATCCAGCGATAGACCTCTTATGCCCAGCGGGGCCACAGGTCAACTTTAGTTCCCCACGCTGTTTTTTTTTTTTTATGTTAAACAAATTTGTAAAGGCGCAACTAACACCATTAGGTTTCTTGGCGCCAAAGTAAAGAGAGCAGAAGATAAAGCAAAAAGCCATTTATTGATAAGATTCTGTAAAAAGAAAAGTTTTAAGGGCAGATCTGAAGCTGGGGTACGAAGTGGTCAATCTGAGGGACAAGGGGAGGGAATTCCAAAAAGTGGGGGCCATGAAGGAGAACTTGAGCCCGCCGTGTTTCTTCCTCTTATATCTAGGGATGGAAAGCAAGACCATTTGGGAAGACCGGAGAGTGCGGGAAGGGACGTAGGGTTGAAGAAGGGAGGAAATAAAGAGGGGGCCCTGACCGGCTAGAGATTTAGAGATGATACAGCCCAACTTGAACTTACAGCGGGCGGCTACAGGGAGCCAATGAAGGCTTTTTAGAAGGGGGCGGACATGTTGATCTCTTGGGAGGAAATGGATCAGGCGGGCAGCCTGATTCTGGATCAGCTGAAGCCGCCTAAGTTGGTAGGCTGGGATGCCTACATAGAGCGCGTTGGCGTAGTCTAACCTCGATATTACAAGCGCCATCAGGGCCAAGGTAAGGGCCTCGGAAGTAAGTAACCGGGAGATTTTCTTAATTTTCCTTAATTGAAAATGGCTGGAGGAGACTACCGCGCTAATCTGGGGCGTCATGGAGAGGTTGCTACTGATGACGACTCCCAGACTTTTGACACAGTTGGCGGGGCTGGGTGGACTGCCGAGGCTGAGAGGCCAGAAAGAAGAGTCCAAAGGGTTGAGGGAACCCCCGACAAGAACGAGCTCGGTCTTGTCGGGGTTGAGCTTCAGATGGTTTGAGCTCATCCAGTTGCTGATAAAGCACAGGGTATTTTGGAAGGTGGCAATAGAGTCAGCAGAGGAATCAATGTTGAAGATTAGTTGTATGTCATCAGCATAGTTGAATGCTGTGACATTAAACTGACGGAGGGCACGGATAAGTGGGGAAAGATACAGATTAAAGAGGAGGGGAGAGAGGGAAGAGCCTTGTGGGACACCACAGGACAGTTTAACCTGGGAAGCAGTGAACTGGGATAGTCTGACAGCTTGATGGCGTTGGGTCAGAAAGGATCGGACCCAGGCCAGAGCGGTGCCCCGGATGCCAGCCTCCCCGACACGGTCGACCAAAATCTCATGGTCGACCGTGTCAAAGGCGGCCGACAAGTCCAGGAGGACCAAGGCCTGGCAGGTGTTCGCGTCCGCACCCCTGCGCAGTTCCTCCATAACAGAAAGAATGACGGCTTCTGTTGAGTGCGCAGGTCTAAATCCAGCCTGCTGGGGGTCCAGTACACCAGAGTCTTCCACAAAGGAACTGAGAGTGTGAGTGATGTGCGACTCTAGAACTTTGCTAAGAAAGGGAAGAAGAGACTGGCGATGAGCGGAGGGGGCCCAACCCTCCCTCGCACTGCCCCGAGAGAGCGACCGTCTACTGTGCGCTGCAGCGCGGCCGTGTGCCGTCTGAGCCGCCGCGTGTCCACGGTGCATGAGCGCGCCACCCTCTCCTCAGCGGCGGCCGCGAGTGATGCGGGAGGCATCTCAGTGATTTGGGGAATTCACCAGCACTATATGTCGGCGGGCCCGGGATGGGCCTTCTGAAGAGCTGCGACCTGCTGTGCAATAGCGCTCCGCCTCCAGCCTGTGAGCCTGAACTGCCTGTAGCCTCACCAACACTGTGTGACCCTGCTGCTGAAGGGCCCTCTGCTCCCCTTTTGTCCTGTAAAGCACTGGCACAACCAATGTGAGTGGAGAGGGGGGGGGGGGGAAAGAACAAACAAGCACTGGCAAATCCAAAAGGAGAAGGAAGGAATCACGCAGCAGTGCAAGGAGAGCCTCTGGCAAGTCAAGTAAGGAGAGAGTGGGGACACCAAGGGCTGGAGTGCCCTGAGAGTGGGAGGAGATCACGACACAGCACCACGTGGAGCACACAACGCCATTTTGTTTCTCTGAACCGGCCAAAACGCTCAGGAACACTCCCCGCCAGGCGCCAATGCAGACGACGATAACGCCGCTGCGCCAGCCCGCATCCCGTTCCAGCACGCAGCGTCAGGAGTCCTACCTCCTTTCAGTGAGCTAGAAGATCCCGCGTCAGCCTCCCCCCGGTGGAGAATATGGGTCGAACGCCTCAACAACTACTTCGTCGCGAGCTGGGAGACGGACAAGGCGGTGAAGAGATCCCTGCTGCTTCACTATGCAGGGGACAAGATCTTCAAACTTTTCAAGCATCTGCCCAACACAGGAGCGGAAGATGACTATGATGGGGCTGTAACAGCGCTAAATGGCCATTTTGACCCACAACTAAACCCAGATTTCGAGGTCTGCAAGATCGGACAAGCCTGCCAGAGGGAAGGAGAATCTATGGACATGTTCTACACACGCCTCCGGGAACTTGCCAGCACGTGCACTGAAGAACACCAACCAAAGGAAATCAGGAGACAACTAATCAAGGCTGCCGCGACAAGACCTTACGTGGACTCATACTGCGAAAACCAAGAATTACGCTAGAGGACATACTGGTATTAGCCAGATCACACAACCTGTCTGCGGCTAGGGCAAATGTAATGGATCCAGCCTTGACCAAGTCCCATGGAAAGCCAGACTCCATCAAGACCGAGCGAGCTGATGCAGTGAGGACCAAGCCTAGAGGAGAAACATTGAGAGGACCAAGAAGAGACGCGTCCTGACAAAGATGCGGATACTGTGGCCACGAACCACATGCTGCTAAAGACTGTCCCGCCCAAGGGAAAACCTGTACCAATTGCGGAATACCCATACACTTTGCATCCGTCTGCAGGAGACGCAACTAAAACCAAGAGTTCCGAGGGCAGAATCCCCCGGTGCAAGCCGTGCGACAACTATCAGTGACATACACCGCGCCACCCAACCACGCACCAAGGAGACCGGCGAAACACCTGCCAACAGTAGAAGATTCGTCAGAGGATGACCAGGAGGAGGCATACATCGTATCTTTCGCATGGGAAGTCGAACAACGCCGCCGACCACACCCACATGCATAATCCAGGTCGCAGGGACCGAAGTGAAAGCGGTCGTTGACACTGGAGCAACAGTGAACTTCATGGGCCTACAACAATATCGAAGCCTACGCCCTCCCGTGGTACCATCCAAAACCTGAATATATGTGTATGGAGCAGACACGCCCCTGCCGCTAAAAGGAAAGATCCCGGTACCCATCAAGGCAGATGACCTGGAGGTGATGTTATGTTATTTATTCTTTTGTATAGCGCTCGGCTACTCAAAAAGAGTGTCCCGGCGCTTTATTGGAAAAGGAAAACTGCGACAGAATAACATAACACCGATAAGAGAAAGAAGAGAGTGCCAAACAAAAACTCACAAACAAAACAGGCTACTGAGTAAACAACCAAGTTTTAAGGCCTTTTCTAAAAGCCAACAGGCTAGTAGCTCCCCGCAGAGCAAGCGGCAAAGAGTTCCACAACTGTGGCAACAATCCACGTCATCGACAGGGAAGCTGATACTCTCCTGAGTAGCCACACTGCTGAGGACCTAAAGCTAATTGCATTTGCCAAACAAATCCGGACGTACCAGGTAGAAGAGCTCCTCGGACAATTCCCCGAGCTGTTCCAAGGCCTCGGTTGCATCAAGTGTGAGCCCATCAAGCTACACATGGACAAGTCAGTCACCCCAGTCGCCCTGCGACACATGAGAGTTTCATTCCACTTGCGACCGCTCGTGGAGAAGGAGGTAGAAGCTGTGGAGGAACAAGGAGTCATCGAAAAAGTATCGGGGCCGAACTATCTTCGCCAGGCCAATTCATGGACCCCGGGTGATCGGGAAAAGTTTTTAAAAAATGTGGCGAGTCCGTCATGAACTGAGTGCCACTGGAGATGGCATCCTGCTGAGAGGACCCCGGCTAGTCATCCCTCAGAGCCTCGCAACTGGCAGTCCAGTTAGCCCACGGAGGACACCAAGGAATCACCAAGATGAAAGCACGGATGCGGGAAAAGGTCTGGTTCCCAGAACTTGAGGACATGGTAGAAGAATATGTCCGACGATGCTCATTGTGCCATCTGACAAGTGGCCCAGAGAAGCACTCCCAGTCATCACTGAAGAGGCCTGCACAGTCCCATGGTCCAAAGTAAGCGTGGATTTTGGATGTTTCCCAGGGAGGAGGACACACGCTTGTCATCATAGATGCCTACTCAAAATATCGTGCGGTGGAACCCGTTGTGTTGACTGCCTTCAATCATATTGGACCAGTGTTAGAAAAAGTCTTCGCCCTGTTTGGTTTTCCTCAAGAAGTACGCGGTGACAATGGTCCTCCGTTCCAAGGGGCCGAGTTTGCCACCTTCCTCCAACAACGAGGCATATCTCATCGCCGCATCACCCTTCAGTGGCCCCAGGCCAACGTTAACGTTGAACGCTTCATGCGCACTCTGAACAAGATGTTCCGCATAGCGGTCATGGAACAAGTAGATCCGGAACAAAAGCTCCATGAGTTTTTGAGAGAATACCGAAGTACCCCTCCCTGCATGACCCAGCGGAGCCCGTGGGCCCTCATGCTCCATGGCCCCCACCGTGACCTGCTCCCTACCTGCCCAGGATGGTCGTCACCTCAACTGGACGTTGAAGAAGTGCAAGAGAGGAGAGTGTGCCAAACCCAGGATGCAAGCATCCGACGCCGTGCCACCCCAAGAAGGATTAGCCAGGGAGCAACAGTCATCCTGCGGAGCCGACGCCAGGGAGGAAAGTTCCAAACAAACTACGAGCCTGGTGCCTGGACCGTCACTGCTAACCATGGTACCATGATAACCGCACGCAAAGGAAGTATCCAGAAACATCTCGTGGTTCAAAGAGGTCCTGCCAGAACATCGCAGGGAGACCTCAAGTGACCACATGAGTCCCGTAGCTACTGCGGTCTCCGGAGAAGGGACGGAAGAGTTGGAGAATGGCGAAGTAGGTGAGGCCCTAGCAGAAAATTGCTCATCCCCAAACAAAACTTGCTCTGAGAACCCCGGCCGGAACAGCACAGGAGGTCGTACTGGCACCCAAAGATACAGCCTGAGGCCGAACCCCCACCTGAGTCAGCGGCTAAGAGACTATTTATTTATTTATTTCTGGTATTTGTAAAGCGCGACACTCATCCCATGGGATATCAATGCGCTGTAAAACAAAGGAGACTGCTGAGACTGTGCTGGGGAGTTAATTTTTGGGAAAGAGGTGAGTTTTTAATTTTTGGCGGAATTGAAGATAGTTTGTGGTGTGTCTGAGGTCTACAGGTAACTCATTCCATCTTTTAGCCGCCAAGTACTATGCATGCTGACGAGGCCTAGAGCTTGCCGACTAAGGTTCATGCAAGTACTGTGTGTTTATATGTTGGGTTAGAGAACATTTGGGGACTGTTGTAGTCTGTTCGAAAAACTGCTATAACAAAAGGACTGAGTTTGATAGGGATGTAACAGTTGGTGGTCTAGTTGTTGCACCCACGACATCCGCAGGCCAGGCGTGGCCTGCGGGGAGTTAATAAATGAAGGACGGCCGCTCGGGGCACGCCACTTCCGAGCTGATGACTGGTGTGGCCTCCTGTCTTTAAGCGCAGCGCTCCTGCCCCCGCGCTAGGCCTCTCATGCCCAACGGGGCCACAGGTCCTCTTTAGTTCCGCACACTGCAGTTTTCATTCTTAGGGTTTGAAAGCTAGCAGCACCTGTTATGTTTACTACGACTCACTGAATCATGCATGCCAACATTTTAGAAAAGGAATGTGGGAGATTTGTGAAAAATAATCCTGAGAATGTATTTTACCCATTGACTTCTATTGAAGCTGAGGCAGTTACAGGTGGCAAACAGCCGAAATAAAGACATTTTTGGGTCTCGCCCAGGGCCAGACTAGGAACCTAAATCAACCCTGGCCAAGTGCCCGGCCGGCCGTCCAGGGGGTTGGGGATGTGGCCGAGCTGTTTGCCAGGGCTGGTTTCGGCCGATTGTTACAGGGTCCAATATTGCATCTATGCTGCAAAAACTGCCCTGTAACAAAAACTGCCCCCATGGACCCAAAACTGGCCCCCACCCTGGCGGCCCACCAGGGAAATGCCCAGTGCCTGCTACGGACAGTACAGTCTGGCCCTGGTCTCGCCTGGGCAGCGCTTGCGCTGTCTCTTTGAGATCTGCTGTATTCCAGTATGGACTTAAAGCTCTGCCCATTTTTCACCCATCTTTTCAATTGGTTCCTATTACTGTCCTTTGTAAATGTTGGCTTTTGATTCGTGAATAGGCTTAGTAGTCCCTCTATAGTACCTCCCTCTTTTCTGTTACCGCCCACGAGGACAGCCCCTCTTTCATGTGTCCTTACTCACTAGCTTTCATTAACAGTTAGTGTGCACTATTTAGATAATTATGGCTTGTTGAAGCAAGCATGACATGTTGTCTGGCGTTTGCACCCCGCCCTGGTGGCCTGGTTGGGGTATCTGTGATGCTGCAGAGGAGATCATTCAAATTGTTCTTTACTATTACATTACCAGAGTAATGCTTTTATTTGACTAATAATGAATTTTATTAGTATTTGCAGCATGCCACGCTTTAGCTCCACACCTTTACAGATAAAGACAGCGTGCCGCGATTGCTTTGAAAGTAAATAAATAGAAAATAAAAGGCGTGTGGCTGCCGTGTTTGTTTTTCATTTACTTACTTTTGTAGCAATCTCAGCACGCTGTGCTTTATAGTTAAACATTTCAAGCTACAACACAAAGGTCTGCCATTACTACACAAGTCAATAAATAGGTTTCGCCTTCACAGCGCTTGTGCTGTGCTTGTGAAATGTCTTCTATTTAATAGATCTTAAAAGGGAGCTCTTATCAGTTCCCGTAGCCGAATTAGTGTCCATTCGCTTTTGTGTTCAACTTTTCATTGTTAACTTCCGCTTGCTGCTTGCTGCACTCGTTTACGATACTTCTACTAAAGCTGCTCACACTGTTTAAGCCGCAATCGCTGTCAAGATAAGATCTCTTCCCACGGAAAAGGCAGACTGCTTCTGCCAGTATCCTGGAATGCTTGCTTTTTATTACTTGTGTAAAGTAGATGCTTAAGCCTGAACGTGTGTGGCATTTCCTATTTATGCCTCGGTGCACTTCTTTGCACTTTGTAGGCCTTATCGGATTGATTATTCTATTTGGTTATTCATAATCAAATTCTAAATGTTGTATTAAACATTGCCCATTGAAAATAAAGTTTATATACAAGAGCTATGCTATATTTTGCTACTAAACAGGCAGACAACAGGGCCATGATTTGAATTTGAATTTTGCAGCAGGTGCAGTAGCACCAAGCCCAAAAGTTGTCAAAACTCCTCTAAACACCTAATGTTGCTATACTTTGCTACTATACAACAGTCACAATTGCAGTTTAAAGGGGCTTGATTTAAATGATGCAGCAGTGGCACCGGGCCAAAAGTTGTCATAAGTCCACTAAACATCAAGTATTGCTATATATATTTTACTACTAAACAAGCATGAGACTCCCTTGGGATGTGATATGTTGCGCAATGTAAGTATCCAGACTAGACTAAAGAGGCAGTCACAAGTGCCGTTATCTTTCGGGCACTAGGGTAATGATTTGAATGGTGAAGCAGTTGCACCGGTCCTAAAAGTAGTCATAACTCCTCTAAACACCAAATAATTGCTATATTTTACTACAAAAACAGGCAGTCACAAATTAGTTATCTTGCAGGCACTTGAGGCACGATTTGAAAGGTGCAGCAGGTGCTCTGGCACCAGGCCTAAAAGTTGTCACAACCATGCTAAACACATAATATTGCAATTACATCAGTTCATTCTATAATTTCCCTCTTCCATTTCAATTGTCAACATTTTGCTATTACTTACCTGCTCTATACCACTTGTAACAGCACAGTATATTTCCTTTTTGCACATAAACAAGACCTAACACTTTGGAAGACTTTTTGTAAATTATGTTTAACTACTACTCAGCAAGCTACAACTTACAACAAAAAACTGCTTATTAATAATCACATAGGTGAAACCTAATCATTTACCAATGCTGCTATTGAAGCAGTGGCGGCACACCGCACTGTAAGTTGAAACATCTTAAGCTAAAAAGTAAATAAATAGAACAAAAAAAAAAGGGGGCAGACGCCGCATTTATTTACTTTGTATCAGACATGGCATGCCGTGCTTTAGCTTTAAACATTTAAACTTAAACCACAGCGTGCCGTCACTGCTGCAAAACGAACATTTTCAAAATGCATCCGACAAAATCAGGTTAGTTTTGAGCACAATGCCTTCAGCTTCAAAATGGCGTCCACGATTTTGTTTTGTTCTAAACATTTTACCACACTAAGGTGGAGTGCAGTAAACGTTTTTGTTTTTTCTTGGTAAGCTGTGTAGAACAAAACAGAAGCGAGGTCGGCATTTTAAAATTTGCAGGCGCTGAATATTTTATCCAACTTTTGCGTTTAGCGGTTAGCATGGTGTGATTAGCAGAGAGAGGTACCACCTCGTACACTCGTCCGTTAACAGGACATGGCCGCACAAGCGTGGTTTTTAAATTAAGCACTAATCTAGAGTACGGCCTGTTGGCCATTTTCCATCTGATTGCTAGTTTCCCCCCACACTGAGGGTTTTGTATCACTTTTCTTTAACTAATTTTTGTTGACACTGTGCTTTTTCTACTTAGTTGGTGCTGTTGCGTGAGTCACGACATCTTTGATAGGCAGGGGGCATGTACTGTCTTTTTGCTTCCAATGTCCCTATCCGACAGGTTCGGGGTCACTGCAGCAGAGGTGGGAAAAATCCTTGGTCGGTGCCCAGGGACTCTGCTCTGCTCAAGTGAAGTGAGTACTTCCCAGGCCCTGCACGGTAGCGGGAGTGCACAGGGCCTTCCCAGTGCACAGCCAGTAGAGAAGTGATGTCACTCACTAGTGGGACAAAGGTAACCAGCGTCTTGCCTCACAGGTCAGTTATCTCTTCACACCGTCCTGTCCCATGGCACTTCCAAATGCAGAACTAGCTGTCCAGGTTTCTACTGTATGTGACTGAAACCGAGAGGTTCCTTGAACACGGTGCCATTCTCGTGAACCTTCTCACCTGGAATACCCAGGTTGTACTCCTGAGTACGCATTTACATCAGTCAATGGCCATACTTGTTAGATTTTTATTACATTGTTCAGAATATGAACGGAAAATATAATTTGCCGGAGTGCTCCTTTGCAGTCGGGAAGAATACAGAGAAATGATTAAGTGAAGGTAGAACGAGAGAAAAGAAGTCAAAAAATCATTTAAGTGTGTATGTCCAACTTGCATCACTCTGTTGGGGTGAGGGTTATTTTTGGTAATTTCTAGAATTTGTTTGATACGCGGGTATTTACTTCTTCCTAGCCATCTGACACATCTAAGGGGGAGTTCACGAGTGGCCCAGTACATTGATGCAGTAATACTCTGTGCACTATTACCTTGCAGTGGTTCTTCCCCAGCTCAGTTCATCCTGAGTTTTGTAACTGGAATATGCAATAACATGGAGGAATCAGTGGTTTTGAGCCAAATCAGGCTCTTTGTTTGCTAATTCTGACCAGAATATCACCCGGACATTCTGCTTGCTTTAAAAAAAAAAAAGTTATGTCATTTTATAACATGCATAATAACATGTGAATGCAGCAACACAGCATTATAATATTCCAGATAGCTGTCCGGCTTGTTATGTCGCTGGAGTTGTGCTACGAAGACTACAAGCACAAAGTGCATTGTTTGTTTCTGGCTTTTCCAGTGCTTCACATTATGGAACAGCAGTGAAAAATGCTTGTAAACTAAAAAACTTGACGAAATAACTGTCATTTACAATGCCATTAGCTCTAACTTTCACAAATGCGAAACCTTTTGCCTAGCAAATACTTGGCTTAAACAATCGGGAGTCTCTCGCCTGACTTGTGTCTATTGGTATGCATGCTCAATTTTCGTCGAGCTGGCCTACTTGTTGTGTATTTGCTCAGTTCCCGATTCTTTAAGACCATGCAACCAATTTCCCTTGAAAATATTCTGAAGTTACTGAGCATAATTTAGTTGACATGCTTGTTGAATGTTGCTTCATGAGTGTTATTTAGAAAAGAGAGATGGCTGTCCTATATAGTCATTAGTTGCCAAGTCAAGTCAAGTCAGAGAATTTATATAGCGCACTACATACCCATAGGGTCTCAAGGCGCTTGAGGAGGGGTGGGGAATTACTTGTCAAATATCCACGTTTTAAGTTGCTTTCTGAATGCTAGGTGGTTCTGGGTAAGGCGAAGGTAAGTGGGAAGTGAGTTCCAGGTTTTAGCTGCTAGGTAGGAGAAGGATCTACCTCCCATGGTGGTTTTGTTGATGCGAGGTACAGTGGCAAGGGCTTGGTTGGATGATCGTAGCCGGCGGGAGGGGGTGTAGAAGGAAAGTCGTGTGTTGAGGCATTCTGGTCCGATTTCGTAGAGTGCTTTGTGTGCGTGGGTTAGGAGCCGGAAAGTGATCCTCTTATTGACGGGAAGCCAGTGGAGGTTTTTCAGGTGACCAGAGATATGTTCTTTACGTGGGATGTCTAATATGAGCCTGGCTGAGGCGTTTTGGATCCGTTGGAGTTTTTTCTGGAGTTTAGCGGTAGTACCGGCGTAGAGGGTGTTTCCATAGTCCAGTCGGCTCGTGACCAGAGCGTGGGTGACCGTTTTCCTAGTTTCGGTGGGGATCCAACGAAATGTTTTTTTGAGCATGCGAAGAATGTTGAAGCAGGATGAGGAGACGGCGTTGACTTGTCTGTTCATTGAAAGTGAGGAATCCTGGATGACGCCCAGGTTCCGAGCGTAGTCTGTCGGGATGGGTGCTTTTCCAAGGGCTTCTGGCCACCAGGAGTCGTCCCATGCGGAGGGGGAGGTACCTAAGATGAGGACTTCTGTTTTATCCGAGTTCAGTTTCAGACGGCTATGTTTCATCCATTCGGCTACTTCTTTCATTCCTTCGTGTAGGTTAGTTTTGGCGGTGCTGGGGTCATTGGTGAGTGATAGGATCAGTTGAGTGTCATCCGCGTAGGAGATGATGTTGAGGTTGTGTTGGCGGGCGATGGCCGCGAGGAGGCTCATGTATACGTTGAAAAGGGTGGGGCTGAGTGAAGATCCTTGTGGTACGCCGCAGATGACTTCAGTGGCCTCTGACTTGAATGGTGGAAAACACCAAAAACAGGGTCTGGGCTCTCTGGCAATAAGGACAAGCCTCACCAGAATAATGATAAACCAAAAACAGGTTCCAATATTGCCACGTTATTCTACACTGGATCCCGGGTGATCACTCGAATGACTGAATGAAGCAGTAATTCTCAATGAACCAGATTTCAGAATAAATCATTTCTTTTTTATTTTTTGATTTAAATGCATGTGTCTATTTCGTATGCGATTTTTTGTATTTTATAATCAAGAAACATTTCATTAGTTCAATTCTATTAAACTGAACACAAATTCAAAACGAAACAAATGACATTAGGCAAAAACAGTAATTACACAGACAAATATCCACTCACACTCGTCAGTCATACCACACAAGACAATCAGGATATATTTACAATTATTTACAAACAATATAGTATCACAGTGGAAAAATAAAGCATTGGAAAACAGCAGGTCAACAAACTAATTATTTTCTAGAATGATCAAGGATTCCTAATGCTGAGTAGAAGAGGTCTACGCGTTTCGATCACCCCTGGTTTCGGGGAAATCTCATCAGGACCAAATGCCTGTAAATGGAGAACGAGATAGAATCAACACTGGGGGACAAAACCAAACTCCTCACAACGCTACAGTGTGGGGAACAAATGAACTAATCGTACCTCTCAATGGGCGACTTTACTTTTGTGGATGTCACTGTGGGCAAAAAAATGAGGTGGGGTTAGGCCTCTCTGGGGTGAGCGTCTACAGGGCAGAGATTCAATCATAACCAAAGCATTCATTCGTGTCTACTTACATCTTTTTACGCCTAATGCGGCTGTTGGTGCAATTGTTGAGCAGCTTGGGTAGTTGTGGGTTGCTGGGGGGGCAAGGAATTGGTTTTAGTAAGATTGCGGGAAGCGATTTGAGTCCTTATCTCTCATTTCAGACGTTCGCGACTTACTGTTTTGTGGGTAGCGCAGGGAGTTCACGTTTCTCTATGTCGGGCTTGAGTGAATCTGTAACGTGCTCCAGAAGCCTGAAAGTGGAATGGAGCTTGAATCAGAAAACCAAACCAATTGAAGCTGTCGCCTAGTTTACGAGGATATCCTAGCTTAAATCAGCGTCTTACCTGGAAGCGTCGTGTCCGCTATCTGCTAAAGGGGGTCTGCGCTCCTCGGTCTCTGTGCGATTGTGTCCAGTGACCGGTGCCTTCCAGTCGGTAAACCGGCTCTCGCGTTCGGTTGAGTTAAAACTCACTTCCTGGTTGCCCGAGGATTCTGGGGATTGTAGTTTGGCCCGTTGCCATGGGGACGGGCCGCGTTCAGGTGTCTAAAGTGTAGTAGCCGTAACTCACGGTCTAGTGGGGAAACAGCAGTCTGGGTCTCAGTCAAGTCAAAGGCGATAAAGTTCAGAGAGTTCGTTGAGACCATTTATGGCGGAGTTGAATTTCACTATCAGCATTGCTTCAGTGTGAGACAATTTCTCCTCCATGTCACCGCCTCTGGGGTCCTTTTCAATTTTTGCAATTACTGTCCATCTTAATTCCTCAACGGTGTGTTTGTGGTTGGTCCAATGGTTCACTAATGGGGCAGTTAGCACATTCTTTTTTATGCGTGATTTGTGCTGGGCAATGCGACAACACACTCCAGTCAAGAATGGAGGAGAAATTGTCTCACACTGAAGCAATGCTGATAGTGAAATTCAACTCCGCCATAAATGGTCTCAACGAACTCTCTGAACTTTATCGCCTTTGACTTGACTGAGACCCAGACTGCTGTTTCCCCACTAGACCGTGAGTTACGGCTACTACACTTTAGACACCTGAACGCGGCCCGTCCCCATGGCAACGGGCCAAACTACAATCCCCAGAATCCTCGGGCAACCAGGAAGTGAGTTTTAACTCAACCGAACGCGAGAGCCGGTTTACCGACTGGAAGGCACCGGTCACTGGACACAATCGCACAGAGACCGAGGAGCGCAGACCCCCTTTAGCAGATAGCGGACACAACGCTTCCAGGTAAGACGCTGATTTAAGCTAGGATATCCTCGTAAACTAGGCGACAGCTTCAATTGGTTTGGTTTTCTGATTCAAGCTCCATTCCACTTTCAGGCTTCTGGAGCACGTTACAGATTCACTCAAGCCCGACATAGAGAAACGTGAACTCCCTGCGCTACCCACAAAACAGTAAGTCGCGAACGTCTGAAATGAGAGATAAGGACTCAAATCGCTTCCCGCAATCTTACTAAAACCAATTCCTTGCCCCCCCAGCAACCCACAACTACCCAAGCTGCTCAACAATTGCACCAACAGCCGCATTAGGCGTAAAAAGATGTAAGTAGACACGAATGAATGCTTTGGTTATGATTGAATCTCTGCCCTGTAGACGCTCTCACCAGAGAGGCCTAACCCCACCTCATTTTTTTGCCCACAGTGACATCCACAAAAGTAAAGTCGCCCATTGAGAGGTACGATTAGTTCATTTGTTCCCCACACTGTAGCGTTGTGAGGAGTTTGGTTTTGTCCCCCAGTGTTGATTCTATCTCGTTCTCCATTTACAGGCATTTGGTCCTGATGAGATTTCCCCGAAACCAGGGGTGATCGAAACGCGTAGACCTCTTCTACTCAGCATTAGGAATCCTTGATCATTCTAGAAAATAATTAGTTTGTTGACCTGCTGTTTTCCAATGCTTTATTTTTCCACTGTGATACTATATTGTTTGTAAATAATTGTAAATATATCCTGATTGTCTTGTGTGGTATGACTGACGAGTGTGAGTGGATATTTGTCTGTGTAATTACTGTTTTTGCCTAATGTCATTTGTTTCGTTTTGAATTTGTGTTCAGTTTAATAGAATTGAACTAATGAAATGTTTCTTGATTATAAAATACAAAAAATCGCATACGAAATAGACACATGCATTTAAATCAAAAAATAAAAAAGAAATGATTTATTCTGAAATCTGGTTCATTGAGAATTACTGCTTCATTCAGTCATTCGAGTGATCACCCGGGATCCAGTGTAGAATAACGTGGCAATATTGGAACCTGTTTTTGGTTTATCATTGAATGGTGGAAGGCGGACTCTCTGGGTTCTTCCGGAGAGGAACGAGGTGATCCATTCTAGTGCTTTTCCTTGGATTCCGATGTTTCTGAGGCGCTGTAGAAGGGTGCTATGGCAGACTGTGTCGAAAGCTGCGGAGAGGTCGAGGAGGATGAGGGCGACTGTGTCTCCATTGTCCAATAGAGTTCGAATGTCGTCTGTTGCTGCGATGAGGGCGGTCTCAGTGCTGTGTTTTGCTCGGAAGCCGGACTGTGAGGAGTCGAGGGATTTGTTGGCTTCGAGGAAGGCGGCGAGCTGGTTGTTGACAGCTTTCTCGATGACTTTGGCCGGGAATGGAAGGAGCGAGATGGGGGCAGTAATTTTTGAGTTCGGTGGGGTCAGCTGTGGGTTTTTTCAGAAGGGCGCTGAGTTCAGCGTGTTTCCAGCTTTCCGGGAAGGTGGCGGAGTTGAAGGAGCAGTTGATGACGTCTCGGAGGTGCGGTGCTATGATGGAGTCTGCTTTGTTGAAGATGTGGTGAGGGCATGGGTCTGTGGGGGATCCTGAGTGGATGGAGTTCATCAGGCGGAGGGTGTCCTCAGTGGAGATTGGGTTCCAGTCATTAAGGATGTTCGAGGTGGGTGATGGTCCAGCAGATGGTTGGGTGGGTTGGTCTCCGGGTTGGTCGTCGAAGCTGTTGTGGATGTCTGCAATTTTGTTGTGGAAGAATGAAGCTAGGGAGTCGCAGAGGGCTTGAGAGGGGGTGATGTCGTTAGAGTTGGCCGAGGGATTGGTAAATTCCTTGACGATGTTGAAAAGTTCCTTGCTGTTGTGGGCGTTGTTATCTAGTCGGTCCTTGAAGGCGGTTTTCTTGGCCTTTCGGATCAGTTGGTGGTGTATGCGGGTGGCGTTTTTGAAGGCGTCCTTGGTGCCGGTGGTTGGGTCTTTTTTCCAGGCCTTCTCAAGGGAGCGGCAGAGTTTCTTGGACTTCTTAAGATCATCGTTGAACCATGAGGCCTTCTTGCTGCCAAGTTTGCTTTGTCGTTTTTTCAGTGGTGCTAGGATGTCGGCGCTGTTGGATAACCATAGGGTGAGGTTGGTGGCGGCTTGGTCGGGGTTTGAGGAGTGGGCTGGGGGGTTTAGAAGAAGCGATGAGGAGATCTGGTCGATGGTGATTTTGTTCCAGTTTCTTAGCAGAGTTGGTTGGGGGTGGTTGTTGGGTTTGGGCTTGTTGTAGGTAAAGTGAACGCAGCTGTGGTCAGTCCAGAGGAGAGCCGTAGTGTGGCTGAAGGAGACATGGTTGCTGGAGGTGAAGATAGGGTCGAGAGTGTGACCTGCGATGTGGGTGGGGGAAGTGACCAGTTGTTTGAGTCCTAGGTTGGCGAGGTTGTCCAAAAGGGTGGTGGAGTTGCGGTCGTTGTTCTTTTCAAGGTGAAAATTGAGGTCTCCCAGAAGGATGTAATCTTTGGAGGGGAGCGCGTGTGGGGTGATGAAGTCCGTGATGTCCTCACTGAATTGTGCGCGGGGTCCTGGTGGCCTGTAAAGGAGGGTGCCTCTGAGTGTGGTCTTGGGGTCGATGTGGATCTGGAAGTGAAGGTGTTCAGAGTTGGCGAGATTGACGTCAGAGCTAGTTGAGATGTGGATGGATTTCTTATGTACGATAACGATTCCTCCTCCTGTGTGGCCGGTACGGTCCTTGCGTATGATCTTATAATTTTCTGGGATGGCAATGGTGATGTCTGGGGCGGAGGAGGCGTTCATCCATGTTTCTGTTAAGAAATCGACGTCCGGAGAGATGGTGTCAAGTAGATTCCATAGGTCAATGGCGTGCCTGTGGACCGATAGGGTGTTGAGCAAGATGCATTGTAGGTAGTTGGGGTCGGAAATCTGTGGTGTGATCGTAGCGGAGTTGTTGACGGTGCCGGTGAATTTGCAGGAGTAGCATGAGAAAGGTCCATGGGTGTGTCCAGGAGCGGCTTGGACGCAGTTGGGGTAGCGGCCGGGGTTAAGGGCTAGGAGGGTGGTGGCATCGTAAGTAATGAGGGAGGGCTGGGCAATGCGAGGACCAGGGGGTCTGGCACTGGGCGCGGTCCAGGCGCGGACGGGCGTAGACGGGCTTACCTTTGGCGCACCTTCGGCGCGGATGGGGCGCGTGGACGCTGCGCGTGGGACCATCAGACATAAATGGACAGTGGAGGGGGCGGAGCGTGGGAGGGGCAGCAGGGAGGCGGTAGTGAGGCTGAGGGGCGGGCCTGGGGAGATCAACAACAAAATGGAGGGTCCGAGGGGAGGCAGACAGGGGTAACAGTAACAAGGATATAGCGAGTGAGCAGCAAGCACAATCAAAACTGAAGCGCTACACAAATACAGCGTCAATGGCACAAATACAACAACAATGATCCCAATAGCGCTGACGGAGGCAGATAGACAGCATAGGCGCTACGCGTGTGAGGCGTCCAAATACAATCACAGCAACAATGATCCTAAAAGCGCTGAAAGAGTCATATTTGGATTCTCTATCTGTTTTGCCATAATCTTTCAATAAAGAATTTTTATAATTTAAAAAAATAAATCTAACGCAGTGATCCTTCTTGAGGGCTGGAAAGGCTGGTGAACATGGGGATACAGTTACATTTACAGCAGCGCTGCTTTAAAGACAAACCAAGGAGAAAAAAAATAGATATTTATTTAAGGACATTATGCAGAGTCCATTATTTGTTTATTTTGGGGACTATAATGAGGAGCCTTCAAGCAAATGCTGCCCCTAGCCAAGTAAGAACACAGATTGTAGCAACCAGCAATCACCTGTAAAAAATAAGGACAGACTATCTTCAGTTTTAGTGTGTAGACACTATTCTCCATAAACTCGGCCACCGCCCCATCACAGCAATTTACAGTTGCTGCTTAATCAGTAGCTTCATCTATGGATTCTCACATTCTTCTCAAAAAGGAATTTCTATTCGGTCAGTGGCGCTGCCATCCACTGGGACGTATGTCCCTCACTTGTAATTGCACCCTCTGGCCGCCAAATGACAATTTCAGAATCCCTTACCAGCCGACCGGATCCATTAATGCTTTCTTTGTACTTTTGCTAGATAGCCAGGTTGGATGATATGCTTGCCTACCCACAGCTTTTGATACACGAGTGTGTAAGCACCAGTGGAGCACTTGGAGGGCTCTGCTGGAGTTAATGGAGAGAACACAGTTGTTAACATACTTAATGTGTATGTCGGCACAGTAGGTTCGATAAAGGCCTGTTCAGCTTCCCAGATGGAAACTGAGTTTTAATGCCCATACAGTTTAATTATTTGAAGATTCATGTTTAAGGGAACAGACTTGTTAGTGCCTGTAGTTGAGTAAAATGTACTCTGATTGTGAAATTCCATCTTTCTTTGTGACTGTTACATCCTGTTTGTTATATTTTTCAAGGTGTGAAGATGTTATCAGCCCTTCAGTTCCTAAAGCAATTGTGGAAGGAATTATTGAGGAGGAGGAGGAGGAAGAGGAAGAAGACGACGACGAAGAGGAGGGAGAAGGTTGTCATACGTGTAGCAAGAAGAAGAAGAAGGAAGATGACACAGAGGTCCGAGCTGTTAACTGGCAGGCTTACTGCTTTAACCATTTACTTTAGTTGATAAGTGTTATTGTGTGGGATTTTGGTACATCTGAAAGCGGTGGGTGCAAACATCCCCAGGGGCTAAGTGAAGGAGTGCTGCTCTGCGTCTTTCTGTAGTTGCATTGCCTGAAGATCTCTTGTACCCGGCTACTCTCACAGTTCTATTGCTTGTGTTTGCTTTCTGTAATTACATTGCACAAAGATCTCTTGTACCCAGCTACTCTCACACATGTATTTCTTCTGAGGAGGTAATGCATATACCAAAGAAACAGACTGCTTGTAAAGGATTAGTTGGCGAAATATCTCACCATACTAAAAGGATGCTTATCAAGTCATCAACGGAATCTTAATGTGTGTGTATATATCACACAAATATATTTTTTAATCAAACCTATACATAATTATCAATCCCTTCAGCCACAATTTTTTAAAATCAAAAATATAAGTTATTCATTATCAACATCATCATATATAAATCCATGTTTCTATACATATCACAGTGCAAAATATAACAAAAATGACCCAAATGGCAAAGTATACCATACATTTAAGCACCATATAGCTACCCCCACTGACACCCAGATTCAAACGCCCATACACCTCTCAAACCATTCATTCAACAGATACCCTCAACCATATCAACAACTTACAGATAAACAAGACCAGTTTAAAACCGAAAACAAAACTCAACAGAATGTGCTGATGAACAAACAGATATAGCAAAAAAGCAAGCAGAATTTAAATTCAATTATTTTGTATACATGTAGTTAACTAATAATTTCTTCAGAAACATAATTGCTTGACTTTGCATACATTCTAATGGTCAAGTCTTGTTAACTGGGGCTGCGCTGACGTGCGTTTCGGTGGAGACCTACAGATATGGTCACACCTTCTTCAGGGCGCTAACACAACCAAATATAGGGCGAAAAAGGGGTGCATGCGGAATCCGTTCTCCTGGCGTGCAGCTAAAAGATAGAGGCAAGGCTTCCCTCAAGTTTGAGTAAAGAGGGAACTCAGTAACACTACTAAGTCCACTGCTCCATCATATATCCTTAGCAATACAACAACACAAACACTCCGACCCAGCGGCATGAAAGGTGAGGTAGGGACAACTCAAAGCAAAAACGCTGTTTCATGCGAAGCACAACATTGAAGCTAGGTCCGTCTTGGTGTATCTGGGGAAGCAATGTAATAGAATATCATCTGCCAAGATTTTCAAAGGTAGGGCAATGAATTCCTGCAGCTATAGATTGTGGCGGCCGCAGTTCATCATTGCTCCGCAACTAAGGATATCTAACGTGATCAGTTCTATAGACCTTATGCACCTTTTTTTGTGCAACTGATCATGTTTCTGGGAGTGGTGCACAATTAATCAACTAAATTCTCCCATTAGGCCCTTTTTGTGAGTAGTAAACGAATGGGGACACATTACAGATGGACTGCACTGTACCATTTTGCATCGTGGTGTACCATTAAGTGAGTGTCAGGCTAGACAGTGTTCCATTCCACAATAAATGTGCTGTTTTGAGAACAGGTGTAAACTTTCACCTGCACTTTAACACCTTAGTGAAAGACAGCCGGTCCGCCTTTTACGCTAGGTAGCAACTCAGCCTCTATTTCAAAAAGCATTGCATAGCCAATAGGACCCGCCTTTGGGACCTTATAAGTGTTTAGCCATGGAACGGTTGATATTGTTGCACCAAGGATATTGTGCTGCATAACTAAATACTTATAAGGCCCCAAAGCGAGACCTATTGGCTATGCCAATGCTTGTTTTTTTTTTTTTTTGCGTTAGCCGCAGTTGATCAGAATCGGCAACAAGCACTGTCAAAGTCAAAAGATCAGCTACCACTTTCAAAGGTGAGACCTCTTGGCTTTGCCAATTATTCATTTTGTCTGTTGGTGGTTTTTGGCAAAATTCTAGAGTGGGAAACATTTTGATGCTTTGAGAAAAACCTTTAGGTCACTCTTCATGCTGCTATCAACAGTTTCACCTTTTTATAGAGGAACTCTTTAATGGTAAAAGCCTATCTGTCGGGCAATCTTTCACAGAAAGCTGTTTTGAATTGAAGATCTGGGTATGCGGTGTCTCACATGTTTGCTTTGCATTTGTAGACCCTAATGCTGGGGTGAAAAAGCTGGGCAGTGCATCTGTGCACCAGCACATACTGGGGTTTGTTTACCCTCATAGGGATCGTTTGGTTTTCAGCACTTTGGAATATTGAAGACGGATGATGGTTGTGTGAGGCACCACTCTCAAACTGTTCACACCAAAACCTTGAAACGGGCTCGAAAAATGATAGGGACGAGGAATGTCACTTGTATTATTTTTTTAGCATGGTTAAACTCTTTCTTCGAAACCCATTATATACACATTTCTGTATATCAATGGAGTGCGGGTTGTTTCTACGCAGATTAGTGATTGTCATCAAATGAATTTCAGTGCGATTTAGATTTACCCAAATGCTGCTGTCTTCTGTGAGCAGAACTTAAGCCAGACAGCATGCTGGAATTTCGCGCCAAGCGCCATAAACATTAAAGGAAGACGGTCATGTCAAACTCAAAAAGCCAGGTAATCTAATAATGCGCACAATTATGGCAATCTTCGGCTTCTAGTTTGATAATTAGTTACAAATTGAAAAAAACACAGGTGTTTCTAAAATACTTACGTTAAGTCTTTCTTGCCAATAAATCAATCAATCAAAGACATTTATAGAGCGCACTACTTACCCGTAGGGTCTCAAGGCGCTGGGGGGAGGGGGGTGCCGTTACTGCTCGAACAGCCAGGTCTTCAGCTTCTTCCTGAAGGAGAGGTGGTCTTGGGTCAGGCGCAGGTCGGTCGGGAGGGAGTTCCAGGTCTTGGCGGCCAGGTAGGAGAAGGACCTTCCTCCTGTTGTCGCTCTTCGGATGCGGGGGACGGCGGCGAGGGCGTGGTTGGCTGATCGGAGGTGGCGTTTGGGAGCGTAGAAGTTGATTCGGTTGTTGAGGTAGCTCGGGCCTTGGTCGTGTAGGGCTTTGTGTGCGTGGGTGAGGAGGCGGAAGGTGATTCTTTTGATGACGGGGAGCCAATGCAGGTCTCTCAGATGTCCGGAGATGTGGCTGGTTCGTAGGATGTCGAGGATGAGTCTGGCTGAGGCGTTCTGGATCCGCTGGAGTCTCTTTTGGAGCTTGGCGGTGGTACCGGCGTAGAGGGCGTTTCCGTAGTCCAGTCGGCTGGTGACGAGGGCCTGGGTGACGGTCTTCCTGGTCTCGGTCGGGATCCACTAGAAGATCTTCCGTAGCATGCGTAGGATGTTGAATCACGCCGAGGAGACGGCGTTGACTTGCCTGGTCCTGGAGAGGGAGGAGTCCAGGATGAAGCCCAGGTTGCGTGCGGGGTCTGTCGGTTTGGGTGCGGTACCCAGGGTGGGGGGGCCACCAGGAGTCGTCCCAGGCGGAGGGCGAAGAGCCCAGGATGAGGACCTCCGTCTTGTCTGAGTTCAGTTTCAGGCGGCTGGTCGTCATCCACTCGGCTACATCTTTCATCCCTTCGTGCAGATTGGCTCAGGCGGCGGCGGGGTCGTTGGTCAGGGAGAGGATCAGCTGGGTGTCGTCGGCGTAGGAGATTATGTTGAGGTTGTGTTGGCGTGCGATGGCCGTGAGGGGCTCATTCCCCAATAGAAAGTAACCACAATGAAAATATCAAACTAAGTAGAAAGCGTTTTGTGTGGCTTGAATTGCAAAACATACATTATCTATGCATACTACATGTGCAGCTTCCGCAAAACCATTGGGGGATGCATACGCGCTTTCAAAACTTACTTAACTTAAGCGTTTCAAGATATGCGCTCTAGTCCTGCTTGGAGGTGGAGTTGGGAAATCCAACCAGTTGAATATTATGACTGCAGTTCGGGTCGCGTCGTGTCATCAGTATTTGCCTGCATGGCAGCAGCGCAACATTCTTAGTATTATTTTGGTGCTGTTTATATTTTAATCGGAAGTATCGTAACACTGTGGAGTTGGAGGTTGTGGTGAATGTCGTGATGCTGTTGCTGTGCTCCAGCGGGCGGTAGCTGGCTTGTTTGTGGATATAGGTTTTCTGCCATGGCTAACCGTACATTGAAAGACGCACACAGTATCCACAGGACCAACCCACAGTACCTGGTAGAGAAGATTATCCGTACCCGCATTTACGAGTCCAAGTACTGGAAGGAGGAATGTTTCGGTATCACAAGTGAGAAGTTCCAGTAGAGATCACCTCTTCTGTCCACTAATCTAAATTTTCAGTAAAAAAGCGTTTTATATATTGTTTAGCACCGCGAACTCCAGTGTTATATACACTTCCAAAAGTGCTAAGAGTGTTCTTTCTCCTCTAGGCCGACCCATTGTCTCTGGATGTGGGTCGGTCCTGGAGCCTCTATGCAAATATATTGATGTATTTATCAAAGACTTTGCGCATGCCACTCGTAGCTATGTGCGCGATAGTGGCGACTTTATTTCCCGAATTGAGGTCATGCAATTTTGCCCCAAGACAGAGCTTTTGGTGTGTATGGACCTTGAGTCCTTATACACAAATATCCCCCAGTTGGAGGGTATTGAAGTGATCCGTAAGGTTTTGGATACACGGACCGCTCCAATGACTGTTCCCACTGATTTTATTGTTGACCTTTTGACTATTTCTTTGACTAAGAACTTTTTTGAGTTTGACGGACAATATTGTTTGCAGGTTAAGGGTACATCAATGGGGGCTTCTTATGCCCCCAATTTTGCAATTTTGTTTGACGATTTTGAAAAACCGTTTATTTTTTACAATAACTACAGTCCTTTCTTTGGTAACGTCCGCCATTGGCGACGTTACATTGACGATGTTTTTTTATTTGGACTGGGGCTAAGGGTTTACTGGACAGATTTTTGATTTGGCTAATTTCCTGTTCCAACGACCTCAGATTCTCGTCTAATTCCAGTAACTGTGAGGTAGATTTCTTGGACCTGGCCATCTTCCCCCATGAAGGGCGGCTGTCCACTAAATTGTTTACCAAGCTAACTGCACGGAATACCCTTTTAGAGTATTCAAGTAATCACCCACATGGACTTAGGGATGGCCGCCCTTTCGGACAATTTTTAAGGATCCGTAGAAATTATTAACTTAAAGATTACTATTTTTTGAAGCAGAGATCCTTTCAAGGAAGTTACAACCACGTGGTTATCCACGGAAATTAGCCAAACGCTCGATGAAACGAGCCTGGTACAAAAACCGTGACTTTCTTTTGATACCCCAGATCAAAAAACCTATGACTCGTATCCCATGTGTGACAACTTTTGGGACACGTAGTAATAAATTGTCCTGTATCATCAAGAAACATTGGCCACTTGTTGTGGCCACATGCATCACAAATGAGTTACCGCTATTTTCATTTAAGCGCGATAAAAACCTCCGTGACCATTTGGTACGAGCGGCCTTTCCCCATGATGAGAGTCCAACTTTGCCATTAATGTGGGGTCTCAATAAAATTCTGGGACATTACAAATGTGGCGGCTGTGTCATGTGTGTGTCCAGTCTTCATACGAAACAATTTGTGCATGGGAACATCAAACATGATTTGCGAGATTTTTCAAATTCCAACACGGCAAACGTCGTGTATGCAATTTGGTGTCCGTGTGCCCTGATTTATATCGGTCAAACGACACAGAAAATTAAAACACGACTTGGCCAACACAAAAGCCGCATACGCTGCCAAACAGTAAATGCACCCTTAGTGGCACATTACCAACAGTTCAATCATGCCCCAGGGGATATGCGTTGGCAGGTTATTGAGGTAGTTAAAATTCCAGAACGAAGTGGGAGCATCTCCAATATTTTAAATAGAACTGAATGTCGGTGGATGCTCCGTTGTAACAGCATTAACGATGGTCTCAACTCTATGGAAGATTGCCATTCCATATTAACTAGCTGAGCCCCATACCTGTTAACTGTTCTCTGTTTTTTAGCATTGTTTAGCATATTCTCTATGTAAATATCTTGTAATAAATGAATCGGTAATGTACCATTTGATGACATCTTAATGGTTTTAAGTGTATAAAGGGTATGCTTGCTTATAACAGTGACATTTATACAGTTTTATGTATATGATTTATTGGACATGTTTGCTTTCAATTATGTTCATATTGTTCTAATCACAGTTACTACTGATTTCCGGTATGTGTGCACTTCTGTGTAACTAGACTTGTTTTAAGGAAAATACTTTTGGGTACACTTTATTATTTTTTTAGCTTTGGTGTAGGGGCTACACTTTTGCTCTCATTGCCTAATTTCACTTGAGTGCAGTACAGCGCTCCCTCTTTCCTGATTTTGCACTATTTTCTTTTTTAGTAAGAGAATGTTGCTTATTTTTTATATACCCACTAGATAACTTTTTGTTGGTATATATTGAGTAGTTACTTCGGGGCACGTTACAGTCAATATTATGATTAGGCAGTTCTGCCTCGTCTAAAATGGTGGATTGTGCACACTCACGTTTGATCATTCGTGGTAGTCTGTAGGAGGATCTTTATTTTTTCTGACAAACTAATTTTTTATTCTGTTCTATCAGCAACTTTTGTTGCTTAGACGCCACTCGAGCAGTTCTTATTTTTCACAACATAGGAGGGGTTTTGTGTGCACGGAATGTGCTTATTTGTATGTCCAGGTTATAACATATTGACCTAATGTATTATTCTAAACTTTAATTCTGGACCAACTAATGGGTTAGTATGCACTACTAACTATATTTCTGTGGGATATTGACCATTACATCGGCAATATACCATGTTAACCCCTCCCATGCTTGTGACGGAACTGTTCCGTCACGGCCCACTCGCCGCGCCTGCGCGGCGCGAATTCCTCGCCTGTGCTGGGCGTTCTAAAGAGCGGGCGGGGCCGTGACGGAACCGTTCCGTCACAAGCACAGCTCACCCGAGGCTCATGACGGAGCGGCTCCGTCACGAGCACGGGAGCGCCGCGCGGCCCCGCCTCCCACTTAGCGCTGCGGCGGAATAGCCGCCGCAGCGAAGGGGTTAAAAGGATTTCTTTCACCATTTAAATATGGCGACTATGCAGGTCGAGCAATCTCCATTCTTCTGCCTGTTGCGTAAATCTGACGTATTGGTCCTTTGTATATTTCCTCTCCAACAACGTGACACACTGGTCAGTGCCGCGCCGGTACGAACGTTGTTTGGAGTAATTGTGGAATTCCGAATTTGGGTAAGTTTTCTGCCTTAACTATATGTTGAATACCCAATGGTATACGGAGTAGATCAATTTGTGGTGTTTTGACTCCTTGGTTATGAGTAATGAAACCGCAATAACGGGCTTACTGACTTTAGTCCCTGTTATTGAATGTTTTTATGCCCTTGTCTAAATATTGGCAACAGTGGATTGTAATTGATGGAAGTGCATTTATGTTGCGCTCCATTGATCTTGTGTTTGCCTTCATCTTAACATTTAAGACGTGGGAACGGCAATACGTAACTAAATCCTTGGGCATTGGATTTTTCATTTCTGGCTAAATACGCTTGTTTATTTGAAGCACGGTAAATACGCGCCGGTCTTCTCGAAGCAGAAGTAGCTTTTGACATTTATACACTTTGGGTATGTTGCCTGGATGTCCAGATGACTGAACACGCTATGTTTTTTAACATCGTGTTCTGAATGGTGTCAATTGGGGCATCAAATTAGGAATTCATTTTCCTCTCTTCTCTTCTCCAGCCAATTTAATTGGACATGTTGGTGAGCACAATGTAATATGCCACTTGCTGATTCCATCGCTTTGAGGATACCTAGATGCAGTACTGAGATGCCTATCAATTTATTTTTGCTTCTCTAACCAAACTTCTTGCGTAAGTTGTTTTAGATTAATTTTTTCTAAACCTTCATTGTTATAGTGCACAGACTGGTTTATTAAGTATATGTATATCTCATTCACAGAATTTGGACTCCTGTTTGAGTCCCATTTCATTAATGATTGGATGACTTTTTATCAAGGTGATGTTTTTCACTATTTTAAACCTCTTGGTTGTTGGAATCACGACTGGTGTGGTGGTAGTTTCTCTGCTTTTTCAAATTCCCCTTTTTCACTTGGTGGTTCTTTACCTTTAGTCTTTTCCTTTGAAAAAGCCTACTCCCTAAAATGTAATTGATTGATATCTATATCTTTATTGCATACAGCTACTTTACGCTCAAGTCATTTTCTGTCCTGATGACCGCACAGCAACCCAGCGGTCGAAACGCCGTCGACGCCTCCTGTGGCCATATTTTGAGAAGGACACATTTTTTTGTTTCTGCTGTTCCTTTGTATACACAATGTTTGTTTGTTAGCCACTTGTTTGGCATGTGAATTGTGTGTTTTTTTTGGTCTGCCAACATTTTTCTTGAGTGTTTTGTTTCTTGAAACATGTTTTAAAAAAATGAAATAACTTTTTATAAAAAACTAGCAGCCCGTCCCGACGTTGTCCATGAGCAATTAGGCTTCAGGGCCCCCTCCCGCCCCGCTTTTGTAACCTGCAGACGTCACTTTTTCCTCCTGTAATTTACTTTCCTGCCCCGTCCCCCGCCCGGCCCGGCCTGTCCTGTCCGCCGCCTGCCCCTACATGAGTGCCCTTACCTCCGCCGGCGCTGCTCCCGCCTGTCCGCTCGCACCACCGCTCCTCCCCTGCGCCATGTCTGCTGCTCCACCTCCGCCCCTCTGCTCCTGACGTCACCGCTCCTCCCCGGCGCCATGTCCGCCGCTCCTCGGACGCCGCTCCTCCCCGTGCTCCTAACATGACCGCGGCCGGCGCTACTTTTGAGGGACTACTTTTTTTTTTTAATCTAAAATTTTAAATAACGTTTATTTTTTTAAGTTATGTAGCCTATAACCATCTACACACCCTGCCAATTTCAACGGTGTATCGGGTGTGTAGATTGGCGCAGTGGTTCCTGAGTTTACCCGCCTCAAAGCCTGAAAGTTTCTGCTTTATTATAGTAGTATAGATATAGATACATGCATAATACATTTTTACTGTTTGTGTAAATTCATTCATGTGTATTTAGGCTTCTTCTTTTCCCTTATGTATTTTGTTTATGCTATCATTGTTCACCTGAACCAATTGTTAGGTGTTATGACAGCATCGCTAGGTGGCAGTGAGGGTAAATCATGTGGAGTCCAGCTTACACTATTTGGTGGCTTATAAATCATGCTGCCCGGCTATCCAAACCTTTGTTTTTCAACCGTTTCCTGAAAGGTTGGTGGCTTGGATTTGCTCTTAAATGGATTGAGGGAGTTGGAGTGTGGGGCTTTCTATTGCTAAGTATGCATTGCTAAGTATGCGCCCTGTGCCTTTGTTTGAATTAATTCTGGCAGAAGGGCTGGTCAAGAAATTTGTGGTGTGAAGTCTAAAGCCAGTGTCTAAACAAAGCATGTGGTGTTGAGACATCTCCTTGTTCATCTTGTGCAGTCTACATTTTTGACTTTGAGCGGGTGGAAGGCCTTTACATCTGGTTGACTTTGAGGAGCACCCTAGTAATGTGCTGGGGAGCTTTTTTTTTTTTTTTAGTAGCCTACATTTCAATAGTCCAGTCATGGCCATAGTTCTGCTCAGTTCCACTCTGTGGTTTATTTAGATTTGTGGCGCCGCAATAGCTGTAAGTTTCTTTTGACCTCTGTATTTTCAAAAGACCTGAGGAATAATTAAGAGTCAAAGATTGGACCCATGCTTCTGATGTATGTTGAGGCTGTTCATAGGATGGGAGCATTGAAATGGGCTTGTTGTAACTCTTCGTCTCCTAGAATCTGTCTTTGTTTTTTCTATTGCCCGGTGTTAGATCTGGTCCAGGCAGTTTGCTTCTTGGTTTTGTCACAGAGAGACCTAATTTGGTGTTACCATTTACAGCTGGACATATAGCTGATGTTGTGTGGTCACCTAGACAGCATAGTCTCATGTGGAAAGGGCAGACTCTCATGGTATGGTGCGTGGAACCCTGTGCTTAAAGATATCCGAGTAACCTTTGTTTGCCAGTTGGATTCCTGTACTGAGGAATGGCACATCCATTTCAGAGTTATCCTCTCATTTAATAAACTATTGTGATCTATCTTGTCATGTGCTCTGAATAGGAGTAGAAGGATCCGGCCCGCCTGTTTGCCCATGATAACAGTGTTGTGAAGGCCCTCATTGACATTTCATGCTGTATTTATTTCTCCTAGTCTGAAACGTGCATTGTTAGAGCCACTTTTCTGTGCATTCTTGCTTATACTTTGTAACTTTCTAATAATATTATTTTTTTAAGTTAACTTGAGGTTTTGAAAATGAGATTGTCGAGTTGTTGACAAACTCTGCACTTGATTTCTTCAGGAGCAGTGCCCCAGTCTCTTCTCTTATAATGCAACATTTTCATCAGGCTGTGGTGTGACAGGAGTTCCTTGATGCAAGATGTTGGGCTTACCCATTCATTTCAATGCATTGCTCTTACCTGCCAATGTTATCACTTCTTCAGTTTCAATGAGCCAGAATATACTTTACCTGGTTCTGTGACTATTGGTGGGTGGAGGAAGTAAAAGGATAGAACGAATGATCAGGATTGTTCAGTACAACTGCTGGTCTTCAGTGTTATGAGATTATTCAAACATCATTTTTCAAATGACTTGCATTGCTCGTTTACATAATGGATGCAGTTGGCATAATACTCGCGTAATTATCTTTGAAATTCTATGGTCCGCACCTGAGTATTTTACACAGTGTTCTGAGAGCATCTTTAGATTGATGCCGTGACTCAGTTTTAGCAGATTTTTCCCGGTTGGTTGTTCAAGCCTATTTCTTGTTTCTCTCTTTTGAGGAGAGTGACCTTTGTGTGTCATGAATATATTGTCATGGAACTTCTGACCAGCTCTTCTTGGCCATTGTGTTAGTAGGCTGTGTGGTGCATTATAGGTGTTATGGAAACGAGCTTTTTTTTGTTCAGTAATCCAACCAAAATAATTGTATCAGTAGCTGCAGGAGTGTGACCTCATCTGAGAGATTAAAGTGATCAAAGAATGGTCTTAGCAAAGCTAGGACTGTAATGCTAGTCTGCTGACTATGACATAATGTATGACTACTATATTTAGTGTGAGTATGTATGTATATATATATATATATATATATATATATATATATATATATATATATATATATATATATATATATATATATATATATATATAAAAATAGGGCTAGTGACTAGTCGTTTAAATCTAAAGATTTGGTATTGTCTAAAACTCTGTTGAACATTGTTGCAAATGGTATCTGCTTCTGATTTGAAATGTTTGTTTTAAGTTTTGGAACATGGCAGCTATTATAGGGGCAGTTAAGGATCCACTAGAGGAATGAGCTAGCATTCAAATCCTGAAGACCATTATTGAAATTAAGGATGGGTTAGTCAAAGGAACAGTTCAAGGTCAGGCACTCGAACGAGTTATGATTTGAAGGCTGGGTATTAATGCGCAGCTCTGCAGGACATGCTCTTCTTGTCGAGAGATTAAAAAACCCTCAACTGACAAACCAACTGCTGATCTGGTGTTTTATTCCCCACACTAAGGAATTGCCACTCTTGACTGTTTTTCAGCATTCTTGTGAATGGTGGTGATTTTAAGTTACAACTGCTCAAGGGCCATTTTGCTATGTTACTGCGTGGTGTTAGGTTTATATTTCGTTGTGGTGTTTGTGGAGCCTCTGACAAAATTTAAGTTTCCAATTTTGGTTTCTTCTAACAGTTACCTGTGCCATGTATCCTTGATGTTTGGCTCTTCGTCAACTGCCTATCACACTTGTAAATATGCCCCTCCCCCAATTCTATGCTGAGTCAGTAATCTCAATTTCTAGTAGTTCTGTTTGATTGCAATTTTTTTTGTGCGCAATCTTTGGTTATTTGAAGAGCAGACCTTTTCAGACTAGAAATGGGGATGACAGAACTAACTACTACTTCATCTATTAGAATTTTCCTGTAAGGTATAACTGCATTTGCCAATCCGTATCTGTGTTTGTGGTCTCTTTCTGCTGGTAGCCCTAATCATTTCGTATTACTGTATGTTTACAGTGGAGTCAGTTTCTTTCGTTTCATTTAATGTGCTTTAGACAGGCCCATACCCTAAAGTTCACTGTATGCCCTTTATCACCTGCATGACTGCGGTATAACATTTTGCACACATTTATTTGTGGATTTTACATCCCCAACAGTGTGGATTATTTTTAACAAATAACATTTTCTTTAGTGTCTTGGGGGTATCTTTTACCTCCTCATTGCATTAGAAATTCTCTAATAGCTGACCATTTATTTGTGTCGAGATTGAATATTTTAAAGATAATATAACACAGCTTGTTGAATTGGTCCTTTCTGCTTACTCCTGCAAAGGGTAAGCTTTGAGGGCAAGTACACTTCAGCATCCATGATTGATTTACACAGATTTTTTCCAAGTTATGCTTTGAATGAGATAATTGTACTTGCCTTTTGTTGATGGATGCTGATATTTGCAACCTTTTCAGGTAAAGAAAGAACATCTTTACACCTGGAGAATCGAGCTGTCGAACACCGAAAAGTACTGGGATGGATGGTTTAGAGGATTATCCAACCTCTTCCTCAGTTGTCCTGTTCCGAAACAACTACTTTTGGCAGGTAGGTTTAGAAAAGAAGCTTCCATATGTGGTTAGTGCTGATGTAGTTGTGACTGACTTTTTAGTGACACGTATAAGGTTGCATATATTGTAAGTATCTTATATGTAAGTGTCCTTTACAACATGGTACTTTTTTTGCTGCTGCTGTGTAATCTAGGTTAACATTGGCAGTGCAAAGAATTGGGATTTTGTCTCCAAATAATATCAAGCTCCTTAGTAGGAATGAAAACAGTGACAACTACTTTAAAAGTAATGTAATTAGATTTTCAAGGTAAAGTTTAAATAACAAACTTGTTTTTGGTATTTCCTAAGTAAGCTCACCTTTCCTCACCCTCATTCACTGATAATTTGCATTTAGGTTAACGCAGCAAAAATACATTTGTTATGTTCAAAGTTTTCGGCAATGATCTTGGAGGTTAAGCTCCAGTCTCTCCAGTTTATTGATAACCTCAACAGTTTACTAACCAATCTTAACCGGCAAAGTCAGTTTGATTCATCTGAGGAAAAAACACTTGGTACAAACAAAATAGGAAAAAGATCGAATAAGGTGAAAAAATGACAGAAAAGTGTTTAGTAAATAATTTTTAACCTTCTCATATGTCGGACGGCCGTCCGATGTCACAGTGGGCGTGTGCGAAGGACGGCTGGGGGCCGTCCGAACTACCCATGCATAATGTTTTTCCATGGCGGAATGTCCACCACGGCGTAGCGGTTAATATTTTTTTAATTCATTGCATATCAATAACAGTTGATTAAAGCAACTCATTCCCACACCCGTATTATAAATACAGTTACTGCATGGATGCAAAAAACAAATACAGCTAACAAGGTATAATCCTTCTCACATCAGCATTACACCTACAATTACTGCATACATGAATTCTAAAATATAAAAATCTATCAAAAAAACAAAGCGGAATGTGCAATTCATTTATCATTAACCTAAAGAATACAACAGCTAATTCATTAAATCGGGCACATATCTCAGTAAATTTTTGCATAGAGCCAATTTTGGCTGTGTATAGCCTTTCAAATAATTTCACACGCAACTTATTCAGCCATTGGTTGAACATGCCTACATCCCTAGATTCCAATTCTGCAATAGTAGTGATCATCAAGGCGATAAATACAAACTGTTGTTGCCTTACAGTTGTATCAGTGGATTGAGGAATCATTCCAAATAGAGCCCTGTAGGTAAGGTAACCTGAAGCTTTTGACTTGAGAACCGAACACCTGTTCCCAGAAGTAGTAAAGACTGGGACAGGTGAAGCATATATGCAGCGAATCACCCTTGGCATATGCACAACTAAAACAGCATGCAGAAATAGCAGGGCACATCTTATGAATGGGATACGAAGTACGCTACAGCATCCACTTGCTAAAAAGGGTCATTCTTCTTAATTTTGCAGCACTGATGGCTCTGCACAAGATCTTATGATGAAAAACCCAAATGTTTGTATCGATCTTACAGCTGGTTGTAGCTGTAATAGCACTTAACAAAGATGTTATTGCTGCTTCTGCCAGTTTAGAATGTAATAGGCAATACCAATTGCCTATACATTTTAAAAAGTGCTTGATAGAGGTAAAAAGGGAAAAAGAGGTAAAAAATTGGATGAGTTTGAACCATCTCCAACTGAATGGTGCCAAATCCGAAATTATGACATTTGGTCAAGCTAGTGTACATTGGACCCATGATTGGTGGCCCTCGGAAATGGGGGAGTGCCCGTCCCAAAGGAATCAGTCCGCAACCTTGGAATCCACATGGATAATAAATTATCCATGAAGGACCATGTAATTTACACCGTTGGCACCTACTTTTGAATCATGCGAAGTCTACGTAAGGTCTTCAAATGGATACCAACGGAAGCACGCGGAATCCTAGTCCAGGGCCTTATATTAAATAGGTTAGACTATGGTAACTCTTCTTCTTGCTATAAATGAGTGCCATATTAGGAAATTACAAGTTCTACAAAACACTGCTGCTCGTCTGATTCTGGGCTTTCCAAGACGATCCCCTTCTCTGCCATGCCTAAAAAGTCTACACTGGCTCCCTATTAAAAAAAGAGCCATTTTTAAAACCATGTGTTTGGTTCACAAACATGTACGGCACAGAACCATAATATTGGAATCAAAAATTGACATGGTATCAGCCTGGTCGACAATTGAGATCAAGCTTTAAGCTGCAGCTCACGCCCATTAGAGTTCTAACTGCTAGAAATGGCGGACGTGCTTTCTCCTATATGGCACCATCCCTATGGAACAAACTCCCCCTAAACATACGTACAACCATCTAACTCATGAGTTATCGAAAGAAGTTGAAAACATGGCTCTTTAGTTAAGCTTCTATTTCCAGGATCATTCACCTTTTTTTTTTTCTGGGATTGTCCGCATGCGCCATGAGACTTCCTCCGGGATGTGATATGTTTGCGCAATATAAATATCCAGACTAGACTAGACTAGACTAGATTTGAGATGAGATACAAAGTACACTGTGGTGATCTGTAATGTGTACTGCTTGTTATCATTTCATCACTGAACTCTGTGATGTCATCTATGGGGTTTCCGTGTACTGAGGATTCCACCCCAGTGTTCCCTGTGTGGCAGTTGCAGCTGCTGTGTCTTCCCTTCAAGCTGGACGGCTCTCTTCTCTGCAATAAATCTACAACCACAAATCTCCGCCTCATCTTTACATTGGCGACAGAGGATGGTCAGCTGTTCCTCAGCTGTCTTCAACATCCTCGTGTAAATCGTTCTGAAGCTCAGGACCTTTTTACTTCTACAAACGACACTCATGTGAGTACATTTAAAAACTTCATTGCCTGCTGTACATGTTGAGAGCCGTCACAGCCGCCGGACTTCCGTTCATTTTTTCCTGCCTTTTCGTTATCATTTATCAATTAAGCCTGAGCTGCGTGTGACTTTCTCTTGTGCCAGTCTATGAAATCCAACGGAACATTGTCTCGACCGGCTGATTTCATCAAGAATTTTTCTCCGCTATTTAAGCCTTTCTTACCTTCAACTCTGCTCTTCCAGCGCTGTGTGTTTTCTCTGCTGCTTGTTCCTCTCCTTCCGAATTGCTCTTCGTTATGATGACGTTGTAGAATTCCCAACGCACCTCAGTCAAGCGCCATCACGTCTCACGCATGCTGGTTGTCATAGCAATTTTCATTCGTCACGACGCTCACGTTGTCTGTCAGCTGCCACACGTCACAAAGCATTATTCGTCACAAAGGCCTCATCCCTGCTGCATTCAAGTGCTCATTGTTCCTGACGTGTACAGCTGACCAGCTATAAAGCCTTTGTCTTCGCTGATGCACACAGCCATCGATTTCTAATACTTTCCATTCACACGCTGATGTACACAGCTCTTCATTCACACGCTGATGTTCACAGCTCTTGTACGCATATTCATGTTTACCTGCACAACTTTACTTCGCCGAAAAGAGCTTTATCACGCTGATGTGCACAGCTTGGGCACGCAGTAAACAATTTTTTTTCCTCACGCTGATGTGCACAGCCTTAGTATAAAAAAAAAACGCATTTTCGTGCTGATGCGCACAGCCTGCACATCAGCGTGTAAATATCGCTTTTGTGAACAGCTTCTGCGCACAACAAAAGAACTTCTACACATTTGTGCTGTATTGCACTATTTTAGTTACTTTGTTCATTGATAAATGCAGTTTTTATTCTAAAAATTTATTTACAGTAGTGACTTTTTGTTCTTAAATTATACACTTTTCAAGACAATTTTTTTTTTCTTCTACAATTTTTTTTTCTCTCTCATTTCAATTAAAAAAAAAAAATAGAAGATTCCACGATGCAAAGTGTCACTCCTCCAGCTCCGTTTCTTCAGACACCTGGTGATCCTCCTCTTGAATGGAAACTTTGGTTAAGATCTTTCATGGCCTATTTAGGTGCAATTGATGGTCTTAGATATCGTGCAGAAAGAAAAAAAAGTCTAATGTACTATCATCTTGGTGTGGAAGGCCAGAATGTTTTTGACCATTTACCTCCTTTTGTTCCGCCTCCTGGTGAAGCTCCAGATGAATTCGACATAGCTATAGCCAAATTAGATAAGTATTTTGTTAAAACTAAAAACATGGTTGTCCATCGTTACAAATTCTTCACCAGGGCTCAAAAACCTGAAGAAAGCATTGACACCTTTGTTACTGCTTTAAAAATACATGCTTCCAAATGTGAATTTGATAATTTCACTTCACAACTTATTAGGGATCAACTTGTTGCTCGCTGTTCATGCAAACAAATTCAAGGGAAATTATTAACTTGCAAAGATCCTTCTCTGGATAAGGCTATTGACATAGCTAAAAGTATAGAGACATCTTTGGAGGATTCTAAACAATTGGAAGTTACTCTCTCCAATACCTCTATTTCAAGTGCAGTCTCCACTAAAGCGCCTGTTTCTACCAAGACACCTAATTTTATTCCTCGTGACACACGTGGTTATTTTAGAAGAATGGGAACTACTGGTACTAGAAGAACTTTTATGCCTAACAGACAATTTAGTCTAAGTACTTTTTGTTTCAGATGTGGTTCTTCTTACCATGTTTCCAATTTCAAAAATTGTCCTGCTGTCAACCAACAATGCAGCCAATGTGGCAAAAATGGTCATTTCTCAAGAGTTTGTATGAGAGGTAGAAGAGGCAGTGTGCGGTGTGTCATGAATGAGAGTGATTCTTCCCCTGATTTAAATTCTCCAGAAAATTCAACTGAATATTCAGAATGTGATGTAATTACTCAGGAGTATGTAGTTGTTGTGAAAGATAGTAACAACGTCAGCCAAACATTTCACGTCCCTGATCCCGAAGTTGACACCATTATTGAAAAACATCACGTTCAATTACTTGTAGATACTGGGGCTCGTATCACTATTGTTTCTCACGATAAATACTCTCATTTTTGGCAAGATAAGTGTTTACTTCCCCCTGATGTTATAACTGTGGCTTTTGAAGGAAGCAGAATTAATCTTTTAGGTTATTTCTGGGCTGAAATCTCTATTTTTGGTAAATCTATTAAAGGGAAGGTTTATGTTGCCAAGCGAGGCATTAATGTTCTTGGTCTTCTACATCAAGCTGAATTTGGTATTACTATCAAACCTGGTTTACCCAACCCTGTATTATCTCCCTTGTTCTACGTCTTCATTTTCTGTTCCTGTATGCAACATTTTGGATGGTAAATTGTGGGAGTGCAAATATGAAAAAAAAATTGAAGATCGCCTTGGTAAAATCACCAACTTTCAGCATTTTATTAAAGTCAAAGATAACATTATCCCGGTCAAACACAAACTCAGAAATGTCCCACTTAGTATTAGAGATGATTTGTCTAAACACCTAAAGTCACTATGTGAACAAGAAATTATTGAAAAAGTAGAATCCACATTATGGCTTTCTCCCATTGTACTTGCCAGGAAAAGGTCTGGTGATCTTAGGATGTGTGTGGATTTGCGCAGTCTTAATGAGGCCATCTGGGTCGATGGCTTTCCCCTTCCCCGCATTGAGGATTTAATAGCAAAGGTGGGCTCATCTACTTGGTTTTCCAAACTTGATCTCAAGGCAGCCTACCACCAGATTGAATTGCATCCTCTCTCACGACATCTCACTGCTTTTGTAACACCTGATGGTGTATTCCAATTTCGTCGCCTTCCTTTTGGCCTGGCTTCTGCCGCTGCTGTCTTTCAGCGAATCATGTCCGAAATGTTTGAGGAACTTTCTAATGTAGTCGTTTTCCAAGATGATATTCTTATTTTTACTCAAACTGAGGCTGAGCATGAGAAAGCCATTGACCAAGTTTTTAACATCCTAGAACATAGAGGTGTAACTTTACAGAAGAGTAAGTGTGTATTCAAAACCAGAGAGGTAGAATATCTTGGTCATACCATTTCTGAGAGTGGCATCAAGCCCAGACCAGGTTTAGTTAAAAGCATTATTGAAGCTCCTGCCCCCTCAAACAAAGAACAACTTTTGTCCTTTCTTGGTCTTTGTGAGTTTTACTCAAAATTCATGAGACTATGCCAAAACTACTGAATGTTTTAGACTTCTACTAAAAAAGGGTGCCACCTTCAGCTGGTCTGATGAGTGTGAAAAGGGCTTTCAGCTCATTAAAGAGCACATCACTAAAGCTCCTGCTCTTCAGCCTTTTAATGGTAATAGAGAAACTGTGGTCACTGTTGATGCTTGTGAATATGGCTTAGGAGCTGTTCTTTCACAATTGGCTTATGGAAAGGAATTTACAGTGGGGTTTGCCTCCAGGACCCTCCGTCCTGTTGAAAGAAAATATTTGGTCATAGAAAAAGAGCTCCTAGCTTGTGCTTGGAGTGATGAGAAATTCAAATCTTACTTTTGGGGTAGACCGTTTATCCTTCAAACCGACCATCGACCTCTCGTCGATATTTTGTCAGGCAGAAATATCAAACGTACAACCGCACGGTTGGCTAGACTATCCACTAAATTATTGGAGTTTAACTTCAAAGTTATTTATATCTCTGGCGGTAAAAACAAACGGGCAGACTGTTTATCCAGGTTACCCATACAAGATCCTGACGAAAATGATTGGGAAACTGAGATTGAAGAATGCTTTGTGGCCAATATTTCCCAAGATTCTATTTCTTTTGCTGAAAGTGATTGGATTAAATCAGTTGAAAATGATGTTGTCCTTAAAGATGTAACTTCCTTCATACAAAAAGGGTGGCCTAAAGAAAAATCTTTCTCCCGAACTTCAGATCTATTGGAAAATCAATTCAGAACTTTCTTTAGAAAATGGTAAAATGGTTAGAGGTGATAAATTCATTCCTCCTTCTGTTTATCGAGAGAAAATAATTGCTGATGCCCATTCTGGACATCTAGGAGCCACCATTACCAAGAGAAATGTTAGATCGAATTTTTGGTGGCCTAAAATGGACAATCAAATTGTGGAAGCTATTAAACTTTGTACACGTTGCAACACTAGTGACAAGGTTCTTGTCTTAGAAGGTGTTTGTGATTCCGTTGTTCCCCCACCTGTTAGAGCTTGGCAGAAAATTGGCCTGGACTTTCTAGGTCCATTTCATGTTCTTCCCAATACTTCCCAATACTTCCAAATACTTCCTGGTCCTTGTTGATCACCTTTCTAGGTGGGTCGAAGTTGAACCTATCAAAGTTCCCAACTCTAAAAGTGTCATTGATTGCTTAAGTAAAATTTTCTTGAGGGAGGGTTGTCCGGAAGAAATCCTCACTGACAACGGAGTACAGTTCATTTCTAAGGAAATGGGTGTTTTTTTTAATAACTGCTGTATTAAACATACCAGAACTCCTTTGTACCATCCCCGGAGCAACGGCAAAACCAAGAGGTTCAATAGAGTTATTGTTGAATGTGTGCAGGCTGCTTTCAGGTCTAATAATTGTATCTTTCAAGCTGTAAAAGATCTTATATGGTCTTATCGGATTTCCCCTCATGTTGCCACAGGTTTCTCTCCCTTCGAACTTATGAGAGGAAGGAAAGCTGCTCCCAGGCTTTCCCTTTTTGGATGGTCAAAAGTCTCCACCGGGGCTGTGATTTAGAAGAGGTTTGGGAATGTGCTAATAAAAAGTCTTCCAGTTCACTGCCTAGTAATGTGGAATTAGGCAAGAAGTCTTTTCACAGTATTCGTGCAGGTGATTGGGTTAGAATTAAGAATCCTGTCACTGTTAAGAAAGGTTTTTCAAAATTTCTTGATTCTCAGCAAGTTGTGGAAGTTCGCAAGAATGCTGTCAAATGGCAACTGGTGGAGCACTTCTCGTGTTGCTAAAGATCCTTCCCGTGCAACTGCTCCTTCACCTAAAATTGTCAATGTTGGGAATGGTTTAAGGAAAAGCTCTAGAGTAACTGTTAGGCCAAACAGATTTAGTGATTATATCTGATTTGCTTTTTCTTGTAGTTTTATTCTGCTTTTAGGATTGTTTTTTTGTTTTTTTTGTTGTTTTGTTGGGTTTTTTTCTTCTTTTGAAAAAGGGGGGAGGTGTGTGGTGATCTGTAATGTGTACTGCTTGTTATCATTTCATCACTGAACTCTGTGATGTCATCTATGGGGTTTCCGTGTACTGAGGATTCCACCCCAGTGTTCCCTGTGTGGCAGTTGCAGCTGCTGTGTCTTCCCTTCAAGCTGGACGGCTCTCTTCTCTGCAATAAATCTACAACCACAAATCTCCTGCCTCCGCCTCATCTTTATATACACTTTACTTATATATTTAATGCTAATTGAGAAGGGTCTTGGATTTTCTCATGGATGACATTTTTAATTTGTTTATAGCTAAATAAAAAAAGGGGGAACCATCTCTGGGTAATTATTAACTAGCTGGTCCCAAGTTAGTACAGATCCTGCTTGGACAAAATGTACAAGCAAGGGACGACCGTCCCTTTCCCAGTTAAATATAGCGGATTTATTTCGTGATAGACCTAGCTGACAGCTTTTTAGACTCTGAAGTAGATGAATCCAAGGTACATTATACTCCTGCCAAATGTTACCATATCTAAATGCTAAGATACCTGGCACGTTTCGGCAGCCCTGGAATTTTTAAGAATGCTGCAGATTCAGAAAAAACTTCTCTGAGCAAAATGTTGAGATAGACACAACTGGAACAATTTCTGGCGGTGGTCATACAGGTTATCCATTCTAGCAGAGCATCCTGATAATAGACTTTTGTTCTTAGTAGTGCCAGCCCTCCGTCTTCTAAATATAGTTTTAGTACAATTAAGTTTGTATGGGTTTTTTGCCCTACCATAGAAAATGTCTGAACATTAGAACTAATTCATCAAAGAAAGATTGCAGGAATTTAATCATGACATTAGAAAAAAATAGAAATACGCAAGGGGAGAACAACCATTTTAATTCAAACAACCAGACATAATGGTAGGACAGTGAGAGAATGTCACACAAGGATCTAATCCAACCCAAAAGGCCCTCTAGTGATCCTAAAACTACCAATACAATCCGCTTTCTAACTGATTTTCACAGTGGACATTCTCATTTGATAAAGCCTTAAAAAGCATTGGTATTTACTGTCGAACAATACTTCAATTGAGGATCAAATATCGGATTTTCCTCAAATGGGTTTTAGGAGAGCTAAGAATCTCAGACAAATCATATGTAGATCAGAATTTATAGACCGAAGAAAAGAAGCAAAACCAAGTTTTCTGACAAAACCGTGCCAATTCTACACCTGTCATAACTGCAATGCTTGTAAACTTGGCCTCAATATGCAAACCCCCTTTTCACCAACATCGCAGCTCACTATCAAAATCAGAGACTGGATCAATTGCAACTCCTGCTTTGTGATCTACATCATCATATGCCGTGTAACAAACTGTACCTGGGTAGTACTATCGGATCCCCTCGAGACTAGAATATTGGAACTCTATCAGAACATCAATAAATCTGAGGTGGGTCCTTCCTTCACGGAACATTATCATGAACATCATCCCCATCAGAAAACCTTCAAGTTCTCTGGATTGGTACATAATAAATCACATTCACGAGGTGGCAGTCGTGAACTGACAATGAGACTTAGGGAAACTGAACTAATCCTGAGATTTGCATACTGTGGAGAAGGTGTCTCAACAAAGATGCACTACTGGCTATACTAACGGGCCTCCTAATTGACCTCGTGTACCTCCACCTACGTATATTTCTGTGATACTCTTCAACTGATTCATCTAGTATATGAAGACATACAGCAGCGAATGGCTATAATGTGGGAATATACTATTGATGACTACATTCTTTCCACACTCACTAATTCATGCAACATACTTACAAGTATGCCCTATACTTGACGAATTACTATACCTGTGGTTTTGCACTTTCTTAAACGCGTCTCAATACTATGCCTGCCCTTGTAGACATTGTATCCTTTGCGCTATCTACCTCTTACTTCTACTTAGGTTCCACAAAATTCCCCTTGAAGCCTAGTGGATATCATAACTGGAATGAGCCAAGTACTTATTTTGCACTTTGTAATATGGCTACACATTTGCATCACAACTAATGTATTTTTTACCTCATTGCCATCTGTTCGTAAAGTGAAGATTTTATTTTATTTCGGCTCGGTTTGTTTTTTCTTTTTCATGCCCTTCACGTTTAATTCTCCTTTTGCTTCCCTTTTTATTTGAAGCATTACTGGGCCATAACCTTAGTTTACACTTCACATAGCAGGGCTTAAAATGTCTCCTCCCTTTTTTCAGTATTTTCCAAGCTTCAAGTATCTTTTACGTCAATGCGCCGTCACTGGGTTTTATTCTTTTTCGGCTCGCATGGCGTTGGAAAAAAGATGGGGTTTTCGAGAGTTACACATTTACTGCAGAGGCTATCATTCCGTGTTTGCTGATTATACGAGAAACTTCATAGGACGACAGTAAGCCAATTCAACATCTTCATGGTTTTCCTTGACTTTTGACTGCATTTCTTAAACTCCGTACACTTAAGGCACCAATACCTTTCTATTTTAAATGCCTTATAACGGTTAGAGTTTGGACTTTTAACATACAAATTTTATTACCAATTTAAGCGTCTCTGATTTATTCATGTATGACGATTTTATCTAACATGGAGACTATACTCGTTTGGGTCTTACGTGACGTACTTAATACTCGATCTCCTTGTGACCAGTGGCAGCTCCTCCGCTAAGACTGAGAAGAATCGCCCACTGCTCGTTGAGTAGTGGAAAATAAAAATAAAATGATAATAACATGAACTTATTATCACTTTATTTTTCTTTGCGGGACTCCAGGCCGGGCAAAACTGGGCTTGCCGCCATCCGAGGGAACAGAAGTGGTTTGCACTCCTTCCCTAAGTGCGCATGACGGCTTGCCTGGGCCTCTGGGGCTGGCCAAACAGTCATGCGTACTTGGCATGTTCTCCACTGGGCTATGTTGCATAGCCCAGTGAAGAATATGCCCAGCCTCCCAGATACTGCCTGGGTGGCTAAACCAGCCGCTCTGACCATTCACAACGCTGCTCCTGGAGCAGCGTTGTGATTGGCTTGGAGAGTCCGGGAGCCTGGGTGCTTCCGGTGGCGGAGAGCGAAGACTGAGGAGAGACGTGCAGTGATGAAGGTACGTTTTTTAGTTTTTTTCATGCCTCCCCGCTTCCTGCCCCCTCACCACCTCTGTACAGAGACAGCCGCCACTGCGTGTGAAGGCCCTATAATGTTACCTATTCGTAGTTCCTTCTTTGAACTTAAAACAAAATGTAACTGTCATTGTAATATTTGGTGAGTAATCTTGTGGCTATTTATACATTTCCATACTTGCTTGGCCTTGTACTAGCATAGAATATTTCACCTTTCCCTGAATTACCTTTTGAGTACGGTATTCCCCTTTTTCTCGTTTGATTTAACCAAGGGGGTCATACTTGGCTTCTCCCGTGACATTCTACCAACAAAAATCCTTTGTTTCTTTCCACTCACAATCAACTTCTGACTTCATGCGTTTTGCTAATTGGCACCATAATAACAAATTATTGTAGCAATATGAGACCAATCCATTCCACTACATTTACTTGTTACGCGTTTCCTTCTGTTCTTTCATGCGTTCTCTAATTTGCTTTCACCTTTTGCCTCATCAATGTATGGTACTTTTGATCGAGTTATGATCCTATTATTAATAATATATGTTGCTTATTTTATTTTCATTTAACTATGTCTATTACACATATGTTTTGTATATTTTACTACTATTATGATATGTTCATGGTGTTATAATCAGCCTTGAAAAAGCCCTTAGCATGCCATCCATAGGGGTGAGACACATGTCGGCTGTTCCTTCGTTTTTGTTACTTGACTTTAAATAAATATAAAATAACATATATGACATATGCATATCTGGACATTTATGCCAAGAATCAAATCCTATATATTTGGCACAACCTCTTTTTCTACAATATAATAGTAAGAGCTAAAGATTGCCACTGGTTTAGTAGCCCATGCACTTAAATCAGAGTGGAAGTAGAATAAAATCTGAGGAATTTGAAGTTACATGAACCCCCGCCCCGCCCCCCCACCTCCCCAAATATCTAACCGGATGTCCTGTCAAATAATGTGCCCGCATTTCAACAGGAAAAATCTAAGGTAAACTATTAAATAGTAAGGTTTCTGATTGTGATGATTTTTAGAGCCACCAATACATTGTAAACTCCTCGATTTTGGGGAAACACGTTTTGAATATTAACTTAATCTGCTGCCAGATACATTATCGGTGAATAATTTAATTTAACTGCACCATCGATTGGAGGCAAACTCCTAGGATCTTGCCTCAAAGTACAAGTCAAAGGCTCAATAACTAGCAACAAGATAACAGGGGACATTGGACAACCCTGCCTTGTGGTGCCCCTAGTAATAATGTGGCCCACTGCTTTTAGAATAATTATGAGTTTGAGGCTTGTGGGCCGCTAAATTCATATCTTGTGCATAGATCGCCGCCTAGTGTTGGGTCCAGATGATTGCACCTTGTTGTCCTGGAAGAGTCTTTGAAGTATCACTAGATGGGTGGCTCCTACCCTGGACTACAGTGCGCATGGGCAACCTATAGGAAAAACTTGTTTTCTTCAGGCCAAAAGGCCTCTTTAAGCGTCTGTATTGTACTTCGTTCGGTTCTGAGTTCCTTATCCGGTTTCCCGGATACTTGAGCGCGTGTGCTCTCAGCTTTTTAGTCCCGAACGGAGATTGACATAGACGATGGAATTCCAGGCCCCGTTTAAACGTTGCCCAGTCTGTAATGCGAAGTACCCTCTCTCAGACGTGCACCCTGTGTGCAACAGATGTCTGTCTCCAGACCACGACCAGGAGAGTTGCTTGGCCTGTTCGAAATTCAGGTCGGAAGAGGCGCTCGCTCTTCGACGTGAGGCGAGACTACCGGCGCGGAGAGCGTCGGATGTGGGGGATATCTTCGTGGCTGGGGACGACGAGGGCGTCCAAGAGGAGGAACCGGAGCACTTCTCTGACCCGGTCTCCTGTCAAGATTCTTACTACGGAGAAGAGGTAGACGATGAGCATATCGCAGACGATGAAGCCGTCGAGGTAAGAGACGACGGTATGGCTATTGGAGCCGTGGAGGGCAGCTCCAGCGATGAATAAGACCCACCCGAACATTTGGGGGTCGAACGTGACACTGTCTTGTCAACGGCTCAGGTCGAAGCATCGCCGGAAGGCCTTAGCCAAGATCTTTCTACTCATTCTACAGCCCCGCAACCTTGCCCGGCCAAGAATAATTCAGAGCCTTCGGTGGGTATGACTTCGAAACCGAAACTGACTAAAGACAAATCGAAACTGAAACTGGCCAAACCAGTATTCGTTTTGCGAAGCCTCGTTCCATCGGAATCTGTGAAGGCTCAGAGTGTCATTGCCCCTTCGGGGTTACAGACTGGTGCCAACCCGAAGATCGGTACATCCAAGACGGTGCCAAAGGCCCGAAGAGACAGTGCAAAGTCATCTAAGGCTGCCCTCGGGGGCGTGGACATTGGAGACGGACTTGAGTCGCAGCCTCCCCTCAGTCCGAATGCATACAAGTTGATACTGGTGAAGGTTCTCGAAGACCAGCACAAAATGGCCGCGTTGGAACGTGACGCATCAAGCCGCGGCCATTTTGGGGATCCCAGCGCAACACCTGGCTCGAAGTTGGCGATGGCCGTGAAAAAAGTCAAACAGCCATCGGGGCCCCCACCTATAGTTTTTCGACTGCCTCCGACTGCAAGACCTAAAACTTCTAAGCCGGCACAGGGCACCGACCCTGGCAAATTGATGTCAAAGCTTAAAGGAACGACCGCCACCCCTGAAGGCGTCGGCTCAACTCCACCTTCTTCTGAAAGCTCAAAGAAGTTGTACATTGACTCTGCAACCGGAATACTCACCCTCTTCAAATGGAAGATCTTGCCGGAGAAGCCAATGGAATCCTATCAAATTCCGCTCAAGAGGAAAAGAGACTCTGCTTCCTCGCCGGTCCTTTTCGAGGCCGTAAGGCCTTATGGACAAGCCTTTACTCATTCCCCCACACGCACTGAGGATGGTGGGGGGGATGACCAGAATGACTAGCAATTCAACTATCCTGATGAATCTAATCAGGATGACTTGCAGGATGTGCACGACTAACAAGGCACGGCGGACGCCCAGTCTTACCAAGTAAAGACAGCCCCCGCAGAGGATACTGCGGCGTTCAACGCTCTACTTGAAAGGGCAGCTTGTACCATGATGTGGTCATGGATGCAGAACCAGTTGAGGAGGACTTTCTGTTTGATACCTTCTCTACGTCGGACAGGTCAGTGAAGACACTGCCGATGCTGAAGGGTGTCCTTAAGCACGCCAATGACATTTTCAAGGACGCAACCAGAGCAAGGGTGGTGAACCCACGTATTGAAAAGAAATACAGGCCTGCTCCTGTGGACCCTACGTATATAAGGGGTCAATTGCCATTGGACTCTTTGGTGGTCTCCAATGCCCGGAAGAGGGCGAACTCACAAACAAGTTGTGATGCTCCTCCCCCAGACAAAGAATCGAAAGTGTTAGAAGCCTCTGGGAAGCGGGTTGCTGCGCAGGCAGCTAATATTTGGAGAATAGCCAATACACAGGCTTTACTGGCTAGATACGATAGGGCTCACTATGATACCCTAGAGCAATTGTTGCAACACTTGCCTGATGCATATAGAGAGGGGGCGGAAATGTTGATTCAGGAAGGGAAACGGATATCAAACGCTTCTATCAAGTGTGCCCTAGATTCAGCAGACACTGCAGCCAGGGCCATTAATACTAGTGTGATGCTACGGAGGCAGGCATGGTTGCGAATTTCAGGGTTTAAGCCAGAAATACAAACGAGTTTCCTCCATCACCCCGTTAACCCAGATTTCTTGTTTGGGCCTGACTAGACACGATTCTTGAAAAGATCAAGAAGGACTCCGAGATGGCTAAGTCTATGGGGGCCTTGCAGTCTCAACAGTTTAGAGGGGGTTCTTTTCGTCGCTTCAGTAGAAGGGGGCCGTCAAGGGCGCAAACATCTCAGCAGACACAATACAGTAGAGGTGGTGCACAGACCACCTTTAACAAGACAAATAGAGGTGGATACCGTGGTAACAGCACCAAAGGCAGAGGACGTGGAAATATTAACACCAGGTCCTCAGCAAATACCAAACAGTGACGTCTTGTCACTGCCCCCAGACCATATACCACCGTCGGGGGACGACTCCAGCAGTTCCTACCAGTCTGGGAAGGCATTACCACGGACAGGTGGGTGAGGCAACTTATCCAGTACGGGTATTGTTTAGAACTGACATCCACCCCACCCGACATACCACCAAGACACCATCCTATGTCCGCAGAGCACTTAACCTTATTACAGCAGGAAGTGGCCAACATGCTGCAAAAAGGCGCCATAGAACTGGTGCCTCTAGAGGAGCACGGAACAGGGGTGTACTCTCTTTATTTCTTAGTCCCAAAGAAGAACGGGTCTCTCAGACCCATTCTGGATCTGAGACCCTTTAACCTTTACATCCTTTCAGAACATTTCCACATGCTGACTCTGCAGCAGGTCCTGCCATTGCTCAGTCAGGGGGATTTCCTGGCAACTCTGGATCTGAAGGATGCATATTTCCATATACCCATACATCAGGCACACAGGAAATACCTCAGGTTCACTATACAAAACAAGCATTACCAGTTAAAGGTGCTACCCTTTGGAGTGACCACTGCTCCCAGAGTGTTCACCAAGTACTTGGCGACAGTGGCGGCACACCTTCGGAGACAACACCTTCATGTCTACTCTTACCTGGACGACTGGCTTGTGCAAGCGAAGTCGGCCCAGCAGTGCGACAGCCACGTATCCCACACAATTCATCTTCTGCACAGTTTGGGATTTTCTTTGAACTATCCCAAGTCGCATCTTCAACCCGCTCAAGTACAGCAATACTTGGGAGCGACGTTGGACACTGTGACGACTACAGCCCAGCCAAACTGATTCGCAAATTCAGGCCACAACACTCGCTACAGGCGCAAGTCTTTCTGCAGTTGATAGGCATGATGGCCTCCTGCATCTTCATAGTCCAGCACGCGAGACTGCACATGCGTCCGCTCCAAGAGTGTCTAGCACGACAGTAGAATCCGGCTCAGGGACACTTGAAGGACCTAGTGTTGGTGACCGGTAGTGCGTACAACTCTCTGCATTGGTGGAATCCACGCAACCTTTGCAAGGGACGACCGTTCCAAGAGCCTGTACCACAAGTAGTGCTCACGACGGACGCATCCCTCCTGGGGTGGGGGCACATCTCCTTCATTATACAGTGCAGGGACTATGGTCGGATCAACAGAAGATGCACATCAATCTGTTGGAATTGATGGCAATCTTCATGGCACTGAAGGCTTTCAAGATACATCTGTGCGGCAAGGTCGTGTTGATCCGGACGGGCAACATAACGGCCATGTATTACATTCAGAAGCAGGGAAGTACTCCCTCTCCACAGTTGTCACACTTGGCTCAGAGCATGTGGAAGTGGGCCATTCAGAGGAACATTTTCCTCATGGCGGAGCACCTCCCTGGCCAGGACAACCAGATGGCGGATCTGCTCAGCAGGAACAGCTATCAGGTGCACGAGTGGGAGATTCATCCCTCAGTGCTGCAACCGTACTTCCAGCAGTGGGGGCATCCAGACATCGACCTGTTCGCCACAAACGAGAACGCAAAATGCCCAAACTTCGCCGCCAGATTCCCACACCCGCAGTCTCGGGGCAATGCGATATGGATGAACTGCTCAGGCAGATTTGTGTACGCTTTTCCGCCAGCCCCGCTCATACCTCTGGTGGCACGGAAACTCAGACAGCACTCGATGACTCCCATCCTGGTTGCTCCAACGTGGGCGAGGCAAGCATGGTACACCACGTTTCTAGAACTTTCTGTGGTGCCTCATCAAAGACTGCGTCTTACACCCAGTCTTCTCACCCAGAGCCATGGCGAAGTTCAGCACCCAGATCCGCAACACTTGAACCTTGCGATATGGCTCCTGAAGTCATAGAATTTGGGTATCTGAATCTGCCTCCTGATTGTATGGACATCATCAATGAGGCAAGACGGCCTACCACTAGGGCCTGCTATGCTGCCAAATGGAAACGTTTTGTCATTTACTGTTCCAACCATGACATAAACCCGCTGGATGCATCAACACAGAACATTATTTGTTACCTGTTACATTTATACAGATGCAATCTGGCATACAGTTTAATACGTATTCATTTGGCGGCAATAGCGGCTTACTTACACAACAGGCAACGCCTTTCACTGTTTCGAGTGCCAGCCATAAAGGCTTTTATGGAGGGTCTCAAACTAGTCATTCCGCCCAGAAGACCACCTTCACCGGTCTGGAATCTTAATATAGTTTTGACCAGACTGATGGGACCTCCTTTCGAACCTCTCCACTCTTGCGAGATACAGTTCTTAACTTGGAAGTTTGCTTTCTTGGTAGCAATCACGTCGCTGAGACGGGTTAGCGAGCTGCAAGCCCTAACCGTTCAAGAACCTTTTATACAGGTTCACGCAAATAGGGTGGTGCTACGCACTAACCCTAAATTCATGTCCAAGGTAGTTTCTCAGTTCACATTAATCAAACTATTGAACTGCCGGTTTTCTTCCCTAATCCAGACTCAGTGGCAGAAAGATCACTGCACACATTAGACGTCAAACGAGCTCTCCTGTACTAAATAGACAGGTCGAGGGATTTCAGGAAGACTAAACAACTCTTTGTTGCTTTTTCACCGCAGCACAAGGGCCCACCCATTTCCAAATCAGGTATAGCCAGATGGATTGTTAAGTGTATTCAGATTTGTTATCAGAAGGCTAAACGCACACTAACCGTCCCCCCAAGAGCGCATTCCACACGCAAGCTAGGGGCATCCATGGCTTTCCTGGGTAACATTCCAATAGAGGATATATGTAGAGCAGCCACATGGAATAACATACATACATTCACCAAACACTACTGTGTTGATGTACATTCCAAGCAGCAAGCTTCTGTTGGACAGGCTGTTCCTAAGTCCCTCTTTCAGGCTGCTGCAGCTGACTCGGGCAACCACCGCTAAGGGAGAAACTGCTATTCATTCTATGCACAAGATATGAATTTAGCGGCCCACATGCCTCGAACGGAATATGCTACTTACCAGTATGCATCTGTTCTTGGCATGTAGGGCCGCTAACATTCATATCGATCGCCCATCCTCCCCGGTGCCTGTCGCAGCTGTAGTAGTCAGAATTATTTGTAAGCATGGTCATCTTGTATTGTATTGGACTCCATCTCTGCCACAATGGCGAAAAACAATCTGAGGATGCCCATGCGCACTGTAGTCCAGGGGAGGAGCCACCTATCTCGTGATACTTCAAAGACTCTTCCAGGACAACAAGGTGCAATCATCTGGACCCAACACTAGGCGGCGATCTATGCACAAGATATGAATGTTACCGGCCCTACATGCCAAGAACAGATGCATACCTGCAAGTAGCATATTCCTTTAGGCTGCAGCTTTATTAAAAAGGTTACATAGCAGGACGACCAATCTAGACAGAAATCCAAACTTGAATCAAATTACGAATAACAAGTTCCATTGGATAGGAGAGGATGTGGATTTATATAGCGCGAATTGTTGCCCGGAGGCGTCCAAGCGCTGAGAATACCAGGTCCGACCAGAGGAAAAAAAAACACAGAGGGAGGGAGGGAAGTTAGACTGGATGAAATAGGAAGGTTTTTAATTGTTTGCGGAAGGTCGTGAGATTAGAGTTGGATCTTAAGTGCAATGGGAGGGCGTTCCAAGCCCTAGCCGCATTGTAGGAGAAAGACCTATCTCCAGATCTGGATCTCCTTACTCTCGGAGTGACTGCTAGGAAGGACTGGTCTGATCTTAGGTTCCTGTTGGGCCTGTAATGATGGATTAGGTCCTGTGTAATCCTGGGGCCAGAGTTCCAGAAGGACTGGTGGGCTATGCACATGGCTTTGAACAAAAACCTTTGGCGCACAGGAAGCCAGTGGAGAGAGACTAGCCCGCACCTAACTGACTGCGAGGGATGTCAAGTAGCAGACGTGCGGCGCAATTCTGCACTATCTGCAGCCTCCTCAAGGTGGATTCTGGGGCTCCAAGGTAGAGGACGTTATTGAAGTCGAGACGAGATTGGATCAGGCCTTGTACCGCTGCTTGTTTAGCTTCCATAGGAAGGAGGGGGAAAATGTTCCTAAGCATCTTCATGATGCCGAAGCAGGTGGTTGAGAGTTTGGTGGCTTGTACGTCGAAGGAGAGAGATCTATCCATCCATATTCCCAGGCTTTTAATACTGTTTTTGGGGGTAGGTGGAGGGCCCATGCTGGGTGGCCAAAGGGTGGGCGGGAGGCTAGGGACCGAATTGCCGAGGACCATAAGCTCGGTTTTGTCTCCATTTAATTTTAAGGATGATTGGGACATCCAGGATTTTACCTCCTCTAGACACTCTCTGAGTCTGCTCTGTACAGGTAGATTGGTCTCCTGTGTTAGGGAGACCACCAGCTGCGTGTCGTCCGCGTAGGAAATGATCTTGATCCCAAACAGACGGACGACATCAGCTAGTGGTCTCATGTACAGGTTAAAGAGTGCCGGGCTCAGAGAGGATCCTTGGGGGACGCCGCAGTTCAGGGGAATGCTGGTGGAGACTGAGTCACCATCGAACACCTGGAAAGATCTATCTTCCAGGAAAGACCAAATAGAACGATTTTTCTGCATCAAGCATGATGATAGCTGTCTTGGTCTTAGTCAATTAAACAGGACTAAAGCATGGCTAATCACCCGTGAGGGTATCCAGGTGCTTTAAACCCTGTGGCTGAAGGAGGGGAGGGGAGGGGGGGGGGGGTTCAGTTGAGCAGCCAGGTCTTGAGTCCTTTATTGAATTCATGAGTGAGGTTCTGAGGTGAAGGGGAGGTCATTCCAAGACTTGTCGGCGGTGTTGGAGAATTTCAGTTATAGCCTGATGCAGTAGCGAGGCTATCAGCAACGAGGCAGGCGTAGGGGCTGATGGGGCAAAATATGGTTCTTTCTGACCATCTTGTTGTAGAGGTACCTGTGGCTCAGGTTGACTGGACTTTGCCCACCACACAAAACTTCTAAAGATGAAGATCCTTAATGAAAGGTTTGCTGGTCTCATGGTTATTGGGATCTGGACAGGAAGCTTCTAAAGAATGATCTATGCCCGTCCATAGCAGTGCCTCATTTTGAGATGGTGTCGAGAGCTAGGGGATTGTTGGCCATAGTGGCCATAATGGCTGGCGGTACAGTAGAATATAGAGGAGATGACCTTGGAGGATGCAAAGGATGAACCAAGATTGGGTATGTTGCTTTAGAAGACGATGCTTGGCCTGGCAGTGCTCCTTGCTGAGATGTCTGCTGCTGGCTAGGAACTACCGAGGTTGCAACTTGAGATGGAGAATCATCCTGCCATGTCGGAGGCGGAATCCATACTCTGGGCAATTGGGGCATGACAGTCCCCAATTGTTTCAGACAGTTGCAAAGCTGAAGCTTATGGAGCGAATGCCTCTTTCACATCTGAGTTTACATATGTTACCAGGGTCTGTGCACTGAAACTGAGCTCAAGCAAGTCCGAATTAAGTCCCGGCTGGATCTGTCCCGACTACATAGTTGTAGATTCCATTTCAAAATAGCTTTGCCTTGTTTTGCAGTTGCTAAGCCATGCTTTTGACCCTTAATAGTTACAAGTCGACTTCGGGGTGAGGCATTGCAATGGAAATAGCGCTTCATTGACTCTGGGTGCTTAGTACAATGGGGGGTTTGGGGTACTCTTTGCTTTGGCCGCCCGTTCCTCCCTTGGTGGGGGATGGCCCTGAGGGAACGGTTCTGTTAGTTGGGGGGAATAGTTGGGATCCATTGGTATGGTGGGTTTTAGGCGCTCTGTTTTGGGCCTGAAGCTCCCCATGCTGCGACAGGTCCTTCAATGTTCTCTGAGGTATAGGGGTGGGGGGCGGGGGGCGGGGTTGTTTGGGGACAACGGTTGGTGAAAGTGGACTGGGCGGGGGGTGGATGTTCCGAAAGGGGTGCACGTGTTTTTTACTGTTTTGGCTGGTAGGGTGTGGGAGGCCTGGGTCGGGCCCTGGAGGCCACAGAGACTTGTTCAAGGTAACTATGGTTGACACCTCGGGGCAGGACCTTACTAATGACTCTATGCGGATATTGAGCTGGAATGTTCGGGGGGCTGCTGGACAAAATCAAGCGGGGGGCAGTACTGCGGTGGGGTAAAAGGAAATCGGCTGATGTGATGCTACTCCAAGAAACACACATGTTAGGCACAAAGGCACTCAGGTTGCAGCGTTTTGGTTTCCACCAGGTGTTCCATGCCGGGTTTTCCAGGGGTTCGAGGGGGGTGGCTATCCTAATCCACAGACGGCTGTCATATACTCATGAACGTCACTGGCTTGATCCCCAGGGGCGGCATGTCTTTGTGAAAGGGACGATTGGATCGGAACCAGTGGTGTTTGGCTGTGTCTATGCCCCCCCCCCGCTGCAGTGGTCCTTGGCTGAGAAACTGTTTGACCTCTGGGCCGAGATCCCAGACTCCCTGGCTGTGATTGCTGGCGACTGGAACGATGTGGTGGATGTAAGCTTGGACAGGCAGAGCTCGCGGGGGGTCGCGGCGGCGGCCTCCTCTACGCGGCTGAAGGCAATGATTGATGGGCTGAGCTGGGCGGATGCTTGGAGACACATGCATGCCAGGGCACGTGAGTACACATATGTATCGGCCGTCCACGGCTCCTTCTCGCGCCTGGACTATGTGTTTGTACCGGGGGCCTTCCTTGACAGGGTGAAATGGGCTGCGATTCGGCCTAGGGGGCTGTCTGATCACTCCCCTGTTACAGTACAGTTCGTCTTGCGCAAGCCACGACGGCCCTTTAGGTGGAGGATGTCCTCGTGGCACCTGCAGCGAGCTGACTACACTCAACATATGCACGGTGCGATAGCCCACTATTGGCAGGAGAATCTGGCGGAGGGGATCGACGCGGTGACTGTGTGGGAAGCCATGAAACCTACTATTAGAAGCATTGACATTGCATGGTGTGCGGCCGCCCGTCTCACTCGGCAGGAGACCATTGTCGCTGCTGCTGAACGGGTGGAGGTGCTGGAGGGACGGTGCCGGGGAGAGAGGGACGATCTGACGCTACGATTGCTTCTGCAGGCGCAGCACTCTTACGCCTCGGTGTTACTAGATGAAGCTCGTCAAGCGTGGCTGGCCACGCGGAGCAGGGTCTACCAATGGGGAGATAAATCCTGCACCATGCTCCATAGACTTTGCCAACATACACTACAAGCGATCACCTTGCCAGGGCTTACAGATGGGGAGGGAGTCGCGATAACTGACCCTGCGACCTTGGCGGCGAGCTTCGCGTGGTATTATGCTGAGCAGTATGCTCCTCGGGAGTGCCTCCAGCCGGAAGCGATTGCTGGGTTCCTCGCGGAGTTTCCCCCCCGGGCAGTCTCGGACGAGGTGAGGGACGCCCTGGACCTCCCCTTGACAGCGGAGGAACTGGGGGGTGCGCTAGGCCAACCTAATGTGGGCAAAGCACCGGGACCGAGTGGGTTCCCTAGTGAATTCTATAAAAAGTTCCACTTGCAGCTTGGCCCACATTATCGGCGGGCGTTGGCGCGGGAGCGAGGTAGCCTGCCGTCGGACTGGCGTCAGGCCGAGATTGTGGTGTTCCAGAAACCGGGTAGGCCCCCCGATCGACACGAGTTTTATCGTCCCATATCCCTGAACAATTTCGAGGCTAAACTACTGGCCAAGGCTCTGGCGAACCGTCTGCTCCCATATATTACAGACCTGGTTCACCCGGATCAGGCAGGCTTTATGCCGCACCGGGCGACGCGACACAACATTAGGCGCGCACAGGCGGCGGTGGATGCTGTGGGGGCGACCGGGGATCGGGCGGCGTTGTTGCTGGCAGACATTGACAGGGCGTTTGACTCGGTCAGCTGGTCCTATCTCTTTGCCCTTCTGCCGCTCCTCAACTTGGGACCAGTGTTCATCTCCTACGTGCGGCTGCTGTACACGGACATCACCGCCTCAGTGCGTATCTCGGGAGCGATCTCGGAGAGGTTCCCGATTGGCAGGGGAACCCGACAGGGTTGCCCCCTCTCCCCTTACCTCTTCGCTCTGGCCATGGAGCCATTGGCCACACGGGTCGGCCTTGATGCACAGTATCGTGGCTTTGTGTGGGGGGCCGACCTCACAGATCGAATCGCATTGTACGCGGATGATGTCCTTTTCTTTATGACTGACCTTCGCCGGTCTGGCCCTCGCATACTGGACATGATGCAAGTGTTCAGCGAGGTTTCGGGACTCTTTCTTAACCCACGCAAATCGACCCTCTGGGTGCTGGGCGATGACCCGGAGACGTACCCCTGGGACTCGGCTCTACAGGTGGCGGACGGTGGTCTAAAATACTTGGGTGTCTTCCTGTCGGTGTCTGCCACGGTCGCATGGGAGCGTAACATACAGCCGGTGTGGGATAAAGTACAATCGGACGTCAAAACCTGGACTCGCATGCCCCTTAATATATATGGCAGATCTGCCATTTTCAAGATGGTCGCCCTGCCACGGCTCCTCTATCAACTACAGAACCACCCGTATAGGATTGACCCGCAGTGGTTCCGTCGCGTGAATTCGCCGCTTGGCCGGTTTCTATGGGCCGGGGGTGCCTCGCGTGTGGCACTACGAACCTGCTTTCTCCACGTATTCTGGAGGTCTGGCTTCCTCTGACCTCCTGTCCTACTACCAGGCCTCTCACCTACTGGTTTTGAATGAGTGGTGGTATGGTGATCACAGCGACCCGGCTTATTCGCTGGAGCACTTTTTGATGGGCGGTGCCACGCTACACACGTTGTTGTATTCGGCCAGGCGGAGGATGCTGCCGCGGGTCACTCAGGTGATCTTTGCGATCTGGAGGCAGGCGCTGCACCGTATGGGATGGTGGTGCAGGCTGACAGCCGAAACTCCGCTGTGGAATAACGGTCGGCTTCCGGCACTGGCCTCCCTATCGGGGTTTGGTGGCTGGGACGCCATAGGGATTTCCTCCCTTGGCCATGTCCTCACGGGGACCACCCTCAAATCCTTTCAGGATCTCGGCTCCGAATTTGATATGCCCAAGGCCCAATTTTACAAATATCTACAATTTCTCCATGCACTCGCGCCGAGTCTGGTAGGGCTGGACCAGCTTCCCGAATTCAGCCCAGTGGAGGCCAAGCTCTGTATGAGGGACCTGGGAGATAAAAAAAGTTTCCAAAATTTACCAGACATTGGTTATTCACTGCTCTTCTTCTCTCCTGTCACTGAAGGCCTCCTGGGAGACAGATATTGGCCCCTTGGATGAGGATGACTGGAGGGAGGCCCTTAAATCCCCCCGCGGGGCTGCCATTGCTGTGCGACTCAGGTTTATACAGTTTAAATACCTGCATAGAGCATACTATACCAGGGAGAGACTGTGGAGGGCAGGCCTCATTGCCGCTCCGGAATGCCTGCGCTGTGGTACTGAACGGGGAACACTGTTGCATACGGTGTGGTCTTGTGTGGGTCTGACTCGGTTTTGGAATGGGGTGTGGAATTGTCTGTCGGAAGTGCTGGGGTGGGATCTCCCCCGTACACCGAGGCTGGCCCTCCTCCATGTCCTGGAGAATGTTGGAGGTAACCTCTATAAACGCCATCTCCTGTTGCTGGGTTTGGTTGTGGCAAAGTTGTGGATCTGGAAGCGGTGGGCGGACTACAGGGGACTGACTCTGGAACCCCCAGCTGATACGGAGGATGTGCCGCCTCTGGAAGGGGACCTTGGGCCCTAGGTCGTTACCTGATACCTACTTTGCCTTATCTGTATATCTGGTGAAATGTAAACACGTGCACCGGGTTAGGGTGGGATAAGGGGTGGGTAGTTGGGGATAGGAGTTGGGGGGTGTTCTGGGGGGTGGATGGGTTGCGGGGTGGGGAGGGGGGTAATTTCAATTTAAGGCTCACTGTTCATCCTGCTATGTGTATATTGTGGACAGTATCCTCCTGATTGTGGAGAACTGTACCTATACTCTGCCTAACATTTCAATAAAGACGGTTGTGAAAAGAAGAAAAAATAGCGCTTCATTGGATCTGATCACTGCTGCCACTTACCAGCAGTCCTTGTAGTATGTTGCTTTGTTCGATCCTCAAGCAGGGTGGCACCACAATATGTGCCTCGTAATCAGTGCAAGGGAGCACGCAGGGAATCCTGAGAAGCCGCAAGCCGCACTCACTACTAGATGGGTGCTTCCGAAGCCCCCAGGGAATCACTGCCCTAAGAAGTGGTGTCTAATACACCAGTCTGAGGGGCTCAACCTCCTGCTGGTTATTTCGATTTTGCTGATTTGAATAAAGTACTACATCTATACCAGCAGTCCGAATAGTGGTTTTGTAATATTATGCCACTAGAAAAGGCAAAAGTAGGTGATTGTCGCATTTGGATGTAAATAAATCTTTGAACATAAATCGGCAATAGCCGCACTGGCATGCTGTTACTATTCATTATGCAGAGCGGTCACCTTCTGCATCAGCGTCTCTTCTCTCCTCCGCTCGCTGCCCAAAGAAATTCCAAACTTTTGTTTATGAACAGACACTGCTGGACAATTCATCATGTTAATCTGTCGCTATTATCAGTGTTTGGTCCTTTCCCAGAGGTTATGAGTTCTGAAACTGTCAACATAATGGAAGCGGGCTCATAGCAAGGAGATGAAACCGCTCTCAGAAAAATGTTGAAGCAGTATATACTAAATGCAGAGAAAAGGTGTAAATGCAGCAGAATCTTCCATATTACTACACTGTGTCTAAAGCATCCTTGCAGTAACCATTTCCGTAGGCTGATTTTTAATCTGTTCAACAAAAAAATCATTAAAACCTTAGTTTCTCTTTTGAACGTTTATTTTATCTTTACTTCTTATAGAATCCTTCACACACCATCCCTTCACTTTTCACTGAATGATCTAGCCTGTTCAGTAATTTCTTCTGCGTATCCTTTGTAGCCCAGGCCTGCAGTGTCTACACAGCTCATTTTGGACCATGGGCCTGTGGTGATATCTACAAATCTCCTTTTACACCCCAGGTGTATAGTGTTATCTTAATGAACACTGTGAACTCTGGTCCTTCTCTGACTCACTTACCATTGGCACATGTTGTCATTGCAAGGCTTTCAATAAACTCTCCCATCGCAGCTGTGGAGGAGAGAATAGTCCCAGGCCCAGTGGCCCTTGGAACTATGTTGGCAAAAGAAACGGGAAATCCTCAAAATGAAATTCAATGCATCTGAATCTTTTATAGTTGTCCATGTCAAACTGAGAAAAACTAAGCTAGAGGCACCACATCCATGTGTTACCCATACACCAGCCAAGCGTCCCAAGCGAAACTCCACTCAGAAGTGGATTCGGTCATGATAGAGATCAGACACACACACTGAGCTGCTTCATGTAGTAGAGCAAACCACCATGCAAGCGCTGGGCACCTATGAAATCCGCTCCTACAGGCCCATTTTCTACAGCTTCTCTAGCTGAGTTGGCCAAAGCATGTTTAGCTATGGAGCATTCTGTTGTGAAATTGAAAAGTAACAACCTAGGACATTTTACAGTATAAATCACATCTAGATCAAGAAAGATGTAGAAGTAAACTACAGCTGGCTAAAAATACAAATTTTTATTAAACAATTAACACAATTAAAAAATCATTTGTATGTCATCAAATGACAGTTAGAAAAAACACATTTATAATTGACAATTACACATTATTAATTCATAAACAGTTATTTTTAAAAAAAGGTTTTTCTTATATAAAAGAAAGGTAAGTGGCATGAAAATTCGGTCTCTACGCGCGTTTCGGCGGCCAGCGCCTTCTTCCTGGAGCAGCCACACAATATCTATAAGGTGAAAATGCATATAAAATACAAATTATATCAATTCTGACTTACAGATTAAAAAATACATTTCTAAACATTGTCATTGAGTTTAAAAAGGAGCTTTAGATTTTATAACAGCTGTAGAGAAAAAATGGACAACCTAATGGTATACATATGTCTTGTCATTTCCTTTAAAATTAATTCTGTCTATATGTAGATTGAAGGGTTAGAAAGGTGGTAAATGCCATTAATGAGCATTTGCGTAGGAATATTTTCTCTGTATAAACTGCGGGCACATTCTGTATTAGTCTGTCTTTGAATTTCTCTAGATGATCGGAAGGCACGGGGAGGGGTGACAGATGTCCATTAATACACAATAGATAAAAGATTTTTAATTTAATCAACTGTATTCTTAAATCATAGATTGCAAGGATCTGTTTTTACATTGGAAAGTCTGATACTTACTAATGGTTCACTTTATCATAGAGTTGTTAAAAGATAAGTTTCCGTTCTCTCATTCGAATTATCTTGATGGCAAATTGGTTTAAGACTAACGGTAAAAAGAATAATATCATGAATATTAATAATTATAATGTATTATCCAGGTTAGGGGTGCATTGTGGCACTGAATTTACCTGATAGATACGATGATTGGATAGGTATTCCCGCCAACCGGAGCCCTTTTATGATGGTATTGAAGTTCCTTCCTGGGTATTTCTGGGTTTCTATTTGTTGTCATATTAGGGAGAATAAGAGTAACAGTGGCGGCTAAAACGTTTGATTTATTATTTGGTTCTTTTCATTATAGAAGATATAGATATATCTCATTATCTAATATCATTATTTATAGAGCATAGATTAGCGGTATTGTTCTTACCTCCTAGACTATATCTAGTTTCCTTTGGGTATTGTCAATAGAATCCAAAATGATAGCTGGTCTATTGTTGGTATTTTCTTAAAGGTCTGATAACCTGGGGGGGGTTACATGAGTGTTATAATTCGTGGTTAGATATATCTTATATATATTACATATTAATGACTACCTTCCTTTTAGTGTTTGCAACATATCTTACCTAAAGTGAAGTAGGATACTTGTTTTTTCGGATTTCAGGTGCAAGGAGGATATTGGTCCTTGTATCTCTTGAAAATAAGGTTTAAAAGATCTCCCTGCCTGTGAGTTACAAAGATAAAAAATAAGGAAAGAAGTGTCATTGGGAATAAAATAGTCAGATCTACTGTTACTACTCTGTATTAGTCTATTTTCGGGGGCTTATGTTGAGAAACATACCTGTAAATGAACGGCAAGGCTCCCTATGTCCGGTGGCGGGATGACACGTCTTGGTAAGCGGCGAGCGCGGCAAAAAATAAAGGTCGTTAGCCTGTTTCCCCGCGTTAGTATTTATATAGCAGTTAAGTGCTCCAAATTGTTTGCACCTGTAAACACGTAGCCACACGTTTAACCCGAAGGTATGGCTGCGGAGTTGCGGAGTTCTGATTACGCTGAAGCGGAGTTTTGTGTACTCGCATTTGGTTGGATCTCCATATGGGCGGGCGAATCGGGGTTTTGTATATTCGCATCCGATTGGGTGTGCGCTTGGTAGGTATTCGTGATTGGTTGTTGCTAATGTTTACGTGGCATAGCAATGTTTACGTTCTGAACAAATCATTGTGATTGCACTTAAATTATAAGCATCTACCGGAACAACGGGGCGGGGGGGGGGGGGGGGGCGGTTTTTTCAAAAAATTAAAAAAGGCTTTCTAAATTAGGTGCATAGAGTGTTTATGGCATGTGTCTCCTATTTCCAGTTACGACATTCTCATGGTACAAAAGAAAAGCAAGCCTTAAATAAGTAATAGATGGCTTAATCCTTCCGATATTTTTGTAACGTTTTTATCACAGTGAAAACACTTGCAAGATGAAAGGGTTTGACATAGGAGGTGGGTATTGCTGACCACCTATCTTGACACATCGATGTCGAGTCATCTGAAGTGTGTAGGGTTTTAGGCATATAGCGTGTATAAATACGTGGCACTACACCGATCTATATGCACTAATCTACTGCTGGGCATCAAGGTGAACCTGTCATACCTTGATACTAGTGAGAGTATGTATGAAGGGAGATTTTTAGCTATATTCCGCTATAATATATATATTGATTTAGGCTTAGACACCTCCGAAGCGGTGGGAATGCGTGTTAAGGAAGTCTATGCTAGTTTTGATTTCTCTTTTAATGCAATTCTTACTTTGGCATTCTGTTGTGAAACCATCTCAGCATGGATACAGTCACACTCGGTTTGTAGTGCCATTGCTTTTTATGCCTAGTATTGCACCCCAAAAGCATGGGTAGAGGTGGGGAATCATGCGTAATGTTATGGGGCTACAATAGCTTTAGGCAGATGGGTCAGGCAATTCCCACCCAGTTTTGAAGTAGTACTGGAATGACCATGATTTTAATTACCCTTTATTGTGGACGCACAGGACCATAATGACTTCAAACATTTTCATGTTCTGTGGTCTGTATAAGCGTAATAAATGATGGGGAAAAGGGAAAATCCATGCAAATTGTAGCCTATATTAAATTGGGTAAACAGCTAGGTGGACTCCAGCAATCACCAGGCTCAGTTGAAGAAATTGAAGCTTACTGATGTCCCGAAGTATTTCAGTGGATAGAAATTGCAAAGCAGCAGTTTAAAAATCTGGGCAAACTTTCACTAAGCAGCAGCACTCTGAGTGGGTCCAGCTGCATTTAGAAGGTTTTTAAGTAATTTTCATCTATGCCTTCAAATTCCTGCTGCTTGTGAAGTGACACAAGCATGTGAAATAATAAAGGTCGGTGCTGCAGCTGAATGCTACTTGCCTGTAACTTTGGCTGTTGAGCATAGATTCATTCATGTTGCACAGTAGTCACATGCAACCCGTACAACCTCCCCAGGAAGAAAAGGCAGCAAGTTCTTAAAGTAGCTGTACTGAGTGCTCGATGATTCAAAGATGTAACTAATAATGACATTAAAGTGGTGGCTTGGGTCGGTGCTCGCGCCGCCGGTTTCCAGTCGACAAGGCTCTTGTCAATTTGTTTTCTGAAAAGCGTTTCCCTAACCTGTCAAAAGGTGCATTATCGTGTTGCTGTTGGGAAGGTACCCCAGGTTACAGAATTTGTTAAATACGGTTATGTACTAAAAGTTAATTTAATTTAATTTTTAATTTAATTTAAAACATTTATAAAGCGCAGCGTGCACCGAACGGTTTCTTGGCGCTAGTGGAGGGTATTGGCTACAGAGACAAGAGTAAGAACCGGTGGTAGAGCCGAGAAGGGGGTTTACACAGGGAATGCCTCTGTAAATCTTTCAGAAATGGAGATGAAAACAAATTTTGGCCATGACATGTGAAACCAGTGGATACATTGAGTCACACAGACAAGACCTAAATATAGAAATGTATAAACCACTGCTTTAGGTGGATTCATGTACAAATGTGTGTAACTGATTTTGTGATGGACTAGATACATTAAAGCACGTGGTGCTAAGGAGTGTTCTGTGCATCACATTCATTAAGGTAGGGGAATTTATTTAACATTTGTACAGTGGTGTGAAAAAGAAAGTACACCCTATTAAGGTTTCATGATTTTACATATTAAGACGTTTCTGACCTTGAACTACTCTTCACCAGCCAGAACTGTAGATAGCTGTAACCTCATTTAACATGAACACAAATTTGGCTTTATCATTTGTTAAACAAAAAAATCAACCAATATTCAGTTGCCACATGTGAAATATAAGCACACCTTTGATTCATGAACATCTGGAACGCCCTGTATCAGCACTAACTTGAAGTAAATGTTTTCTGAAAATGTTTCAGCCTCTCACTTCGCCTTGGAGGAAATCTGGCTCACTGCTCCTTACGAAACTGCTCAATGATTGCGATGTTTAACATCCTAGATTATTCAGTCTTTTGGTGCCTCCAAATCATGTCCATAGGGTTTAGGTCTGGAGGTTGACTTGGCCATTCTAAAATCCGGATTTGTTTCTTTTTTAGCCTTTCAGTCTATTTACTGCTGTGTTTTGAATCATGGTCATTTCGCATGATCTCACAGCTGTGCTTTAGCTATTGGATAGATGATCTTACAATTTCTGCTAGAATGTCCTTGAGGAATTCCTTCTAGACTCTTAAATATGAGATGTACAGAATTTGTGGCTGCAAAAAAAAATCTAAATCAACCTCCCCTCCATTATTATGCCGTATGAGAATCTTGTGGTGATATGCAGTGCTTGATTTTTGCCAAATATGCATGCTAATCTCCTGACTCCACACCAGTTGTCTGCCCCATTCCACAGCTGGAGACGATGCACTCCAAATTTCTTGGGCTATCTTTGACTCCAGAGTAGACTTTGAAGGGGGCAATGGTGCAGCTTTTTTAGATGATACTGAATCCACGTTGTGCTCAATATATCGCGGGGACCCCTGCACAGACGACTGCTGGACACCATTAGACCGCTTCCTGGCACCAGGCTGCTCTTCCACTCAGTTACTGAAAGGCATACTGGTTCCTGCCACAGCCTCTGCTCCATAGACGCAGGTTCTGGATTCAACCCTGATGCCGAGCTTTGATCCCAAGCAATTCTGCTAGATCTGAGTTGATATCTTGTTATGAGAGCACAACCGATGATGTGGTAGGATTCTTGAAATCTTTCTACCTGGCCCTTCAACATCAGAGCCTTTGTTACCTTTCAACGAATACCGAGCTGAAACCATGTTCAATATTGTTTGCAAGTTGCCCCATTGCTTGGCTTCATAGTCCTTCTCTGAGTAGTTTGTCTTTTTTGATATCACACTGGACAATGGAAAATCTGGTAGTTCAGGCTTAGTCCAACAAGAGAGAATGAATGTTTTTCCTGCAGCCCCGCCTGAGCAGTGATGCTCTTGGCAAGAGGGAGCTCTATCTTGCTCGTTTACCATTGCTGTCTTTGAATGCTGTTTGCTTATTGGGGAGATGCACTCAATGCCATCTGGGATATGGGAAGTAAGGTTTTGCCGGTCGTTCCAGAGGAGCACCAAAATACTTTTCTACCGGTGGTCCGCGATGGACAGAACACAGCCAAGTACATATTTTGGGCTGGTCTAGACACTACAGACTGCCTGCTGGGCTTTGGGCACCACTAGTGTAGTGATTCTCCACTATGCCCGAATGCTCTAAACTGTGTTTTCTTGGGACATGCAGGCATCCCTTTTTGATATGTCTTTGATGGCTTCAGGCTGTTAGGAGATAAAGCAGTTTAAACGTTGTAGTGTTTAATGGTTACCTGTACTACAGCCCACAGGTGGTGGCGGAGGACTGGGCCACAAACTGTTCCCACAAAACCCCCCATCCCCTCAGCGATTTTCCTACTTTAACTCAGACCTCTGTAGAACTTGAAAAAGATGTTCACGCATTGCTGGCCAAATCGGTTATGGGGCCTCTGTCTCCTGGCCTCATGTATTCTACTTGTTCCTCATACCTTTTGGCACATGTGGGGTCTGCAGTGTAGCTTCTGCCTTCAGTGTGCTCTGCACTGGGGGTGAATCACGGACAACATCAGTGTGTCGAATGGGGTAGCCTGGGACATTCAGTAGTGTATTCAAGATACCAACTTGACTTTCAGCATACTGTTCTCTCTACCCCATCCAGAGCTCAAGGTGGTGACAGATGTCTCATCTCTAGGCTGGTGAGCCAACGCGGGCACATCGATTATCTGAAGCTGTGTACCACCCCGATTGTTCTCTACTCTGATTTGCCTTCTATTAGGGGCAGCCTTGTGCACATTCTAATAGACAACGCAACCACTATTGTGGTACTGCAGTAAGCATTGTGGGCTGGAAATATTTGTACTGTGCCAGAAGGCAAGGGGGCTGGGGTGCTGTCTGGCCATTCAGGAGAATTTCTTGACTATCCGCCATGTGGTAGGATCGCTAAATGCCAGGGAAGATGAACTCCAGAGACTCCATTGAACTGACCACAGGTCGCATCTGCACCCATAGGTAGTTATTAAATGTGCTCGGTGGGGCGTGTCTTGAGTAGATCTTTTCGCTACTGCTGAGAATGCTCATTGTCAGCCTTTTGTGCTCTGGAGCCCAGACCCCCATTCGTGTTCTCTGGTAGACGTTTCACCTTCTGTAGGACTCTGGTATAATTTATGCATTACTACTTCTGCCGTTTCCCTGAGTTCTGAAGAAGGTCAGGAGGGACTGGCCTAAGATCATTCTCATTGTCCTGGACCGGGCTAGAATTGTATGGTACTTTCACTGCATCTGAAAGTCTGCTCCATGTTCTATGTAAATCTTCGGGAGAACAGTTCTCCCAACTGCATGGCAGGGTGTATTGCTTCACACTTCCAGATAATACAGAATACCACTCTCCCACACAGAGGCTCAAACACGATGAAGCAATAAACATAACACAACACCTCCTGGAAAGGGATTTCTCTTAATAAAATGAAGCTCATCAAAGACTGTTCTCAGAATAAGGCTTGGGGTTGTATTTATACAATGCTCTCTAACAGAAAGGCTTTCCCAGATGTCAAATTAACAACATCGTGTGTGTGTGTGTGTGTGTGTTTTTTTAGATTTTATGGCCATATATTGATTCATTCAAGTCATTTAGGTATTCTGTTACCTGGTTTCAGTAGTTGAACTTTTATTCTTGCACTTTTCGCTGTACATAATGTCACATTTGCAGTTTTGTTGCCAGTGCCTCGCATTGAAGTATGTATCAACATTGATAGTATGTTTACTATGTTTAGTTCTGGTCAGGTGACAGCCTATCACATGATTATCTGGGAGGGTTCAAATACATTCTAAATCACTCGATTGGCGTTATTGTGATCAAAGAGACTGGGATCGCCAAAACGCGTCATGACCACTTTGCACCGATTTCATTAATATAATAAAAGATTTCATTTCACCAGCAACTCTAGTGCATCGAAGTGTCTGTTTTCTCTGAATGGTGCCGGCAAGCACTTTGGAGTGTAACCTGATGTTCTTCAGAAAAAATCGGCTTTGCTTTTCTTCAACGGACCCCTCCCTCTTTAGAGACCACCACCCCGGGGCAAAGCATGAATATTTGCAGGGGGCGCATGGCCCCCCGCAGCCCCAGGGATCGCCACCCCGGGGCTTGTTAGTTTAAAGTTGGGGGTGCTAAGGCCCCGCCCCCCCCCCGAGCCAGTGATGGCCCTGAGGACTGCCACCCCCGAGGGCCGGCTCGTGCAGTGTCCCGGGGTTCCCACCGCAGGGACACTGCTGTTTGCAATGACAGGGCGGGAGCCTCGTGGCTCAATGAAGCAAAGCAGAATTGCTTTTCCGTAAGGGGAGCTGCATGTCCCCTTAGAGTGGTCTGCTTAATTCAGACACTCTGTTCATCACCACCCCCTTTTCTGAATCGTTTTTGGCCACTATAGGTGTGGCAGGGTATACTCAGACATGAGTCCCTTTCTCACTTCACCATCAGGATTCAAGCAAGCCGGGCCGAAGACGGCTGAAATGCCAGAAACCGGTCCCCGGTAGCTTGTCTCCTTTCTGGTGAAGAATTGGCTTGGTAGTTTAGTCTGCCCTGTTCCCATGATGCACTGGGCCAGGGACAGACTGATTTGCATATAGCCAGGTTCTGAGCTGGGATGGTGCAGTGAGATAAATAACGGTGATGAATCAAGCCCTGATCTTTGGACTGGGTAAGAGTGGTCTGCTTAATTCAGACACTCTGTTCATCACCACCCCCTTTTCGGAATCGTTTTTGGCCACTATAGGTGTGGCAGGGTATACTCCGACATGAGTCCCTTTCTCACTTCACCATCAGGATTCAAGCAAGCCGGGCCGAAGACGGCTGAAATGCCAGAAACCGGTCCCCGGTAGCTTGTCTCCTTTCTGGTGAAGAATTGGCTTGGTAGTTTAGTCTGCCCTGTTCCCATGATGCACTGGGCCAGGGACAGACTGATTTGCATATAGCCAGGTTCTGAGCTGGGATGGTGCAGTGAGATAAATAACGGTGATGGATCAAGCCCTGATCTTTGGACTGGGTAAGAGTGGTCTGCTTAATTCAGACACTCTGTTCATCACCACCCCCTTTTCTGAATCCCCTTGTGGAAAAGCAATGCCGGCTCCGGCAGGACGCGGGGAGCCGGCGGGATCGCGGGGGGATTGGGGACTTCCCTCACGGTCTCCAACGGATAGGGCCGGCCCCAGGGGATGGGGTCCCCTGGGCCCGAAGTGGCCCGGGAGGGGTGCCACGCAGCCCCCCTCCCCTACAACTTTTTTTTTAAAAAGGCAGGCCGGCCCGGGGGATGGGGTCTCGTGGGCCATAATAGGCCTGAGGAGGGGGCCACGCAGCCCCCCTCATAAAAAAAAAGAGATGGCCAGGCACTGGGGGTTGGGGTCCCCTCCCAATGAAATTACAAAAAAAAAACATAAAGGCCGGCCCTGGGGTATGGGGTTACCGGGGCCAATAGAGGCCTTAGGAGGGGGACCATGCAGCCACCCTCAATAATTAAAAAATATATTTTTGTCCCAGCCCCGGGGGATGGGGCCCCCCCTTCCGTAACATTTTTTATTATTTTTTTAAATGGGGGGTGAGTCCCTGGGGGATGGGGTCCCCAGGGCACATAACATAGAAAAGGAAGGGAGGTCACACAGCCCCCCTTCTTAAAAAAAAAAAAAAAAAAAAAAATACCGGCATCACGCCGGAGGCCCCGCCCCCTCCCTGCAGCACTCTTCTGCAAACGCGCCCCCTGGCACGTTTGCAGATGGGGAAATAATTCCCCTTGAATACTGGGGGTCCCTAGGGGCCAACTAGCCCACCAGGAACCTCCAGTATGCGCCAAGGAGCTGCGTTGCTTAGAGGTGTTCAGAGGCCACACCCATTTTTATACCTCTCTGCAACCAGCTCTATGGCGCTTACTGTAGGTATCTGGTGGGCTAGTTGGACCCCATGAACCCTCAGGATTCAATAGGTCTTAATCCCCCAACTTAAAAACTTTGCACAGTGGTGAAGGGAGGGGGTGGGGCCTATGGTGATGTGTGCAAACACGCCCTGTGGCACGTTTGAAGTTGGGGAATTAATTCTGTGTCAATCCTGAGGGTCCCTGGGGCCCAAGTAGCCCACCAGGTACCTCCAGTAAGCGCCACAGAGCTGCATTGAAGAGATGTGTAAAAAAGGGGCGTGGCCTCTCAACACCATTCTGCAACGCAGCTCCCTGGCGTTTACTGGAGGTACCTGGTGAGCTAGTTGGATCCTAGGGACCGTCCAGATTCAAGGGGACTTGATCCCCCAATTTAAAATGTGCCCCGGTTCACGTTTGCACAGTGGTGAAGGGAGGGGGCTGGCCTGAGGTGACTTGTGTGCAAACACACCCTGTGGTGCGTTTTAAGTTGGGGAGTTAATTTCTCTTCATTACTGAGGGTCCCTGGGGGGCAACTAGCCCACCACTTACCTCCAGTAAGCGCCACTGCGCTGCGTTGCAGAGAGGTGGCCCAGGCCATGCCCCTTTTTACACCATTCTACAACGTAGCTCTCTGGCGCTTACTGGAGGAATGTGGTGGGCTAGTTGGCCCCCAGGGACCCTCAGGACTCAAGGGGACTTAATCCCCCAATTTACAACGCACCAGGGGGTGCGATTGCGCAGTGGTGCAGGGAGGGGGCATGGCTTGATGTCACAAGTGCGCAAATGCGCCCTGTGGCACATTTTAAGTTGGGGAAATAATTCCCCTTCAATCCTGAGGGCCCCTGTGGGCTAACTAGCCCACCAGGTGCATCCACTAAACGCCACTGCGCTGCGTTGCAGAGAGGTGGTCCAGGCTATGCCCCTTTTTACACCTCTCTGCAACGCAGCTCTGTGGCGCTTACTGGAGGTAGCTAGTGGGCTAGTTGAACCCTCAGGATTCCTTATCTCCCAACTTAAAACAGCCATAGGCTGTGGGAAGGAGGGGACGGGGCCTGAGGTGACGTGTGCAAGCACACCCTGTGGCGCATTTTAAGTTGGGGAAATAATTCCCCTTCAAACCCATGAGGGCCAACTAGTCCACCAGGTGCTTCCAGTTTGCGCTGCTGCGTTGCAGAGAGCTGGTCAAGGCCGTGCTCTTTTTTACACCTTTCTGCAACGCAGCTCTGTGGCGCTAACTGGAGACACCTGGTGGGCTATTTGGACCCAAGGGACACTCTGGATTCAAGGGGAGTTTATTCCCCAAATTAAAACGGCCATAGGGTGTGTTTGCACACGTCAGCTCAGCCCCCACCCCCCCACCCCTTCACCAGTGTACAAACGCGCCCTGTGGCGCGTTTTAAGACTTAGTTTTTATCCCCCTGCCCTATTATGTACTAGGGTCCTACATCGGAGGCCATGGTAATCACAGGGGTACCCCAACTCATAGTGTTCCCTAGTGTATGTAGGTGTTTTAACTGTATTCTAAGTGTCTTTTAGCATAGCACTGGCTCTAGGACTGGTTAGTCAGTCAGTTACCACCAGTACCCATCTGAAAAAGTTGAGGGTACTGGATGATTTTGCAACAAGGCCTCTTTCTGCTCCTCTGTTTCTTTCTGCACATCTTCCTTCTTCCTGCATTTTTATTAGTCTTTGAATACTTCTGTTGCATCTTTCTGCATTTCTTTTTCTTCTGTGTGTTTTTTCTTTTTTTCTTCACATGTCCTACCTCTGTAGGCATAGTTAGAAACTAGCATTTAATAAAAAACCTTTGAAATTAACGGAATAAACTATAGATTTCAGGCACGTTATGGTTAGAAATTAGCATTTAAAAATCCTTAGAAATCCACTTAAAAAAAACAATAGGTTTCAGGGGCGTTATAGTTAGTTGGACATTTCCCTTGTACAAAACCATTGAAATTCCCCTGTTATAGTTAGTTCAGCTAACTATAACTTGCGCGCCCGCAATGCACCGCTGATGTCACATATTACATCACTCATGACATCTCAAATGCCATCGCTCATGACCTCATCTCTTTGATAGAGTGGCAGACCTCCTCTCACCCTAATATAACCTTTGATACACACATTCAACAATAGAAACTATCATTTTCAAAACAATGGACATACCAATACCACTTACAACACACCTTTTCAGTAATTCCAAGATCTCTACACACATCCACTCATTCACCAACAGTCCTATACAGTCACTCATACATGTACTCACTCACCATATGTACTCACTCATCATATGTACTCATGCACCTACACATCCTGTTACACACTTACTCATCCATAGAGTTACTCACACACATAGTCACACATGCAAACAAAGTATCAAACATCCATTTACTTGCATATACAGCTATACACACATCACCACAATTACTTGTTCAGAAACGTAAATATACTTACTCTCTTAAGCAATTTCTTATAGAAACACATACTAATTTATACAGGAATTCTTCCAATCTCTCACTCTCACATATACTCCCTTATATACACCAATACTCACATATACTAGTTTAAAACATATGTAGTTACTCATAAAAACACTATTGAGACAGTCATTCACTCAGTAACACACCCATGCACACACTCATCCACCCATACAGTCCTGCACACATGCTGTCTTCAACACATACAGTGAGTCACTCATTCATGCATCTATGCACTACCGAACCATACAGACACTCCTACTGATACTCAAAAAACCAACTAATAACCTTTATAGACACTCATGTAGCTACTCACCAACCCATGCAGCCACTTATACACAAAGTGAGAGACTGATACAGATATTTCTATATTTAAACATTACTTACTAACCCATGTATTCACTAAGATACACTTAATCAGTTGGTTATACAATCAATTTTTCACTAAAAATCATCCATTTAAACACTTATATACCCATTTATTCTTTCATCGACCTTGGGATATACATATATAAAACCTATTTAATTTTCAGAAAAACACACATTCACTGGATGATGTCATCAGTGATGTCACTGGCCATGTCATGAGTGATGTAATATGTGAAGTCATCAGCAGTGCATTGCGGGCGCATGAGTTATAGTTATCTGAACTAACTATAACGGGGGAATTTGAATGGTTTTGTACAAGTGAAATGTTTTTTTCAGTGAAAAAAAAATATATATATATATTTCTCACCAAAGTTTACCCAAAGGCCGGCACACCCAGGTAAGTTGCGCTTCTGAAATTTAACGGCAATCCAAAGGATAATTCCCCACAGTTAATTCGGTCCGAAACATGTAGCCCTTCCTCATGGACCTAGAAAGACATGACAGCAGCTGTGTTGATTACTAATGCAGTCCCTCTTTTATTTTCAAATGCACGTTCCAATGAACAACAATGATGCATGATGGGATTAGTAGTGCCAAATACCCCCTAGTGGGTCGCATATTGCCATGAATCCATTCGACAAAGTTCTTAGTGGGTACAGACAATCCTTCGCCTGCCGCTTTTGAAACAATCAACAGAGCACCTCCTGTTCTGTTATATTGTTTACCAATCCGATTCCCATACGATAAAAGGAAGGCACTATATATATATTTTACACGAAACAGGAACCCATTTGAATGAGGCCAAGAGAAGTAAGTCAGCTTTGTTCATTTATTTGACAGCATGCATGCAGGCTCCCGGTCAGGAATGCATTTTCACAAAATAAAACGCCAAACATGTTTCGGGAATGTCCCTTCCTCAGCAGCGTTGTCGGTGCAAAAAGAAAACCCATTAATCACGCACCTTTTCAATAATTAGTCCCTGCCCATATGGGCGTGGCCACTGCCATGGCCTTATGGGATCCGTAGTGCATGAGAAGTTTTACCCCAGTGGGTGCGCTGTCTTTTCCATTCAATGAAGACTCATGCTGTCAAATAAATGAACAAAGCTGACTTACTTCTCGTGGCCTCATTCGAATGGGTTCCTGTTTTGTGTAAATGTTTTGACGGCCAGCCCGGTCGTGAAAGAGGCCCACCGCTGTTGCGGGTCCATGTCGAAACCACTTGGTGGCTGATAAGGAAGAGGGAGCGGACGTCTACAGGGGGTGTCCGTCTCGTGCTTTATTGACAACAACAAAGCAGGACAATCTCAAGCCACGACTGCATTTCAACCCACTTGCGATTTACATGAGTCTTCATTGAATGGAAAAGACAGCGCACCCACTGGGTTAAAACTTCTCGTTCCTTCTACATTCTCATGTGTTCCAGCCTTTATCTTAACGAAGCTTGCGAAAGTCTCCGGCGGTACATTCAACAATCTCCAAAAGCACAGAAAGCAAAGCAACCTTGAACATGAATAACCTACACAACTTGAGTTATCTGGGGCCCTGCCTGTGCACGCAAGAAGCGCTAGCAAGACCGAGTCTGAATTAAAGATGACACGAGGGCATGTCAAAGCCAATAGTAAGAACTTCATAATACTTCCCAATGTACAACATAATGCACATTTAAGCATCACTCTCACACTCACCCTCACTCTCACACTCACTCACTCACTCTCACACTCATTCACTCACTCTTTCACTCTCACTCTTTCACTCTCACTCTTTCACTCTCACTCTTTCACTCTCACTCTCTCTCACTCTCTCTCTCTTTTTCTCACTCTCTCTCTCTTTTTCTCTTTCTCCCCCCTCCCCTCCACACGTTCTGTTCCTGGCAAGGCTGTTCTACTTTGCGACAGCTCCCACTTTAAAACTACAGGAGATGCATAAGAATTTTTTATGGCAAGAAAGGCACATGCAGGGGAAAATCGTACATTCAGGCTAGGGTAAGATAAAACACCAAAAGTCAATTAAAATCATGGTAGTCAAAGGTCATCACGTGGTAGCAAATCCATAAAAGTGCCTCTAGCACTACACAGGGTTCTACACCTGAATATCCATAACTCTCATCATGGAGATACAGTGTAATCAGCGGAGTCAATTTTCTCTACCTGGTTAAGTGCTGGAAGCAATTTTGGATGCTCACAGGCTTTCCACAAACGAAATTTATTCTAGCGGCTGGGCAGTGCTTTTTTGCTTCGTGTGATATCTATTTCATAGATCCACTTCAAGAAAAGCTTTTGTAATGATCTCTAGTTTGTCAGTCTTTGGCATGGCACAGCTTCACCCAGGACACTGTTAAAGGTTGTTTGTCAGCCCTTTTGGTCTTTCTGTGTTGGGGTGATCCAGACGTCTGTGCTTGTTTCCTTCTGGTTCTTTTATTGTGCTGCAATGGGAACTTACTTTAGTACTTACTTTTTTGATCTGCTTGCTTTTTGAACCTATACTCCAAATGTTCTATAAGGATGCGAACGCTTAAGGCAGTTTTCCCTATTGTAATTACTTCTGTAAGTTGGTGAACTGCAGGTGCCACCAGTGCAATCACATTATACTACATTCTGCTACAAAGTTGGAACTGCGGACCCTTGTTTCCATTTTCCGAAAAGTAGGCAGTCCATCATTCACTTCGCAACTCCCCTCTAAGAAAGAGAGGCTTCCGCAGGTGGATCTCAAGAGGGTCCCTCATTTTTATATTACTCGGACTAAGGAACACCGAGTGTATGACCAACTCTTCATTGGATGCGCCAGTGCAATGGAGCATAAGTTAGTTCCAAAACTGACTCTTTCAATGTGTTCTCTATTACAAGATGTGCTATATCTCGGTTAAATGGAGCCTCCTGAGGACCTATGGGCTCATTCCACCAGAGTCCAAGCCATTGCTACAGTTTTGGCGAGAGGTGATCCAGTGCTGGACAAGTGCCAGGCAATCTGCCCACACCTTCACCAGGCACTGCTGTTTAAACCTCCCAAGTTTGCAGTGGGGACCATTTTATCCAGACTTCCTGGTGTAAAGTCCATGCCTGAGGCCCACCATCTTGGAGGGTACTGCTATGGTTTCTATTCATAAGGTGAAGAATATGTCGTTAAAAGTATATTGATCAAGGACAATCTACTTACCTTCAGTAATATTTATTCCACTGGATGCTTCATGTTCTGTGTAGTGGCCATCAAGGCGATAAGGTTCCGTTTTAGATTCTGAATATTCTTGAGGTTCTCTATTATTCAGTCTAAGGCACAGAATGCTTGGCTGTAAACTGATGTCAGCATTGAGGAGTAACCCCTATGTATGGCTCCCCACATCAGATCTGAAGGTGGGATGAGGTCACTTCAGACTATGATGGCACACCATTCAGCACAGAGGAGCAATTATTAAAAACCTACTAGATCCAGCCTGGTACCCAGGGAAATTAAAAAGGTGAGAAGTCTTCGGCGTTTTGTGGCTCATTCAGGTGCTGGTTTGCAAACCTAGATTGTGCTGCAAAGTCAATTAATGAAGATTAGGAGTTTTCTCTTGTTTACCCTTTTACAAAACTTGAACTTGTTGAATTTTCCCAGATTGGTAGAATCTGCAGTTCGAAAGCCTACTATATTTTTGTTAGGCGTGAACATCCTACATGTAGCTTTTGGGCTTCTTTGTAATCTTTTGGACATCATATAGTTTGATCTTGGAGTGAATTTTCTGGGCATTCTACTCCTTGGCAGATTAGTAATCGTCTTGTATTTGCACAACATGTAAGCTATCTTTCTCACTATGAAAGGATGGACTTGGTAATGGCTTCATAACCACTCCAGATGAGCAGCTGGAAAATTTTCTTTGAGTCTCATATCTTTCAACCTAGGTGTGATGTATTACCACAAACATGAATCGTAGAGAGAACTGGCAAATTTATGTATAGGTTGATAAAGTGTGCACTTGTTTAGCAACACCTGGTTCTACTTACCTCCTTAACTGACCTATAAGCAGTAAAATTGCACTTATGTTTTTTACAGAAGGCCTATGAATGTAGGCTGGCTTTTTTGTACATTAACAAGATTACATTTGTGTTACTTGTCTCATGAGATTAGAATTAATTACCATTAGGATTTGGCGAAGGATAGATGAATTTCATATGTCTTAATATATGAATACATAGATTTCTAATAGGATATACTTTATTTTCTATATCACTGTATGTATGGGGTATTTATGTTGCTTAAAGAGTGTCTAACAGGGCTACCACAAGAAAATACAGATGAGTGAATCCAGATAATAAGTCTATGGAGCTTCTATATGTAGCTGGTTGGTGCAGATGGATATAGTAGCACTATTGTTCCAAATCCTGGCTGTGTTGATGGAGAAGGCCAGCTTCCTGGTTTGAGTATATTTGCATTCTTCTACCCCTACTTTGGTGGCCTTTTAGCCGTGGGTGTGTCAAGAGTTACCAGAGATGGTGAACATGTGGGAAAGGTCAGTGTCAAACGTGGAGCATAGGTTGATGGTTGTGGGTTAAATACATCCAAGTTCATGTTGTTGAGCTGGGTTCAAACTAATTTTTTTTTGTTGAACAAGCTGAATTTGTTTTGGCTCAGTTTGAGTTTGAGGTAGGTGCTTTACATCCAGTACTGGTTAAGGTGCAGGCAGTGCTTAAAGTACTAGATGTCTGGGGATTGAGAATCTGTGGTGTTAGTGTAGTTTAATTTCGGATGATGGAAGATGGAAAGGATCGATCCCTAAGGAGGAGGTCATTGTGAATTCTGCGATCTGCTGTTCATGTGGACAAACTGTTGTCTGTTCGATATTTTGGAGGATAACCAATGGCGGATGTCTGTATTTGCACATTGATGGTGAATTCCCTTTGGGAGTACAGGGTATGGCTTTCAGGTTCAAAGCCTCATGAGGCATGGTTAACTTTATCCGTGGTCAGGAGAGCACCCTTAGCGAATTTTAGGGTGACTGTTTTGGTCCTTCCACATTGATGACAGATTGGTAGTATTGATGTGAACTTGCAGTTGTGCATAAACTGCTTTTTCAGTGATTTTGCAGAATTGCCAGTCAGTAGATTGATGATGGACAGTTCTTGGGTGTGGGTTTTCAGATTTGATGTATCTTGAGGCAAGAAACTTAAATATTGTTCCTACTTAAGAATGAAAAACTTCATATCTAACGTAACGGAACGTTTCAATTCTATTAAGGACTCTGAGGCGAGGATTATGCTAGTCTTTCTTCATGTATTGCATAGCAGCCATTTAAAGTACAACAAACTACCATTCCCATGAACCAAAGGGAATGCCAAAAGAAACAAACATCACAGCAATAGAGTGTTTGTAGGTAGTGTCCATCCAATGCACCAATCAGAGGTCCCCCGGGTCTTGATAGTCCTCTGTCCATGAGTCCTCTTTCGTCACTCAGTCAGCCAACCCAGACATCTCATTAGTCTTCTTTAGATGAATACCCTGGAAAACCAAAAGCAGGTATAAGAGATAGAAATTGCTAAGGGTTAGCCCTGTGGAGAGAACCCGTCAAACAAGTAACAGTTCACACTCTCGTAACTCAAAGTAAACACTTTTCTTACTCCAATACCTGGGAGGGAAATATGCAACACTGTTGTACCCTTGGTGGGATAATCCTCGCCTCCGAGTCCTTAATAGAATTGAAACTTTCCGTTACGTTAGCTAGGAAATTTTTAATTCTATGTCGGGACCGGAGGCGAAGATTATGTTCGTTTAAAGCTTGCTCACCACCAATTGAGCCATGTCAACAACCAGTTTAAAGTAAAACCGTTTAAGGTGGAGGCAGAAGACCAGTCTGCAGCATTCAGAATGTCTTCCAGACGAGCTCTCAGGGTAAAAGCTTTGGAGGCCATGGCCCACTAGTAGAATGAGCACCAAAGATATGTAGATCGATGCCCGCCTCTTACATAATGCAACGGGCAATAGTGGGGTAGGACACCGCCTTATCAGGCTTCTTGAGCGCAATGAGTAACTGGCGTTCCCCAGGCGGTCTCAACTCCTCTGTCATCTCCTCGTAAGCCTTGAGGCAAGCGACAACACAGAGCTTCGGGGAATCCGGAAACGTAGGATAGGAGACAGAAGTCGTCCCGCATTTGGTGCGCCTGCGTATGGTAAACCTCACCCCCGTGGGAGAGAAGATTCTTCCAGACACATCCAGAGCTCGAACGTCGGAGACCCATCTGCAAGAGATCAGGCATAACCGCATAGCGAGATTTGCTGAAAGCTCTTTCCTGGACAAGAACCTGTTTGGTTGCCAAGATTGGAAGAGATTCAAAACTCTGTTAACATCCCACAACTTCGAATATCTAGGTTCTGGGGGAAGAGCGAGGCAAATGCCCTGCAAAAGACGGCACACTAAAGGGTGCTCTCCTACCGGAGAACCATCCACCAAGGCGTGACCAGCGGAAATGGCCGACCTGAAGGTGTTGATGGTTCTATAGGCAAGACCTTCCTCTGCCAGCGAGGCCCAAAAATTCAAGATGTCGGTCACATCAGTTGCCACGGGATTGAAACCCCGTCGCAGACACCAACGACACCATCGTGCCCAGTTGATTCGATAACGTTTGAGCGTGCTGTCTGCCCAGGCTTTTTACAAGAAATTCTCAGCTGCTCCCGAAAGTCCCGGGACCGCCCATCGTCCCCTGTAATCCGCCACGCCATGAGACTCGGGGAGCCTTGCACGATCAATGAATGAGGATTGCCGTCCGGACTCAGAAGAAGAGTCGGAAAGCTGAGGAGTGGGATTGGAGAATCCCAAGAAAGTTCCAGAAGAACTGGAAACCAAACTTGAGACCTCCAGATCGGTGAGATGAGCACTACGCTTGCTCCTTGGCGACTAACCTGGGCTGAGACCCAGGTTATCATTGCAAACTGGGGGGAAGCATAGCCCGTCTCTTGTCGCCAATCCTGAAGAAACGCGTCCGTTAGCTCCGCCAGTCGGTGATCCAGCTGAGAGGCGAAGAGGTCTCCAGAAAAGCGACCCCAGAGGCACTGAAGATCCGTAAACACTCCCGGGTGCAGTTTCCAAAGACTCAGATCGTGGAAGTGATTGTCCTGGCCCGGTAAGTACTCTGCGGTGACCGAGATAGATGTTGCAGGCAGTACTGCCATAAATTTGCAGGCAGATCCGAAAGGGCTCTGGTGCTTGTGCCCCCAAGTGATTGATATGTCGGACTGCGGAGACATTGTCCATTTTGAGAAGAACGCAGGAGCAGGCCGAGTCCTTCGTCCAGCATTTGATGGCGAACAAGCCTGCCAAAAGTTCCAGACAGTTGATGTGTAAACATCGTTCGGACGTTGACCACACACACCCCGTGGTAAAGTCGCCGCAGGTTGCGCCCCAGCCGGATTTGCTCGTGTCTGATTCGATAACAATATCCGGCACGGACCCGAAAATGGCACGACCATTCCAGGCCTCCATGTTGGCCAGCCACCACTGAAGCTCCTCCCTGGTGTCCGCCGTCAGGCACACCTTGTAAGAATAAGGACGGCCCCTGCGAAGGTGGGCTGCCTTGAGTCGCTGAAGCGCTCTGTAATGGAGCGGGCCGGGAAAGATCACCTGAATGGAGGCTGACAGGAGGCCCACTATCCGAGCCAGTTGTCTGAGGGAAATCTGCGACCAGGTCAGGGCCCTCCGAAGCTCGTGGCGAACCTTCGTCATCTTGCGAGAAGGAAGGCTGAGAGTGAACTCCACAGAGTCTACTAAGAAACCTAAGAAAACAACCCTCTGAGAGGAAACCAGGGTGGACTTGGACTCGTTTACCGCAAACCCTAAATTCTGAAGCAGATCCACTGCTGACTGCAGGTGACGAGATAGTGTCCTGGGATCCTGCGCCATCAACAATATATCGTCCAGGTACATGATGAGCCTCATGCCAGATGCCCGGAGGCGCTCTATCACTGGCCTCCAAACCTTGGTGAAACACCAAGGCGCGAAGGATAGCCCGAAAGGAAGAGTGGTGAACTCGTATGTTTTGCTGCGCCAGGGAAACTGAAGTAAGTGGCGATGAGGAGGAAAGTTAGAAACCGCCAAATAGGCGTCCTTGAGGTCGAGGCGCGCCATCCAGTCGCCTGGTCTGAGAATGTCTCGAAGGAGGGGAATTCCCTCCATTTTGAAATGGCGGTAAACCACCCACTCGTTGAACTCCTGTAAGTTGATGACCGGACGCCGACCCCCATCCACCTTGTCCACCAGAAAAAGATTGCTGAGGAAACCCTTGGGATGAGGTAAGGTTTCGACTATGGCCCCTTTGCCGAGAAGGGCTTGGACCTCCTGGTCCACCTGAACGGCGTCTGCTTTGGAAAAACAAAGAGGATGGGGAGGAACAACCTCAAAAGAGTGCCTAGGAATTCTATCTGTCACTGGGGATGCTTGGGTTCTGCAGACTGTAAGGGGATTTCAGACATCCACATTGGGAAAAAATGCGCCAGACGGCCCCCCACTTGAAGAAGGGAGAACACTCACCGGAAGAATTGGCTCCGCCTCCTCCTCTGCCACCTCTACCTTTTGCCTCTGCGTCCGCGGGTGGGATAGAAATCTCCGAAGCTGGCTTGATCCTGATATTGTCCTTGACTGGAGCCTTGCCCTCTGCCCTGATTTGGACGGCCAGACGAGCGGCCCTTACCTCGTCAGGCCCCTCGGAAAACCCAGGGGCGAAACACCTTACGTATGGAAGACTGGGCCTAACCAGGGAGATAAAGGTGTCAACAAACCTCCCTAGCTCCTTAATAAAGGGTTTGCTGAAAACGCCTCCCTGAGCAACTGGGCCCGCCTCAGTATCCGCCAGGTCCCCCAGTTTGGGGTCGACCTTGATGAGATGGGACCGGCGGCGTTCAGTAGAAATCGCGCAGTTGGCGTTCCCAAGAAACACCACTACGCGTCAGAGAGATGATCTGGGGAAATGAGGGAACCTGAGACCTTTGCTTCTTCTGCCATATCCATGATCTTGGTAGCGGGCCCCAAGACCTCCAGCAACTTATCCTAACAGGCGCGCCAGGACCTGTCTATGCCTTTTGTGGGGTCTTTAACAAACTTTTGGAGGAAGGTAGCCATTCTGAGGTCAACCTCTGGAGTGGCGACTACCTTCCCCTCCAAAGAAGGGCGTGGACACTCTGCCCTAAGGCAGTTATGGGTTGCTGGTTCTAGCAGTCGGCGGATCCTGCTGACTACGTATTGGGCGACTTTCTCCTAAGGAGCTCAATCAGAAAACCGTGGATGTAGGACATCATCCGGGTCCAGCATATCTGCGCACAAGTTGGTCTCAGAAGTAGCTGATACAGCCTTGGGAGGGAGCCAAGGCAGGGACTGTTCCGGAGAGGCGTCACCGTCCCCTTGGTCCGCGGATCCCAATCCGCCGAAGTGGAGGGAAATGCAGGAGAGGCCGCAGGGGAACCTGCTCGCAACTGGCTAGGAAAGCCCGCTTAAGGCGGGAGAAAGCATCCGAATCCGCTCCAGTCTCCCTAGCTCGCTTAGACGGTGGTTCTTGCGAATCAGAGGCAGGGCAGAGACGAACGGGGTTAGTAGAGGAGGCCTGCGCTTGTGAACAGGAAAAGGTAATTACACACATTTAAGAACCAAGGCAATGCACAATAGAAAAAAAACAGACATATCGTGGCTGGTAGGACTCATGGACAGAGGACTATCAAGACCCTGGGGACCTCTGATGCATTGGATGGACACTCTACCTACAAACATTCTATTGCTGTGATGTTTGTTTCTTTTGGCATTCCCTTTGGTTCATGGGAATGGTAGTTTGTTGTACTTTAAATGGCTGCTATGCAATAAATGAAGATAGACTAGCATAATCCTCGCCTCCGGTCCTGACATAGAATTGCTTTAGGGTCGTCTGACATACAGAGAGAAAGCAGAAGGGGGCAAAAACACATACCTGTTTAAGGCTGTTTTCTTTTTATGGTTTTCCCTCCTAGAATCTGATAAAACGCAGAACTATAATATAACTACTACTTAACATAATGTTTTTCGTTTTGTCCTCATAACTGCAATTCTTCATTAATCTTCATGCTTGTGTAACATATATGGTGCTACATTTAGCACAAAAGCCACAAGAATGTGTTGGTATCCATTGCTTTTCATTGACCCCCAGCTTTCAAGTGTTGTAACAAGCATTTAGCAAATATTTTGCCACAGGCAATAAGCCGTGCTATTAGTAAATAGCTACTAGGGTGGGTGGGTTCTAAGACCTTTTTATAAATATGTATAATTGGACCCCTTGCCTGGAAGGAGGAATTGTCTAGTTTACAATATACAATATAGTCTGAAAATAATTTCTAGAAGATCTGTACTCTAAGTGCAGGGAGTTTTGTTGACCATGATTGTTTTCCCATAAGATCCTTCGGCATTTGATAGTTTAACCTGGATTGGATTGCATTTAATTTCATGTACTGGTGCATTCCTAGTAAAATTATTATTTGAAACTTACAGTTATTCAGTGCAGAATAGAATCCTTGAAATTACATATAGAAAAATAAGTCAACTGTTGTGATTAACTGACCGGAAGAGAATATTTGATAAATGCTGTTCAAGTGAACTGTGCTTTAACTCGGAAAAGTTATATTGTTATTTGATATAGTCTGTTTGTATTGCCAATTTCTCAAAGTCATTGATTCAACTGCAGTTAAAATATCCGATGATGTAATTTGGTTTCTCCATTACTACGTTTCTTGCATACCCAATCATTTCTCTTTGTTGCAACTTTAACCAGAGTGTATTTGTAACATTTTCATTTAACACCTGTATTCAGGGTCTGTGTTCGCTAAATAGTTAACACAACTTGACAGAAACCAAGGTAAATTAACTTCAATCGTGGCTGTAAAGTTCGCCCAACTGGTTTGACATGTGTGAAAACTAATGCTTGGATAATGCCAACTGTATTATTAATGGCTTAGTTACTTAAGTGTTAAAAACCTGATCTACTAATTCCTAGCTGCGGAAGGGTGATCTATAGCTGCCTTTTTGGCTTCAGATACCATATAGGTTGGCTCACCTGATCCCGGTGTGGTCTGCAATTTAGTTACGCCAAGTTGCAGTGCTCCTTCGAAAAACTATTAAGTAAATAATTTATATATCCTTTCAGCTGATGTAAAAATTGAACTGATCAATTTAATTATAACCAAGCCAGTAGTGTACCATAAGGGTAACTATGGTTTAAGCTTTTAAAGTTGTAGCCATGACTTTGTAGCCCAAAAAAATGAATGCGATAGATATGTTGGGGTTATTCTGGGAAGCTAAAACATTAAATGCATGAAAATGCCGATCCCACACTATCATTAAACTTATCGCTTCTTGCCTACCTCTTTTTTCGGCGTGAACAGTAGGAAGTGGCAATTGAAGGTGGAATGAATTCCATTGTGTTTCCCCAAAAGAAGTTTCTTAGTGTTTTTTCAAAAAGCAGTCAAAGGTAAAATGGATTACAGTGCTGCCCAGTCTGAGTGGGATGGTTCATGTGATGACCTCTTGATTCTGTTTCGAGATTACTGTGTTAGGTTAGCGTAACTGTTCTTCCGTCCATCCTGCATTGTTAAAAACTGGATCATAATTGATGGATGTCTTCCGTAATTATCCTGGCAGTTCTAACATTTGATTGGCTCTATTCTTATTTTCTCATAGGTGTTGACCGACTAGATAAAGACCTGACAATTGGCCAAATGCAAGGTATGCCTCTTTCATTGTCCGATTACTCTCTGCTTCGTTCTTCCTTTTTGCTGCTCTTCCTTAAGTTCAGACTATCACTTTGAAACAAACCTAAGCTAATGCTGCAGAGCATATTTACACTGCTTGCTTTCCAGACCATCCCTTCATGGTTTCATTTGAATGTTTGTTTTGACTGTATTTGACAATTTCATTGAGCCACATGCAAAACCAAAATAAAAATCGCACTCAAAACCTCCGAATAAGGACTGTAACTGGATTTTTACTGAATTGTTGTCTCCTAGGCTGGAAGGTAACCTTGCCTTTAAATTTTGCTTTCTACCTGTACCTGAACCTTTCGAACGTTACCTAATGAAATACTTTTTAGGTTTTTACCTAATGGCATGAGTGGCAGTGAGTTCCAACTAATGCTATGGAATATATAGGGCTATGGATAAGGATCATGGTAATCTAGCAGTTGTTACTCTGCAGAGAGACGCCTCCGTCTGCATGACATAGACTACTTAAAATAATGCAATGGGGACGAGAGCACACAGGCAGAATGTGTTAGACCAACAGAGCCTCTTATGGTTTCTGTGTGCACCACTCCCAATATCCTTTCCCCCCCAGACCTTTTGGTAGTTTTCCATCAGGAAACTGCTCAACATTTTATGAATATGAAAGGTGAGAGGGAAGCTAAGGCTGATATGGTGCACCTGAGGACTTGGAGAAGATGTCTCAGAGGCATGCTGATCGCAGAGAGGACAAGGGTGCACAAGCTGGAGATGGGCATCACACACAATACTCTTGCCTGTACAAAACCTTCTCATGCAAGTTCACTTGTACCACCCTCCCCCATGCCCGTTGCACCTAACTTCTCTTTTAGAAATTCTTCCAGGTACCATCTTCCTTCTTGTCAGTGATGTTAACTTCCACTTAGCAATCACCTCCCTGTACCTCCCATCTGACTCTTGTCTGCGCACTTGTGCGAAACGCTAGCCTTTATACCTCCCCTCCCATACCATGCTGTTTCCTGTACCTCACATATTTCTGTACTACCCTCTTACCTCGATGTAGCCTGGCTCCTAATACCACCATCCTGTTGCCCCCATACCCTCCTGCTACTTGCTTGTTTGCACCAGCTCCCACATTCTGTGTTCCTCCAACTATCCAATTTGTGGGACATTCCATTCTATACAATTCTGTTATTTGTAACACCCTCTTATTTGCTGATACCGCTTTTATGTCTTGCCCTCTGTACCACCATTTCACCTATATCACTGACCCCCCCCCTTCCCACTCTTGTATTACCGCCCCCCCCCCAGCCCCACCGCCTCCCCACGTGTATTTCTTGCATTATTGCTTTTCGATGTTCTTGCTTGGAATCATAGTTTTTGGTTCCAGCTATTGTAGCCCTTTGCGGGCAGTTTATACCCAACTGAACTATATTATTAGGAGTTTAGCCTACAGGTTTCACCTGGATCTTTGCAACAAATGCATGACCTCACTAAGCTTTCTTAGTCCTAATCTAACTTTGCACTTGCAGATAACTATCTATACCCTGCAGCAGGCACATTAACCACCCAAGACGTTTTACTAGTATTTGATTCTGGGATATCCATACCTACCTACCTCATTTCTTTCCCAGATGCGTTAGCTTTAGACTTAACTTTACTGATTAGCTGGTGCAATTCTTGATTCAACTTTCTGTGCTGAATGGCTGTTTTTTTAAACTAAGTTTTATGTGTCAAGAGGTTCTGAAAAGCAACCAGATGGGCTGGTTCTTCGATGAAGAGACATAAAGGTTTCAGTTTCCCCCTTCTTACCATTAAATACAAATGTTGTATTTAAGACAATTGCCTGACTTGAGAGGTCGATTCAAACCTGTTTTGGGATTTGATGGAGCAGGCATAGGCTTTGACCTGTGAATGGCTGCCTTTTTACATAGCGGTACAAAAGTGGGTGGTGATGGACGGAGCATCTGAACCAATCAAACACTCACATCCAGTCAACAGATCTGGGTTTAATCCATCACTGTTCTTTAGCCCCCTCTGCCACCCCAGTTCAGACATGGCCATATGCAAATCAGTCTGACCCTGTGCCTCATGGGAACAGTCTAGCCCGAACTGGCAAGCTATGCCTTCCCTGGACCGGAAACAAGCTTCCGAGGACCGGTTTCTGGCATTCCAGCCGTCTTCAGCCCGGCTTGCATGAATCCAGTGGCAAAGTGAGCAAGGGACTCACTTCTGAGCAGACCCTGCCAACTTATGGCGAACAAAGCCTTTTTACATAGCCTCACCGGTAGAGATAATTTTGTTTTTAACTTTGATTTTCACCTTGTTGTATTCTGTCCTCTCAGTTGATTGAGTCATTCAAGTATATTAGAAAAGATAAACAAGAAATAAAAACATTCAGGGCGCCAAGTGCCACTATGGCAGATTTGAAAGGTTTGGCGGCACATGGTACAGATTCAAAAACCAATGATGCATTGGTGGACTCTTTTGAATATCCCAGACTTTATGCTTTCAAGTAAGTCAACAGTCTGGCTTGCTGCGGCGAGGAGGACAAAACCAAAGCCTTTAACATGCTGAACTGTACTTTAGCAAAAGCATATTAAGCAGCAAGAGTTCTGTTCCATCCTGTACAGCAAAACTAAAACGTGACGATCCAGTCTGCGAATGATTTCTAAATAGGGCCTCTTCATCACTGGGAACATCAGTCACAGCTGGCAGAGTCTTGGAAAATAAAGGGGGCAGATGGGCTGCAGAGAAGGGAGACTTGCTTACCTTGCCCTTAAGTTAAACATGGTGAGGACGATAAAGGAGGGTTGTCTTTATCCATAAGCTCCAAAGAAAGGTTGAAGTGCGAGTTAGTAAAAAAAATATATAAAAAAATCCGATCCTTAAATGGGATATAGCAGGCTATTGGAGATCTAGCGAGGCCCTCCTGATTTCAAAATGAATGGAAAAGGGATGGACAGTTAATCACTGGCCGAAGCAGTGGTCTATATGTCCAGAGGCTGCCCAAACAAATACAAGAGAATTTGAAGGCAGTGGAGAGAGCTTCACGCTATACTATGACTCTGCCATTAGGAGGGTGACCACATTTGAGGAGAGGCATAGCTCTAAACCCAGGGCATGGCGGCAGATATCTGAGGTGGACAGATCAACAACCAACCGTGCTCTATCTTGGTGATCACAGTGACTAAAAGAATATAGAGTACATGGAGAAGAGGACAAGTGTTAGTGGTGGGACAGTAATCTTTTGTACTACTGTTCTGCTGACAATTTAAAATTACAATAAAAAGATAATTTTTTTGAGTCAGGTCCTTCTTCTTCAGGGCCGGTGGGGTTGTCCAGCCTACTGGCAGGTGAGTGCCCAGAAATCACAGCTGAGGCTACCAAGGACTAGACCCCCCCCCCCCCACTCAAAACAAATCAGATGTGAGAGTCTTAATAACGGTTGATGTAACAACTTATTTGGGCTGTATTATGACCTGTTGGTTTGACTTCTCTTTCAGCAGTGCCGCCTCCAATTCTTCTTTGATTTGCAGAACTCTGCTTTTGCCCACCTCCCTTCTTGAAGACTTCTGTGTTTGAATTAAATATGGAACTCAGTGTCCATATACGGTTATATTGCTAAATGGTAAAGGGGTGGCAAAGTTACTGTAGACCACTATGCATCTGATATATGAATTTTATCACTCTACCTCCTCAGTCTCATCTGACAAATGTGAGTTTTTTTGGACTGTCCTACAGTTGTTCCTACATGGAGGTAAGTGACATACACCGAAAAACCACACCCATGTGGCCCCTCGTTGGATAGGTAGAATGTTAGGAGCAATAGAAATATCAGTGTTCTTACTCCCCTAATAAAGTGATACAGCCAGCTCAATTCCAACGTTTTATTATTTTCTTCTGGTGAGCTTAATTGAATGTTGGGCTATATAAACGCAGTACTAAAATGGTTGGGTGAATCCATGGTTGCAGGTAAGTAACTTCTTCTTGTCTCTGCTGAATGAGATACTGTTAATCTGATGCATAGTAGAGGTGGAATTCTCAAAGGGTTTTACTTGGTTTTGCAGGAAAGTTCCAGATGCAAGTTCTTCCACAGTGTGGGCATGCGGTCCACGAAGACGTGCCAGACAAAGTATGTTTTTCATCCTCCCCCACTGCAATCCCCAGCACCGCCTTTGTGTGGTATTTGAATGCTTGAAAGAGGTTTTTTTCAGTTTGTAAAACATATTGGTCATTTAGACCAGGCGCCCAATCAAATGTGGTTGAAAAACAGTATGTTCGAGGTATATGATGTGCAGATTACATACTGTGCATAGATGGCCACCTAGTGTTGGGCCCGGATGTTTGCAGTTTGTTTTTGTTGTAGAAAAGTCTTTGGAAGTCACGGGATAGGTGACTCCTCCTTTGGATGATACTGTGCAAGGGCATCGGCTCCATCCTCAGATTGTTTTTTTCCGCCACCGGGCTCGGATGTGTTTCCAGCGCTCCGTGTTAGAACCGATTTCCTTCGGCCCGCAATCCTCACCGACTTCTAAAATCTAGTTTTGAACGCTTTTCCAATCGACACTACTCTTTATCTTATCTTTCTTATCTTAATGGATTCTTGTATAGCGCGCTGACACCGAAAGGTTTCCTGGCGCTGACTGAGTGCAATGAGATGGGGAGACGGGGGTCTAGCCAGTCTGTGTGAAGAGGTGAGTTTTCTGAAAGCCAGGAGGGAATTGGCAGATTTGAGAGAGAGGGTTGAACATCGAGGATTCGATTCCGGTCGTCGACGAAGGCCTTCGGGCCCAACTAGGCCTCGACTCCAGCTCATGGAAAGGACGCCATTTAAAAAGTGTCCTCAATGTGGGTCGCACAGACGCATTAGAATCATTGATGCAGCACCTCCCTGATAAGTATAACGATAGAGCAAATAAGCTATCCAAGAAGGGAAAAATATTACAAACACCTCCATTCGTTGTGCACTTGATGCAGCAGACACTACCTCCAGAGCAGTTAACACCAGTGTTTTATTGCGTAGACATGCCTGGCTTCGTATATCAGGATTCAAACCTGAAGTCTAAAGTGCTATACTCGACCAACCATTCGATGAGCAACACTTATTCGGACCCACCGTAGATGTATCACTCGAAAAAATGAAAAAGTATACAGACACAGCCAAATCTATGGGAGCCTTGCAGTTGCAGGCTCCCAAACGTTCATTTCAATGCTCATCTTTTAGAGGCACCAACAGGTCCTCAGATACACCTTCCACCTCGTACAAAGCCCCTACACAATCCACCTATAGTAGGGGCTACCGAAGGGGTGGTTACAGAGATAACAAGGGCAGAGGCAAGAGCAACAAATCCCGCTCTGCCTCCACCCCTACCCAAAGACTCCCCTCGCCTCCACCCCTACCCATTCCACTCCTGTCGGGGGAAGACTTCAACAATATCTACCAGCCTGGAAAAACATCACATCAGACAGGTGGGTGCTTCAAATGATCCAATCGGGTTACTTTCTAGAATTAACACCCCCCCCCAAACATACCACCCAGACAGCATCCAATGTCACAAGAACATTTGACACTGCTCGGACGGTATCTCTCCTGCACAAAAATGCAATAGAAACAGTTCTAAAGCATCAGCAAAACAAAGGAGTATACTCCCTATATTTCTTAATCCCAAAGAAGGACGGATCTCTGAGACCTATCCTAAACCTCAGACCTCTAAACATTTACATACAATCGGATCACTTTCATATGGTCACACTTCAACAAGTTCTTCCGCTCCTGTTACAAAACAACTTCCTTGTCACTCTAGATCTCAAGGACGCCTAAATCCACATTCCCATCCACACAGAAAATATCTCAGATTTGTGCTAGACGAGCAGCACTACCAGTTCAAAGTTCTCCCATTCGGAGTCACAACCTCACCAAGGGTGTTTACCAAATGCCTAGCAGTAGTAGCAGCATATTCACGTCTTCCCATATCTGGACGACTGGCTCATCAAAGCCAGCTCATACAAATAGTGTGTACAACTCGCTCAGGCTACAATTCAACTGCTCCACAACTTGGGATTCACCGTAAATCACACCAAGTCACATCTGCTACCCTTGCACATACAACAATACCTCAGCGCTACAATAAACACCCAATTAACACTAGCTTATCCCTCTCCAGCCAGGATAACAAGTGTCCAAACCCTCCTAACAAGATTCAAACCGCAACACTCACTTCCAGCTCGAGTGTTCATGCAACTCATAGGAATGATGGCATCTTGCATATTCATAGTACCCCACGCGAGACTGCAAATGCGTCCACTTCAAGAGTGCCTAGCGCGCCACTGGAACCTGGCTCAAGGTCAATTAACAGACCTAGTGTTGGTAGACAGTCGGACTCATCGCTCTCTGGAATGGTGGAGCACAAAAAACCTTTCAAAAGGCCAACCGTTTCTAGAGCCAGATCCCCAAATAATCATGACGGCGGACTCCTCGCTCTCCGGCTGGGGAGCTCACCTACTTCATCACACCATGCAATGCAGGTGGACACCGCAACAAAAGTTACTCCACATCAATCACTTAGAGCTGCCAGCTGTTTTTCTAGCCCTAAAAGCATTCCAAAAACAAATATCAGGCAAAGCTGTCTTAGTCCGCACAGACAATATGACAGCCATGTACTACATAAACAAACAAGGAGGAACACGCTCTGCAGCTCTCTGTTAGCACAGCAGATATGGAGATGGGCTATACCCCTAAAGATCTTCTATTAGCCCAACATGTCCCAGGAATACAAAACAGCATAGCAGATCTGCTAAGTCGCCAAACACAGCAGATCCACGAGTGGGAACTTCATCCGCAAGTTCTTCAACCGTTTTTTCAAACGTGGGGATAATCTCAGATAGACCTCTTTGCCACCCACGAAAATGCAAAATGCCCAAAGTTCGCTGCCAGATACCCACACCCATTGTCCAAAGGCAATGCGATATGGATGAACTGGTCAGGACAATTTGCGTACGCTTTTCCTCCTCTCCCACTATTCCGTTAGTGGTACGCAAACTACAGCAACATTCCCTAACACACATTCTAGTAGCTCCAACTTGGGCCAGACAACCGTGGTACACCACGCGGCTGCAACTATCCGTGGTACCACACCAAAAACGAAGCCTATCTCCACGCCTATTAACACAGAACCATGGAGAGATCAGACACCCGGACCCAGCTCAGCTCAATCTAGCGATCTGGCTCCTGAAGTCATAGAGTTTGGGTACCTTAACCTTCCTCAAGAATGTATGAACGTTATCAAAGAGGCTAGACGTCCCACTACTAGAGCAAGTTATGGTGCTAAGTGGAAACGGTTTGTAATATACTGTCAAAACAACCATATAAATCCCCTAGATGTCTATTCAACACATCATAGGATACCTCTTACACCTTCAAAAGTGTACTTTAGCCTACACGTCTATCAGAATACACCTTGCTGCTATTGCAGCATACTTACAAAATAGACAACATCTATCTCTTTTTAGAGTAACAGCGATAAAGGCTTTCATGAAAGGACTTACAAGAATAATCCCTCCTAGAACACCACCTTCACCAGTGTGGAACGTTGTTCTCACACGTCTAATGGGACCTCCCTTTGAACCCTTATATAAATGTGAATTGCAATTCCTAACTTGGAAAGTAGCTTTCCTTGTAGCCATTACTTCTCTCAGAAGAGTTAGTGAACTGCAAGCATTTACCATTCAAGAACCTTTTTTGCAAATGCACCATAACAAAGTGGTTCTTCATACTAATCCTAAATTCCATCCAAAAGTCATTTCACCATTCCATCTAAATCAATCTGTTAAGCTGCCCGTATTCTTCTCTCAGCCACAAACAGTCGCAGAAAGAGCTCTACACACCTTAGATGTCAAAAGAGCATTACTGTATTACATAGAAAGAACACAAAGTTTTTGTAAAACAAAACAGCTTTTTGTGTCTTTTTCACCACCACATAAAGGCAACCCCATATCAAAGTCGGGGATAGCTAGGTGGATTGTTAAATGCGTACAAATATGTTACCATAAGCCAAACGTACGTTAACAATTCCTCCAAAAGCCCATTCTACAAGAAAAATAGGGGCTTCTATGGCATTCTTAGGGAACATTCCCCTAGATGATATGTGCAAAGCAGTTACATGGTCTGCACCGCACACATTCACAAAACACTATTGTGTAGATGTGCAAACTAAGCAACAAGCCACTGTGGGCCAGGCTGTACTAAAAACTCTGTTTCAAACAACTGCAACAGATACTCGTGGTCGCCGCTAAGGTGGGTACTGCTATACAATCTATGCACAGTGTGCAATCTGCAGCTCATATGCCTTGAACGGAAAATGTTACTTACCAGTATGCATCTGTTCTTTGCATGTAGAGCTGCAGAGTTACACACGCCCACCCACCTCCCCGGCTCCCTTTATCTGTTCCAGTATTATCTTAATTGGATACAAAACACATGGACATCACTTGTAAAGCTCCATCACTTCCCTAATGGCGAAAAACAATCTGGGGATGGAGCCAATGCCCATGCACAGTACCATCCAAAGGAGGAGTCCTCAATCCTGTGACTTCCAAAGACTTTTCTACAACAAAAACAAACTGCAAACATCCGGGCCCAACACTAGGTGGCCATCTATGCATAGTGTGTAACTCTGTAGCTGTACATGCCAAGAAGAGATGTATAATGGTAATTAGCATTTTCCTTACACCTGTTATTTTCCATTAACACCTTTCAGGAGCATAGTGCAGATTGTGCTCTACTTAATGTTTGCCCAGCAACTTACCATTATTTATTAGCTGTTGGTAACTACCTGTTCACAATATAAAGACTGGCTTTCAGTGAACGCAAAATGAGTGTTGCCAGGTGTGTACATAACTCCCCCTTTTTTTTTTTGCCACTGAGGTGTTAGTTTGCCATAACAACGCACCTGTCTGTCTCAAATCTTTTTTGCCCCCATAGGGTTTTGCCCTTCCCAGTCACACACTGGTCTAAATGGGCATGTTAATCTGAGTCCTCATTGAGTAGGTAACCAGTTCAATGCTTCTGTATTTTGTTGACTATGTATTTACTTAATTAAAGCCCAATTACTAAGACATACTTGTAAGCTGCTGCTCTGATATAACTTAAAAAGCATATTATTTCACAAAAAGAGAATGGCGTGCAAAGGACTGCCTGTTATCAGTGGTGGAGGTGGTCCTCATAATGGACTTCAAAATGCATGAAACTACCACATGGTAGAAATAGTGCACGTGCAAACCTGGATACCGAGCAGGATCTGCAGTTTTATAGAACACACAGAAATTGGCATACTGGAGGGATCTGCAGTCCTATTCTATAGCCAAATCTTCCTGTGCCGACAAGTCCTGGAGGTAATTTGAACAGCAAGCAAGTTGCAGGAAGCACGGGTAGGATGTGATGGCTCTAGTGCAAAGTCTTTTTAGTCTTTTGAAGTGCTCTTTGCCAGGTATTTAAATGATCTTTGTAATTTGGCACGGTATTGATCTGTCCCTGAAGGTGTTTACTAAAAGGATCCATCTCCTTTTCCTTACTTTGTATTTTACAGTATTTTATGTGGTAATATCTATTGATTTACAGTATTGTAGTGAACTCCTGCAGTTCTTCATAGCCACGCTTGTACTCTAGTCCAATTTCTTAAGAGCTTTTCAAAGTCCCACCCGAATCAGGTCATTCATTCAAATTCAAAAGTACTGACCTACCTCTCTAGTTTGATTCTCTAAGGACTGTTAATACTTTTTCTGCCTTTTTTATTAATTTTATGATTTGTTTTCAGGGCGCTTTGAAACGTGACTTGTTCGGAAATTATCTCTGTGTTATAATAAATGATGCAAATATAAAATACCATGATGCTCATTAATGTGGAGCTTTTCTGGTTGTTAATTGCCATGTGTGGTAGACTCAAGAGGTAAACTAGAAGTGCTGAGAAGTATGAGAAATGATAATATTGTGCTGATTGAGATCACTTATGATCTAAGATGTGTAGAACTTAAATCTGGACAGAGAAACTAAAAAAAAACAAAATAATTGCATGATCCGTTAAAAAAAAAAAAAAAATACAACTGGGTGTTCCGAGCAACTTTAAAACCAGAAAAGAAGAACATAACAGTGCTGTGAATTATAGCGACTGCAGTTTTTTTTTAACATATGAAGAATTCTACATTACTGAGTTTGCTTTGAAGTTATAAGAATTATGACGGCTCTATTTTTCTCACATATAAACAAATAGATTTTTAACGTTGGCATCAAATAACTTTGTAGACCAAACGGTGATTATTGATTGCGTTTATTTGAGTATACCTTTTTCTGATTCAGTGTTGTGATAAGTAGTTTTTCCAATACTTGCACAACAATTTTATATATTTTTTTCTGTTCTCTACCAAGTCATCATTATCTCTCCGTGGATATGGAGAATGTATTTTGTATCCTAAATGTTTGCTGTTGTATATTTACGTCTCATTGTTTCAATTTAGATTATATAGGTTTTTCATTGATGTATAAAGTGCACTATGTATGTGTGCTTCATATTCCACCACGTTGCGGTGGATTTTATTGCAGTCCAGTCGGTTCTGAATGTTGCCTCTAGATAACATCCATATTCTCAGTAATTTATTTGGATATCTACAGTCTTGCTCCTGCTTTTGCATGGGAGTTTTGCTCATCTCTTAGCAACCCCAGCTGCGCATTCAGGGCTAAGCTCGTTTTCCCAATAGATCAAAGTGTGCCTTAATATATATGTAGCAATACAGGTGGAGATGAGTACAAGGCAAAAGAAAAGTTCCTGATAATCTTTTTTTGTTTGTTTACAGGTTGCTGAAGCTGTGGCAACTTTCTTGATACGCCATAGGTTTGCCGAATCAGTGGGAGGATTCCAATGGTATTCTAATTTAATGCATTATGAAAATTCCTCCGTTCTCTCTGATTGTAGTGTGATTGCACATGCAGAATTTAGAAGACATTTTCTCACATTAATGGTTGCCTACTTTCCTATGATTATTTCTTCCAGCTGCATTTGCAATATAATTTTAATACCCAGTTAAGCTGGGGAAAAAAGGTAGAAAGGGCACATCGAAGTGGGGTATTGGATTATATGTTCTTGAAGCAGCAGATAGGGAGCCACCATAGACCTAGAGGTGGATAAATGAGGCTGGGTAAATGTGAGCCAAAAAACCCAAATACATTTGAAAAGTAAACTGAGCCATTAGTAGTAAAGACTGGATGGAAGCACAAGCAAGTGAAGGCCTAGAAAGTGAGTCGAAATATGGTGTTGCCAGGAGAAAATTGAAAATGTTATTGAATAGCAAAGTTAAAAATTAATGTATTACTTAAGTGAGTAAGAAGGAAGTATAAGTAAAAGAACAATAGTCCAAGTAAGAAAAGACTAATGAAAAGTAGCAAAGTAGCCCGAAGAGTGATACTAGAGCATTTGTGTGAATATGAATGAAATTGACAGTCAAGCGTGCAAGTCACCTACAGAATATGCTGGGGTAAATAGATTAAAGTCACACATGTCTGGTAAGGTTATACTTGAATGGGAACAGAGCAAGATGAAAAGGGACTGGAGAGAAAGGAAAAAAAATAGAGAATAACAATTTAAAAGATTTATGGATTATGATTTATGAAGTGAGAAGCCGTCCAAGGGTTGGCATTGGTTAAGCAGTTTGTACTCTTCACATGCTGGAAGTGGGTGCATGATGAGAAAGGTAATAGTGCTCTTCCTAATCTGGGTAGAAGTTATAGGACTAGCAAAATAACTAGCTGAAAAATGGGTAATGCACATAGAAAAAACCAAACCTATGACACCTGTTATTGGATGTCGTGCAGTAGAGGGTATGAGGAAGAGAGTAAGTTGGGTTAAGATATTAGACTAATGTGGAAGACAAGAGAACAATCGCGAACGTTCCATGCCTAAAAGAAGAAAAGGGAAGAAGGATATGGTGATCTTCCAAGTTGAAGTCTGTAGACAGATGATGAACCAAGATAACTTTATCATAAAGTGTATTGTGACTATCTGATTGGTGATGGTTTGTAGCAGACATGACAAAATAGTCTTAGAGTGCACAGGCCAAAAGCTAGCCTAACTGTGTTGGGACTGTGTCCAGAAAAGTACATTAAGTAGTGGATGATATGTTCCAAAAAGAGCAATGGTTTAAGCGAGGGATTTGTGTATAAACATGTGAACATTGTGGTAAAGAGGGAAACATTGGGTTACTTTGGAGTTCTGAACCCAAGACATAATGGAAATTTCAAAGCGGAAAGTCAAGAAGAAGGAATTGGAGTTGGCTTAACTAGACGGCAAGAAGCCTAAGAGAGATTTGTTTTGGGAATGAACTTAGTAGCAAAGTCGGAAGCCGAAAATGCAGAACTGGGAACAAAATGGGGAGAAGAAGAATTGTGCTGATTAAATATGTTTGAGAAGGAATGTAATTCTATGGTTGATTATGGTGAGCAGGCAGACGTGCAGAAGAGCAGAACTTTAGTGACGGAGGGAAAGTCTAATGAGTATGGGATTGAATAAATTGTGGATGGTGGAAAGTGTGAGGTGGGCGGGGTGGGATAAGGACAGAAGGAAATAGTTAGAAATAGATGAGGATTATGCTGATGCAATTAAACTGCAAAATGCTGAGCAGATAAAATCCAAACAGCCAGATTTATGGGAATGCATTGTTGGTATAGATGGTGAGATTCTAAATGGTATTGCATGAGTACTAAAAAAATGAAGTCGGCACTGAGACATAAGGACAAAGAATATGTAAGAAGTCTTTGTTCGAAGAAAAGCCCTGGCCTGTGGTACAAGGCTAATGATTAAGAAAATGGGGTATTGGTGATGAAATTATGCAGGATGTCATCACAATGTAAAAAATACTGGTTGTGACTGAGGAGAACTTGTCGGAATCAAGGAAGAAGGAATAATAAGAGTGTAGATTGTGCCAGAAGCTGCAGCTAGAGGTAGTGATCAAAGCAAGAATTGCAGAGTTCTATGGTAGTTTCCAGATTTCATTTGTGCTAAGTACTAGAGATTTAAGCTTGGAAACGATCAGAGTAAGTGCTGATTTCTCAGTGCGTTGGCAATCTAGACGGCAGAAGGAATGGGAGAAGGAAAGGATCAGGCAGATATGTTATGTGTACTACGCATTATGAATAGAAATGTAGTGAAAAAGGCAGAGAGATAGGAGCAAAATGTAGGTGCAGAAAGCAAACAAAAATAAACAAGCATTAAAATGGCCTTCCCCAGGCAAATAAGCAATGCCTTCTACACAAGGCGCCCAGAGGAGTTGATCCGTAAAAGCGGAGTTTGTGCTGGATAGAACTTTGCTATTAGTCATAGACCTACTGCTATTGCATAGATGGAGAAGCCTCTCTAATCACTGCAGGAACACAGCGAAATGACCAGGAGTGTTGGGAACAGGACTGCAGGGTGCTCTCCTCCATGCTGATGGCAGAGCATTGGCAGAGGAGAGCCAGAAAGATACAGAGAGCAGAGAACAAAAGGCTGCTCTAGCTACCTGTTTTAAGGAGCCCAACGCTCAGCTTTGGTTATTCCAGGTGATATACTGCACCCACTGCAGAGCTGCGCAAAAGCACTGTCTTCCATTTGTCGCAACTTTAGAGCAACTCCCTATTCATAAGTGTCGGGACAATAGAGCAATACATCATAGTTTTTTTCAACCTATTGTGGTTACAATGTATCCGGGTCACCACTTTGTGGTGCTGAAAAGGGTTCCATCTCTAACTACTCATGCTAAAAGTGTTGTCAATGTTAATTTTTAGTTCCATGTGTCGACTTAATTTCATCAAGGTTTTCATCCTTTTGAGCCGTCAAAGATTTGAATGTGAATAATTATATCTGAAATCTACTGTTTCGTTGAGTGTGTGTTCATGCTCATAAATGTACCTCGCGTAGTAAAATAAAAGTATTCAAGGACAGTGTTAACACAGGTTGCTGGGTGTAAGGATGGGTATGACAGCTAGAATTAGTGTGGGGTGACCGGTTGTTCCAAGTGGTGCAAAACTCTTGCTAAACTTCAGTAAGTTGTGTTGATATCTCAGTTTATTCTCTTTCTTCTAGTGTGTTTCCTGGCTGTTAGTATCCTGCGATCCTTCAGACTGGGTTCCGTTGTAAATATATTGCACCAGAGGCCACTGTGACGTACTCATATCCTCATCAATCCAGGCTCAGCAGAAAAGAATCAACATCCACTCATCCAGTGCACCTTGTTTGTCGGGCTGTGTGACCTATGGTGTAGATGTATTGACGAGACAGCATGCATGTGTGATGGTGAGACCTCCAAAGCTACTCGGGCTCCTGGAACAGGCCCTTTCCCGCTGCTTTTAAGTCTCAACGAGCACGTCTTTCCTAATTTTGCATCATTTGAAATTCTCAGGCATGGTTGTAAACCTCAGTGGGGCCGCAGCACAAACCCAGCTTTCCCCTAAGCCCTGCTTCCCTTTCACCAAATTCACTGAATTACTTACCCCCTCACACTTATCATGCCTTTTCATGTATGTGTTAAACCGTAGGTTGTATTTTTGTTGTGACATTTTGAAAGCTGACTTTACTAACACTTTTTTTTAAACTATTTTTTCTGACCCCTAAACACACATCCTAGAGGCTGTGATGGTCTATATTTTCCCTTTCTCAATCTTAACCTGTACTGAGGACTGTTCCCCATTACAGCACTGATGTGGGTCCATTTGAGCAAATTGAACTGCATCCATCCTTGCAAGTGGCAATTGCTAGGATTTTTGATCTAACTCAAGGCTGATGGAATGATTTTGTGTTGTAAAGCTTGGTTGGAACCCTGGATCTTTTTTATACTTGGAGGGCTTGTCATTGGTATATTTTCTATTCATGACAATAGCAATTTCCCATACTCCATGGTCAGTTCAGTGGTACTCTGTACAGTCCTTTCAACACAGTAGGACACGGCCTTTTTAGTTGATGGTGCTTTCTGATGTTCATGAAAGAAGGAAATGGAATTCTGCACCTCACGAAGCACCTACCAGCCTAGGTATTTTGTTGCTTTTAGTTCGGTCGGTTTCTTTTGTCTTCGAAACATCAAGATTATCTTAAAGTGAATGTAAAATGTTGTTAGTTCTCTCCAACACTTTTCATTCACCTTTCTAGGGCTCAGGACCTCTGCACTGCTTCAGCATTATATGTCACACTGATGAATGCTACCAGCTTCCCAGATTCTGCTCCATGTTTTGTACCGTCTTCCATGTTCAGAACTTTTTATGAAGAGGCACTTGATTTTTAGATGTGCTCTACAGACTGTTTTAAGATTTTCTTAACTATTTGGGTAAACCTTTGAGGCACGCCAAGCAAAATTCATTCTCTTTGTTGAAAGCACTGATTTTGTAGCTTTTATTTTTTTTTAAATAAGTATCTACTGCAGAACTAAATAGGTCACATCCATGTGCTTTAAGCAATAATGTATTTTTAAAGCAAGAGAACCCTGGAAGGCTTACAGATAAGGGTGTGTACTGTACAGCAAAGGCCTTTTACCATAAATATGATAATCATCTAATTTAAAAGGATGCTTTAGATGGGCACTTATACCTGTCCCAAGTAGATGGATATAATAACACCTAATTCTATGGGTGGACAGATATCTATCTCTGTACTGTAAACTTTATTCTTTGTTTATTCTTGTTTCAAGTGATTCTGGTAACCCTGGTTTCAGCGATTGTAGAAGAACAAGATCACAAAGGTTTATCTGTTTCCAGCAGATTTTGTTAGTACCTTTTGAATTCAGGTTCTGACTTCCAACAAGTTAGTACTGTTGTGGAGGTGTGCTGAGGGACACATGTGAGAGTGTTCATTTTTAAGATAGTGTAGAGGACTGACTCCACAGATATGCTGCCCAAGTATTTTTTAATTTTTTATTTAGGCTGAGTAAAATCACTCCTATGACCAGCCACCTTCTGCACACTAGATTGAAAGCTCTTTTGCTGTTTCATAGCGGACAGGTAACCATAGTGTAACAGCTAAGAAAATCAAGATCCAGATGAATGATCATGAGCCTTGATGGCCACCTGGCCATGTATCCCCTTTTGCCCCCACATAGTCATCTCTTTTCTTCTGGCCTGGTGAGACAGTAGCACATCTTATGTTCTGTTTTCAGTGCCGGGGTAAAGACTATGTATAAAGTTAGAATCTGGTGCGCATCTTCGTTTTACAGGCACTACTTCAGGGCAGTACATCATACTGTCAATTAGATAACAAGACCTGGGAGACCAATCGTGGGCTACCTGGATCACACTTAAATCTGTTAATTTTGTACTAATTTCCTCCAGTCATAGGTTTGTTCAATGTGTCTTGTTGTGGTACACTGGTTTTCACACAGAAAGCCCTGTAAATTGAGACCACTGCAGAAACCTTCCACTGACAATAGCAGCAATCCTTTGTTATTTTTTAACTTCTACGATAAGGTTTGTCCCCAAAAATGGATCTACCAAAAATATTGTCAGCTTCATATACAAATGCTGGTCCATTGGGTCTCATTTAGTTTGTCTCTATAGAGCCCTACCAATGCAGCCTTTATTGAAAAACACTAATCATGATGGCTTTTCTAAAATAAGTTCTAGAAAGTTGCTTTCCTTTCACAAGAATTGTAAGAGGAAGAAGAAAGAGATGGCAAACACTTGGGGATTGGTTGCTCCAGTCTTCGAACCAGCTCAGTGTGTTTCTCTCATTTGTGATTAGAGGTTCTCAGCTCACCACTTGTGAGTCCTTGAGTGTGTCTGATATAAGTGAATATTTCCCTTTTGGCATTCTGCAACATTGTTCGACAATCTTGAATGGATGTGGGCACAACCACCCACTCATCCACTGCCATTCATTAGAGTATCTTGAAGACCTTCTTTGTGGAGTTGTTCCTTGTTCTACTCTCCTACAGCTACATTTTGGAAAAGAGCAACAAAGCTCCCACAGGGCTGTCTTTGTAGACCCATTATTTGGGGTTGTTGCTTCACACCCTGAAACAGAGGAAGGAGTAGTGGCACGTGGCCTAGGCTGTGTGTGTCCTGTGCCTGAAAAGGTAAAACAGTCTCCCCTTCTGTGCGGATTACCTCGCTAAATCCTGTGGGAAAGCCCCTTTCGATCTAACACGAGAAGTAATGGAAGACAGCACACCACCTTTACCGATTTATTACTAAGGTGATGGAGGCCTTAAACATTTGATAACCAGAGCCTTAGAAGGACAGCAGTCTCTCTTCCCTGTGACTGGTAGGTCATTTACTATAGGTGTTCTTGGTGGAAAATGTAAGTGTACATGTCAGAACAATTGAGCCTGAAGGGAAAGACTCCTCTTTCCAAGGAGAGTTCATAGTCTTCGCTTTTGTCACCTCTGGGTTGTATGCCCTGACAGAAAATTGTGTTATAATTAACCCTTTGACCTTAACTTACCCTAATTGAAATAAACGTTTACCAAAACACTCCAGGCATACATTTTGCTGTCGGAGGAAAATGTCTATAACAACATTGTAATTAAGTGTAACTTACTGACCGCTTTAATTACACAGTAACCGTTTATATGTTTAAGCTGCAAATGGGTCTTCTGTTTTAGTTCAGTATTTGAGAAATAAAGTGAGGTGGCTAGTAGACTTTATTTTTCCCCAGACAGATTGTCAGCTCCAGGATTCTCCTTCAAGTGGATAGTCTTTACCATCTCACTAAACCCAGGTGTAATCCAGTAAGTGTCTTGAATGGTGTCGTTAATGGCTCGCAGAGGGTTGCCAACTTGCTTTACTGATCATGGAAGTCTCTTTATTAGTTATAGCCACTCGCAACAATCCAGAAAGAGGATCTGGTGTTAGGGTGATAGAAGGGTGGACATAGAATGAGTGCAGCAAATGTTTTCATACTTATTCTCTCAAGTCCATGTACGGGTCCTAGTATTGTAGGTTTGTTGCTTAAGAACTTCACTATATTCATCCAATTCTTATCAAAGAAAACTGTGTTTATGAAAGGCAAAGAGATTACACCAGATGTCTGTACCCAAGTAAACATGTTAGATTTCTTTATATGACTCTTTAGAAAAATGTTAAGCTTCTGTATTGCTTGGTTGACTCATTATGTTTTGACTCTTACTTATCTCATGTAGCTATGTAGGCGCAATCCTGCAAAAACGTTGTCATTGCCCTTTCAGATTCGGAAAGATACTTTAAGTGTCTCTTGAGTTGCTATTACAAAACCTTGTCATGTGTGAAATGGTTCTTTCACAGGAAAAGAATTGCATCACACCCACCCGTATTTCATTCTCGATGCCAGTTCATTAAATCTGTTAGTTTGTGTAAAAAAGAAATACAACCTGAATACTTCAAACTTTTCAAAGACCCATACAAGTATACACTTTAGACATGATCACAACAAGCAGTTACCACCACAGCCTTCATAATCACTGTGGCAGTGCAGCCTGAACCCATCTCTTCTGGAGGGTCCTATACTTGTTTCTAACTGTAATATCAAACTTTTATTTTCTCGCCTTGTCTCCTGTAGGACAGAAATAGTTATACAATATGGAAGTTGGGCATTTTCCAAGGTTCTACTCTGACTGTTATGGTATAACTAAACACACATTTACTCTTTTTAGAGGGGTTCATGGCATATTACTCTAGAGCCGAGGAAGTTTGTTGCATTGCTGAAAGATATGTTGTAGAGCTGTGAGATCCTTTAACAGGCTTGTTGTATTCTGCTTTAGTTTGTTTTGTTGGAATCCTCATATTTCACTTGGTAACCCCATGGACATTGCAAATTGGGCTGTACAATACTGCTACTCTGTTCTGCCTTGATGACTTTGACGGAGTCAGCAAACAGAGATTTACCTTTCTCAACAGATATTGTTAAAGAATTTCTATCATTTGTTCCATCTTAACAGAAATCACTTTTTTTTGTAAAGCATCATACTTTTTCTTACTACATTGCTCTTTGATACAAAATCTATGCTCTTTTATGACCCGACGTGCAGCCATGTAAGATACATTTTTTTTAATCACAAAAGACAAGCCTCATCATGACTGTAAACACTACAATTTGTAACCAACTTGAGCAAAATGCCATTTTTTTTATCACCTGACAGCCATTTGGACCATTTCCATGATACTTTGTGTTACCCATCTTGTACGGTCTCACCTGTGTTCTGCAGATTCCTGCATGATCTATTCTTACAGTTCAGAAGAAAGAATAATGGGCTAACGCAGTAAAATACCCCCTTTTAGGCTATTAAACTTTCTTTACTTACCAACTCCCAAACCACATTCTCCTGCTCAGCCATTATTAGTGTTCTGTCAGTTCTGCTAGTTACTATTGGAACTGAGAAATAAGATTTAAAGCAGCAGGCCCACACGTGCACAGAGAATGCCCGGACCTAACGTTTTTCCACACTGATGTTCGTTTTCTCAACGGTTAAAAGGAAATATAAGTGCATTGTGAGTTGGTAAAGGAAGAGTTTTTAATTGCGTTTAGGTATATACTTTTGTTTCAGAGCTTCCAACTTCTGTGCAGGCATACAGGAGAAGAGTTGTATGGACTTACATTATTGAAATAACTAATGATGAAGTTCATAAGATCTTTATTTAAGTCACTTTCTAAAATGTAAAATGTTAGCTAGAGCATTCCTCAGCAATGGAAATGAGATTTGAAAATTGAGACAAGTTATTAAATATATGTATGACTCATTCAAAACTACGGGATAATGCATAAATATATTGTTGGTTCCTCTTGCATTATTTACACACGTTTTCACCATGTGAATGCCATTGGATTTCTGTACTTCTAATATGAATATTAGCTCTTCAAAGGAATATTTTTTAGGCAGACATTGGTTGAAGGGGATACTTTTCAGAAGGTGTAACTTGTAGATTGGCAGCCACCACTGAGTTAAATCATGAATAAAGCTATAATCTTGCCCTTCCTATGCACAATTCATACTTGACCAATATATTCTGGGGCTGAATTCTGATTGCGTCCTTTCATGAAGATAACTTAAATTAATTATGACTGCTGAATCTACAATCAGGTAGCCGTCTCATTTAATTGGGTTTGTAGCAGGAAGTTGAAAGAATTGGCTCTCCATCCCTTGTTGCAGACCCACCAGTAGGCTATACTTTGCATTTTTTGCTCATTTTAGGTCACACCCTATCCTTGCAGCTTGAGGTCTCAAGATAGAATGTCTTCTAAAAAAAAAAAGGAAATTGGCTTATTAGTAGAAATTATTTGCTTTGCACCCCTTCTCCCTTGTTTACACATATGTGCATAGAGGGGGTTCATTGAGTGGGAGAGTTCAGTGGCTGATGGTATAGTGCTATCCCGAATCTGCGCTCTTTGGAAGAGAATTAGTCACAGCTATGTAAATGGCATATACATTTCTATAAATAGAACCAGGTTTAATTGTGTTTTTTCACTGGAGGTGTTTTATGTTACATTGAACTCAGAAGCACTTAAATGGACTCTATGCAGCATAAGGAAATAGTGCACTATCAGGATACAAAAAGAAAATCCCAAAGGCTAATCTCTTTAGGACTGTGTATAAAGAAATTCCGGGGCCTGTGCCCTTTCGGGGTTTCCTTGCAGTTTTGTGAGGATAACGTAAACATGACTTTGATTGTCTGTCAATACAATCTCAGTGTTATGCAGTGTTCAGTGGCAAACTCAATTTCTGTACATGTTTAACCTTGGTGGCCTCAAGGGTTATTCCAGAGTACTTTAGATGTGTTTATGGTATACAGGAGCTACCACACAGGTAGTAGCTGTGTGGTGCTCTAGATGGTGATCGGGGTGGAAATAAAACATGCTTCTTCGCATTTCCATTCACTTTAGGACTGGGCATGTGGAAATTAGGTTTTTTTGTTTTTTTATTCACTCTGGCATTGTTCCTTGTTAAGAAGAATAAAATGTTCAAAAACCTACTCATGTGCTTCACGATTCTTTCATTTCTTCTTGAGTGCAAAGGTCTCTGTGGTGTTTGAACCCCATATATTTAGCCATGAGCAGTTTCATGCCGAGTCCAATAAAGAAATCTAAAATGTTTGACTATGAAAAAGTATTTATGAAGAAGTTTCAAAATTTAGTCAGGTTATCCGTTTTCTGTACTGTGCCAACATGTTTACTGTAATCAGCTAAATGTTTTCTTTTTCTCTTATAGTTACAATCTCACAATTACATTTATCGATACATAAACATGTATCCAACATTTAAAAACATTCAGAAATGTAAGAATAACCACAACATTACCAGAAAAAGAGAAAACGGAGACCAGCAAGTTTAAAACAGAAAAATATAGAAAATAACTGCACTGCAAATAAAAACAGAAATTAACTGACAAAAATACCTTAATAAACTGTGGAAGTGTGGACCTAGCTGCATCTGTTAGGGCTGCTCTCTCTTAGAACTCCGCTCTCCCTGCGTTCCACTACTGTTATACTGCCACCACAAAGCCCAGCTGATGCAAAGAGGAGCCATGACCTCGGGATGACTCCTAGGAGTAGAAATCTGCCATGGCAATCTGTTTGGCAGTCTTGGTTAATGAAACAATGGACATTCTTAAAATGCGGCTTCATGCATTGCTGTAGCCTACAATGCTTGCTCAAACTGCATTGAAGGCGGAACTCCGCATAAGTGGCAGCATGTCCTCCTACTCGCATGGAAAGTACTCAATCTGGTGCTCCTCTGACAGAAGAACCCAAGTGTGTCCCAAGCAGAGAAGATAGACACCTGCCCCTATGTAGGGAACAAGCACACCACTGCAGCAAGACAGGTGATATCCAACTGGGGTATGGGGTTAGACCCCACTGGGGCGTGGGGCTGTAGGAGTTGAAATTACAGCATTGAAATGTAGTGGAGTACCAGTCTTGCTAGAGCTAAGGATCCCTTATGTCCTGCTTGGAGCTCGCTGTGCTTTAGGACTCCGACACTCAAAACTACTGAGGGAACTTCTATTCATAAAAGCAGGTGTTGTGAAACATAAACCTGACATCACACATTGGACTCACTGAATCGGCCTTAAACTGTAAAATACACCTGAAATGGCTGCTGAAGTGAAATCTGGGTGCTCGGATATAGGCTCCATCTAGATCAGGTTGGCTGCCAAGGTCTGGAGACAGAGGTGGGGAGGGATGTGGAGGACCAGCTGGAACATTAAAACAGGTCACTGACTGGAGTCAACAGTTATAGAACTTAAGCAAGAAAGCAGTTGATATTGAACACAGACTCCTTAGAAACAACATCAACATCTCAGGTGTAACTGAGGTTGCAGAAGACTACTTAATATGCATTTTGTCTACAGCCCGGATTTGACACACCAAACTTTTGTTCATCCTTCAAAATCCAAAGGAGTCCTCAAATAATGTACAGAAGCACTTTCAAAACAAACAGTGCACTGGCGGGTAATGGTATGTTTCCTAAGACAATCAATACAGGTAATTGCTGCTGTGAAAAAGTGAAACGGCCCTTTTCAATGCAAAAATCACAGGATGTGTGTATCGGCAGGTTGTCTGCTGCCTGTGGCCTCCATTTCCTGCTTATTTCAGCCTGATCCAGTGACACCTCAGCTGTCCAGGTTTTCCCATTAAATATTGTTCCTACCAACAGAAGCCCCACCCACTATAAGACCTACTTAATGCATGCCGCATCACAACCGCATCAATAGGCATCTGGACACCTGAGCCTGCCACTTTCCTGTGGCCTCCAGTTCCTGCTTGTTCCAGCCTGATCCAGTGACACAGCCTCTGCTCAGGTTTTCCGGCCTGGGTTTTCCCACTCTCCATTCTTCCCGCTGACGGATGTCCCACCCACCCAAGACCTACTTAATGCTGGCCACGCCGCGGTCAAGCTGTAGGCCTGACTGTCTACACCTTGACCACGCCTAGCACCACGACCCCTGGCCCTCTTACAACTCCAAAGATACACTGATCACCGAGCTCTACACCCTCGACACTGCAACAATCACTGTGCTGATCCACACTCCATGGTAGGACCTTTCATCTGCACCCACTGCCACTTAACCTGCCACAACACACACACCAGCCCGATCTTGAACACACCACAGACACCACCTGAACAAAAACATCAACTCGCATGCACCCTTCTCAACACACACACACTCTATGCAAACGCTACCGTGATTTGAGACTCCTCTCCAACCTCACACACGATGTCCTCTTCCTCACTGATACCTGGCTCACCCCACTTCCGTGCCTGACATCACCACAGCAATACCCAAAGGATTCAAGATCACTGACCGCATCTACAAGCCTGGCAGAAGGATCACCATCATACACAAGGAATTCATCCAGTGCACCACCACAAATGAGGCATAACCCCAGCCATGGAAAACCTCAACTTCCGACTCCAAACAGTCAGCAAAACCACCATCAGGGGCACCCTCGCCTACCATCCTCAAGGACTATGTCAGCAATTTCATCGCTCCCCTCGCCATTGTCTCCAACAACAAAATGTTCCTCTCCAAGCTCAACTTCCATTTCGACGACCACAATGACTTCAACACTACCGTGGAACTGAGCACCAATATTAGCATATAGGGGTGAAATATTTTGCCTTCTTGCCTTGATAATTGATTTTGAGCTGACCCCCTCTCCATTAATGACTTTGTTAGGCTACGCTGCAGATTTTGTGTTTTTTTAATGTAGTGCAAACTTCACCCAAATCGGGTACCAGAAAGCTTTACAGAGCACCAGTTACGTTACACGAGGACACATTAATTTTTTGGTTAGGCACAGGGAGATTAAGTGATTTGCCCAGAATCACAGGATGTTCAGCGTCATTGCCGAGACTCAACCCAGTTACCCAGATTTGAGGTCGACCGCCCTCGCCGTTAGGCCAACTCCTCTCCCTGTTAAACCACTGGATGCTGGAGTCGTCAATTTTCTGCTACCGCTCTACTCCTTATTAATCAATACGTTTCTAAATATTGGGGCAGCCCCACAACCCCAACAGTTAAGGCCTGAATTTAATGTATTGGGACACTAGCAACACTTATGCTTCCCTGCTACCACCCACCACCTAGGTCTAAAAACATCTACCAGCCACTTCGCTCCTACTTACTCCTGCACCCCAAGGAGATGGAGTGAATACAAGTTTGTTCAATGTAATATGCTGTCCCGGATGCACGCAGACTGATGGTAATGATGTGATGCTCTCTTGTTCTTTTCCAACTGTGAACTTTAAGGTGTATAGTGCTCAGTGTGATGATGTTGCTTTGACAGGCACTTTCCCATTGAGCCAAGCTTCTTTATATACCCTCTCCTCTTGGCTATAATTGAATAGTTCCTATACTGACCATGCTTCGATTTACACTCTAAATGATGCTACTACTGTAGCTCTAATGTGTCTTCCTGGATATACCTGTGTGTGTGTTTTTTTTTTTTTCTCTAACTTATTTCTTGGAAAATGCAATAAAAAAAAACTTGTAAGATCAAGTCGAATTCTTTTATAACTAATTCTCCAGATAGTCAAAACGGATCATCAGTGATGTCATTTGAGATGTCACCAGTAATGTCACTGACCATGTCATGAATGATCTAATATGTGACATCATCAGCAGTGGATTGCGGGTGCGCGAAATATAGTTGGTACAACTAACTATATAGGAGCAATTTCAATGGTTTTTTAAATGCTAATTCCTAACTATATAAGGCCTGAAACCTATGGTTTTTACAGTGAATTTCAAAGGTTTTTTTTAATGCTAATTCCTAACTATATAAGGCCTGAAACCTATGTTTTTTTCAGTGAATTCGCAAGGTTTTTTAAATGCTAATTCTATTAGTGGATAACGTTTAAATATGTTAATATCCTTGTGGGACCACCTGAGCAGCCCTAGGGGGTCAGGTTCTTTCTACCCTGCCCCCTTTTTGCATTCTACACATTTGTTTTTCTGCTTCTTTTGTGCCTCGGTCTAGCTAGCACAAGATGAATGCCAACACTTCCTGGTTAGAAGTATTGACAGCCAGTGAGCATGCTGCTTTCATGTGAAAGGCATGCTGATTGGCTGCCACTATCTGTCAACACTCCAAACCAGGAAGTGTTGGCAGCCATCTTGTGCCTCAGTAGAACCAAGGCACAAGAAAGCAGTGAAACAAAGGTGCAAAACACGCAAAGGAGGCAGGGTAGAAGCCCCCTGACACCCTAGGCCTGCTCAGGGGGTCCCACAAGGACCCCCCCAGGCCCAAAAATATTTTTTTTTCTGGTTTTCCCTGTGGTACGCTCAGGATATGCGTATCTGTAAGCGTACATGGGAACGCACCCAGCGCTTACCCCGCGAAAATTAAAAAAATATATATATATAGTATTTTTTTGCTCCACAGGGTCCTTCTAGGCCCCCCTCAGAAAACCTAGGGGGTCAGGTGGTGTCTACCCTGCCCCCTTATACCTACAGAGACACAAGATGGCGGACTCTCCGGACTGTTTAGAATGTTGACAGACACCCGAGAGCCAATCAGCTTTCCGCTGCGCGCCGGGTGCGCTCCCCGGTACGCGTACCCGTAAGCGCTGGAAGCGCGCATATAGATATATATGTGTTTTTTAACCTAATTTTCGTAAAAACCACTGGAGCAATTTTCACCAAATATAGAAAAGGCACTTCTGTGTACCAGTCCCTACAATTTTGCCAGGTTTGGTTTAATTCCGTTCAGCGGTTCGGGCTGTAGCCTTGTCTATTCGTCCTATGGAAATTAACATTGGGAAAACACGTTTTCTCGCCCCCCGCATGACGAATCCCCCCGGAACTTCCAGGGAAGGAGCGGAGCGGAGCTGGCCTAAATTTTGGAAAATTACATGCAAATTCCTCAACCGGTGCCAAAGTTATTCCCAATAGAAATTTGCGGATTTCCTATGGTAGCTAGGTACTAACTATATATACCTACTGGCTATCGCCAGTAGGTAATATATATATATATATATATATATATATTGGAAAAAAAACAGGTTAAAGTGACTTTATAGTTTATATGGGTAATAATGTCTAACTTAGCTTGTAAAAAAATAAAACCATAGAAATTCACTGAAAAACACGAAGATTATAGGGACGTTCTAGTTGGGTGAAGAAGTCACTTAAAACATACTGTTTTAAGCTAACAAAACTACTGAAATTCACCAGTTCTGTTTATCTCAAGAAATTGGAACTCATGCCCCTGCCTTGTATAGTCTTGTCATGTATTGGCATTTATATAGCGCACTACTTACCCGTAGGGTCCCAAGGCGCTTCGACCGCTGCGAAACCCTTCCTGGCTTCCCTGAGAGATGGTCCCTTAATGGGTATCTCCAGGGTGAGACCAGGCATCCCCGGCGGTCTGGTGGGGCCGTTAGTGAAGATGAGGCAAGCTAATGCCCAGAGTTGCCGAGTGTGATCGCTGATCAGAGTGGGCACCGAGGCGAGAGAATTATCGAGTCCGCTGACCCTGGTCCAGAAACCTGCCGCGCAGGGAATCGAACCCTGGTCCCGGGCCGTCCTCTGCTCTCGGGTCTGCCGCCTCTAACTAGTGAGCCACACTACTTCACTATCACTGATGTAGTTTCAGATGTTGAAGTCCTGTTATTAATGAGGTCACAGATCATGTCATGAGTGATATAATATGTGAGGTAAAATTAGCAGTGCTTGGCGAGGGAGCAAATAATATTGTATTACAATATGTAATGTCAGCTTCATGCTGCGCATGTCCAAGTCCTGTGATGAACCCCTCGTTGGCAGTCATTTGAGATGTCCCTTACCATGTCGTGAGTGATGTGATATGTGAGGTCATAAGCAGTGCTTTTCGAGAGCGTTCGTTATAGTTAGCTCATCTAACTATACCTGCTGAATTTCTCTGGTTTTGTACAAATGAAATTTGACCTTAACTATAATGTCACTGTAACCTTTGACTTTTTCAGTGAATATAAACAATTTTGCGTTGGTATTGCAATAGGGTGGTAAGTGTAATTTTAGGGGTGTGTAGGGGTATAAGGCGGTGAGGGTATTTTTAGGGTTTAGGTCTATAGGCTGGTTAGGGTAATTTTAGGATGTAGAGGTGGGTATAGGGTGGTAAGGGTATTTTTAGGGTTTTGAAAGGGTATGGGGTGGGAAGGATATTTTTTGGGTTATGGGGTGGGTAGGTTTATAGTGTGGTAAAGTTAATTTAAAAAAGCTGAGAGGTTTGGAAATTTATTTTAAATTATAGTCTAAATATATTTATATGTATTTTGGGGTGTAACTTCACTGTACTTAACTTATGTGATAAAAGCATGCACAGTAAAGATATGCGTGTGGTAAAGGATGCATGGTAAATGCATGTGTTGTAAAGTCATACATTCGACCAGTCACAACAGGCAGTTGGGTCTTGTATATTAATCATGCCAGGCCTTGCCTTTCACCCCTGCCACATGTTCCTCCTGCTCTAGAGTGACTTTTGGAGGATCAAGCTGCAATCATGATGGGCGAAGTCATGCTTCTCCTGTTCATTCTGTGGATGCTGTACTCGGAGAAAGGAGAAGCGTGCTACTACTTTGTACTATAGGAAGGCAGAGACCTCAGGCCTTCAATGGACCTCTAGCAATGAATTCCTTTTTAAGGAAACTCCCTTTATCTTGGTTTCTGTCTCGACATAGAAGACTGGATTGCGTCCCTGGAGTTGCAGCACGTGTATTGCAGTCTATTAGGCAGTACCTGCGGTTTGCAGTGTTGTGTATCCTGGGGGTCTCTGGCCAAGGTCTACATGGTTTGGGTTCCTAACCCACAGATGCAAGGACTTCGCTCAGTGCACCATCACTTAGGAAAGATTTCCAGGTTACTGGTCACTGAGCATTCTTGCAGGCTTGGTGTTTGTGCTTTCTGGATTACTAATAATCCCTTTAACTCAGAGACTTACTCATTGGTAATTCAAACAAGCTTTCATTAATGAGTTACACACTCAAGGCTCGATGGAAACGAAAAATGCATTTTGATATATTTGTTTACAATCGTTATTTAAAAACCCCCGAATCTAGTGCACACACCGTTGTATAGTAACATCTCAGGGAAGAAAAATTGGAAGCAGCTAAGAGTTGTATGAACAATGAAAACAACAGGGAAAAATTGTAACATCACAATTTGTGGCCCTAAAACCCTCACTTTTAAATAAGCCTATTTCAGAGGTGGTTCATGTAACTGGGACAACAAGGTTTGTTGTTTGTCTGGAAGAAGCTTGCCAGCTATTTTGAGCTCCAGGGCAAGGACATTCTGTCTGTGGGAGAACACAATCCTAGCACAGGTCAGTGCAGCAGAACCTCGGAAGAGTGCAGCAGCTTCGGTTAATGTAATGGAATCCGGGGCTATTCCTATCTGCAGATTCCTTACAATAGAATATGCTCCAGGTGTCAAACTGGATCTTGCTAGTTTTTGAGCAGCCCCTCTGCGTGCCAGTAGGTAGCATCCATCTGGTAGTCTTTGCCGTAATTGACGTGTGTGGCACCTATATAAGCACCACCCCAGCATGATGACATCAGTTCATTTCTTTCCACACCAGTCAGCGCAGATCCAGAGAGAAAGAGCTACCTCTATCCACTTTTTGGTAACTTCTTTTGACTTTTTGTCAAGCCTTTTTTCAAGAATTTGTCTCCCGGTGTGTGTAGGGATGTCCTGCCCAGCCCAAAAAAAGGTGGGGTTTAAACTCTGTGATCCCTGTTTCAGACAGATGTCTGTGACAGACTCCATCTGGTTTGCCTTTGATGCTTGTAGCCGGATCACAACTCTAAGACTTGTGTGAGGACCGGCGAAGGAGCGGCACCCCACTGCTCTCTGGGCAGTTCAAAAAGGGAAAATAAAATAACGCAGTTATTTTTTTTTTTCTACTGCAGTGGCTTAGTTTATGTGAGAGCAGGACTGGTCTCCATGATGCCATAGCACTGCAGGTGGAGGAGTAGTGGACACTCTGTAAGGGCGAATGAAGGTTTGGCCAGCTGTCTCGGGCCGGCCAAACAGTCCTGTGCACTTGAATGAGCGCCACAAAGGGTGTATTACAGCCTTGGTGGAGAACATGCCCAGGCTCCCACTGCCTGTCTGAGCACTGAACCATGGCGCTCAGACCCATTACAACGCTGTATTGCAGCATTGTGATTGCCTATGGGGAGCCGGGTGCTTCCTACTGCCCTACTGGGACTCCAGATAGGAAGAAGATTAAGAGGACAGATATCAAAGGCGAGATGGAGGCAGTCTGTAGCCAGGTAAGTGTTTTTTCTTTTCTTTTAAATCCCCCCTGCCCCACCACCGTCCGGTAGCAGCCTCTCCTGGGGGGGACTGCCACGCCATGAACCCCAATGTGTTGAGGGAGTGCTCCCTGAAGTTCCTGCTAGCCTGACAGCAGTTGCTTCCACAACACTCTAAGACCTGGTCATGAGGAAGGTCTCAGACCCGTTTGCAGAGTTGTTCCAGGCACACGTCATTGCTCTCTTCAACTTCACCTTGCTGATCCAGGTCATTGGACGAGATGTGGGAACGACGTCCCTCTAGGCCAGACTCTCATATGCTGCTCACTTCGGGTCTGTTCTGGAGCTGGAGCAACACTCGCCCAACTCTTGGGAATTTTATAAGACCATGCACCGAATTTTGGGTGGGCAGACCCCTCTAAAGTGCATTTGGGCCCCATGGGTTCAGCAGGAGGTCCCACTGGGTTTCCTCTGACGTGTCAGACCTCAGTGCCAATCGGACCCCCAAGATCCGGTTCTATTGCCAGAGAGACTCCGATCATAAGACCGCAACCTTTCCCGGAGGTTGTTTAAGCGACCTTGTTCCTGGCATCGGTGAAGCCGACCCCAGAATCATACCTAACTCCAATACAGAGGTGAATCGGTGTCTGACATTGACTCCGGCACCCGCTGGAACTCAACTATCTGAATCTGAGCCACACCCCACTTTTTTCAACAGACCTCAGGAGAAGTATGATTGGGGAGGATCGCAACCTTCTTGGGGTCGAAGAGAACTGGTACAAGGAACTGGCAGATGCCACTGGTTTGGACACCTCATCAGACACTGGCCGAGTCTCCTCCTAGTGCGACTATGGAAGAATGGGCTTGAATTACTATGGTGGTGAGAAGGGTACCTGAGGCCTTGGACCTTACGGTGCCCTGGGCGGGCTGCCTATATGAATGCCTTGACGGAGGTGCTTCAACATGGAATCACCCACTCAGAACCTCTCCTCCCCTTTAACGAAGCCCTCACTGGTGTCCTGCTTGGGATATGGGCCAAGCTCTGCACAGGGGTGCCTGTGCATGGCAAAAAAACTGCCCCATCACCCAGCTCCTGTAGACCCAGCTTTTCTCGCCCAGCACCCCACCCCAGATAGTCTTGTTGTCCAGGCCTCCACATCCAAGCTAAACCCTGATGCTTTCCCTACCACTGCACTGAATACTGAATCTAAGAGGCTGGACACCTTCGGCAAGCAGATGTTCTCTTCTTCCAGCCTTGCACTGCAGTTGGTGAACACAGGTGTCTTTTTTTAGGCTGATATACCCACATTGTTTGGAATTTGGTTACGTTGCTTATGGTCTGGGAGGAGGTCTGGCCATTCTAACAGGCAAATGCTGATGGCAAAGATACAGCAAAGTTCACCATTCACTACAGACTGGATACAACCGACTTGCTATGCAGAATGATTGCATCATCAGTGGCAACTAGATACCATGCTTGGCTGAGGTCTACTGGCTTTTCGGGGGATGCCCAGGCATCCATTGTGAACATGCCCTACGAGAGGAGCTCGAGATACTTACCAACTAATTATCCAGACAAATAGCATCAGAAGAATGGGATGTTATTTTGAAAGAGCTTAACGGTAAACTGGATAAATATGGCAAAGAAACTCAGGATCGGAAACTTTGCAAATTCAAACAAGTCACCATAGACTACAAGTTAAATGAGGTATACACTTGGGCAGAGGTGTACGCTCAACGTAGACCTCCCCAAGAGTGGTTACATCATCACAAGAAAGTGTTGTCTCGGATCAAGACCTTACTTTGTCACGGCAACCACCAACAGTGACAACAACATCAATGGCTAGTGAAGGAAGTGCAGCACAAGCTTCTGGCAGTCAAGATACTGCACAGCCAAGTTTTTTAGCCAAGGGTCAAGCCACAGGCAAACCACCAGAAGAGACAGAAACAAGTAAACCAGGAGTGGTAAAAGACACATACAATAACAAGGGGAGCCAAGAGGGAAAAACGGGTACCAAAGGGATAGCCCTCCACTCAATGCAATTCAATAACAAAAAATCCCTGTACCCTGGACCTTAGTTAGCAATCGTCTGTTAGGCATGAGAACATAATGTGCTGGAATAATCTATCATAAAGTTCCAGACTCACCCCCTCTCAATTCTATGGTTGGGTTTGTATTCTCTAATGCCCTACTGTCCATACCAAACCACTGTTTGTAACTACTAATAGGAAATTCCAGTGTGTATTCAACTCAACATATCCTATGATGTCTGCCCTACTGGGACAATCCATCCACCCACACTTAAACAATCAAAACAAAAAATGTGTGGCGGAGAGGAAGGCACCTCACGGGCGAACACCCTCGGGGAATTTGGCAGATGTTACCAATACTATGCCCCTTTCTCATCATTGGTTGCCATTCCTTTTCCAGGAGAAAATGGTGTCCCAACACAAAAGTGTAAAACAAGAAGTGTAAAACAAGAAGGTGCTAGACAAGGAGCTCAAAAGATAGCTCCCTGATGTGACGAACAATACAGAGTGAAAGTAAAATCAACAGTCACACCAACTGTACCACTTTATTACTAGATAGGTTTCGCAAAAAAGTCAGCAAGAAAAATAACTTCCATTGTCAATATAAACTTGATATCTTAACAGCCATGAATTTATGTTCAGATGGGGCTCGAGACCTAAAATACTAAGATAGTGGGCTGCCGCTTTATATAATTTCACTCTAATATGGCGCCCGTACTATTGCATAAAGGACGAGCGCTCGATCGGCTCGTTGCTAAGTTAACGTGCCCTCCCAGTCACGTGACCTCCCTCCCGATCACGTGACCGGCCGCGTTCGTGAGCAATAACATCCGTACAAACTTTAAAAGACGCGGACGGTTGTTCGATGGCGTTCCTGGGATGATTGAAGGTCCCGTTACCATAACTGTACGGTAAGGAGTTGGGGCCGTCGTGGAGGCGCTAGGCTCTTCACTTGCGGAGAAGGAAATTCTATTGAGTGAGCATTATATATGGCTTTTACCTCTGTGGCAAGTTTCCTGTTGATAAAAGCGCATTCAAGAATGGTTTTAAATAGAGTCTACTGCCAAACATTGTAATGCAGTGTGGTGTACGTGTGTTTGGTGTGAAAACAAACACCGGTAGAGACTGGTCTTGTCTGAAACTTTTTTGCGAAACCTTCTTGTACAACTGGGTCTTCTATCTAGTTGTTTAGAAACTATACCTTGAAACAAAACGTTATGTTTTTTAATATGAAAACCCGTGCTGGAAGTACGTTACATCTCACATGGGGTTTAAAAATTTGGATGAAACTTTTGAGAGACAAATTAATAACGATGATTTGATGCATGTCTTTTTAATACATTAGTACACATCATGATAGTGGTACTTCTTGGGTGGGGTATTCTCTTTCTAACCACATCTGAATTACTTGCAGATTCATACTACATTCTACAGTAGGGCGGATAATTGCCTGACCGGCTGGTATGAGAGGATATGGCTGGTTGAGGGTAATGTTCCCCTTAATTTTCCATCGTAGATTTTGAAAAATGTGGAGATAGGTCTGGTCCAGAATTAGTTCTAATTGGTTTTAAATGTGTTTTTCAACTCAACAGTTCCCTGATTTAAAGATGTCCAACGCTGGTGCGGTGACAGAGTGGTGAACCCTGATGAATCTGCCATAAAATTTAGTGGGCAGTGAAACATGTTGGTTACAGGTAGTGGTATGCGACAGTAAGCTACCAGCCTTTTTAACTCATCAGTACACACCTTATTTAGTAATATAGTGGTACAGTTGGTGTGACTGTTGATTTTACTTTTACTCTGTATTGTTCGTCACATCAGGGAGCTCTCTTTTGAGCTCCTTGTGTAGCACCTTCTTGTTTTACACTTTTGTGTTGTGACACCATTTTCTCCTGGAAAAGGAATGGCAACCAATGATGAGAAAGGGGCATAGTATTGGTAACATCTGCCAAATTCCCCGAGGGTGTTCGCACGTGAGGTGCCTTCCTCTCCGCCACACATTTTTTGTTTTGATTGTTTAAGTGTGGGTAGATGGATTGCCCCAGTAGGGCAGACATCATAGGATATGTCGAGTTGAATACACACTGGAATTTCCTATTAGTAGTTACAAACAGTTGTTTGGTATGGACAGTAGGGCATTAGAGAATACACACCCAACCATAGAATTGAGAGGGGGTGAGTCTGAAACTTTATGATAGATTATTCCAGCACATTATTTTCTCATGCCTAACAGACGATTGCTAACTAAGGTCCAGGGTACAGGGATTTTTTGTTATTGAAGTGGTAAAAGACACAGTCAGCTCGAATCTACAGAGCAAGGGCAACCCCGAGTGATAAACATTTCATCGAAAACTTTAAGCAAACAACAATTACAAACACTGCAAAGAGGAACAAGCTTTGTACCCACATACTCGAGCAATCATTTTGATACCGACATAGGTTTCTTCAGATTTATGCGTTCTCTACGTTTGAGACACTTTTTCAACAACATAGTCCCAACTCTGTCAGAGTTTCCACAAACAACAACAAGTGAATACAAAGAATTCAAACCACCAAGCACGTTCATCCCACCAGTATCGCACAAACTTTTGGATACATTCAAAATATTGGTCAAACAAGATCTTCAGAAAATCAACTGGAATAAAAACAAGAGAAAAAACATCAATAAACATGAGGAGAACATCATTAAAGAATTGGCTAATGAATGTTCAATAACGATCCAATCAGCGGATAAGGGTGGAGCCCTGGTGATCATGGATACCACATTCTACGAAGCTAAAGTACTTGAACAGATCAAAGACAAGTCTACATACCTCAAATTATCAGAAGATCCCCTGAAAGATATCAGAAGCATGTTGGAATCCATCCTAGAAAATCGGCCTACCAGGAACCTAAGATCTTCAGGTACGATGCTGTTCAAAATCCCTAAGATCACTAGAGCCAAGATGGGTGGTTCCTCGTTCAGATACTTGGCTGCCAAGGGCTGGAATGAACTCCCTCTCGAGATGCGTATGGAACCCTCTGAAATTAGATTTCGAGGAAAACTTAAAACTTTCCTCTTTCCCTGCATCTAATCTCCTGCACCTCCCTTGCCCATGTCCGTTCTACCTGTGTTTATCCCTCTGATCTCCTTTGCGGTTTTCAGCGCGGGGACACTCTGTTTTTGAGTAACCAGGCGCTCTATAAATGGTTTCTATTCTATTCTATAGAAAAAGCATTTGATATGGGTTAGATTAACAGTAACACCGAACAATTCTTGAGAACAACTCTACCAAGGTGTCCTCGAATTTACATGTTACCCAAGATTCACAAGAATCTCCAAAATCCTCCACTCCGACCTATCGTCAGTGGGTGCGGATCCATCTTTGAGCCCCTAGGGCGGTACATAGATGAATTTTTACAGCCGTTCGTACAAAGCTGGACTACACATTTGAAGGACACCACCCATTTTTTACAATTGCTGCAAAGCAGCACCATAAACTTAAACAACGTGAATCTGTGTACAATCGATGTAACTTCTTTATATACTTCCATACCCATTGAGGAAGGCATTGAAGCATGCGAATGGGCCTTACTACAAACCCCACAAATGGCTGCACATTAAGTGTTCTTGCTAGAACTACTACAATTCTGTTTACGCCATTCATATTTTTCATGGAAATCAGACTACTTTCTACAAATCAGTGGAACCTCCATGGGTTTTGCGGGTGCTCCCGTTTTTTGCAAAAGCCTTCATGGACAAGTTCGAAAACGACTTCATCTTGTCAGACACGAATTGGAAGCAACACACAATTTTCTTTAAGAGATTCATAGATGACATTTTTCTTTTATGATATGGACCCAAAGAAATTCTCCATAAACAAATCAGAGATCTCAACACCAAGAACAGCAGGATTTAATTTACATCTCTTACTGATTGCAAACAGATCCCATTTTTGGATGTCATGGTATATATCAATGAACAAAAACTTGAAACCAGAGTTTTCCACAAACCTACGGATCGCAATAACACATTGTTATTCACTAGTTTTCACCCTCAAGCCCTTATGCGAAATTTGCCGTTCTCACAATTTCTAAGAGCAAAACGTATCTCTTCAACAGAAAAGGCATTGAACCAAGAAATAAAGTCCCAAAAACTCCGATTCACATAGCGTGGATATCCACCAGAAATCATAGAACAGGCCGAGGGCAGAATGCATGGAATGTCAAGGGCCCGACTGTTGCAACCCAAAGTTAAACTTAAACAAGAAAGAATGGTATTTGCTACTAAATTTTCTACACAATCCTCACAGATGATTAAAACCATAATCAATAAGCGATGAGAATTGTTACAAACGGAGGATGATTTCAAAGGATTATTCAAAGATCAACCATTTTTCGCCTACAACTTCAGCAGGAATCTTAAAGAGTTGGTAACCAAAGCCAAGATTTCAAAACCACAAATACATACAACACAGTCCGGAATGAAAAAATTCACAAATTGTGTCCATTGCAACAATTCTGTATAACATCCAAAATCTGGCAAGACAGTGAAAATCCGCAATTCGGCAGATTGGAACTCAACACATGTAGTATACAGCAACAAATACCCATGTGGCAAGATATACATAGGTAAAACAGACAGAAAAATACAAATTCGGATATCAGAACATAAGTCGTATTCGCAACAAATCAACAACATCCAGTCTAGCGTCACACTGGACGGAAATGAACCATACTACCCCCCAATTAGGATTTCAAGTTCTGGAAGTCATCAACCAAGTACCAGACCAAGACAATAACAAATGGTTGTCACAGAGAGAAATATGGTGGATTAAATACATGGATACTATGATACCTAAAGGTCTGAATGATAAACTAGATATTGTTTGTTTCCTGTAACCGGTTCAGACCTAGTTAATTTGTTATCACTGGCAGCAGAGCTATCAATAATCAGATTTATCATTCAATATCAGCCATATTTTGAATAGACAAACAGTTGACCCACTCATTAACGAATTATTCGCTACCTAAATTTTAGAGCGGTGCGCCAATTAATACCCTATATAGGTCCTCATTCAGAAAAATTTCAGTACCGTTTCATCTCTCCACATTCTTAAACACCGTCCTAGATTATAATAAACCTATGAAATTTATTAGAAGAGATTTTTCAACATCAAGAAATGTAACAATGATAACCTGTGCATGCTTTTAATAAGACATAATGCCATTGTAATATGTTGTAGTTGTCATCCAAGCTAATGCCCACACAATTTTCATTTCTGCATGATCTATTTAAATCTTTCATATCAATATCACATATTGGGTGAGGATTTCTTTTATTTCAGTGTTAATTATAACTAGAAGCAATTAGTTGCTTCGTTTATATACACAGGTTTCAGTTTTTTTCATTATTTCTCGAAGTTCACCGCTCCAAAGTGGCCATCGTTTTCCGCTATTGTTTATCTCGTTTGTAATCTCACGCGACTTTGTCTCTAAACTCTTATGTTAATCGTACTCCCCTTAACCCGTATGGGTTATTCACCAGCAACATTTCTACACTCTTACATCTTCGAAATATCTTGTTTTTACTCTTATTCGCATTCATGCTATACCGCTAATATTAGCCAGTTCGTCACTTAGTATCTTGACCAGCTCAAGATGGCCAACATAATACCAGTCGAGACATGTCCGCCTTCTAGATTTACGGGAGACACGGAAGCATATATACTTCATCCGGAACTAACCACATTGTGTTCCAGGTTATGCTGAGGCACTCGCACGGAATTCTGATACACTTTGTTAGACCTGGCACCTTGGCGTGAGTCTCCCTTCCACTTTTTGCTGATGTGCCTCCGATGTTTTGCTGGTTTTCCGATACTCAGGTCACTGAGCCATGGCTGACCCGTGCCGCAGTGCAAGTGCTCCCTACTGTAAATTGTACATGCGATTGGTATCCATGATTGGTGCATTGGATTTACTGTTAGTCCCTAGTAACGCGCACTAGAGAGTGCCGGGGCTTGTAGATGCCAATACTGCTGGTGGGCCTGCAGCGCTGGTTGCGCCACCCATCGAAGCAGCCGTAAAGATATGTCTGGGAACTGCGACCGCAGAACCCGCGTGCGGTCTCGTACTGTCACGCTAGCTGGGCAAGTGCACCCACTTGCCAGCCCCTGAACCTTCCCTTGACTGCATATTAGTCACCCCTATGGTAGGCCTGCGGGCAGGGTTCATTGTAGGTGTAAGGTAGGACAAGCCCTGATGTGTGTGGCATGTCCTAGTAGTGACTTACAACCAAAACCGTATTTCACTATTGAAGGCTACCTGTTCCATTAGGCCAGACTGAGCTGCTGGAATTATTACACCCTATATTCCCAGCAGGCTCAAGGAGCATGGTAGCGAGTCGTGTTTAGTATGCCTGAACTCAGGATGATAAAATATTTCTTGTAGTCCAGTTTATTTTGGTATCCTGGGTTTGCAAATGCTACTTTTAGAAAGTTAGCATTTGCTTGACTAACCATTTCAGTCCGCCTCTGCTGGTATGTGTATCTGACTGTCTGGGATGTGTGAGTGACAGGGCTGGGGAGATGACAGGTGGTGAATGCGCAGATTACACCTTAGTGGGAGGTAGGAGTGGCTCTTGACTCTGGATCTTGCTGTGCTCTGCCACCACAATGCTGGCTCCACCCTCCTGGGGAGCGACTGATGACTCAGCCGACATCTGGCCCAGGAAGGGCGAAGCCCCATCAACAAGGTACTCTGGCTACCCCTGTCCGCACAATGCTGGCTCCACCTCCTGTGGGGCGTCTGATGCGCCTGCCCCTCACACTGAAAGCAGAAGCCGGAGTACACCCTCCAGAGTACTCAAGGACTGAAAGTGGCTATGCAAAGGCCCCCCTGGCCTGCGAGAACAAAAGAAATGCCGTATAAAAGAAGGAGCCCTGCTCCTTGAAAGTTAGATCCAGTTTGGGCTACAGAAGGAACTCTGCCCGACGAGAAGGACCGCGAGGGACAAGGAAGAGTGCTGGCTCTTGCCTGTGTCTAGGTGCCTTGCTGCCGAAGGAGAGGAAAGGAAAGACTACGAGAAGACTTTTTGCTTTATAAGACTTTGTGCCAAACTTTGCTGAAACGATCTCCAAGGGCTTGCTCTGAACTTGCCCCCTGACCAGCGCCCCAGGACCAGTGGACGCTACATCCTGAAGAAAGCGACTGTGGGTGCTGCTTATCGCCGCAGTACCGACGGAGGAATCTCCTCCAAGGCAACGACATCCACCTGACCACCGTGACCGGGGCCCAAAGCAAACGCGAAAGCAAAGCGAGGTCCAGCCGCCGCTGGACCGAACACCGTGACCGCAACTGCACCGGGAGCCCGAGAGCAAAGCGAAGGAGGACCCGTCCGGTCCGAGCTCTCGAGTTGACTGCGCCACGAGCAGCCAATCCACTTGCGAGGACAGACAGTTGCCCTGTGAGAGTCCGCTGGGTCGGTAACTTGCCCGACAGCTCAGCTGTGAGCGCACAGCTGCACCGGCACTTGGCTGGGTACGTCCTGCACTTGAGGACCGTACTGCCACTTGCCGTCCCCGCACAGCCGCCGCCTACAGGGACGGAGCGAACGACGAGGAGAGGACCCTGCCGCCACAGAGCACTGCTGCCCCGGATGACCCGTGACCTGCTCGGCTGAGAGCCGCAACGAACAGCGACCCCGGGAAGGCAACGCGACGTGGGACAGCTCCCCTGGAAGCCGTCCGCTCCACAAGAACTTTGTTGAACCGGCCAGAAGGCCCGAAAGAACACTTATTGCTCAAAAGAACTGTGGCAACCTGAACTAAGTAACTTGGAACCGTTATTTTAAAGTCTGATAACTGTATTCACTTACCTGCTTGAAGTTTATATAAAGAGATATATTTTCAACGAATACAGTTTGGTCTCATTTTGTGGTGGGTTGGTTGTGACGGTGTAATATTGCAAGTGTTTAACCCCATATGCCCCAAAGATTAGCCTTCGACTGCTTAAGCCACACTACCTAGAGGGTAAGCAGAGGTTGTCTGGAAGGTAACCCTCAGCCCTGACGAGGAAGAGAGAGTCCCTGCTTGTCGCTAGTGTCGCCACTGCGCCAACTAGAGCCTCCCCCTTCCTACATTGGACGCAGCGGTGAGGATTTTTCGAATTTACACTTGCGATATTTATACCTGAGCTTCTGACCACTGCACAGTGATTACAGTCCGGTTACTTAGCCACAGACTTTGCTTTTGAATTCTGCCGAAAAAAGAAGATTCCGAGTGTGAGAACCATGTCTGGCGCGAAGAGCCTGGATGGAACGGAGTCCACGACCTCGGAGGTGTTGGAGGTCGAGTGGGACGCCGCAAAGCTGGATAAATACACCAAGGATGAGCTGAAGTTTTTTTGCAGAAAACTCAAGGTTCCGCACACCGGTTGCAAGAACAAGCCACAACTCTACAAGGCTCTGAACGCCTGGTTAGAGTCCAGGAAGGCCCCGGAGGATCAAGATGCCCTCGTGGAGCAAGAGGCAACCGAGGAGCAGAATGCACCTGTGGATCTGGTGGATCTCGAAAGGCCAGACAGCTTGCACAGCTTTGGTAAAGGCCTGTCGCCAGAGGAGCTGGCAGACAGGAAAGAAACAAGGAATCACGAGAGAAAGCTGGCAGAATTGAAAATCCAACTGGAGCTTGAAACAAAAAGAATGGCGCTGGAAGAGCGAAAGCACCAGATGGATTACGAAGTGAAAATGAGGGAGATAAGCCTGAAAGAAAGAGGCTTGGAGAATCCTCCCTCTGGTGGCAGCACATCGCCAGTGCAGGTAGAGTCAAGAGTGCACATCCCGAAGGACGTAGTTAAGGAGTTCTTTAAGGGGGATGACATAGGACAGTGGTTTAGGGCATACGAGGTAGCCATGTCCTCCCACCGGGTCCCTGACAAGGATTGGGGAGCGGGGTTGTGGGGAAGGTTCCTTAGCGAAGTGCGAGATACCTTACTAGATTTGTCCGTTGAAAATCAGAGATCCTATTCCCACATGAAAGAAGCTTTAATGAACAGGTACGGGCTTACCCCTGAAATGTATAGACAGAAGTTTAGGGGATGTACTAAGCGGCCTGGGAATACGTATGTGGAGTATGTGACGTACTTTTGCAGAGCACTGGATGGTTGGGTGAAGGGTAGCAAAGTGAATGATTTTCAAGGTCTCTTTGATTTGATTGCATGGGAGCACTTGTCTGATCACTGTTTTCCTGAGTTACGCCAACACCTGATCGATAGCAAGCTGTCCAACCCGAGGAAGCTTGTTGAGGAGGCGGACCGCTGGCTCAGCACCAGGGTCCACAAGGGTCCCGTGGGAGACTCCGCCAAGAGTGGGCAGGGTCCCAAGCAGAAGAGTGGGGGGGGACAAGGGGGGAAAACAGAAAGGGTTCCAAAAAGGCCCCCAAAGTAGTTCCCAGGGGAACCAGCAGCAAGGTTCTCAGCCTCCCCCACCCCCAAAGCAGAATGGGGCCCCGACAGGTAAACCTGTTCCGAAGGGGCCCTTCAATTGTTTCAAATGTGGCGAACCTGGGCACATATCCAGTGACCCCAAGTGTCGCCTGTTTGGAAAACCCGCACCCACTGGTGCTCCGCCCCGTCAAGTGACTAGCGTTCACTTGGGAGAAGAAATGATGGTCCCGGGGGTGGAGATCCCGTTCACATGACCCTGGTCTCGCTAGGAGACAGTGAGATGATCCCTACGAACTACCTGCCCTCTAACACTAAGAAGTATGGGCAGGTGGTGATCATCAATGGCAAGGAAGCTGAGGCTCTTAGAGACACAGGAGCCAGTGTGACTGCAGTGAGGCAGCACCTGGTGTCTCAAGAGCAGGTTGTACCCCATGCCTACTGTAGGGTTATCAACGCTGATAATTCGGAGAGTCAGTGTCCGATGGCTCAAGTTCCCTTCGAGTGGGGGGGGGTCTCTGGTACTCTGCAGGTCTGTGTAAGGAAAACCATGCCTGTTGACTGTTTGCTAGGGAATGACTTGGAGCACTCCCCTTGGGAAAAGGTGGAGAAAACGACTCACCTGCGGATGGTGGGTCTGCCTGACTGGGCGTGCGTGACCACCCGGTCAATGGCAGCCAGTAGGGGTGATCAAGAGGTCCTGGGGCCTGAAGGAGAGGCCCAGGAACCGGCCTTAGGGAGAAGGCGCAGGGGGCGCGGGAAACCAGTCCCTGAAGTTCCCACGGTCCAGGAGGAGGCAGACCTCGAGGGGGATGCCCTGGAGCCTGCAGGGGAACAGATCGCCGAACTGGGGGGCCTGCCTGAGCTGACCCATTGGCAGCAAGAAGGAGGACCCTCCAGGGAGGAATTCTGCAAGGAGCAGAAAGAATGCCCTTCTCTCGTGGGTATGCGGCAGCAGGCTGCAGACCAGGCCAATGGTGTTCAGGCCAAAACACATTATGTGTACGGGGAGAACGATCTCCTGTATTCAGAGCCTAAGGCTGCTGAACCTGGGTCAGCCCGTGTGCTGGTGGTACCCCAGAAGTTCAGAGCCTTTCTACTGGGTCTGGCTCACGATGTGCCTTTAGCAGGACATTTGGGGATGGACAAGACCTATGACAGGCTTGTCACCCACTTTTACTGGCCCCAAATGCACAAGAGCTCAGACGCTCATTGTAGAACTTGTCCGACTTGCCAGGCAAGTGGGAAGACCGGAGGGAAGATGAAGGCTCCCCTCCAACCCTTCCCTGTGGTCGGTACGCCATTCCAGCGAGTGGGTATTGACATCGTTGGGCCTCTGGACCCCAAGACAGCCATGGGCAACAGGTTCATCCTGGTCTTGGTGGACCATGCCACCCGGTACCCTGAAGCCATCCCTCTGAGGACAGTGACGGCCCCCGTGGTGGGACGTGCACTGATGGGAATTTTCTCACGAGTAGGATTCCCTCTAGAGGTGGTGAGCGACAGGGGGACCAATTTCATATCCAAGTATATGAAGTCCCTTTGGCAAGAGTGTGGCGTAACGTATAAGTTCACCACGCCTTACCAACCCCAAGGTAACGGGTTGGTTGAGAGATTCAACCGAACCCTGAAAGGCATGATCATGGGCCTGGAAGGTCCGATGAGACGTAAGTGGGCCGTCCTCTTACCATGCCTGCTCTTTGCATATCGCGAGGTACCACAGAAGTCCCTAGGGTTCAGTCCCTTTGAACTGCTGTACGGTCACCCCGTGAGAGGACCGCTGAGTTTGGTAAAGGAAGGCTGGGAGCAATCTCCCAGGAAACCTCCCCAGAATGTATATAGCTACATGCTGGCCTTCAGAAACCAGACCAGACGCTTCAGACAACTTGCCGAGGCAAATCTGGAAGCGAGCCAGGAGGAAATGAAGCGGTGGTACGATCAGAATGCCACTCTGGTCGAGCTTCAGCCTGGACAAGAGGTGTATGTCCTGGCCCCAGTGGAGCCCTGTGCCCTTCAAGATAAGTGGACAGGCCCATTTGAGGTTGTGGAGCGCAAGAGCCCCGTGACATACTTGGTGGACATGAAGACGCCCAGGAACCCTTTGAGGGTCCTACATGTCAACCGCCTCAAGCCCCACTTACGAAGGTCCGAAGTGGGCATGTTGTTGGCAACTGATGACGGAATGGAGGAGGAGTCAGAGCCTCTTCCTGACCTCTTAGTAGCCTGTGAGAAGGACGGGTCAGTGGATGGAGTTAACCTCTCACCCACCCTGACCCCCGAACAACAGGAGGACTGCCGCCAGTTGCTGGGGCAGTTTCCAGACCTGTTCTCCCTGGTTCCGAGTGTCACGGATTGGTGCGTCCATGATGTGGACACTGGAGACAGCTTACCTGTGAAGCATAAGGCTTACAGGGTGACTGACAGGGTCCGGGCCTGCATCAAGGAGGAGGTCTCCAAGATGCTTGCCCTCGGGGTGGTTGAGTCTTCCAGCAGTCCTTGGTCCAGCCCCGTGGTCTTGGTCCCAAAGGCTGCTGCGCCGGGAGCCACACCCGAACTACGGTTCTGTGTGGACTACAGAGGACTCAATTCAGTCACGAAGACTGACGCGCACCCCATCCCCAGAGCTGATGAGCTCATTGATCGGCTAGGGGCTGCCCGGTTCCTCAGTACGTTTGATTTAACGTCTGGGTACTGGCAGATCGCCTTGACCGATGGGGCAAAGGAGAGGTCGGCATTCTCGACCCCAGATGGGCATTTCCAGTTCCGGGTTATGCCATTTGGGATGAAGAATGCCCCTGCCACCTTTCAGAGATTGGTCAACCAGGTGTTGGCTGGGCTGGACGAGTTCAGTGCCGCCTACCTGGATGACATTGCGGTGTTCAGTGGCATCTGGCCAGAACACCTGCGACACCTCTGGGAAGTGTTGATGGCCCTGCGCAGAGCAGGCCTCACAATCAAGGCAAGCAAGTGCCAGATTGGGCAGGGTTCAGTGGTGTACTTGGGACACCAAGTTGGGAGTGGCAAGGTAGCACCCTTGCAACCCAAAATTGAGACCATCCTGGCTTGGGAACCCCCCAAGACCCAGACTGCAGTGAGAGCCTTCCTGGGGCTCACTGGGTACTACAGGAGGTTTGTCAAGGGCTATGGCACGATCGTGACCCCCTTGACAGAGCTGACTTCGAAGAAGCAGCCCAGGAATGTGATTTGGACTGACACCTGTCAGAAGGCTTTTGACACCCTGAAGACTGCCATGTGCACGGCGCCCGTGCTCCTGGCTCCTGATTTCTCCAAGGAATTCATAGTGCAAACAGACGCTTCAGAGCATGGTGTAGGGGCTGTTCTTTCACAGATGACTGAGGAGGGCTTTGACCAACCCGTAGCCTTCGTAAGTAGGAGGTTACTTCCACGGGAAAGTAGGTGGAGTGCGATAGAGCGTGAAGCATTTGCTGTGGTCTGGGCGCTGAAGAAGCTAAGACCCTACTTGTTTGGGTCTCACTTCCGAGTTCAGACGGACCACAGGCCCCTCAGATTGTTGATGCAAATGAGGGGTGAGAACCCGAAACTGTTGAGGTGGTCCATTTCTCTACAGAGTATGGACTTTACGGTGGAACACCGCCCTGGCACCGATCACGCCAACGCTGACGGTCTGTCCAGATTTTTCCGCCTTCGTGATGTGGAACTCCCTGGGGAAGGGTAGTTCCCCCCCCACATTTCAGCAGGAGGGGACACATGTTAGACCTGGCACCTTGGCGTGAGTCTCCCTTCCACTTTTTGCTGATGTGCCTCGATGTTTTGCTGGTTTTCTGATACTCGGGGCACTGCGCCATGGCTGACCCGTGCCGCAGTGCAAGTGCTCCCTACTGTAAATTGTACATGCGATTGGTATCCATGATTGGTGCATTGGATTTACTGTTAGTCCCTAGTAACGCGCACTAGAGAGTGCCGGGGCTTGTAGATGCCAATACTGCTGGTGGGCCTGCAGCGCTGGTTGCGCCACCCATCGAAGCAGCCGTAAAGATATGTCTGGGAACTGCGACCGCAGAACCCGCGTGCGGTCTCGTACTGTCACGCTAGCTGGGCAAGTGCACCCACTTGCCAGCCCCTGAACCTTCCCTTGACTGCATATTAGTCACCCCTATGGTAGGCCTGCGGGCAGGGTGCATTGTAGGTGTAAGGTAGGACAACCCCTGATGTGTGTGGCATGTCCTAGTAGTGACTTACAACCAAAACCGTATTTCACTATTGAAGGCTACCTGTTCCATTAGGCCAGACTGAGCTGCTGGAATTATTACACCCTATAATCCCAGCAGGCTCAAGGAGCATGGTAGCGAGTCGTGTTTAGTATGCCTGAACTCAGGATGATAAAATATTTCTTGTAGTCAAGTTTATTTTGGTATCCTGGGTTTGCAAATGCTACTTTTAGAAAGTTAGCATTTGCTTGCCTAACCATTTCAGTCCGCCTCTGCTGGTATGTGTATCTGACTGTCTGGGATGTGTGAGTGACAGGGCTGGGGGGATGACAGGTGGTGAATGCGCAGATTACACCTTAGTGGGAGGTAGGAGTGGCTCTTGACTCTGGATCTTGCTGTGCTCTGCCACCACAATGCTGGCTCCACCCTCCTGGGGAGCGACTGATGACTCAGCCGACATCTGGCCCAGGAAGGGCGAAGCCCCATCAACAAGGTACTCTGGCTACCCCTGTCCGCACAATGCTGGCTCCACCTCCTGTGGGGCGTCTGATGCGCCTGCCCCTCACACTGAAAGCAGAAGCCGGAGTACACCCTCCAGAGTACTCAAGGACTGAAAGTGGCTATGCAAAGGCCCCCCTGGCCTGCGAGAACAAAAGAAATGCCGTATAAAAGAAGGAGCCCTGCTCCTTGAAAGTTAGATCCAGTTTGGGCTACAGAAGGAACTCTGACCGACGAGAAGGACCGCGAGGGACAAGGAAGAGTGCTGGCTCTTGCCTGTGTCTAGGTGCCTTGCTGCCGAAGGAGAGGAAAGGAAAGACTACGAGAAGACTTTTTGCTTTATAAGACTTTGTGCCAAACTTTGCTGAAACGATCTCCAAGGGCTTGCTCTGAACTTGCCCCCTGACCAGCGCCCCAGGACCAGTGGGCGCTACATCCTGAAGAAAGCGACTGTGGGTGCTGCGTATCGCCGCAGTACCGACGGAGGAATCTCCTCCAAGGCAACGACATCCACCTGACCACCGTGACCGGGGCCCAAAGCAAACGCGAAAGCAAAGCGAGGTCCAGCCGCCGCTGGACCGAACACCGTGACCGCAACTGCACCGGGAGCCCGAGAGCAAAGCGAAGGAGGACCCGTCCGGTCCGAGCTCTCGAGTTGACTGCGCCACGAGCAGCCAATCCACTTGCGAGGACAGACAGTTGCCCTGTGAGAGTCCGCTGGGTCGGTAACTTGCCCGACAGCTCAGCTGTGAGCGCACAGCTGCACCGGCACTTGGCTGGGTACGTCCTGCACTTGAGGACCGTACTGCCACTTGCCGTCCCCGCACAGCCGCCGCCTACAGGGACGGAGCGAACGACGAGGAGAGGACCCTGCCGCCACAGAGCACCGCTACCCCGGATGACCCGTGACCTGCTCGGCTGAGAGCCGCAACGAACAGCGACCCCGGGAAGGCAACGCGACGTGGGACAGCTCCCCTGGAAGCCGTCCGCTCCACAAGAACTTTGTTGAACCGGCCAGAAGGCCCGAAAGAACACTTATTGCTCAAAAGAACTGTGGCAACCTGAACTAAGTAACTTGGAACCGTTATTTTAAAGTCTGATAACTGTATTCACTTACCTGCTTGAAGTTTATATAAAGAGATATATTTTCAACGAATACAGTTTGGTCTCATTGTGTGGTGGGTTGGTTGTGACGGTGTAATATTGCAAGTGTTTAACCCCATATGCCCCAAAGATAAGCCTTCGACTGCTTAAGCCACACTACCTAGAGGGTAAGCAGAGGTTGTCTGGAAGGTAACCCTCAGCCCTGACGAGGAAGAGAGAGTCCCTGCTTGTCGCTAGTGTCGCCACTGCGCCAACTAGAGCCTCCCCCTTCCTACACACTTGTTAAGGTAAAACTTCGCCACTGCAATATTGTTAGTTACCCCACCGCCGGGTCGATGCAGGATTCAATAGCCCTCTCTTATTTTCACAGGTGGTAATCACAGTTGTATTTGGAGAGCGTCATTGACCACTGTGACCCGTACATCTGATCTACAGGTATTTTTATTCTTCCATAGTTTGGTATCAGTACAAGCTCCAGTCGCATTTCAACGCCATTACAAATAGGTTTTCCTTATCCATTTTCAGGATGTATCCATAAATTTTGGACCATCACAATACGGATGTATAGCATTCCACTTTTCACAGGTAGGCTTATTAGTTCTGACAATTTGGATCGTATGGTCTATAACGGACCGATACGGACAGATTACAGATGTCTGTTTTTGACTATTCTTTCATGTAGATATGTTCCTCATTTCTCCCTATATTCAACTGATCCATGCCACAACTAGACACAGTGATTTCTCAGCACTTTGACTTTCAAGATTCTATTGATAAAAAATCTATGCTGAAAACGATGTTCTCTTTCTTTGCTCTTAGCTTTTATAGTCCCTCATTTGGGGGATCTATATGGACCTTACGAGAACCGTAACTAGAATACTACTATATTGTTGGTAAGCTTCATCTAATATCAAACCAACTTAAGATAAAAACGGCGCCTATTGACGTTAACCATAGGGTCTTTTTGACTGTTCAATCTAACACTTGATACTAACCTTTGTTATTGTAATACTATATGATATGACTATGGAATAACACAGATCAATCAGCACACCATAAGCAGACACAGAAATGTAACTGTTGTCATTATTTTAAAGCCATTAATATAATTCATTGTTCCACTTTCTTTGACTACATCAAGTTGATATGATATTGTTTCATGTTTTTTGCAGTTCCCCTGAAGAAGAGATCGAAGGATCTTGAAATGCATTGGGATTAACAACTATATTGCAAATTACAAGTGATTGTAACGTTCTGTAATTATTTCTGTTATTGAATTATTTTCTATGTTTGAAGCACTAAATGCTCTAATAATATTGTAAATAAATACTGAAAGAGAGATTGCAAAGAATATATTGTGGAGGAAAATTACTAATATTATCGTAAATCTCTAGATAAGATACACATAACAGAGCTGAACCAGGTGGTCAGCACTAGCTGTGTAGGGAGGGTTTAGTGATTAATGTGTCACTTCAATCGCATTCTACTATGGAACCTGCCTCTTTGGCTACAAGACTCATTCAAAACTGGAGCACTTCAAGGACAGCTGGACCACTGCCAGGTTCTTGGACCTCTACTTGGCCCTATGCCAACCGCCTTCTGCCTTTTTTCCCTTTCCATGGCTACGTTGGTGACTACCAGCCGTGTCTATTTCTTCCCACCCACCAGGGTCAACAAGCTCCCCTGTCCTTTCGTGGCCATGGATGTAGTTCCCACAAGCCTCGTGGGCATGCATCCGGAGATCTTTCCAATCTACCCAAATTGTTAAGTGGCGTTACAATATTCCCTTCTTAATATATATATTTTTTAATAGAAACTCCACCACCAATGCCACCATATTTTGATCACCTGATGGAGGTCCACCTCTCCTGCTCAGTCAGGAAGTTCAAGCTCTTTTGGCCAAAGGAGCCATCGAAAAGATGCCAACATCAGAAGTAGCTTTTGATTGTTATTCCAGCAAATTTCTGGTGCCCAAGAAGGACAGAGGCTTCTGCCCAATTTTGAGACCTGCGCCCTCTCATATTCCCGTCCTGCCTGCTCTCAGACGTTGTGTGGTTCATGGTGGGCCATGAGCAAAGTTTACTCGCTGTGCTCCCTTTTGGCCTTAACAGCAATTGTCGGGTGTTTATCAAGGTAAATGGCGATGCAGCACACCTGTAGAGGTTTGGGATTCCAGTCTTTCTCCTACCTTGACAATTGGCTGTTGAAGGCAGACTCATTGCAGGCAGTCATCTCAGACATTCAGATTATGGTGGACTGGGGTTCACGATCATGGTCAACATGACAAAGTCAGGCCTGACTCCCTGTCGGACACTCCCTTTCATCACAGCTGTTTTGGATACAGTGAAAGTTCTGGCCTATCCTCTGAAAAAGCTAGTCCAGGATATTTGGGCTTTAATTCTGATGTTTCAGCCTCTATCCTGGATTTCGGTGAGATAGACTGCGGCTGCTAGTCCTCATGGTCTCCTGCATCCTGCTGGTGACACATGCCGGTTGACATATGCAGGCTCTACAGTGGGACCTGAAGTCCGAGTGCATCAGGTGAATCTTTCCAACCTGGTCCAGATGTGGAAGGGGCTATGAAAAATCTGCAATGGTGGCTGATTAACTGCGATTGGGACAGGGGCAGATTTCTTCCCAAATCAGTCCTGACTGTAGTGACAGATGCGTCTCTCCTGGGGGGAGGTGGAGATCAGAGGACTCTGATCACCAGTGGAGTCTCTGGATAAACCTATTGTAGCCGAGAGTGATCCAACTGGCATTGAAAGACTGTTTCCATCAAGTGAAGGCTAGTTAAGCTGTCGCGGGCAACAAAACTGCCATGTGGTATTTCAACAAGCAAGGTGCGTTTGGGATGTGGACACCATTTCAAGAGGCTCTGCATCTCTGCACATGAATAAAATGTCAGACATTTCCCTGATGGTTTAACATCTGGTGGGCTCTTTGAATGCGAGAGCTGACAGGCTCAGCTGTCGATACCTAGTGAATAATGAATGGTGTCTCTGTCCAGGGGAGGTGCAAGGTCTGTTCCCCTCTGAAGAGAACACGCAATGTCAGCACTTCTATGCAGTGATGTTTCTAAGTCGACTCCCGCTCAGGGATGCATTTCATCTTGAACAGAGCTCAGGCCTCCTTTACTCCTTTCTGTTGATACCACTCCTGACCAGATTTCTCAAGAAGAACAAACACAACCGGGCCCAAAATATTTTTGTGGCTCCAGATTTGGCGTGGAGAGTATGATATCCCAAACCTCTGAGCATGAGCATTACCTCTCCCATCAGGCTGCTACTTTGGGAGGATCTACTGACGTAGCAACAGGACAGGGTCTTCCATGCAAACCTGCAAACGCTACACCTTCATGTATGGAGATTGAACAACGGGGGGGCGTGGCTTGGACGTCGATGGCGATGGTCGCCTGAGAGCTCGGCTCCGGGACGGAGCCCGTGATTATCCTGCAGATCGGAGGCCGTGGGGCACCCTAGTCCCCGCGAACCGTCGATCGGACTGACTGGGACCCGCCGAGGCACCTGGGGCAACTCGAACATGAGTTGATCCGACGGAAAGTCGTAGTTTGTGGTCCCGCGGAGTGCGGCCCAACATGGCGCCCGGACCTCTTTGTCCCCTTGGTTGGGACCTTTAGTCTGGAGGGGCGTCGTTAGCTACAGCGCACCCTCCATCTTTTCATCTCCCTGTGATATGCTGGTCTGGATGTCGCTCTGATCGGACTTTGGACACGGTGATCGCTCCTGGATGATCGGATGCCCACACTACAGTGGACCTCGACCCACGGACGCCTGGCGGCCCTGGCTAAGGTGCCGACCCCCTGAGCCGTGCCTGGCTGCATCCCCCCGAGTGACTGACTTCCATGGGCAGCACGGCGCCTTGGCGCCACAAAGTCTCCGGTGGTGTTGGAGACCCTTGTTCCAGATCCTCATCGGCCAGACGGGCCTGCCTGACCTGGCGCCGATTGTCCCCGCCTCCTCCTCAGTGCCCTCCGACAACGCGGTGGTGGCGCGGTCCGAAGTTGTGGAGGTCCAACAGGCCCTGGAGACGGAGATCGCCCGTCCTCGGCCAGAAGGCCACTAGCCGAGAGAGACATTGTCGATGCCCGCGCTCGGTGGCGCCTCTGACTGGCTCTCCACTGTGTGACTCCTGCGCCATGGGGAAACCGAGGGGAGCCAAGGGGACCACCCCAGCCGCCTCGGACTCGGAGGCCCCGGACAAAGAAGAACGTGGGGACCCGGAGAGTTCTGGTGGTGCGCCATTGCAGCAACAATTTGACCGGGTCCTGGAGGCGATCGCGACCACACGCTCGGCCCTCCAACAGGACATTGCTCAGGTGGCGACGAGTCTGGGCCTCCTTAGAGCTGACCACGGCAAGCTTTCAGACAGGGTCAAGGAAGTGGAGGGCTCGATTAAAACCTTGGAGCCGGCACAGAGAACCCTGGCCGCGACGATGAAGGATGCCCTATCCCGGATTGATGCCCTGGAGCGGCGAGCGGAGGACGCGGAAGGTCGCAACAGGCGAAATAACATTCGAGTGGTGGGCCTGCCGGAGAAGATTGAAGAGGGCGACATGGTGGCCTACTTGGAAGCCTGTCTACGGGACACGGTGGCCCCGGAGGGTCTATCCTCCTTCTACACCCTGGAGCGAGCACACAGAGTCCCAGCGAGGCCACCGCAACAGGGCCGTGCCCCCCGACCGGTGGTGGCACGGTTATTGCACTTTCGGGACAGAGATCTCATCCTTAATGCCGCCAGACATAATGGCCCCTTCAAGGTGGCGAACAGCCAGGTGAATATCTTCCTGGACTACACCTATGAGACCCAGCGCAGGCGGTTCTCATTCCTGGCGGTCAAGCGAGAACTCCGGAGCGAGGGCATCCAGTACTCGCTCCTGTTTCCGGCAAGGCTCCGCATAATTGTCGATGATAAGACTCAGTTCTTGGATTCCCCGGAGGATGTCTGTAACTGGCTCGAACTCTATAGAGCCGGAAAGGATGGCTTTGGCTCCTCATCTCAATTAGCAGTGGAACCTGGACAGCGACGGCGATCCAAAAGAATTCGGAGTCGCCGTGGCCGGTCGGGCGGACCCTCGACTGCGGAGACGTCGACGGAGCGGAAGGGAGTGTTGGAGGTGTTATCTGCGCTGTCTGGCTCTCGGGATGGTACCATTGAAGAGGAAGCGGACCCTGGTGACGAGGGGGTACCAACGGACTCGGAGGAATCGGTGACCGACGGTGTCCACACGCCAGTGATCACTCCGAAATCGGTTGAGGACCTACTGGATGGACAGGGTTGACGGGGTGAGATGCATCCGTTTGGGTGGGGGCCCGCAGCGGGGGCGGTGGGAGTGAGCGATTGCTCATAATCCCCGGGGAAGTGGGGATGGGGTGCCCTGCTAGTGCCTTGAGGGTACTCTCTTACTGTTTTGGGCTCACTTTAGTCTCGGTAGACCGAGCATCGAGGGCCCATTGCCAACGGCCAGCCCGTACCTGGCCCTTAAGGCCTTCCTGCGGTGGCGACTGCAGGATTAGTCGGGGACAGAGGGTTTGCTGCGGGTATGGTTTGGATGGGAACTAGATGGTACTATTTGGGTCCTGTTCTGGGGAGGGTGGGCAAGGGTTTGGGTCGAACCGGGGTTGTTGTGTTTTGGTTGGGGAAAATGGCCGCCATCAGTGCTGGGTTGATTGTTGCCCTTTTTTTGTTGCGGCCCGGATGGAGAGACTTTGCACGAACAATATGGGACAATGGCTGATGTTGCTAATGTGAAATGCATTACTTGGAATGTACGGGGGCTTCACACTATGTCTAGACGTCACAAAGTCCACGCTTATTTAGTGCGTAGAGGGGTGCAAATGGCGCTGCTGCAGGAAACCCATCTTACCAAGGCGGAAGGGGCGGCGCTACAGCGTAGGTGGAGGGGGCAGGTCTTTTGCACTTCGTACTCCGCGTATGCCAGGGGGGCGCTAATTTGGATCAGAGCTGGGGTTCCTTTTCAGGTTACGAAATCAGTGGTGGATCCGGAGGGTCGATATGTGGCCATTTCGGGCACCCTGGGGGGGAGGGACCTAAACGTTTGCTGTGTTTATGCACCCAATGTGGACCAGCTTGCCTTCCTTTCCGGGTTATCAGGCTCGTTGGCCCACTTCTTCTCCTGGCCCCTCTTGCTCGGCGGGGATTTCAATTCAGTAGTAGATGTGGAGAATGACCGCTCACATCCCCCCCTCCCTGACTCTCCGGTTCGCCGTGTGGCTAAAGGTAGGAGGGACTGGCAGACGCACTGGGGTCTGACTGGAGGGCACAGCATCCCGACATTAGGGACTATTCCTACTTCTCAGGCTTGCACGAGTTACACGTCCGACTGGACGGGTTTCTGGGCTCGGCGGAATTGGTTTCAGCGGCGGTCCGGTCTGAATATTTGACCAGGACCATCTCGGATCATAACCCTCTCCTTCTGGACCTTCGCTGGTTTCCGGGGGTGCCTGCTGTGCCCACCTGGAAGTTGCGTCCCGAGATCTTGGAGGACATTGTATTCAAAGCGGACCTAGACAAGATCTCGGAGTACTTCTCGTCCAACGGGGGCACTGCGGGTTCGAGGGCGATAGAATGGGATGCTTTTAAGGTGGTGGTCAGGGGCTTCTGCATTTCCAAGAAGGTGGGCATGAGGCGCATCATCCTTGACGATTTAGAAACGGCGGACCGGAAACTCCGTGAGTTGGAACTCCGCCGCCCCGGGCGCCCGGAACTCCAAGAACGCACGGCAGCGGCGAAGGAGGCTGTAGCGGCGGAGGTCGAACGGCTACGCTGTTTGAGGCGGAGGTCGAACGGCTACGCTGTTTCGACTATAAGGCCTATACTGTTAGGTCCCTCGCAGAGGGGGACAGATCGAGCGCATTGCTCGCGTGGCTGGCTAATCCCACGCGCCAGACCTCTCTGACGACGGCCATGTGTACGGCGGATGGGACCGAAGTGCACACTCAGCCCGAGATCCTGAGCTGCTACCTGCACTACTATGAACGCTTGTACCGCAGTCGCTCTGCCAGAGACCCCGACCGACTTGATGACTACCTACGACCCCTGGAGCTCCCAATGGTGGAACCTGACGTAGCGAAAGCCTTGGGTTCCGACATTGAACTGGGGAGATTCGCAGCGCCATTAAAAAGATGGCGAGGAACAAGACCCCGGGTCTGGACGGCCTTCCGGTTGAATTTTATGCCGCTTATGCTGATCTCCTGGCACCGAGGTTGCTGATCGTTTACAGGGAGGCTTGGCGGCTTGGTCGGCTACCCGGCTCGATGTGCGAGGCCCTAGTGGTTCCCCTCCTCAAGCCGGGAAGGGACTCGTCCGATCCGGCGTCCTACCGCCCTTTATCGATGTTGACGGTCGACTATAAAATACTGAGCAGCATCTTGGCATCGAGATTGCTGGGTCACATGAGCTCTCTGGTGCATGAGGACCAGGCTGGATTCATCCCCAAGCGAAACACGACCATGAACATCCGTAGGCTGTTCCGCTTGCTGGGTGAACCGCTCGTGGACGCCCCATGCCCGGTAGTCCTTTCGGTAGATTTGGAGAAGGCTTTTGACAGCCTGGAATGGGACTACCTGCGCACAGCACGGAGACGGCTCTGCTTTATATGGTGGAGCACCTTCGCTCCGTGCTTGACGCGGGACAAACGGCAGCGCTGGTGCTATTAGATCTAAGCGCTGCCTTTGACACCGTCTCGCACCCTATCCTTCTGCAGCGTTTAGAGGAGGCTGGTGTTACCGGCACTGCTCTCGACTGGTTCCGGTCGTTCTTAACCAACCGGGCCTTTAGCGTGACCGTCCCACCTTATCAGTCAAAATTCCATCCGTTGAACCTGGGCGTCCCCCAAGGCTCCTCGCTGAGTCCTACGCTGTTCAACCTGTACGTAAGGCCGCTAGCTGAGGTTGTCAAACAATGGGGTATGACCATGGTGTCATATGCCGATGACACCCAGCTAGCGGTCACGATCAGCGGGGATGCGGAAGTCGACGCTCCTAGGTTTCAACAAGGACTGAGGGCGGTCGCTAGCTGGATGACGCTCAATTGTCTCCAGCTAAACGCTAGTAAGACCGAGGTGATGGTATTTGGTAGGCAACCGGAACTGTGGGGAGAGAGATGGTGGCCGGAGGAGTTGGGTCCTGCTCCCATCCCAGTCGCCGAGCTTAAAAACCTCGGGGTCTGGTTGGACCCTTCCCTTACGTTTGCATGCCACACTAAACGCACGGCTGCTTGTTGCTTCGGCATCTTGCGTGGGCTCCGTCCTGTGCTAAAGTTCTTCGATGCCCCCACTCGACAACTCATGATCCAAGCTACCATCATCTCCAGGCTGGATTATGCTAGTTCTTTGCTGGCCGGATTGAACGTAGCTGAGATCGGGCGCCTGCAACGGATCCAGAACGCAGCAGCGAGAGCGGTGGTAGGTCTTCCAAGATTCTGTCCTACCTCCAGCACCATACGAGCGCTGCATTGGCTCCCGGTGGCGCAGCGGATTCAGTTTAAGGTCCTCTGCGTCGCCTATAAGATCTTGAAGGGGTCCCCGGCTATGATCCTTACGACCCTCATGGCCAACTACATCCCAGCACGACCCTTAAGATCGGCAGACCTCGAATTGGCCGTGGTTCCTCGCTTTAAGCGAAGCAGGGCTGGTGGACGCTCATTTCGAGTGCGGGCCGCTGCTCTGTGGAACTCCTTACCCCCGGCAATTCGCGCTATGAGCGACTTGCTTTCTTTCCGTCGCGCCGTTAAAACATTTTTATTTCCTTAGTCATTTTGCTTGTGTTATTTTATTTAGTTGTGTTGTGTAGCTGCCTTGTCGGGCGCCAGGACGCTCCTTAGCTGGAGCATCTGTGCGCCTAATAAAAACCACATAACATAACATAACATAACATAACAGTATTACTCCGATTCGGCCTCGGGGAGGGTTTCGTCAGATGGACCACGGTACTATATACCTTGGCGTCGGCCAGGGTACGGGCAGGCCCGCTGATCTCCTCGCAATATCCGGTGGAGAGAGGCACGAGACAGGGTTGTTCATTATCCCCGCTTCTCTTCGCGTTAGCAGTGGAACCTCTGGCGCTGCTGCTCCGGTCGGGAGCCCACTATAATGGCTTATGGACGCCTTCGGGCCCACATTACGTCTCGCTGTACGCTGATGACCTGTTGCTCTTTCTTGAGGACCCGGTTGCTGCCCTGAATGGGGCTGCGACGGCGCTCACGGCGTTTGGGGAGGTCTCGGGCCTTCGGGTGAATTGGACTAAGACCTGTCTTTTCCCGGTTCGTAAGGGTACACCTAGCCCTGATATCAGTAGAGAGATTAGGTGGGAACCTGACTGCTTTAAGTACCTGGGGGTGTACATCTACCACGAACCGTCAGACCTCTTGGATGGAAACATAGCTCGCAGCACTCGCGCGCTGCGTGGTAGCCTGGACTTCTGGGCTACTCTACCGCTCTCGGTGGCTGGACGGATCGCTTTGCTTAAAATGGTGGCGCTCCCTAGGTTGCTATATTATTTCCGGGCGCTGCCGATTTGGATCCCGCCAGCCACATTTCGACTGTTACGGTCAATGGTGGTCGGATTCCTCTGGGGTCGGGCCGCCGACGAGTGGCCCTCAAGACCCTGACGAGGCCGAAGGCTGAGGGTGGGCTGGCGGTGCCGGACTTTGAAAAGTATTACTTGGCAGCGCAGCTGCAGACTTTCACCCAGGAGGTCGCCAGGGAATTCCAAGGCCCAGAAGATAGGAGGGGCACAGGGATAGCTAGGCATGTTCTCTCCTTCATAGCACTGCGACAGCGTTTGGCCTTGCAGGACCTGACGCTTGAAGAGAAGACCATTCGCTTGTGTTGGAACCGAGCCCACGCCCGGGGCCAGTTGCGGATACCGTATGCACCCGAAATACCTCTGGGTATGCTGACGGCCCTGCCTCATGGCGGTGATTGGTCACGATTGGCGGATTGGGAGGACGCGGGCCTACAGTTGGTGGGGGACCTTTACGAGGACGGGGCGCTTTTGCCCTTTCAGGAGCTCATTGATCGCTTCGAGGTTCCTCGCGGTGATTTTCTTTTGCACTCGGCCCTGGTCCGAGCGATTTCAGGCGCACTGGAAGCACGGACAGGTGGAACCGCCTACTTCTCCGGTGTGCCAGTACGTTATGATGTCTGCGGGAACTGTTAAGGCGGTCACTTGCCTATACGGCAGACTGCTCAATGAGGGGTTGGCCCCCCTCACTACCTTAAGGACCCGTTGGGAGGAAGACATAGGGAAGGAGATCCCGGAGACGACCTGGTCCCAACTCATGAGGCGGGCCTGGAAGGGCACGCGCCACGCCCGCTTTCAATTGGTCCACTACTACGTACTCCATAGGGCATATCTGACCCCGGCGAAGATCCAACAATATTTTGCCACGGACTCCGCGAACTGCCCCAGGTGCCTGGTGCCCGATGCGGACCTTCTTCATATGTTGTGGTCCTGCCCGGGGCTATCCTCCTACTGGCTGGAAGTGGGGGATACCCTAGAGGAGGTAACGGGGAGATCCTTATCAGTTGATGCGGCAGTGGGGCTCCTGCACTGGTTCCCACATACCCCCAAAAATAAAATCACTAGTAAATTCATTGATCTGGGGCTTCTCCTTGCTAAACGGGAGGTGACCAGGAATTGGAAGGCACGGGCTGGTCCAACGGGGGCCCGATGGCACAGTTACCTCTTGAAATGGGCGGCGGGGGAAAGCACGCTGCGATACCAGTTAGCTAGGAGACAGCATAACGAGAAGGCGCAGGAGGCAGCGCTAGAATGGGAGACATTAGTGCAGGCCCTCAGAGATTATTGCGTTCCCAGCGATTCCGAAAGTGATGATGCAGCTCGCCCCGAGTCCCGATAGACGATTGCACTTTACATGTCTGCTGCTTTCCTCATGGGTCCTTTCACAGATCCTACTACGGCTGTTACCGTGCACTGATGGCGGGGCTGGGGGGGGGTTTTGGTTTAGTTCATAGTGTTTTGAGGGAGGGGTTTTCTTTTGGCTTTCTTTGTAGGATGGTTTAGAAAAGCAGATGACGGGTAGTGGCTCATCCGGACCGGCTTTGACTCCCTATTGAGTCCCCATTGGATATCGCCGCCCGACCCTTGGGTTGTGGGCTAAATGGCTGTGTAATGGTTCATCCTGCTGGGGGACTGAGGGATGTAGTCTACTGATTTTGATTGAATTTATAATGCTGGTCGCTTTGTAAAAATGTACTGATTCCTGCAATAAAAATATATTTAAAAAAAAAAAAAAATGGAGATTGAACAACGGCAGTTCACAGTTTTTGATCTCCCTTCAGAAGTCTGTGATGTCATTCTAGCGACCAGGCGGCCCTTGACCAAAACTGCATATGCCTGCCGTTGGGACAAATTTGTGGCTTGGTGTGCTTCCAAAAATGCTGATTCCCTTTCTGCATCCTTGTCTGAGGTTTTGTTGTTTTTCTTGTTCGCCCGACCAGGCTTTGCTCTGGGCACTGTTAAAGGGAACCTTTTGAACATATCAGCATTCTTGCGGTTGCCAGATCAGCCCTCCCTCTTCAAGTCGCCTGTTGAGACTAGTTTTCTAATAGGACCACAAAATATGTTTCCTTCTAAACCCTTCATTATGACCTAGTGGAACCTGAATGTAGTTTTGATCTTTCTGATGTGCTCTCCCTTTGAGCCTTGCTCAATTGTCATCTACACCGGTTGACCTTAAAAAACGCTTTTCTAGTGCCCATTACATCGGCCAGGAGAGTTGGTGAACTTCAAGTACATTCTGTGCACCCTCCATCCACAACATTTTCTCCCGACAAACTTGTTTTGAGAACTTGTGTCTCTTTCCTGCTGAAAGAGGTAACACATTTTCACGCACGACAGACCATCACCTTGCCTACCTTCTTTGCTCCGCTTCACACTTCCAAAGAGGAGGAGAGACTCCACCGCCTGGACCTAAAAGAGCATTGTTCGTACCAGGTGGTTCCGGGTGGATGATCAACTATTCATTGGCTTTGTCCGGGTGAAGAAAGGAAAGTGCAGAAACGGACCGTTTTACTATGGATAGTGCGCTGCATTAACATCTGTTACGAACTGGCCATAAAGCAGGCCCCTCAGGACTTTGGGCTCATTCCACCAGAGCCAAAGATGTAACCACTGCGTTAGCTCATGAATCAGACAGCAAATTTGGCATCTCTTCGCATGTTTACAAAGCACTACTGCCTGGAAAGTCAGTACATCATGACAAGCACTTTGCCTGTTTGGTCCTCCTATGACTTCCAGGTCTAAATCGGTTTGCAGACCCACTTCCAGTGAGGTATTGCTTGAGTATCTATTTTAAGGTAACACATCTACGTCTTGAAGTCTATCAGATGAACAAGTTACTTACCTTCAGTAACTCCTTATCTGGTAGAGAGACTAGCCGTAGATTCCTTACTGAGCCTTCTGCTCTGTGAACAGATTTCTCCATATAGGGTGACCCTTATGAGGTCCTTAGTTTCTGCACACTGGTCCATCATCATTGTTCGTGGCTTAGTACTTCTGGCGTAGAAATGTTGCAAAAATTAACTGATGTCCAGGGATGGCACCAAATAGGCACTGCACACATTACTTCTGGCATGGCTGATGCAGAGCCAATCGACGCCACCCACCGCCACGCAGAGGTATTGCTCCAAGTTTCCGGATCAAGTCTGATGCCTTTAAAATATTAAAAGGTAAGGAATCTGTGGCTACAGAGCGTGGCTAGCCAGCCTGCATGGCAGACGCGAGTTGCTAACGCTCCGGCCAATATCCCCCGTTTATCCTGTGAATCATCCTGTCAAGGTGTCATCCGTGCCTAAATTGCACAGGTCGGGCGCGGTAGAGTGGAGAAGCATCTGAGGAGCCGGACGCATTGAGAATTGCTGGAAGCTGGATTGGTGTCGTGGAAGGGAAGGCGCACAGAGTGACACCGCGAGTTGACGGCCGCCGCTGACAGCTGAGAATGCATCTTTGGCGCTGCCTTCCCTGGGCGATTGCTGAGGGAGGAGTATGAGCCTGGTATTGTAGCGACCCCGCAGCGAAGTGAATCCTGAGCCGGGTGTGTGAACGGAGAGCTGCCGAGACCTGCAGTGCACGGGAGACCCAGGCAGAATGAGGTGACGCATGGGGCCCATGTGAGGTGCGTACCTGCGGCGCCAGAGACTGCAGCGGTAGAGAGGTGAGTGCGGCGGAAGCCTGAGTGACGTCTCGAGTGGCTCGTAGCTCCGGAGGAAAGTAGTGGCGGTTACCAAGAAGTGCGGGGCTGAACACGTTGGGAGCACACTGCGGGGGCAATATTGGAGGATTGTTTCCCACCGGGAAAGACATTAGACGGAGCACTGCAGAGCGCAAAGCTGGGAGCGCAGGGCAGCAACGCTGGGGCGATGAAAGGGCCGTCCCCAGAGAAAGTTTAAGTGAAGGTGCACGTGGTGTGGCCCGGAGAATGTGATAGCCAGCTGGGCGACGACGAGAGGCGACCACCACAGCACCCTGAGAGCCAGGGACTTGGTGAGGGCGCCATCTTAGGGGCAGCGCCATTTTGTGTGAAGAAAATGCCCGGGTGGAGCGTCCCTGACACACGTAGCAGGCCCAGGAGCACGGGGCACGCCACGGGTGCTCCCCGGAGATTGAGGCACTCGCAAGACACTCGGAAATAAAAAGCCTGGGAGGTGCTAGACGCACGCGGAGCAACAGGGGAGCTCGGGGAATGACTGGGTGACCGCCAGGAGATCGGCGTGCTACCCGGAGCTGGCCTGTGGAGCTGGGAAGGAGGCCCCTACGGAGAGCTGACTGGTGGCAATGGCATGGAAGGGGGGCCAGAGCTATAACAGGTGCTGTTTCAGCATGACTGTGGTGCCTGCTAGTGGTGTCCCGGAGAAGTGGTGCCTAGTGACCCCATACCCGCCTGGAAGATAGACGGACAAATCTCCTATGTGGTTGGCGTGATCACGTTGCGCCTGTGATTACTACACCAGACAGCAACCGTGTGCACCACCAGCAGCCATAACAAAGTATAAACCAGAACTGTAATGACAGTAGTGTGGCACTATTGGGCCAGTAAGGGGGACAGATGGGATCCCCGCACTGAGACCGGGGAGCAGGCTACACGTAGTAGCCCGAGGGTGGCTCACACAGTAGCTACAATTGGCATGGACTGGGCGCTCCTTCCCCCCCAAGCTGCGAGGACAGGCATCACGCCCTTTGAGTACAGGGCCTCAGAATCAAGGTGTCACTTATAGGGAGGTTTGCTGTCTGAATATTGCTTTAGTCGAGTTACACGAGGGGGGTTTTGAATACAAGTGAGCCCAGAACATTCTGGGGCCGAGATCAGTGGCCTGTTGTCGGGAGGAGCAGCGGACTGCCTGCGAATGCCAACCGCACAGCAGCTTGCGATGAGCCGACTGCGGGACAAATCGCAACAGGCTCGGGCGGAAGTCTGGAACCCCCGCAGGCGTGTCAAGGTGGAGATATGGAGCCACAAGCGGCGGCTCTCGCGGCCAAGATGGATTCAGTGCTTGCAGCAGTGGAAAAGATCGCACCACACTGGAACAGACTAAGGAGTCGCTGGAAACGCGGATAGATACGGTCACATCAGATTTCACTCTCCTTCACACGGATCATCGGTACTGGCAGAGAAGGTTGCGGTGCACGGCCAAGCAATCCAAGAGCTTCAGCCTGTCACCCAGAGTCACACTGCAGCACTGCAAGACATGATCGACTGTGTACATGCGCTTGAAGACAGAATAGAAAATGCAGAAGAGCGCTTCCGCCGCAACAACATTCGTGTGGTGGGTCTTCCAGAGGGAGAGGAAGGTAGACACCTGGAGCACTACGTCAAGGGCTGGCTGCGAGACGTGCTGCCTCAGGGAGCGTTATCACAGCAGTTTGTAGTGGAGAGAGCACCTAGGGTGCCGGCACAGAAGCCCAGACCGGGATCAAGGCCTAGACCGTTCCTCTTCAAGCTCCTCAACTACAGGGACTGGGACGTGGTGCTGCGTGAAACACAGAAGCTGGGTGATCTGAGCATGGGGAGTAGTCAAGTCATATTCTTCCCAGACTACACTGCAACTATGCAGCGGCGCAGAAGCAACTACATGGCAGTGAAGCGTCAACTTGGGGAGTTGGAGTTGCCCTTCTCCCTGCTGTTCCTGGCTAGATTGAGTGGTCACGAAAGAGGGGGCTCAATTGTTCGACTCCCCAACTGAAGTGTGGGACTGGTTGGAGGAGTCGGGTCTGTGGACAGGAACGCGACCTTCGGGTTCGGACACTGGTGGCCTGATGGAGCGGAGGCTTCGGCGACGAAGGCGGCGCGGATACCTCAGTCTGCGAGGCCGAGTCCAGTCGCGTCAGCTCAGAGAAAATCAGGATGGAACTTCAGGAAGCCTTGGAGGCGATAGCAACTATTGGGAGTGTGTACAGCAGCGACCGCATGGAGGCCTACATTAGAAGTGCTACAGGAACTAGTGGCTTGTCCTCTCCGTCCACTGCAATCTCTGAGGACTTGAACCTTCCAGTGGTGACCCCACAGACTGCTGATCAGATTCTGTGATATTATGATGCTGTGCTGATCTTAGATGAGGTCGACGTACGCAAGTAGAGACTTTTTGTTTTTTCTCATCTCTTCATGCATGTGGTTCAGATACGCTGTGCATTGGGGGTGATCCCAGGATCCAGGGAGTTACATGTGAGACCTTGAGAGTCGGCCTGCCGAACAAGGGGCCGGGCTGTGCTGTGCTGGACTAAGCGTTGCGTTAGCTTGTAGATACCTACACTCCACACCTGACTTACACGCTATTCTAGATAACTGCACATCGATGCACCTCCATACTCGCTGGAGGACATGGGGGGAGATAGTGTGGAGGAGACATTGTCACCGCCCACACCCCACCAGGCACTACACTGGACTAGCTCACGCACAATTGTTGTTACTGAGGTTTGGACGGATGCCCCATTGGGGACACACCCCACCTGTTATATTTTTCGCAGTTGTTATGTTGTTTTTGTTGCAGCACACAGATACTCTTCCCCCTGATCATGGCACCGGCACGCCGGTGCGACCCCTGCGCTCCAAGATGCGACTGACTAACCAGCTTAGCAATGACACATACTAACATCATGACCTGGAATATACGCGGTATGCACACACCCTTGAGATGTTACTCTATCTTTTCCTACCTCCAACGGCACTCAGTGAGTATCGCCCTTTTGCAGGAAACACATATGACCCAGACGGAGCTTGACAGGCTTCGTAGGTGTTGGAGGTGGCACATATATGGCACCATCTTTTCAGTGCATGCGCAAGGTACACTGATCTTGGTACGGGCGGGCACTGCTTTCATTTGTGAAGAGGTGATAGTGGACCGGGAGGGCAGGTATACTCTAGTGCGTGGGAAACTCAATGGTCTAACGATACTTCTAGGGTCGATATACATCCCTAACATAGATCAACCGTCCTTTCTAACACAGCTGTCGCAGGTATTGACCCCCTATGCTGGGCTCCCTTGGCTACTTGGCAGGGATTTTAATATGGTGCTGGATGTTTACTTGGACAGATCTTTTCCCCCCCTCCGAGCGACAACGGAGTTGTCCAATGCGCAGGCGCTCAGGGACTGGCTATCGAATTGGGCGTTACAAGATCTGTGGCGCACTCTCCACCCGACCGTCAGAATCTACTCCTATTACTCAGCAGTCCAAGACCTGCATGTTCGATTGGATAGGGTGGTGGGTTCTCTGTCTTTACTATCGCTTGTGGTGCAATCCGAGTATTTGGGGCGGACACACACTGACCATAACCCCCTCTGGTTCCAGATTAGCTGGGAGGCGGATTGCCCACATGTGCCCACATGGCGACTCCAGCTGTGCGCTCTGGAAGACTCAGAGTTTCGCACGTCCCTGGGTACTGCTATTCTAACATATTTTGATATTATTGAAGGGACGGGAAGTAAGCATTAGTGAAATGGGACGCTCACAAGGTGGCTGTTGGGACATTGCCTGGGGGCCACATGGAATATACGTAAGAAACTATCAACCTCCCTTACACGCTTAGAAGCCGAACTATTATAATCTGAACATGAAGGAGAAGGGGGGAGCAGACTTTCGAGTCGGCTGGGGGACCTTCGCGCCCAACATGCAGAACTTCTGGAACGTTTGTGATGCCCTAACTACACTGAGCACACGGCCCGAACCCACGCCAGGGCTGATAGAGCGGGCCACCTGCTGGACTGGTTGATACGGCAAGAGGGAAGTCTCGTCCCGATAGGAACACTTTGTACACCAGAGGGGACACTGGTGTACACACAGCGCAAGATACACTGAGTTCTAACCGACCACTATACGCAGGTATACAGAGCCAGAGGAATTGGCCCCAGGCATATCTTAGAGGGATTCTTGGACTTTATCCAACTGCCAACAGTTTCAGAGGTGCTGCAAAAACACGGGTTAACCCAAGAAGTCACTGGGACCTGGGCGGACTATTGATACCGACAAAGCGGTCCCAGATAGACACACAATTAACGCAATCAAGACAACAAATATGTGCATACACAAATGACTTATAACAACATTGTTTTTAATCACAACGTGTATCATACAAAATTCATTCATAAAAATAAATATGCAGTAAATCACATATAATGCCCCTAAAGAAAAAGGAAGGGTAGTGCTGGGATAGTGAAAGTATAGGAACTAAAATACGGGTCGCTAAGACCAAGATACACCAGAAATAATGAAAGGTTAGCACAATGAGCCAATTAATTTATCAATTGGTTTAAACAATCATGCCTCAAGTAAAATCACAAATGATGAATCAAAAAAAGAGGCTGAACATAAAAGGAAGTGTCGATGTTTCGACCCAGAATCGATGCAGGCGTGGTATAAACCTTGCTAGAGGGTCTTCATCAGGACAGGGGTTGCGGAAGGTGGGGCAATGGATCTTAAATTAGTACTACAAAGTAGTCGGTGTGACTCAACAGTGGTAAAACTCTGAAGATGCAGTACTGAACCACTACTTTGTAGTACCAATTTAAGATCCATTGCCCCACCTTCCGCAACCCCTGTCCTGATTGGCAGGGGGAGTGGTCTATATTCATTTCAACTTGCACCTTTATGTCATACTTTTGCACTGACTAAAAACTGGAACCCGATGAAGACAAACGGCTACCGACCATGTGTGGGTGCCTGAGGGTTTCTTTTTCCTCACTAGGAATTCACTACCTTTATTCCAAATTGACACAGTCTTTGTTGGCTTAGTGCACTTACGGGTGGTGGTGGTAGTGATAGGTTGTCTTACCTCTTCTTACCCTCTAGTTCTATTTTTTGTAGTTTGAGATACTCTCTAGTTGTTTCTGAAAGATCATCCTATGGGGTGTGAGAGTAATCTGATTTACCCTGTCTCTCTTTTTGTTTAAATATGATTATTGTTTTTAGTAATATGTATTAATTCTGATTTTACTTTTCCCTTATCATAGAGCTTATATTGTGTAATAAAATGTATGATTTTTAAATGTGTTTATTAAATTTACGTTTTATTTTAGCCTGTTTTTGCTGTCATTTCATGCCTTATGTTTTCCAGTGTGTTACTGCCTAGGAATTTTTTTACACACATTGTTATCCCTGTCCTAGGAGTTTAGTTCACTCTATTATTCAGGGGGTCCTTGTTTTTCACAATCCAGAGGGACTTAAATGTACATGCACTGGTTTATGCTGCTAATGTTATGGTTCTTTTGTTTCATACGTACACCAACTGTTTAAATTCCCAAGATGAATTGGCCAATACGGAACCGCACACACTGTCGGGAGGATAACAAACTGCTCCTATACTGTAAATTCAGAGACTGCATCACAACTTTCGGAACTAAGTTACATTTGCTCCTGCGTGAGCGCTCCTCTTGCTCATTACAGTAATGTATGTAAATGTATAGGCATTTATATAGCGCACTACTTACCCGTAGGGTCCCAAGGCGCTTCGACCGCTGCGAAACCCTTCCTGGCTTCCCTGAGAGATGGTCCCTTTTTAATGGGTATCTCCAGGGTGAGACCAGGCATCCCCGGCGGTCTGGTGGGGCCGTTAGTGAAGATGAGGCAAGCTAATGCCCAGAGTTGCCGAGTGTGAACGCTGATCAGAGTGGGCACCGAGGCGAGAGAATTATCGAGTCCGCTGACCCTGGTCCAGAAACCTGCCGCGCCGGGAATCGAACCCTGGTCCCGGGCCGTCCTCTGCTCTCGGGTCTGCCGCCTCTAACCAGTGAGCCACACTACAGTACAGTCCGAATGAATGCGATGACGATGTTGCTACACATCCAAATGCTGGTAAGCAGCCTTATGCAAGATTGTAAGTTTACAGATGAGATGCCTGGCATAACTCTGTAAAAAATTGTAATAAATAAAAACAGATTTGGTTAAAAAAAAAAGAATCTGTGGCTACATAGAACCTCCTCCAGATAAGGTATCACCAAAGGTAAGTAACTTGTTCATCTGGAGCTGCACTCTGGTGGAAGTTTCTTTCTCCCTCAGTAGTGAATTCCTGGGGTTTTTATAAGGTATTGACCACTGATTCTTATCTTATTTTTTCCAAATCAAATTGAGATTTCAAGACACTAGATCTAACCAGACTAAATTAGTAGAATGCAAAGTACGTCACCTATGTAAAAAGCCGCTAAGCAGCTGCATCATCTTTGGCCTATGTTTGCATGAAGTGTCTACTTCTAAAACCTTGAGATGTAGATATTGAGAGGATGTACTAGATTTTTGGTTTTTGATAATGTAACAATTCAGGCTAAAGGATGGGTAGACATGAATACTACTTTCACAAGATCTGCGAAAAATAACAGAAATGCCGACTGTGAAGTTTAGTGCAGACCGGTTAACTAAAATGGAACCTGTCCTGCATGAGTTTAAAAAGCACAAACTTTCTACTAAAATAAAAATAAAGAAGACTAAAAGCAAGTGGTTAAAATAAATCAGTAAAATAAAATAGAATCGTGAAGGGGAACGGTCCTTGTGTTTATAAAATCTCTGGAAAACTTCTGAACTAACGCTGGACGTTTTTTTGAATGAACTTGAGTATCATAACTTTATAACACATATACAGAACAGAACATGTTAGAAACATGCATTTGAAGGATTCAAAGTTCATCACTTGTTACATGTTCAATAACACTTGTTTCCAAACTAAAGTTAAAGGGATCTCTGCATTGCAAGCCACAATATCACACCATGGAAGGCTTGTCGCAGTCCGTTGCAGACCATCTCCGGACAGGATGTATGATGGAACAAAGCATGCCTTTATAATGCACCTACCAAAAAAAAACTTCTTTACCACAAACCTACATAGGAGTTTGTTATAAGTACCTTTACCACGCATACCAATACCACGCATACCTTTACATCGCTTTTTTTAGGTATACGAAAATATATACTTGTTTGTTAAAAAAATAAAATGTATTCAATTTCAATAAAGTATGTAAAATGAGGCAGAGCAGTCATAATTTACAAGCCATTTTAAATTAAAATATTTTTAAAATGTCATGATACATCTAACACCGAAATCTGAGCATTAACATTGTATTCATTTGCACTGTAGTCCTTACTTTAGTTTAACCCTATCTGTGCTGCTTTTTCCCAGTCAAAAAGGTTAACATTTGTAAAAAAACGTATTTTTTCACCAAACGAAATAAATATACGTTTAGTCAGATTTAAAACCACATTAAAAAATGCATTCTAAAACCTATTTTATTGTGTATTCTGGAATGCCACCAAAAACATATAAATTCAGCCGTCCACCGTTTTGTGTTCAGTGGTACACTAACTTCGCTCGTGTCCACATGCTTGAGAGGAGAAGACCAGTGACAGCTGTTCAGACAGTACCATCTATCTGCTCAAGTAAGTACAATTACAATAAATACATTTAGTAATAATCGGAAAAATCACAATAACCTATTAATTACATTAAATAGTTCCTAGAATTTTTGTTACTTTCTAGAACATGGTTTGTGATATATTATTTATCTCAGGACAGATGCTGAACAGTGACTGGGGGGTAACAAATTACAAATCCAACTCCTCTGGGTACTTACCTCAAAGCAGATGTTGAAAAGTGACTCGGGGCAGAATTACTATTCTAACTTGGTTGGCTACTTACCTCTGGGCAGGTTAGGGAATGGAGATGGCAGAGTCAAAGTCTGAAATGAAAAGAGACTAGAATGAAGAACATGAGTCAGCAAAAGAGAAAATCGAAGAAGATATGGGTAATAGTCCAACGGGAATTTTTGAAGGGTCGGCTGGTGGAGGAAGATGTCAACTTGAAGCTAAATGAATGACGGTAGAGGTGAGGGAACCTGGAATAGATATGACTGACAGACTGAGAGGTAGGGGTAGTGGTAGATGGGCCGAACTATTGTACCTTGCTCTAGGTGTTTCGATGAGCTGTGTGGGCGGGGTCCGGTTTCACTGCTGAGGAGGGCCAGTTTTGTTACTAGGGACACGCTCGCCATGTTCCTACTTGCAACACTTATAAATAATTAGCAATGCAAAAACAAATGGTTTTAAAGTACCAGCTCTTTAAACCCATTTGTTTTTCCATTGTCTATTTAGAAACATTGCAAGTAGGGATGTGCCTGGCAGGGCCCCAGCACCAAAACCAGCCCCCACAGTAGTGAAAAGGCCCCTACCCTGCCACCCCACCAAAACACCCTGTAGCCAGTCCGGCCCTGGTGGTAGATAGGATAATAAGTTGAGAAAGAGGTGAGAAGATCAGAGAGGTAGAAATGGAGGTTAGAATGAAACGGAGCCAGGATAGTGGGCAAACAAGAAGGTCTTTTCTTAATGTGAACTGATTTTATTTTTCTTCTCTTCACCAGTTTTTTCGTTTCTACTGCTAAATTAGTCTCCACAGCGCCAAGAAACCGCACAGTGAATGTTGCGCTATATAAATATTTTAAATTCAAATTCATTCATGCAGGAGCTTAGATGGAAACTAACGAGATGACTATAATTAGTGTTCATAAGTAAAGAAGAAGGTGAAAGTTGGCTGCATGGGATAGGGCTGATATAATTCAAGTTGTGGCAGTGAGAGGAAAACGGGAATGAGAATAAGAAACGTGGGGTGGTACTGGGAAAGATAGATTCGAGAGAGTGGCAATAAAACAGACGTGAAAGAAAAGTATAGTTGGTGGTAATGGCATACTCTGAGAAATAAAGAAAAAAAATGAATAAGGGGAAAGTACAGAGTAAACCAGGAGAGACGGAAGAGTGTAAAACTGGCAGAAATATCAGTAATAGTATAAGAGCTGAATGAGACCTGGGCAGGAGCAAGAGTACGAGAGGCCAATTTGATGGTGAACAGAGTACAGCAGTGAAGGTGAGAGGGGGAGTGAGACAGATGGTGAGAAAGTGCGTTTAACATTAGTGACATTATCACTTGATAGATGGAAGCACACAACTCACAGACAAAAAAACTAAAACGAATTTTGTTTTATACACTTCTAGATAAATCTAAATAGACAGAGCCCTGATGAGAACCCGTTGAGTGAACACACCGGGTTCGAAACGCGTTGGCACACAAAGAGAATAGACATTAGCTTTCTAATAAACCACAGAAATAATTTATGGTTTATTTTGTAGAAAAAAGTATTTGGTTGCATTAATTTGTTGTCTATCACATTTTTGAGTTCAAGCATTAACCTATTGTTTATTTAAACTCTGAGTCCATAGCGTGACTCTTGTCTTTGCAAGAAAACAAATGCTTGTCTTGTGTATATATCAAAATGAATAATTGTGTATATATAAATGGTGTATCTATGTTGTAGAAATGTCTTGTGTACATGTAAATGAAGTACTTATGTTGTAGAAAAGTGTTTTTATGTGTAAAAAAGTAAAACGTCAAGTGTCCTTTTCATATGTGAAATAGTAAAAAATCTAAAATAATAAACTAAAGAGGGTAAGAGTGAAATATACCCAATCAACCTAGGAGTTTCACTTGGTTTTTCCTCAAAATAGAGGACCTAAATAAGTGTGCAGTTGGCATTTTGTTTTTTCAATAACTATAACTTATGGTCCAGCCGACTTCACATCCCATGACCTGACTCCCCCCTTTTTCAAACTTTCTAAAAGTGGCATTTTCATCATTGCAATTTACAATTCGACCTCACCATCAGTTTGGATTATAAATTGTGGTCCCAGAGACACCAGACTTGAAGGCTATATCTCTTCCCACTTGGAAATTACACTTTTATATAATGTAACAAGGGAATCCCAATGTTCCTATGGGTGACATAGGCCTTGAATTAGTGAAAAACAACTTTGACAGTTTCTCACTACCAGGACATATAAAACATAAAAGTACATGTCCTGCCTTTTAAATACATTGTACCCTGCCCTCTGGGTTGTCAAGGGATTGCCTTAGGTGTGACATATGTATCAAAAGGGAGGGTTTGGGCCTGTCAAATGGTTTATTTTGCCCGGTCAACAAGGCAGAGTAGTACAAAAGGGGGTGGTGATGGACGGAGCATCGGAATCAATCAAACACTCACACCCAGTCAAAAGATCTGGTTTTAATCCATCACCGTTCTTTAGCCCACTCTGCCACCCCAGTTCAGACATGGCTATGTGCAAATCAGTCTGACCCTATGCCTCATGGGAACAGTCCAGCCCGAACTGCCAAGCCATGTCTCCCCTGGACCGGAAACAAGCTTCCGAGGACCGGTTTCTGGCATTCCAGCCGTCTTCAGCCCGGCTTGCTTGAATCCAGTGGCAAAGTGAGCAAGGGACTCACGTCTGAGCATACCCTGCCACACTTATGGCGGCCAAAAGCGGTACAAAAGGGGGTGGTGATGGACGGAGCATCTGAATCAATCAAACACTCACACCCAGTCAAAAGATCTGGGTTTAATCCATCACCGTTCTTTAGCCCACTCTGCCACCCCAGTTCAGATATGGCTATATGCAAATCAGTCTGACCCTGTGCCTCATGGGAACAGTCCAGCCCGAACTGCCAAGCCATGTCTTCCCTGGACCGGAAACAAGCTTCCGAGGACCTGTTTCTGGCATTCCAGCCGTCTTCAGCCCGGCTTGCTTGAATCCAGTGGCAAAGTAAGCAAGGGACTCACGTCTGAGCATGCTCTGCCCCACTTATGGCGGCCACAAGCGGTACAAAAGGGGGTGGTGATGGACGGAGCATCTAAATCAATCAAACAGTCACACCCAGTCAAAAGATCTGGGTTTAATCCATCACCGTTCTTTAGCCCACTCTGCCACCCCAGTTCAGACATGGCTATATGCAAATCAGTCTGACCCTGTGCCTCACTGTAACAGTCCAACCCGAACTGCCAAGCCATGTCTTCCCTGGACCGGAAACAAGCTTCCGAGGACTGGTTTCTGGCATTCCAGCCGTCTTCAGCCCGGCTTGCTTGGATCCAGTGGCAAAGTGAGCAAGGGACTCACGTCTGAGCATACCCTGGCACACACATGGCGGCCAGAAGCGGTACTAAAGGGGGTGGTGATGGACGGAGCATCTGAATATATCAAACAGTCACACCCAGTCAAAAGATCTGGGTTTCATCCATCACCGTTCTTTAGCCCACTCTGCCACCCCAGTTCAGACATGGCTATATGCAAATCAGTCTGACCCTGTGCCTCATGGGAACAGTCCAGCCCGAACTGCCAAGCCATGTCTTCCCTGGACCGGAAACAAGCTTCCGAGGACCGGTTTCTGGCATTCCAGCCGTCTTCAGCCCGGCTTGCTTGAATCCAGTGGCAAAGTGAGCAAGGGACTCACGTCTGAGCATACCCTGCCACACTGTTGGCGGCCAAAAGCGGTACAGAAGGGGGTGGTGATGGATGGAGCATCTGAATCAATCAAACACTAACACCCAGTCAAAAGATCTGGGTTTAATCCATCACCGTTCTTTAGCCCACTCTGCCACCCCAGTTCAGACATGGCTATATGCAAATCAGTCTGACCCTGTGCCTCATGGGAACAGTCCAGCCCGAACTGCCAAGCCATGTCTTCCCTGGACCGGAAACAAGCTTCCGAGGACCGGTTTCTGGCATTCCAGCCGTCTTCGGCCCGGCTTGCTTGAATCCAGTGGCAAAGTGAGCAAGGGACTCACGTCTGAGCATACCCTGCCACACTTATGGCGGCCAAAAGCGGTACAAAAGGGGGTGGTGATGGACGGAGCATCTGAATCAATCAAACACTCACACCCAGTCAAAAGATCTGGGTTTAATCCATCACCGTTCTTTAGCCCACTCTGCCACCCCAGTTCAGACATGGCTATATGCAAATCAGTCTGACCCTGTGCCTCATGGGAACAGTCCAGCCCGAACTGCCAAGCCATGTCTCCCCTGGACCGGAAACAAGCTTCCGAGGACCGGTTTCTGGCATTCCAGCCGTCTTCAGCCCGGCTTGCTTGAATCCAGTGGCAAAGTGAGCAAGGGACTCACGTCTGAGCATACGCTGCCACACTTATGGCGGCCAAAAGCGGTACAAAAGGGGGTGGTGATGGACGGAGCATCTGAATCAATCAAACACTCACACCCAGTCAAAAGATCTGGGTTTATTCCATCACCGTTCTTTATCCCACTCTGCCACCCCAGTTCAGATATGGCTATATGCAAATGAGTCTGACCCTGTGCCTCATGGGAACAGTCCAGCCCGAACTGCCAAGCCATGTCTTCCCTGGACCGGAAACAAGCTTCCGAGGACTGGTTTCTGGCATTCCAGCCGTCTTCAGCCCGGCTTGCTTGGATCCAGTGGCAAAGTGAGCAAGGGACTCACGTCTGAGCATACCCTGGCACACAAATGGCAGCCAGAAGCGGTACTAAAGGGGGTGGTGATGGACGGAGCATCTGAATCAATCAAACAGTCACACCCAGTCAAAAGATCTGGGTTTAATCCATCACCGTTCTTTAGCCCACTCTGCCACCCCAGTTCAGACATGGCTATATGCAAATCAGTCTGACCCTGTGCCTCATGGGAACAGTCCAGCCCGAACTGCCAAGCCATGTCTTCCCTGGACCAGAAACAAGCTTCCGAGGATCGGTTTCTGGCATTCCAGCCGTCTTCAGCCCGGCTTGCTTGAATCCAGTGGCAAAGTGAGCAAGGGACTCACGTCTGAGCATACCCTGCCACACTTATGGCGGCCAAAAGCGGTACAGAAGGGGGTGGTGATGGATGGAGCATCTGAATCAATCAAACACTAACACCCAGTCAAAAGATCTGGGTTTAATCCATCACCGTTCTTTAGCCCACTCTGCCACCCCAGTTCAGACATGGCTATATGCAAATCAGTCTGACCCTGTGCCTCATGGGAACAGTCCAGCCCGAACTGCCAAGCCATGTCTTCCCTGGACCGGAAACAAGCTTCCGAGGACCGGTTTCTGGCATTCCAGCCGTCTTCGGCCCGGCTTGCTTGAATCCAGTGGCAAAGTGAGCAAGGGACTCACGTCTGAGCATACCCTGCCACACTTATGGCGGCCAAAAGCGGTACAAAAGGGGGTGGTGATGGACGGAGCATCTGAATCAATCAAACACTCACACCCAGTCAAAAGATCTGGGTTTAATCCATCACCGTTCTTTAGCCCACTCTGCCACCCCAGTTCAGACATGGCTATATGCAAATCAGTCTGACCCTGTGCCTCATGGGAACAGTCCAGCCCGAACTGCCAAGCCATGTCTCCCCTGGACCGGAAACAAGCTTCCGAGGACCGGTTTCTGGCATTCCAGCCGTTTTCAGCCCGGCTTGCTTGAATCCAGTGGCAAAGTGAGCAAGGGACTCACGTCTGAGCATACCCTGCCACACTTATGGCGGCCAAAAGCGGTACAAAGGGGGGTGGTGATGGACGGAGCATCTGAATCAATCAAACACTCACACCCAGTCAAAAGATCTGGGTTTATTCCATCACCGTTCTTTATCCCACTCTGCCACCCCAGTTCAGATATGGCTATATGCAAATCAGTCTGACCCTGTGCCTCATGGGAACAGTCCAGCCCGAACTGCCAAGCCATGTCTTCCGTGGACCGGAAACAAGCTTCCGAGGACTGGTTTCTGGCATTCCAGCCGTCTTCAGCCCGGCTTGCTTGGATCCAGTGGCAAAGTGAGCAAGGGACTCACGTCTGAGCATACCCTGGCACACAAATGGCGGCCAGAAGCGGTACTAAAGGGGGTGGTGATGGACGGAGCATCTGAATCAATCAAACAGTCACACCCAGTCAAAAGATCTGGGTTTAATCCATCACCGTTCTTTAGCCCACTCTGCCACCCCAGTTCAGACATGGCTATATGCAAATCAGTCTGACCCTGTGCCTCATGGGAACAGTCCAGCCCGAACTGCCAAGCCATGTCTTCCCTGGACCAGAAACAAGCTTCCGAGGATCGGTTTCTGGCATTCCAGCCGTCTTCAGCCCGGCTTGCTTGAATCCAGTGGCAAAGTGAGCAAGGGACTCACGTCTGAGCATACCCTGCCACACTTATGGCAGCCAAAAGCGGTACAGAAGGGGGTGGTGATGGATGGAGCATCTGAATCAATCAAACACTAACACCCAGTCAAAAGATCTGGGTTTAATCCATCACCGTTCTTTAGCCCACTCTGCCACCCAAGTTCAGACATGGCTATATGCAAATCAGTCTAACCCTGTGCCTCATGGGAACAGTCCAGCCCGAACTGCCAAGCCATGTCTTCCCTGGACCGGAAACAAGCTTCCGAGGACCGGTTTCTGGCATTCCAGCCGTCTTCGGCCCGGCTTGCTTGAATCCAGTGGCAAAGTGAGCAAGGGACTCACGTCTGAGCATACCCTGCCACACTTATGGCGGCCAAAAGCGGTACAAAAGGGGGTGGTGATGGACGGAGCATCTGAATCAATCAAACACTCACACCCAGTCAAAAGATCTGGGTTTAATCCATCACCGTTCTTTAGCCCACTCTGCCACCCCAGTTCAGACATGGCTATATGCAAATCAGTCTGACCCTGTGCCTCATGGGAACAGTCCAGCCCGAACTGCCAAGCCATGTCTCCCCTGGACCGGAAACAAGCTTCCGAGGACCGGTTTCTGGCATTCCAGCCGTCTTCAGCCCGGCTTGCTTGAATCCAGTGGCAAAGTGAGCAAGGGACTCACGTCTGAGCATACGCTGCCACACTTATGGCGGCCAAAAGCGGTACAAAAGGGGGTGGTGATGGACGGAGCATCTGAATCAATCAAACACTCACACCCAGTCAAAAGATCTGGGTTTATTCCATCACCGTTCTTTATCCCACTCTGCCACCCCAGTTCAGATATGGCTATATGCAAATGAGTCTGACCCTGTGCCTCATGGGAACAGTCCAGCCCGAACTGCCAAGCCATGTCTTCCCTGGACCGGAAACAAGCTTCCGAGGACTGGTTTCTGGCATTCCAGCCGTCTTCAGCCCGGCTTGCTTGGATCCAGTGGCAAAGTGAGCAAGGGACTCACGTCTGAGCATACCCTGGCACACAAATGGCAGCCAGAAGCGGTACTAAAGGGGGTGGTGATGGACGGAGCATCTGAATCAATCAAACAGTCACACCCAGTCAAAAGATCTGGGTTTAATCCATCACCGTTCTTTAGCCCACTCTGCCACCCCAGTTCAGACATGGCTATATGCAAATCAGTCTGACCCTGTGCCTCATGGGAACAGTCCAGCCCGAACTGCCAAGCCATGTCTTCCCTGGACCAGAAACAAGCTTCCGAGGATCGGTTTCTGGCATTCCAGCCGTCTTCAGCCCGGCTTGCTTGAATCCAGTGGCAAAGTGAGCAAGGGACTCACGTCTGAGCATACCCTGCCACACTTATGGCGGCCAAAAGCGGTACAGAAGGGGGTGGTGATGGATGGAGCATCTGAATCAATCAAACACTAACACCCAGTCAAAAGATCTGGGTTTAATCCATCACCGTTCTTTAGCCCACTCTGCCACCCCAGTTCAGACATGGCTATATGCAAATCAGTCTGACCCTGTGCCTCATGGGAACAGTCCAGCCCGAACTGCCAAGCCATGTCTTCCCTGGACCGGAAACAAGCTTCCGAGGACCGGTTTCTGGCATTCCAGCCGTCTTCGGCCCGGCTTGCTTGAATCCAGTGGCAAAGTGAGCAAGGGACTCACGTCTGAGCATACCCTGCCACACTTATGGCGGCCAAAAGCGGTACAAAAGGGGGTGGTGATGGACGGAGCATCTGAATCAATCAAACACTCACACCCAGTCAAAAGATCTGGGTTTAATCCATCACCGTTCTTTAGCCCACTCTGCCACCCCAGTTCAGACACGGCTATATGCAAATCAGTCTGACCCTGTGCCTCATGGGAACAGTCCAGCCCGAACTGCCAAGCCATGTCTCCCCTGGACCGGAAACAAGCTTCCGAGGACCGGTTTCTGGCATTCCAGCCGTTTTCAGCCCGGCTTGCTTGAATCCAGTGGCAAAGTGAGCAAGGGACTCACGTCTGAGCATACCCTGCCACACTTATGGCGGCCAAAAGCGGTACAAAGGGGGGTGGTGATGGACGGAGCATCTGAATCAATCAAACACTCACACCCAGTCAAAAGATCTGGGTTTATTCCATCACCGTTCTTTATCCCACTCTGCCACCCCAGTTCAGATATGGCTATATGCAAATCAGTCTGACCCTGTGCCTCATGGGAACAGTCCAGCCCGAACTGCCAAGCCATGTCTTCCCTGGACCGGAAACAAGCTTCCGAGGACTGGTTTCTGGCATTCCAGCCGTCTTCAGCCCGGCTTGCTTGGATCCAGTGGCAAAGTGAGCAAGGGACTCACGTCTGAGCATACCCTGGCACACAAATGGCGGCCAGAAGCGGTACTAAAGGGGGTGGTGATGGACGGAGCATCTGAATCAATCAAACAGTCACACCCAGTCAAAAGATCTGGGTTTAATCCATCACCGTTCTTTAGCCCATTCTGCCACCCCAGTTCAGACATGGCTATATGCAAATCAGTCTGACCCTGTGCCTCATGGGAACAGTCCAGCCCGAACTGCCAAGCCATGTCTTCCCTGGACCAGAAACAAGCTTCCGAGGATCGGTTTCTGGCATTCCAGCCGTCTTCAGCCCGGCTTGCTTGAATCCAGTGGCAAAGTGAGCAAGGGACTCACGTCTGAGCATACCCTGCCACACTTATGGCAGCCAAAAGCGGTACAGAAGGGGGTGGTGATGGATGGAGCATCTGAATCAATCAAACACTAACACCCAGTCAAAAGATCTGGGTTTAATCCATCACCGTTCTTTAGCTCACTCTGCCACCCAAGTTCAGACATGGCTATATGCAAATCAGTCTAACCCTGTGCCTCATGGGAACAGTCCAGCCCGAACTGCCAAGCCATGTCTTCCCTGGACCGGAAACAAGCTTCCGAGGACCGGTTTCTGGCATTCCAGCCGTCTTCAGCCCGGCTTGCTTGAATCCAGTGGCAAAGTGAGCAAGGGACTCACGTCTGAGCATACCTTGCCACACTTATGGCGGCCAAAAGCGGTACAAAAGGGGGTGGTGATGGACGGAGCATCTGAATCAATCAAACACTCACACCCAGTCAAAAGATCTGGGTTTAATCCATCACCGTTCTTTAGCCCACTCTGCCACCCCAGTTCAGACATGGCTATTTGCAAATCAGTCTGACCCTGTGCCTCATGGGAACAGTCCAGCCCGAACTGCCAAGCCATGTCTTCCCTGGACCGGAAACAATCTTCCGAGGACCGGTTTCTGGCATTCCAGCCGTCTTCAGCCCGGCTTGCTTGAATCCAGTGGCAAAGTGAGCAAGGGACTCACGTCTGAGCATACCTTGCCACACTTATGGCGTCCAAAAGTGGTACAAAAGGGGGTGGTGATGGACGGAGCATCTGAATCAATCAAACACTCACACCCAGTCAAAAGATCTGGGTTTAATCCATCACCGTTCTTTAGCCCACTCTGCCACCCCAGTTCAGACATGGCTATATGCAAATTAGTCTGACCCTGTGCCTCATGGGAACAGTCCAGCCCGAACTGCCAAGCCATGTCTTCCCTGGACCGGAAACAAGCTTCCGAGGACCGGTTTCTGGCATTCCAGCCGTCTTCAGCCCGGCTTGCTTGAATCCAGTGGCAAAGTGAGCAAGGGACTCACGTCTGAGCATACCTTGCCACACTTATGGCGGCCAAAAGCGGTACAAAAGGGGGTGGTGATGGACGGAGCATCTGAATCAATCAAACACTCACACTCAGTCAAAAGATCTGGGTTTAATCCATCACCGTTCTTTATCCCACTCTGCCACCCCAGTTCAGACATGGCTATATGCAAATCAGTCTGACCCTGTGCCTCATGGGAACAGTCCAGCCCGAACTGCCAAGCCATGTCTTCCCTGGACCGGAAACAATCTTCTGAGGACCGGTTTCTGGCATTCCAGCCGTCTTCAGCCCGGCTTGCTTGAATCCAGTGGCAAAGTGAGCAAGGGCCTCACGTCTGAGCAACAAGGCAGAGTAAACTGTATGCACAGGCTCTGCAATGGCAGATCTGGGACATGGTTAAAGGGCTACTTTGGCATTCGTAGGTAGGGTTTCTTTACTGTCCTTTGTTATGAGATGTAATCCTGTATTGTAAGGCCATTGGTTCCTTCTGTGTTCGTTCATGGAACCTCATGTGTGATGGTTTTGAACTGTGGGTCCTTTATTCAGATCTACTGGGCCCTTTATACATGTTGAAGGGATTCTGCTTCATGCCAATACATGTCTTTGAGAATAAATCAATCTGGATGAATATTTATGACACTACAAAGTTGGTGGCAAGTGGGCGACTACCTGTTGGACCTGTGCTGATGGCCTATTTGACTTTTGCACTTCTGTTTGTTCTGGACAATCATCAGGTACTGTTTTATTAATATTGAAGGGCAAACGGATTGTGTGCCTGAAGCATAGTGCAACAGTGCAAATGAGGCAGAAGGGGAGAAACTATTGCACTGAGCAGTAAAGGTTTTGGGGAGCACCATAAGCAGAAACGGCCACATGGAGCTTGAGCTGTAAGGCCGCATGTAAAGTTTGTGGGAGGCCTATCTTATTCAGCCACTTGAGACATGTGCAGGCTCCACGTGACCAGTCAATTAGGCCGTCATTACTGAGCCTAAGCAGGCTGGGAAGCTCAAACACATTCATTCACATGCTCAGGCTGCTCAAGAACCAGTGCAACACTGTGCGCTTATATACAATAGCTGTTTTTCAAGAAAAGATCTATTTTTTACCTCCTTGGTGATTTCTCCCTATTGGTTCATCGGCTGCTTCAGTTAATTTCCGCTCAGACAACATCACTAGAACTGACTCTACGGCGCCACCTGCTGATCGCAAATCACAGTGATCAGCACACGGTTGCTAAAGTACATTGAGAACTGAGTCTGCAGTGCCAACAGCACCACCTGCTGATCAGTCCACTGTTATTAAAGTTCCTCAGGGTAAACTAAGTGTTCAGCGCCATCTGCTAGTTATGAGTCACAGTGATTAGCACACTTTAAATTTACAGTTGCACATGTTTTCTTCATTTTACTCATTTTTATTGGTTACAAGTTACAGTGATTAACATACTTCACATTTGCAGGTTCCTTTTTCAGTCAACAGCAACTGCCACACTTTTCTTTGTGACTTTAATCTGCTGTTAATATTTTTGTATTCTTGTACAACAGGACACATAAGTAATAACAGTTATGCAGTCTGGTACACCACCTAGTCCATTTTTGCAAGATCTAGGAGAACCCCCTTTAAAATGGAAATTATGATTTAAATCATTTAAGGCTTCTTTGGGTGCCATTGATGGTATGAAATTAAAACTGGATCGCAAATGCAACTTACTATACTATTATTTAGGGGTTGAATGTCAGAATGTTTTTGATCGCTTACCAAAGTATGTAGGTGGTGAGGATGATGTGTATGATGCATTTGGAGTTGCAGTTAACACGAAGGTGGAAGAGTTAGTCCTTTCGTTAGATTGCTTTGAAACAGTCTGTGTACAGCAATAAAAGTTACAGTGATCCCATTTTGATTGATGGTATTCAGATTCAATTATTACTAGACTCTGAAGCAAAAACAGTAATATTTCCATTGAAAAATACAATGAATTTTGGTCTGACAAAAGGTTATTATCTCCAGATGTTATACTTTCTGCATTTGAAGGTAGCAGCATCGATTTAGTGATATTTTTTTGGGCGGACATTTCTTTTGAGATCAAGACTATCAGAGGGAAAGTCAATGTAGTTTGTAAAGGAATTAATGTTTTGGGCTGGTGGCCAAGCTGATTTTGATTTAATGATTCAACCAGGTCACAAGCACCCTGTTACTCTGACTAATTCTGTCACTTAAAAAAAAAGCTATGGATAGAATTTTTTTTATTTTGTGATAAAGTAGGCAAGATTAAGAATTTTGTTTATTGTATCAAAGTCAAGTCGATGAGGGTATTGTTCCAGTCAAACGCAAATTGTGCAATGTAACTTATAGTGTAAGAAAGGAATCAATGTTGATTTAAAAAAAAAATGTAGGATGACGAAATAATTGAATGGGTAGATGCTAGTGTATGGCTTTCACCTGTTGTGTAAGAAAAAAAAAAGTCTGGTGAATTGCGCCTTTCTGTTGATTTAAGATCACCTAATACTGCAATTTGGGTGGAAGACTTTCCTCTCCCACGCGTTTAAGATTTGATTAATGCGGAGGCGCTAGGGGGCGCACGGCGACATGGCTGCCTGAGAAGCAGCTCCGTCGGGCGATCGCACAATATGGTGATTTTCGCCGCCCCCGCCCGAGCAACCGGCCCCTCGGCAGCCTAGCACGATATGTGACTTGTTAGAGCGCATGTCGGGATGAGATCCGGCCACCGGCGGACAAAGGCAACCCGGTAATTTGCGATAAACCGTAGCGAGGAACCCGGACGCCTGACAAGATGGCCGCCGTGTTGAGACATCCACGCAACGGGCGGACGGAGGACAAGCGCCCCACTACTGTCCAGGAGCAGGGACACATGGCGGAGGTAGTACTCTGAGGGATATCCCCCCCGCTACCCCTGCATGTGAAATTGTGGCGCTGCGAAGCCCCGGATTGCCATATCCCAGCGCTGGAAGCATTGCCTGACAAAATGGCGGCGGCAAACCGAAAAACGCGGGCATAATTGTTTGATCCCTGACTCCTGTGGAAGTGGCGTGATACTAGCGGTGGCCTGCTACAGCGGAGGGGAGTTCAGCTAACAGCGTTGTGCACAGTGCGGAGTGCTAACGCAGAAGTAGACGAACCCGCGCTCCTGCAGGGCGAGTGGTACTGGCTGCTGGAGGTGAGTGCTGTGAGGAACGAACAGTCTGCGGGGGACAGTGCTGCCAAATTGTCTGCGGGGGCTCGCCCATTGCTGGGAGATCTGTGGCCGCCGCTGCTGGACCCCATCAGCCCACGTGAACAGATCGCTGCTTGTTCTTGCGCCAGGGTTGGTGCCTGCTGTAAATAGCGTATCCTCCCAAACGACCACGTGTGGGGCGGCCCCTCTTGGTGGGACGCTCGCAGATCCCGAACCTACAGGCCGGCGCGGGCCACACGGAGAGACAACGCCTGGCATATGTTGGCCCTGCAGAAGCGTCGCACCAGCGTGGAGGACTGCCTAAACTAACACTGAGTGGGGGGGGAGAGTGCTGGCCGTAGAACAACGCCATACCAACTGTGGGCCTCGGAGGGCCAGTGATATCCTCTGCGAGGTTGGGAAGCCTGAAGTTCACCACGTGGAGGGGGTTTGCTAGGCGGCATTCGCCCCAAGGGTGGGGTTCAACACGGCGTCAGCGACCAGACAGACGAGGGCTTCGGGGTCCACGTACAGAAAGACAACCTCCCCATCCGCGAGCATGGGCAAGCCGGACAAGCACCAACAGAAGCTGCCTTTTGAGACGAAGAAAACGCAGAAATCCACTGACGGGGTGCCGGAGGAGGAGGCAGGTCAGGCGCCCAATAACAACATCGAAAAGATCCTGCTAGCGATACAGTCAAACCTGCAGGATATTAATGGCAAGTTGGATAACTTAACTTGCAGAATGGACACCATGGCAGCGCGACAGGAAAAGCAAGGGGAAAGGCTGGACGAGGCCGAAACACGGATATCTGCGGTTGAAGATGAGGCGCGGGCCTCCACCTCAAAGTGCGCAGATATGGAAAGGCTACTGGAGGTTATAAAGGCGAAGGAGGAGGATTTAGAAGCGCGCTCGAGGCGCAACAACGTACGGATCGCGGGCCTGCCGGAGTCCACAAACACAGGCCGCATGGAAACCTACGTGGAAACATTGTGCAGGGATCTGTTCGGAGCTGAGGCCCTGTCGCCCCTCTTTATCGTGGAACGTGCTCATAGATCACTAGCCCCGAAGCCACCACCCGGTGCCACGCCGAGACCGATTGTTGCGCGTATCCTCAATTATCGCGACAGGGACACGATCCTTCGGCTAGCAAGAGAGAAAGGGAAGATACAACATCAAGGGAATTCCTTGGAATTCTATCCGGACCACACAGTTGCGGTCCAACAGGCCCGGAAAGAATATACTACAGTGAAAGCTAAATTGCGTGAGTTGAACATTGTCTACTCCATGATGTATCCAGCTCGCCTCAGAGTGATGTGGAAGGAGAAAGCGACGATACTACCGACTCCGAAAGCAGCACAAGACTTTGTCAAAAGGGTTCAACGGGAGATCAGAGACAATTCGCAACGTGAACAACGACAAGACTCGGACTAACAATGAAGGGTTCTTTCATAATATGCCACTGGTGAGTGTACAATTCAGTTACTACATCATGCGTTTTAGCATGGCCTTTCATTTCCACACTTGCTAGCCTGCTAAGAACTTGTTTTCCAGATTGCCCGGTGGTGGGATTGACTCAAAATACGCGGAGTGCCTGAGTGTAGAGGCCCAGTTGGGGCTAAGAGGCCTCTATTCGGAGATGCGACTCACTACTAACTTTGCACTGGGAATACACTACAACTCATGCGCATCCCATAGGGCGGTGTTGACATACACAATGGAGTGACGCTATCATCAGGTGGCGATTTCTCAATGCAGGCAAATGCGCGACTGGCGAGAAACTGCCCCTTTGTCTGATGTACTCTGCTCGATATAGTTGAACTGTGGAAAGCCTCCGTCGCTGATTGTGAGAGAGGCCCAATGCACTTTGTGCGGTGAGCAGTCAGGATATGGAGGGTGGAATAATGTGCCTTGCTGACGAACTGTTTGAATTGCAAAGGGGACACGCTATGCCAGTCATGTCACTTAGCCGGTGGCTTGGTTGTTGGTTGTTCGGGGGGCGGGGGGGGGAGGGGGGCGGCGGGTATGCACCAGAACTGCGATTCATAAAGCTGCTTTAGCATCGCCCACACCTGTACACCGGGTGGTGAGTTGTGCCCCTGGCGGACCTCTACAAGGGTATTACCCAATAAGAATTTGGTTCTGGCACTATGTTACTGTTTATGGGAGTTCTGACTTGGTGCACTGGACGGGAAAGGCTTCGGCAGGTTGGGGTTGCTGGAGTGGGTGGGTTCTGGGGGGGCGGGATGTGTGGTTGTACTGTTAGGCCGACAGAATGTGTAATGTCTTTTTGTACTGGTTCCGAGTTGGTCCCCGCTACTGCTGGATCGATTGAAGCACTTATTGGGGAGATGCTCATAATCATTCTGCAATTGATTTGTACTGAACGCTCAGGCATTATGTCATTGGAAACTGATGGGGACTAGGGAGGTGTGTAGACGCAGTTTAAACATACTAACCTGGAACATTAGAGGGTTCTCACAGCCGCGTAAAATACGACAGATTTTTGCGAGCCTGACGAGGTGGAATGTGGATATTGCCTTCCTACAGGAATCTCACCTGGCCCCACACTCACAAGCACAACTGGGGGCAAGATGGGCGGAGGAAGTTTTCAGGGCCTCGTACTCTTCTTACTCTAGGGGGGTGATCATTTTGGTGAAACGAGGGGTGGGCTTTGTGAGTCACACAGTCACACAGGACCCTGAAGGCAGGTTCTTAATGGTTTCAGGGACATTGAGGGGGCAGAAAGTTACATTGCTGAATGTGTATGGTCCTAACACTGATGCCCCGGATTTCTTCAGGGGGGTATGGGGACACCTGCAGGAACACAATAGCGCGCATATATTGTGTGGTGGGGACTGGAACGTGACACTCCGTGACGGTTTAGACCGTTCAGCTAATTCGGTGGAACAGCACAAGCAATCACGCACAATGGTGGGACACATGATGAAGGATCTAGGTATGGAGGATCTTTGGAGACTGAGATACACTGATGCACCTGGGGCCACGCACGTTAATGCTTCCCACAATAGCTGGTCCAGGTTGGATTACTGGCTAGGCTCCTCTGATCTGGCACTGTGGGTGAGACACCTACAGGTGCTCCCTCGCACGCTGTCCGATCACAATCCTGTCCTACTACAACTGGACGTTCCACTGTACACACCCCCCCCTTTCCAATGGCGCTTTAACGCGCGTGCTCTTACTGATGCCATTTATGCAGACACGCTTCAGAAGGCGATTAGAGATTACTTTGACCTTAATGCCCCATCGACTGAAGATCCTGGCGTCCTCTGGGAAGCTTTCAAAGCCACGATAAGAGGGGTCTGTATAAGCACCACAGTGGGGGTTCTGAAGGATATTAGAACTCAGATACGCAGACGCGAACGGCAAATGAGAGACCTGGAATCCCTATATGAATCCACTCAGGACACCACGCACTTGGCCAAGCTTCGCGAAATACACACAGAACACGAGACCTTTCTAGACTCTGAAATGAAATATTTAAACCGCACACATGTGGCTAGAGCTTTTGGGGAAGGAGGTCGGCCGGGGGCTGTACTGGCTAGGAAAATATGCACAGGTCGAGGCCAGACTACGATACTTAGGGTTAAGAATGGGGAGGGCAACACACAAACCCATGCTAATGACATCCTGAAATGCTTTGTAAATTCATTTGGATCCCTATACAAATCACAACCCACGGCTCCGGCGGATGACACTTACACATACCTGCAAGATGTAGCGATAGGGTGGCTGTCAGACGCACACAGGGAGTACTTAGCAAGGCCTATCACGGCAGATGAGGTTAAAGAGATAATAGGCTCACTTCCGAATGGCAAGGCACCTGGCCCGGATGGGTTCACCCCGGAATTTTATAAACAATATGCGGACATACTAGCGCCACACTTAGTAGATATGTATGGCACCGCCTTTGAGAAAGGCATACTTCCCCCCACGCTACGCGAAGCCATGATTATCGCTCTCCTGAAACCATCTAAAGATCCGGAGGAGTGTGACTCGTACCGACCGTTATCTTTAATCAACGTAGACTCGAAAATTCTTGCTAAGCTTATAGCCAAGCGGCTATCACCACTGATGACTAGTCTGGTGCTACCGGATCAGTCCGGCTTTGTACCCACCAGATCGACAGCACATAACACCCGGACTCTATTTGCGCTATCGCACTATCTACAACCTTCAGTTAAAGCTGTAGCGGTCATGCTAGACGCAGCGAAGGCGTTTGACTCTATTGAATGGAGGTATATGATCACAGTCCTCAATAGAATGGGGTTCCCCAAACGCTTTGTGCAATGGGTCACCCTGCTTTACACGAAACCGAATGCTAGGGTCAGGATTAATGGGTACATTTCGGACCAATTTGCGATTGAGCGAGGGACGCGGCAAGGCTGCCCACTCTCGCCGCTATTATTTGCATTAGCGCTAGAACCTTTGGCGTGTCTGATACGTCAAAACTACAGAGAATCGGCACTGAACTTCATAGCCAGGCCGCTTCACATCTCATTATATGCAGATGACATGTTGCTATACGTCCGGGACCCGGAGACTCATTTGAACGCCATACTCAGGGAATACATAAGGATCGGGGGCATTCGGGTCTAGCCATAAATTGGTCCAAATCATCTATAATACCCCTCACGGACACCACTTCTGCGTTTGTGGTGGACTTTCCGCTGGGTTGGCAACAGGATCCTATACGATACCTAGGGGTCATGTACCACAGAGATCCGGATGAAGTACTCAGGGCAAACTACGGAGTAGTGCTGACGAAACTGGAGGAAAGTGTACAACGTTGGATACATCTGCCCCTTTCATTGGCGGACAGGATAGCGATTGTCAAAATGAACATACTGCCCAAGCTGTTATACCTGTTTAACAACATACCAATCACTCCACCGCAGACTATCTTCCGACACATTAACTCCTTGGTGCGGACCTTGATCTGGGCGGGTAAACAGGCACGTGTGGATCTGCGAACTCTGCAACTTCCACTTGCAAGAGGCGGCTTCGGGGTACCTGACTTTCTCCTGTATTACTTGTGCGCGCAAGCACAATATGCGGCGTATTGGTATCACGCAGTCCCTTACCTCACCCACACCGCTATTGAGGAGAGCGACGCACACCCTATTCCACTCACGGCAATCATCTCACACACCCGCCCCCCGCTACACGCTAGAGATATCAACACGGTAGATGCCACGGTCAAAGCCTGGCATAAATTAGGGCAATTAGCTCACAAGACCCCACTGTATGCGCCAGCCATGATGCTACACCACCACCAGGAGCTCTCGGTGACTGGGGAGAGCGTCGGAATGTCTCTACTGGCCAAAGCCGGTATCGATAGGATGGGGGACGTGTTCCGAGATGGGGAGTTCGTGGGCCTAGACAACCTAGGTTATGTTAATAACCAGACAACCATGTTTCGTTTCACATATTACAGACTCAATAGAGCCCTGAGGGAGCACTACCCCACGTTCCCTTCAGAACCGCAATGCCTTGCACCACTGCAACTGTTAATCACAACTAATGATTTATCACACCTGGTGTCCAGGCTGTACTCGGCCGCACAATTGGACCTGGACGGGCAAGCGTTGAAAGCGAGAGGGCGGTGGGATGCACTACTAGAAGCGCCATTATCTGATGAAGAGTGGGCTAACACATGCGCTTTGACACAAATACTCACACCGAACGGTAATCTGAGGCTGATTCACTTTAAATTCCTCCATCAAGTATATTACACACCAGAGAAATTGTTTAAATTTGGGCTTCAAGAGGAGGACAGATGTAAAAGATGCAACACGGAGGGTGCGGGCTTTGCACATTTAGCGTGGGACTGCGCAAAGGTGGCAGGATACTGGGGGCAGGTGACTACTACTTTATCTGTCATGCTGGAGGAGGAGGTACACTGCACACCCAAACTCTGCTTACTGGGGATAGTACCGCAGTTAAGAGCCTTGAAGAAGAAGTTCTGTGCGATAGCGCTCTTATTGGCTAAGAGACAAGTGGCACAATGCTGGCATAGTCGGAAAGTGCCGAAGTTAAAAACATGGTTGCATGACATGTCCACATGTCGTGACAAGTTACAAACTTTCGAAGAACTGCTGCCGGCTAAGTCTCGACCCAAAAACATGTGGATCTATCTAGAGGATTATTTGAACTCATTGCAGGATAATGAGGAACTTCCACACATAGACTGAATGGGTTGCATGAGTGCTGATGGGACAGGTGTGTGATGGCGGCGGGGGGAGAGGGACCCTAGGTAAATTGACGCGACTGCTGGATAGTACATTAGGATTACACGATACGGCCGAATTGGGGTATGTTGTTTTAATGTTCTTGTTATAAAAAGTGAAAAAAAGTGAGACTCAGTTCGAATGCCAGCTATTGACCATACGTGCAACATTCTGCAATATTCTGGAACATGTGTAACATTGGATCACAATGATGGTTAATGGAATAAACGTAGCGGGCCGGCCTCCGGGTTGTAGGCTCATGCTGTGTCAAATGCTTGATTTTAAATAAAGGTCTTGCGCAAAAAAAAAAAAAAAAAAAAAAAAAAAAGATTTGATTAATGCTGTAGGCCAGTCCAAATGGTTTTCAAAACTGGATCTCAGGACGGCTTATCAGGTCATGCTAGGTGAACGGTCTTGGCACCTTATGGCCTTTTTTACGCCTGACTGTTCTATTTTTGTAATATGCCATTTGGACTGGCCTCAGCTGCATCAGTATTTCAAAAGGCAATGACAAGAATGTTTAAAAATGTATCAAATGAGGTAATATTTCAAGACCATAATCATGATTTTTGCCGATAGAATAGAGGAGCATGACAAATGTGTTGATGAAATTTTGTCCATTTTGGACACTAATGGGGTGACCACCAGAGAAGACATGTTCCTTTGGAGTAACTGAAACAGAATACTTAGGGCATGGTTTGACTTCTGAGGGGGTAAAGCCCAAGCCCAGTATTGTTGATAGCTTCATGAATGCTCCACATCCCACTGATAGGGGACAACTCAGATAGTTCCTAGGGCTCTGCAAATTTTACATAAAATGTATAAAACATTTTGAGGATATGACTAAGTGTTTCAGAAAACAACTTTAAAAAAATGTGTTTGAATGCTTGGCTGCGTGAAAACAAAGTTTAAACTATTAAGCAACATATTTTGCCTGCTCCTTCATTACAGCCTTATGTTGAAGGTTGTGAATCTTTTGTGACTGTGGATGCTAGTGCATTTGGAATGGGAGCAGTTTTGTCTCAAGTAAAGAATGGTATAGAAGTCACTGACTGGTTTGTATCTCGAAGATTGAACGATGAGGAGACAAGATATTCGGTCATAGAAAAAGACATTTTGACATTTGTCTGGGGTCCACATGACAAAGTTTTTAGACAAATGTTGAGTGAAACATTTATAAACACCATTGCATCACCCTCAAGCCAATGGAAAAGTTGAGAGATTCAACAGGGTGTTAGTGGAATATATATGAAATCTAGGGTAAATTGTGAAGTTGCCATCAAAGGGTTGATCTGGGCTTATAGATCCACGCCCCACTCGATTACTGGGAAGGTACCATTTGAGCTTATTAGAATGAGGAAAGCAGTGTCTCCTCTATTTTTTCTTTTTCTTTTTTGGAAGGTGATGGGTCAAAGGTGTGAAGTGACTGTAGCTAGTGACAGTGCCAAGATATTGAGTGAAAAACACAGTGTTGCTCGTTGTCAGAGAGACAAGAAGTGTAAAGACAAGAGTATCAGGAAAACCAAAGTTGAAATATGAGACGCTGCGTGGATCAAATACCCTGTTTGTTAAGAAAAGACTCTTCTAAATTTAGAGACCTGGTAAGAGAAGGGGAAGTAAGGGATGAATGTTCTGATTTACTTTTTCATTGCATTCCTCGTAATGTTCTGCTATTGCAGTGAAACCTTAAGCATCATATCGACAACATGTTCAAATAGTTTATCTGGTTTTTTGTTTATTGTCTGTTTTTTTGTAATTCATTTTCACACATTCTTGTGCTCTTTTTTAATTTGTTTGTCATATATACAAAAATAAAGGAAAAGGATGCGTAGCATTCATAGGTAGGATTTCTTTACTGTCCTTTGTTATGTGATGTAATTATTCATTGTAAGGCCATGGGTTCCTTGTGTATTCTTTCTTGAAACCTCATGTGAAATTGTTTGTACTGTGGGCCCCTTATTCAGACCAACTTGGACCTTTGTACATGCTGAAGTGATTCTGCTTTATGTAGTTTTAGGAAGTAGGGGACCCCTATATACGAAAAACACTAGTTATACATAGGGAAAAATTGTCTAATTTGAAAAAGGTCTATAACTAGTATAATTAACACATAAACGAATAGTGATATCAAGAACCCACTACATATAAATGATCATGAACCACTTTGTTGTACTTTTATCCAAAATTTATTATATTTGATTGATTTTGTAAAGAATATATACTTTTTTTATACATTTTTAAAAGATTGAGTTTTTTAGAGGATGACTGATAAATAGTTTTGAAGAAACCTTTTACACATTACTAAATCAAAAATGGTTTGTTATTGATGGTGCAAAAAACATACATATGACAGGACATAAAATCAGACAACAAGAAGATGAATGAACATGATGTAGGCAAAGCGGTAGATACACACTACGCGCGTTTCGACTCGTTAGCCTTCATCAGGTGACCCGTCTTTGACTCTATAATTAAGACACAAAGAATATTCATATAAACATACAGTACATCACATAGTATACATATATATAGTGGGCACATCTAATTACTTGGTGATATTTACATTTTGTTTATCGAGATAACATACATATATATACATTTCATCTTTATGTTATTTACAATTAAAATTTCTTATTATAGTGTACATGTCCTAACATTACACAGGTTCAAAATAAGCCACATCAGATAGACTGAACATTACATTTCTTAGAGATCATGCGTTCAGAGCTTGTTCCCTGGATGTAGATTAAATATTAGAGTCACTTAGTATATTACACATACTAGGACAGCATATACCAAAAAACTTACTCTTGTCATGTGATATAGAGAAAGCCAGGATATATAGCATCAAGCATTTCAGATACATATATACAACACAATTTATTCGGTAACCGTGGCGATGGATTAAGGGTAGGGGGCATAGCAAAAAAACACATCATGGAGAAAGGGGCACTTAGTCATGCTGTTATAAGGCACATAGTCCTTCTGTTATAAGGCTTTTGAGAAACACTAGATGTAGCATTAATGGATAGACTGGTATGCAATGGTACTTACAAAAACAGTTTAGGATGAGTGGAAAAGTTAGTTTAAAAATCATTCTAAAAGAAAATATCTTTGAGTTCCATGGATCCATATACAAACAACAAAAGGGTGTAAGCATGGGTGCTTCATGTGCACCAACAATAGCAAATATTTATGTTGCTCATTTTGAGCACCTATTTGTTTTCAAAGAAGAAGCCCCTTTCTTTGAGTCCATCCTTAATTGGTCTAGATATATAGACGATGTCATCTTCATATGGGATGACAATGAAGATGCTCTATCAGAATACATTGAATGGCTCAATTTGTGTGATCATAATCTTCGATTTACCTCACACTGCAGCAATGAGGAAATCGAATTTTTGGACATCTTGATTAAACATGACAATGGCACACTATATGTGGATCTATATACAAAGCCTACAGCTCGTAACACTATTTTACACCATTCCAGCTTCCACCCCCTTAAACAAAAAAATGCGTTCCCTTTTGGTCAATTCTTGCGACTTCGTCGCAATTGTACCAAACTTTCAGATTTTGATATAAGAGCACAAGACATGAAAAAGAAATTCCTGGATCGTGGGTATCCACACAAAGTTGTGCGTGATGCATACAAACGGGCTCGTTTCTATGACCGCCAACATCTTCTACAAAGCAACAAAAACAACAAGAATGCAAATCTAGTTTTTGTTATGAGACACTCCACTCTAAATGAACAAGTTCGCCAGATAATATGTTCGAATTGGCACTTATTAAACATCAATAAGTCCAAAAACGAACAGTTAGAAAAACCAATGTTTGCGTATCGTAAAAACAAAAACTTAAAAGATCTCATAGTTAAATCGCGGATGCGTTCAACTAAACAAATGTTACAACGAAACATAATGGATCTATCACCTGTCTTAGGCAACTACAGATGCGGCACATGTGTCTCATGTCCCTTAGTGATAGAAAGTCCGTCAGTCTGCTACAATAAGGTAACGATCCAAAGTAAATGCATGACTAATTGTAAATCTAAAAATATTGTATACATGATACTTTGTCCCTGTCAAAAAGCATACGTTGGGGAAACGGCACGATCCATGAATGTTCGACTTACCGAACATAGATCGGCAATTCGGACAAAAAAACTAACAGCCCCTTTGGTATGCCATTTCCTTGAACACCAACATAAACCTGAGGATATAAGATGGTTTATCCTAGAAAAAATCATGCCCACAGCAGGGCTCTGCTGTGATGCAATCAGGAAAAAACGTGAGGTATACTATATCTTTATGTTGGACAGTGTAAATAAAGGATTAAATTCCGTCATTCCATGGGAGCAGGCTATTTTGTAATGTCAGATATGAAAATATGTACGTTATCACTTTGAACGATAGAGCTATGTGATTTTGTCATAGAGAGAGCCATTATGTATACAACCATTAAGCATTAATCCTATATACATAATAATATACACTTTTAAACAGTCAGATTGGAACAACATAATCTATCCATCCAGTAATTGATCATAATCTATTTTATATTTCATTTCCTTTCTGAGCACGTCTCAGTATCTGTACCAGTACTTTGGTAGTATGCAATTCTGCCATGAAGTACCAATTTTGTAATTCGGAATAGTCCATGACATCCCTTCTCACAATCAGCCATGTAGGAGACTGCTAATTAGGTTCAATGCAGATACACTGGTCTAAGGTTTTTCTTAACAAACGCTTCAGTCTATCCTTATTTGGTATTTAAAATTATTGCTCTTAATATATAAGATCTTTTTGCTTGGTTTTCGGTTTTTTCGAATATCCGACTATTCTATTGCAGCTACGTTAATGCCAACCCATCACTTAATCTTCTATCCTCCATTTTCCGTCCTCTATTATTATGACCCTTACTTCAATTTCATTGTCCGTTTTCTTTATCTATACCGCGATAGCTAACCATCCTCTCAAACCATCGGCGGTCCGTTTTCTATTACCATGTCACCCGCCCTCCACTCATAGTCTGTTGTCCCCCCTGTTCATAATCTCACAGCCAATTAACGCCCCTTTAAATATGGCGCTGCCTTTCATCCGCCCGTTTCCGTCACAAGACGCCGGGATCCATTATCTATGATGCGTTGAAGAAGCCAGAAGATTTACTGCATTCTACCCTTGAAAAGTAAGTTTATCACGAACAGTTATTTAACTATCTCGCCACGTCTTGTTACTAGTTAGTGAACAAGACTTACCCTTAGTCTACAAAGCTGTATTCAAGTAGATATCTATTCTACTCGTTTATTTTAGTAAGAGTTAGGAAGCATCCATTATACTCTCTCTAACCTTGGGTATGGCAAAAACGATGTATTCACATTTATTGCTGCATCTGTTGTTAGAGTAATATGGCTGCGCCTCATAAACACTCAAGCCATATAACCATGAATGATAGTTAGACCTTCCTGACGATTACAAATTCAGGTAACTTCGTCAGTAGAAGGGTACCGACCATGCTTCAGCAGGGCTTAGCGCTAGCTAGCTTACAATATCCACAGTCTCTTCATATCATTTGTAGAGCCCCATATCGTTTATCTTACTTAGACAGCAAGTGGACATTCATGATTCATTTTGTATTGGTTTTCTGTGTGAGCTGAAGCTGTTCCTCATCATCATAGGGAATAAAACGGATCTTAATTATCATAAGATTCCAGTACTGTAATTCCTCTCAGATGACTAAGTTCTTCTTTTAAAGTTGATACACTATACCACCCCTAATTATCACAGCAACTTCATGTAAGTTGGTACAGTACAGTCAGTTACACCAATTACCTCATTCAAGATAGAGTAGCAAATATGGCTAAGCTTAGTTAAGTCATATGTAGTAATACCTGTTTATTTATTTTTTGTCTTTCTGCGCCTGTAGAATCATCCTATCATTTCCATATGAAAATCGATCTGGCTTTTCTTCTAGATGTCCATAATTTAAGGTATCTACCCTGGACTTTATCACTCTGCTGCTGTTTATCTGATATAATATCTGGCTTTTGATTTTTAATTTTTAATACAATGCTCCTTATATTTTTAGAGCAATTAACCACAACGCCGAGATATTTGAAGTGTTTTACTACTAGCACCATATCTATTCTCAGAATTAATGAAATACTGTACGTCGCGATCAAAATACATCTAAGGTATATTAACCTCTTATACCACCATTGGTTAGATTTTACTTTAACTTTACATAAATACCTATTAGGTCTTTTCGTTTTCCTCTACCATTACAGGAAATTACACGTGTATAATTCAACTTTGCATCATCACCTTCCCTACCAGTATGCTAGGTCTACTAGATTGAACGTACAACTAGCTAGTTTTCTGGACTAGCTTTCCACTCATCCTCAACTGTTTTTGTAAGTACCATTGCATACCAGTCTATCCATTAATGCTACATCTAGTGTTTCTCAAAAGCCTTATAACAGAAGGACTATGTGCCTTATAACAGCATGACTAAGTGCCCCTGTCTCCATGATGTGTTTTTTTGCTATGCCCCCTACCCTTAATCCATCGCCACGGTTACCAAATAAATTGTGTTGTATATATGTATCTGAAATGCTTGATGCTATATATCCTGGCTTTCTCTATATCACATGACAAGAGTAAGTTTTTTGGTATATGCTGTCCTAGTATGTGTAATATACTAAGTGACTCTAATATTTAATCTACATCCAGGGAACAAGCTGTGAACGCATGATCTCTAAGAAATGTAATGTTCAGTCTATCTGATGTGGCTTATTTTGAAACTGTGTAATGTTAGGACATGTACACTATAATAAGAAATTTTAATTGTAAATAATATAAAGATGAAATGTATATATATGTATGTTATCTCGATAAACAAAATGTAAATATCACCAAGTAATTAGATGTGCCCACTATATATATGTATACTATGTGATGTACTGTATGTTTATATGAATATTCTTTGTGTCTTAATTATAGAGTCAAAGACGGGTCACCTGATGAAGGCTAACGAGTCGAAACGCGCGTAGTGTGTATCTACCGCTTTGCCTACATCATGTTCATTCATCTTCTTGTTGTCTGATTTTATGTCCTGTCATATGTATGTTTTTTTGCACCATCAATAACAAACCATTTTTGATTTAGTAATGTGTAAAAGGTTTCTTCAAAACTATTTATCAGTCATCCTCTAAAAAACTCAATTTTTTAAAAATTTATAAAAAAAAGTATATATTCTATACAAAATCAATCAAATATAATACATTTTGAATAAAAGTACAACAAAGTGGTTCATGATCATTTATATGTAGTGGGTTCTTGATATCACTATTCGTTTATGTGTTAATTATACTAGTTATAGACCTTTTTCAAATTAGTGATTCTGCTTTATGTCCATGTGAATACTGTGAATTTTTGTGAATAATTCAATCTGGTGTATTATTTACGACACTATATCTACTTAAGTAGGTGGCACAATCAGTGCTGCAGGCTCACTAGTGCAAAAAGAACAATTGATGGACAGAATGCAGAACAATGTCATACATTCACCCCAGTACAGAGATCTGGGCCTAAATCCATTGGTTTTTGCTCACCATGCCATTCCAGTTTGGACCCAGCTATATGCAAATCAGTCGTGACCCTGTGCCCAATGGGAATAGTCCAGCCCGAACTGCCAGGCCAGGTCCGCCCTGAACGGGAAACAAGCATCCTAGACCGGTTTCGGGCTTTCAGCCCTGATAGCTTGACTCCAGTGGCATGGAGAGCACAGGACCCACGTCTGGGCATACCCGTCCCACTCGGGGTGACAAATGCAAAAAGGACAATTGATGGGCCTAAATCCATCGTTTTTTTGCTCACCATGCCATTCCAGTTTGGACCCAGCCATATGCAAATAAGTCTTGACCCCGTGCCCAATGGGAACAATCCAGCCTGAACTGCCAGGCCAGGTCCTCCCTGTACTGGAATCAAGCATCCTAGGACCGGTTTCAGGATTTCAGCCCTCATCAGCCAGGATAGCACGACTCCAGTGGCCTGAAGAGCACGGGACCCACGTCTGGGCATTTCATTGTCGCGCCCTGGGTACATGTGGTACCACTTTACTGAGGACTTTTAAGTAAATTAAATATACCAATGGGGGATGAACGAATTTTACCATGTTTAGAAGAGAGCGCACCAGCACCTTAGCACTGGTTAGCCGTGGTAAAGTGAATAGAGTTCTAAAACCAGCACAAACAAGGTCAGAAAAGTTGAGGAGGAAGGCAACCACCCTAAGGCAATCAGGTCTATTGTGTGTCCCCCAGTTGAATGTGGGGACAGCTACCCAACCCCCTGGGAGTTCTCTTCATCAAGGTAGAGAGACCATCAGCATTGGCGTGGTCTGACCCTGGATGGTCCTCCACAGTAAAGTCCATTCCCTATAGGAAGTTGCACCACCTCAACAGTTTGGAATTTTCACTCCTCATTTGCATGAGCCATCTGAAGGGCCTGTGGTCTGTTTGAACCAGGGTGTGGGCCCCACACAGGCATGGTATCAACTTCTTCAGTGCCCAGACCACAGCAAAAGATTCTCTTTCAATCGCATCTCTGTTCCTGTGGAGGTAGCCTCCAGCTAATGATGGCTACCGGTTGGTCTAGGCCCACTTTATTCAACTGAGCTCAGGCCAGCCATGTGTCAGGCTCTGAAGCGTTTGTCTGCACTATCAATTCTTTGGAGAAGTCAGGAGCCTTGAGTACGGGTGCTGTACACAGGGTCTCCTAGATTGTATAAAAGGCTTTGTGACAGTCCTCTATCCAGATCACCACTCTTGGCTGCTTCTTGAAGTCAGCCCTGTTAAGGGGGTAACAATTGTGCCATGTCCCTTAACAAACCTCCTATAGTATCCTGTGAGGCCCAGGAAGGCTCTCACCTTAGTCTGAGTTTTAGGTGGTTGCAAGGCCATGATGGTCTCAATCATGCCCGGGAGGAGGTGCACCTTGCCCCCACCCACCAGGTGGCCCTGATACACCACAGAACTCTACCTTATCTGGAACTTACTGGCCTTCATAGTCAGTCCTGCCTGCTGCAGGGCCTAAAGCCTCTCCTGGAGATGGTACAGGTGTTCTTCCCACCTGGAGCTGTAGCCAGCGATGTCGTCCAGTTAGGCGGCACAGAAGGCCTCCTTTCCAGCTAGAACACTGTTGACCAACCTCTGAAAGGTGGCAGGGGCATTCTTCAACCCAAAAGGCATCACCTGAAAATGAAACTGGCCCTCTGAGTTTGAGAATGCAGACCTCTCCTTACCCCCTCTGTCAGAGCAATCTGCTAGTACCCTAATGTTAAATCAGAGGTACTGAGGAACTTGAGGACCCTGTCAATGAGCTCATCAGATCGGGGAATGGGGTGTGCTTCAGTTTTCGTAATGGAATTCAGACCTTGGTAGTCCACACAGAACCCAAGTTCTGGGGTGGCAACCAGTGGGACAGCTTTCGGTACCAGCACCACAGGGCTGGACCAGGGATTGATGGAGGGCTCAATCAACCCTAACACCAGCATCTTGGAGACTTCCTCTTTTGATACTGGCCCTAGCCTTGCCTGACATCCTGTACATTTTGTTTTTAACAGGTAGACTGTCTCCAGTGTCAATGTCATGGAGGCATGGGTGTGTGACTTCAGGGGTGAAAGAGAACAGGGAAGCGAAATGTCTCGGCAATTGTTCACAGTAACTTTGCTGCTCTGGGGTCAGTTTAGGGAGCGGTTGACACCTTCCACTGACCCATCATGTTTTAGGCTCGCTCTCCTCTTCCACTCCCTCATCTGTCACCAAGAGCATGATCACTTTGTGCCTCTGAAAGTGAGGTTTGAGGCGATTCATGTTGAGTACCGTAAGGGGTTCCCAGAGGTCTGGAGGTGATTGGCGAGGGATTGGCTGCAGGCCCTGGCATTCAGCCAGGCCCTGCGGCCAACTCCCTGCAAGCAGCCAGACCCCCAAAGGCAGCCACCTTGGGAGGGGGGTTACACACCCCCTACCTGGGTGGATTTGGGCTCCCATCTCCCGTGGCCTGGCCATATTTTAAACAAGGAGGAGGGCATGCAGGCCCCCTCCCGGGCCAATATTGCCCTGGAGTCCCCATCCCCAGGCAATAATTAAAAGGGGAGGGGGTCACACATTTCGGCCCCTGGAGCCCATCCCCCAGGTCCCAACCAATAATGTGTGGGTGTCCTGGAGCCCACCCAGAGGACCCATCTCCATCTTGTCCAGCGGGAGCCAGCTGGTGGCTGAACCCCAATGGGGATATTCCTCTGCTTCTGCTGAGTTGCTTAACAGTGTCTCCAGTGGGTTGGGCCTGTCACTTCTGGGTGGACCATCAAAGCCTCTCTCGCTTCTGGTTGGAGTCAATGTGGGATTTATCCTAGTGGGCATCTCTGAGGAACGTCAATGGTGGTCTTTACTTATGACACAGTTTGCTCCAATAGTATCTGCAAACACAACTGAATCTATTCGCACAATTGTGATAAAACCCTGTTATGAGCAAACACATTAGACACAGCATTCCAACACCATGTCTACAAATCTCGGGAACCCCACCCCACCCAATATGTTCTATATTTGCAAAACTAAAACTACAACTCATTCAATCACGTGCTTCAAGGGGGGTCCAGGATCCTGGTGATAATCTGAGTGGTCCACAACCTTGTCAGAGGTGTGCATCTCTGTATGTGTTACTCAACCAAGCAGAAAGTGATTGGCACCTCGCAAGGTGTAAGAATGTGCTATACAAATACAATACAACAGAATGGTGGCATGAGAAATAGCTGCCTTAGCTATTCCCACTTTCCTTGATCATCTCTAAGGCTCTTTCCAGGGCAGACACTTCTAAGTAGGATATACAACCAATCATAATGTGGTCGATGCGCATGCGCAGCTGATGAAGTTTTCTGTGGTCGAACATTAACATTGCATGACTGAAGACTAACTGCTTCTCTAGTAAAGTACAATGCCAACTCACTGATATGCTGTTTGATCGCTAGAACCTTTTCAGCAAAAAGGTAGATGTGTCTATGAAATGTTTTACATTTAATCAGGCTACAGTTGTGGCTCTGAGACTCTCCTCTTCTCAAAGATACCTTAAACAATGTGATAAACACTGGCAGACTTCATAACAGTTTTTTTCTTCCTTACACAGAGGGAGGCAGGGCCAGGCCCCCTAGTCTTTTACCCCACCACCTGAAAAACCTACCCAATTCCCCAAGAGGTCTCTGATTTCATAATTTAAATTTGGAAGTTGGGCAGCAATACTAGCATACCAGCAGGGTAAACTGCCTTTAGACAAATGTTACGCACTACCATTCTTGGAGAATCATTCACTCCTCCCACACCTCGTCTCACCTGCCTCATGCCCACGCCAACATCTTGACGATGAAATTGTTGCAGAAAGATGTTTAGAGATGCGTTCAGTCCCTCCTAGAGGGAGTGACTGTTATTGGAGATATTTCAGATTCTAAAATCAGGAGGGAAGATTTGTCCCATTTTGAATCTATTTGCAGAAAATGTTTTGGGAAAAAAGTCCAAGATGCTGACTGTGTCAAACCGTTCTAGCTTTGCAGGAACAGGATTGGATCTCTTGAATGCCTACTTTTGCATTAATATACTATGGTTTCAGACAATTCCTGCTGGTGTACTGTGCTTCCAGTTCAGGGTGCTGCCCTTTGGCCTTTCTTCTCCTCTTCTGGGGTTTTAAAAGTGTGTGGCAGTCCTTTATGGTGAGATTTGGTTGCAATATATCCATACCTAGATTTTTGACTGATCAGGGCAGTCTTAAAAGAGGTTTTGTCCAGGAATCTGGGTACGACAGCCAATCGTTTCCATGATTCCAGACTTTCTGAAAGTTGGAAAAGGCATACACGAGTCCTACTCTGAACCTTTTTTTTTGTAAACATCAATGCAATTGTAGATACCTATCATCTGTGGTATTTTTCTCTGAGGAAGGGTTTCTGTGAGAAAATGCCTCTTTTGACAAAGTTAGCCCCCGCCAACTAGGTCCCTTGTGCCAGTGCTTCTTCCTTAAAACTGTCCCATAATTGGCCCTTCATGCCCCCTGTAAGTCCCTTGTAAATGGTACCTAGGTACCTAGGGCATTGGGAATGAAGACGGTGCTCTAGGGACCCCTTATCTAGGTCATGCAGACTGCCACTGCTGCATGCATGCCCTATTGCAGACTAAACAACAAAGTTGACATAGAACACTGCCTGTGTGCCATGCCAAGTAGCACTGCCTATGGTATAGTTAAGTCATCCCTCTAGCAGGCCTTACAGCCCTAAGGCAGGGTGCACTATGTCACTGGTTTGGGCATATCTGCATGAGTATAAGTGTCCCTACAATATTTATCTTTTTCTTAGATATTGTAAGTGCCAGGGAAGCCATATAGAGTACGTGGGCTGGAAACTCGAAACCAGAGTTCCACAGCACCATGATGACTTCTCTGAACACAGGAGTGTTTGATACAAAACTACTCTTCTCAATAAACCCACACTGATGCGAGGGTCGGATTTAGTGAAAGATGTACTCAAAGGGCTCCTCAGAGGTGCCACCTGAAAACATATCAACCCTGGTGTGGTCACAGACTGGCTGTAGGCAGCCTGCCACCGCCAGACATGTTTCTGAACCCCTGGGTTGAGAGCACCCGCTTTCTAGGACCAGAAAAAAAGCACATCCTGGGCACAGATGTCACACCCCCTCCCCCAGGATGGGCACAGTGCTAGAGAGGGAAGCTTCAAAGGCCTGCCACCCTTGTAATGCGACCCACAGCCTCTTCTGCTAGCAGCAGATGGCAGCCCCTGGTTTAGAACCCCGCTCTGGGCAGGACAACTGGCGGGAAAAAATAGTAAGAATAGGAGGTGTACCCACCTCTGCCAACTCCACCCCTAAGGTGTAGGAGTCGAGGTGAAGCAAATCTTTCAGTCCCCGCCATCTTGAAGATGATGAGACTCCTCTAATCATGGCTCGGACTATGCCTCCTCCCACAGGAGGGTGACATAAATGATGGTGTAAACACCCCAGGCAAGATGCCTATTGGCCCTACCTGTCACTCCCTTAAAACGCCCCTAAATCTAGTATTTAGGTGGCTCCCCCAGACCCTGAAACTAGTTCCTGCCGACCTAAAAAGAAAAAGGAAGAAGACAACACTGTGCAGAGAAGACTGTCAATGCCCACTGACCTGCACAGAAATGATGCCTGTCCTGAAGTCTTCAGCTCTGTCCACAAGCAAGCAACACAAAGGAATCTGGTGCCCTCTGGATCCTTGATCCCTGACCACTCTGCACCCGATTCCTCTGGCCTGTGTCCAGGTGGTCCACCGATCCCAAAAAGTTCCCCAGCTATCCTGAGCCCAAGTCCAGTATTGGCTGACCCTTCGTGGGCCCCACGACAAAGCCTGCTATTTGAATCCAAAGGGTCCCCCCTGACCTGACATCAAAGGACACCCCTGCACTCGAAGCCCTTGGGTCTTGAGGAGCTTAACTGATGGTGTCCCTGTGTCCAACAACGCCCCGACTTACCTCTGCTGTCGCTGGTGTTCCTTGTGAAGCCTCCGGTTCGACACCTGCAGCCTGTCTTCAAATCCTAGTTTCTCAATTCACTTGCATTGGACGTACAACACCCTGTTTGCACCCTGCCACCCCTGTGCTGCTGGTGATGTATGTTTGGTGTTGCCTTGTGCCCCCCGTGCTTGCTTTAACCTCCGAAGTGTGACCACTGCAACATATTTACTTACCTGCAAGCAGTGTGTCTTCAAGCACCCCTAGTCTCCACTGTGTAACATTGGGCCTGATTTTCAACTTTGACCTCTGCACCCAGCCACCCCTGTGCCGTTTGTAGTGCAGTGTTTGTGCTTACCTAAACCTTGCCCTCTGCTGACTCTGCAACCCGAAGACTGGATTAGTAAGTTGGTTACTTACCTGTAAAACCGCATATTATTGTTTTGCTCTAAAGGATAACATTGTAAAGAGTGAAAAGTGCACTATGTCCACTTTCGAAACTGAAAATAATTTCTATTTAAAAACATACTCACCTTATTGTGAAGATATTGGTCTTAAAATACATCTTGATCAAAGCCTATTTTTTTTATAAAATTGGTGTGGATGTCCTTTTTGAGTTGTGTGTCATTTATTGGTCATTGTGTGTACAACAAATGTGTTACACTCATCTGTGCTAGACCTAAGGCTGCTCGCCCACACTACCACATATAGAGCAGTTTGGTTTTTCATTGAGCCTGTACACTTCTGGGGGATCTTTGGACTCTGTGCATGGTATAACCACTTAGTGGTATACCCAATACAGAGCCAGCTTCCTACAGTTTCCATTTCTAAGGGTGGGAACTAGTTGTACGAGAAAGTTACATTGCAGTCTGCACAGACAGCATTGAGTGTTTTGGTTGTGATGGTTTTGTGTATCTTCCTTTTAATTCATGTTAATTCTCTAATGAGATGTATTTAATGGACTAGTTCCTTGTACACTTAAAGAACAAGATATCTTGCTATCCTTCAGTAATTCAAACCCTGCAACGGTGGAAACTACCTGAGAATCTTCTGAACGGAGAACAATTTTGAGGTGATGGTGATATCTACCTTTCTTCAGACGCTGGGAGAACATCTGATCTGCAGTACCTTGAATTAAATGTATTGTGGCTCCACCAAAAGAGACTTTCACATATCACTGTATTGGAACTGAGAGCATACAAACTTGCATTTACTTTTTCTTTCTTCAGCAACAGGGCACACTGGTCCAGATCCTCTCAGACAAACACAACTGCAAGGTGGTACCTGAACAAGCAGTGAAGTGTTGGGTTGTTCTCCTTGGGGAAGGATGATCTGGGGGTGGGCCATGGACGGAAAAACGGTATGTCAGAAGTCCATCTACTGGGGAAGGGGAATGTGATAAGGGCTCCTAAGCAGTGCCTCTCGACGTGTCATGAATGCCATCTACACATGGATACCACCCACATTATTTTTTAGAAATGGTGCCCTTGAGTAAATAGACCTTTTTGCCACAAACAAGAACAAGCACCTGCATGGAGCTTCCACTGGGGTATTCTATGGGAGATTCTCTCACTTTAGAGTGGAATTAAACACTCCATTACCCATTTCCACATGTGCCACCTTTGAATTATTATTTTATCATGTCCATGGAGTTTAGAAGGGATGATAACCTATTTGTTTATTTAGTCCCTATTAGCTGTGAAACCTGTCTGAAGGTTGTTGTGACTTGCTTTGTGACTTTCTTTAGTTGCTATGCATTCTCCTCAGAGTTACAGGTCCCTGTTGCTCAGGGGAATGGGTGGTGGTTTCTAGTTTTTGGGTGACCTGCACTCTTGCTTTGTGGCATCTTTTGTACTTTTGATTTATGGGACTTTTTGTATTATTTGTTCTATTGTTTCCTTAGGAGGGGAAGACATGTTGTGACTTGCTTTGTGCTGTGCATGCTCCCCAGAGTTCCAGGTCCCTATGGCTCAGCCAGAGTGTGAGGTCATCTAGAAAGTAGAGAGTTTTTGTGAGATGGGCTGAGCAGCAAGATGCTACTCCTGGTGGGGCTTAGCCATCCTCTTACTTACTTGGAACTATGATCCAATAAACATCCCTAGTATATATTCCATGGGTTCTGAACTTTGATTACAACAAAGTTATTAGTGCTCATTCCACCACAGGAGTGGCTTCACCGCAGCTCTTTTGAGAGGAGTACCTGTGGATTCGACATATGATGCGGCTACGTGGTCCTCGAGCCACACTTTCATTGAACATTAATGCCTGGAGACAGAGAGCCAAGCTCTGTCTCAATTTGTTATGGTACTTCTGCTGTATTTCCTTCCACCAGGGGTGGTTATATAACCCACCTCCTTCTGGTATGCTTTAGAGGGCTCAAGGGAGAAATCTGGGGTCTACTATCTATCAGCAGAATGTTACTTTCCTTGAGTTCTTACTAATGGATGTGATGGTCACCAGAGAGTCCTTGCCTTCTCCTTCCCACCTCTATGAGTAATGTTTTCATCTTGGTTAGCCCTGTCCTTTTACATTCTGTAAATCTGTGAGGGCCTGGAATGTGGATGGAACTTACGCAACAAGCGCAAATGGTACCTTTCAGGGGATCAATATGTAATTTGCGGCGGGCAGCATGGTTTTATAGTCAACTAAGATAAGTGCCCCTGAGGGAGAAAGCTAGCAAAAATTCCAAATGCAGTCTGTCTGGCTAGTGCTTGAGAAGGTGTTCAGTGCAGTGCTCTGCCATGGCTATAGGTAACTTTATGTTTGGTAGGAGTGTGCGTGGTAAGTGGGTTGAAAAAACTGGGGGGTAAGTGGGTTGAAAAAACTGGGGGGTCTCGCAGAGGGGCGTGGCCCATTAAATTAACCCTTTCGATGCTGATGACGAGCTCAGCTCGTCATCACCCAAAGGTGTCATGTGCTGATGACGAGCTGAGCTCGTCATGGTGCCACTAAAATGGCATTTTCCAGCACAGGGGGGGAAAACGCCCAGCAGCCATGTGGTTAAGGACTTGGCTTAAAAACATATACATTAAAACTATGTGCTTAGTATAGTGCGCCCCTGATTGGTATTTTGCTGTTTCAGTCACGGCATCCAAATATATGATACAACAAGTAACATTATACCTACAACAAACTAGGACTATTGGCTTTGTCAATAGGAGTTAGCGGCATAAAATAAATAAACAACAACTAAGACCTTGTTGTATATAGTATTGAAAATGCTTCAGTTCTGAAGTGACGAGTGTGAATCTCTGACTCTGCTCGCAGGCAGGATGCTCCTCACGCTGCCGCATGGTCAGGTCTAATTGTCCTTGCATTGCTGTTGTTTATTGCCTACTGTACTGTCGTTGTGGCTTAATTGCTGTTCCTCTCTCCCCAATGACACTCCATTCATCTTTTCTCCGCTCTGTGCCCTTGTTGCTTATTGTACTGTTGTCGTGACAAATTGTTGTTCCTCTCTCCCCTCTGACATTCTTATAGTTTCCCCCTGCCTTTCTTATTCTGTGCCCGTATTGTGACTGTTTTTTCCCCCCGACCCCCTGCCGTACTCCTCTCACTCTTTTTCCCGCCGCTGCGTCCTTCCGGCCCCCCCCGCATTCCCATTCGCTGCCCCGCTCCCCAGCTGCTCCTCCCTCCCACATCCCCTCTTATGGAGGTCGCGCCAAAGGCGTGCCTTAGGCAAGCCCGTCTGCGCCTGGACCGCGCCCTGACCCCTGGCCCCCACAAGTTCTGCGATGCCTGCCTCCGCCACAACTCCAGCACCCTCCACGCACTCAACACCGGAATCTCACGCATCTGCTGCTTGGCCCCCTCGAACCGCAACCAAGGATCCTTCTCCTGCCGGAACTGCAGCTTAACTAGCATCCGGCCCGCCAGCCCACCCACCGAAGAACCCAACTTCCTCAGATGCATCCTGCTCAACACCTCCTCCGCCCGCAGACACGCCGTGGAACTCTGGGACCTACTCCACACCAACGCCCCAGACGTTGCCTTTCTGACGGAGACCTGGCTGAACCCCTCTTCTGTACCCAACATCACCATAGCCATCCCGGAAAGCTACAAGATCACCCGCAAGGACTGTACCAACGGAGTAGGAGGAGGAATCGCCATCATCCACAAGACTGCTCTAAAAATTTTGACAGACATCGATGACACCCTGAGCACCGCCTAACACCGGCACTTCCAGATCCTCCCCAACCCCAACACCAACCTCAGAGGGACCCTTGTCTACAGACCCCCGGACCCCGACCGCAGTTTGGCGACTACATCAGCACACACGTACTCGCCTCCATGGACTACATCCTCCTCGGGGACCTGAACTTCCACCTCGAGAACAACAACGACCCCAACTCCTCCACCCTAATCGCCAACCTCGCCAACCTTGGACTCGGATAACTCATCCCTACACCCACCCACACCGCTGGCCACACACTTGACCCCATCTTCTCAGCAAGCTCTGACGTCTTCTTCAACCCCACCACCGAACTCCACTGGACCGACCACCGCTGCATCCATTTCACCTTCCAGAAACCTACCACACGCCACCGCACCCAGCAGATGCCTCGCTGCCGCTGGACCAATGTCACCGAGGACCAGTTAACCACCGCCCTCGCCCAGAGCCCACCCGCATACCCGACCGACCCCAATGCCACTGCCCATAGCCTCAGACAGTGGATCGACGACTGCGCAAATGCCCTCGCCCCGCTCAAGAAGCCCCCCAACACCCACACCAGCATGAGAGCCAGCTGGTTCACCAAAGACCTCCAGGCCTCCAAGCAAACCTGCCAAAAACTCGAGAAAAACTGGATCCCTGAACGAACACCAGAAAGCTACACTGCCCACAAGAATGCCACACGCAGACACCACCACCTCATCAGATCCACAAAAAGGACCTCCTTCAAAGACCGCCCAGACAACAACGCACACAACAACAAAGAGCTCTTCAACATCGTGAAGGAACTCTTCAACCCCAGCGCCAACTCCAACGACATCCCACCGTTACAAGACCTGTGCGACTCGCTGGCCACCTTCTTCCATTGCAAGACCGCAGACATCTACGAATGCTTCGAAGCCGTCTCCACCCCGGCAACCACTGAAACCCCCGCCCCCATGACCACCACCCGCACCAACCGCCTGCTCGCCTGGACCAACATCACCGACGATGACACCATCAAGATCATGAACACTATCCACTCCGGATCCCCGGAAGACCCCTGCCCACACCATATCTTCAACGAAGCAAGCAGCACCATCGCACCCCATCTCTGGAAAATCATCAACATCTCGTCGAGACGGCGACCTTCCCAGAGAGCTGGAAGCACACAGAGATCACCGCCAGACTCAAGAAACCCAAGGTGGACCCCAAGGACCTCAAGAACTTCCGACTCATCTCCCTGCTCCCGTTCCCGGCGAAGGTCATTGAAAAAGCCGCCAACAAACAACTGACCAGCTTCCTCAAGGAGAACAGCATCCTGGACCCGTCCCATTCCGGGTTCCGCAGCAGCCACAGCACCGAAACTGCTCTCATTGCTGCCACCGATGACATCAGGACCCTGCTCGACAACGGAGAAACTGCGGCACTCATCCTCCTGGACTTGTCAGCCGCCTTCGACACTGTCTACCCCCACACACTACGAACACGCCTCTGCTACGCCGCAATCCAGGAGACGGCCCTGGACTGGACCACCTCCTTCCTCTGTGACAGAACACAAAGCGTCCGCCTCCCCCCTTCCGCTCCGAAGCCACCGAGATCATCTGAGGCGTGTCCCAAGGCTCATCCCTCAGCCCAACACTGTTCAACGTCTACATGGCACCACTCGCCCCCGTCGCACGACACCACAACCTCAACATCATCTCCTACGCCGACGACACCCAGCTGATCCTTTTTCCTCACCAAAGACTCCCGCACCGCCAACACCAAACCTCCACAAAGGAATGAAGGCCGTCGCCGACTGGATGAGAAACAGCCAACTGAAGCTGAACTCGGACAAGACGGAGGTCCTCATCCTAGGATCCACCCCCTCGGCCTGGGCTGACTCCTGGTGGCCAACTGCACTAGGAGCACCCCCCACACCAACCAACCACGCACACAACATAGGGGTCATCCTCGACTCCGCCCTCTCCATGAAGAAGCAGGTCAACGCCGTCTCCTCCTCCTGCTTCAACACACTCCTGCTTCAACACCCTTCGCTTGCTTCGCAGGATCTTCAAGTGGATCACCACCAAAACAGGAAGGACGGTCACCCAGGCCCTTGTCAGCAGCAGACTGGACTACAGAAACCCACTCTATGCGGGAGCCCCGGCCAAACCCCTGAAACGACCCCAGAACGCATCTGCACGCCTGATCCTCGACATCCCTTGCCACAGCCACATCACAAGCCACCTGCACTGGCTCCCCATAAACAAGAGGATAACCTTCAAACTCCTCCCCTACGCACACAAGACTCTCCATAACTCCGGACCAGTGTACCTCAACAGCCGACTCAGCCTCTACACCCCCACCCGCCAGCTCCGCTCCGCAGACCGCGCCCTAGCCACCGTCCCCCGCATCCGAAGAGTAACCACCGGAGGCAGATCATTCTCCCACCTCGCTGCCAAGACATGGAACACTCTCCCCATCCGCCTGCGGCAGACCGAACACCTTCTAACCTTCAGGAGTCTCCTCAAGACCTGGCTCTTCGAACAGTAGCAGCTTCCCCCCCACCCCAGTGCCTTGTGACCCTCACGGGTATGTAGTGCGCTTTATAAATGCCATGATTGATTGATTGAAAGAATTAAAACGAGTCTCTGAAATTGCATCAAAGGCTATGAGCAGTGGTACTGCAGCAGCTTTAAGATTTTGTTTCCACCCTGAGGGTGAGGGCACCTGCTTTTAAGAACTGCTGGTGCTCAGCACTGGCAAGACCTGGCCCACTTAAAGCCCTGGGGATAAGTAACTTTTTATTTTAGTATGAGTGTGCGTAGTAAGTAACTGCTTGTTTTCGTAGGAGTGTGCGTGCTGTATCAAGTTTCATTTCCGGTTGTAAAAACTGTCTCTGTCTGGGACCCAGAGTCTGTGAATCTGGAAATAGATATTTTGTGTACCGAAGATCCACTTGGGTGTACAAAATTGTAAATTTGACCCCTAAATTATTATTTATAACGTGTATGAATAAAGTGAAGCATTGTGGAGAATACTGCTACCACAGTCAGAATTATAAATCTGTCTTCTGGTGTGAGAAGGTCATTAATGCAATATAAAGGTATAGTTTGCCACGGTTCTTGTAGCATAGACAAGAGTAACAATAAGCGACAAGGGAATCACTTGGAGAATAACTGGATTGTATCTGTCACTCACTGTTGAACACCTCGAAACCCTCAAGATAAACAAAATAAAAAACCTTTTGGATTCAAAAACTAAGTCTCACTGACCCATTCTAACTGTAGCTGAAGACTTAAAGAAATACTTTACTCAAATAGCCTTTACTTTCAAGGAAGCAATACTGTCATATTTAAGTCGTAGTAAGACCATATTGTAGAAGAAATTAGAAACGTAAACACCATGCCTATTTTCAGCAAAAAATATATTTTATGAGTCCCTTGTAAATGTTGTAAATATGTTTGGACAATAATATTCCGAATGTACACAATATTAACTTTTAATGATTTCATGAATTGTGACAATACCTATTGTGTACGCACATGAGAGTTGTTTTTGTGGACAATAACAATCCTACCTTACAAAACTAGTCGTAAGGAACATAAAACCCAGATCAATAGTACCATCCGCTACGACAAATTAGTGACATATATCAATAAAATGAGTTAGCAAGACTAACACTAAGCCATTTTTCAAGTCAATGCGAAACGTACTGAAGGAGGTGTGAAACAATCACCTCTTGTCTTTCCAAGTGACTTGCTAAACACTGCGGGTCAGATTTACAAGCCCCTTGCGACACATTTACTCCGCTGTTGCGTCACTTCTGTGACGCAGTGGCGGTGTAAACCATGCACCATGTTGTGCCATATTTACAACGTGACGCATCTAGGGGGATGCGTCACATTGTAAACCCCTGCGCCACATGAAACCTGCGTTAGGTTTCCTGTGGGCGTTCCAGCGCAGGGTTGGCGTTCCCTCGCAGGTACGCCTTGTATAAGTGACGCCGTGAAATCTACAAGATTTCACTGAGTCACTTTTACAGCCAAGCTGCGTCAAAACCCTGCGCCTCCTTGAAGCATGTGTAAGGAGTGACGCAGCATGTTAGGCATAGGGCACCCCTGAGCCTTGCTGGAGCCGCATCGCACTTGCGACGCGACTCCAGCAATGCGCCGTATATACGCCGGGGGATGCAACACGCAACTGCTCATCCGTGCGCCGCGGCGCGCCGCATTGTAAATGCTGCGCATCAGTGGTGGCGCACAGGTGGATTTGCGTGTCGCAAGTATTCTGGCACATCCCTGCTGATTTGCAGGGATGCGCCAGACCTTGTATATCTGCCCCTGCAATTTTTTTGGGGTGATAGGATGCCAATAACTTATGGTCACTTGGGTAGTCCATGTTAAATTGGATTTAAATTCGGCGTGGGCAGAATTTCAATTATGCCGGAGTACTCGGACTAATTTCGGAAATTCCTCATTACTCCGATGCAGAATTTCTGATAATTATGTAAGTACTCCTCCCGTAATTTACAGGGAAAAATCCTACTGCAATAACACATTTAGCAAGTGCCCACCTGCTATTTGTAATATTATACAAAACAAGGGAAACCCAGAAGGTATGCCATAGGGACCTTGGGCAGTAACATGTTTTAGAGAACAGTGGTCCCTATTTTGGAAGGAAAAATGGACAACCACAATAATCATACGCTTAAATAGATCGTATGTCTTTCGTCCAGCCGGACAATAATTTATTTTTATATAAGTTCAGTTGATTGTGATTCAAAACATTAAATGACAAGTGGGCACAGCCGTGACCCACAGAACCCAAGACAAACCAACGAAAAACAGAATGGCCAAAGGCAGGGTATAAGATGTGTCTGTTTGTTTGTAATCACTATGACAGACTTAAATATCCATTTTCACACCATTGATCATTACAATATTATAAAATCATATTGCATATGGGGCTTTTAGTGTCGACGACGTTTCGATGCTATTCACAACAATATAAAGCATCATCTTCAGGACAAGGGATAGTTCATTGTTGTAAATCAGTCTTGACCCTGCACCCAATGGGAACAGTCCATCCGGAACTGCCAGGCCAGGTCCCTCCTGGACTGGAAACAAGCATCCTAGGACCGGTTTCGGGCTTTCAGCCCTCATCAGCCAGGATAGCTGGACTCCAGTGGCATGGAGAGCACGGGACCCACGTCTGGGCATACCCGTCCCACTCCGGGTGACAAATGCAAAAAGAACAAGTGATTGACAGAATGCAGAACAATGTCATACATTCACCCCAGTACAGAGATCTTGGCCTAAATGTATAGTTTTTAGGTCGAGTTATTTTAATTACTCGAAACTTATTATATCTGAACCAAAGGCTCTTGAACTAGCTGGATTTCCTACAATGCATGTTAACTTTTCAAGCATGACGCTTCTCCAGGGCGCGCTTGGCCTAGCACACCACATCAAAGGATTAATGCATGTTAACTTTTCAAGCGTGACGCTTCTCCAGCGCGCGCTTGGCCTCGCACACCACATCAAAGGCTTCTGCTCCCCCTCACTCACACCGCATCCCCATATGCTCCTTCTTCCCTCCCTCCCACTCGCTGGCTCCCTCGCCCCCCCACCAGGCTCTAACCACGTTTCAAACAATGAATTTTTAATGTATGCTTAGCGGCATCTGATTCATTTTATTTACTTCAAGAACTTAGTGCGTTTAGTTTGCCTACCCCACCCTGTTTGTTCATGTCGATTTGAGAATGTTGCCAGCAAACTCATTCGCAGATTTCCTATGGATGCTTTTAAAATTCCCGTATTTTTCTCGCTCCTCTTACTGCTTCATTTCGCTCCCCCTCATGTCTTCCCCTTCAAATACTTCCCCCCCCCCAATCATTCTGTGCCAGCCTGTGAGAAGTTGGCCCGATATGCAACGTTCGCTATTCTAGCGACCGCTATGTATCGTTCCAACGACCCTTATGGTGTTTGGTTGTAAGTCAACCTTATAGACCAGCTATCCTAGTAGCGTGGATACGAGCAGTCTAAGGCTAAAGACTCGAGAGGGCGCGTTAAGCCAGCTGTTTACCACACATGTACCCCTTGAACACCAAGTGAAAGGACACCACACAAGTGTTATGAAAATAAACAGGATATTTATTAAGAATCACAACAGCCCTGTACTCTTTATGAGGACAGGGTACTAAGAACAAACCAAATCTTTTTAGCAAATACTTCAAGTGCACAATTAAAACAAGTGTCCGAGGACACGGAAAGGTTAAGGTCTCGGGCGGACCCGATAAGGCAAGTCGGAAGCGAGGGACTCGGGACCCTAGAGTAAGGAGGCTATGCAGGCACCGAAATGCCGAGTTACCTAGCCACGAGGGCTGCGGCTGCACAAGTCTTACAGGCGTCGGGGGCTGACGAGCCAGGAGCCGGAAGAAAGGAGTTGCTGGCCGGCGACCAGTGCTGAATAGTTCATAGAGATCCAAGCCTGGATCGGAGATTGATGAAACCTGAAAGCAGAGGGGACCAAGTTCGTACTACTCTCTGCAGTCTCTCGGACCAGGAGGCGTTGTCGGCGACCACGGTGGAGGTGCGAGCTGTCCCACGACGGATGTCGCTGTCGGCGTCTTGAGTGGACCAGGAGGGTCCGGGGTGCTTCTCGGAAAGATGGAAGCAAGGGCCAGTCTGGAGCAACCAGACCGGCAGTGTTGATTCTCGGATGTCGTCACAGAAGGGCACAAGCCAGCGGCTAGTGACCAGACAACGTGCTGAGCAGCGAGCAGAAGGGCCCCACGCAGATCGTGGAGATGCTGGGAGACTGCACTTCGGTGCTGGAGCGGCTCAGGGTCGGGGCTTCTCGGACCCCAGAGCACTCACCAGAGAGTTACCTCGATGGTCGTGCTGGTTTTTAAGAGCGTGCAGGTTCTGATGATGGCCGGTCCCTCGAGGTCTCGTCGCACCCACAGATCACAGCTGAGCTGATGACGTGGGTAGAGGTCAGAGGTGCCAGGGAAGCCGGTTCTCGTCGAGCTGGGCCGTCGGATTCCTTGAGGAAGGACTTACAGCAAACCGCAGAGTTCCTAGATGGTGCCCGCTGATGCAGGGTGACTACTCCTTAGCCACAAGGGAGAAATCTTGAGAAGAGTCTTGAAGTCCTTTCGTAGAAAGTATTCTTGATTCAAAGATGATCTAATTTGGAAGGGTCCCCGCTCCGGTCTTTATCCTAAAGAAAGGGGTGGGTACATGACTAGGTCCTGCCCTAAGGGTGGGACCAGGAAGGGGGGTAGTTACGCCCCTCTCCCCTGCCGGGCTTTCCCCAGGCCAGGGCTGTCGCCCCTGGAACTGGTTCCAACCGGCAGATGCGTAGTGAGCACCGGGGTGCCACTCCGCAGTCACCTTCTCGCCAAAGCCCTACCTACCCAGAATACACAAACCCTGTCTGGGACGGTGCGAACAGCGCCCTCGACAGGAAACCCTTTGTCCAAGTGCTCCTCGCTGGAAGGACTCCCAGCAGCAGGAGGTCAGACTTGTGTCTGTGGTGGCAGCATCCATTTTGTGGAGCTGAGGCTTCAGTTAACTTTAACCGGGGTTCACAGTTACGTACATGTCGTGTCCCTCTAGAAGGGTGGGATACTAACCTCATCGCCAGAGTTGGTGAGAGGGCAGCACCCCGATTCGTATGACACCTTACTCGACATGTCTTGATAACGCGATACCGGAGTTACCGATATGGTACGCGTTATCATGGAACAGCTATTGGGGCTTGATTCCGCAAGCTGCAGCCGGGCTCGGCTCGGGCCTGAACCTAGCTCACACGAGCCCACGCACTCTGCCTTCAGGATTGATAAGGCCTGCCATAGGAGTGACTGATAGTGACTCGGGTGTCCATTGTATGGTTAGATATAGGGCTACTATACCTAAAGCGAAGGGTGGTTACACGTCTTCGCCCCAGCTGTCGTGCAGCCAGTTGTGTCAAATTTAAGAGGCCAGCCAGGGGTGGCATAATACATGCTGCAGCCCCTGGCGGCCCTGGGTACACCTATGCCCTGCGTTACGGGGTCTGATAAGGTGGCCCAGTACCAATTGGTAAATGCACCTAGGGTACATATCGTAATTTAGAAAGAGAACAGCCAGGCTGTGGGTCTGATTGGCAGGCCCACAGCCAGAGAAAGTCGTAAACCAGTGAAACAAAAGCAAAAAATCTGGGTGATCATAGGATTGCAGACCCTACTCTCCTACATGACCCCCCCCAAACGTCGGAACAATAAGCTAACCTTGACCAGGTGAGTCTTCTTGTTCTAAGTGGAAATATCTGGAGAGCCCATCGGCATTGCCATGATCAGTACCAGGTCTATGTTCCACTGTAAAGTCCATCCCCTGTAGGGAAATGGACCACCTTAGCAGTTTGGGGTTTTCACCCTTCATCTGATTTAGCCACAAGAGGGGCTTATGGTCGGTCTGAATCTTGAAGTGAGTGCCAAACAAGTATGGCCTCAGCTTCTTCAGGGCCCAAACCACAGCAAAGGCCTCCCTCTCAATAGCTGACCAATTCTTCTCTCTAGGGGTCAGCCTTCTACTTATAAAAGCAATGGGCTGGTCTTGACCATCAAAATTCAGTTGAGAAAGAACAGCTCCCACACCCAACTCAGAAGCATCTGTTTGGACAATGAATGGTTTGGAGTAGTCCGGACTCTTGAGGATAGGCGCCGTGCACATGGCCTGCTTTAGGTCATCGAATGCTTTTTGACAGCTCGCTGTCCACTGAACCTTTTTTGGCATTTTCTTGCTTGTCAGTTCGTTTAATGGTGTCACGATGGAACCATAGTTCCTGACAAACTTCCGGTAGTATCCAGTCAGGCCCAAGAAAGCTCGAACCTGAGTCTGGGTGGTTGGAGGAGCCCAGTCCCTGATCGACTGTATCTTGCTCTCCAGTGGCTGAACCTGGCCTCCACCTACAAGGTGGCCCAGGTATACAACCTGTGTCTGCCCTATCTGGCACTTGGTGGCCTTGATAGTGAGACCTGCGGCTTGCAGTGCCTCTAACGTCTTCCGCAGGTGGACCAGGTGATCCTCCCAGGTGGAGCTAAAGACAGCGATATCGTCAAGATACGCCGCACAGAAGTCATCCAGCCCAGTAAGGACTTGATTCACCAACCGTTGGAAGGTGGCAGGTGCATTTTTCAGACCAAAGGGCATCACCACGAACTGATAATGCCCACCAGGGGTTGAAAATGCGGTTTTAGGCTTGGCGTCCTCAGCTAACCTGATTTGCCAATACCCAGCTGTCAGGTCAAACGTACTTAGGTAGTTGGCCGAAGCCAATCTATCGATAAGCTCGTCTGCCCTTGGTATTGGGTGGGCGTCAGTCTTAGTGACTGCATTGAGACCCCTGTAGTCTACGCAAAACCTCATCTCTCTCTTACCACCCTAGGTGTGAGGTTTCGGCACTAGAACTACGGGACTAGCCCAAGGGCTATCCGAGGGCTCAATGACTCCCAGCTCCAACATTTTCTGCACTTCACTCTTGATGCAGTCTCTAACGTGATCAGGCTGCCGGTAGATTTTACTCTTCACGGGCAAGCTGTCACCAGTGTCAACCTCCTGGGTACACCAATTGGTCTGACTGGGTGTTAGAGAAAACATATGTCTGAAAGACTGAAGAACCTGTTTACAGTCTCTCTGTTGATGTTCGGAGAGGCTGCCACAAAAGACAACACCGTCTACCGATCCATCGTCAGGATTCTGAGTGAGCAGGTCGGGGAGAGGGTCACTCTCCTCCTCCTGTCCCTCATCTAGGGCCATGAGCAAACTCATGTCCTTCCTGTCGACATATGCCTTGAGCCTGTTGACATGAAGCACCCTGTGGGGGCTCCGGGGAGTTCCCAGGTCAACCAGGTAGGTGACCTCTCCCTTTTTCTCCAGGATGGTGTAGGGCCCGGACCATTTGTCCTTGAGTGCTGCTGGGGCCACTGGCTCCAACACCCACACCTTCTGTCCGGGCTGGTAAACAGTCAAGACAGCCTTTTGGTCATGCCAAGCTTTTTGGAGTTCTTGGCTGGCCTTAAGGTTTTCAGATGCCTTTTCCATGTACTCAGCCATCCGCGAGCGGAGGCCGAGCACATAGTCCACTATGTTGGTTGCAGGCTTTTTGAGAGGTCTCTCCCATCCTTCCTTCACCAAACACAGGGGTCCTCTTACAGGATGCCCGTACAAAAGTTCAAAAGGGCTGTAGCCAACCCCCTTCTGTGGGACTTCTCTGTAGGCGAACAAGAGGCAGGGGATCAGGACGTCCCATCTACGCCGAAGCTTTTCAGGTAGTCCATGAATCATCCCTTTAAGGGTCCTGTTGAATCTCTCAACAAGCCCATTGCATTGTGGATGATAGGGTGTAGTGAACTTGTAGTTGACACCACATTCCTTCCACATAGCAGTTAAGTAGCTCGACATAAAGTTTGCACCTCTGTCGGAGACGACCTCCTTAGGGAAGCCCACTCTGGAGAATACTCCAACTAGGGCTCTTGCCACAACAGGTGCTGTAGTGGTCCTAAGGGGAATAGCTTCAGGATACCTGGTGGCATGATCCACTACCACCAGTATAAACTTGTGCCCTGATGCTGTAGGTGGTTCCATGGGACCGACGATGTCGATCCCCACCCGTTCAAAGGGTACCCCCACCACAGGCAGTGGTATAAGGGGGGCCTTCGTCGTGCCACCTGACTTACCACTGGCTTGGCAAGTGACACAGGAGCGGCAAAACTCCTTGGTATCTTCGTTCATGTGCGGCCAGTGAAAGTGCGAGACAAGCCTGTCCCACGTTTTCGTCTGGCCCAAGTGACCTGCTAAGGGAATCTCGTGGGCCAAGGTAAGTAGGAAACCACGCTGAGACAAGGGTACAACCAGCCTCCTGGTCATGCCAGGCTTGGGGTCTCTTGACTCAGTGTACAGGAGTCCATCTTCCCAGTATACCTTGTGGGTACCTGTGGCGTTCCCAGCAGCCTCAGCAGCAGCCTGCTGTCTGAGGGGTTCAAGAGAAGGGCAGTCTAACTGGTCCTTCCCCAGGTCTTCCCTTGAGGGTCCCCCTGAACCCAAGAATTCAACTTGATCAAGTTCGAATTCCCTAGGCTCAGTTTCCCGCAATTCCTGTAGGTCAGCCTCCTCTGAGACTTGATCCTCGACCTGGGGCAAGGGGGAAGGCGCAGCCTTAACCCTACTGCTCTTTTTCTTGGGAGGTGTCTGGTCCGTTGTTCCAGGATCCAGCACCTGCTCAGTGGGGCATTTCCTGACCTGTGACCTGGTCACAGCGAACACATGTGCTGGCAAGCTTAACATTTCCATGTGAGTCCGGTGCTCCACTTCTGACCATTGTGACGACTCCAAATCATTGCCCAACAAACAATCCACTGGGAGGTCTGGACTAACTACAACCTTCTTTTGGCCAGTTACCCCTCCCCAGGAGAAAGCTACAATTGCCATACTGTGATTGGTAGTGACATTGCTTGCATTGGTCACCAGGAATTCTGTACCTGGCATGATCTGTCCAGGGTCCACAAAGTTGGGCGTCACCATGGTGACGCTGGCACAAGTGTCCCTATAGGCCTGAGCCATCTTTCCATTTATGAAAGGCGTCTGTCGGTATTTGCCCAAAGAATTGGGGCTTACGTCAGGGGATACGTCTGCGTCCCCCGTACTGACAAGGACAGCCTGAGTGAGTGTGCCAACTAGGTTGTCACGCCCCTCAGAACCCAGGGTTAACCCTACTAAACCCTTGGGAGGCGCACTACCACTGCTGACTGTACTAGGGGGCACAGGTGCCTTAGGGGCTGCAGTGGCAGGAGTCTGCCCTCCTCCTTTCTTGGTGCACTCACTAAACCAGTGAGATTTACTTTTACAGTACTGGCACCATCTTTTGGATTGGCCTTCTTTCTTCTTTTGGGGAGCCTGACCCCCACCCTCTTTGGGTTGTTGGGGACCTGTCGAAGACTTCTGGTCGTTTTGTTCCCCCTTAGAATCTTTACCCTTCTGGTCTGCTTTCTTCTGACCACCTTGATTCTGGCCCTGGTTCTGTTTAACTCTCGTACGAACCCATCTGTCTGCCTTCTTTCCCAATTCTTGGGGAGAGGTCAGATCCGAGTCGACAAGATGCTGATGCAGCAACTGGTTCTGACAATTGTTTAAAATTTGTTCTCTCATCATCAAATTATACAATCCTTCGTAATCAGTAACCTTACTGCCCAGCAACCAGCCCTCAAAAGCCTTAGTGGCACAATCGACAAAATCAGACCAATCTTGAGACTGCGTTTTCTGGGTATCCCTGAACAGCACCCTGTACTGCTCAGTGGTTAGGCCGAACCCTTCAACGAGTGTATTTTTCAAGATTTGGTAATTGTTAGCATCCTCCACCCTTGTGGTGAGGAGCTTGTCTCTTCCTTTTCCTTCAAAGGAGAGCCACAAGATAGCTGCCCACTGACTCTGGGGAACGCCCTGCACAGTGCAGGCCCTCTCCAAAGCAGTAATCCATTTGTGGATGTCGTCCCCTTGTTTAAAGGGGGGCACTATCTTCCCAAGGTGTTTCGTATCGAAACTCTTTTCCCTATTGCTAGGTACATTGCTGCCACCAGTGGGGACTACCCCACTTAACTGTTGCTCTCTTGCAAAGGCAAGCCTCTCTTTGGCCAGGGCAAGTTCTTCCCTTTCGATCCTTAGATTAGCTGCCCTTTCCTTAGCTTCGTACACTCTCCTCTGAGGGGATGTCATCCCTCTCTGAGACGAGTTGTGAGAGCCATTGGTTTGAAGGGATCTGCCAGAGCCTCTCGACAGAGATCTGGCTCGTCCATTCCCAATGTTAAGCTGACCTGATAGTGGCCCCAGGGGTCCCCCAGTACCGCTATCATGTTTGCTTAAGTTGGACCTGCTTAGTCTGACGACTTCTACCTGTCCCTTATCTGCCTCATCCCCAGAGAGATCCTCATCCTCATCTTCCTCCCCATCTTCGTTCTCAGTTGCGAGGTGGATGAGGTCAGGATCGTCTCGGGTTCCCTCGAGGGGAGGCATGTCTCCTTCTGGATTAGAATGGCTAAGAAGCTTCTCAGCCTTTCTGGCATCATAAGTCTCGAGGAGACCAATCAGAAAGGAGGTGGTGGGGTTAGCCCCTTGCTTAATCTTCCTAGAGGTACATACTTGTCGTAACTCATGGAAGTTAAGCGCAGTATATCTTGAAGGGATGACCTGTGGAGGGTCAACTGACACAAGGGGAGACTCAGAGTTTCCTCCTTTGTCCGACATACTGTTTCTAGTGCGGTGTAAGTGATGCACCTACCTACACTATGTGTTTCCCTACTGTTCCCTTGCTAAGAGTTGCAGCCAAGGTGTGCTAGGCCTTGAGGAGCTGCAACAGCTGGTTCAGTAGAACTCAGAGTATTCTAAGCTTTTAGTTATATGTACTAACAGTACTTATGCGATCTTTCAACAAGATATTCTTAGGATACGTGTGGTAAAACAACAGCAAGCTCAAATCCCAACCGCTGCTCACCAATGTGAGAAGTTGGCCCGATATGCAACGTTCGCTATTCTAGCGACCGCTATGTATCGTTCCAACGACCCTTATGGTGTTTGGTTGTAAGTCAACCTATAGACCAGCTATCCTAGTAGCGTGGATACGAGCAGTCTAAGGCTAAAGACTCGAGAGGGCGCGTTAAGCCAGCTGTTTACCACACATGTACCCCTTGAACACCAAGTGAAAGGACACCACACAAGTGTTATGAAAATAAACAGGATATTTATTAAGAATCACAACAGCCCTGTACTCTTTATGAGGACAGGGTACTAAGCACAAACCAAATCTCTTTAGCAAATACTTCAAGTGCACAATTAAAACAAGTGTCCGAGGACACGGAAAGGTTAAGGTCTCGGGCGGACCCGATAAGGCAAGTCGGAAGCGAGGGACTCGGGACCCTAGAGTAAGGAGGCTATGCAGGCACCGAAATGCCGAGTTACCTAGCCACGAGGGCTGCGGCTGCACAAGTCTTACAGGCGTCGGGGTCTTCGCTGACGAGCCAGGAGCCGGAAGAAAGGAGTTGCTGGCCGGCGACCAGTGCTGAATAGTTCGTAGAGATCCAAGCCTGGATCGGAGATTGATGAAACCTGAAAGCAGAGGGGACCAAGTTCGTACTACTAGCCAGTAGTCAGAGGGTACCAGGAAGGCACCGGTTGGCCGTCACCTCGACCAGGTGAGTGGGCGACGCTAGGCTCTGCAGTCTCTCGGACCAGGAGGCGTTGTCGGCGACCACGGTGGAGGTGCGAGCTGTCCCACGACGGATGTCGCTGTCGGCGTCTTGAGTGGACCAGGAGGGTCCGGGGTGCTTCTCGGAAAGATGGAAGCAAGGGCCAGTCTGGAGCAACCAGACCGGCAGTGTTGATTCTCGGATGTCGTCACAGAAGGGCACAAGCCAGCGGCTAGTGACCAGACAACGTGCTGAGCAGCGAGCAGAAGGGCCCCACGCAGATCGTGGAGATGCTGGGAGACTGCACTTCGGTGCTGGAGCGGCTCAGGGTCGGGGCTTCTCGGACCCCAGAGCACTCACCAGAGAGTTACCTCGATGGTCGTGCTGGTTTTTAAGAGCGTGCAGGTTCTGATGATGGCCGGTCCCTCGAGGTCTCGTCGCACCCACAGATCACAGCTGAGCTGATGACGTGGGTAGAGGTCAGAGGTGCCAGGGAAGCCGGTTCTCGTCGAGCTGGGCCGTCGGATTCCTTGAGGAAGGACTTACAGCAAACCGCAGAGTTCCTAGATGGTGCCCGCTGATGCAGGGTGACTACTCCTTAGCCACAAGGGAGAAATCTTGAGAAGAGTCTTGAAGTCCTTTCGTAGAAAGTATTCTTGATTCAAAGATGATCTAATTTGGAAGGGTCCCCGCTCCGGTCTTTATCCTAAAGAAAGGGGTGGGTACATGACTAGGTCCTGCCCTAAGGGTGGGACCAGGAAGGGGGGTAGTTACGCCCCTCTCCCCTGCCGGGCTTTCCCCAGGCCAGGGCTGTCGCCCCTGGAACTGGTTCCAACCGGCAGATGCGTAGTGAGCACCGGGGTGCCACTCCGCAGTCACCTTCTCGCCAAAGCCCTACCTACCCAGAATACACAAACCCTGTCTGGGACGGTGCGAACAGCGCCCTCGACAGGAAACCCTTTGTCCAAGTGCTCCTCGCTGGAAGGACTCCCAGCAGCAGGAGGTCAGACTTGTGTCTGTGGTGGCAGCATCCATTTTGTGGAGCTGAGGCTTCAGTTAACTTTAACCGGGGTTCACAGTTACGTACATGTCGTGTCCCTCTAGAAGGGTGGGATACTAACCTCATCGCCAGAGTTGGTGAGAGGGCAGCACCCCGATTCGTATGACACCTTACTCGACATGTCTTGATAACGCGATACCGGAGTTACCGATATGGTACGCGTTATCATGGAACAGCTATTGGGGCTTGATTCCGCAAGCTGCAGCCGGGCTCGGCTCGGGCCTGAACCTAGCTCACACGAGCCCACGCACTCTGCCTTCAGGATTGATAAGGCCTGCCATAGGAGTGACTGATAGTGACTCTGGTGTCCATTGTATGGTTAGATATAGGGCTACTATACCTAAAGCGAAGGGTGGTTACACGTCTTCGCCCCAGCTGTCGTGCAGCCAGTTGTGTCAAATTTAAGAGGCCAGCCAGGGGTGGCATAATACATGCTGCAGCCCCTGGCGGCCCTGGGTACACCTATGCCCTGCGTTACGGGGTCTGATAAGGTGGCCCAGTACCAATTGGTAAATGCACCTAGGGTACATATCGTAATTTAGAAAGAGAACAGCCAGGCTGTGGGTCTGATTGGCAGGCCCACAGCCAGAGAAAGTCGTAAACCAGTGAAACAAAAGCAAAAAATCTGGGTGATCATAGGATTGCAGACCCTACTCTCCTACACAGCCGTTGACAGGAGGTGGAAAGCAGACACTTGAAACAAACACACAACTGGGCTGAGGCCAACAGAGGACAGTGTTCAACATCGTGTATCAATGCCTTGCTGTCACACATGGCTCGTTGGGGTTTTATCTGCATTTCTCATATCTACATCGTATTCCCTAGCACAACTGGGATTTCCTGAAAGTGTGAGTCTTGTCATAGAACATACTTGTGTTCTTTCTCACCACAATGGTTCTATCCGTGTCTCACCTTGCTGCTCATTCCGTGTTCTCCATTTTCCGTTCTACCATCTCCTCACCCACCATTACTTCACCCCCTAACCCTCTCTATGCCCCCTTACCCCACCTAACTCTCTTCATGCAATCTCCCCATCTTCCTTTCACATATGTCTGTCCTTCTCCTCCGTCCCAAAGCTGAAGACAGTAAATAGGGGGGTCCTCACTCCTCACCAGGCAGAGGTCTGTAAATAACTAGCACAACAGTAGCCCCCCCACACAGCCTCCTTAACCTATTCATTTTGGTTAGAGTGCACAAAGTGCAGCCTTCTACCGCCACCACTCTACCACTCTCTCCATCAATACTCTACCACTCTATGCGCCACCACCCTATCCGCCACCACCCTATCCGCCACCACCCTATCCGCCACCACCCTATCCGCCACCACTTTATCCACCACCACCACCCTATCCACCACCACCCTATCCACCACTCTAGTGCCCACACTCTAGCGCCCACACTCTAGTACCACCACTCTACCCGCCCACCACTCTACCCTGCAACTCCACCCTCAAAATCCACCATCCAAATCCACCATCCAAGCACTACTACACCCTCCAAATACACCCTCCGACGACACCCTCTAACTCCACCATCCAACTACACTCTCCAACTCAACACTCCAAATCCACACTCCAACTCCTTCCCCCAAATTCAAATCCACCCTCCAAAAACACCATTCAACTCCACCCTCCAACTCCAACATCCAAATACACCCTAGAAATCCACCCTCTAACTACAACTCCAGCCTCCAAATCCACCCTCCAAATCCACCCGCAAACTACAACTACGGACTCCAACTCCACCCTCAAAATACAACTCCACCATCCAACTCCACCATCCAACTCCAACCTCCAAATCCCCCTCCAACTCCACCCTCCAACTCCACCCTCCAACTACACCATCAAACTACACCATCCAATTCAAAATCCTATATCCAAATCCACCCTCCAAATCCAACCTCCACCATCCAACCTCCACCATCCAACTCCACCCTCCAACTACACCCTCCAACTCCACTCTGCAACTCCACCCTACAACTCAAACTACACCCTCCAAATTATCCCTCCAACTCCGCTCTCCAACTCCACCCTCCAACTCCAACCTCCAACACAACCCCTCAACGCCACAGCACCACTGAATGCCACAGCACCACTGAATGCCACAGCACCACTGAATGCCACAGCACCACTGAATGCCACAGCACCACTCAGCGCACAGCAACCCTCAACGCCACAGCATCACTCAACGCCACAGCATCACTCAACGCCACAGCATCACTCAACGCCACAGCATCACTCAGCACCACTCAACGCCACAGCACCACTCAATGCCACAGAACCACTAAACACCACAGCACCACTTAACACCACAGCACCACTTAACACCACAGCACCACTCAACACCACAGCACCACTCAATGCCACAGCATCACTAAACGCCACAGCATCACTCAGCACCACATAATCACTCAGCACCCCTCAACGCCACAGCACCACTTAATGCCACAACGCCACTCAACGACACTGCACCACTCAGCGCACAGCATCACTCAACGCCACAGCATCACTCAACACCACAGCATCACTCAACGCCATAGCATCACTCAACGCCACAGCATCACTCAGAACCACTCAATGCCACAGCACCACTGAATGCCACAGCATCACTCAGCACCACTGAATGCCACAGCATCACGCAGCACCACTGAATGCCACAGCATCACTCAGCACCACTGAATGCCACAGCATCACTCAGCACCACTGAATGCCACAGCATCACTCAGCACCACTCAAGGCCACGGATTGGTGTCACTACAACGCATGCTTTTACATCGCATGCCTTTACAACACGGTTTTTACCACGCAGTCCATTACAACGCATAATGCTTTTAGGCGCTGGATAGTGAATTATTTAATTTACTATTCCAACTCCAGTCCCCGTGGATAGCAGGGAAGGTGTTGGATAGTAAATTAAATATATTCCCTATCCTAGAGCGCCCCCCAGCGCAATGTGTTGTAATGGTTGCGATGTAATGGTAGTGCGTTGTAAAAAATGCGTTGTAAGTGATGTTCCCCAAGGCCACAGCATCACTTAGCACCACTGAAGGCCACAGCATCACTCAGCACCACTGAAGGCCACAGCATTACTCTGTGCAACCATTCAACAACAACTGGTTCTAATATGTTCTCTCAATGTTTCAAGCTTTATTACAAATGTCACAAAAAGATGTTAATATTTCACTTCTGTTCTTGGATTTTCATCACAATAAAAAACACTGAACATAATCTTCCCAAAAGTTATTTACAAAAGTTTAAGCTATTGCCATTATACATTACAATAACTCTTATTTAAGTATTAATTATTAAAAAATAAATAAAAGCCATTGTTATTTGTAATATTAATACATGTAAGTTATGTAAATACAACACATATTGCATTACAAATGCTATAGGTATCACGTTTGCGAAGTTAAAACTATTGGCATTGTAAATGACAAAGCTATTAATTTCGCGATTTTCAAAACCAAAACATAAATAAAAAATGTGTCATTTACAATACCGATACCTCAAACTTTCCTAATTCGACACCTATTGCATTGCAAATGCTTGTTTTGCTTTCCATCCCATTCCAGTTTGGATCCAGCCATATGCAAATCAGTCTTGACCCTGCGCCCAATGGGAACAGTCCAGCCGGAATTGCCAGGCCAGGTCCCTCCTGGACTGGAAACAAGCATCCTAGGACCGGTTTCGGTCTTTCAGCCTTGAGGGAGGAATCGGCCATCTGACGTAATGCAGTCATTTTGGTTAATGATTTGTAGAACCATGAAAGATACATATATGTTGGCCAGCACTGCATTCTTCTCACAGTCATTCATATACATTGCATAACGCCTTAATCTGGCCCTAGAAACCATTGTGGGCTTAAGACATTATTTGCGCATCGTCCCGTACAGTAACAGAAGTCTAAGTTGCTGGGACGAGCCGATATTTTGTGTTGGGTAACTTTTGGGTCCGAAAAGCACTTCAACATTTTCAGGTATCAATTTGCGCCAAGAATAATTCAGAGGAACAAAAAGTGCCTTAACTAAAACATGATTTCATTTGTGCTCTGTAGGTGGCGCTAGAGCCTATAAAATGCTCTCTGTGTTATTAGCATTCACAGTGAAGGAACTCAAAATTAGCAGTTTGGCGTTTCATGGCTTTCGTACGGGAAGGCAGGTACCTCGCACTGCAGCGAAGACCAAAAACAGTGCTATGAGCATTGGGACCAGTTATTTCGTTAATTAAAAGTTGTGAAACTCGATCTTCTATTGGGCTGTACGAGAAATTCCAATGATGACCTCATGATTGTCTCTTCATGATAACGGATCTGTAACTAGAGCATTTATTGTGGCTTCCAATGCTTGTTCCAACCTGTCGGCGTGCTAACATCAGACGCGGCCGATGGGGGGGTCGGTTTTGCAGCCGTACTGCAATATCGTCCCCTGTAGCAAAAGCAGCAGCAGGGTTTCACACCAGCAGCACCCCTGCCAGTCCGACTTAATTGCCAGGGCTGGTTTGCTTTCTCAGTCAAGCCCTGGTCATAAGTACAAGGAACTCTGTACAGTTCTACATGAAATCTGACATAGATTCTAAAGGTGGGGACTAGTAAAGTGTCAGGGGTACAAAAAACGTTCACACCCTTTTATAGGGCTTTAGACAAAGACTTTCATGCAATTCTATGCAAGTTCATGGTTCTCAGGATAAGCACCAATGGGGATCAGGCAAGGAGAAACATTTTACTACAGAATATATTTGAAGATTCTCTCATGGTATGGATTCCAGCCATTCCCATAGTTGAGCATGCTAGATGACACATTGAACATCAAAAGCATGAGACAGTTGGAATGTCCTAATTAAGAACACTGAGGAAAAGTCTCCAGGAAAGCTTTCTGTTTATTAGGTTAATTCTTTATTTAGAACAAGAAACAACAGCAGTAGTCATCAAGAGATGTATTGTGACATCAATGCAAGATGGCGTATAGTGTAAACACAGTTTACGTTAGCCTAAGCTCCGTTTATAATCCATTTAATATGACAAAGGCAAAAACAACTCCCACACTACTTTGACATTTGTTCATACGCTGTCAGACCCAGAAGATGACCAGGCAGAAAATACGTGTTTGGAGGCAATAATGATTGTTAAAAAAAAAACAATTGCCTGAAGATGTTAAGAGACGAGAATCTGAAATGAAAACTCAACTTTTATGTAACTTTTCTGACACCTGAGGATCATATGTAGAGAGGGCACTGTGCAGTGGTAGGACTTGGAATTAGCAGCCGCCACAAACAAAAAGTAGTGGGGTGGGTGAAGGGGGCACAGGGTCGAGGTGGGGGTAGGGGAGGGGAGTTCAATAATAATTAAAAAAAGGAACACTTGCCTGAAGCTGCCGGCCGCCTCCTGCGTTGCTCCTCTGTTATCTTCCGTGTCCCAGAAGGCACTGGGGCGGCATCACAGACTCCCTGTGCAATCCCTGCGCTGCTCTCATGCGATGATAGCAGCATGGGGATTGGCCTGACCGGGCTGCTTTGACGTTCCACTCAGGAAAGAGAGTCTGGGCTATTTCTCCAACCCGACTACAATGCAGCTTGGTTGGAGAAACCGAAGTGCGCATGTGTGTTTGGCCGGCTTGAGAGGGCTGGATTCCATTTTTATTTCATGCATAACTGATGCCGCATTGAACTTGCTAGGTTGCGCCATGTTTTGTTATGAATTGTTTTTGTTTTGCAACCCCTGGTCAGGTCATGCCAAATATACCCTTCTGGCGCCTGAGCCAGCGTCATTTTGTCTTTACCTGAGGTGATCAGTGATGGAGCGCCCTTCCCCCTCTCGTGCTGCCTGCATCTGTCGCGCACTCCCTTCCCATGTTGTTTGTTCTCATTATTCTTATAGGTACTGGAGACTTCGGAACTACAATGTTGTCTGAGGTGTTTTTAACTGTAACATGGCTGCTGGACAAAAAAGCAGAGAAGAGAGTGCATAATCTGAAGCCTCCGGTCCTGTCATAGAACGATAACTGATGCCCACGTGGATGCCCTGGTGTAATGATTTACTGATAGAGAATGGTTTGAGTTTGAAGTTAAAACATGGTGGTGATGCTAGACCCCAGGAGTGGGTGGATGCGTAGTGAAGTGCTAGATGGTGGCGCCTGTGTTTTCACAAGGTCGTAAAGTGTAAATGTTAATTTCATTACCAATTTGCAGATTGGTTACTCTTGGGTCAAGTCTCTAACAGCGACATGCATCAATATTGCTTTTTGCGATTCCTTAATTGCGAAAAATAAGGAATCGCAATTAAGGAATTGCAAAATGCAATGCATCATGAAATCGCTAAATAAATTGCGATTTCTTAATATTCCTTAATTGTGACTCGCAAATTGCGAGTCGCAATTAAGGAATACCTCCCCATTCACTCCTATGGGCCTACAGGCCCATAGGAATGAAGGGGAAGACATTCTCAAATTGCGATTAGCAATTAGCGAATTGCAAATTGAGAATGCGTTTTCGAGGGTGCAGGGGTGTCCAAAGGACACCCTGTTGCACCCCTGAAATCAATCTGTGCACATATGTTGTGCACACACATGCCCTAAGGGCATGTGTGTGCACAACATGAAACTTTGAAAAATGCACAAAAGTGCATTTTTCAAAGTTTTCGCAAATTACCATGAGGTTCAACCTCATGGTAATTTTCTCCCCCTAATTGCGAAATCACCATTTTTTTAAGTTTCATGCATTGCATTTATGGAATCGCAAAATGCGATTCCTTAAATGCAATCGTAATTTGAGAATTCGCAAATATTTGCGATTTCTCAAATTGCGAGGGCCTTCACCCTTCATGCAAAACGGCCGATTTTTGCGATTCGCACCGTTTGCGATCGCAAAATCCTTTGATGCATGTGCCTGTAAATGTGTATTTGCTTTGACAGTTTTAATGTGGGACCTTCGCTAACTATGTTATGCCACTTCATAAGTTGTTTAGAAAATAACTTAAGATGTGGCTTTTTAGAAACTAGCTTTCCTGGCATAGTATGTTGAACCTGAAAGAGCTAACACCCACGGGCATAAGTGCGCTATATAAGTAGTAATAACATAACATAACGTGTTGGCATCTATAAGAAGCAAGCCATTTGAGACTGATCATTTAGACCTATTGGGCATCTAGCAGCCCATTTTTATTCCCTGCAATAAATCCTTTTTCTTGTCTCGGTCCTATTTAACTTGTATTACCTCCTAAACTTCTTACTGCAGTTGGTTGATGTTATTGTCTGTGTAGCGTCCTGCCCGCATATGACTGCACCACACACAGAGCTTGATATTACACGTCTTAATTCATCTGTGTGTAAGTGCGAACTCAACATTCTAAAACAAGCTTTCAATGCATTCCGTTCTGACATCTATGTCACAGCTCTACGGATTCTGTTAGGAGCTAAAAGGGTTCCGTCATAAAACTCGCAAAACACTACAGTCTGACAGCCTGATTCATCATTCTCCCGTTTTGCGAGCCCCTAATAGCGATTCATAGCGAATCGCTATTAAGGACTCGCAAAACGGGATTCATGTAGAAATTGCATGAAGAAATGCGATTCCTACATATTCCTTATTTGTGATTAGCAAATTGCTAATCGCAAATAAGGAATAACTCGCCTTTCATTCCTATGGGCCAAAAGGCCCATAGGAATGAATGGGGAGTATTCCTTATTTGCGATTAGCAATTAGCTAATCGCAAATAAGATAGCGATTTGAAGGGTGCCAGGGGTGTCCAAAGGACACCCTGTAGCACCCCTCAAATGAAATTTTACACAGGGGTTGCACACACACATGTCCAAAGGACATGTGTGTGTGTAACATGCAACTCAGAAAAATGCATTTAAATGCATTTTTCTGAGTTTTCGCAATTTACCACGAGGTCTGACCTCGCGGTAAATTGCGGCCAGAAATTGCGAATTCGATGAATTGCATTTAAGGAATCTCAAATAGAGATTCCTTAAATGTAATTCCTCGCCCAATTGCGAGATCGCAATTAGCGATTTTTGCATTTGGGATGCTGAATCCCAAATGCAAAAATCGCACTCGCAAAGGGCCAGATTCTTAGAATCTGGCCCTTTGCGAGCGCAATTTTGTTTGATGAATCGGGCGGTGAGTTCCTTGAAATAGATTACCGAGGGTCAGGGCCTCATTCCGAGAGGCCGTAGTATTTGGGTGCAGTAATACCATGCAGGCAAATGTTAAAAGTGCAGGATGTGTTTTTTCCAGGAAGTAGCATGGCCAATGTGTCATGAGCCCCAGAGCAAAGAAGGAAATGGGCCCCTTGGCTCCTGTCTGAGCGATAAAATACAACAATTATCAGAGTTCGATGGACCCCTCTGGCCTATGGGACTTGGTGCCACTGCACCTGCTGCACCAATGGAAACTAACCACTGTTTCCAAAGTGTGGTATTACTTCCGCATGTTAAATTCTAAAGGTCAAATGAAGTAAAACAGAGATAGCCACGTCGGGGGAAATGCTAGATATTACCCTAGAACTTATGCAAAGAAGGAGATGAGGTGAATGTAATATCTTAACTTTTTTATTTGAAAACATTTTAGGTTTTGCCTGTACAACTGCATATAATATGTAGGAGTGAAGGGCACACACCTCAGATTTGAAATAGCTAAAGAAGTCCCTCTTCTGTGCACAGTCCCTTTCAATCTGTTATTCCGAGCTGCACCTGGCGCTGCCTCTTCTGCTCCCACTCCCAGACAGACTTATTGTTTTGTCTTTTCTCAGTCATGGGTGTACTGGGGACACAAAGCAGCATTGTACATATTTTAATACCAGCCCTAAACTGAACTGAGCAAGTGAGTTCACCTCAGTCCAAATAGTTTGGAGGAATGCTCCGCCCAAAGCAATGTTGGAAAAAGTGGGGCCAATTGGTGCATTTTACAGCATAAATATATTGCCTGGAAAACAAAAGATTTTTTGGACAGTTTTGAAGAACTCATAAGTTATTGCAATGCTTCAGAATGAAAAGCAACAGAGTCCAGCCAGGTTCCCTGATATCCCAGTATGAAAAGCATGGCAGGCAGGCCTGTTTGCACAATGTCCCAGTGTGTAAAGCACGGCTGCCAGTATGTACTGCATCACCCCTTTCAACACTTGTAAATCACCATCACTGGCCAGAGTCCACAATGCCCCAGTGTGTAAGGTACGAGCCCAGGCCTACTGCCTGTGATCCCATTGATGACTCCCACAGTGGGACCAGTGCCAACATTTGTGCTGGTGATTACAGGTGGGGCCACCAGCACTACATTTTGGAGACCTGCTCTTTTTTACCCTCATTAGACTTTGATCCAGATCAAACAAGTGAAAATCACACAAGGACGGAAAAGGAGGAAGAGAAAGATGGAAATAAACCATGGCAAAAAGAGAAAGCAGGAACCTGCAAGGGCGAAATAAAGGGGAAGGGACCGCCTCGGCCCGTCCGTATGGGCGGAGGGGCCACACCCCTCCCCTGTTTGCAGAGAAGAAGAGTGTCTGTCAGGCTCAGCAAAGGTCAGTCTGACACTCCATGTTCAGGTCAGGCAGCAATGAAGAGCTAGACATGTGCTAAATGCCCACATGCCTGACTATCTGAGCGGAACTTTGCCAGTTGAGGATTTCATAGGCATGTGGGCGTGACCGCCTCAGCCTGCCAAAAGTGCCGCTAGTCCCTCCACCTCGTGACGAGGGGGAAAATCACCAATTGCCTCGGACCTGGGTGCTTCAGTCTTAAGCCCTGAAGTGCACAGGGTCGAGTGTCAATCAGTGACACCTCATCACAGAGTAGTGTGCCTCTTCTCACTGGCTGACCAGAGAAGAGGCAGCAATCCCAACCCTCCTGGGATGTCTAAGGCTTTCCTCTTTGGGAGCTGCAGGGCAGGTAAGTTGTATGTTTTTGAATGTTTGGTTGCGTGTATGTATAAATATATGAATTTGTTTGAGTGTTGTGAATGGGTGTCTGTGCGTGTTAGTGAATGCATGGATGATAGTAAGTGAGTGTATATGTGTGTGTGGCCTGCGCCTCCTTCCCTGCCAAATTACTAGCCACCCCTGGGCAAGGGATATCTGGTGTGAGTTAAAGAGGCATGAGGTCAAATTAAGACTAGGCAGCCTTAGTATTCGGCACACCAACATTCAATAGCACTGGCTGAACACGTCTGAGGAAAACTTTGGCCCATGCACTTATTCTACAAAGCAAACTCCGAGCAGGATGATAGAATTCACTTTTCAATGCCCCAATTACCCCTTCTCATATGTAAGTTAGCATCATATGGCTAACTAATGAAGTTCGTATATGCACCTATGTTGAATTATTCCGCTTGCTACTTTATTATTCAAATGTACATGTGACTATATTAGTTCCTTAGCTTAGCCTGTGTGCCACCATTTTGTGTATCCCTCTGTGTCCGCGAGCCTTACTCGCTCATCTGCCCCTCCCGCAGGAATAGAGAATTTCATTAAGACTGCAGTTTTCGTTTCTCGGCTTGCTGTGGCCGAAACTAACAAGTCTCTTTATCAGTAATGTTCTCATGCGCCAGAGACGCTGAAGCCTAGTTCCATGGCCTTGAGTAGAGATAGCGATGTATCTTTTGCAGGTGCAGATGCCTGCTGTATGATGGCATTGTTCGCTGGTCTGGGTTTCAGTAATTTTCCAGAAGGGGCGTACCCCAATGAACTGTGTTGCATTATAATGTATTGCTGTGATGCAGAGAGTTAGTCCTCTCGTTCGCACTCCTAGGAGTGAGGTCGGACAGGGCCCTCTCATATGAGTGTTGTTTGGCCTAATAAAGACTCTTGTTTATTCTTCTCCACTGTCCGGCTGACTTTCTATATAGTTACTATAGGTGAGTGCGGTAGGTCACTCGGGTGGATTTGAGCCACGCTTATCAAGGACTCCTTTAGCTCCTCATTTGGCTTGGAAGAGTGAAACCTGCCATTAACTCATAGCACATGTGGAGCATGCTACATGTGTGCGTCTCTATCGCTCCTTTCTTTCTCTCCCTTGACTTCAATAGCACCTCCTTCTTTCACTCTCTCATCCCAACTATATTTCTTTTCCAGTATCCCACTTCTGCTTTCTCCCACACCTTTCCTCCTCTTCTCTCGTCTCTTACTGGCTTTCTTCTAATCTCTTCCTCATTGTCAATCTTTTCTCCTTCTCCCTTTAACCCTTTTCTCCCACACTCTCGTATGTCCTTGTTTCTCTCATTCTATTCATTTGCTGACTCTCCATATCTCTTGCTTTTATACCCTCCCTATCCTTTTCCTTTTCTTTTTATCTTTTTTCCCTACTCTAATTATTTTACTATCTTATCTCCTCTTTCCCCCCATTCTCTGAACCTGACTTTGTTTTCCTTTCAGAGTTCATGTCCTAGCTCTGCTGAGGTGTCTTTAACAAGTGCATGCCCCCCTCAGTCAGAGATTCAGAACTTCAAATATGTCAGTCGCCCTCTTCCTTAGTGAATGCAGGTCGAAGAGGAGTAAAGCGTTGCCCCCAGTTTTCATTCCATCAGCACTGACCTTTGGGAAACCAAATGATGGGATGGGAGGTCTGATGTGGCCAGTTGGGTTCACAGGAAGATCTCTGACTTGAAAGCACCAGAGCAAAGTTTGTTTGGTGTCTTCTGATTTGTATCCTCTTCAGGTAGAGTCCTATCTTTTTTGGTAACCTGCGCATTTCTATACCTTCCTTATAAGGTAGGTCTGGTCAGCATGTACATTGAGACCTTTGTTGTAGGAATCTATTATTTCGCCACTGGAGTCAAGTAAAAGTTGAAGTTGCTCAGGGAGAGTACAGAGCCTTGAGGCATTCCCCAAGGGATGTTAGCATCATAAAGCACTCACCTTTCAATCGAATATATGACTTTACCACGAATACAAATACTCCGCATGGCATTACCACGCAAATTTTACTTCGCAAGTGGCTTTACCACGCAGCTTTTTAGAACGCAAGTTCTAACATCGCATTTAAAAAACGTTACGTTCAGCAGCTCTTACTTCCATCCACCATGGAAATATGCGTCAAAACACGTCTACCAAAAATAAAAAAGGACTACAATTATGACGTACACGCCACGTCTTTGGTGCGGCTCTTTTCTTTTACTTTTAAATGACACTGTAGTGCGTTTTTTTAATGTATGTAGCCTGCTCGTTTTTTTGGTTTTTTTTTATGGGGGGGAGACCCCCCCAACCCCCCAAGGCCACGCAGAACTTACAAGCAGGACGACCAAAAGGAATACCACTTCCGTGGTAAAGACGGTCGTAGAAGGCACCCGCGTTGAAGAGACGTTTGCGGGGTAAGTGGATCGTTGATAACGTCATGCGTGGAAAAGACTTTGTTGTAAATGATGTTTCCCCTTTCAATCTGGATCCTGCAGGAATTACACACTCTTCAATCTCTCACAAGCTCCACTCACACCCACATACACAAGAGTGAGAGGGTCAGCAGCAGACACGGGGAAAAGGAAATGGGGTAAGAGAGAAAAAAGGGTCACCAGGCAAAAACTGTCTGATTGTCACTTTTGCTGGGCACTGATGTCTGCAGGTCGAAGTGGGTATTTAAAGGCAACAGAAGAGATCCTAGCAACATGACATAAGAATACAGCATCTATAACAACCGTAACAAATTATGCGTATGCCATAGTGGTATCACCATCCCTCTGGGCTTCAATGTGAAACGTGTTATTCCTGAAACTAAAGCATAACAAACATTTAGTATCTTTGGTATGTTTTCCTATACTTTTCCCTATTAGTAAGGTAATTCCCTCAAGCTCTATAATTATGTGTTTCTCTGTGACTCATACCACTGCAAATTGTAATTGAAAAGTACTAATACTCTTTGGTTCCTAGCATTGGAATTTAAATATCGCTTGCTAATAACTCTTAGTACCTTAAGCATATCATAAATACATATTATGGGGCAAGACGGCAGAATTACGATGCAACCGCACATGGTGCAGTCGCATACTCCCATTTCCCTATGAGAGCTTGTGCTGCGGTCATAAACGGCCGTAGCACAAGCTCCCACACAGAAATGGGAGATTGTGTACATCCCTGCACTGCATAGCAGACACTTTACGGTGCCTGGCACGCAGGGCAGGTATAAACAGGTGGGCACCATAGGTGTCCCTGCAGCCCCCAATCGGAGGCCACAGACAGAAGGGGGCCCTGCTATGGGCCCGCAATGTCGCTTTTCCTCAGGCTTTCGAAAAGGCCGAATCCAGCCGGAATGGCCGGCGGGTTTCAATTCCGACTGTCTAGATTGTAATTAGTTGGTCATAATTGAAACCGCCAATCTCGGTTTGAAAGCCTCCGACCTCGGGTCGGAGGCTTCCGAGTTCCGACCGAGATTCTAAAAGGCCTCTATATGTGATATAATCCTACCAAAGGTATCCTTCCTGTTGTGTCACAGGATAAACCCCAGAAATTTTGCTAAACGCAACCTTTTTTTCCAGAATACCTCTCTGTATGTCACAAAATGCCCTCCAACATACCCTCAAGGAAGCAAAGGTTCTTTGCAACAGAACATCTTGAATTCAAGTAGCAAGGTCCAGGCTATAGCAACACGGCAGCATGCTTGCCTAGCAAGGACACAATGAAACACCAAGAAAGTTATACTCACTGATCCAAAAATGAATGCAACCATTTTCAAATAGTCCTCTGGACAGTGCTGCTACCTGCTTCTAATTCGGTAATTCCTCATTCTAAGTCCTCTAGGCAGTGCTGCAGCTGTATCTCTTTAGCCAGTGGAAATTCCTCATTCTTAGTCCTCAGGACTCCTGTAGTAAAAAACATAATTTACAACGCCAATAGCTCTAGCTTTCAAAAATGGGAAACTCATTGTAAATGTGTGTGTGTTTTCTGTCCGCTGTGCCATTACAGACTATGAACAGCCTTGTGCAAATCAGATTTAGGGTCCAATTATGAGATTGGGGGTCTGACCACCATTGCGGTGGTCGCGAGAATGCCACCAAGCTTGCCGCTTCCCGGCTGCCGTATTCCGAGTTGACCGCCGGCCTGGCAGTCTGATGGCGGTGCTCTTGCTGCAGTGGCATGCTTCAGCTCATAGAGGGAGCCTGAAGAATGCTGCCACACTGCAGCACTTGTATTGCTGTGCGCGCACTGTTACCATGCACCATGTCATGCATAACACAGACTGCGCGCGCCACAGTGCAGGCAATGACCAGTGGGCGCAAGCGCATGAAGGCCATGTTTGGGCCCTCTCCCTGCCAACCTTTTCATTTCTGTCGGAAAGCCAACTTGTAATATCCACGGTGGCGCTGGCACTGGCGCCACCACCATTGCGCTCAGCTATCCGACCGCCACGGGATCCTGGATACTGTTGGTGGCGGCGGGCTTGTGTTGGGCTGGTTGTGGTCTGATTGCGGTCTGAAATGAATAAAATTTAATTTGATTTGTAGAGCGCATGGCTGCCCGAAAGCGTCCCAGCGCTTGCTTAGGGAACCCGTCCTGGTATACCCATGACTGGGCATCCTCAAGGTGAAAGCCAGGCATCCCGCTGCGAGGGGCCGTTGTGGAGATTAAGCAAGCTTTGCCCAGAGTTACAGAGTGGGACTCCATGATTGGAATAGGCACCGAGGCGAGATTTGTCAGGTCCGGGGAAATTTGAGCCCAAGACCTGCCGAGGCGGGGAATTGAACCCTGGTCCGGGCCAGACCTCTGCATCGGGGTCTGCCGCTCTAACCATTGAGCCACACTTCTCCACATGCACTTTTAATCAAGCGGTTGGACCGCTGAGGTTGCACCTGTCAGACCATCGCAAGTACGGCGGTCTTGGGGTCGCCGTATCCGTAATCCGGCCCTCAGGCCTGCTCCAATAGGAATAGTCCAGTTCAAGCAACTGCCAGGCCAGGTCCCGCCAGTATAGGAACAGAAGCAATCTCACGCTGGTCGCGGCATTGTGGGGCCTTTCCACTGAGACCCACTGCAACATATTACACTTAGTTCCTGCTGCATTCTGAGGCTGTGCAGGCCCACATCTCCTCCAATCGTGAAAGTCAGCACGAGGCAATGATTTTTTTGTTCTTTAATATGTTTTTTATTTAAAGAATTTTTACAATATATAACAAATAAAAAGTCCACTTCAAATATTACTCATTACAGTGGTGATGAGCCGCATATACAGCGAATAAAGATGCATGTAATATATTGAAATCCTCTTTCTTAAACAGTTAATGAGACAACATTTAAGAGCTCCCCAAACATTCTCGTTCTATCACACAAATAAAAGTTTCAGACAACCATGCATTTCAAAAGCCTTTCCAGGTCCATTGCATACGTTTTGCTGGCAGCGAGCCACTCTTTCGATCTGGTCTACAGAGAGGGCTTCTAGCCCAGTCTTCTGCATTAGCAAAATAATTCCAATTCCAGATATTTTTTGAGGTTTGCAGTCTCTCCTTCCGACCCCGGAGCTCATCTTTATTTAGACACGTGCGTCAAATAGCGTTTCGCAAATGGGCTGGAAAGCTGTATATCCATTCCCAGACGAGCAGGTTTCCCCCCAGTGAGCCATCCATCTTGGCCCAGCTCGCGCCTCTGGGGCCTGCAGATCTGAGCCGGAGGACAGGTTACTGCGTGGAGACGGGATATAACGGGTCTGCCCCCCCACCCGCCACCCCCCAACCTCCCCTTGAGCTCCAGGACCGTGAATAAGGCCCGAAGCCCCAGCTCGCGCGCTTGGCTGGGGGCCCACCACGGCCGGATGCATCCATACGGGTCAGCAGGGTATGAATAGCGAGCGAGAGGCCAACGCTCCCCCCAGAGGCACCTGGACACAAGATGCCTTTCACCGCAATCACTGCTTGCAACTGTGCACTCACCGTCACCCGACACCCGGCATGCAATTAAGGCCTGCAGCCCGTCACACAGCAATCAGATGTGAATAAATTAAAAGTTACAAATAATAGACGCCTTTCTTACAGTGGAGGAAAGGTAAACGTTCTGCTAGGAGGTGTCAGCGGTTAGGCACCTATCTGGTTTGGTTTAGCATATATAGCGCTGATACTGGAAACCGTTTTCTAAGCACTGACATTTTTGCTTGATAAGTAAAAAAAAATATGATCTCATAATCATGAAGGGGCCTATTCACAAACTGCATTCAGTAGTACTGTGACAGTGGTACTAAAGTACTACAAAACGCTAATCAGAAACCACTCCTCCACCTCCTATCCAGTGTATGACGAGATTCTCAAGTTTAATACTTAGCAGTAAATGTGGGAATGGCAGGAAAAGAGACATACTTTGTAGAGAGGTGTGGCTCACTGGTTAGAGGCGGCAGACCTGTAAGCAGAGAACGGCCCGGGACCAGGGTTCAATTCCCGACGCGGCAGGGTTGTGGACCAGGGGTCAACGGACTCGCTTCAGTGCCTACTCTAACCAGGGAACACACTCGGTAACTCTGGGCATTAAGCTTGCCTCATCTCTACAACGGCCCCCCACAGAAGCCGGGGATGCCTGGTTTCACCCTGGAGATACGCAGAAAGGGACCATCTCACAGGGAAAACCAGGACGGGTTCCCCAGCGGTCTACAGCGCCAGGACACTCGGTTAGAGTAACAGTGCGCTTTACAAGTACCCCACATTTACATTTACTTACTACTAAACGGGACCTGGGCCGGACCGGCAGAAGCGGGCACCGGGTTTTTTCATGGTGGGCCGGAAGTTAGGGGGCCATTTTTGTCTCTGGGGGCTGGTTTTGGAGCAGTGCTGCAATATCGGCTCCCTGTGACAAAAGTGCAGCTGCAGTATTTTCCACCAGCAACCCCCCCCCCAACCATCAACCATTAACCCCCCGCCCTCCTCCTTCGGGCCGGTCCGACGTAATTGCCAGGGCTGGTTGGCATTCCCAGGCCAGCCCTGTTTGGGACAGATTTAGGGAATAGGAAGGAGAAGGTGGGGGGGGGGGGGCGCTTTATGGACAGATATGCACCCATCCACAAAAGAGTAGCATTACTATTAACAAACTGTACTACTAAAGTTACTACAGGCAAAAAAGGACCCACACAAGTAGTAAATTACTCCAGCTCAGAGCAGAAGTCCAGCAACACACATGGCCAACCACTGATACGGCAACACACTCCCATAGAAAATAAGCATTGACAATGCAATAGGTCTCGCTTTTGATTAAGTTAAAACCATTTGCTTTGATAATGGTATTGTATAGCAAAGCAAATGGTTTTAACTTAATCAAATGCGAGACCTATTGCATTTTTAATGCTTGTTTAGACACCAAAGGGAATGATTGTTGCATTTTTATAACGATCAATGTAGTTTCATCATGTTCATATTAATTGAGCTACTATTCAAACAAATGCAAAACAACATGTGGCATAATCGCTGTCTTCTCCTGCATAAAGGGTATGTTCACACTAAATCAAAACAGAATCGTGTAATCAGAAGTCTATTGTGTAAGTTTTCTTCCCACACTGATTTCTAAGACAACCATTCCATTTGACCACTAATGTCTTCTGTCTTTTCCCTTAGGCAGCATTGTCATGCAGCCGGTAGTCTGTTTTCCATTTCACTTGCTTTTTTCTCTCTCTCCAGCCCTTTATTTCCCCCTCTCCTGCTGCGATTGGGTGCGTCTTTCTTTTGTTTTCATGACTAATAGCATACACTTCCACGCTGAACAGGTTGACCATGGCCAGTAGAACAGCTGGTCAATTATATAAACGACGAGTGTACACTTATGTGAACCGACAACTATGATGAGCTCTGGGCAAATGGTATTGGTTTGTCTCTGTCCAGTCTTTGGGGGGGGGGGGGGTCTCCAGACCTGCTGTACCTTTGTATCACAAAATATTTGGAAAGGAAAGCAATGACGTCGTGCCTGACTTCAACACAGTCGCTGAGGTTAACGCTATTCTCTTCGCATGCGTAGTGAACAAAATATTCAACGAGAGGGGTAAGCACATATCGGTGCATGCGTGGTCGCCTCAGTACTGTTGTTCTAACATGCGTGCACGCGCCTCCGCCCCAGTCCAGAGCATGCCCCCGTGGCCCCGAATGTTGTGAGTCAAAATCCCGTTGTTTGTCCCGGGCCGCGGTAGCCCAGCCTTAAAGGGGCTGCGACTCACCGGGACTCGGGCCGAGGAGCAGCTCTCCGAACCTGAAAGCCGGAGCTCAGCCTGCGGGGGAGGTAAGCGACCATGGTCTGAAAGCGAAGACAGGAAGGTTGGGAGGGGCAACAACAGGGAGTGAGGGTACAACAACAAGATGTTGAGGAGCCGCAGCGAAGACACGAGGTAACAACAGGAGGTGGAGGTGCGAGGAAGAAGCCGTGTGAGTAGGGACAGCACTTGAACCGGACGAGGAGAGGTAAAGGGGCAGAGCCGGCGGGACTTATCCAACGGCCTGATTGTCAGGTGGCAACAGTATGAGGGAGATCCGAGGACATAAGGACTGGGGGCGCACAGTGAGGCGAAGGAGGTAGCAGTAGGCTGGGAGGCGTTAATAATAATGGGCGAGGGAGAAATAACGGGTTGGGGGGAACAAGAGTCGGTAACCACGGAGAAGGATGCCCAAATAGAGAAGAGGGTCTTTGAGGTAAGTCTGGAGCAACATCAGCGATTACTAAAACGATGTGGTCGATGTGGGCCAGGGGCAGAGTGTTTTAACAGCTACGGGTGAGGGAAAGGAGGGTGAAGGTATAACCTTACTGCAGCAGCCTTGAGAGTAGTATAAAAGACAGACAACAGAGGCGGACTTGGGTAACAACAAGACAGAGCATGCTGCGCTTGGAGCACGCGTGCGCATTACAAAAACGAAAGTGGAGTTTGCGATGACGAAAGTGAGATGTGAAGAACCGGGATTTAAACCCAGCGGCGCAGGGGACACGCCCAAAGTCTTCGGATTCACCTGTCTTAGAGTTACAGAGACACGGGATACTTCTTGGTGACGTCAAAGATCAAATTTATTAGGTGCAGCCAGTAACAGAGGTCCTAGAAGTACAACACGGTGTATGTTCTCAGGAGACTGCTCAAATTCATAGAGCGAGACATCGTCTTTTATGCCAAAAATCACATTCCTGGCTAGCATCAATTATTTACAAACTGACCAATGACATTTCAAAGGTATCACATAACGACAAACCCACTTTCAGTTGTCCAGCCCACCAGAAATGACAAGGCAAAAACCAACATTCTTGCTCGAACAGGCCGGACGGACCCATCTTAAAAGACCTCAACCCAACTCAATAATTAAGCCATAAAGGAAGGATCAGAAACAGATGAGAAACAAGATAGAAGGGTGTGTGCGTGTGCCATAAACATTGCAATGTCCTGCTCTTTGATCTCTATCTGACCAGCTGCCTAACAAGGAACTGGTTTAGCAAGTTTAGCCTTAGGCAACAGGGTCAGTTCACTCAGGTCAAACAGAAGTCAGCACAAACTCAAGCTAAGGTGCATGTGTCCCAAAGACTTGTTTGGCCACAGTCATCAGCCTATGTGAGGGCAACCACACAAAATGGCTGCCGCACACAAAATGGAACCCGAGGGTTCGAACAAAATCCCTAAATACACAGTGTATCCATCAATCGATCATGACAAAAACACTCGTACATACCGCACTCATCATTTGCGGTCCGCTGATACCAAAATCGTCACGATACGACGACCTTTATTGAACGGGTTCAGAATTCACGGAACCTCAGCCCCTCCTTTTGCCCTTACATAGGCAATAACCTAAACTCACGTTAGTCTGAATCCAGGTCTATATTCATCAGATCATGAAGATGTTGCTCTTAGCATCATCCTAGTACTTAGTAACTCTCTCTGGACAGGTCTCCTCGAACACGAAGTAGCACAAAGGCCACATATAGCAGGAGCACACTGTACGCAAAGACAGAACAGGAAAAGGATAGCTAATATCATCCCAATGATCATCAGAGTCTTCCATCCCCAAGTGGATAACAATTCCCAAAAACATCCCATCAACGACCAATCTCCTTCGTCCATATGCACAGACTCGGAGATCTTATGTAGCTTGGAAATGGCTTGGTACGCTGTTGGAGCGTTGTCTGGAATGAAAACGCAGCAGCTCGATTGAATCAATTTACAAACCCCTCCTCTATCTGCAAGTATGACATCTAACGCAACTCTGTTCTGAAGAGTCATAAGACGGTCCGACTGGAGCTCAGCAGTCAAGTTACTAAGGGCACCGGCAGTTTCGACTATGGTGGACTCAACCACTCTCGTCAATTGTCGTATGTTCCTGCTGTTCACCATAGGTCCCCAAAACGGCAGAAAACCCTTCAAGAAATCTCCCAATTCTTGTCCTGCGGTATCTTCCTTACTGAAGACACCTCTAACAACTCTCATCTTGTGGTAATCTGACACAACTGTAAATGTAGGAGGCAACAGGAACGAGACAAAACATGTGCCCGAGAAATCAGGGGGCAACCATGTATACGCTCTGTCATGGCAAATGAAGTAGGTACCCTTAGCTGCAAGAAACGATGGGGAAGTCTGGGACGCAAAAACATATGTCTCAGTACAAACAGTCTTCCCTAACTGAGCTCTCGGATTCTTGCCATTACCTTGCAGACAGTAATGACCCTGATGGGGTACAATCCAAATCGGAGAGGATCTTTTTGCTCGCTGGTTAACACTCAGACTAACTCCATATCCAGTAGCGTTCCATCCAATATATGTTAGTGTCTCATCTCTCGGGATAGTCTCATAAGAACGAATTCCTCTAATCATGTCGACTATACCCTTGACCAGAGCACTATTCTTCAAATTATCCTTCACAGAACGTAGGGGATTAACTTCATGAGCATAGATTAACATCGTTCTGTATGCCCACACAGAACCATTGTAGCTGAATGGCAGAACCAGGTAAGGAATACCTTTATCAGTAGTATGGGGCATAAGGCCACACACCCAACAATTAGTCGTGTTCACTACTAGCTGGTGTTGGTGCAGAAGCTGAACAAAGGAATTATTGGCGAATTCCATTCTCCTAATGGACTCATGTTCGGGCAGAGGGTGAAAAGAATGCGAAGAAACAGTAGGAGGAGGCATAGGTTGCGTGGTGGGCATGAACGTCACTTGAAAAGAGAATGTCACATATCCAATAAAAAACATCATTAAGCTAAGCAACATAAACAGACATAATATTAAGAAACGTTTTCTGGTTATTGCTGTACATATTTTGCTCTTGAAGCTCATTCTTTCAACAGGTCTCTCCATCTCGAAAAACTCCATCCTCTAATCGTGCTGCTCGCGGTGGTAGGGTGTTCCGTGCTAGGGAATGCGTCTGTCAGTCCAGGGAATACCCTTAGACCAACCAGAACCGTTGACCTAACGTCTTCGGCTTGCACTTCAAAGACTTGACAACCGCGACCCTACAGCTGAACCCGGATGGTGGTTCGAAAAACAAAAATCAAAACAGTTCCTCGGAGGAGAGCTTAATCTTAAACAATCAAAAAAGAAAGAATTTATCTCTTTATTAGTCCAGCGACTCTCGGTCGCAAATTATAACGCTCTTTGCCAGGCAATGTCTGTTCACGGAATAAAAGCTCAGGTTCAGAAGTGTCCAAGCAAACTGACAGAGGCACGGCTTCTTGAAGAAGATCGTCACTTTCTTGCTCAGAGTTCGTTCCAATCAAACGGGCATCGCTAAAAGGCAGAAAATGAGGCACGGTTTCAGTCTCGGGAGTCAAAAAGTCCTTTCTGGACCCACCGGTCGTACGGCAGAGGCAAAGGGGCCCTCTTACAATGTACGCCGTGGATCCAGTTCTTTTTACCGCGCACTCGCACTGCGGAACGTGTGGACAAAAGGACTAAGTAGGGGCCTGTCCTGCGGGGCTGCTCGTTCTTGGTCCGCTGGAAATTTCTCACGAAGACCCAGGATCCTGGTTCGATAGCGTGTCCTGGATCTTCAGATGCTTGTGGCAAGGTGTCATGAACCTGTTGGTGCAAAACACGCAATTTAGCCGTCCATTCATAAAGGTAGTCAAGCAATACCGGGTGTTCTATCTCACTAAACTTTGTCGGCCGCGGCACTCCCCAAATATTTGCCGGGCGACCAAACACAACCTCATAAGGAATCAGACCCATTCGCGAATGCACAGTCATTCTTCTGGACAGAAGGGATAACGGCAAAGCATCAGGCCATTGTAGACCAGAGCTTGCCTGAATCTTGGCTAGCTTTAGCTTAAGAGTGCCGTTATAGCATTCGACTAAGCCAGCTGATTGGGGATGATTTGCAGCGTGGAACGTCTGCCGGATTCCTAACCCATCACACACTCTCTTCATCACTTGACCCACAAATTCGCTCCCATTGTCACTCCAGACCATTCTCGGCAAACCATACCTAGGGAAAAATTCCTTCATAAGGGCTTTCGCTGTGGATAAGGCAGTATTGTCTTTCAAAGGGTAGGCTTCCACCCATCTAGAAAAAGAGCAAACAACCACTAAAACATATTTCAGGTTGTTGCACCTCTCCATGTGGATGAAATCTAGCTGCAAAGCCTCAAACGGATACCATGGAGGAGCAAAATGACCAGCTGGAGTTGGAGTTCCCTTACCAGGATTGTACATCAAACACACCATACAATTCTTGACCAAATTCTCTGCACACTTAGGAATTCCAGCATTTTGCCATACCGGAGCCAACAACTTACAAATCCCTTTCACACTGATATGAGCCATTCCATGCGCCATCGTAACCACTGGAAGCACATACGCATCGGGTAACAAGCATCTCTGATGCTCTGACAAATCAATCCAACAACCATTCGAATCCAATTTACCCTTACTCCCTCTCCATTCATTCAATTCTTTCTCTGTAGCTTCAGCTTGGATGGATTTCACACTCTCAATCGTATCTTCTCACATACTTCCATCTGGAACCCATCTCGCCGGACCCGCAACATACATTTGACTCATCACATCTCTCGCAGTTTCTTTCGCGACTTCATCTGCAAACGCATTACCACGACCAACATCATCCGTGACTTTCTTATGTGCACTGCATTTCACAATCGCTACTTGCAAAGGCAAAGTAAGTGATTCAAGAAGTTAATTCACCAACTGACCATGCTGGATCTTGGTTCCGTGCGAAGTCAGGAACCCACGCTCTCTCCACAAACGTCCAAAACTATGAGCCACCCCAAACGCATGCTGGCTATCGGTATACACAGTCACTCGTTTCCCTTTTGACAACACACACGCTCTTGTCAATGCAATCAACTCTGCTGCTTGCGCTGAATTATGTGGGATACGTGCAGCTTCAACAATCGTATGCAAAGTCGTAACAGCATATGCCGCAGTCGTATCACCATTCGGAAGCTTAAAGCACGAACCATCAACCCATAAGGTACCATCACACTCTGGAAGAGGAGTATCCCTAAGGTCTATCCTCCCTTTCGTTTCTTCCTCAGTCCTAAGGAAACAATCATGCTGTTCGGTATCGTCTGTCTCAGTTGAAATCGACAACAACGTGGCTGGATTCAACGTGTTGCTTCTCTTTATATGCACATGACTCGCTAACAAGGTCAATTCGTAACCTGACAACCGAGCACTAGTTAAGTGCTGTGTCTTGGTACGATTCAATAAGGTATCCACTGCATGTGGAACCATCACAATCAGTGTATTGTCCATAACTAAACCAGCAGACTGTCGAATCGAGACAGCCGCTGCAGCTGTAGCTCTCAAACAACTCGGCAACGCTCTAGCTACCGGATCCAAAGTCGACGAGAAATACGCACATGGACGTTGCTTATCGCCAAACTGTTGAGTCAAAACTGACAACGCACATCCCTCTCTCTCGTGGACATACAATGTAAAAGGCTTACTGTAGTCGGGAGTACCCAACACAGGAGCCGAACACAACGCATCGCGTAATTCTGAAAAACTCTTCTGACATTCGTCAGTCCAAGGAATAGGATTTGGAGTATCCTTAACAGTAAGAGCTATCAAAGGCTTTGCAAGCAACGAAAAATTGGGGATCTACTGTCTACAATACAATGTAATACCCAAGAAAGCACGTACTTCTCTCTGTGTGGTTGGCACACTAATTTTCGCAATAGCTTGAATTCTTTCTGGGGTCAATTTCCTTCCCTCCTTCGATAAGAGGTGACCTAAGTAGGTTACTTCTTGTCGACAATATTGCAACTTCGAAAGAGAAACCTTATGATGGAAATCAGACAAATGACGCAACAATGACAAAGTAGCCTCTTTACAAATCTCTTCATTGTCAGCCGCAACTAACAGATCGTCAACATACTGAATAAGGGCAGCACCATCAGGTAAGACAATCGAATCAAGTTGTGTTTTCAAAACCTGACTATAGATGGATGGACTCTCACAATAGCCTTGAGGAGCGCTTAAACCGGAAACTTCGGCCTCCTAAATAGAAGCCAAAAATATCCCTACTCTCCTCGGCAATCGGGATGCTGAAGAAAGCATTCTTCAAGTCAATCACCGAAAACCACGTGGCTGTAGCCGGAATCAAAGTCAGTAAAGCGGTTTAATCAGATACAACAGGAAATTGCGGAACAACAATCTTATTCACCTCGCGAAGATCGATCACAAACCTATATACAGGAGGCTGTGAAGAATCAGTTCTTTTCAGAACAGGCAAAACAGTACTATTGCACACATTACCTCTCGTTTCTTCAATCACACCTTTCTCAATCAGATCATAAATGATCGCCAAAAGTGCTCTTTCACCATCACTGGAAATTCGATATTGCGGAATACGAGGAAATCTAGCATTCGCTTTCAATGCCACAACATATGGCGGGATCTCCAGGAGGCCCACATCATTGGGACCAGTAGCCCAAAGAGAATCAGGGAGAGAAGACAATTCAGGTGGAAGACGATCTTTAGATAAGTACATCGGAGAGATCACTCTCTTACCCAATGTAAGCTGTACTCCTGACGGAGAACAATATAGCGTCGTATACAGTCTCTTCATCAAATCCAATCCCAACAAGTTCTCACCACAACCTGTCGTCAAAATGAGGGGTGCTTCAAAATCACAAGGTCCAACAGAAAGAGACAAAGGACTAGAAATCGGGTTGCTAACCGGGGCGCCAGAAAAACCTACTGAAACATTTGTTAAGCCAGACAAAGGTGCGCCAGTGAGTTTAGAGTGCATGATAGAACTCTCCGCAGCACCAGTATCCAACAGAAAAGGCTCTGACACACCTGATGCAATCACTTCAACATAAGGTCCATTCTGATCTACTGGAAGTGAAACAACTCCCTCTCTTTGTCCATGGCTGTCCTAGCAATCATTACCATCCATATTCCCACCTTCGACATAGTAGTCGTCCGCATAGTACTGAGCCGTCCTACCAGACGCACCATTCTGCTGATCAAAGCTATTCATAGAATTCTGTGGAGGCAAAGAACGCGCATTCTGAGAAAACACACCACGTCCTCTACCTCTAGGAGCTTGCTGAACACCTCGACCTCTCACACCAGAAGCACCATTCGTGCGCTGCAACAGAACCGGACAACTATTCTTGAAGTGACCCTCTTCTTTGCAATACGCACACTGATTAGGGCCTACGGGAAAACGCTGTTGAGAAGACTCAAACCTTTGTGAGTTTCTCTGATATTGCTGAGGTTGCTGATAATCGTGTTGAGTATTATGAGGCGGATAAGCTTGCTGTAGAAGAACTTTAGTCTTCAATTCCTTAGTCTTTTTATCCGCTTTCTTTATCTCATCCTTATTTCTATTCTCATAGTACTGGGCAGTAGCCAAAATCTGCGCTGACGTAGAAACAGCCCAAGCACTCTCAGAATCCTTCAACTTATTGCACAACTCGGGAAGCAAATTATGCACAAACTTGTCAACGAACAACCGTTGACCACCTTCTGTACTCATGTCTTGACCACTGTGGTCTACAAATGTCTCTTCAAATCTAGTGAAAAAGTCGGACACAGTTCCGTCTTTCTTCTGCTTGCATGCAGACAATTTGTCCCAATTAACACGCATAGCAGGCATTAAAGTCTTCATATAATCAATAATTCTACCAGGGAGTTCAGCAATCACATCCTCGGGTTTAGCACCACCTACTTGTCTATCATCTGCAGCTCTAAGATTATTCCATGTATCCCCTAATTCCTGCGCATGATCTGTATGACAAATCTTTCCCCATATAGGCTGTGGAACAACATTCCCAAACAACATATCTATATCAGCCAGATTCATAATACATGAACTCGCAGTTTGAGATAGCTCCGTAAACCCTGCAGGATTTTTACGTGGATCAGGCAAAGTCTGCTTAAGGGCTAAAACTTCAGTACGCTTCCATGGAACATGTACCCAAACTCGCTGGAAGTGTGGCGGAATAATCGGGACAGCATTGGCATCACCAGGTCGCCAAACTGGGGGAACCTCTCGCATCGGATATTGACTTGCCTTTCTCCTAACTGACAAATCAGGCTCAAACAACGACCTAGCAGGAGACTCACTCCTAAACGACAACAATGTCGCAACTGCTTTCTCAACCTCGAGACCCACAACAGTCCCTTTCGCAAACTCAGAAAATATACGGTACAACTCAGGCAGAGTCTGTCCTACTTCACCATCTTCCCATTGTTCACGAAGGAAAGAACACATCATATCAAAAATGTATTGTTGTTTCGGTGCTTCCCATTGAAGGAAAACATCCATAACACCCTCAAGGTCATAGTGCAAGGATACGTAACCCATTTACGTGCTAAATGATGCAATTCTGAAAGATCATCAGGACCAGGCGATTGACTACGTAATTGTTTACGCTCTACAACAGGAGATATACCCAATGAACCCAACAATGGAGAAAAAAGACCAGCAACAGCATCAGTCATTCTCTGTCGAGCAGAAGGAGAAGTTGACAAAAGAACAGGAGACGGAGCAGAATGAGAAGAAACCGAAGTCGAAGCAGTAACAGAAGGAACAGACAATATAGGTGTAGGAGTAGCAGACGAAGGAGGTAGCAAAGTCGGCGGCCCTTGAGAAGGCTGCGCCAAAGGAATAGGAGCCAACTGAAGAGGAGCTGGCGGCAGTACAATAACAGGAGGCAAAGCAACCGGAGGCTGCGCAACTACAACTTGTGGAGGTGCCGTAGCACTCTGCACGTAAGGGGGTGGCGAACTCAATAGATGCGACATTAAAGAATCTTTCGCAAGATCTTTCTTCTCTTCTTGCTGTTAAGGCGGCAAAACTGAATAACACTTGTCTACCGCCAATTTACGCTGCCTAAGCATCTGTTCGCTTTCTTGTTCTTCTTCGTTATCTTTAAACTGTATAGCAGCTTGCATTATCGAAATACCCTTCTCTCTTTTATTTTTCTTTGCTAATTTAATTTCTTTCTGTTTGGCTTCCTTTCGCCATAGGCGGAAAGAGTCAAACATTGCCGGCCGGGCTTTCTTCTTGAAGAGTCTAACTTCTAAATTATCTAAAATCTCCGTGTCATAACTACCATATTGGGGCCATTTTAGGACACCATCCTTCCTAGTATACCTAATCCATACATCATTATACGTGATAGGGCCCACGCCATGTTTTAAATCAAGCTCATAAGTCGGAGTTCCAATCGGAGGCACTGGACACGAGTCCTCCAATCGGGAATCCCTATTACAACCACAACAAAATAACTTTCCAAGTCTGCTAAGACCAGGCATCTTCGCTCACTAGTCTAGCTTCAAACTTCAAGGGAATATCGAATACGATGGCCTCGAGAATACACGAGTCCCTCAGCTTTGGGGCCTGCAGGTACCAAATCAAAGCGATCCCGAAGGATACCAAAACAAACTAAGGACTGGGAGACGCTCCACTCATACTTAACTGAAATATCGATGACGTCGCCAGAAGACCCGTCTATCGTCTCGCTTTACAAATCATCAAAGGGCTCCAAGACAGGGCGACAGTCAGGGCAGCAGTCCTTCGTAGCCGTCGGAAAGCGGGGAACTTCGCAGCAAAGACTTTCGGACCACAACGACATACAGGGGTCGATGAAGTGGTAGGCCTTCCTCCAGAATTTTCACACGAAGCTCCTCACGATCTTCAGGCTTGGACCGGTACCGCTGAAGTCGCCCTGCGTTGGGCGCAAACTGAAGAACCGGGATTTAAACCCAGCGGCGCAGGGGACACGCCCAAAGTCTTCGGATTCACCTGTCTTAGAGTTACAGAGACACGGGATACTTCTTGGTGACGTCAAAGATCAAATTTATTAGCTGCAGCCAGTAACAGAGGTCCTAGAAGTACAACACAGTGTATGTTCTCAGGAGACTGCTCAAATTCATAGAGCGAGACATCGTCTTTTATGCCAAAAATCACATTCCTGGCTAGCATCAATTATTTACAAACTGACCAATGACATTTCAAAGGTATCACATAATGACAAACCCACTTTCAGTTGTCCAGCCCACCAGAAGTGACAAGGCAAAACCAACATTCTTGCTCGAACAGGCCGGACGGACCCATCATAAAAGACCTCAACCCAAATCAATAATTAAGCCATAAAGCAAGGAGCAGAAACAGATGAGAAACAAGATAGAAGGGTGTGTGCGTGTGCCGTAAACATTGCAATGTCCTGCTCTTTGATCTCTATCTGACCAGCTGCCTAACAAGGAACTGGGTTAGCAAGTTTAGCCTTAGGCAACAGTGTCAGTTTTTTTTTTTTTTTTTTTTTTTGAAGACCTTTATTAGCACTCGTTAGTTGTACACAGCTAAGAGCCTACAACCCTGGGGCCGGCTGCAAAGTAAAACACAAAGCCTGTCATTTATGTATACATACAGTTCTTAGTGCATGATCGATCGGTCCGGCCTAACAACGCAGTGTTTGAGGTCTCACAGTTTTCTTATTTTGTAGATGCAGAACTGTAAACGAAAAACAAACAGTAGAACAGACAATAGGAGACCATTACATGCTGAACCATATATCATAACGAAAATTGCGAAGCGTGGAATGCCAGGGGCATACAGGGCTGTGGGGGTGAACCGGTGCCGTACATGAATACGAATTAATGAAACATTAAGTCACATCTTCATTTAGTGTTAGCACATAGTCAGTGAAGTAGCACCAAAAGTCTTTAGGCCTAGTATTCGCAGGCAGATCTTCCTCATAAGTCTGTAGTTTGTCCCTGCAGCTAGTAATATCACGCATCCAATCCGATAATTTGGGCACTTGCTTGCTGTGCCAGCACTTAGCTATCAGTCTCTTAGCCAGCAATAGAGCTATGACACAGAACTTACGCCGGGTAGCTTTAAGCTGTGGTACAATACCAAGCAGGCATGTGCGTATAGTACATTCCAGCACAGCTTCTGTCATCACGGACACCTTTGCTATCACTTCCGTCCAATAATCACGTATCTTGGGACAGGACCACGCTAGATGTATAAATCCTGCCTCGTCATTACATCTTTTGCATCGGTCGTTGTCTTGCAGGCCAAACCTGTGCATACGCGCTGGTGTGTAGTATGCCTGATGCACAAATTTGTAATGAATGATTCTTAGATTCCCATTTGGGGTAAGTATTTGCGTCAGCGCGCAAGTTTGCTGCCATTCCTTCTCAGAGAGCGGTTCCATCAGCTCTGCGTCCCACCGAGCTTTGGCCCTGTCAGTGGTGTGTGTTGTCTCTGCTTGTGCTGTGGTGTACAGTCTTGACACCAGGTGTGTTAAGTCTTGGGTGGTAATGAGCATCTGCAGCGTTTCTAGACTATCAGGTTCGGAGGGGAATGTTGGAAAGTGTCCATGCATTGCCCTCTTCAGTCTGTAATGTGTGAAGGCAAACATAGGCGTTTTGTTGTGTATGTAGGTTAAGTCTTCCAAGTTTACAAACCTGCCCTCTTGAAACAGATCACCCATTCGCACAAGGCCCACTTGCTGTAAGAGGGACATGCCTACTTTTTCACCCGTGACCGAGAGTGCCTGGTGGTAATGTAAGTGCATTGCCGGCGCATATAAAGGTGTCTTATGGGCCAGGTGGCTCAGTTTCCCCCAAGCTTTAACGGTCGTGTCAATAGTGTTAATATCTTGAGCATGTAGTGGCTGACGAGTATGCAAGATGATCGCTGTGAGCGGTATCGGTGCCGCATCCCCCTCCTCTATAGCAGTGTGTGTGAGGTACGGTATGTTGTGGTACCAGTATGCAGCATATTGTGCCTGAGCGCATAGATAATATAAGAGGAAGTCCGGCACCCCGAACCCACCCTTAATGTACGGTAGTGTTAGTGTTTGGAGGTCTACCCGTGCCTGCTTGCCAGCCCAGACCAGTTTTAACACAAGAGATTTTATACGGCGGAAGACTTCTCCGGGCGGTGTAATCGGTATGTTAGTAAAAAGATACAATAGTTTAGGTAGTATGTTCATTTTCACTATCGCTATACGATCCGCCAAGGATAGTGGTAGTTGTATCCAACGGTGTATCTTTTCTTCCAATTTAGAAATGGTTGTTCCATAGTTGGACCGTATAACCACCTCTGGGTCCCTGTGGTACAGCACACCCAAATATCGTATCGGCTCTGATTGCCACTCTAATGGGTAGTCAGTTTCCTGAGGAGTTGTCGCGTCCGTTAGAGGAATAATGGAAGATTTGGACCAGTTTATGGCCAACCCTGAATGACCGCCAAACTTGATATACTCGCGCAAAATGTGGTTCAAATGTGTGTTTGGGTCACGGACGTATAGCAGCATATCATCCGCGTATAAAGAGATATGTAATGGTCTGGACGGAAACTGCAATGCCGACGACTTGTAATTTTGACGAATGATACAGGCTAGAGGTTCGAGAGCCAAGGCGAACAGTAAAGGTGACAGCGGGCACCCTTATCTGGTACCACGCTGTATGTGAAATAGGTCCGATACGTACCCATTGATACGAACCCGTGCGCATGGATTGGTGTAAATTAGGGATACCCACTGGACGAAGCGTTTTGGGAAGCCCATTCTTTGTAAAATAGCAATCAAGTAGGTCCACTCAATAGAATCGAAAGCCTTGGCGGCATCCAGCATAACTGCCACCGCCCGAGTAGATGGTTGGAGGTAATGTGACAGGGCAAACAGCGATCTGGTATTGTGAGAAGTGGAGCGTGTAGGAATAAAACCGGCCTGGTCCGGTAGAACCAGGTTGGTCATCAGTGGCTTCAACCGTATCGCCAATAATTTCGCCAATATTTTGGAGTCAGTGTTTATAAGAGAGAGCGGCCGATAAGAGTCACACGATTCTGAATCTTTGGCAGGTTTAAGTAAAGCGATTATGACCGCTTCACGCAATGTGGGGGGTAGTTCTGCTTTGTCAAAAGCTGCGCCGTACATGCCCACCAAGTGGGGGGCAAGGGTATCCACATACTGTTTATAAAATTCGTTGGTGTAACCATCGGGGCCCGGTGCCTTCCCATTTGGAAGAGTTCCGATCACCTCAGTTACCTCCTCTACCGTGATGGGGGACGCCAAGAATTCCCTCTGCCCATCCGATAGCCAACCTATTGCCACATTTTCCAGATATCGAAAAATCTCATCTTTCTCTGCTACTGGACGTGATTTATATAGATCCTCATACGTGTTCGCAAAGCATTTCAATATTTCAGTGGCGTGTGTGTGTATCGTGCCCCCTTCGGACTTCACGCGAAGTATAGCTGTGTGTCCCTTACCCTCGCATATCTTGGCCGCTAGCACACTGCCTGGTCTGCCCCCCTCCCCATAAGATCTGGCTATATGTTTTTTGTCCAGGTATTTAATTTCGTCTTCTATGAACGTTTGGTGTTCGGAGTGTAAGTTACGAAGCTCACCCAACAGTGTGATATCCTGAGTCGTCTCGTAGGCCGTCTCCAGTTCCCTCATGCGCTTCTCGCAGCGAGTGATTTGCCTGCGTATGTCTTTTAAGATGCCTATCGTGGTGGTCATGCATACACCCCGTAATGTGGCCTTGAATGCCTCCCACAATATACCCGGATCCTCAACAACAGGTTCATTGAATTGGAAGTATTCTTTGATGGCTTTGTGTATGGTGTCTGCATAAATCACATCGGTTAGGGCACGAGAATTAAATCGCCAATGGAAAGGAGGCGGGGTATAGTTAGGGATCGTGAGAGTTAACAATACAGGGTTATGATCCGACAATGACCGCGGCAGGACCTGTAAGTCCTGTGTCCACAGTGTGATATTATCTGAACCAAGCCAGTAGTCCAGCCGCGACCAGCTGTGGTGTAGCGCCGTAATGTGCGTGGCTCCCGGGGCATCGGGGAATCTGTGTCTCCAAACGTCAGTTAGTGACAAATCGGCTATCATGTGCAGTAGTTTTGCCCTGGAGTGTTTGTGAGGTTCTGAAGAATGTGCGGAACGATCCACCCCCTCCTCCAAGGTCACGTTCCATTCCCCCCCACATAAAATATGCGAATTTGCGAGTGACCTCAGATGACCCCATAGTTCCTGGAAAAATTCAGGAGCCTCCAGGTTAGGGCCATAAACATTCAGAAGTGTCAGTCTATGACCACGTAGGATGCCAGTCACTATTACATATCTACCCCCAGGGTCGCTAATGACTTGATGTACTGTGAAATTCAACCCCCTGCGAACCAGTGTAATCACCCCTCTGGAGTACGATGAGTAGGTGGCCATATATGATGACTCGGACCAGCGATTACCTATGTGTTTGTGTGTGTTGGGCGCGATGTGTGTCTCCTGTAGCATAGCAATATCAATTTCCCATCTATTCAAATAGGCAAATACTTGTCGTATTTTTTTCGGCTGTGTGAAGCCACGAACATTCCACGTGAGGAAGTTGACTTGTGCTCTTCCGGTGCCTCTAGTCACCCGGGCCATACAGCAAACCAATGGACTATCAGTGTCAACCAATCACAATCAGAAACAGCGCTAAACATTGTCATCTCAGATGCCGGCATATGATCCCGATCAGCCCACCGCCCCACATCCCCCATTAGAAAAACATGTAGAATCTGCTTTGGTCTCATAACATGAACAGTGCCCCAACTTTCCCTACCCCTCCCTACTTCAGCGGTTCTCCCCTCCCCCCCATCCCCACCCACTCCAGCATCCCAATTCTGCCGAAGCCAATGCCCCATCATAAACAATCACTAAAAAACAGTCGAATATATAGAAACAACTTTGTTGGGGATCACCCTTTCGGAGGTCCGCCTGGGGCACAACTCTACACCCAACTGAATGAGTGCGGACTACTCATACATTCGCGATTCATACATGTGTATTGAGTCTGTTCCTCCCGGTTCCACCCCCAGATCCCGGTATTCTGGTGAGTGAGCATGGAGCCCAGTAGTAGGTCAATGTACATGAACATCTTAGTAACAGTTCACCACTCTATGTGGGGATTGGACCCGACGTACCAAATTGCTGGCGCAACACAGTGCTTTATAGGCACGCAATGTGGACCCCCCCATCCATGGCCATCCGCTCAGGAGAGCGATCGTGCGCTTAGTCATACTTTCCAGGACACCAGTGCGAGCTTAATGGGACTTATAGATCACAAGTTCAATACAGAAAGTGGCTCTTATCAGTACTTTGGCATCAGGCTGTGTGTTCCATGGCCACTATCAGTTATTGCCTGGCGCTATGCATAATCAAAATCGTTAGTGTCTTTTCAGTGAGCTCTGAAAGGAGCCTATGGGCAAAGCATTCTGCGCCATCATGTCATCCATGCATGCTGAGCTTTGATATATGTCTTGATGCAGGTGTGCGTACAGCCCCATGCAAATTGAAATTCGAAAATCCGGCCAGTGTCAATGGCTGTGAGCAACGAGCCCATGGATCTGGGACTCCCGTGGCTATGCAAAGAGGTCACTTGTGAGAATAGTAAAAAGGAGTCTTACCATAAATGTGCAGCTTACCACCCTCATTCTTTCTCTGCTTCGTCCGAGTCCGTGTGCCTAGCGTCTCGCGCTTGCTGCTTGTGTTGCTGAACCACTTTTTTAACGAACTCTTGGGCTGCTCTTGGGGTCGGTAACACCACTGCCTTGTCATTCCAAGTCACTCGCAGCCGCGCTGGATATAGCATGGAGTATCCCACTTTTAAGTCTCTGAGTTTGGCCTTGACGGACGCGAATTCCTTCCTCGCCTGCTGTACCGCCATGGTGTGGTCCGGGTAGAACTCCAAGGTGTTGCCTTGGTGTGCGATCTTCCCCTTCTCGCGCGCCAGTCGTAGGATGGTGTCTCTGTCGCGATAATTGAGGATCCTTGCAACAATCGGCCTTGGTGTCGCTCCCAGTTTTGGCTTTGGCGCTAAGGATCTGTGGGCTCTCTCCACTATGAAAATTTGAGACAGTGCCTCAGTCCCAAAAATGTCCCGGCATAGTTGTTCTATGTAGACCTCCATCTTGCCCGTGTTGGTAGATTCCGGCAGGCCTGCTATGCGTACATTATTGCGTCTGGAGCGCGCTTCCAAATCCTCCTCCCTTGCTTTGATGACCTCCAGGACACGCTCCGTCCCGGTACACTTGCTAGTCGTGGCACGCGATTCATCCTCCACTGTCGATATTCTAGATTCGGCGGTGTCCAACCTTTCGTCATGTTTCTCAAGTTTGTCTGACATCCCATCCATCCGACACGTCAGGCTATCCAGTTTCCCGTTGATATCCTGTACATTAGCTTGTATTGACAGCAATATCTTTTCCATATTGGACGTGGGCTCCACAATCGGCGCTTCCCCCTCCTCCGTCACCTGTTCCGAGTTTTTTGGCGCCTTCCTGCTCTCAAAGGAGATTTTTTGTTGGTGTTTATCCGGCTTCCCCATCTCGGATGATCCAGGAGGCCCACTGACCGCTATACGTCTCGTGGTTCTAGTGGTCCTGGCCGGTGCCGCCGTGGTCGTGTCTCTGGTCGCGATCTCGGGGGGCACCCCAGTATAGCAGTCTCCCAGCTGCCTTTGTTGTATGTCCTCGCCTCCTATCTAGCAAGAGTCACAGGCGAGGACGCACGAGTGCATGCGTGAGTCACTCCCCACTGGTGGGTGCCTGTTGAAGACAGTTCTGCCTGTTCTGCCTGTTTGACCCTCGTGCACCTGGTCGTCAGCAGATGGATCGCGCTGACGCCCTTCACGCAGTGTGATCACGGTTGAGGACCTGAAACATGCCGTGCCCCAGACCTTCCTTGCTTTCTGGTAATCCTCCCCTGTCTCGGCACAAATCCTGTCCAGAAAACGGCGCCTCCCGGGAATAGACTAGTAGCAGCGCTGCGCCGATCCTGGCAGTCACGTGAATCAATGGGCCGCAGTGGGAAGGTGCTGTAACTGCCCGCACTCCCCAGCCCAGCCGGATCGCCGATGCCCGCCGCCGAGTGGTATACAGGACAGTCACTTGCGCTCAGGAGCACACATATTGGGCGGAAGCCAGCGATGCCCCCACCGCAACGCACAGTGCACTCCGTCACTCAGGGGATGAAACTGGAGGGCCGAAGGGTCAGAGCACAGAGGGCTGCAATAATCGAGTCTGAAACTGACAGCTGCTGCCGCCACACATGCACTGTCAGAGCTGGGAAACAGAGGCAGGATCCTCCTCACAATGAGTTTGATGGCACTCCCCCCTCCGTGCTCCGCCTCACCTCTGTCCCACTACAGCCGTGGTGCTTGCCTGCCGCCGGGTGAAACAGCCACAGTCCGCGTTGCGATCGTGGGCGCCGCCATCTTGACGTAAATAATTAATTTACTCTCTTAATTTCTATGCAGGTAAGTATTTAATCAATAATAACTCAAGTCGGAAAGAAAGAACCAGAGTCCGTGGTGTTAGAGTTCTTAGGGGTTTTATTCCTCAAAAAGGAATGGTCAAGACCAGGATATCATGTTCTGACCACCACAGGGGTGTCAGAAGGGATAGAGCGCTACATTTTATTGACAGTACATAGCTTATATACTTAATTCATGTCATAGGAAACAGTTATAGTAGGCGTAACAGCTGAGAGAAGACAAGATAACAGTATACACGTGTTACTAGTACGTAATCAGAAGGCGTGGACTAGGCGTGAACTGGAGGTGTGTGCTAGAAACGTCACAGGTAGGTGTCACAAAAGGGGTGGCACTAACAGAAATGTTGCAATGTCAGCAGAAATTGGAAACTTGGATGCGCGCGCAGCTGCATGACGTGTGATGGACGTGAAACCGGAGGGTGCAGGGGACTTGACATTTACACTGACGGAAAGAGACAGAAGTCTGGCATGTCAGATCAACTTGTACTTCTATCAGATCTGATATCTGATGTTTAGGAACCATGTTATCTGGACGGAAAGGTCTCTAGGGCAGAAGCTATTCTATACTAACTGTGGATGCGTGTATAAGCGCCTAAGTGTCTGCATGAGAAGCGTGGGGGCACGGGGCCTTCCATGGAAGCATGGTAACAGAAACTATGAATTACTTGAATTACTTGCACAGAGACAGGCCGGCCCTTTGGCTCTGCAGCTGAGGGGGATGTTTACTGAAGCTAGCAGGCAGGAATGTATTTTCGGGGAGCGGAACAGATAACTCGAAGGTTATAGTCAATCTTGGCAGGCAGCAGGCTGAGCTGAGCGCGAGGGGCCGCGCTGAAAGTAAGTCAGAGTTCACGGGTACAGAGGCAGAAAGCCAGAAAAGAGGCTCGGTGGCAGAAATTCAGGGCCTACTCAGCTAGAGCTGAAAAACGGAGAAGTACACCACAAAAAGACGTTGGCATGGCATACTTAGGAATGGACCATTCAACCCATTCAGGGTGGGTCTGAAAGAGGACATGTTAACGTTGGACGCAAATGTATTTGCATCTTCATAGCTGGTACAGGAGGGAAGTTACATGCACTTTAACTCGTACATGGAGACGGTGGGGTACACGCTAGGGAACACAACTTGACCAGAATTTATATTTCCTCATTCCCTCCTTGTTCCCTACGGACCCTTCATGATATATCGATCATCATAAATTGATCAGTTTGTTCTTGTAACATAATTTGTTCATCTCTCTTCCGTTGTCTATTTGAGAGAAAACTGGAATGTTCAATGCACGATGTGGCACACAGTCCACATATCGCCGGCCCACACTGTAGGCACAGGCAGCAGCTGAATACTATGACAAGGCCAAAACCTAGGAAGGATAGGATCTTCCATCCCCAAGCAGTTAACGTTGTCCAGAACCAACCGGACCAAGTCCAGGTGCCTGGATTCTGATGTATCTGATTTGCAATTTTATGCAGACGGGTAATAGCTTGATATACAGATGGCGCGTTTTGTGGGATGAAAACGCAGCAACTTGACCCGATGACCTTACAGGCTCCACCTCTATCTGCCAAGATGACGTCAATAACAAGACGATTTTGAAGGACAACAACCCGCATAGCAGATTGCTCCTCTGTTAGGTTACCTAAGGCGGAGGCAGTTTCATGTACTACAGCTTCAAGTGTTCTAGTTAATCTACGTATTAATTTACTGTTTTGGACAGGTCCTAAAAAGAAAAAGAATCCTTTATTAAAATCAGTGTACTGTTCCCATGCCGTTTCTGTGTAGTCGACAAGTGGGATATCTCTTCTGGGTCTATTCTTTACTAGATTTGTATTTCTATGGTAATCAGGGGGGGCTAGGAAAACAGGTGGCAGAAGGAATGCAATATAACAGGTACCATCCCAATCTGGAGGCAAGCGTATGTATGCGGTATGACCACAAACAAAATAAGAGTGACTGATAGCTTTAAAGGACGATTTACCATGATCACTGAATTCGACCACAGTAGTGCATTTACTATGACCTAAGTGTACTGAACCTTTCTTTCGGACACATAATTCACCAGTGACTGGTAATACTAGCATATGGGGCAGACCTGGGGCAGCCTCGGATTCAACAGTAAGGATCATAAGGCTAATTGTGTAGTTACCTAATCCATATACTTCATTTTCTAGATCAGTTCCTATTCGAGTGGGGAGTCCCTCCTTATCAGGGTAACAGACGTCGAGCAGGACTAAGTTCAAGTTTCCCCAAACCCAGCCCCCATCGAAGACAGCAATATCAGGATCTAAGGAATTAATTATTTTAAACCATGCCCCACAGGAGCCATTGTGAGTGAACGGGTACGGAAAGAGGGGAAGGGCTCCCTTGTAATTCTGGTAGGGAGGGAGTCGGCCACATATCCAGCAGTCTGTAGCATTGTTAGTCTGATGGGAGTGGTGTAACATACTAATGAATGTGTTGTTGCGCAGCGCAAGTCTGTAAGAGAGTTCGTGTGGAGGTAACTCGCTAAAAGAATGTTCAGCAGATATATTGTAGACAGATTGTTCACGCTTGAAAATAGGCCAGTAGATAGGTAGCAGAATGCTAGCAACAATAACTAAGATACTCAGAATAAACATGATTAATAGTGTCACTATACAGTGACTACGAAGTGATTTACAATATGCACGTTTTTTGAATCGTCTCTCTCTCTCTCTATCTCGATCTAGGGGATACATGTCAGAAACTATTTAACCGATTCACCTAGGGGAGGACTTAAACAATTAAACTGTCTGACTTGCTAGATCGGAGTTTCGACTTGTACTCCTCTTGGGGAGTTTTTTCTCGTTCGGTAACTGTAAAGTCTTTTGGCTCAACACAGTCTTTGGTGGGGGTGGACGAGTCTCGGTCTGGTTTCAGTTCATGGAATTTTTTCACATGACTCGTATGGACCCACCCCTTTCTCCCTTCGATCTTCACGGCGGTCCTCGTGGTGAGAAGGACGGTCTTCGGGGATTTCCAGCGGGGCTCCAGTGGACTCTTCCTATCAAAATTTCGCACCAATACTAGGTCCCCAGGACGGACATCGTGCGGCTTTACATCAGTGTTGTCAGGGAAGGCTGCGGCAACCTGTGAACGACATGATTGGAGTGCAGACATCAAGAAGGCAAGGTAATCTGTCAACATATTACAATCAACATCAGTGATCTTTTTAGGAATGGGCGTCCCCCACATATTCGGTGGTCTGCCAAAAACCACTTCGTACGGGGATAGCCCTGATCTCGAGTGGGCGACCATTCTCATGTAGAACAGTGCCACGGGCAGGGCGACTATCCAGTCGACCCCTTTCTCCTGACATATCTTTGCAAGGCGGATCTTTAGTGTCTGGTTATGCCTTTCTACAAGGCCTGCGGCTTCAGGATGTCGGACACAATGAAATTTCCACTGGTATCCTAACAGTAAAGAAACTTGTTTCATTAGCTCGGACGAGAAGGGTTGTCCGTTATCTGAGTACACGACACGAGGCAAACCGTATCGTGGGAAGAATTCACGAACCAACTGCCGGGCAGTGGTCGGAGCAGTATAATCTGGGACTGGGTAGGCTTCGGTCCAACGGGACAGTGCACAAACAACTACAAGGACATACTTGAATCCTCGACAACTGTTCATCTGGATATAATCCATCTGGAGGACTTCAAAAGGGTGATCGGGAGGATGAAATCCACCTTGCTCTACAGGGACGCTTTTACCTGGATTGAACTGACAACAGATCATGCAAGTACGCACTTTCTGTTTTGCTGCTACTCGTAAGTGTTTATTGTTCCAAAGATTTTGTAAACTGTCTAACATCGCTTTCTCTCCTAGATGTGCTGGGCTATGTGCTGTATTAATCATGACTTGAACCATAGAGTCAGGGAGAAACCATGTAGATTTTCCCTTCGTCATCCAACCTTGATCTGTCTGGATCCCTCCTAGTTCAATCCATCTCTTTATTTCTTCTGGGGTAGCATGTGCCTGAATATCAATTACATCTAGAGCGGGATCCTTGACTGCCATACACTTTGTCGGTACTATTGTCTTTGTCATGTCAGCTGTGTGAGTCAATGCTGTATGTTTCGCTGTCTGATCTGCCAGGTCATTACCCTGGGAAACAGAATCTGTGACCTTAGTATGTGCTTTACACTTCATGACTGATATGCCCGAGGGCAAATGTATTGCTTCTAACAGTGCTTGAATGAGGGGACCGTGTTGTATCTTGGCACCATGAGAGGTCAGGAAACCTCGTTCTTGCCATAACATGCCGAAGTCGTGTACGACTCCGAACGCATAACGGGAATCAGTGTATATGTTAACATTTCTGTTCTTGGCTAGTATACAAGCTCGCGTCAGAGCGATGAGCTCTGCTGCTTGAGCAGACAGTGTGTCAATACGATGTGTTTCTTTAACTTCAGTTTCAGTGGTCACTGCATATGCGGCCACTAATTCTCCTGTACTTGTTCTCATGCATGAACCGTCCACATAAAGTGTCAGGTCTGGATTTGTCAGTGGGACATCTGTTAAGTCTCGTCGTGGCTTTGTTACTGCATTAATGATTTCTATGCAATCATGCGGGGCTGGATCTGTCATAATTGTAGGTAACAGTGTTGCGGGGTTCAGAATGCTGCAGCGCCTGATTTCTATGTGTGGCTGGAATAACGTTAATTCATAACCTGTCAGTCGTGCTATAGTCAGGTGCTGAGTCTGGGTTCTGTTCAACAGAACCTCTACAGAGTGTGGAACTTGTACTGTTAATTGATGGCCTAAAACAATTGAATCGCTCTGTCTGATGGCTAACGCTGTTGCTGCTACTGACTTCAAGCACGCAGGGAGTGCCTGGGCTACTGAATCCAATGTACTTGAGAAATAAGCGCAAGGCTTATGTGAACCTGCTTGATCTTGAGTGAGGACAGACAATGCTGTACCATCACGTTCTGTAACAAAAAGTGTAAACGGTTTGCTGTAACATGGTGTCGCTAAAACTGGTGCTTGGCATAAGGCTTTCTTTAATTCTTCAAAAGCTTGTGTGTGTTCCTGAGTCCAAGGGAGGGCAGTCGAAGTCGCTGCCTCCTGTGTCGTTAACTGGATGAGTGGTTTGGCCAGAAATGCATATTGAGGAATCCATTGTCTGCAGTATGAGGTGAGGCCTATGAAGGCCCGCACTTCCTTTTGTGTCTGGGGTTGTGGCATATTCACAATTAACTGAATGCGATCGGGAGTGAGCTGTCTCCCCACTTTGGACAGCAAGTGACCCAAGTACACAACTTGCTGAACACAGAACTGTAGCTTCGAAGGAGACACCTTGTGTCCCTTGTCGGCCAGAAAATGTAAAACTGTCAGTGATGCTTGTTCACATTCGGGCTCACTTCGTGCGGTGATCAGCAGATCATCGACGTATTGCAGTAAAGCGGTGTTAACTGGCATTTGAATACAATCTAGCTGTCTTTTCAGTGCTTGACTGTAGATGCTGGGGCTTTCTGTGAATCCTTGAGGTGCGCGTGAAAATTTGAAACTGCGTCCATTTAAACTGAATCCGAAGAGATATTGGCTCTCTGGATCAATAGGCACGCTGAAGAAGGCGTTCTTGAGGTCAATTACAGTAAAGAACGTTGCTTCTGAGTCAATAGCAGTCAATAAGGATGAGATGTCGGGAACCACAGGGTACTGTGGAATAATGCATTTATTCAGTTCTCGAAGATCAATCACCAGCCGATATACTGGCGGTGCATTGGGGTCAGTACGTTTAAGAATCGGAATAATGGGTGAATTACAGATATTGGAGTCGGTCTCTACGACCACTCCTTGTGCTATAAGCTCTTCAATGATTTCCAGTAAAGCCACTACAGCATCGGGTGGTAACTTGTATTGTCTGATTCGGGGTAGTACAACTCCTGTCTTGAGTGTAACACGGTATGGTGTGATATGCATACAACCTACATCAGTTGGGCCTTTTGCCCACAAGTGATCTGGTACATTTTTCAATCTGACATCGAATTCTCGCAAAACATAATGACCCTTGAAATCCCGTAGAAAGAGTCTAACTCCCTCCGGGGAACAGCAGATTATAGCTCCTAGAGCCTTCAATGTTTTAATTCCTAACAGATTTTCTGGACATGATTTTGTAAGTAACAAGTCTGTAACACGTGATAATGGACCCACAGCCAGGGGAACGGGTTGCGATACCTCATTTACAATAGGCTGTCCGGAAAAACCAAGGGAAACATTCTGTGAGCCTGAGAGGGGTGCCCCTGGGACTTCATCATGGCTGATCGTGGTGCGACTTGCCCCTGTGTCAATTAAAAACTTTCTGTCTTTTCCCAATACGTGACTGTGTACATAAGGACCTTCTTGATCTACAGGAATTTCAATAAGAGGCAAGCCACCTTCCCTCTCTAGGCTGTTTCATGTATATCGGGGGTAATCTGGGTATGCGGACTGGGCATACTGGTACATCTGTTGCGAAACTTGCTGAGACGCGGCAATGGGCTGTGGCTGTGGTACAGCTACTGTCTGTGCTGTGTGTGATGGAGCATGCATAGACTGTGTGTTCTGCATAGGCTGTTCGTTCTGTGAGGTCTGTTGATGCCCATGGTCATGTCTAGGCGGATGCGGTCTTTCTTTAGTTTTACCTGTTGCTATGTTATGTTTCAGGACTGGGCATTCATGTACGTAATGACCTGGCTGCTTACAGTAATTGCATGTCCCTTTAACGGGAGCTGTAGTGTGACTTGTCTGGGTCCCACCCTTCCTTTGACCGTCGGCTGGGACCGTCTGAGCTACTAACATTTTCATCTTCGTGTCTTTCATGCGTTTTTGTTCCTGATCTTGTTCTTCTCTAATTCTGTTCTGATGATATTGGAGCATCTGTAACATCTGGGATGGCGTATTTGCCTGCCAAGTACTTTCAACTTTGTACACTCGGTTTTTAACTAATGGTAGGGAATTCTCGACTAGTTTTGATACAAAAAGATGCGGATATGACTCGCTACTTGGTTTGAGGCCACTATTAATAATGAAACATTTCTCGAATCTTGAATAGAAGTCACTAGTATCTTCATCATGTTTGTGTTTACAGGACGAGATTGCATCCCAGTCTTCTTTTCTATTTGCCAATAATCTTGGCAGAACCTGTACTATTAAACCTGGTAATGCTTTAGTTTTGTCCCCAAGGCCTACCCCTGGGACACGTTTATTTTCTTCGTCTTCTATTTCTGCCCATGCAATCTTTGTGTCTCCCACCTCCCAGTCTTTTTCTTTTAATTTCTCGTAGATGCCCGTGGGCAACAGTACCTTCAACATTTTCATGATATCCTCATACGTGTAATCCCCCATTAGTAACATGTCTTTAAGCTCTCTGTGAAAACCTGCAGGATCTTTATCAAGACACGGGACTAGTTTCTTAATTTCTAACAGCTCTAATTTAGTCAGAGGAGTGTGAACATACACGCGTTTCAAACGGTGATCCTCACCCATAACTGGGTGTACTTCTCGTAAAGGGTTCTGGCTTTCAATGCCACTCCCGCATTGCATGTGGTACATTTTCCTTTCTGGAGGCGGGGCGGGAACATATTCAGAGCTTACGAAAGTGTTATATTTATGTCGTTGTTCTAGAATTATTTGTATTAACTTGGTACTGAAACCTCTCCATCTATCCATAAGTAGTGCTTCTAATGTTTCGTGTAAGGGACCTGGATCAGAATGTTGGTTTCTGTATTTCGTGAGGAGGTGCTGAATCATGTATACACCTGCTAATTTCTGCTCGTCTGGGGAAAGGTTCAGAAACGTCTGTGCTAAGGTATCATCATTATATATGTCTGGATTTTCGGCCCATAATATGGCTGATCGGGCTAGTTCTTGTTCATCCATAGAGTTGAGTACGTGATACCCTACTCGATCTCGAAGCCTTTTATCAGTCTCCTGAAACTGATGTTCAGAAGAATTCGGATTTGTTAAAGCAGAGAGAAAAACTCTCTTGTTTTCCGGACGGATACCCTTCCTAAGGTAAGTTCCCTTACCTACATACGCTATAATATCTGTAGTCTTTACTGGTTCTTCCTGTTCTTCTTCCTCCTCGGAGGAAGCTTTTTCTTTCTCTTTTTGGTGTACTGCTATCACTGCTTTTCTTATTTTTCTACACATACTGGCTATGCAAGTCCCCTTGTCATGTTTTCCTTCAGCTATATTTTGACCCCACTTGTTCAGTGCATCTAATTCACTCTGATCTGTTCCAGGCCTGTCTCGTTCTCTTATTAGGCAATTTATAAAAAAACGTAGTATCTGTGCTTGAATGTCAACTTTCTGTTTCTCCATGGCCTCCTTAATACTGTCAGGGTCTTTCCCTGTCTGAACAAACTCATATATTCTATCTAGACGGTCCTTCATTCCTACATAGCATAGCAAGATATCAGTAGCAGATCTTAACTGTAGTGATGCCAATATCATTAAATCGTCTTTTCCGGGTACTGGATCGTATCTGCAAACTGAAAGGTTTTCTTTTAATGCGTCAAGGCGGGGTGACCTGAACGTGAGAGGACTCTGCATATCCCTGAGATTGAATCTGTGTGTTAATGGCGGGGTCCGAAGACCCGCGGTCGCACCTCCTGAAGCGGAGGCTTGTGCATTATCTCCCTGTGGAGTCTGTATCTGAACTTGAATTTGTCGTTTAGTAGGATCAGGTAAACGTTGTTTCGGTAGGTCAATTTTGGGTGCGGGAAGTGGCGGGGCTGGCGGAACGGGAGAGGTCTGTCGCGGTACCGGCGGAACATGATCTGGGGGCGGGGTGCCACCCCCGTCCCTGTCAGTAGGCAAGGCACGAACAGGCAGATTGGTGTAAGCCGGTGCTACATCCTCTAGATAAGAATTTAGGAATATGTCTTTAGTAGTCTTATGCATTACTTTAGTTGGAACTAATGGTGGCGGTAAGTTTTTCGGTATTTCTGATAGGGCCTCAGGTGTACCCTCGGCCGCGAGATACATACCGTTTACGAGATTGTTTCGTGCACGGTCTATTTGTTCTGTTTTTACTCGGATCCCCTCGGTAACTAGTTCGTTTTCTTGGGCTTTCTCTGATTCTTTAAGTCTATCTTCTCTACGTAATGCTCTTTCAGCACGTTTATGTGATTCCTTACGCCAAAATTCTATGGCGTCTTTCTGAGATTGTCTGGCTTTCTTTTTCCATAGTGCTTCCTCTACCTTCATGATGCACTCGGCATCCCATGTTCCGTTAACGGGCCATCTGTGTCTTTCGTCTAGATGTTTGGTATAGTCAGTCCATAAATCGAGATATAATATGGCATCTATGCCATGCTTATGGTACATAAAGTTACCTGGAGTGTCCCTAGGGGGAATAGGAATTTCTTCCTCCAGTATCCCTTTCCTAGTTCCTATCTGCTTTAACTTGTTAAAAAACGGCATTTTGCTTACTTATTACTGAATGCTCAATCCTTACTACTTAATACTGGATACGGCTAGTTTTACAAGAACCACAATAATGCACATTAAAACGGTCACATTCATACCACGACATTAATCACATGAAAAGACATTTGAGACATAGATGACTACCCCCTATACTGGATGTACTGCTAAACAGTACAGATACACTGTTGTAACAGTGCAGAAATTCAGAAATTCAGAATACTAGATATACTGCTAAACAGTACAGATACACTGCCTAAAAACAGTGCAGACCGGACTTGTGTACCCAAACCCGTCTAGATACGTCCCAGCAATGGTACTCACCGGGAAGCACGGAAACAGAAGGCCTCGGAAAACTCGACTGGACTTGACTCGACACTTCGGAAAACTTCGGAAAACTTCGGAAAAAACTTCGGAAACCTGGTGGGCCTCTTGACACCTCAGACCTTGCTTCTTTCGGCTAGGCTCTGGTCGGGATCCTCCGCACTCCTCACCGCCTCGTCTGGGTACTGATCGCAGTCTTCGTCACCTCCGTGGGTCAGAGGGAGATGCAGGAAATCCTGCCGGTACGCGTAGTTTCCATCTAACGGATGGCAGGGGACATAGCTTGCAACGCACCAACCGGCGCGTGAGGTGGGGGAGGGGTCCCTGTTCGGGCGCCAAAATGACGTAAATAATTAATTTACTCTCTTAATTTCTATGCAGGTAAGTATTTAATCAATAATAACTCAAGTCGGAAAGAAAGAACCAGAGTCCGTGGTGTTAGAGTTCTTAGGGGTTTTATTCCTCAAAAAGGAATGGTCAAGACCAGGATATCATGTTCTGACCACCACAGGGGTGTCAGAAGGGATAGAGCGCTACATTTTATTGACAGTACATAGCTTATATACTTAATTCATGTCATAGGAAACAGTTATAGTAGGCGTAACAGCTGAGAGAAGACAAGATAACAGTATACACGTGTTACTAGTACGTAATCAGAAGGCGTGGACTAGGCGTGAACTGGAGGTGTGTGCTAGAAACGTCACAGGTAGGTGTCACAAAAGGGGTGGAACTAACAGAAATGTTGCAATGTCAGCAGAAATTGGAAACTTGGATGCGCGCGCAGCTGCATGACGTGTGATGGACGTGAAACCGGAGGGTGCAGGGGACTTGACATTTACACTGACGGAAAGAGACAGAAGTCTGGCATGTCAGATCAACTTGTACTTCTATCAGATCTGATATCTGATGTTTAGGAACCATGTTATCTGGACGGAAAGGTCTCTAGGGCAGAAGCTATTCTATACTAACTGTGGATGCGTGTATAAGCGCCTAAGTGTCTGCATGAGAAGCGTGGGGGCACGGGGCCTTCCATGGAAGCATGGTAACAGAAACTATGAATTACTTGAATTACTTGCACAGAGACAGGCCGGCCCTTTGGCTCTGCAGCTGAGGGGGATGTTTACTGAAGCTAGCAGGCAGGAATGTATTTTCGGGGAGCGGAACAGATAACTCGAAGGTTATAGTCAATCTTGGCAGGCAGCAGGCTGAGCTGAGCGCGAGGGGCCGCGCTGAAAGTAAGTCAGAGTTCACACGTACAGAGGCAGCCTGGGCAGAGGCCCTTGGAGTCAGAAGCCAGAAAAGAGGCTCGGTGGCAGAAATTCAGGGCCTACTCAGCTAGAGCTGAAAAACGGAGAAGTACACCACAAAAAGACGTTGGCATGGCATACTTAGGAACGGACCATTCAACCCATTCAGGGTGGGTCTGAAAGAGGACATGTTAACGTTGGACGCAAATGTATTTGCATCTTCATAGCTGGTACAGGAGGGAAGTTACATGCACTTTAACTCGTACATGGAGACGGTGGGGTACACGCTAGGGAACACAACTTGACCAGAATTTATATTTCCTCAATCTTGTGAAGCATCGGCCAGGTGTCCTTAAAGGGGCCGCTCGCGAGTGCCTCTCAACATCCAACGGTCACTCAGCAATTGAGCGCCCGTGAAGTCCGTTTCTCATCGAGTGGCATTAGTAACGCACCTCAGGTCTAGGCGCCGGGGCTAAGGGTTTCCCCGTGTTCCCTGGCTCCGCAGATAACCGCGGCGCCCGCCGCCATCATGGCACCTCGCGCTGGTCACTCATGTGTTCGCCGCTGTTTTATAGCGGCAGAGCGCTATATTGCCTCTCGCATTCGTCGCTGTCAGGTCCAGAGGGGTTCACAACCCCTAAACTGTGAGTTCCGACATCAATGGGGGCCGGGATAGACAGCTCAAGCCAAGTTTTTTGAGTCGTCCGGCGGAGCTGTGCAGTCACCCAGCCATTCCGCCGTGCGCCCCCTAGCGCCTCCAGGCAACAGTGTCAGTTCACTCAGGTCAAACAGAAGTCAGCACAAACTCTAGCTAAGGTGCATGTGTCCCAAAGACTTGTTTGGCCACAGTCATCAGCCTATGTGAGGGCAACCACACAAAATGGCTGCCGCACACAAAATGGAACCCGAGGGTTCGAACGAAATCCCTAAATACACAGTGTATCCATCAATCGATCATGACAAAAACACTCGTACATACCGCACTCATCATTTGCGGTCCGCTGATACCAAAATCGTCACGATAGGACGACCTTTATTGAACGGGTTCAGAATTCACGGAACCTCAGATGTGCACATGCGCATGTTCACGGGCGCGTACACAGACCCCAATCGGCGCGTGCCCCTGGCTCTATCACTTGGCAAGCAAGACGGTAACAATAGGTCTCGCTGGCGACTGCGTTGCCAATGTGCGAGACCTAATAATAGTGGTACAATTCCCATAGGAAATAATGTTACTTAAAAAATATGTTTGTTAAATATTATTGTAAATGTATTTTATTGTTTGTTAAATTTAATTTAATATTCAGTTAAATTAAATATTTTTTTTCTGAAGTTTAAAGTAAAACATATGTTGCCACCTAAAGTAAAAATGCATGAATAATTAAGAGATTAATATAAATAATTAAATAACTTAATTATATTTAAAAAAACACATTCATAAATTAAAAAAAGGTTGTTAAATATTTAATAATTAAGTAATGTTTTATGTATATATCTTTTTAAAATTAAATTATATTTATTTATATAAAATATTGTAATTATAATAAATTAATGCTATTACATTTCATTTAACATTATTTTCTGTGGAATTTTATTTTAAGTCCCTACCCACAGTATTTCCTAGGGGAGTGTGTTGCAGTATCAGTGGTTGGCCAGGTTGGCTGGACTTACAACTTTTTTTTGGGCAGTAGTAACTTAAACTAATACATTTGGCTCAACCCCTTTGTTTTAGAGGATAGAGACGTGTAAGTCTGCACCTTTGAGTAACTTTGCTCTCAGATTATTTGAATAACCAAAAGTATTAAAGTTACGCAAAAATGTAAGAGTAAATTGCATGTGTAAACTACTCACAAGTAAAAATTACCTTTGTGAATAACCCCAATCTTTTAGTGATTAGGAGAAAGGTTCCTGTTCTTAACACAACCAATACATTTTCTTCGTGTCACTCTCATGGAAATTCGAGTTGTCTGGTTACAAATAATTTCAGTGGGTTTGCTTGCTTGCCCATGAATTTTGAACATCTGCTAAAATGATGGCTATTAAATTCCAGGTGCATTTTGGAATTGGTTATCGTTGTTCAATTGTCTCTATTTCTTCATTTGTATCTTTCATTTAACTTTTAGAATTTCATTTCACAGTACCTGCTGGATACATTTTGCTACCGCTAAACCCAGTTGCCACAACTCCATCCACCCAAAAATGTTTTTTGGTGGATGGAGTTCTTTTTTGGTTTTCTAGCAATAAAATGTGCCTAAATTTTCTAGCAATGAAAGTGCATATATTGGGGGGCACGGCCAGAGACGCATGGAGACAGCAGTGTGATTGCCATACTCAGGCGGCCCGCGACAGACAATATCCTGCTGTCCCAGAGGCCTCACATGCCATACCGAGTGTGGCGGTAAACCTCATGGGTCAGAAAGATTGCCACAGTCACTTCATACTCATCGACATCTCCCCCAATTACGGAGTGAGGAAGGCTGCATAGGGAGAGGATGTTACTGACCATGGGGGTGCAGAATAGGACGGGTGGGGAACAGCTGGGGTCAAGGTTGAGGAGGCGAGGTGGACTGACACGTGAGTGGGGAACCACACAAATCACAGCCCTGAATGCTCCTCTCTGACACCAAACCACCGCCTGACGAGAAATGTGGCCCAATCGTGAGGAGGGTGCCACTGAAGCCTGGTGAGGCGCAGGGTGAGGACACATGGGAAAACAGGAGCAGACCATGGAGACAGAGCGGTGAAGAGTTACAGAACCGGTCACGGCATATGGTATGGACAACCGTCTTAGCAGAGGTAAAGTGGAGGGATGAGACCCAGCTAGGATGAGAGAGTACGGGGAAACCTGTCAGCGAGGGTGCCCGTGCCCAGGATGCAGCGGCAGAGCCAGTCTCAGAAGGGTGGAGGCCCACCCGTTTGGCATACCCAACAGAGAGATGAGATTTCAAGAATAAGCAATAGCACAAACCCTGGCTCCGGACCGAGGCACACATTGGTCCCCTGCGAACTGACTCGGCCCTGACCACTCATGGGACCAGTGTGGAGGATTGCTCTGACCCAACACCAGACCTAAGGGACCCAAGATGGTGCGACCAAAAACGATTAAACTCCCCCATAGGAACACAACTTGGGGGCACACAAGCCCATCATACTCTGGGCCATACAAGACACCAAGCTGGGCCTGGAAAAAAAATCGAAACAGTGGTACAGGATGTGGCGCTGTGTGGCCGACCACAAAAAGCTGGCAGAGAGGTTGATGGAGGCAGAATCAATGCTGGCACAGAATCAGCCAGGCATCCATGACCATGCCACCCACATACAGGTCCTGGAGAAGGAGGTAAGTTCTCTGAAGGTACATGTGGACAACGCAGAAGGGAAGGCTCAACGCAGCAACTTTCACCTGGTCGGTCTCCCAGAAAGAACAGAGGGGCATATTATCAAGCAGGACGTTAAAAATTATCGCAGTTTTAGCGGCAGAAAACTGCAGCTGAAGTGGAGATAATGGGCTTGCTAATATGCCCTTGTGAATTCCAATAGAAGCCCATGTTCTGGTGTGAACCTGGGCTTCTATGGGAATTCCCCACGGCGTATTATCAAGCCCATAACTGCCGCTAAAACTGCGATAATTTTTAACGCCATGTTTGATAATATGCCCCAGAGGGCGCTATTGTGGAGTTATTCCTGGAGGACTGTCAGTGGTGCTGGAAGGGGAGGCCTCACATTGGTACACAGTGGAACGGGTACACAGAGTGCCGGGAAACTACCACAACCAGGAGCCACACCAGTACCTACAGTGGCAAGACTGTTTTACTTCTGTGACAGAGAAGCCATACTACAAAAACCAAGGACACATGGCCCCCGGAGGGTAGACGGGAACAATGTACATATCTACCCTGACTCTACCACCACAGTACAGGGGCAACGTGAGACATTCATGGGGTGAAGCAAAATCGGTGCCGGTCGTTCTCCCATATGCCTTAATGTTCCTGGCAAAGCTCAGAATAACTGACAAAGGCACCGCAAATTTCTTCTGGGCCACTGCAGAGGTATGGGACTGGTTAGAAAGCCGTGATTACCCACTACTAGAGGAGACAAAGCCACACACAACCGAGCGCTGGCCTGAATGAATGAGATGACGCAGACCCCAGAAATGTACCATTGTGGCTCCCACCAAGGACCAACCTATACTGGAAGAGAAAAAGTGGTGGTTGAGATTCAGAGACCGATCCTCAGACCACAAACCTCTGGGAAGGCCTCACACAGGAGCAGGAAATGACTGATGAGGGGGACTTTCAGCGGGCGCCCAGGCGGACATACATTCATCACCCAGGGACACCCCATTTACAGCGGCTGTGATAATATGACACTGGAATACAGAAGATACTGACCTGATTGCCAGATGAGTGCCATTGGAGAAACCGACACACTGGGGCCCATTCCGTTGTGGGCTACAGCCCCAAATGACAACAGAACATCATGCAGAGCAATAGATAGACACTAATGTGGCGGAAACTCAATACGTAGGGGCGACGGACATACCATAGATGGGAAGTTGGGCACAGGTTCATAAGTTAACATGCATGACACAATGCAGAAGAATAAAGGGGGGAAAGCATGACCCAGGGGACTGACTGAAGGGAAAAAAGGAGGCCAGAATCACCAAATATGATGACCTATACACTAAACCTACTGACATGAAATGTCATCAGGCTGGGCAGCAAAATGAATAGGGGCCTAGTGACGAAAGTGTTGCTGCGGATATTGTCTTCCTCCAAGAAACACACATGATGGGGAAGTATGCAGTGTGCAAGCCACGCAGGCTATACCACAGGTTCCAGGGGCATTGTGATCCTAATTAGGAAAGAAACACACTTCCATGTCACCAGAACGGGTACAGACGACCTGGGCCTTTGCAATGCAACACTGAGAGAATATGATGGAGTGAAACGTTAGCACTCATAAATGCATACGTGCTATACAATCTGATCACAGAACTGCCCCATGCACTAACCATACTGGGAGGGGACTTTAATGTGACATTAATCACTGGACTTGACCACACCGCAGACAGACTGGCTACCCGCACTAGAATGGGAAGCTACACTCCTTTACGCAAGTACTAGGAATGGGGGACATTTGAAGGATGCTGCATAGCTCATGGGGGTGTAGTCCTATTACTGAGGGGCTCACAACACCCACTCCTGCATCGATTACCTCTTCACACCGAAGACAAGAATCCATAGATTCACGGAGGCAGAATACAGGGTGTGGGGAATCTCTGACCATTCACCACTAAGTGTCCGCCAAGACACCTGGAAACCAAGGAGGAGGGGAGAAGCGTGACATGCCACTTCTCTAACATGATGGAGGTAGACCGCCTACAGAAGGCCTCCAAAAATGACTACAAAGACATCAATGGCACAGTAAGGGAGGTATCCATGCTATAGTAGTCCAACAAGGCCATAATACGAGGAGAGATAATATCAGGGTAGGTGAGGAACAAACAGAAAAGGAATGCACAATGCAACAAAATAGAGGGGGAACTCCTGTAACTAGAGAGGGACTATCTCAAGAGGAGTACCGGGTATTGATCTTTGAGAGGGTTACGCGAACCTACGTATAATAGAAACACATTTACAAAGTAGGCGATAAGGCAGGCAAAATCTTAGCATGACTCAGATCCAGGGAGTGAGAAAGAAAAAATGACATTCCCATGATAATAACCCCAAATGGCACATACTAGTCTATCGGTGGAGTTCCTAAAAAGTATGGTCAGTGAGATAGTGCCTCCACTACACAACATGTTCACTGAGGCTCACCAGAAAAGAATACTTCCCTGAGACCTAGACACAGCAACAATAGTACTCATACCCAAGGCAGGGAAAACCAGAGAGCACCGGGACTCATACCGGCCCATCTCGCTCCTTTATTCTGACAAAAAACAATTAGCCAAGGCCTTGGCAAATCGCGAGGGGCAGAGTATTACTGGACTTGATACACCAAGACCACACCAGCTTCAGATGTCCACGAAGCGCAAACTACGATGCCTATAAAATAACATGGTGGCAGAGAAAACCCTAGGAGAACCACTGGCTGTGGCATACCAGTGTGTGATCAAATCATTCAATTCACTGGCATGGGATTTTCTCTTTGAAATCGTCTGGAAAATGGGTATCAGGCCTACATTCTTGAAATGTGTATGGCTACTCTACACAAACTCGAGGGCATGCGTTTAAGTCAGTGGAGTCATATCCCAAGAGTTCCCGATGCAGCGGGAACCAGGCATGGATGCCCCCTGTGAGAAGGTGCCTCTATTGCATGGTTAGCCCCCACTTTTTGCCTGGTTTTAATGTGGTTTCAAATGTAGTGCACAGGGTCCCTGCTAAACAGCTCCCCTGGGCCAGTGCTCCTTCCCTAAAACAAACCCCAAATTGGTACTCCTGCCCCCTGTAAGTCCCTGGTAAATGGTACCCTGGGTACCTAGGGCCTGGAAGCTAAAGAGGGTCATTTAGGTCCCCCTTCACTGGGACCATGCCACTGCCCTTGCAGCCTGCATGCCCCTGTGAGGGAGAAAATGACACAGTCGACATGGCACCCTGCCTGGGTGCCATGCCAGCTAGCACTGCCTGACAGTATATGTAAGTAACCCTCTAGCAGGCCTCACAGCCCTAAAGCAGTGTGCACTATACTCCAGGTGAGGGCATATCTGCTTGAGTGCATGTGCCCCTACAATATTGGGCACGATTCCCAATATTGTAAGGGCCAGTGAAGCCATAGAGAGTACATGGGCTAGGAACTCGACCACTTGAGTTCCACAGTGCCATGACGGCTTTACTGAATATAGGAGTGTTTGGTACCAAACCACTCCTCTCAATAAATCCACACTGATGCCAGTGTGGGATTTATTGGACCATGTACCCAGAGGGGACCGCAGAGCTGTTCCCTGAAACACTACCAGCCCTTGTGTGGTCTCCAACCTCCTGCAGGCAGCCAGTCACCACCAGACATGTTTCTGGACCCCTGGGTAGAAAGACCCTACTCTCTGGGACCAGAAACAATGCACATCCTGGGCAGAGGTGTCATGCCTCCTCCACCAGGATGGGTCAGTGCTCGAAGAGGGAAGCTGCAATGGCATTCCGCTTTTGTAATGCGACCCCCAGCCCCTGCTGCTAGCAGCAGATGGCAGTCCCTAGCTTAAACCCCCTACTTTGGGCAGTAAAACTGGTGGGAACATTCAAAAAGCTAGGAGGTGTGCCCACCTCTGCCATCCCCACCCCTAAGGTGGGGGGAAGTGAGGTGAAGCATACCTTTCAATCCCCGCCTTCTTGAGGATGGGGGGCCCCTCTAATCAGAACTTGGTCTATGCCACCTCCCCTAGGAGGATGGCATAATAGAGGGTGTAGCCACCTCAGGTAAGGTGCCAATTGGCCCTACCTGTTACTCCTCTAAAATGCCTCCTAAATTTAGTATTTAGGGGGCTCCCCCAGACCTGATTCTCAGAACAACGATGAACTAAGAAGCAAGAACATTACCCTGCAGAGAAGCCAGAAGATGACAACTGCCTTGGCCCCAGCCCTACTGGCCTCTCTCCAGCTTCTGCAAACCTGCGACCGGTCTTGCAGCCAGGGATCTCTGAAACCCTTCGACAAAGACTCCAATCTCCTGTGGACGGCGGTCCTGTCCAAGAAGAAACAAACTCCAAGAGCCGCCACAGGAAAGATCGACCATGGTCGACGCGCCACCCTGCTGCAAAATAACTACAAGAACCACCAGAGTTGTGGACTGACACTGGTTTCAACATGAATACCGAAGATCTCCCAATGACCACAGTGGTAGATGACAAGCACTTGTGTTGACGCATTTCTATTCTGCCTGAAGAATGCCATGCAACAGGACGACCTCCACTTCCTTGATGGATACTCTCGGCCCCATGACCCGAGCTACTCATAGCTCCCGGCCTGAGAGCCTTTACCCTACTGCTAGTGGCCCTGCCATTCACCTCCTGCACCCCCTGACTGACTGCAATCTCTCCAAGATGATCCGATGATGGCAGACCTCCATCCAAGCTACAGCCATCAACCGCAAGCGACCGTGACAGAAACTACGTTGGCCGTCTGTTGAAACCTTTCCCACTCATCGCCCCTCCGACTGCGAGGGTAACAGATTATTGCTGGTATCGACTGCTGTGACAAAGATACTGAAATCCGCACCGCACGAGTGCCCAAGTCCCCCAGGACCGTCCCTGCACTCCGTGTGGGTCTGACCACCCAAAGACTGGAACTGCAAGTTGTATACTCACTAGATAAATCCCTCAATTGATTCCCTCCAAAGGAAACTATTTGAATATTTCACTGTCTATTTTTGAACGTGAAAGGTACGTTTACATGAAATGTACTTACCTTAGCAATAAAGACTTGGTCTTAAAATACAAAGTTCGTTTTTTCGTTTGAAAAGCTTTATTTCGGTACATTGACCATAAAAGCATCACAAAGGTTAAAAAAACATATATCATTATCACAGTAATTAACTACATTAGTACAATTTTGCATCCAGTCGCCATAGAGCAAACAGTCAGAATAAAGTGCAGGTGCGTATGGTCAATACTTATACACAGGGAGAAAAATTAAGAACATTACTAAAAGCCACAGTCGGTAATAAAATAGTTTTTAAAAACAAGAGGGAATACTCTCTTTTCTTTAAAAAAAATCACAGTTAAAAATTAGTTACCGTAGGTCATTTTAAAAGTATTAGTAAGCCTGGGCAGACCGTGTACTAAAATACAAAGTATAATTTTATTCAATTGGTCTAGATCTTCTTCTTGAGTTGTGTGTCCATTATTGATCATGTGTGTGCAATAAATGACTTATACTTCTCTGTGTTAGGCCTAAGGCTGCTCGACCACACTACCACTACAAGAGCACTTTGGGTTTTGCAATGAGCCCTGTACACTTTTGGGGAACGCCTGGACTCTGTGCATGGTATTACCACATAGTGATAATATCACTTACAGAGCCTGCTTCCTACACCCTCTGTCACAGATGCTGTTCGAGCTGGCAATAGAGGGACATGCAGAATGGATGGGAGTAGATGCCCCACCCTTTTTGGTTCTTCCAAATAAAGGACGTTAGGACCATTTTGAGAATGGACATGTACACCCACGTGGGAGAAGCTGTATGCGGATGACATCTTGCTCTACCCGACACAGCCGGATTTCTCCCTTGCAAGGGTGGGTGAGATATAAAAAATATATGGGAAATACTCAGGATTAAGTATCAACTGGGACACATCTCCACTGTTCCCAATGGGCAGCAGGAAACCACTGCCACCGTCTTCTCCCATGACCTTAAAGAGCGAGAGTGACTACTTTAAATACCTGGGACTGTGGATAGTCACCGACGAGAAAACGTACTCTCCCCAACTCAATATTCTGGAGGCAGACCTCAAAGCACCGAAGAACACTTCAGCTCTCCCTGATGAGCCAGGCGCACTATTTAAAATGATTGCGCTACCCAGATTTACGTGCACACTACATACCAGCCCATGCATTATACCAAGAACCTTCCTCCAGATAAACAATAGGCTACTACGATCCCTGCTATGGTTGGACGGTTTGCAATGAGTAGCGCTTTCCACACACCGACTCTTGGTGTTCGAAGGGGGCATACCACTCCCTAATGTCCAGAAATACTACAAGGTGGCTCAAGCCAATGTAGTAAACGAATGGGCATTTGCCCCGCTGGATGACCCAGCATTCATACTGGACCGAGTGATGCTGGGCACGAAGGGCTACACCCACGCCCTCTATAGCGGTAGAATGGCGACCGATGCACCACCGGCGACTGTCTCTATGGTCACTATCTGGCTTAGATTACTGAGAGAAATGGGATGGATAAGAGACTGGCATTAAAGACTACTGGGCCTGGTCACCACACTACAGCGGTTCAGAAAATGGGACCTAATTGGACTACCCAAGGGGATGTATGGGATGCGAACGGCATAATGCCCTTTGAACACCCGAGGAAGGAATATGGCATGTCAACCAAACAGATGTTTAACTACCTGCGGCCATGTCGCGCACTGCAGGCTCAGACCCTCCCACAGAGGAGACTGTGGAGGACTCCCCTCTGGAACAACGATTACTGGACGAACTAAGAACCTCCAATGCCATTTCCCTGACATACAGTACGCTCATGACCAGCACACAGGGAGACTTAAGTAAACTTAGGGCACCATGGCGGACAGATGTAGGAGACATGGACGATGCTGACAGGAGAGGCACCCTACATTTCCACAGAGAAGTAGCGATACAGGCGCTCATCCACCTGATCAAAATCAAAATACCACACAGGATTTACTATACTAGAACATTTCTACACAAAATAGGAAGGGCTGCAGATGACCGGTGCTTATGGTCCAGCGGCCAACAGGGGTCCTTCCTCCACACAATATGGGACAACCCATGACTAGAGCCATTCTGGACAGGGGTGCGGACCAGGCATCAAGCCGCAGTGGGCATATTTATAGAGGGGCAGGTGACACTGGTTCTGCTGGTCATGTGGGAGGCCTCGGACGTGACTTCATACACAAAGATCCTGGTCAATCTGGGATTCCTACTGGCCAAAAAGGGAAATCATGAGAGAGTGGGTGAGCCAGGATCTGCCATGGGTGCAAGACTGGGAGAAGGAAATGCAGAGGTGCAGAGCTCTGGAAAAATTGGTATATAAGGGGTACGGGACGCCCTCTGGAACTTGGGAATATATGGACATCTGGGGCACAGAAGAGTGCTAGTCGAGACCACCAGGGGGTGGATAACAGAACGTGGAGGTCCGTAAGAAGGATAAGTTATGCTAAGGACCGCCAGGAACCGCTGGAGGCTGCACACTCGCGAGGAGGTGGGCCAAAGCCCAGAGACTAACATGAAGGGCCAGCAGAGAGACTACAACTTGACCCCGGGTTGGAGGGGAATGATGGGGGAGGGGAGTAGCCTGTGCAAGTAATGAGTTAGCTTAATTTGTTGAAAAAAATGTCTGGCTTTAAGCTATGCTTTTTAGTTACTAACACTGTTGCGCCTGTAAATTCAATAAACGTAATTCAAAAAAAGAAAATGCTAATATTGACACATATTTAGGAATAATTATGGGCCATATGCATCATGCAAATTCGCAATCGCAAAGGCCGAAATTCGCAGAATTTCGGTCTTTGTGAATGTGAATTTGCTAAATGGAATGTATGAAGCAAAACTGGTGCAAAATAAGGAATCACAAAATTTGCGATTCCTTATTTTGCAATTGCATTTAAGGAATAGCAAATTTTGCAATTCCTTTAATCCAATGTATGTAGCAAAAAAAATTAGGAAAATGCCCTTAAGGAATCGCAAATTACCACCAACTTCTAGTTGGTGGTAAGTTGCGAATTCCTTGAAAAATGCACATTATTGCATTTTTCAAAGTGCCATGTGACGCACATACATGCCCTTAGGGCATGTATGTGCGCCACATGTGCATCCATGCATATTTCAGGGGTGCAACAGGGTGTCCTTTGGACACCCCTGCACCCTTGAAATTATTCTCAATTTGCGGTTAGCAAATTGCGAATCGCAAATTGAGACTAACTTCCCATTCATTCCTATGGGCCTCCTGGCTCATAGAAATGAATGGGAAAGTATTCCTTAATTGCGATTCGCAATTTGCTAATCGCAATTAGGGAATTTTGAGGAATCGCAAAAAAAATGTGATTTTGTACATACATACCCATTTGCGATTCTCAAATAGCGATTTCTTAAAAATCGCTATTTGAGAATCGCAAATGGGTATTTTGATACTTATGGCCTAAGTGATCTAAAAAAGGAAACCTCAACAATTTAAAAAACAAGAGACACCCAATAACTCACTGTTTAAAATAAGTGACCTTTATGATTTTATAATACTAAAGGGTCACATCCACGTGGAGGGGAGGCTGAGCAGAATATGGCAGGCGGGGAGCAGAGGCAAACAAGCAAGGTTACTGGTGTTGAAGACTGTGAACAAGCGATTTTGCATGTTACTGGAAAAAATAAGTTTAAGGATCAGATAGAGGCAGTAAGGGTGTTGTTAAAAGAAGGGAGGTTTCACAGGTAGATCTCTTCATGGTAGGAGGGTTAAAAAAGCCAACAATATTTATAACAAAATGGGTCATTAGGAAAGCAAATGGTTTTGATAACATAAATATGTCATATATGTATTTTATGTTTACACTTTATATTTTAAATAATTTTCAGCAGTATTCATTTTGTCAATATTTCTTAATTTTTTTTATTTAATGTGTGAAGTTTCATTTCATGCACCTACTTCGCCTTTAAGTGGGAAAGTCCGCTTAAGGCAATATTCTCCTCCATTGATATCTTTGCAATTTACTAAATTAATCTAAAAAGTACTGTAAGTGTCTGATTTTTCTAGAAAATTGGACTGTTGAATAAGGTCTATTACCAATTTGAGTTAGCCCTGGTGACAGAAGGCAATATAGAAGCCACGACTAGTGGCTGCTGGCCCACATTGAGAGTGGAGGGGTGGGTGAGGAAAAACAGAAGTACACATACCTCTTCACGGCCGTGTCTCCTCCGTCGTCTCTCTGCGTCTCTTCCCGACGAGCCCGGCTCAAGCAGAAGCAGGAAGCATACAGGCTCCCCAAAGCAAATCGCAAGGCTGCTGTCTGCAGCGTTGTGATTGGTCTGAGCGCACTCACCTTGTGAATTCCGATAGAAGCCCATGTTCTGGTGTGAACCTGGGCTTCTATGGGAATTCTCTATGGCGTATTATCAAGCCCATTATTCCAGCTTTAGCGGCAGTTTTCTGCAGCTAAAACTCCGATAATGTTTAACGCCCTGTTTGATAATATGCCCCAGAGGGCGCTATTATGGAGTTATTCCTGGAGGACTGTCAGTGGTGCTGGAAAGGAAGGCATCATATTGGTACACTGTGGAACGGGTACACAGAGTGCCGGGCAAACCACCACAACCAGGAGCCACACCAGTACCTACAGTGACAAGACTGTTTTACTTCTGTGACAGAGAAGCCATACTACAAAAACCGAGGACACATGCCCCCCGGAGGGTAGACGGGAACAATGTACATATCTACCCTGACTCTGCCACCACAGCACAGGGGCAACGTGAGACATTCATGGGGTGAAGCAAAATCTGTGCTAGCTGGTTCTCCCATATGCCTTAATGTTCCTGGCAAAGCTCAGAATACCTGACAAAGGCACCGCAAATTTCTTCTTGTCCGCTGCAGAGGTATGGGACTGGTTGGAAAACTGTGATTACCCACTACTAGAGGAGACCACGCCACACACAACCGAGCGCTGGTATGAAAGAATGAGATGACGCAGACCCCAGAAATGTACCATTGTGTTTCCCACCAAGGACCAAGCCAAACTGGAAGAGAAAAAGTGGTGGTAATGATTCAGAGACAGATCCTCAGACCACAAACCTCTGGGAAGGCCTCACACAGGAGCAGGAAATGACTGACGAGGGGGGCTCACAACCTAGAGCCCAGGAGGACAGACATTCATCACCCAGGGTCACTCCATTTATAGCGGATGAGATATTATGACAAGGGAATACAGAAGATACTGACCTGATTGCCAGATGAGTGCCATTGGAGAAACCAACACACTGGGGCCCATTCCTTTGTGGGCCACAGCCCCAAATGGCAACAGAACATCATGCAGAGAAATAGATAGACACTGATGTGGCAAAAACTCAATACGTAGGGGCGACGGACATACCATAGACGGGAAGTTGTGCACAGGTTCATAAGTTAACATGCATGACACAATGCAGAAGAATAAAGGGGGAAAGCATGACCCAGGGGACTGACTGAAGGGAAAAAAGGAGGCCAGAATCACCAAATATGATGACCCATACACTAAACCTACTGACATGGAATGTCATCAGGCTGGGCAGCAAAATTAATAGGGGCCTAGTGACGAAAGTGTTGCTGCGGATATTGGCTTCCTCCAAGAAACACATATGACGGGAAAGTATGCAGTGGCAAGCCACGCAGGCCTTACCACAGGTTTGAGGGGCATTGTGATCCTAATTAGGAAAGCAACACACTTCCATGTCACCAGAACGTGTACAGACGACCTGGGCCTTTGCAATGCAACACTGAGAGAATATGATGGAGTGAAACGTTAGCACTCATAAATGCACACGTGCTATACAATCTGATCACAGAACTGCCCCATGTACTAACTATACTGGGAGGGGACTTTAATATGACATTAATCACCGGACTTGACCACACCGCAGACAGACTGGCTACCCGCACTAGAATGGGAAGCTACACTCCTTTACGCATGTACAAGGCATGGGGGACATTTGAAGGATGCTACATGGCTCATGGGGATGTAGTCCTATTACTGAGGGGCTCATAACACCCACTCCTGCATCGATTACCTCTTCACACCGAAGACAAGAATCCATAGATTCGCGGAGGCAGAATACATGGTGTGGGGAATCTCTGGTTCAACTTGCGGTGAGTGCACAGCCTATGGTTGTAACTGAAACTTACTCCTTTTACTGGGTTAACTGGTATTTTAATTTGGTTTAGTTAGAGTGCTCCTTAGAGTGATGCGTCCGTCTCTTCGCATCCGTGAAATATTTAAACATATAGCGCACAACCAACAATGCATCAAACAATTACTCTACCTTCTTAAAAGAGAAACAAACCAGAAACTCCATGCCAGTACATTGGTTAAATACCACTAGCCTCACGCATTCCCAGAGGTCTACGAATAGCACTCAAACCTTCTCTATGTAAAAAGTCTAAAGCGTTCCAAGAAAAATGGTATGCCATTTTAAATAAATGTAGCCTGGACCTTATTCTGCTTATAGTGGAGGAACTATCAGGAATTTTGTTTGATCTTAACAACGAGATTAAAGAAATGAAAAAGGAATTAAATGAAATGGTCACCGTTGAGGAATGGTCCAAAATATGGTCCAAAATATTGGAGGATATTAAAACACAATTAGACAGACACTCAAAAGGGATTAATGAAAGGAAGATACGAAAGTTTAAGTGTGGCACCTTGGACTACAAACTTGGGGAGGTGTACACATGGGCGGAAGTATATGCTCAACGCAGACGTAACAAACCATATAGCCAACAGACAGACACATCATACTCAGGAAGCGACTCATCAACCAGATTAAAAAAAAAAAACGAATGTCAACATACCATGCGCTTTTTCTAAACAATCAGAACAACCAGGACAAATTCAATCTTCATCAAACACTACCACCACGACAGAACCTTTTTTAGAATATGGCCAAGACGAAAGCCCAGACCCAGGAGGGGCAACAACAAAAGAAATAGAGAAGGAGCCACCAAGTCAGAATACCAGAAACATCACTGTTCAGAAAAAGAACAAAAAGAACACTTAGTCATTAACATATCAAATTACAACTTGTTACCACACGAGATGAAATTATTAGAAAAGGGAACATCATTCATACCGACAAGTAACACCAATTGGAAATGGAAGTGAACACTTTCAAATTCACTAGAAAATTGAGACTAAGAATTTTTTTTTGATAACACTTTGTCACCGTCCTCAGAAACCAAAGTGGATCAACTTATGGGGCTACGACCACAAAGTAACTATCAAGCACCTATAAGCCATAAGAGTATAGACATGTTTGAAAACCTCGTAAAAAAGGATTTGTTGAAACTGAACTATCGTAAACAATACCAAAGGAATGTAACACAAAAAGATCTGGATACCCTGAAAAGTGTATAAAAGCTGATAAGGGAGGAGCCTTGGTAATTGTTAATAAAGAGATTTATGAGAAGAAGATGCATGAACAGATCAATGATAAAGAAACATACATGAGACTCGAGGGCAATCCCACTACTATATTCAAACAGAGGCTGATGGATATTGTAAATACAGCAGTAGACAAAGGCATCATTAACGACAGAACGAGAAGGTACTTACTTAAAGACAACCCAAAGAGCCCCACTATATACTTGATGCCTAAAAAATACATAAGAGCGTGGAAGACCCCCCATTCAGACCAATTGTGTCCACTAGAGGATCCTTATATGAAACAGTAGGAACATTCTTGGACAAATATTTGCAGCCTATGGTCAAAACTATGACCAGTTACATAAAAGATACCACAGATTTTCTGTTAAAACTATTGTCTATAAAATTGAACAACACTAAGGAGCTACTATTATGCACGGCGGATGTGCGAGCGTTATACACCTCTATCACACATGTCGGAGGTATAGAAGTGATGGAAACAGCGATACTGAACTCAAACATTGAATCAGCCATGCAGAAATTCCTAATGGAACTGGTTCTTTATACACTGTATCACAGTTATTTTGAACATGAACAAACATGGTACCAACAACTATCGGGAACCTCGACGGGGAATTGTGCGGCACCCCCATATGCCAACATCTATATGAAGCAATATGAGGAAGCCAATATTTATGCAGACCCAGAATGGATGAACAATATTGTAATGATGGTACGTTATATAGATTAAGTATTTATCTTATGGAATAACACCAGAAACAAGTTACAAACAGCTCTAGAAAAACTAAATGAGAAAGATGAACGCTTCCAATTTACATGGGACATTCAAGACACACAGATCACCTTTTTGGATGTACAGATTACACTGACACCGACTGGCAATGAAACAGATTTGTTCCACAAACAAACCGACAGGAACAATACCCTTCATTGTTCAAGTTTTCATCAACCATCACTAAAAAGGTTCCTACCATATTCACAAATGGTGCGAGCTAAATGAATTGTATCTAACAAAAACCAAGCAATTGCACGAATTAAACAGATGGATAATAGATTCGTTAAAAGAGGATACTCCCAAACCTTAATCAAACAAACTCAGGATCAAGTGATGAAGGTTCCAAGGAAGAAACTATTAAAGAGAACAGAGAAACGGGAAGACACCCGAATGGTGCTAGTATCAAAGTACTCTACTTTGAGTTCTAATTTCAAAAGAATTATCCTTAGGCATTGGCCTATTCTCACCATGGAACCAGACTTCAACTCAATTTTTAATCATCCACCTATTTTTGCCTACACAAGAAATAAGAACATGAGAGAAATATTGATGACGGAAACAGCAGAAACACAGGAATATAAGGGCACACGCCCGTGTGCAAATTGCAGTAATTGCAACAACGTAATGAAGGGAAATGTGATAACCCATCCCATGAAAGGATTTGACCTCAGACTGAAAGTTAACGCCACGTGCGATACTATGAATGTTATCTATATGATCAAATGCCCATGTGGCCAAGCATATGTTGGCAAAACTGAAAGGAAAATCAAGACGCGAATCAATGAACATAAGTCCAACAAAAGAACAAAAAATGACAAATCATCCATTGCAATACATTTTAATGAACATCAACACCACATTTCCCAACTAAAGTTTGTGGTATTGGAGACAGTAACGAAAAAAGAAGAAAGGGATAACACTAAATATATGTTACAAAGGGAAAATACCTGGATTTATAAACTTAACTTGATGAAGCCGTTCGGATTGAATGATCGGGTGGAATATGCTTGCTATCTGTAATTAACCCATTATGTAATCAGCCCACTATGTTACTCAGCCAGCAGGGACATGATGCACTTGCTTCATAATTTTGTGTAGGAATTGCACCTAGCTGGGAATAATCACTTTTTTGCGCGATCTTTCAATTGAAGGGTCAATTTTTTATTCACAAGTCTAACTTTATTGATAGACTACGGGGCAGAAAGACGCCTATACGTTTAGTCCTTCATTTAGCTTACCAACCGATTTTGGTTTTTGGTCCGCCGTTTATGTTTATTTTAAGGTGTGTTCCGTTACCATTGACAGAATCAGCCGCGATGATGGCGACTCGTAGAATCCTAAATTGAAAATCTTGAAAGAGAATTCTCAAGTAAGTCGGCAGGATGCCGCGGAGCATTTTTGTGACATTCCTTTTTAGTTTGGGGTATTACGTTGTTTGTTTAAGACCATACATGCAACCAGTGCTTTACACGTTGTACATTTTTTACAGATCAGATATTAGATACGCGAGATGGCAACCTACACGTAAGCGTTTTCACACTTACTTTCGACACATGGGGTGAAGGTTTTACTCTCAGTACGACTTTTTCACACGCCAAGCGGGGTTGTTTGTTTATATATTTAAGACACACGGTTCACTAGAAACTAAAGCACGATAGGATAACAGAATGACTTGTATATATAATATGACATTGTGTTGCTACATACCTATGCTATATCCTTATGTTTTCAGAGCTCCCAGATGAAGAGTAATTATACCCGAAATGCATTGGAGCAAAGTATAAAAAGAGGCAAGAATTCAAATGTATTATAATGAAGTGAAAACAACAACATTAAAACACAACAATTATTTTCTAAAGATGAAATAAATGAATGTATGAAACTAAAGCGAGTGGAGTCCTATCATTGGAACCCAAGGTGTGCCCTATAAGAGGAGGCTCCCAACTTGGTGGTTGCGCGCTATATGTGAGGAATCTCTGACCATTCACCACTAAGTGTCCGCCAAGACACCTGGAAACCAAGGAGGAGGGGAGAAGCGCGACATGCCACTTCTCTAACTTGATGGAGATAGACTGCCTACAGAAGGCCTCCAAAAATGACTACAAAGACATCAATAACATCCATGCTTTGGTAGTCCAACAAGGCCATAATACGAGGAGAGATAATATCAGAATAGGTGAGGAACAAACACAAAAGGAATGCCCAATGCAACAAAATAGAGGGGGAACTCCTGTAACTAGAGAGGGACTATCTCAAGAGGAGTACCGGGTATTGATCTTTGAGAGGCTTACGCGAACCTACGTATAATAGAAACACATTTACAAAGTAGGCAATAAGGCTGGCAAAATCTTAGCACGACTCAGATCCAGGGAGTGAGAAAGAAAAACGACATTTCCATGATAATAACCCCAAATGGCATATATAGTCTATCCGTGGAGTTCCTAAAAAGTATGGCCAGTGAGATAGTGCCTCCACTACACAACATGTTCACTGAGACTCATCAGAAAAGAATACTTCCCGGAGACCTATACACGGCAACAATAGTACTCATACCCAAGGCAGGGAAAACCAGAGAGCACCGGGACTCATACCGGCCCATCTCGCTCCTTTACTCCGACACAAAAAAAATTAGCCTAGGCCATGGCAAATCGCGAGGGACAGAGTATTACTGGACTTGATACACCGAGACCAAAACAGCTTCCGATGTCCACGAAGCTCAAACTACGATGCCTATAAAATAACATGGTGGCAGAGAAACCCCTAGGAGAACCACTGGATGTGGCATACCAGTGTGTGATCAAATCATTCAATTCACTGGCATGGGATTTTCTCTTTGAAATCGTCTGGAAAATGGGTATCAGACCTACATTCTTGAAATGTGTATGGCTACTCTACACAAACTCGAGGGCATGCGTTTAAGTCAGTGGAGTCATATCCCAAGAGTGCCCGATGCAGCGGGAACCAGGCATGGATGCCCCCTGTGAGTAGGTGCCTCTTTTGCATGGTTAGCCCCCACTTTTGGCCTGGTTTTAATGTGGTTTCGAATGTAGTGCACAGGGTCCCTGCTAAACAGCTCCCCTGGGCCAGTGCTCCTTCCCTAAAACAAACCCCAAATTGGTACTCCTGCCCCCTGTAACTCCCTGGTAAATGGTACCCTGGGTACCTAGGGCCTGGAAACTAAAGAGGGTCATTTAGGTCCCCCCTCACTGGGACCATGCCACTGTCCTTGCAGCCTGCATTTCACTGTGAGGGAAAGAAAGACACAGTCGACATGGCACCCTGCCTGGGTGCCATGCCAGCGAGCACTGTCTGACAGTATAGGTAAGAAACCCCTCTAGCAGGCCTCACAGCCCTAAGGCAGTGTGCACTATACTCCAGGTGAGGGCATATCTGCCTGAGTGCATGTGCCCCTACAATATTGGGCACGATTCCCAATATTGTAAGGGCCAGTGAAGCCATAGAGAGTACATGGGCTAGGAACTCGACCACTTGAGTTCCACAGTGCCATGATGGCTTTACTGAATATAGGAGTGTTTGGTACCAAACCACTCCTCTCAATAAATCCACACTGATGCCAGTGTGGGATTTATTGGACCATGTACGCAGAGCAGCTCCCTGAAACACTACCAGCCCTGGTGTTGTCTCCAACCTCCTGCAGGCAGCCAGTCACCACCAGACATGTTTCTGGACCCCTGGGTAGAGACCCCCTACTCTCTGGGACCAGAAACAATGCGCATCCTGGGCAGAGGTGTCATGCCTCCTCCACCAGGATGGGTCAGTGCTCGAAGAGGGAAGCTGCAATGGCCTTCCTTTTTTGTAATGCGACCCCCAGCCCCTGCTGCTACCAGCAGATGCCAGTCCCTAGCTTAAACCCCCTACTTTGGGCAGGAAAACTGGTGGGAACATTCAAAAAGCTAGGAGGTGTGCCCACCTCTGCCATCTGCACCCCTAAGGTGGGGGGAAGTGAGGTGAAGCATACCTTTCAATCCCCGCCTTCTTGAGGAGGATGGCATAATAGAGGGTGTAGCAACCTCAGGTAAGGTGCCCATTGGCCCTATCTGTTACTCCTCTAAAATGCCTCCTAAATTTAGTATTTAGGGGGCTCCCCAGACCTGACTCTCAGAACAACGATGAACTAAGAAGCAAGAACATGACCCTGCAGAGAAGCCAGAAGATGACAACTGCCTTGGCCCCAGCCCTACCGGCCTCTCTCCAGCTTCTGCAAACCTGCGACCGGTCTTGCAACCAGGGATCTCTGAAACCCTTCGACAAAGACTCCAATCTCCTGTGGACGTCGGTCCTGTCCAAGAAGAAACAAACTCCAAGAGCCGCCACAGGAAAGACCGACCATGGTCGACACGCCTCCCTGCTGCAAAATAACTACAAGAACCACCAGAGTTGTGGACTGACACTGGTGTCGATATGAATACCGAAGATCTCCCAAAGACCACAGTGGTAGATGACAAGCACTTGTGTTGACGCAATTCTACTCTGCCTGAAGAATGCCATGCAACAGGACAACCTCCACGTCCTTGAGTGATACTCTCCGCCCCATGACCCGAGCTACTCATAGCTCCGGGCCTGAGAGCCTGTACTCTACTGCTAGTGGCCCTGCCATTCACCTCCTGCACCCCCTGACTGCGATCTGTCCAAGATGATCCGATGATGGCGGACCTCCATCCAAGCTACAGCCATCAACCGCAAGCGACCGTGACAGAAACTGTGTTGGCCGCCTGTTCAAACCTATCCCACTCATCGCCCCTCCGACTGCGAGGGTAACAGATTATTGCTGGTATCGACTGCTGTGACAAAGATACTGAAATCCGCACCGCACGAGTGCCCAAGTCCCCCAGGACCGTCCCTGCACTCCGTGTGGGTCTGACCACCCAAAGACTGGAACTGTAAGTTGTATACTCACTAGATACATCCCTCAATTGATTCCCTACAAAGGAAACTATTTGAATATTTCACTGTCTATTTTTGAACGTGAAAGGTACGTTTACATGAAATGTACTTACCTTAGCAATAAAGACTTGGTCTTAAAATACAAAGTTCGTTTTTTCGTTTGAAAAGCTTTATTTCGGTACATTGACCACAAAAGCATCACAAAGGTTAAAAAAACATATATCATTATCACAGTAATTAACTACATTAGTACAATTTTGCATCCAGTCGCCATTATGGTCAATAATTATACACAGGGAGAAAAATTAAGAACATTACTAAAAGCCACAGTCGGTAATAAAATAGTTTTTAAAAACAAGAGGGAATACTCTCTTTTCTTTAAAAAAAAATCACAGTTAAAAATTAGTTACCGTAGGTCATTTTAAAAGTATTAGTAAGCCTGGGCAGACCGTGCACTAAAATACAAAGTATAATTTTATACAATTGGTCTAGATCTTCTTCTTGAGTTGTGTGTCCATTACTGATCATGTGTGTGCAATAAATGACTTATACTTCTCTGTGTTAGACCTAAGGCTGCTCGACCACACTATCACTACAAGAGCACTTTGGGTTTTGCAATGAGCCCTGTACACTTTTGGGGAACGACTGGACTCTGTGCATGGTATTACCACATAGTGATAATATCACTTACAGAGCCTGCTTCCTACACCCTCTGCCACAGATGCTGTTCGAGCTGGCAATAGAGGGACAGGCAGAATGGATGGGAGTAGATGCCCCACCCTTTTTGGTTCTTCCAAATAAGGGACGTCAGGACCATTTTGGGGATGGACATGTACACCCACGTGGGAGAAGCTGTACGCGGATGACATCTTGCTCTACCTTACACAGCCGGATTTCTCCCGGGCAAGGGTGGGTGAGATATAAAAAATATATGGGAAATACTCAGGATTAAGTATCAACTGGGACACATCTCCACTGTTCCCAATGGGCAGCAGGAAACCACTGCCGCCGTCTTCTCCCATGACCTTAAAGAGCGAGAGTGACTACTTTAAATACCTGGGACTGTGGATAGTCACCGACGAGAAAACGTACTCTCCCCAACTCAATATTCTGGAGGCAGACCTCAAAGCACCGAAGAACACTTCAGCTCTCCCTGATGAGCCAGGCGCACTATTTAAAATGATTGCGCTACCCAGATTTACGTGCACACTACATACCAGCCCATGCATTATACCAAGAACCTTCCTCCAGATAAACAATAGGCTACTACGATCCCTGCTATGGTTGGACGGTTTGCAATGAGTAGCGCTTTCCACACACCGACTCTTGGTGTTCGAAGGGGGCATACCACTCCCTAATGTCCAGAAATACTACAAGGTGGCTCAAGCCAATGTAGTAAACGAATGGGCATTTGCCCCGCTGGATGACCCAGCATTCATACTGGACCGAGTGATGCTGGGCACGAAGGGCTACACCCACGCCCTCTATAGCGGTAGAATGGCGACCGATGCACCACCGGCGACTGTCTCTATGGTCACTATCTGGCTTAGATTACTGAGAGAAATGGGATGGATAAGAGACTGGCATTAAAGACTACTGGGCCTGGTCACCACACTACAGCAGTTCAGAAAATGGGACCTAATTGGACTACCCAAGGGGATGTATGGGATGCGAACGGCATAATGCCCTTTGAACACCCGAGGAAGGAATATGGCATGTCAACCAAACAGATGTTTAACTACCTGCGGCCATGCCGCGCACTGCAGGCTCAGACCCTCCCACAGAGGAGACTGTGGAGGACTCCCCTCTGGAACGACGATTACTGGACGAACTAAGAACCTCCAATGCCATTTCCCTGACATACAGTACGCTCATGACCAGCACACAGGGAGACTTAAGTAAACTTAAGGCACCATGGCGGACAGATGTAGGAGACATGGACGATGCTGACGGGAGAGGCACCCTACATTTCCACAGAGAAGTAGCGATACAGGCGCTCATCCACCTGATCAAAATCAAAATACCACACAGGATTTACTATACTAGAACATTTCTACACAAAATAGGAAGGGCTGCAGATGACCGGTGCTTATGGTCCAGCGGCCAACAGGGGTCCTTCCTCCACACAATATGGGACAACCCATGACTAGAGCCATTCTGGACAGGGGTGCGGACCAGGCATCAAGCCGCAGTGGGCATATTTATAGAGGGGCAGGTGACACTGGTTCTGCTGGTCATGTGGGAGGCCTCGGACGTGACTTCATACACAAAGATCCTGGTCAATCTGGGATTCCTACTGGCCAAAAAGGGAAATCATGAGAGAGTGGGTGAGCCAGGATCTGCCATGGGTGCAAGACTGGGAGAAGGAAATGCAGAGGTGCAGAGCTCTGGAAAAATTGGTATATAAGGGGTACGGGACGCCCTCTGGAACTTGGGAATATATGGACATCTGGGGCACAGAAGAGTGCTAGTCGAGACCACCAGGGGGTGGATAACAGAACGTGGAGGTCCGTAAGAAGGATAAGTTATGCTAAGGACCGCCAGGAACCGCTGGAGGCTGCACACTCGCGAGGAGGTGGGCCAAAGCCCAGAGACTAACATGAAGGGCCAGCAGAGAGACTACAACTTGACCCCGGGTTGGAGGGGAATGATGGGGGAGGGGGGTAGCCTGTGCAAGTAATGAGTTAGCTTAATTTGTTGAAAAAAAATGTCTGGCTTTAAGCTATGCTTTTTAGGTACTAACACTGTTGCGCCTGTAAATTCAATAAACGTAATTCAAAAAAAGAAAATGCTAATATTGACACATATTTAGGAATAATTATGGGCCATATGCATCATGCAAATTCGCAATCGCAAAGGCCGAAATTCGCAGAATTTCGGCCTTTGTGAATGTGAATTTGCTAAATGGAATGTATGAAGCAAAACTGGTGCAAAATAAGGAATCACAAAATTTGCGATTCCTTATTTTGCAATTGCATTTAAGGAATAGCAAATTTTGCAATTCCTTAAATCCAATGTATGTAGCAAAAAAAATTAGGAAAATGCCCTTAAGGAATCGCAAATTACCACCAACTTCTAGTTGGTGGTAAGTTGCGAATTCCTTGAAAAATGCACATTATTGCATTTTTCAAAGTGCCATGTGACGCACATACATGCCCTTAGGGCATGTATGTGCGCCACATGTGCATCCATGCATATTTCAGGGGTGCAACAGGGTGTCCTTTGGACACCCCTGCACCCTTGAAATTATTCTCAATTTGCGGTTAGCAAATTGCGAATCGCAAATTGAGAATAACTTCCCATTCATTCCTATGGGCCTCCTGGCTCATAGAAATGAATGGGAAAGTATTCCTTAATTGCGATTCGCAATTTGCTAATCGCAATTAGGGAATTTTGAGGAATCACAAAAAAAATGTGATTTTGTACATACATACCCATTTGCGATTCTCAAATAGCGATTTCTTAAAAATCGCTATTTGAGAATCGCAAATGGGTATCTTGATACTTATGGCCTAAGTGATCTAAAAAAGGAAACCTCAACAATTTAAAAAACAAGAGACACCCAATAACTCACTGTTTAAAATAAGTGACCTTTATGATTTTATAATACTAAAGGGTCACATCCACGTGGAGGGGAGGCTGAGCAGAATATGGCAGGCGGGGAGCAGAGGCAAACAAGCAAGGTTACTGGTGTTGAAGACTGTGAACAAGCGATTTTGCATGTTACTGGAAAAAATAAGTTTAAGGATCAGATAGAGGCAGTAAGGGTGTTGTTAAAAGAAGGGAGGTTTCACAGGTAGATCTCTTCATGGTAAGAGGGTTAAAAAAGCCAACAATATTTATAACAAAATGGGTCATTAGGAAAGCAAATGGTTTTGATAACATAAATATGTCATATATGTATTTTATGTTTACACTTTATATTTTAAATAATTTTCAGCAGTATTCATTTTGTCAATATTTCTTCATTTTTTTTATTTAATGTGTGAAGTTTCATTTCATGCACCTACTTCGCCTTTAAGTGGGAAAGTCCGCTTAAGGCAATATTCTCCTCCATTGATATCTTCTTTGCAATTTACTAAATTAATCTAAAAAGTACTGTAAGTGTCTGATTTTTCTAGAAAATTGGACTGTTGAATAAGGTCTATTACCAATTTGAGTTAACCCTGGTGACAGAAGGCAATATAGAAGCCACGCCTAGTGGCTGCTGGCCCACATTGAGAGTGGAGGGGTGGGTGAGGAAAAACAGAAGTACACATACCTCTTCACGGCCGTGTCTCCTCCGTCGTCTCTCTGCGTCTCTTCCCGACGAGCCCGGCTCAAGCAGAAGCAGGAAGCATACAGGCTCCCCAAAGCAAATCGCAAGGCTGCTGTCTGCAGCGTTGTGATTGGTCTGAGCGCACTAGTTCAGCGCTGAGACAGGGAGTGGAAGCCTGTGCATGTTCTTCACCCAGGCAGTGCAATACAGCCTAATGGAGAGCATGATAATTGCGCATGACTGTTTGGCCAGCCCAAGACGGCTGACTAACTTGTTATGCGCACTTAAAGAGCACCCACCACTTTTACCCCTGCTCTGTGCGCAGAGCAGCCCAGCCCAACCCGCAAAACTGCCTCAGCAGGGAAAAATAGAATGATAACATTGTGTTGTTATCATTATATTTTTCCTTTTTTACACTGCTGAAAAGCAGTGGGGTGACGCTCCTCCACCTTAGTGGAGGAGCCGCCACTGGCAATGACATAACTAAAAATAATGAATTCATCAGCTTCTTTTCGTGCTTCTTTTTGATTGTGTTCCTGATTTTGTTTCTTTTTCATTCCAAAGTAAATGTTATTTGCCAAATGTTATGTTATGTGTATTTGTAAAGTACACTATCACTGCGAGGTTACGTTTGCGCTGAGCAGGTGTGTGCGCCTAGCCCTGGCTGGTGTAGGTCAGTTAAATGAAAATCCAGGATCAGAGGATGAGGAAAATGCTCTGAGGTGAAGTGTAAAGTTGTTCCATACTTTAGGAGCAATGTAAGAGAATGCCGTCCTACTGACCTGGTTCTGTGTATGCATGGAATGTGTGAGAGTATAAGTCCTTTGAAGTGGAGGTGTGTGAGTGGTTGGTGGAAGTAGAGGCCACTGTTAAGGTTATATAGTGCCATACATGTGTGAAAGGAGTTTTAAATGAGTGTGTTTGTGTATAAGGAGCCAGTGGAGCACCCTGAGGTGTGGTGTGATATGAGTTCTGTGTAGGAGGTTGAGGATGAGTCTGGCTGCTGTTTTCTGGATGGTTTTTAGTGTTCTGGTGAGTTGCTTGGTGATCCCAGTGTAGAGGTTGCTCCCGTAGTACAACTTGCTGGTGACTAAGGCATAAGTGGGGATTTTTCTGGTGTTGCTTGGGAGCCATTTGAAGATCTTCCTCATCGATTCATAGTGTGGAAGTAGGGGATGTAGTGACTGCATTGACTTGTGCGATCATGTCTAGTTTGCTGTCGATGACGATTCTGACGTTGCTGGCATGGGTTCGAGTTCGGCCGGCCACAATTTGGAGTCCCATTACAAGGAGTTTTTACTGATGATCAATACTTCTGTCTTGTTGGTGTTGAACTTGAGACAGTTCGCTTTCATCCAAGTAGCAACTTCGGTTATGCAGGCAGTGAACTTGTTTCTTGTGTTGGGGGGTCATGTCTGAGAAGGAGAGTATGAGATGCCTGTCATCCGCGCAGGTAAGGATGTTGATGTCATGTACACAGATGGTGTTTCTCCAGACTGATCCCTTATGCGTTGAAGAGGGTGGGGCTGAGTGATGAACCTTAAGGCAATCTGCAGATGAACTTGCAGGCTTCTGAGGAGTAAGGTGACAGGCTTATGTTCTATCCCTTTAGAAAGAGCAGATACAGCAGAGAGCGGTTCCTTGGATGCCAACCTCATGCTTACGCCTGCTGAGAATGGGTTATGAAACTGTGTCAAATTCGGCAGAAAGGTACAAAAGAATGAGGGCGGTGATGTCTCTCTTGTTAAGTATCATATGGATATTGTCTGTGGCTGTGATTAGTGCTGTTTCTCTACTGTGGTTGGGCTTGTTTGACTTCTTCTTTTGAAGACAGTTTGTGGGAAATCCAGTGATGTCCCTTTCTGTGCAGATGGATGATGGGAAATTATTTTCTCTTGTTTGGCTCATTCTTTTAAACACGGTTTTGGAGGCAAACCAGTGATGTCACTTCCTGTGCAGATGGACGATGGAAAATCCATTTATGTCACTTCATGTACAAATGGATGCTAGGAAATAAATTCCTCTTGTTTGGCTTCTTCTTTTAAAGACGGTTTTGGCTGCAAACCAAAGATGTCACCTTCTGTGCTGATGGATGATGGCATATCCAGTGATGGCGCTCTCTGTGTAGTTGGATGATGGGAATTGTGGTCCTTTTGCTTGGTTTCTTCTTTTAAAGAAGGTTTTGGCTCGAAACCAGTGATGTCATTTCCTGTGCAGAGGGATCATGGGAAATACAGTGTTGGCACTACCAGTACAGATGTGTAGCTCTTTCTTTACTTGTAATATGGTATGAAAAAGCAATTTGAGGAGGGGAAAAAAGTGATAGGTTGAATGCCTGAATTAATCTCAGCCACTAGTCATTACTGAAGGCCACCTGCCAGTCAATAGTTTTTTTTATCCCTATGCCATTCCAAAAAGGGTGCAACCTTATGTAAATCCAACTTGGCCCTGTCCAGAAGAAACAATTGGCCCCAAACTGCCCAGCCAAGGTCTTTCTGAACAGGAACAGGATATTTGGCTCTGCTTTGTAAACACATTAGATGCAACAACTAAGATTGTTTTATATTTTGTTATCTGATAGAGATTTCTAGCCACAGTTTCCTTACCTTAGAATTAACCGCAGGAATCAGACTAGATCCGGAAATCTTTTCATGACCAGTACCTCTGCATGCTGGTAGGTGGCACTGTTTGGCTCCACATAGCGTCGTCGGTGTTGTCCCCACCAGAAGTGACGTGTGCAGTACCTATGTAGGTGCCACCCTTGCGTTCTGATGTCAGTTCTGTTTTTTCCGTGCCAGTCAGTGCAGATCTGGGGGGAGCTATCCCGGTCACTTTTTGATTTTTCATTTTTCAACCCTTTTGTGGAAGAGTTTTGAGACATTGTCTTCTTGTGTGGCAGGGGATGTTCATGAGGAAGGCTAGTTTCAAGCCCTGTGGCACCTGTGACTGACAGATGTCAGTGACTTACCTACACCTTGTCAGCCTTTGCTGTCTCGAGCACGACCACAACACCAAGATCTGTGTCGATTGTTGTCTCATACACCCCAAGACCTTGAGTGCCACTAGGATCCCTTGAATGGATCCGGACCCGCGCTAGTCATGCCATCTCAACCTTCCCCAGCACCAGCTCCACTGCTGACGTCCCTGGCTCTGCTGGTCCCATAGTCATCCCCCATTCTGACATGGAGCTGCATGGGTGTCTTCCGACTCCGGCGCTGGCTGGAGCTTTTCCACCCAGGTTGCAGCCTGTGCCGTAGTGCTTTAGGCTAGAACTTGAGGGTGATTGGGAGGGGCCACTGGACCATGATGAATACCAGCCTTTAGATGTCACCGAGGTCACCTGGTGTGATGATTTGGCAGATGTCAGTGAACTGGACACAGATCCAGATACTGGCTTGGTCTCTCCTCCTACCTTGACTATGGAGGAGGGAGCTTCCTTTGCTAAACTGGTGAGGAGAACAGTGAGGTACTTGACCTTCAGCTACCTTTTCTGGCTGTCAGGATGAACATCTTGATGAAGGTGCTTCAGCCTAGAGTCACTCCATCCAAATCCCTTCTCCCATTTAAGGCAACATTCACAGACGTTGTACTCAGGGCCTGGTCCAAGCTCTATGCAGGGGCTGCTGTGAAAAGGGCAATTGACCGCCACCATTGCCCCACCCCAGGGGACCCCCATTTCCTCACCAAGCTCCCCACCTCATGGAGCTTGGTGGTCCAAGCCTCCAATTTCAGAGTAAATCCTTTTGCATTCCCTACCACTCCAATGGACAGGGAATCGAAGATTCTGGATACCTTGGGATAGATGTTTTCTTCCGCCAGCCTGACACTGTGGTTGGTGAACACTACACACCTTTGGGGCTGATATTCCCAGTCGCTCTAAAACTTAGTTGCACTGGTGCTGTCTATGGTCTCCGAAGAGGTCCAAGCAATACTCTCCCAAGCTATTGCTGATGAGAGAGAGGCAGTTCGCCATGCACTGTGTGCTGGATACAAGTGACTCACTAGGCAGAGTGGTTTCATTGTTGGTGGCCCTTAGGTGCCACACCTAGTTGAGAACTTCTGACTTGTCAGGGAATGTCCAGGCCGCGCTTATGGGCATCCTCTTCGATGGTTGGACTCAGCGCTGGAATGCTACAAAGGACAGCAGGGCTGCAGTCAGGTCCTTGGATCTTTTCATGGCCCCTCGCCAACCCCAGTCCACCTTTTGCTCCTTTCGTGGCTACTGATGGGGCTTCCAGTCGCGTCTCTAGCCCCTCAGCCACCATGGCCTAGAGGCTTCCCAGCCCTTGCGTGGTCGAGGATGCAGTAGCCACAGACTTCATGGGTTAGGTAGTCAGATGTCGAGCCAGTCCACCAGCTCTCAGGCAGCCGCAGCCTCCAAGCCTCTTTAGTTTGCCCTCTGGCCATCATGTGCATACAGTGGGAGGCAGGATATGCCATCACCAGCCCCAATGTAGGTCGATAACATCTGACTGCTGGCTTCTCCAAATTGTCCAAAGAGCTACTCCCTCCCCTTTATGACTACCCCTCCCCCAGGCCACCTGCTTGCAACAGGCTGATTGAGGACACCATCTCATTACTCCGCCAGGAAGTGACAGCTATCTTGGCTAAGGAAGCCATAGAGAGGGTGCCGGCATCAGAAGTAGGTTGTGGTTGTTATTCATGATACTTTCTGGTGCCCAAGAAGGACAGTGCCTTTGTTTCTATCATAGACATGAACCCTCTCAATTTCTTCCTGAAAAAGGAGACATTCACAATGCTCATGCTCGCTCAAGACCTGCCTGCCCTGAAGACTAGATGGTAGCGTTGGACTTGCAAGACACATTCTTCAGCATTCCTGTCCTGCCAGCCCACAGACATTACCTGTGGTTTAAGGTAGACCACGAGCACTTTCATTTTGCTGTGCTCCCCTTTGGCCTTACTAGCACCCCTCGGGTGTTCACCAAAGTGGTTGCAGCTCATCTTTGGAGATCAGGGGTACCCGTCTTCTTCTATCGCAATGACGGACTGTTGAAGGCAAGCTCGCCCCAGGCGGTCGTCTTCCACCTCCAGACTACAGCGGACCTTCAACACTTGCTGGGTTCACTATCAACGTGACAAAGTCACGCTTGATCCCTTCTCGTACACCAAAGCTGTTCAGTACACTGTGCAGTTTCTAGCTTATCCTCTTGAACAGCAATTCCAGAATATTCAGGCTATGTTAAGGATATTTCAGCCTCTATCCTGGGTTTCAGTGAAACTGAGTCTGAAGCTGCTTGGTCTCATGGCCTCTTGCATCCTGCTAGTGATGCATGCTTGTTGGCAAATGCGGATGCTGCAGTGGTACTTGAAGTTCCAGAGGGCGCAGCAACAGGGAAATCTCTCTGACATGGTCCAGATCTCAGAGGGTACTGCAAATGATCTGCAGTGCTTGCTTACAGACCGCGATTGGGTCAGCGGCAGACTCCTCTCCCTTCCCTAACTAAATCTGACGGTAGTGGCAGGTACGTTACTCCTGAGATGGAGTGGTCATCTGGGAGAGGTGGAGATCAAAGGACTCTGGTCTCTGGCAGAATCCTGACTCGACATCCACCTGTTGGGAGCTCTGTGTGATCCGAATGATATTGAAAACCTTTGTACCCTTCTTAAAAGAAAGACTAGTGCAGGTGTTCGTGGACAACACCTCCTCAATGTGGTAAAGCAACAGACAGGGCTGGGTGGAGCCATGGTCTCTTCGTCAGGAGGCTCTGCACTTCTGGACATGGCTGAAACGTCACAGCATTTTCCTGGTGGATCAACACTTGGCGGGCTCTCTGAACGCCAGGGCAGACTAACTCAGCTTAAGATGCCTAGTGGATTAAGAATGGCGTCTCCAACCGGAGGTGGTTCAAGGTCTCGCTCAGCAGTGTGGAGAGCCTTGGTTAGATATGTTTGCCACCACACAGAATGCGCAATGTCAGCAGTGCTGCTCAGAGAATCTTTTCATTTCGAGTGGAGCTTTGGCCTCCTTTACTCATTTCCTCCAATACCACTCCTGCCGAGAGTTCTCAAGAAGATCAGGAAAGACTGGGCCCATTTCATCCTTGCGGCTCCAGAATGGCCTCTGCAGTCTGGTATCCCCAGCTGTTCAGCATGCCCATCGCTTCTGCGATCAGGCTGGCCCTTGAGTAGGAACTTCTGTTGCAGCAGCAGCGGAGGGTTCCCCACCCGAACCTGTCAATGCTCTGCCTTCATGCGTGGAGATTGAAAGGCGACAGTTGACAGCTTTCTGCCCGGAGTCGGTAATGTAATCTTGGCAGCTCAACATCCCTCCACCAAGACGGTATACACAGGTCATTGGAACAAGTTTGTGGCATGGTGTACAGCCAAAGAGGTTAACCCTTTATCTGCATCCCTTTCCCAAATTATTTTGTTTATTCTTACTCTGGCTGGGGAGGGCTCTGCATTCGGCACAATGAATTGTTTTCTGTCTGCTATCTTTGCATTTTTGCAACTACCTGAAAAGCCTTTCCTCTTCAAATCCCCTATTGAAAATAGGTTAATAAAAGGTCTGCAACACATTTCCCCCACCTTCCTTTGTTATGCCTCAATGGGACCTTAACTTGGTTCTTACCTTTCTATTGTGCACTCCCTTTGAGCCATTTCATACCTGCCCTCTTTGGCACCTCACCAGCAAAATGGCCTTTCTGGTGGCAATTACATCTGCCAGGAGGGTCAGTGAACTGCAGGCACTGTCACCTCAACCTCTTTTAATCCCAAACAAACTGGTCTTTTGGACTAGAGCATCCTTCATGCCGAAGGTGATCTCCTCGTTCACTGTGCCTAACTTTAACACTGCCCCTCACCCCTTTAATGAAAGGCTAGACTCAAAAAGAGCGTTATCATTCTACCTTGATCACACACACCCATTCTAGGTGGGCGCTCAGCTCTTTGTGGGGTATGCCGGAGCCACGAAAGGGAAGGCCATGCAGAAACGAACTACCTCCTGGTGGATTGTGCACTGCATTAAGATCTGCTATGCATTATCCAAGAAGCAACATCCAGAGGGCTTGCATGCTCATTCCAACAGAGAAAAGGCTGCAACCACTGCATTAGCACACGGAGCTCCAGTCCTGGACATCTGCCAGGCTTCGACGTGGGCTTTGTTGCACACATTCACCAAGCACTACTGCCTGGACAGTCAGGTCCATCAAGACGGGTACTTTGTCCGTTCACTCCTGCTGGACTTTCGGGTCTAAATTGAGTTTGCAGACCCTCCTACAGGGAGGTATTGCCTGGGTATCTATTCTAAGGTAAGGAATCTGCAGCCAGAACTCTCTATCAGATGAACAAGTTACTTACCTTTGGTAACACCTTATCAGGTAGAGACTCTATCTAGCTGCAGATTCCTAACCAACCAACACCCCGTCCTCCCCACTCTGCAAATGAATTTGTAGGTACAGGGCTATTCCCTTTTCAGGGCCCCAGCTCCACACCCCAGTGGTCGTGTTCTTTGTAGCTCCACGATTCTGGCAAGGAATGTCGCGAAAAGAAACTGACATTAGCATGCTGTGGTGGTGCCTTTATAGGCACCGCACATGTCACTTCCAGCACGGATGATGTGGCGATGCCACACGGAGCTGAACAATGCCACCTACCAGCGTGCAGGGGTACTGCTCACGGTAAAAAATTGAGAACCAGTCCGACACCTGGGGATAATTCTAAGATAAGGAATCTGCGGCTAGATAGTCTCCTCCAGATAATGCGTTTCCGAAGGGAAGTAACGTGTTCATCTTGCTACAAGGGTAAGTGTGAGAAACATAGTTTACAATTTTCTTTAGAGAAGCAATCCACCCCCAGAACTAAAAGAGGACACCTTTCTTTTTTTGGTAAGGTATGTAATCTGTGGAGTTTTCATGTTATGTATTTCATATTTAGAATGTGTTAAATTGGAACTTTTGATTGTCACATGGTACCAGGACCAGAGACAGTTCTTTGTGTACTATTTTCTGTGCCTAGAATTAAAATTCAAGGTAAGCTTTATCCTAAATTAATTTATTCATGCACTTGGGCATGACGTGCTAAAGTTTGCTTCACATTAATTAAATGTATTATTGAGCTGCCTGACTTGGTGGAGATAATTGCTGTACTATCCCTGTGAGATATGTAAATCCTATAGAAAAATAGGAACATTCCTAACAATTATTTATTGTGCTTGAATTAGGGGCACGTTTGAATTTCAGGGGCTCCCAGCAGAAATTACCTATTAATTTGGTCAGGGTATGCTTTTAGCCTTAACAACAAGCAGAGGGCTGACGACTCGTTGTTCCAGTGCTCATCAGGAAGCCCCTTTATAGTTTTAGAGGAAAGGGAAATACTTATTGGTTGGAGACAAGCCCATCAGAGCTGAAGTGACCTTATTTTGGAAGCGGTCACCATTTTGAATCTTTCCCACCATGCATTGCACTGCTTAGTTAGTCAGTGGTCTGGTCCCTCTTAGTGTAAGCAGTGGAGATAGATCAGGCAGGGGTCCCACTAATAATGGAATTCATCACCTCCTTTTTTGATTAGACCTCTTAGCCCACTGGATGAGCTGAGATTAAGGCAGACACTTCGCAGATGCTTAGGAAGAAAAGACAAGCACCCACTTTGCTGTTTTGACCCGTACCAGGAAGACTAGTAGCTTCAGGCTTGCATCTCTGTTGTGGATTATACTGCCTAGAGAAGACCAAGATCGATAGGTTACTAAAGTCAACTGGCAACACCAAACACCCAGGGACAAGGCTGCATTCATTGAGGACCGCCTTTGTTTAATAGAAACATGACGTTTGACCCTCCAAAACAGACAGGAAAAAAATTAAAAATTATCAGCAAACCATCAAGGGTGAAATGGGTGCTGATTTCTTGGACAACTTGAAAGATTTATTTGGCCATCAGTTTGTTATTGTGAAATGCTGAAACTGCACAGGAGGCAGTGGGGGCATTTTTATTCAAGTATTGGTAGCAAAAGTGTAGGAACATTTAAGAAACATATTTGCAAAACATTGAAAAATAATGTGTCCACAATATCTGAAGAAACAATACCTTAAAGGGCCTGATGCATTATCCTAGGTACCAATGTTGATGGGAGCCATTTCTAACCAATACACTAAATTGAGATCATGTGAAATAATTACGGGTAGATCTATGATTCTTCTGCCCACTCCTGCGGTGTCTGTAGCTTGTCTTGATTGTCATTGGTCTCCAGATGGAAATCTTGAGATTCAGTTCTCTAAGTCTTGCCATGATCTAAGGCCCAGCGCTTAATGTTAAGCTTCACCAACGGAAATCAACATACTGTCTCAGGAGGTGAGGTTCACACCAGAACCTGCTCTTTACCAACACTGCTGGTAAATGCATGGGACTGCCCACCTGGATCTACACTTCACACTGTATGTGGACTACTGAACCCAAGGAGGCTGGAACCTCTAAACAGAGGTGCTCATGCCTCCTCAGGCACACTTCTGACATATCAGCAAGAGGCAGTCCCTCCTCTTACCACCATCTAGGGTCTGGCTGCAACCCTGGTAGTGGGAAGTCTTCAGGCTACCTGGTCCATCACTGGGTCTGGCTGGCCCTTTTCACTGTAAGTCAGAAAAGAATCTTTTTGAACCACAGAGCCGTTACCGGGCACTAGGCCAGAACGCTCAAATTTCAGTAACCAAAGATTTGCCTATTAAAAAACGGGTGCATAACGTACGGACTGATGAACACTTATTTAAGAAGCTTTCAGTCTAATTCATCATTGTTAAATCCGGTCGCAAAGGGCCAGATTCTGAGAATCTGGCCCTTTGCGAGCGGTATTTTTGCATTTGGGATTCATCATCCCAAATGCAAAAATCGCTATTTAAGAATTCGCATATTTGCGAGGAATAGCATTTAACCCCTTAAGTGCTGCTGACGGCCAATGGTCGTCAGCAGCGCTACCTCCCCAGTGCTGCGCACGACCATTGAACGTCCATTCAGCACTAGTTCTAATGGACAGCGCAGCACTGGGGAGAAATGTTTACACGCAGCTAAGGTGTTAAGGAATCTCTATTAGAGATTCCTTAAATGCTATTCTTGAAACATTTTTAAATTGCGAATTCGCAAAAATTTCCCGCTATTTACCGCGAGGTCAAACCTCGTGGTAAATAGCGGAAACATAGAAAAATGCATTTAAATGCATTTTTCTAAGTTTCATGTTACACACACACATGTCCTTGGGACATGTGTGTGTGCAACACCAATGTAGCATCCATTTCAGGGGTGCTACAGGGTGTCCTTTGGACACCCCTGCACCCTTGAAATCGCAATTTCAATATGCGAATCGCTAATTGCGATTCGCACATTGAAATGTCTTCCCATTCATTCCTACGGGCCTTTGGGCCCATAGGAATGAATGCGGAGATATTCCTTATTTGCGATTGGCAGTTTGCTAATCGCAATTAAGGAATAATTAGAAATCGCAATTTATTTAGCGATTTCTTAATGAATAGCATTTTGCTATTCCTTAATAGCGATTCCTTAATAATCGCTATTAAGGAATAGCAAATACTCACCTTGATGAATCAGGCTGTTTGTGCTCAATCTAAATATAAAGATCTATACATCGTTCATAACCCTGTACCAGAAGCACTAGGATTGATGGTTGACAGATTGATTGGCTTGTTCTAGAGCACAGGCTTAGGGATAGACTCCCGTCCTTTGACAAGATCTTGCAAGGTTCCCTACCTGCAACATATCTGAATGTGCTCTGCATCACTAATACAGATTGAAAAATTCTATATGGGAGATTAATTCTTGTCCTGAAGAAGGTGGCTTTTAATCAGTGACATCCACCGAAACGCATCAACGCAAGTTTAAGGAGGCAGACTGTAGATTGTGGAGACATTTGTCATTATAACAAATCAAGTATAACAATTTAATGGAAAACGAATGATCTGGATCAAATGTCTTTGCGTTCATTGTAGATAAGAAAGTATCTTTCTTGCAGGTTCTCCCTAGCTTGAAATATGTGTATACAATGTTTGATTGTTTTTAACCTTCTGATTGCTGTTTTTATCTTTTGTAAAATTACGGGACCATTTACTGTTGATGATTAATTCTAAATTTTTGTTAACTAAAAAAAATTCCCACTTGTGAATACTTGGTCTTATGAGGGTGTTGGTGTCTTGTTTTGGTCATTGACTGGTTTTGATGTGAGCAATTGCTTGGTACTAAGTTTTTTCCGAAAGGGGGATTCTATTCTGACTACTGCCTACTTGGTGCCCTACCCCTTTTGTGGTATAGGGCCCTTCTCATTCACTTTGTAGCTTTTCACTGTAAGCCTTGTTGGTTGGTTCATTGTGTGGCTGCTCCAGCAGGTTAGCCAAAGGAAGTCAACTACACAGAGCCCATTGCTGTATTCAAAAACAAGTGATTGATATATAAAGACAACATCCTGGACCAGAAAAAGGACCTGAATCTTGCTGCTTCTTCTCCACGTGCCCACTGACTCATGTGGAACGTGCGTGTCTGTGACTTTGATTCCTTTTGAATGGAAGGATCTATCTGCTAACTTACAGCTACCTTGACACTTTATTCCTGACTCCAACAAGTTCACCCCCATGTTACTCATGAAGGATGATTGTGCCCTTGTCTGACCAGCAGGATTTACCCTTTGCTATTCATGTTGCTTCAGCTGCCAGGGGAGTAGTCCATGATACAGGGAAGAGCAGTATTTTCATGGGGCACAGAAGGGGTAACATCTCCATTCTTAAATGTATAGCTCAATTCCTTTCTCAGTTTCACCCAGGCTGAGAACACAAGAACTATTTTTTTCTTCTAGTGTGCTGTTAACTCACAGCCATGTCTGATCAAACTAGCATTTATTATGCGACTGTGGTACGGCAACCAAGACCTTTTATAGCTACCCAAAGACTGCTCTGGATTATTTTATCCTGAATAACATGTGCTTGACATTCTACTTTTCACCATACCCCCTCCCACCCTGCGTGGGAGACTGAAAACAGATTTGAGAGCATGCACAGCACATTGCCATCCTGCTACTGAGTTATGGAAGTTTTGTGGCGTATCAAACTAAGAAATTAATTCTGCTACCATGGTTCTGGATTGAAATGACGGTCCTAAACTGGTTCTCCTCTTTTCTACACAACTGCTCGCAAAGAATTAAAATCTAAAACTTTGAATCCAACCCCCTTCCCGTCAACAGTGGTGTTCCACAAGGGTCAGTACTCTTCCCCCCAACTTTTCAACATCTACATGGAACCCCTCTCCACACTACTCAGGAATTCCAACATCCCCTTCCACCTACATGCGGATGATACACAGCTTTATCTGAAAACCTCCTCCATTGATGACATTCACAGACTAAATGACACACTCAAATAGGTCCAACAATGACTCACAATGAACCACCTTAAACTTAATCAAGAGAAAATGGAAGAACTCCTCATCTCCAACAGAGACGAGAACCACCAAATCGTAGTATGGCTCAAAGCCATTGACAGTGTAGTACTAGCCCTTACCAACTAGGATCTATTGTTATGGGTTTGTAGAATTCACAACACTCTCTTCAATCATGTAACAGTTTAAAAAGCCCTTCACTAGAAGTGACACCACAAAAGCACTTACAATCTAAAAAGGTAGTTACGTAGCCAAAGAGAAAAATATTTTCGTTGTTTTATTTATATATTTGTAAAAACAGAGAGAACGACAAGCTGTGCCAGAACTCAAGTACTTCTGATTTTTACCACTTCGTTATACAACTATTCTCATGTCACAAAAGCAGATTACATCAAATTTAGTATAATACATTCAACAAGTCGGCATTTTATATTCAGCCATATACAAGAGAAACATATGATAAAAAAAATTCAAAATAAAAGGTTAATAAAAATGTGTCTACACGTTTCGGTGGAACCTGCTGTGCGCACCACCTTCCTCAGGACAATTAAAAACAATCTTTTTGAATGATTTAAAATGTGCCACTCATCACTATTCGGTTTTGTCACATGGGCAGCTCACATCAGCTGTTCAATTAAAACATTCAACAGAAGGAGATGTCTCCTCAACTGATTTATCTGTGTATTACTCCACATTAAATATTGATTAAAAGAGGTGATGAATCACTCTCGGGTACTTACAGATGTCTGTAGTACCATTATATATTCAGCATAGGCTCCTCTCACTTTCAATATGTGCTTAAGGCTGATAGCTCCTATTCCTCTATACTCGGATTTAATCAATTATCCCAGTTACAGGGTTCTCGCGTTTTTCGTGTATTCAGTCGCGTTAATGCTGGAGCAATTGCTCCAGCATCAATTGATTAAATCCGAGTATATATTGTGACATGAGAATAGTTGCATAAAGGCCAGAAGGAGGAACATGGCGGTGGCAGGTTAACGGCTGTCGCGGAGCTCCCCATGTGGAGGCACCGAATGTGAGATGTTTTGGATGTTTTCCCCTGCCGAGTAGCACTACGGTGAGAGCGGAATGTATGGTGATATAGAAATTGTATAAAGCGGATAAAATAAGCTTCTTTTTGGCTTTTTCCCCGCTTTCGATACCGCGAGTGTGAGGCGAGCAGCGGCAGCGGTGGCATTAGGACCCGGGGGAATGGTGGAATTGAGCCTGCACTTGGAGGACGGGGAGGAGCCGACTCACGTCTGGAGAGACGCTGCTGCATCGTAAACGGTATCGGAGATGGTAGCTGAGGCAGAGTCACTGGTGACAGTTTCCCCGGTTTCCCTAAAATGAGGAAGCAGAACAGTTGAGATAAGTCTGGGAACTGGGGCTTGGGTTTCAGGGTGTGCCGATCGGAAATGAGAAGTGTGGCATTATTCAAGGGGAGCGCTTCTGCATCACTTTAGAGGCCCTGTGTGCTGGGAGCATTTTTCCGCCATAAAATACTTAGCCTCTGCTAAAGGAAGTGTTCGCATGGAGGCAGCCTTGTCAACAGGAGCACCAGTATTGTTAAGCCAGTGTCAAGTAAGCCCAGCAGGAGTAGGCGGAGGCTCTACTGCCACAGCTCCAGTAAGTACAAACCTTGTAGCTGTGTTCTCAGAGACCGGAGAGAGGGAACGCATTGAGATTAAGCTGGTTAAAAACAGGGGGGAGGTGGTAAGAAACAGGTATCAACTGAGGTCTAAACAAGAACTGAGGCAGCAGGGGGTTTTTGACCAAGTGGAATTGGGTGAAAAAGTGAGACCCACACCACTTACACCACATAAGAGCAAGAGGAAGTGGTGCGCTAAGAAAGGGGACAGTAATAAAGCGCCCCATCAGGCTCTGACACAAAAAAGTACACCCTCTCTCAAAAGTTACTTCAAAGTCATGGAGAAAATGAATTCTGTGTAGGAGGGGTAGGAGCAGAAGCAGATTCACAGCTAACTCAGACCTCTCCTTTATCCGCCCTGGTCTTGGAGAACAGGTACTCCCCCATTGCGGAAACGCAAGTTGATGAGGTTCTAGAAGATCTAGCTGATCCGGCTCATCCGGGTACAGACATACTGACAAGTGGTTGTATTAGTGTGGCGGAGAGAGCACCAACTCATCAAGCTCCCACAGTAGCACCCCAAACCCCCTTAAAGGGCTCAGAACTTAAAAACTCTACGATCAATTCGACAACAGAGGGCACAAGGCCATCTCACCCCCTATCAGGAGAGCACACAGTTTCGAAAGCATTTTCAGTACTTAACCTGTTCGACACTGCAAGCATCTTAGCTTCTCAACCTCATGCCAGACCCGAAACGGATACACCTCCTACCCCTGCCCCTGCCCCCGAACTTGATAAAATAGGGCTTTTATTTCAATCATTGCGGGGGGATTTACTTTAGAAGTTTGAAATCTCTGAGGCAAATCAAAAAAGACTGCATGATAGGTTCGATCTTTTGGAAGCCAAATTGGAAGGCCTATAGACTCGGACAACCATACTGGAAAATAAGGTCTCTACCCTCTCGGTCACTACTGCTGAAAGCTCCGCTGATCTTTGCACCTTAAAAAAGCAAAATCGGGCTATAATGATGGACATGGAACGTCTGGAGACTCACACACGACGGAACAATCTTCGCATATTGAAGATACCCGAAGGGGAGGAAGTGGAGGACATTAAGGCCTTTGTCTGTAGACTCCTTAGGGAGGGTGTGTTGAAAGATCGATTAGACATAGACTTAGAGGCAGAGATACAGAGGGTCCATAGAGAACCTTTCAGACTTCACCCGGACCGTAAGGCACCCAGGAAAATTCTGGTATATTTCCAGACGTACAGTGTTAAGGAGTTGATACTCAGCAGGTCCCTGGCGAGCACCTCACTCCATTATCGGGCTAATCCGTATCAAATCAGGTCTGATATAGGAGGACGAACAGCCCAAAGACAATGGGAGCTGGGTTCAAGAATACCTGAACTTAGATCATTAGGGGCGCGAGTGCAGATGAAGTTCCCTGCCATGCTAAAAATCATGTGGAACAACAAAATGCACACATGTAACCAGCCAGAAGAGGTGGATGAGTTGTTAATGAGCATGAGGGAGTAGTTTGGTTTGGTTGTGTGTAGTCTCTGCTTATCGTTCATAGCTCATTGTTCACTGTTTACTTGAAAATGAACACTGCATACAAGGGATAATGAAGAGTTCTCTTCGCCTATGGTTAGGTGGTACAGCACTGAGCTAAAAGGAAAAAAAAAGGGGGGGGGTTTCTTGATGTAGAGAGAGGTGGGGAAAAATTATTGTTAAAGGGAAAAAAAAACAGCACATATAACATTAGTACAAAATATCACAAAAAAACCCACTAAATTACATATAGTATTTAGAAGGGGAAGTGTTAGACAGGGTGCTGGAAGGCGGGGAGCTCCATAGGGGTTAGACAACGCCTGAGATGAAGGGAGGGTTCCTCAGGGGAGGGAGTGGGTGGGTTGGGGAGGGGAGGGGGAAAAAGAATAAAAAGTCCTCATTGGTCGTAGAAATGCAATATATATTGACTCAGATGTTACAGTCATCCGGGGGGTTGGTGGGTGGGTAATACTTGGCTATGGCTGTTAATCTGCTCTCCAGTAGTAAAATCATCTCCTGGAACCTTAACGGTATAGGAAGTCTGAAGAAACAGCAAAGGGTGTGTGAATTTTTAAAGAACTTAGAGGCCAGTATATATTTGCTGCAGGAGACTCATCTTGAGGCAGAAGCATGCACGAAGGTTTTTGGGAAACGACTTTGGGTACAGGATGTGCTATGCTCTAGACAGAAGGGAATCTCCAGGGGATTAGCAATAATGGTTAGGGCAAACAAGGGAATTAGGGTACAGAGCTGGGACACTGACCAGTTAGGGAGATGGTTGGTGGCGGTCCTTCTGATTGCTAGGTCACCCTATACATTTGCAGTATATTACGGCCCGAATGAAGATAATGAAATCTTTCTTCGAAACCTTGAGAAGATATTAATCTTGGGTATAGCACCTGTTATTCTTGGGGGTGATTTCAATCTTGTTTTTGATTGTCAACTGGATCGTACCTCCAGAGTAAAGTATGTTCCGCCTAAGAGGTCTCTTTCAGCCCTCAAGAATATAATAAGAGACTTCAACTTGCTGGATGCTTGGAGAGCCAAGAATGGTGACTTAAGAGAGTACTCTTTCTATAGTAAAAAGTATAGGCAATTCTCAAGAATAGATTTGTTCCTGGTAGACCATATATTTAAGTCTGTTTTGACTTCAGTTTCCCATACCCCAGTGGGCCTCTCAGACCACTCGGTTGTAGAACTAACTATTAACTTTAAGACTCTTGTGTATGAACGCAGATGGACTCTTGATAGAACTATATTACTGGAGGGCAGCATTGGAGCCAAAATTAAGAGCAGTATAGTGGAGTTCTTTTTATTCAATGTGGGTTTGACCACAGAACAAACTGTTTAGGAGTCATTCAAGGCTTTTATAAGAGGCTTTTTGGGATACCAGATGAAACAAAAAAGAAAAAATCTAAAAGAAAGAGAAGCTAAGGATCTGGACTCTATTAAGAGGAAAGAACAGGAATTACAGCTGGCAGCTTTGGGAGAAAGAGATAAGATCCCGGTATTCGAAAAGGAGCTGATGGAGCTACAATTAAATTTCAAAGCCAAAACAGATAAGTTGATTCACGACAGGTGGGAAGCCAGCAAACTTAAGAATTTTGAGTATGGGGAGAAATGTGGTGCACTCTTGTCTTGGAAAGCCAGATCTGATAGGACCAGGAACAATATCAACACCCTGTCCCAACGTTCCGACCTTAAAATATTTTCTGGAATTTTGGCTGGGAGATTAGTGAAAGTTATCAAAACTATTATTCACCCGGACCAGAGGGGCTTTGTGCCAGGTCGGCAGTTAAACGAGCTGACGTTCCAGATTATTGGAGCAATAGATTTTGCAGAAGAAAGGGGACTGCCGTTGGCCATCTTGGCAACTGATGCCGCGAAGGCCTTTGATCAGGTTAATTGGCCGTTCCTTTGGGACACTCAGGTTAGGTTTGGCTTTCCACTTCCCTTTATCCAAGGTGTTAAAAAATTGTATGGGAACCCATGGGTGAAAGTACTGATTAATGGTTGCCTGACCGATTGGTTTATGATTTCAAGGGCGACGAGAAGGGCTGTCCCCTGTCTCCTCTCCTTTTCGATCTCTATATTGAGCCCTTTGTTTCTTTGCTGAGATTGGATCCAACAATTACTCCTTTTAAAATGGGAGGTCTGGAGCTTAAGACCGTATTATATGCGGATGACTTATTGCTTTATACCATCAATCCACTAGAGGCTATTCCAAAGTTATTTCAATTAGCAGAGGAATACGGTGCAGTCTCAGGATATAGCATTAATAAGAGCAAAACAGATATAATGAGTTGGAACAGTCCTGTCCCTATACCAGGGGCCAAAAGCAAGATCAGGTACTTGGGTATTTACCTTACGCAAAAGCTAATTGGTGTCCCTAGAACAAGCTGGCAAATAGTGGTTAAAGAAATAAGTAAACTTTTACTCAGATGGGCTGGTCTACCTCTTAGTATATATGGCAGAGTCAATCTAATAAAAATGGCGGTATTGCCTAAAGTAACTTTTTTATTTAACAGTATCCCATTGACTTTCCACAACAAAGATATCTCCAGCCTCCAGGGAAAGATAGGCTCTTTTATCTGGGCTACTAAGTCACCAAGAATTGCTTGGAGGAAGTTGAGAAGGGGTTTAAAAATAGGCAGCCTGGCCCTCCCTGATTTACTTTTGTACTGTTACCCGTTTCAGTTAAAGAATTTCAGACTCCTGGCTAACAATTTGGACTCATCCTCGCATGGCCGTTTGTTCCAGGCGATGTTATCCGACCTACCCCAGAGCCTTGAATTTTTTTTTGTTCAAATTTGGTGCCCAGAAGTTTTACAAGAAAGTTCGTTTAAAAATCCTACTTACAGCACTCAAGTTGTGGCAAGAAGTCTGTAAAACATGGAGAATTCCCTATTACAATTCCCTAGCCCCAATCTGGGACTCCCCGGGAACACCTGAATGCTTATTAGATCGCTTATCGTTCCCTTTGAGGGATGCAGATCTTGTAAGATGGGGAGACCTGAACAACAATTTAGGGCTCCTCGATTGGACATCCCTATTCAATATAACAGGAGGGTCCCTTACAAGGTTCAAATATTATCAATTATCATCTTGGTGGGGAAGCCAACATTGGGAGCTGGAAGAAGAGGGAAGTGGGTTTCTGGAACTAGCCAGCAGACAGGAAGGCTGGAAGGGGAGGTCTCTTCTTGGTATACTTTACTATCTGGGGCAAAAGATCGGCAGGAGGGCGAAATCTCTAAACTTTGGGGCGACCTTCTGGCAGATAGCCCGGAAAGGAAGCTGGAGGTTTGGACAGATTCATTTATAATATCTCAAAAGACAATAAAGCCTGCCAATCTTAGAAGGAACCATCTCTACACAGCACACAGGGTTTATTGGACTCCTTCAAAATTGACAAAAATCTCTGGAGAATCTTACTACTGTCCAAGATGTAAGCTTTTAGCAGCAGATGGCTTACATATTTTTGCGGACTGCCCAGAAATTAAAAACTATTGGCAGCAGGTTTGCAGTTTTTTAGAGGATGTATTGTTGAGACCAGTAACCTGCAGCCCAAGATTGATTCTTTTTGGTCTGCCACACGAATATGACATCAGAGACAGTATTTTTCAGTTTATATTTTATGTTATTGTCATTGCAAGGAGGGAGATGTGTAGAGAATGGAAATCTTTGACCCCCCCCAAGGTTTGCTGACTGTCTAAGAAACATCATGGCCATAAGTAAATCAGATCTGTTGTGCAGTGGAGAGGGTGCGGCTAAGGTATGGGCTCCGTTGGTAAAATGGTCGGATAGATAAACGATGAAAAGTCCAATGATTATGCCAGGGGTTTGTGGTCTGGTCCTCCTATGGGGCAAGGTTTACCGATACCGAAAATGGGAGTTGGACTAGTAGACAGCCTACCTCTGGGTGATCTTTAACCGCTATGCATAAAATCCCAGGGCGCATAGTAATGATTTGTGCCGGTGGATTGGAGAGATCCTATCTAGAGTCATAACATCTGGTGGCATATATGAGGACAAAAAAAAAAAGAGAATAGTTGTATAACGAAGTGGTCAAAATCAGTTGTACTTGAGTTCCAGCACAGCTTGTGCTCTGTTTTTACAAATATATAAATAAAACAACGAAAAATTTTCTCTTTGGCTACGTAACTACCTTTTTAGATTGTAAGTGCTTTTGTGGTGTCACTTCTAGTGAAGGGCTTCTTAAACTGTTGGATGAATGAAGAGAGTGTTGTGAGTTCTACATGCCCATAACAATAGATCCTAGTGGGTAAGGGCTAGTCTTACACTGTTTAATGAAGATTAGGATAACCAAGGGAACCATTTGTTTTTCTTGATTCTTTACCCTGTTCCCTTGTGGTTGATTAAGGGTGACTCTCCTTCTTTCTCTATTATCAAAGCCATTGACGCCCTCAATGGCGCCCTCACGCCAACAGACTCAGTGAAATCTCTAGGCATCACCCTGGACCCTAAACTAGACATAAAAAAACACATCCCAAGATCCGCCAAAAGTGTGTTTCTCAATCTGAAACTTTTATACAAAATAAAACCCTTTCTTCCCCCGAAAGACCTTCAACAGGCCACCCAAGCACTGGTGCTCTCCAGAATTTACTTTGGAATCGCAGCCTTGACCGGGACAGCAAAATCTCACCTAGGTCCCCTGAAAACTACCTTCAATGCCGCAGCAAGAATGGTCACAGGAACTAAGAAATTCGACCACATGTCTCCCGCACTCAAGGAACTTAATTGGCTCCCAATTGAACAGCGAGCCAGCTTCCGAACTGCATGCCTCACACATAAAACCCTTCACACAGGCAAACCAGAATACCTGGCCACCAAACTCAAAAGGGCCAGCCAGTCCAGGAATCTCAGGAGTTCCAACACGCTACTACTCATTCCATTGAAATCTCTGAAACACAAAACCGCAACTAAATATTTTGCGGGAAATGCACCTAAGATTTGGAACTCCATCCCCCCCACATCAGAACGATCACCTCTTTCCCAAAATTCAAGATACTACTCAAAGCCCTCTTCCTAGAGCGCTTTCGATGTTAACCCCACACTGTTTAATGTTTATATGGCGCCCCTGGCGGAAGTAGTAGCTCCCTTTGGAATCCAACTAGTAAGCTACGCTGACGACACCCAGCTAGTTGTTTCTCTTAATCAGGTGGAGTCCCTCCCTTCCAATCTTTGCTGTTGCCTGGAGGCGGTAGCGAAATGGATGGACCTGTCCCACCTGAAATTGAATGGAGGAAAAACGGAGCTGATGCTTCTAGGGAAAAAGGCCATATTCAACAACTTGACACAACACTGGCCCTCCTGTATGGGCCCTGGACCCACTCCAAAGACCGAGATAAAAAGTCTCAGGTTTTGGTTGGATGCAGAGCTGTCATTTAAGATCCAGGCAAGGAAGACAGTGGCCACCTGCTTCGGACTGCTGAAAACAATTCGAAAAATCCTCCCTCAGCTACCCGAAACAGCTAAGAAAACCTTAGTCCAGTCCCTTGTTTTATCTAGGCTGGACTATGGAAACACGCTCTATCTTGGAGCCCCTGTTTCGGTTATACGGCAACTTCAGGTTGTCCAGAATTCCGCAGCAAGGCTACTCACGGGCACTAGCCATCGTACCTCAGCCAGGCCCGCGCTCTGCACCTTGCACTGGCTCCCCATAAAGGAGCGAATCCACTTCAAGTCACTTTGCACAGTCCATAAAACACTCTACGGGAATGGCCCCCCCATTTTAGATGACATGATCAGGCCATACAAACCCACTAGGAATCTTCGTTCGAACCAACAAAACCTGCTGAGAACTCCCAGGATTAACAGGGCCCGCACAGGGGGCCGTCTTTTTTCGCATAATGCGGCTGGGTTATGGAATGCTCTTCCTCCACCTCTTCGTCAAGAGCCTAACCTACTCGCCTTTCGGAAAAAGTTAAAAACTTTCCTGTTCCCAAAAAGCTAGATAATACAGACCTGCATCTTTAATTCATCTCCTTCTGGTTAGTCCTAAGCGCTGGGATGCTCCCGAGTGGCCATGCGCTAATGAAGAGCCTTTTAATAATAATAATAAAATAATAATAACGAGATGATCATAAGTTAATCTGGAAATAGTTTGACACCGTACCATAACCTCGTTGTGGCCTAAAACAGTTGTCTCAGAACTAAAATAGCCAGGATTTCCTGTCAGACCTCGGCTGGATCGATAGTCACCCTTTGCACTGTCAGCAAGGTAACCTCTCCACAGGAAACTCCTCAGCCACGATCCTCTTGTTCCACCACAAGATCTGTATTATATATATATGTCTCTAATGCTCATAAGTATGTAAGTTGCGTATTTTGTCTATGCCGATAATGCTCATAATTGGACATGCTGTGAAGGGCTCTGATACCCTCGGGTCCAGCTAGCACTATACAAAACTTTAAAATAAATAAATAAATAATAGCTACCCAATTAGTGCACACAGAACTTGGATATGGCAGAACAGAAGGGCTCTTGATTTCACATTGGCAGCCAAGGGTGGCGTTTGATCCATCATTTAAGTTGAATGTTGTACTGGTATCTGGGTAACTCTATAGAGAGTCATTAATAAATGACTTGCATATGTGGAAGTGTCAGACTTGCATACTGTAGGGGAAGGATTTGATTGGTGGGACCTCAGTTCTGGATTTCAAATCTGATTGGAGTTTGGGAATGAAGGTTCATCGTCATCATTACTGTGGTTCTCCTGCTTACTTGAGATCTTGTCCAGGTCTGGGTTTGTTCAATGTAGAGTCTACGAGGAGCAAGTGAACTTCCCCAGTTAATCCCTAAACAACACATGATGACAATTCACTGGGCTGAAGACAGAGTCATCTTAAGGCAAGGGCAATCAAACTGCCCTCTGATCTACTCCTGCAGTGTTTCTTTAAATCCCCCTAGTTTCGGCAGAGTCCTAGATTTGCACCACCTCGCCAACTCCACGTTGCATTTGACATCTGCCCATGTTTTCCTACAGCAGGACGTGCGCATGCGCACTACCGTTCAGTACTATGTAGATGCCCAGCTCACCCCACACGTATTGCAGATAGTAGCGAAGACGTTGAAGGATTTTATAAACAGATTGCATACTTTGAGGAGTGTGTATAATAGACATCTTTGTCTACCCCCGACAGACGTGTCAAGGACGAGATCTGAGAGGGTTAAATGCTGTTCAGATGCAGTTTTAATGGAACAGCACAAGAGTCAGTCCTGCAGTTTCATACCTGTTGGTGTCCTACTACTAGGCAAATTTGGCATCGCCGTTCGCTAGTGAAACATTATGGATAATTCATGGGCTGGCAGGCTTAAACATACATACGGTGACCTTAGGAAGGAAAGGGAAAGTTATATTTCGCAAAGTTTTTTTTTTTTATAAAAATCACCGTGTGCACATTTACCACCACAAGAAAAAAACATTTGGGGGGAAACTCTTGGGCATGACATGCTCAAATACCACACCCCAATGATCCTTGCCTGGACCCTCCCATCCTCTGCCACCGATTTGTAATATGCTTCTAGGCCCTTTGGCCTAAAAATGCTAAAATGAATATTTAGGCAGTGAATGGGCTTATTCGTTTCTCGTGCTGTCCAGCAGCAGCCGTTTTATTGCTGTCCTTTGCAAATTGTTTGCCACCAATAAAAGCGGCATTGTTTTGTTTCACTGCACCAACACACGTGGCGTTCCTTTTCTCTGTCCCCGTACAGGAAGCGAGGTGCGCTTGCTGTGCAGGCCTAGTCCAGCCAGGACCTGCTGCCCCTTTCACACACTCCTGCCGGGGTAGCCCAGCAGACCTTGCCTCTTCTTGCAGTCCGTGCAGATGGGTCTCAGCCCATCCTCCCAGCGGCCTCCTCCACGTCCTCTGCTGGCTGGCCTCCTCCCCGTCCTGTGCTGGCTGGCCTCCAGGCCCCGCGCGCTCCACCGAGGGCTCGTCTCCCTCCCGCCGCTCCACGCGCCTCAGTCTTCGGGGCTGGGGCTGCACTGCCTGCGGAACTCCTGCCCGCGCTCGTGGATCCACTTGTTGGCCACTGTGAAGAGAACAGATGTGAACAAAGGCGTCATCGTTCATTCATGCATTATGACGCAACAGCGCGGGCGCAGGCGTCCCTGCAAAATCAGCGCGAGCGCAAAGGTTAACTTTGCACGCAGGTATTCCACTAAGCACGGTCACGTGCACTACATGGTTGGTTGCCGGGCATTTTTGTAGAGATCTTTGCATCGACCGAAAACCATAGTGGAACTGACTAAACCATATCTGTGCAAATGCCGGTGAAAGCTTGGTGCAAAACTGCCCGGAACCTGTGCAAAATTGCCTGCCGCATGGTTCCGTTTACATGATTTAGGCGGACAAAAAAATGTTAAAACCAATAGTTTATGAATGTCTTCAAATTATGAAGTGCTCGAAATCTGCCACACTAAACACAATTTAACCATGCCATGTAAATAAAGTATGCTAGTTGTATTAAAAGCCCATTTCCACAGTGACATTTTGTCCAGTGGTGGGTTGGGGTACAAATCTTCATTTTGCACTTCTCGTCGGTGCTACTGTCACTCCAAAACGAGCTGCCCTCGGTGCAACTTAATTTAAACTCAATACCAGTTACCTCAGTACGTTCAGTGGTACATACTGGTAATACATCTTTAGCCCATTCACGACACTTGGCACTCTTTGTTTTAGCAGATAGAGAAACAGAGATTTGAGGTAATTTGATAATTTGCCCAATATAATAACCCAGTGAGATACAACAAGGAATCCAGGATTAGAATGATAAGGCCTGATTATAAACAAGCATTGGCAAAGATAATCGTCTCACTTTGCCAATGCTATTTGCTTGATGCTATTGGCTCTACCAACTTAAAAGCGTGTTTTTATTTTTGGCATTTTATACAACGTGGACATGGCCGAAAGGCATCAGAGCGCTTTACAACATGCAGGAGACAAGGGCTACAGTGGGTTACAATACTAGTAATTCAACTCGTACGTTTACAACGGTGGGTGCGTGCAGGAGTTATCACAAGAAATAGTTACAGCAAATAAGCAGGGGAGAGTCACATTATAGTTTAGTTTTCTCATTTGAAGGCAGATGTGTCAGAGGTATTGTAGTCTTTATTTGCCATCTAGGCAAAATCAAACTCTTCACAAAGAAAAATGCAATATCCCCACCAACTCACCCATCCACATTTACCTTGAATTAACTTTCATGTTTTGAATGTTTGCTATATACTGCACCATTAGTTCAGAAATGTGTTGCCATTGTCGAGAAGATTCGTATAGTGGTTAATTAATCTTACCCCATTTGTCTCCAATAAGCACCGGGCAGCCGGCGTGCAGCGTATCCCCGTCTCCTTCCCCATTGCGGTGAAGGTTCCACCAAAACAGTGCAGCGTTCTGGAAGCAACAAAAAAAGTCTCACAGACATGTGGCAGTAACACTGGAGCAGAGACTACAAAGGGAGGATGCAGGAAGCTGCAGCGGGCACTATGAAGATCAAGCATAATCAAAGGCAATGGAGTCTCTGGGCAAACTCAGCTTCAACAAAGCTCTCCTGCAGTTAGGATCCAGCCTTGAGCCATGGAAGGAAATCCTAGAAGTGCACAATACTTTTCAGTGAGGTTTTAGATGTAGAGTTAAATACACAATGTTATATCTGTGAATGGCTCCAAATAAGTTGACCACCTCAATATAGCGATACAAAAGGGGATAATGGACGGAGCGTTTGAGCAAATCAAACACTCACCCCCAGTCAACTGATCTGGGTTTATTCCATCACCATTCTTTAGCTCACTCAGCCACCCCAGTTCAGACATGGCCATATGCAAATCAGTCTGACCCTGTGCCTCATGGGAACAGTCCAGCCCGACCTGTCAAGCTATGTCTTCCCTGGACCGGAAACCAGCATCCTGGGACCGGTTTCGGATTCATAATCCTCATCAGCCAGGCTATCTTGGGGTGGCTGAGTGAGCTAAAGAATGGTGATGGATTAAACCCAGATCAGTTGACTTGGGGTGAGTGTTTGATTTGCTCAAGCGCTCCGTCCATCATCCCTTTTTGTATCGCTTTGTTCGCCCTAAGTTGGCAGGGTATGCTCAGACGTGAGTCCCTTGCTCACTTGGCCACTGGATTCAAGATAGCCTGGCTGATGAGGATTATGAACCCAAAACCGGTCCCAGATGCTTCTTTCCGGTCCAGGGAAGACATGGCTTGGCAGTTCGGGCTGGACTGTTCCCATGAGGCACAGGGTCAGACTGATTTGCATATGGCCATGTCTGAACTGGGGTGGCTGAGTGAGCTAAAGAATGGTGATGGAATAAACCCAGATCAGTTGACTGGAGGTGAGTGTTTGATTTGCTCAAGCGCTCCGTCCATCTTCCCTTTTTGTATCACTTCAATATAGGTCATTGCAGACCCTGTCTCCAATCCTGAAAGTTTCACCTACAAATCACTGATCCCAGGCGTGCTCTTGTTAGTTGAAATACTTCAACAGATGCAAAACAAGAGCCAGATGCAGTAGGCTATCACGCAAGAGTCCAGGACTAGAACTAGTGTCTGAAATGACCTAGGGAAAGGTGTTCAACTTGAGTTGCAAGTTGGTCTCGAACAGGTATGCCGTTCGTTTGATCAATAATCTTCTTGGATGGAAATGGGAAGAAAATTCTTTTTTGACTACATGGAGAGCAAACAATTTGGGACATGATACTCTCACATAGTATGACGAGAACATGACAAAATACAACCTAACTACTGTAGTACCTGTGATGCAGGTGATGTAATCAGACACATTATTTTGGAAACGTTTGGAAGATTTGGGATTGTGAACAGCCATTTTTTCCTATTTCCTATTTCTTGGGTGAGCAGACTATTTTATCCTTGCTATTCAGGCAGAAAGAAGGTCAGAAAGAAGGTCAGTTCTGACTACCCATCAGTCTTCTCCCACTTTTTTGGTTGCGGGTAAACATTCATATTTTCACAAATTATATGCGCTTATAACTGGGCTTACCTAGAGAAATCAAACTTGTCAGATTTTGTATGCAAAACCCAAGAAGAGCAATCGTGGGTGCATTTTACCAAATTTATTCCCCTGTTATTTTTCCCTTCATGATTAACAACATTATACCTTGGGTAATGAGGAATACATATATATATATATATGAGTGATGTCACTGACCATGTCATGAGTGATGTAATATGTGACGTCATCAGCAGTGCATTACACGCGCAAGTTATAGTGAGTCCAACTAACTATAACGTGGAATTTCAATGATTTTATGTCAGTAACATTTCCAGCTAACTATAACTGGTGTGAAACCTATGGTTTTTTCAGTGAATTTAATAGGTTTTTTTAAATGCTAATTCCTAACTATAACTGGTGTGAAACCTATGGTTTTTTCAGTGAATTTCATAGGTTTTTTAAATGCTAATTCCTAACTCTAACTGGTGTGAAACCTATGTTTTTTTCAGTGAATTTCAATGTTTTTTTAAATGTTAATCCCTAACTATAAGTCTCAGTTTATAAGTAAGACTGTTACCGCTCTAGTTGTTCTTTAGAACACTCTGTGACATTCTGTCATTGGGCTATATTTGGGCTACATCTGGCTGATATTTGGGCTACATTTGTCTTCTTTTTTTGTCTCTGGTGGCCATCTTTGGGCTACATTGGGCTACATTGGGCTACATTTGGGCTACATTTGGGCTCTAACATATATGTAGCCCAATGTAGCCCAATATATATTTTTTTCAAAGTTAATTTTCGTAAAAACCACTTGAGCATATATCTTGAGACATAGCAAAGGCACATCGGGCTACCAGTCACTACAATTTTTCCCAATTTTTCCCAATTTTTTTTTTTTATATTGTTTAAAAAATTTATTTTTTTGCTTTGGAGCGCTCCCGGTGCGCGCCCCGGTGAGCGCCCCGGAAAGCGTAGTTTTATGAAGCGCCCCGGGGCGCGCACCGGTGAGCGTCCCGTAAGCACCAATATCGCGAACGAAAACATGATCGTGACGTATCGCGTAGCCGCGACCGCGTGATACGCACGGCGTAAACGCACCCGGAAGCACTCGAGCGAATACGATCTCGCAACGTAGGCGTCCGACGCGCTTACGCGACGCGCCCCGGGGCGCGTAGCGTAAGCGCGTCGGGTCATGTGACCTGAAAATAACACTTTTCATTGGTACATAACAGTTTTGGTTTCATAATGATGAAGCCCCTGGTCATGTGACCTAAAAATAACACTTTTCATTGGTTCAATACATTTTTTTTCTCAAAAGGATGAAAGACCCCACCTTTTTTCCTTATTCTGACTTTGTCCTTTGACTTAGGAAGACCTGTTTGTACCTCTCTGTACCTTTTTGATCAATATAATGGCTTCAGTAGTAGCAGCAGCTGGTGCATCTGCACCACCACCACCACCACAACCACCAAGAGGACCACCTCAAGATATCATTGGTGGTCAACAAGAAGAGGAAGAGGAGGAGGAGGAGGAGGAGGAGGAGGGAAGTTCAAGATAGCTTCAAGAACAAAATACCCCATACCAGCCAAGACCACACATTATTTGGGAGTTTTTTTCTATCCCACAGGGGAAGAAAAAAGTAAATGCAGCAAAGGTGACTTGCAGAATCTGTGGCGTGGAACTTTCCAGGGGAAACCCGAACAAGAAATATTCATTTGGAAACAACACGATGATACGCCACATGCAGCGCAAGCATCCAATAAATTATTCTGCTGCAGAGATGAGGGAACTGGCCAGTAACCCTCCCCAATCCGCAAGCACCACCTCAAAAAGGAAGCAACCCACTCCGTCTGCACCAGAGGAAAGTGAGACGATGCTGTGCATTCAGCCACGATTTGCAGATTTCAAAATTATCTGTAAATATTGTGGGAAGACCATCTCCTGTGTTTTTAGGCATTGTTTACTCTGCTCCAACCTCGAGGCGATACCACTTCGCCGAGGCTTATTTACTCGCACCACGCCGATTTAGCCAGGTGCTGGGAAACCCCAGGCACAACTTCAGGGGCCATCTTGGGAAGGGAAGGCTGGACCGAGAGCTCGGCGCCCCTCCCGCCCTCCCTGGATATTTAAGGGCGAGTCGTTCTTGATCCCAGTGATTCTGTGTATGCTATTCCTCTGAGGCGGAAAGCCGGAGGCATTTTGTGTTCCCTGCACCCTGCCCCATTTCACGAGCCGATTTATTGAATTATCGTGTGTGAATTTTTAAAACTTGTAATATATTTTAAACAGTGTGTTTTTAGGCATTGTTTACTCTGCTCCAACCTCGAGGCGATACCACTTCGCCAAGGCTTATTTACTCGCACCACGCCGATTTAGCCAGGTGCTGGGAAACCCCAGGCACAACTTCAGGGGCCATCTTGGGAAGGGAAGGCTGGACCGAGAGCTCGGCGCCCCTCCCGCCCTCCCTGGATATTTAAGGGCGAGTCGTTCTTGATCCCAGTGATTCTGTGTATGCTATTCCTCTGAGGCGGAAAGCCGGAGGCATTTTGTGTTCCCTGCACCCTGCCCCATTTCACGAGCCGATTTATTGAATTATCGTGTGTGAATTTTTAAAACTTGTAATATATTTTAAACAGTGTGTTTTTAGGCATTGTTTACTCTGCTCCAACCTCGAGGCGATACCACTTCGCCGAGGCTTATTTACTCGCACCACGCCGATTTAGCTAGGTGCTGGGAAACCCCAGGCACAACTTCAGGGGCCATCTTGGGAAGGGAAGGCTGGACCGAGAGCTCGGCGCCCCTCCCGCCCTCCCTGGATATTTAAGGGCGAGTCGTTCTTGATCCCAGTGATTCTGTGTATGCTATTCCTCTGAGGCGGAAAGCCGGAGGCATTTTGTGTTCCCTGCACCCTGCCCCATTTCACGAGCCGATTTATTGAATTATCGTGTGTGAATTTTTAAAACTTGTAATATATTTTAAACAGTGTGTTTTTAGGCATTGTTTACTCTGCTCCAACCTCGAGGCGATACCACTTCGCCGAGGCTTATTTACTCGCACCACGCCGATTTAGCCAGGTGCTGGGAAACCCCAGGCACAACTTCAGGGGCCATCTTGGGAAGGGAAGGCTGGACCGAGAGCTCGGCGCCCCTCCCGCCCTCCCTGGATATTTAAGGGTGAGTCGTTCTTGATCCCAGTGATTCTGTGTATGCTATTCCTCTGAGGCGGAAAGCCGGAGGCATTTTGTGTTCCCTGCACCCTGCCCCATTTCACGAGCCGATTTATTGAATTATCGTGTGTGAATTTTTAAAACTTGTAATATATTTTAAACAGTGTGTTTTTAGGCATTGTTTACTCTGCTCCAACCTCGAGGCGATACCACTTCGCCGAGGCTTATTTACTCGCACCACGCCGATTTAGCCAGGTGCTGGGAAACCCCAGGCACAACTTCAGGGGCCATCTTGGGAAGGGAAGGCTGGACCGAGAGCTCGGCGCCCCTCCCGCCCTCCCTGGATATTTAAGGGCGAGTCGTTCTTGATCCCAGTGATTCTGTGTATGCTATTCCTCTGAGGCGGAAAGCCGGAGGCATTTTGTGTTCCCTGCACCCTGCCCCATTTCACGAGCCGATTTATTGAATTATCGTGTGTGAATTTTTAAAACTTGTAATATATTTTAAACAGTGTGTTTTTAGGCATTGTTTACTCTGCTCCAACCTCGAGGCGATACCACTTCGCCGAGGCTTATTTACTCGCACCACGCCGATTTAGCCAGGTGCTGGGAAACCCCAGGCACAACTTCAGGGGCCATCTTGGGAAGGGAAGGCTGGACCGAGAGCTCGGCGCCCCTCCCACCCTCCTCCGCCTTTACCACTATGTATATAAACAAGGGACCTGCCCGTCCGCGCAGCGGGCGGGCGCAGCGGGCGCGCCGGCGGCGCGCCGAAGGCGCGCCAAAGGCGAGCCCGTCTGCGCCCGTCCGCGCCTGGCCCGGGCCTAGGGCCACCCCCCCTGGCTCTCTCAATCTGCCACATCGCATTCATTACTCTGCCGCTCAGCTTCAGCGTCTTCGCCCCTCTATCAATCAAACCTGCCCTATCCTCCACCCGATCTCCATGTCTACCAGCCCAGCTACCCACTGCCCTGGCTGTCATAATATGATCCCCTCTAGCCATAAACCCACGGATAGCAATTCTCATACTATGAAAACCCACATCATAGCACTCACGAATGTACGTTCGCTCTGTAAGCACAGCCAAGACATTCATGAGTTGATCCACGACCACAAAATAGATCTTTTATTCATGACTGAAACATGGATGGGCCAAGCTTCCGATCCGGACTTGGTCACAGCCGTCCCGGCAGGATATACCACCCACAGACTTGATAGGCAAATTAAGAAAAAGGGAGGTGGCATTGCCATTATTGCCCGTGATACCTTCACAGTAAGGTTCACTATTATTCCACTTACCTCCTGTGAAGCCATTGAATTCGCTATTAAATTGTCTCCATCTTACACTTTTAAAGGGATCCTCCTCTACCGCCCCCCAGGACCCAGAAACGACTTTATTGGCTCTTTCAGGTCAATTTTGGAAGTATCTGCATTAGACAATCCTTTCACCATTCTGGGTGATTTTAACTTCCATTTTGATGTCCTGGACAATCCTGATTCAGCTACATTATTAGCCGATTTATCTACATTTGGCCTTGTTCCCCTGGTTCATGCTCCCACGCATGATGGAGGTCACATGTTAGACGGCATCTTTTCCAATGCCACAGGCTTCAAAGTCACACAAATATTGCCGCTAACATGGTCCGACCACCATCTTATCCTGACATCGTTACAAATACATGACCCCTTGTTTAATAAATCCAACTGCATCTCCCGCCAACCATATTTTGCATGGGAGGATATAGATGAATCCAGGTTAAAAAATCTGCTCACAGCCACCACCCCATTGTTATCCACCGACCCTAATATCGCTACTTCCCAATTTTACAACTGGGTTAGTTTAGCAGCCAATGACCTGGTTCAAGTCAAGCAACGGTCTCGCAACAGATCCATCCCCTCTGCCCCATGGTACACGGACGAACTACGCATACAAAAGCAACAGTGCCGAAACAGAGAGAGACACTGGCGGAAAGACTACTCTCAGGAATCAAAAGTCCTGTATAAAGAGTCAGTAGCCACATACAAACATCTCATCATAGACGCCAAGAAAAAGTACTATTGTCATAAAATAGAAACTGCACATAATTCCAACAAATGTCTATATGAGACTACCAAACAGTTAGCAGGTTCGTCTGCTGACCTAACTCCTCCCCCGTCTCAAGCTCTCTGTGACGCTTTGTCCAAGTTTTTCTTTAGCAAAGTTGACGACATATACCGAATCTTTGCTAATACGGCTACCAGCTCCCATGAGGCCTCTACCCAGCCTGAAGGACCAGTTCTTAGTCAGTTTAGAGAGGTCACCTGCTTGCAGGTACTAAACACCATATCCTCCATTAAATCGGGGTCGGCCTTGGACCCTTGTCCGTTGAAGGTTATACGGCCCATGTTGGATGTAGTTCTCTCGCCCATAACAGAAATCTGCAACTCCATGTTTTCCACAGGTACCTACCCGGACACCTTAAAGAAAACACTTATAAAACCACTCCTTAAGAAACCTACCCTTGATAAACAAGAACTTAAAAGCTACCGGCCTATTGCCAGTTTGCCTTTATTGGCGAAAATAGTGGAAAAACTTATGAACACCCAACTTTCCTTCTTTATCGAGGAGAACAAAAAGCTGGATGAATCGCAGTTCGGCTTTCGCCGATATCATGGAACTGAGACCGCCCTGGTCAAAGCGGCGGACGATATTAGATCTATCCGGGATGCAGGAGGCTCAGCCATCCTGATCCTACTGGACCTATCGGCGGCTTTCGACACGGTCGACCATGCCACCCTAGTCGACCGTGTCGAGAGCATGGGTATCCGAGGCAACGCCAAAAATCTTATTGCCTCCTTCCTGGCTAACAGGACCCAGGTTGTCACTGTGGGACCTTTCGAGTCCTCTCCCTTGTCATTGCCTTGTGGAGTTCCTCAGGGCTCATCCCTTAGTCCGACACTCTTTAACATTTACGTGTCGGACCTTGCCAAAGTCATCAGGGCACATGGGATGAGCCTGACGTCCTACGCAGATGACACCCAACTGGTCCTAGCTGTTAAGAACGATGGGCCACAAAAAGCCAATATGCTTAATCAGGGCATGCAGGCAATTAGCGGCTGGATGGCCGACAATTGCCTGAAACTAAACTCTGAAAAATCAGAAGTTGTAGTTTTCGGCAATCTTTCCCCGGAGTGGTCCTCTTCATGGTGGCCTTCGTCTATGGGCCAGCCTCCAAACCCGGTTGATAAGGTCAGGAACCTGGGTGTCATGTTTGACAATCATCTGAATTTCCTACCTCATGCTAACCAGATCTCCTCCTCCGCCTTTTACAAACTCCGGCTCATTAAGAAAATCCTGCCCTTTTTACCCGAACATCTTGCCAAAACTTTGGTGAGCGCCCTGGTTCTCTCCACCCTAGATTACTGCAACGCCTTGTTTCTAGGTGCTCAAGAGAGAGTGCTAGTTAAAATGCAGGCTATCCAGAATGCAGCTGCAAGGCTTCTAGGGCGCGTCTCTAAATACCAATCGGTCTCACCAACCATAAGACAACTTCATTGGCTCCCGGTGAAAAAGAGGATTAAGTTTAAGGCATTATGTCTAATATACAAGGCCCTACACAATGCCGGACCAGCGTTCTTCACTCAGAACTTAACCTACTACTGCCCGTCTAGAACACTGCGTTCCTCCAGTTCCTCTGATCTGGTGGTCCCTCGAACTAAAACTGTCAACTGGGGTGACAGACGATTCCTGGTCGCTGCACCGAAACTGTGGAACACACTCCCCCACTCAATTAAGACCAGCTCCTCCCTCTGGTCTTTCCGTAAAAGCCTTAAAACATGGCTTTTCAATCTTTGATCTCCACTATCCTCTGTATTTTAGTGCCTCCATGGGTTAAACATCGCAGTTATCTAGCGCCGAGATGCCTTAGGGCCTTCGTTCGCGCTTTATAAATGTAAAAAAAAAAAAAAAAAAAAAAAAAAAAAATCTCCTACGGAGAACAAAGCGTAAAGCTCATCGTCCTTGCTGGGGACAACCATAAATGCCCCAATAAACCCTAATTATTTCTTTTCTTTTTTTGTTGTTGCTCCAGTTGAGCCATTTTCAATTCCTTGTTTTTTCGTTTCTCCCCATGAAAAATCCCCCAAAAATATAAAACTGTTCAGAAAACCCAAAAAAAGTACAAAATGTTCAAAAAAACAATAAAAAAATATAAAACAAAAAAGAAGAAAAAAAACAGTTCTTTTTAGAACTACCTCCAATAATAAAAAAAGGCTACATTGTTTAAAAACTCTATTATTCATTTTTCCCCATGGGACGCTCCCCGGTGCGCGTACCGGGCGCTCCCCCCGCGCAAATCCCCAAAAAACAATTTTTTTTTACCCCGCTGGGCCCTTTTATGGCCCCCACATCAAAGCTAGGGGTCAGGGGGGGTCTATCCCTGCCCCCTTATGGTCATTTCCCCCTTTGATTTTTCCACCTCTTATGTCTCGATTTTACCGAGACACAAGATGGCGGCTGCTCCGGACTGTTTCGAATGTTTACAGACACCCGCGAGCCAATCAGCTTTCCGTGCGCAAGTCGCGTGGCGCGCCCGGAGCGCGTACCGGGGCGCTGCCATAGATATATATATTTTTTTGAACCTAAATTACTCAAAATCCACTGGAGCACATATCTTGAGACATAGCAAAGGCACATCGGGCTACCAGTCCCTACAATTTTGCCAAGTTTGGTGGAAATCCATTCAGCCGTTCGGGCTAAAAGTGAGGTCGACCGCCCTATGGAAATTAACATGGGGAAAACACGTTTTGGGACCCCCCTTTTATCTCAGCCCCCGCTTGACAAATCCCCCCCAAACTTTCAGAGAAGGACCGGGGCGCCGCGAGGCCATTTTGAGGAAATTTTCTGGCAGATTCGTCAACTGGCGCCAAAGTTATTCCAAATAGAATTTTGAGATTTAACATTGAAAAAAATCGTAACTATAACTACCTACTGGCGACCGCCAGTAGGTAATATATATACATATATATTCATGTGATCAAGGCTCACTAGAGCCGAAACGTTATGGCGGCACAGCAATAAACAACTAAACAAATTGGAATTTCGGGTCCGTGTCCGTGTTTGAAACGCAAGTTCTTTATATATATATAGCTGTATAAGTAGGTGTGTAAGTTGGTGTATGAGTAGCTGTGTGAGTGAGTGGCTGTATACATGAGTGAGTGGGTGTGTCAGTGGCTATATGGGTGAGTTAGTGGGTGTCTTATGGCTGTAAGAGTCAGTGGCTGGGTGTGAAAGTGACTGTATGGGTGAGTGAGCGGGTGTTTGGTTAAGTGAGTTGATGTGTGAGTGGCGGGAATGGAGAGTGAGTGTGTGTGAATGGCTGTATGGGTGATTAAGCAGATGTGTGAGTGCTTGTATGGATGTGGGAATGAATATATTAGTGGCTGTGCCGGTGTGTGAGTGCTTGTATGGGTAAGTGGCTGTGTTGAGAGACTGTGGGTGTGTAGGTGGCTGTATAGGTGAATACATGGGTGTGTGAGTAACTGTATGGGTGAGTGTGTGGCTGTGTGAGTGCTATATGCATGAGTGAGCAGTTGTGTGAGTGGCTGTATGAGTGAGTGGCTCTATGGATGAGTGAGTGGGTGTGTGAGTACTTGTATGGGGCTATGAATGGGTATGTGACTGGTTGTGTGGATGTGTGAAAGGTGTCTAGGGTGTGAGTGTGTGTGTGTGTTTCTGTGGATGATGTAATCAGTGATGTCATCTGAGATGCCATCAGTGATGTCATCAGTGATGTCACTAACCATGTCATGAGTGATGTAATATGTGAGGTCATAAGCAGTGCACTGCGCAGGTGTATATTATAGGTAGCTCAGGTAACTATAACCATTGAATTTCACTGCTTTTATATGAGTGAAAACTGAGCCTACCTTTAACATCCTTGTAACCTTTGTTTTTTGCAGTGAATTTGTAAGGTTTTTTGTATTGAATTTCCTAACAATAGTCTTTGCAACCTTTGTTTTTTTTGTGAATATCTACATTTTTAAAACTTCTATTTCCTAACAATAACGTTCCTGTAACCTTTGATTTTTTTTAGGAATGTCATTGTTTTTATTTCATAACTGTAAACTGTAACCTTTGAGAGTAGGTGTGTAAGTGGCTGTATAGTTAGGTGAGTGGGTGTGTAAGTTGCTGTATGGATGTGTGAATGACTGTATGGGTACGTACATGGCTGTGTGAATCCATGAGTAGGTGCGTGAGTGTATGAGTGGGTCTATGACTGGGTGCGAGAGTGAGTGAGCGGGTTTGTAAGTGTGTGCATGAGTGTCTGAGTGGGTCTGTGAGACAGTGTGTGAGTCTGATTGGGCCTGAGTTGGTGCATGAGTGTTTGAGAGGGTCTGTGAGTGGATGGATGAGTCTCTGAGCAGGAGAGTGAGTGAATGTCTGAATGGGAGTGTGAGTGAGTGGTTGTGTGAGTCTTAGTGGGTCTGTGAGTAAGAACATGAGTGTCTGAGTGGGTATGTGAATGACTGTATGGGTGTGTATACTGTGAGTGGGTGCATGAGTGTCTGAGTTGATCTGTGAGAGGGTGTGTGAGTCTGTGAGTGGGTCTGTGAGCTGGTGTGTGATTCTCCGAGTAGGTCTTTGAGTGTGTGTGAGTCTCTCAGTGTGTCTGTGAATATGTGCATGAGTGACTGAATGGATCTGTGAGTGGGTGCATGAGTGTGTGAGTAGGTCTGTCAGTGGATGCATGGGTGGGTCTGTTAGTGGGTGCATGAGTGGGTCCGTCAGTGGGTGTACACTAAAAAAGGAGGGGGCACACGAGGCTCTCCTCCTAGAGGTCCTATAAAAACATTTTTAAAAAGATATAAAGGGACAGGGTAGACATACCCTGACTCCCTATGTCTGGTGGTGGTGTCCTACAGGGACCCCACTGGGGGTTAAAAGCATATTTTGTTTGCAATTTTGCAGCAAAATTGTGGGTGGATCTGAGAATTTGCAGCAAAATTGAAAAAAGAAAACAAGCGGAGTTCCGCGCGTTTGTTTACACTATTGCCCCAGGTCTCGGGGCTATGCGGGCATAAAAAAGGAAAGGGATAGAAGTGCACATGGCCCCCCTCCTAGGCTCTTTTATGCCCCAGGGACAGCCCCCCCAGGGCTTTCTTTATTATATTGGACAGGGTCCGTGTGGACCCTATCCATTGGGCTTATTGAGCCCCGGGGACCATCACCTCCCCGGGGCTTTATTTTTCAATGGAGGAGGCTCGTGCAGAACCCCCCTCCTGGGGCTTTACCATGCCCCAGGGATCCCACCTCCCCAGGGCTAAATTGAAAAAAAAGCATGGGGGCTGCATGGATCCCCCAGGTACCAGCGACCACCATCTCTCGGGGCCAATTAAAAAAATAATACTGGGAGAGGGGGTCATCCGGCCCCCCCCGGGCTCATTTTGGCCCCAGGGATCCCATCTCTTGGGGCCTGGGTCCGGCCATGTCTCCATGAGTGTCCTGGAGCCCACCCAGTGTGCTATGAGACAGCGGTTAGCCTCAAGGCCCTCTTGGGCCCAGCCGGCACCCTACCTCCTGTAGGAGCCAGCATTGCTCCTGCATGCAGGGAGCTGCTAGAAATGCAGATCCCTGCGTGCTGGAGCAATCATGACCAGCTAGTGGGAGTGGTTTGACAGCTCCCACTTGCTGGGAGCGGAGTTATGTTTGCTCTCGCTTCCTGACAAGCGAGAGCAAACTACTATGTCCTGGGAGTGGGCCCCCTAAGACATAGCAGGAGCCGGCCCTGGGGGTGGCGGTCCCCCAGGCCATTAATGGCTTCAGGAGGTGGCTCTTGTGGCCACCCTCCTTTAATTAGCCTTGGGAGGTGGCGACCCCTGGGATCATATATAGCCCAGGAGGTGTTCGCTAGGAGGGGGGATAGTTGGGTTCATGTTTTACAATAAGACATTGCATTACAGCTGAAGCCGGCCAAATGTTGATGCCGACTCAGTAATACCCAGAAGTAATATGTTCCATTGAATAAATGTGCAACAATAAAACTAATTTAAACATAGAAAGTAAGTCCCAGGGAGGTGGTTGTCCCCGGGGCTCCCTTAAGTCCATGGAGGGGAGTTTGCATGACCCCCCTCCATTATAATATTAAAGCCCCTGGGAGGTGGTAGTCCCCGGGGCTAATAAGACTCTGGGAGTGAGGCTCCGTGTGCCCCCCTCCTTTTTCTTTTTTTCAGGCCTGCATTCCCCCGGGACTAGGCCCACCCAGGGGCTATAGTGTAAACAAGCACAGAAGACCACTCTTCTGGGGTTTTTGCAGCACATTTGTGGATCCACCTGTGATTTTGTGGCAACATTGGAAAATAAACTGCTTTAACCCCAGCAGGTGTCTGTGGAACCCACCACCACACCTGGGGGGTGAGGGTATTCCTACCCTGCCCCCTTTTCTTTATTTTTGACATTTTTGGTGGGACTTAGCCGAAGCCAAGTCCCAAGATGGCTTCCAACACTTCCTAGATAAAATGTCGGCATCCAATCAGATTCCAGCACTTGGACTGTCGGTTCCGCGGAGGATCCTCTCCCCTACATACAAATTTGGATTTCTGTTAATATCTCTAAAACTACTGAACGGATTTACACCAAATCACAAATAGGCCTCTTTCTGAACCACCAGCTAGCTTTCTGCCACATTTACTGTAATTCTGTCTGGTGGTTTGGGATGTAGTCATGTTAAACATCTCTATGTGAATTACCATGGGGAAAACGCGTTTTGAGACCCCTTCTTTTTCTCAGCCCCTGCTTGACGGATCTCCCCGAAACTTTCCAGACAGCAGCTGAAGTGAGCGTCAATTTATTTTTAGAAAATTTCATGAAGATTCATCAACCAACACTAAGGATATAGGCAAGTCAAACAACGCTTTTCCTGTTGAAGCATGACTTGCCTGTATCTTTGGCGCTGTTTGACGAATCTTCCCGAAATTTCCTCCAAAAAGTGTGCCGTGATTCCAGTTGTGCGTGGAAAGTATTCAAGTGGTCCATCCAGTGGGGGCAGAGAAAGGGCGGTGTGTTAAAAAAAGCATGTTTCCCATGTTAGATTTTAGACACAACTACATCCCGAATCGCTGGAAGGAATTGCACCAAATTTGGCAGAAAGGTAGCTCTTGGTCCAGAAAGCATACTTTTTGTTATTTGGTATAAATCCATTCAGTAGTTTTGGAGATATGAAAGAAAATCCAAATTTGTATAGCTAGAGTTGCGACTAATTCACAAATACTCCAGATCTCTCCATCACCTGTTTCATTTAACTGTGGAGTTTTGAAAAATCATATTGTTGTACAATGCGATGTAATTTTTAATATGTCACCTACACACCTTCACTTCACGCACTTTGAATTGTTTCTGTGAGCACAATATATTTCAAAGCAAATATATGATATAGCAAATTTATGAAGATAATACATTTGTTGTCATAACCTATCCATATCCTGTGTCCGTGCACAATAAGTAACTGTGTCCTCTCTGGACCCCTATGTGAAATATGTTTAAACTGATTTAACGCCCCTCAAAATTTCTTCAGTCCAGGCGGCTAGAGGACCGAATAGGCCTCGTCCAAGACCACTGTTTCCAGAAACATTATACTTTACCCCAGGTCTTACTACGGGGTTAACCTTGTTTTGCTAAAATCCTTGGGGAGAAGAGGGCTTGTTTACACCTGATATATAACACAATGAGCAACCCAATGTACCCTTGAGGGCTTGGGCAAAGTAATGAAAGGGTAGAAGTACCTTCAAGGAATTTTGATTATAACATTTGGATGTTTTCTTTGATAATTTAATCCAAGACCCACATCAATGACAGTCTGTAAATAAATTCAACAATTTTTGTTAATAGATTAATTTGATATAGTCACAATATGTGATCCAAACATGAAAAGACAAAAGAACACGGGTGTATGTAAAAAGTTGTATTTTATACATATTGTAAATCATAAATAGGGTTCTGGAAGTATATCAACAGGAATACGTGAAGTGCATATATTAGACATCAAACAACTTCATTGTAACCGTTGTGAACGCTTTTCTTCTATGTTATAGTTTGATAATGTAATTCCAGGAAGAAAGAGCGTAGGTCGACATTTCGGTCTCTATAAATAAATTGCCGAGACCATCTTCAGGTCCGAAAGGATAAACAAGATGACCCCTGTACAGTATGTAGCGATTGTTTGTCAAATTAATGAGACAGGTATCGAACAGGCCCTTAAACGAATTTCCAGGCAGGACTGTCAGATAATTTAGAATGATTGCTGTCCTTGAAAGTTTTGATCACGAGGCAAAAATCTGCAGTAGTTTAAAGCAGAATCGTCAAATTTCTTAACTTTGTGCCGAAAGCTTTGAACCTGCAGTGAAATTAAACGTGTCCGTCAGGTTTCAACAGTTCAATCGGCAATCGTAACACCTTTTTAGTACAGAGAACAGTCGTGGACTCTGTCAGCTTGAATGTAGCAGGTAAAATTTGACGATTCTGCTTTAAACTATTGCAGATTTTTGCCTCGTGATCAAAACTTTCAAGGACGGCAATCATTCTAAATTATCTGACAGTCCTGCCTGGAAATTCATTTAAGGGCCTGTTCGATACCTGTCTCATTAATTGGACAAACAATCGCTACATACTGTACAGGGGTCATCTTGTTTATCCTTTCTGTCCTGAAGATGGTCTCGTCAATTTATTTATAGAGACCGAAACGTCGACCTACGCTCTTTCTTCCTGGAATTACATTATCAAACTATAGCATAGAAGAAAAGCGTTCACAACGGTTACAATTAAGTTGTTTGATGTCTGATATATGCACTTCGTGTATTCCTGTTGATATACTTCCAGTACCCTATTTATGATTTACAATACGTATAAAATACAACTTTTTACATACACCCGTGTTCTTTTGACTTTTCATGTTTGGATCACATATTGTGACTATATCAAATTAATCTATTAACAAAAATTGTTGAATTTATTTACATACTGTCATTGATGTGGGTCTTAGATTAAATTATCAAAGAAAACATCAAAATTGTTTACACCTGAGCTCCCATAAACCTGCTACTCCTGGATGAAGGGGACAAGGGTGCACATGAGAGGAGGCAGTCAGGATTACCAAATGTTCAAGTTTCCAGCAGTTGCTAAACATTTCTGGGTGCTACAGTAAGTGGTCCCTGTCGCCTCCTTCAATGGTGCTCATTTCTTAAACCACAGAAGGATAAAAGGCCGAGCTGGCTGACCCAGAATGGTACCTATGATGATTTTGGCTGTTTGCTAGATAGTGGTATGTTTCACAAGTGCCGTGCTAGAGGTGCTACCATTTTGATGCTGTGACTAATACTTGGCACTTGATGGCACGTTGTGTGCCAGGGCAGCTGTGAAACTTAAACAGTGCTTGGCACATTTAATCCCAGCAGCTGCCTCTGTGCTCTGTCAAGATCAGGGTCATCCCTTGGCCTGCCCTATCCACATTCTGCAGTGTTTAATCCAGACACCAGTGTAGTGAGAATATTTATCATCCTTCAGACCATGCACCATTGCAGAAATCACACTGTGCACTATTTGGTCCACACACGAGTCTAGAGATCATACGTGTACTATTCGGTCCACAGCACAACTGTCATGATAACATTTTGCACCATTCAGTCCAAACACCAGTGTAGTGATCAAACCCTGCACGTTTAGTTCAGACACACTGTAGTGATCACATTCTGCAACATTCAGTTCAGACACCAGTATAGTGATTGCACCCTGCATCATTTAGTCCAGACACAATAGTAGTGATCACATTCTGCAACATTTATTCAAGGCACAACAGTAGTGATCACATTCTGCACCATTCAGACATTTACTGACCAACTCACAGACCCAGAGACACTCACATACCCCCTCACAGTCACACACAGACACTTGAAAACCCACTCACAAATCTATGCTGGCACTCACACACCCACTCAGACTCCCCCAGAGACACTCACACACCCATTCACAGACCCACTAAGACACACACGCAACCACAGAAAAAAATAGTGCAACTTAAAAATTAAATATTAGTAAACTTTGTACTATAAATAAACTTTGAAATAAAAAAAATAGAAATACACGAAACAACCAAAGGTTACAGGAGTGATATAGTTCAAAAAATTACATTTGAAAAACCTTATAAATGCACTGAAAAAAACCCAAAGGTTACTGGGTTCAGTTCAGTTCAGTTCAAATTCTTTTATTCGGTTAGACGATTAGTTAACCATAAAAAGTACATCAAAATTTAAAAATACATATTTACATAAATGCGGAACAAGTAATGCTATGACAATATTACAGTATAATTTTTTTAAAAAGCCTATAACGTTACAGAAAAAATAACAGAAGGGAAAAATACACTTTCAGTCAACTACAAGCACAATGTTTCAATGTGTTAGATCCTCGTTCCTTATTGTTTTACGTATTATTATACATGATTTCAAATACATTGCCAGTATTTTAGCCTCGTGTTGTGAATTTGGCTGTTGCAATGCAAGAAGCGCTGGTCGACAGGTCCTCAACCCCATCTGACGCAACACGGGCAAAACCCAGCGTTTGCGGGGTAAGGCGTAATAGTAACAGAAAAAAGCTACATGCATGGTGGATTGGGATGAGACCTTATCGCATGGGCATTTCTCTAAGTTGTGGGACCAATTTAATGGGTTTGGGAAGGTTATCAATCGGAAAAACAAATTAAAACGAAACCTGGTTATAAGATATTTTTCGTAGTTTGTCAAATAATAAGTGAGGTAAGGCTGTAAGCCTGGAGAAACTTGTACCATCATAACGTGGGCATTTGATTGCTTGGGTAATTCGCCGCTCAAACGAAGTTCCCTAAGATGGTTAAGACAATGGCACTTAAAGGTTTTCCTACTTAGCTCACTGATTAATGACGGCTCTGTTACGTATTGATTAAGATCCAGATCTTCCAAAAAGTTGACAACGTAAGCCAACCATGGGATCTTTTTCCAAGAGGACAGCCCCAGGCAATCCGAGATCAGGGCCCGAGTAAGGTGACATTCAGGCTTAGACCAGATACGATGCCATAGGAGCATTGGTTGACATTTGATGTAATCAGCTAGGTAGTCAATCCCAAGCTCAGTATGGCATCCGTATGTGGGGGCACTCTGGGGAAGGGCCAACAGATATTTTGCAAAGCCATTTTGAATTTTTTGGAGTTCGGCCGTATTTACATAACCCCATACGCCAGCCCCGTATGTAGCAATGCTCTGGCACTTAGCTTGATGGATTTTAAGTAGTGCGGGGGGAGATGGCTTACCCAGTTTTCTAGAAAATGAAATTAGGGCAGATGTAGCACGCTGGTATAGCAGTTTTCTAGTTACCAGTGCCCTTTTCCATGTTAACTGGTCATCTATTAATATACCCAAATAAGGGTATTCCCTGACTCGTTCTAATTTTGAATGCTCGATAGTAAGATACTTCGAGCTTGTCACCTTGGGCCCCGTTTTCATAACAAAGGTCTTGGTCTTATTTACCTTTAACCCCAGGGAAAGCATATAGTTACAGTATTTGTCTAGTTGCTTCTGTAATTGAACCAGGGATCTAGCAAAGATAACTGAGTCATCAGCGTAGAGCAATGCTGGGATAGGGCGATGGTTAATGGTAGGTAGGTCCTGGCTCCCTTCAAGCATGGCTGCTTCCAAACCATTCGTATATAAATTAAACAAGAAGGGAGCCAGGACGCAACCCTGCCTAACTCCACGTGTTATTTGAAAGGAAGATGTTAATTCGCCACCTGTTCCAAACCTTACACGAGCCGAAGCTTCAGAATAAAGCTCGCGCAGGAATTTGATTAGCGGCGGGTCAACCCCCATTTTCTCCAAGATGGGCCATAGCTTGGCATGAATTACACAGTCAAACGCCGCACTAAGGTCGACGTAAACCATGTATAGGTTTCCCCGTTTGGCTCCCACATACTTTCCTATTAGAAGTGCTAAATTTAGAGCCTGTTCAACAGTGCCCAGTCCCTCCCGGAATCCATACTGGAGGTCGGTGATGATGTTATTCTCCGCCGCCCAATCCTGCAAACGGTCAAGGATTAGGCGACCCGCGACTTTTCCCAATGAATCCAGGAGGGAGATGGGCCTGTAGCAGGCAGGGTCGTTTCTATCCCCTTTTTTAAAAATAGGAAGAAGTATGGAGGAAGACCAAGAATCCAGGAGGCCAGTGCTAAGAACTGCTGTCATTAGCTGGGTGATAATTGGAGACCATAGGTCGATGTTAGAGACAAATATATCTAATGGGACGCCGTCCGGGCCAGGAGCCTTTCCAGTTTTTGAGGAGGATAGTGCGCTTATAACCTCCCCCAGGGTAAAGGATAGATCAATTGGGTACACTCCTTTTCTTGGGGATCTAGATTCTTGATTGAATTGTGCCGCACTGTCCGGGGGGAGATCACTAAAGATCTTAGAAAAGTGAGTCACCCACTCGTCCGCGGACACTGCTACGTCTAGGTATTGATGGGATTTGGCCTCAAGCAGGAAAGGAGATTTTACAACTTGCCAGAACTGAGAGCTGTCCTTTGTTTGACAGCTCTCATGTAGCTGTGCCCATAGTTTTTCCTTCATCTCTTTTTTACATCTGATTTGGGCCTGCTTATATTCAGATCTTAGCTTAGCTATTTTGGCCTTGTCTCTGACTGGATTATGGAGTTCTTTCTTTAGGGCATTTAGTGCTTTTCGACATGCCGTGTTGAACCATTTTGGACCTGGATGGGTACCTGATTTGTGGGTTCGGACTAATTCACTCTGGATAGTTTTGAGGATTTCCCCAAAACTGGAAATGATTTGCTCAGGGGTAGAATCCTCATCAAGGCAGGAATTTATCCAGGGGAGTGCTTTGGTTACAATTTTAGTTGTTGTTGTTTGGGGGTCTACCCGGGACCATTTCACCGAATAACCATTGGTTCTGTCCATATTTAATGCATTTTGGGTCAGTAAACTCTTCAGTGTGGGCTGATGATTATTAGTAAATAACTTCAGTACAATGCTGTTGGAAAAATGATCGCCAGATACTTCTGTACCTGTAGTAAACTGAAAAAGCGTACCCTTTAAAGAATATGAACACAAAATAAAATCTATAATACTAAAGCAGCCCCTACCGTGGAAAGTGGGTTTGAATTCCACTTGGGGGTAGACAAGTTCATTGGCATACAACAATTCTAAAACCATTAAACTTTCGTTGATGGATTCTCCTACCGGGGAGTGACTAAAATGTGTCAGTGGGCAGTCGTTTTCGTCAGAAAGGCCACAATCAGTTGTCCTATATTTTGGGCACAGTTGTACATTGAAATCGCCACCCCATATTACATTACACAGTGTGGGTGAATGTTTAGCGCGTTGTTCGCTTATAGACATGGTAATTTCTGACACAGTTTTCATACAGTCTATCGGAGATAGATTATTATAAAAATTAATTATGCAGTATGATGTACCGTTTTTAAAAATAATCAAAAGAATTTGGTAATTCGGTGTAGCACATTTTATAAAAGTTTTTCTTACTTCAAGTTTGTTTGAAATATATATAACAAGGCCCCCCATCGGTCTACCATGAGTTGATGGGCAGGCCGGTGTATGAAACGTTAGGTAACCCTGAATGTGCAGTGGATCAATTGTCCAAGTCTCTTGCAAACAGATTATCTGGTGTGTGGTAACAAAGTCCAACCAAGGAGTAGATAAGATCTTAGTTCGGAGACCTGCCACGTTCCAGAACAATATTGATACTAGCTGGAACGACTCTGCTTCATTAATAGGTACAGGGCTTCTTATCTGTGCAGGTGAATCCAAGGATACACGATTGACGTTGTTGAGGGGGGAAAATAAAGAAACTCCATTATTGGGGTTAGTAGCGTTGGTTGCATTAATGGTACACCGGGACGGGACTGGTTGGTGGGAACCTTCCGCCTCAGTATTGTTTGTATCTATTGCGATTGCGTCTACTGTGGGAGGTAAGAGCATCATTCTAGCCTGCGGACTTCGGGATTGAGGGAGATTTGCTAGGGTTGAGGATGGTAAATCAGATAATGGTGTGATCACATTTTCCAGTCCCTGGACTGTTGATGGTCAGTCCACCATCTCCAGGCAGTCAAACCTGTTGTAGGTGGAAACACCCCTCCAATCCGGGAATGACGTAGTTTCCCTACCTCCTTGTCCTTGCCATGTTGACCAGTTCGTTTTGTTGTTCCAGTTGCCAACCTGAGTCCAGTTCCATTCATGTCCTGGTAGTAGGGACTTGGCTGGTGGGTAGAAGAAAGCTAATCTTTTTGTTGAAATTCCTTCAGGGGAAGTTTGAGGCCCCCATGAGGAAATAAGTTCCACGGTTTGAGGGTCTTCAAAGTTTATTATTATACAGTCCCCTGAGATCAATTTTGGCTCCTTCCCTACCCACGGAACTCTACGGACTGATACAACTCTGTTGTTTGCGTAGGGGGGAAGTGGACGATTCAGTGACAACCAGTGAAGCACCTTGTTTTTTAGGGACCATCCGGGCTCATCGGAGTTAGTATGTAACTCTGGGACCCCAGTCATAATAATGACGTAGGGCGTTGCTTCTGGTGGAAGATAAGCTGGGCGTGCACCATTGCGTTTGGGATTATATGCTGCGTTCTTTGTAGCAGGTGTCTTGTTGGGTACAGTCGTCTTTTTAGGGGCTAGTGTCTTTGCTGGAATTGGGGTGGGTGGATGGTTGGTAGATTGGCCCTCTGGTACAGATGGAACAGGAAGGGAAGAAGAAGCAGAGGTAGTAGGCTTGTTTGCAGATGGATTGACTAATAATTGCTGCGAATTAGCATGTGTTGTTTTAGCCGATTTCTGTTGGGTCACTATTTTTTGTTGGACCACCGTTGAAGCGTTAACCGCTTTGGGTGCTTTGTGTGCTTGTGGAAGATTTATTCCCCCAGCAGCTTTTGGTTTTGGATTACAGGTTGGAGCTGCAGGAAGTGGGTGCATAGGAAGTAAATTCTTCTTGGGTTTAAGATCAGAAGTTAGTGTGGCTAAAGATTTTTCGATTTTAGCTAGAGATACCATGAAAGGTTGAAGGTGTTGCTTTATTAGGGCCTCAATTGAAGTTAGCAGATTGGTATCATGAGTGATTACGTCCTGCCTAGTGCTCGTATTGCCACTCGGAATCAGGTTATGGGTATCAGGTGAAAGGTTTATGATTTCTGGGGCAGGAATATCAGTCGGCTGTTGAGGCATGGCCGAGTGGTTTAAAGCTGCCGAAGAGGAAGAATTTTTGTCTGATTGTGTCAGAGGATCCTGTCGTGTATTGCTAGTATTTTGAGGGGAGTTCTTATTTCCTTTTCTTTTTCCCTTGGTTTTTTTCGGGATAGCACCTTCTCTCTGGCCCCTCGTGGAGGGGGATGGAGTGTCCTCATCTGGGGGGTTTATAAACAGGATCGGGGTTCGCTCAAGTGATGGGGGGAGATGGGATACAGAGGTTTGAGATAGTTGAGTTGTGGATAGATCGATAGACACAGACAAGTCTACAGTGCCAGGGACCGTTGGGGTCTCTTGTAGTGTGCCAAAGACGAGAGTACGTTGAGGGGTTACGGCGGTTGCAAGTAGTCCCAGTGAGGAACGTCTTGCTGCCGCTAAGTCCTGCGAGACCCTCCTTTCTAAAAGGAGGACTCCTTGGTTGGAAGCATCGTTCGCCTTGGCGATGAATTGGTCAATTGGCCCTTTGACCTGAGCAGCATGTGTGAGCTTGGTATTTCTGGTGATTCTGGGTGACATTGTAACAGATTCAGGAAGGGCACAGTAAATGAATACAATGAAACAACACCTAGATGTTGATATTACTGTAGAACCACTACGTTAAATAAAATAAAATGTCAAGGGATTAGCCCAGTCCAGTCTTACCCGGGCTTGAACGGGATTAAACGGGCCCGCCCTTGGCCCGGGCTTCGCCCGGCGTCCCGCTCGCGTCCCGCGAGACGGGGGTGACGCGCTATTTCAGCGCCTCCTGGCGCGCTGGTGATGCGGAGTGCGCCGCTCGGGAGGCTGGGGGTTGTAGTTTTTATTCCTCCCCCCGTCCCACGCTCCACTCGGCTGCCGGGACTCCTGGATGTCAAAGGAGTCAAGCAGCGGGAGGCGGGAGTGCACTCTACCGAGGGCGCTGTTTGCAGAAGAAGCAGGTAGGCGTCTGGGCACAGTGGCGGCAAATGGTTTTCGAAATGACGAGTGGTTTCCCGGTTACAGCTGGGGTGGCGCGCTATTTCAGCGCCTCCTGGCGCGCTGGTGATGCGGAGTGCGCCGCTCGGGAGGCTGGGGGTTGTAGTTTTTATTCCTCCCCCCGTCCCACGCTCCACTCGGCTGCCGGGACTCCTGGATGTCAAAGGAGTCAAGCAGCGGGAGGCGGGAGTGCACTCTACCGAGGGCGCTGTTTGCAGAAGAAGCAGGTAGGCGTCTGGGCACAGTGGCGGCAAATGGTTTTCGAAATGACGAGTGGTTTCCCGGTTACAGCTGGGGTGGCGCGCTATTTCAGCGCCTCCTGGCGCGCTGGTGATGCGGAGTGCGCCGCTCGGGAGGCTGGGGGTTGTAGTTTTTATTCCTCCCCCCGTCCCACGCTCCACTCGGCTGCCGGGACTCCTGGATGTCAAAGGAGTCAAGCAGCGGGAGGCGGGAGTGCACTCTACCGAGGGCGCTGTTTGCAGAAGAAGCAGGTAGGCGTCTGGGCACAGTGGCGGCAAATGGTTTTCGAAATGACGAGTGGTTTACTGGGTTGTTATAATTAGGATATAGAATAAAAAAAACTTAGAAATTCACTAAAACACACAGAGATTACAGAGACATTATAGTTAGGAAACATAATATAAAAAACTTAGAAATTCACTGAAAAAACCAAAGGTTACATGGATGTTATAGTTAGGCTCACATTTTACACGCACAAAACAATAGAAACTCAGCAGTTATAGTTACCTGAGTGTCACAAGGTGCCAGTTACCAATACTAAGAGGGAGGAAGAAGGTGATGATTTTCCTCGCTGTATCTCACCCCTCCTTTCTTTGCAGTCTGAAACGCCCTCCAAGGTCCTCTGGGTCTTTAAAGATCTGAATGTGTAGGATCCTGACCCCGACCCCCCTCCCGGAACTCTACACCCTCTTGGCCCTGACGTCCAAGCCTCCAGATTGAAAACGAGGCCAGAGGAGGAAGACGCCGAGCAAGCAAACTGGCAGGAAAGGAACCTGGGGCCGCCAGCCAGATTTCCCGCTACAACACACGTCGAGGGCAGAGCTGACGACGCGGCCCGCGAGAAGGGAACCAGTTCCGCTCAAGAAGGTGCCGGACCTGACCCGGCACTGCGAAGAAGTGAGCCACGCTCCCCAGAGGAGCGTGGGTGCTGCAGGTACGTGCCCGCCTCTGGAGTGTGTTCAGCAGAGGTCCCCCGGTCGGGAAGTCGGCAAAACGGATGGAGGGAGGCTCCTAAAACAGCACAAGACTCTCTTGTGCCTTTCTATCTCGCACGGGTGATGGAGGGTGGTGTGCTTTGCTCCCGCAGTTCAGTTCGGGCTATTTTCCTAACAAAGATCTTTTTTTTTCTTCTTTATTTTTCTTTTGAATGCTGCATGGGTCCCTCCACTGCTCTCCCGGTGATATTGAGCAGAACAACAAGACAAAAGACAAGCTGAATTAATCTCTGTCGGAAGCGGAAATCAGTACCTTATTCTTCATAAGACTCTACAAATAGTGAACCACCTACAAGAAGGAGAGTTCTATTATAAACAGTGACTGGCTGTTTAAGTCATATGTGCAGCATTGATCAATAAAGACCATTTGAGCCATCAGTCATCGTACTCCTGCTTCTTATTAGCCCACACATGGTGGAGAATGCTGGCAAAATAGCTCCATAGGCAGTATGGAAAACCTCTTACAGCAACTGATATCAGGACAGCAGAAGTTGGAATGGGCTGTCAAGAAGCAGATGACAGTGGCCCAGGCCGACTGCGAAATGTTCGAGGAAACTATGTCTCACCAAGTTGTGTGCATACAGTAGGTCGCCGTTGACCAGCTACAACTCACGACCCAGATGCAGAATCGCACCGGAGGGCAGACAAACAGTCCCCATATCGCCCTGCAGAAGTACCTCCCAGGAGAGGATCCGGACATGTTCCTTACTAACTTCGAACGCGCCGCACGTGCTTGCGAATGGCACGCTGCTAAGTGGCCTTTCTTCCTGGCTCCTTTGTTAACTGGTGAGGCCCAAGCCGCCTACCACGTGGCCAACCCTACAGGGAACACCCCATACGCCGAGGTGAAAGAGATAATCCTGGACCATCTTGGTGTTGATCCCGAAGCATATCGGGTCCGGTTTAGGAAAGAAAAAGGGGTGCCTGGGGACAACCCCAAGACATTACACTTTAAACTAAAAACCGCTGCGGATAAGTGGCTCAAACCACAGGAGCGCTCCAAGGAGGAAATCATGGAATCAATATACCTGGAGCAATTCCTAGAGTCACTTCCATACCCCACACAGCGCTGGTTGAAACAGCATTCCCACCTGATGACCACCCAAGCAGTAGACATGGCTACATCTTTTGCACAGGCTTAGTCCAGACCTCTAATGGACACTGATAAACAGCGTACAAGTATGTGCTCCCAGAAAACCGAAAAAAGACCCCAGAGATCTGTCTCTGAATTACCTCAACCCCGCTCTCGACCCGAAACAGCAATATCCAAGGAACCACAATGTTATGAGTGTGGGGAGTGGGGCCATATTGCTCGGTTTTGTCCCCTCAAAAAGCCAGCTGAAGAACCAATGGCTGTGAGCTGTATTCCGCTCTGTCCTGTATACTGAAGAGATGGGCCCCTGTTTTTACGTGAGTGTCCGAATACATGGAAAATCCGTAAGAGCCCTACTTGACTCAGGGTGCCGACAGTCCGTTATCCGGGAATCCCTGATTTTTTTATTTTTTTTGTTTGAATATTTTTATTATTATTATTGCATTTTTGATATAAGGTTGCATGGATGCGACAAGTAGGATAAAATACAACAGCAATCGGTCTAGTGCATGTACCATTTGTTATACATATTGCTCAGGTCCAAACAAAAGGAGAATGAAATAAGACATATGCATCCAGTAATTTTCGCTAGGGTATCCATACACAACAACAGTCCAGCACCCCAGCCAGTAGCACCGCACACGCCCTATGAGATAAATAAGCTAAGTGAGACATACCACACCGAAACCATATAGTACAGGCTCTGGGCAAGGCCTATACTAGCAGTAGGTACGCCTCCAGCCAGGTGGTGTTGGCTTTTGTCACTATTAACAGGTACTGTTTCGGGTAAAAGATACACCAGGGCATATGCAGTTCGGACAATGAGTGTGTTTCCCAGTGCCAGGGCGCAGCTATCCCAGTGAAATATCTCTGCTCATGAAATCGCGCCATCCGCTTCTCAACCAAATAGTGCACTCCCGCCTCTGGGAACCCTGAAGTGTCGGCGGCGTAATGCAATCCGCGCTAGCGGTCTCTACATGTAGCCCAGGGGGAGTCATAACTGATGCAACTTTCAATATCCCAATCTGGGAACGATAGATCCAAACCAAACTCAATAAAACAGGAACCGAACAAGATGCAAATCAAAACAGGTCAGGAAGCAAATGCGTGTGTGTGTAGGGTGCGTGTTCTGCCGATCGCAGCGTAAATAGTTCAGTGTGAGCGCGGGCCGCTGCCGCAGGGGCGAGTGGGGGGGGGGGGGGGGGGAAGGGAAGGGAGGGGAAAGGAGAAAACGCTGTTAATGCAGTGACATCCAAGATTGCGTGTCTGTGACCATGCGACTGTGCGGAAGGGTTATCTGTTGCCTTCGAAAGGGCGCAGGTGTGGGGGTGCCGTCTAAGTGGGTCTCTTGTTTCAATGCTGTCCCCGGGTCTGGGGAGTAAAGGGGAAGTGCGCCTAAGTAATGCCTCTCTGCAAACACACCTGGTGAAAGGCGGCCAGGATATCATCGCAGGCCTGGGCTACAGGATATTTACGAAGACCTGCAGTCTCCTCCCTATGTAAAGCAACGCTCTCTGCTCTCGCCCAGTTATCAAATGAGTTACGCTAGTGTATGGCCTGTGGGGGTTCTCCATTTTTCCAGCGCTTGGTAATGAGCCTTTAAGCATGTTATGAGACCAAGGTCCCAGAATCTAGCTGGGACTTTCGACAGCTTTGTCCTCTTGTATAGGCCCAATAGACAAGCTTCCCATATGTGTGGCAATCCACCTCCCGCCCCTGTCGCCAGTGCAGTTGAGACCTCTGTCCAGTAGCCATGCAAAGAAGGGCAGGCCCATAGCATATGCAAAAAGTCTGCATCTATTCATCCGCACCGAGGACAGGACGCCGTTGTCAGCCCGAAATAGCGGGTTATCTTATCTGGGGAAAGGTATGCCCGATGTATAATATAATATTGGATAATTTTAAATCGGGAGTTGCGCGGGATGTCCATCGTTACGGCTAGTGCCTTACCCTATTCTTTGTCGGTCCAGACCCGTCCCCTGTCTCTAGTCCACTTATCTCGCAAGCGCTGGGAGGAGTATTGTGTATGCATGTGTAAGGCCTGCGCTAGCCAGTGTACCAAGTGAGACCCATTTCCCATCACGTGCAGGTATTGTATCAGCAAATGAGGTGGTGGTTCCACCACAAGGTCACCCCAAGCTTCTGTGAGTATGCGTGTGAGCGTTGCATGTGTAAGGAATTGGCCTGCTGGAATCCCTGCGTCAGCAACCAGTGACTCGAATGGGAGTAACGAGCCGTCCTCGTATAGGGCGCCCAGTGTGTCTAGGTCCGCCTGCAGCCAGCTGCTCAACGCCGCTTCCGTGAGTGTCCCGGCACCCCAGGGCGTCCCCAACAATGGCAGATTAGGTGCATACGGCTTGGCGCTGTTTGTGAGTTTTAAGCTGTGTACATAACATTTTCGCGCCACCGCCAGGTGTATCTGTGCAGGGCAACGGGACTTGGAGAGCGGATGAAAAAGCTCATGTACCTGAGTAGCAGACAAAACCGTTGTATCTGTGGCGGTATCAGACAAATTTTTCCTGCTCAGCCAGTAGGCCACCCACTGCAATTGTGCAGCTAAATAATATAATTCATGGTTCGGTACAGCTAGCCCGCCAGCCTCTGACGATGCATATAGGGTGTGTAGCGCTATCCTGGGCCGCTTCTTGTTCCAAATCAATCGTCTGCTTAGAGTCTCCAGTTCGCGAAATATACGAACAGGGACATATACTGGCAGATCGCGCAGCGGACGCGCCGGCGGCGCGCCAAAGGCACGCCAAAGGCAAGCCCATCTTCGCCCGTCCACGCCCGACCGGGCCCTGGGGCCATAGACTCTGGTCAAGTTGTTACTTATTCCTCTGAGGCATTAAAATTACTGAGGCCTATACTGGAACTTTGCCCTCTTTTAGCGCCCACCACTTCAGATCGTATAAAAATTATTGGTATTTCTATCCCTTACACGGAGCACGATACTTCTACTGCCACCCGTTTTCCTTCTCTTGCTCCCATACCTAGCACTGAATGTACCGATACTTTTATTCGTCTCAACTACCTCAACACGCGATCTCTGGTAAAACACCAGTTAGACATCTTTTTGCTACTTATGTCAGAGAAACCAGATGTCCTCCTTCTTACCGAGACTTGGCTCACACATGATTCTCTGCCCGACATCTTAGCCGCCCTCCCGGCTGATTATTACATACTGACGACCAATCGGGCACCTGGGAAGGCGGGTGGAGAAGTGGCTGCTATTATCAATAAAACCCTCAAATTCACAACCTTACCCCCTCTGGCACTCGCCGAAACTGAGAATCTGGTTTTACAACTCAACATGGAGTCGGGATCCTTGGTGCTGGGATTTACTGCCCTCCCAAGGCAGCGCCCACTTTTCCCACGAGCCTTAGTGAGCAAATGGCTACGTTGGTGATTAACCACGATAAGGTGCTCTTGGTTGGGGACATGAACTACTGGTTCAATGATGCTTCTGGAGGTCCGCAGTCGGTTGAGTTGTCTGAACTCTTATCTAACCTCAATCTTGCCCAACACGTCCTCGCCCCCACTCACGAAGGGGGTCACATCTTGGACCATATATGGACCCATAACATATCAATACCCACCCTAGTCATCCAGCCCTGCATCTGGTCAGATCATCACCTGATTCAATTTACCATCGCATCTTCTATCCGCAAAGAAGCTGCGACGCTAGCGGGTGGAGAATCTAGGAAGTGGAAATCTTTAAATAGATCTGACTTTATTGAAACTTTGGAGAACTCTGTTCCCTCTTTCTGTGGCGATGTCAACTCTATGGAGGGAAAAATTGCCAACTGGCTTTTATCTGCAAGTGACACTCATGCCCCCATAGTGAAATTTGCTCGTGCCCGCCGCTCGGAGGCACACAGGTGGTTTTCTCAGGACCTTAAGCAACAAAAACTCGAACTGCGCCACACTGAGAGGAAATGGAGATCCACCTACTCTACTAAAGACAGGGAAGTTTTGGTTAGTTCTCGTAGAGAGTACAAAACTGCTATCCTTTCAACTAAAGCAGCTTACTTTTCCTCCAAATTACTCAATGCCCCCAACAACTCTAAAATCATTTTTAAAATTGTCAACGATTTGTGCAACAATACCAGAACCTCGTTGACTCAGACTCCCACTCAAGAACTTTGTAACTCTTTAAATCGTTTATTTTGCAATAAAATCTCTGCCATTAAAGCCACTCTTCCTAACACCTCTAATTGGGAACCTCCACAAGACATTGCCAGGAACTAATTTACCCTAGATACGCTCCAACCGATCTGTCTCAAAACCTTAGTAGCACTCTTGACCCGTGTCAAATCAGGCTCCCCCGACGACTGGTGCCCCCGTCTGTCGCCAAAGATATATTTACCACCTTGCCCCAGAGTGTGCTTTCTTTTCTTAATGAGTCTCAGTCCCAAGGTATGGTCCCAAGCGCTTTCAAAAACGCCACAGTTGTACCCCTCCTTAAGAAGCCTGAGGCGGACCCCAGTAACCCTATTAACTACCGTCCTATTTCTCTTTTACCCTTGCTTGCTAAAGTCTTGGAAGCTCATGTGACCAGCTGTGTGTCCAACTTCATTGAACGGTCAGAGTTCTTAGAACCAAATCAAGCGGGCTTTCGCCCAGCACACTCCACGGAGGCTGTGATCTTAGCGGTCATAGATACCATGAGGGTTAATGCTGACAGAGGTGAACATCAAGCGCTGGTGCTCCTGGACTTGTCGGCCGCGTTCGACACGGTTGACCACACCATCCTTCTCAACCGTGTCGAGCAGGCCGGCTTGCGAGGAGCTGCTTTAGAATGGATCAAATCTTTCCTTACAGGCCGCACCCAGGCAGTCAGGCTTGGAGAATTCACTGCTCCCAAACTTCCTTCTACCTGTGGGGTCCCCTTTGTCCCCATTGCTTTTCAATATCTACCTCAGACCTCTCATTCACTCTCTCAAAACTAGAAACATCACATTATTCAACTATGCTGATGATCTTCAGATCATCTTTTCCCTTAGCTCCCCCAATGCTGTCAGTGTGGGCGATTTGCGCTATATAAATACATGTACATTTACATTTACATTTTACAGTGAGTTTCAGGCCACCTTACTCCATATCCAGCGTTGGATGGACATCAATCATTTGAAACTTAACCCAGGCAAGACCGAGTTGGTCCAGCCTGGAAATAGTTTAATCAGCTGGGGCCTGCAATTTTGGCCACCTGAACTCGGGCTCCCCCAGTGCCCTCCTCTGTGAAAAGCTTGGGGATTATCATTGAGGCCGACCTCTCGCTTCGCGGGCAGGTGGGCGCTGTGATCTCTTCCAGTGTCTACCAGCTACGAAAAATTAGGAAGATCGCTCATCTGCTTACTCACTCTGCCCTGATCCAGGTGATAATAGCACTGATACTCTCACGGCTGGACTTTTCTAACTCCATCTACCTTGGTCTTCCTGCTGGTCTACTAAAAAGGCTTCAAATGGTCCAAAATCAAGCAGCCAGACTGATATTTAAACTCCCTAAGTGGTCCTCGGCCAGCCCTTGCCTTGCTCAACTCCATTGGCTCCCGCTGACCCATAGGGTGTCTTTCAAAACTGGCTGCATGGCCTTTAAAGCCGTGCACGGCAACTGCCCTAAATTTATCAGCAGTCGGCTCACTAAATACAACCCCAGCTACTGTCTTGGCTCTGCCCACCACCTTCTGCTCGCCACCTCGTCCTTTAGACGTAAACGGCTGGGTGGTTGCAGCTTCTCTCATCTTGCCCCAAAATTCTGGAACTCTCTGCCTCTGGCACTCCGAAGCTGTAAAGATCTTATCAGCTTCAGAAAATCCTTGAAAACCTGGCTATTCGTGCAAGCGGCTGGCTAAGCGCTTCTGTTTCACCGGCCTTCCTCACTCAGCGCCATGAAACCCACGGGTGTACGAGCGCTCAATAAATGCCTGCTAACATAACATAACATAGCATATTGGCATAAAAGTTCAGTAATTTTGGCAATACCACCATTTTTGTCAGGGTGATACGAGCCGGGACATTTAGTGGGAGAGAGCTCCAGAATGCCACCTGTGCAGTGAGTGAAGAGATCGCTCGTACTAGGTTCCCCTCCAACACGTCAGCCGGGTCTCGATAGATAAACAACCCTAGATATCGAAATGTGGTGGGATACCACACAAGCCGTTCTCCCATAACAACAATATCACGCTCTTGTGTGGCAGCATTAGAGGGATAGACGCCCGATTTAGTCCAGTTGACCTGAAGTCCCGACATAGTGCCAAATTCACGAAAAATGTCAGTGAGTGCCTGCGGGAAGTTAGTCAAGTCATGGATATAAAGCAGCAGATCGTCCGCATATAGTGACACTACATGTATCCCTTCTGCCAGCTGTATTCCCCAATCTTCGCCTAAAGCACGCGGTCGAGCCGCCAATGGTTCCATCATAAGGGTGAATATGAGAGGGGAGAGGGGACACCCCTGTCTAGTGCCTCTGCGTACCCTGATCTGGTCAGAGATGAGCCTGCCCGTCCGGACGCGTACTACTGTTCTTTGATATAGGAGCTCCACCAATTGCAGGAAGCCCTCTCCCAAGTCATATTTACGCAGCACCGACAGTAGGTATGGCCACTCTACAGAGTCGAATGTTTTTTCCAGATCAAGCAACAAGCATCCCGAGTTAGACCATCGGTGCAGGGCCAGGCTTTGCACACAAAATAGTCGTCTGATATTATAGGATGTGCTGCGCGCAGGTACAAAACCGTTTTGATCAATGTGGACAAGGGTGGGCACCAACGGTGCCAGCCTCTGTGCCAGTGTAGAATCCAGGAGCTTATTGTCCGTGTTGAGGAGTGCTAGGGGGCGGTACGATCCCAGATTGGTCCCGTCCCTACCTGGCTTCAAAAGCGATATGAGATTCGCTTCATTTAGTGTGGGAGGAAGGGCAGAATCATGAACAGCCGCCGCAAACATGCGCAATAGTTCCAGAATCAATATAATGGAATAGGCCTTATAGAACTCTGCGGGTAGTCCGTCGGGACCCAGGGATTTGCCATTTGAAAGAGAAAATATGGCCGTTCTAAGCTCTTCCGATGTCAGGGGAGCTACAAAGTCATCCCGTTGCATATTGGTAACAACCGGCAAGGGCAGGGTAGATAAATATGTTGAGATCTGTTCGACAGTAACCTGCATGCGAGAACGGTAGAGGTCCTCATAGTGTGCTGTGAAGGCATTGTGTATGGCTTGTTGTGTGTATACTGTGGTATTCTGGGCCGTAGTTATGGACATCACCGGGGTGGTATGGGTTTCCGGCCTGATTAGCCAAGACAGCAGCTTGCCTGGTTTGTCCCCAGAAGCATGTGTGCGCGCTGAATGTGCCACGTAGTTCAGATGCTTCAGCCTGTCTAATAACTTCTTATGTCGTTCTCTGTTTGCCAGCAAGTCTGTGTCGTCACCTTCAATCGACTCACGCTCCCCATCTAGCAGTACAGACTCAACTCGAGCAAGCTCGCCCTCAATCTTCCTACGCATCCCTGCCTGCGTTCCCAGACAGTGGCCCCTGACCACCACTTTGAAAGCGTCCTACTCCAGCTGCGGAGAGGAGGCGGTGTCAGAGTTCTCCTCAAAATATTGCAGGAGACAGGTTTCAAGTGCTCCTTTGAACGGGGCGTCTAGGAGAAGATCCGGTTGTAGGCGCCAAGTTGGCACCGGTGGATGTGGACGTTCCCAGGCGAAATCTAAAGTGTGGGGATTATGGTCAGAGTGGGTGCAGCCTAGATAACAGGAATCTACCACTTGGGGGAGCAGATCACTGGTCAGCATGTATCTGTCTAATCTAACGTGGAGAGTGTGTTCACAATAATAATATGAGAGGGTTGCGTACTCTCCAAGCATCATGTAGATCCCACTGTGCGGCCCAATCCTTGAGCGCTCTCATAGCCCCGCTCACCGGTGCACTGGCCAAGGGGGGAAACGAACGATCCAGAGCAACATCCAGTACACAGTTATAGTCTCCCTCTAACAGAAATGGTATTCCGTGCCATGGCGCGAGTACTGTCAACAGTTGCTCAAAAAAATGGGAATGTTCAGTATTAGGGGCATAAAGGGAGGCCAGTACTACGGGCTGCCCATCCAGGGAACCCTGTAGTACTACATATCTGCCGTCGGTGTCTAACATGCAATGGGAAAGCGCAAAAAGGCAACCCCTGGCCGTACCCAAACCAGTGCTCCCCGCGCATAAGCTGAATAGCCAGTAGTGTAAATTTGCCCCCTCCATTTACGGCGGATCGCCAGTGCCTCCGCAGCGGTCAGATGGGTCTCCTGTAACAGCACTATTTGGATGTGTTGTCTCTTAAGATAGGAATAGACCTGGTAACGGCGTGATGGCGTATGCATTCCCCGCACGTTCCAGGTGCAGAATTTAACCATAGTCATAATTGTCACTCAATCTCAGTATCACCATTACGCACCCGCCTCCATCGTCCCACAGCATCGCACAGCCACCCAAACAGGCATAGAAATCTGCAGCGAATCTCCACACGCACCCATTACGCAGTAATAGTAGAGAAACAGAATACATAAAAGCGAATAATCCTGAAAACATTGAGAACAACAATACAATACCAAAAGGTCGACAGCAGAACATGTTATCGTCCAAACGCTCTAGAGAGCTTAAAAAACGTGAGTTCAGGGGGAGGTCGCTTAGCACTCGGCTCCGAAGTTAAGAACCCAGCACATATGCAGGTAGAGGGTGTCTTCCCCCACAGGCCATTATGGCCCCTCGGACTAGTTCTGGCTGGTACTCACTATGTCTCTGGAGCACTCATCAGGCTAGCCCGGCACCCCCCACAGGGGCAGGGCAGTCCCAGCAGGGTTCCAGTGGGGCAAGACCGAGACAAGGAAAAAAAAAACCATTGTGTGGCACAAAGGAGCTCAATTCTTAGCAAGAAGGGGCAAACAGGTCAGGTGGTCTTTAATGAATAAAGTCTGCTGTTTGAGGCTGGACATCGGGTAGGTCCGCTGAAACCTGCGAGTCCGGCAGGCCATATATGCGCTCATCATCTCTGGGAAGGTCACGGGGATAGTCACCAGGAGCGGGTCTTCTTCCTGCGAGCCGCTGATCTCTGCAGAGCCTCCTGTTGTTCGCTGTGCATGAGTTCGGTCGGAGGGCCCATATCCATTTCCAACCGTGTTCTTCCCAAAGGCGAAAGCCTCCGCTTACGGCGACATCGGGGACCTCGGTTGCATCGCACAGTTGACCCGGTAGGCATGGCGCCGGGCTCCACATCTGTGCCCGAGTCTAGCCAGGCTTCCACCGCTTCCGGGGTATCAAAGAAATGAGTTTTTTCGTGGGCTACCACACGCAGCCGCGCCGGGAAAAGCAAAGAATATTTCAGTGCCAGGCTGCGGAGACGCTGTTTCACTGTCAGAAAGGAGTGTCGCTGGCGCTGTACCTGTATCGTATAATCAGGAAAGAGCATTATCTTTGTGTTCTCAACCCTAACCTCAGACAGCTTCCTCGTCTCTCGCAACACAGCATCACGATCCCGGTAATTCAATATTCGGATGAGCAGGGGCCTCGGGTTGGAGCTCTCAGGGGGGGTCTCGCTGGTATGAGCTCGCTCCACCACAAAGTGTGGGGAAAGGGGTCCCTCAGGAAGGAGGCCCATGAGCCACTTCTCCACTCGTATTTCCGGTTCTCTACCCTCCATTCTTTCCGGCAGTCCTACGATACGGACGTTGTTCCTCCGCGCCCTCCCTTCCGCATCCTCAGCGCGGTCTTCGAAGAACTCTACACGGTTGAGGAGATCCTGGACATGTTTGTCCGTTTGTGTTACTTTGGGCGTGACATCGGCTACGGTAGCTTCAAGGGCAGCCGTGCGCTCAGATAGTTTCTTATGATCCGCTCGGAGGTGCGTGAGGTCAATGGCTACCCTATTGATCTTCATAGCCGCCAGTATAGTGTCCAGCTTGGAGGCGGTCTGATCCTGGTCTGCCAGTTTCGCCATCCTTCCCTTTACCAGTGCGCCACCAGTACCGGCCCTCGTCTTAGGCCCTCCAGACATGAGCAATGCGGTGTAGGTCTATGTGTAACCGCTCTTAAAGAAGGCTCTCAGTGACGTAGAGAATGTTTCGGTGCCAGTAGCAACAGGTGAGTACTGTCCAAAAGGAGCAACAGAGCAACAGCGCCCTCTAGGCACACCGGCAACTGTATTGCACGGCAGGGGAGAAGTCTGCCACCAGGTGGGCGCAATGAGATGTTCAGATCACTTCACCTTCCTTAGTTCAAGTCCTCTGAGCGACAGGCGATCCACCACAAGGGTAGGCCTGGCACAGATAATGGATACCACTCTTAGCTTGCACCAGGACAGCCCACCCGATTGTTCGGACACCCAGCCGGGCCCGGCCTTTCCGACGTATGTCAGCAATGGGCACTGGACAGCCGTGCAGTCATTTAACGGTCTCGGTGACCACCACCGGCCCCCCAAGGTGAGCAATGTTTCCAGTTGTAGGGCGGGCTGGCTCAGGTTTCCAGTCTAGTCAACAGTGACACCTCCCTCACTCCTTAGACGCAGGGCAAAAGATAGGTCCGGACTGGTCAGCGCGCCGCGTGTCTCACCAGTAAAAGCGGACCACAGCCTACAAGCAGCAGCACATGTAGCCAGGGCCAGGAGGTGGAGAAATGTCTTGAAAAAGAGCCACAGGCGCCTTCTCTCTACATGGACGCTGCCCCCCGGTCGTGCCCGCCTCTCTGCACAGGGAAGTCCGAGCGCCGTTACCTGCAGGAAGATGCCTCCGTGTACCAGCCGGACTCGACCTCCGGCCAGGGCGCTCCGTCGACAGGGAGGGGGGCCAGATGGACTAGGCTCCCCGGGTCAGGTCCACAATACCACAAAATTCATCACTGTGTTCGTGAGGCTCAGGGCACTCCGCTGCCCACCAGCGCCGGCGAGGGCAATGTCCATACAGTGCCACCTCCAGCGGCCGCCTCGGGCAGGGTTGCAGGTTCCTGAATCCGCGCCGATCCGCGCGCCGAGCAGGGAAGTCCCACTAAGACGGCCGCACCGGTTGTTCAACTGGAAATCAGGGACCAGGGGGTTCGGCCCCCCTCATAGCAACCGCTCGCCATCACCAGGGGGAGGGAGGGGACACAGATGCGGTCCTCGGGGGTCTTGTCGTTCCCGGCCGCAGCCGGGGCTGTCCCGCTGTGCCCGGATCCAATCCCTCCCAGGCCCGGTTGGGACCAGCCTGCCAAGATGGCCGCTCCCGTCAGTCGCCCCCAAGGCGGTCAGTCGCTCCCCGATCGAGTCACGGCGAGTAGGGAGTCTGGATCTCCACCCGGCCAATCTCCGCCGACAGCAGGAGGAGTACGGGCAGAATTCTGGCGTCCGCTGGGTCCGGTGTCCGCCTGGCTATTACGCCCGGCCCATCTCACAGTGCCCGGCCTCGGGCTCGTGTAGATGCAGATGCCGGCACCGAGGGTCCACAGGAGGGGTTCGTGCTTCCCGCCCCCGCAGAAGCGACCAGGGACCGCCTCCCGGCTCCAAACTTCGCCAAAGTGTGGGAAACAGTCGCCAACAGCCTCGATGTCGACGGGGACCGTGTGCAGGGAAATTTAACGGGGAAATTGTCTGTGTAAGGGGAGCTCAGCACGGAGCTCTACCCAGGCACGTCTGCTTCCATTGCGTGCTTAGCCACACCTCCATCCGGGAATCCCTGATACCCTCTTCTACTCTTTCTGCCAAAGAGCATGTCCCAATAGGGTGTGCTCATGGAGACGTCCACACTACCCAGTCGTATACCTCCCTGTTCTTCTACCGGTGGGAAAACACTCCAGGCCAGGCTAGGCGTATTACCAAAACTCCCTGAAGATCTATCTGATCCTGGGTCTAGATAATCCCATGTTTCTTACAGCTGCTAAAAAAATATCTACAAGATCCCAGTTTCCTTCTTCCCAACCAGACCACTCTCCTCACCCAAAGCTCCCTGGTTAACTGATCATAGCTTCCGATACAGTCAAGAAAATTATCCCACTCTACAACATGCATGGACCCAGCCAAAACCGACCTCTGCAGGACAAACACCAGTCTATCCTCTCTTCCATATTTCTAATGGCCTTCTATATAGAACAGAGAGCGAAAAACCTTCCCCCCAGTTATTAGTACCACAACACTTTAGAGAACAAATCTCATTCTTTGCGCACACACACCTATTAGCCGGACACGGTTGTACACAAAAAACAACTTAGATCGTTCTACAGAACTTTTACTGGCCAGGAATATACTCACAGGTCAACAAATATTGTCAGGAGTGTGAGGTATGTCAGCATAAGAACCCATATAAAGCACCTGCTGTCGCATTATAACCCCTCCCGATCGTGGGAAAACCCTTTAAGCGTGTTGGAATGTACCAGCCGAAAAGGATGCTTCGCTCCTCCTCGTTAAACCTAGCGGTGACATTCAGATTTAAGCGATCTAGGATGGGAGGCTGGGCTTTCAGTGCGTCAGCAGCCCGACTCTGGAATGAGCTACCACTTCGAATTAGACAGTCCAACACGTTGACCTCGTTCAGGAAAAGCTTAAAAACTTGGCTGTTTCCTAGAGGCAGTTAAGTTCCAGCTCCTTCCCTTTCTCTCTGACCATGCTACTGCAAGGGGGGCCTTGTGCAATAATCTGAGCGCCAAGATACCTGTAGGGTGAAAGGTTGCGCTATATAAGAAATAAATACATACATACATACATACATACCTCATAGGCCCCCTTCCTCGCACAAAAAAGGCAATTCATATGCATTAGTCATTGTAGACTATGCAACCCGATACCCTGAAGCTTTTCCCCTAAGATCACCCACAAATTCGAACATAAGTGTCAAATTATTTAAGCTGTACTCACGAGTTGGGTTTCCTAAAAAGGTACTTACTGACCAGGGGACCCCCTTCGTTTCATGTTTAATGTCCCAAGTCTCTAAAACCCACGATATCTTACACATAAAGACCTCAGTATACCATCCGCAGACCAATGGTCTTTGTGAGAGGTATAATGCCACTCTGAAACTCTCTCTAAAAAAATGCTTACAACTGAGGGTCGAGAATGGGATATGCTTCTCCCCCTAGCCCTCTTTGTTATTCGTAGCCAACCGCAGTTTAGGTTGCTTAGCGTTTGAGCTTCTTTTCGGGAGGCATCCGCGAGACCACCTCGAGATCACTAAAAAAGCTTGGGAACAAGAAAAACTCGGCCTTACGCGCCCGAATCCATAAACTAAGGGAGTTTGCTGACGCCAACAAAAAGCTCAAACAAAACAACAGTTCTTCTATGATAAGGGGAAGAAGTGGAGACAACTGAATGTAGATGACTGGGTTCTGGGCCTGCTACCCTCCAATATAATGTAGGTCAGCTCGAAATGCAAGGGACCTTTTCGCATTATAAGAAAGATAGGACTCCCTACCTACCTTGTGCAGTTAACACCTAAGAAATCCCAAATGTATCATAATAATCTTCTAAAGAAGTGGCTTGGTCCAATACCCCAAAACATGCATGTCACACACACCTCAAAAGAGCAGGAAACCACCCTGGGACAGGTGGATATAGACAAAGCATTATCAGACCATCAGAAAAACGCCTTACATGGGATTCTTCTACCATTTTTCTCCCTCTTTTCCGATTATCCCAGAAAAACCAGTCTCGTTGAACATACCATATCCACTCCACCGGGTAAAACCATCAGGCAAAGTCCCTACCGCATACCAGCGGCAAGAAGGCCTACTATTAATATAGAGGTAGACAACATGATAACAATGGGAGTGATACAACCCTCCCAAAGTGAGTGGTCGTCCCCCTCATAGTTCTCGTGCCAAAGCCTGACGGCTCTGTGCGCTTTTGCATAGATTTCCGAGCTGTCAATACTATATCTAAATTTGACGCATATCCTTTACCGAGAGTGGACTAGCTTATCGAAAGGCTTGGAGATGCAGAATATATCCCCACCTTGGACCCCACAAAGGGGGATTGGCAGATGCCACTAAAGAGAGAAGACCGGGAGAAGACCGCATTTTCAACCCCTACCGGTCACTACGAGTTTGCGGTCCTCCCCTTCGGTCTCCATGGGGCACCTGCTACCTTTCAGAGGCTCATGAATAAAGTCCTCTCAAAAAATCAAGAGTACTCAGCAGCCTACCTTGACGACATAGTTATATATAGCTCCAATTGGGAGAAACACCTACAAGACGGTTGCAAGGTTTTCTTGGCCCTTCAACAAGCAGGCCTCCATGTTAATGCAAACAAATCCCGTGTTGGTTACCAACGAGTCAAATATCTTGGATACCTCCTGGGAAATGGAGTTATCGAGCCACAGAGTGATAAAATCAGGGCGATAATTGATACCCCCTTTCCCTCCACAAAGAAAGAGATCCGAGCCTTTCTCTCCCTATTGGGTTATTACAGGAGATTTATTCCCCGCTTCTCAGACATAGACACTCCCCTGACCGATCTTCTCAAACAACAGGTGAAAAACAAAGATCTCTCGCACCCTTCCCCTGTAGCCCTACGTGCGTTTCAAGATTTGAAGAAAGCCATCACCACCACCCCAGTCCTTAGGTCCCCAGACTTCTCCAAACCTTTTCTCCTCCAGATGGATGCCTCCAATCAGGGGATTGGAGCCGTCCTTGCCCAAACCTCCATAGAAGGCGTTGATCACCCCGTGCTGTTCATCAGCCGCAAGCTATTCCCCCGAGAACAAAGATACTTTATCATAGAAAAAGAGTGTTTAGCCATCAAGTGGGCAGTAGATAAACTCCGATATTACCTGGAAGGCTCCCATTTCATTCCATTCACTGACCATGCGCCCCTACTATGGATGAGCCGCAACAAAGGACACAGTCCTCTAGTGGTTTCTCTCCCTACAACCTTTCTCGTTTGAGGTGCACCATTGGAGGGGGCTTGAGAAGGGTATCGCTGACTTTCTTTCACGTGTGCCTATGTTCCCCGAGCGGGAACATTCTGGGGTGGGGATGTGTCACGAGGTGCCAGCTACCAACACTACGAGGGAGGAAGAAGGTGATGATTTTCCACGCTATATCTCACCCCTCCTTTCTTTGCAGTCTGAACCGCCCTCCAAGGTCCTCTGGGTCTTTAAAGATCTGAATGTGCAGGATCCTGACCCCAACCCCCCTCCCGGAACTCTACACCCTATTGGCCCTGACGTCCAAGCCTCTAGATTGAAAATGAGGCCAGAGGAGGAAGACGCAGAGGAAGCCGACCGGCAGGAAAGGAACCTGCACCCGCCAGCCAGCTTTCCCGCTACAGCCCTTGGAGCTGCAACGCACGTCGACGGCAGAGCTGAGGAAGCGACCCGCGAGAGGGAACCAGGTCTGCTCAAGAAGGCGCCGGACCTAACCCGGCACTGCGAAGAAGTGAGCCACGCTCCCGGAGGAGCCTGGCTGCGGCAGGTACGTGCCCGCCTCGGGAGTGTGTTCAGCAGAGGTCCCCCGGGCGGAAAGTCGGCAAAACGGGTGGAGGGAGGTTTCTAAAACAGCATAAGACTCTCTAGTGCCCTTCTTTTTCACACAGGTGACGGACGGTGGTGTGCTTTGCTCCCTCATTACCCTTCCCAGCTCTCATCAGGTCTGTTCTGGATATTTTCCTAACAAAGCTCTTTTTTATTTATTTATTTATTTTTTGAATGCTGCATGGGTCCCTCTGCTACGCTTCCGGTGACATTGAGCGGAACGACAAGACAACAGACAATCTGAATTAATCTCTGTCGGAAGCAGAAATCAGTACCTTATTCTTCATAAGACTGTACAAATAGTGAACCACCTACAAGAAGGAGAGTTCTATTATAAACAGTGACTAGCTGTTTAAGTTATATGTGCAGCCTTGATCAATAAATACCATTTGAGCCATCAGTCATCATACTCCTGCTTATTATTAGCCCACACTGAGCTAACTATAACTTACGGCCCTGCAGTGCACTGCTTATGAGCTCACATATTACATCACTAATGACATCATCAGTGACATCACTCATGACATCACTCATGACATCTCAAATTATATCACCTCCCGGATGACATCATCAACAGGACCACTCACAGACCTGCAAACCACTCACATACTCACTCACCCATACAGACACTCATATACCCACTCACTCACCCATACAGCCACTCACACACCAACTCTCATTAAACCATAAAGCTACCCACACATTCACTCACTCACCCATACAGCCACTCACAAACCCAGTCACTCATCCTTACAGCCACTCACACACCAACTCTCATTAACTCATATAGTTACTCACACATCCACTCACTTACCCATACAACCACTCACACACTTACGCACTCACCCATATAGCCACAGGCACACCTGCTTACTCATCCATACAGCCACTGAAACATCCAGTCCCTCACCCATTTAGCCACTCTCACAGTCATTCACTCACCAATATACCCACTCACACAGCCACTCCCTGCCCCATATAGCTACTCACACAGCTCACACTCACCCAATACAGCCATTCACACACCAGTTTACTGACCCATACGACCACTCACAAACTCATTCACTCATCCATATAGCTAGTCACACAGCTATTCAATCACCCAAACAGCTACTCACACATCCACTCACACACACCCATACAGCCACTAATACACACTCACAGAACCATATAGACAAACACACACATAGTCAGAGACACAGAACCCACTCACACACCCACTAACAGACTCATACAGCCACTGAGACACCCATTCCACCCACATACAGCCACTCATACACACACACACACTCACACACAAATACAGCCACTCAAACACCCACTCATACACCTAGAAAACCACTCACACACCCATTCACAGACCAACAGTTCCACTCACACACCCACTCACAGTCCAGACACCCAGACACCCACTCACAGACTCATGCAGCCACTCATACACCCACTCACTCCCACCCCCACTCATACACTGATACAGAGTCACACAGCCAGTCAGATAACATATGTTAGAAATAGTTTCACTCATTAGTAGTACAGAATGTATACTAATGTAGTAGCTTAGTATAAATCTTTAAATGAAAAAATCTTTATGAAACGAAACACTCACACTCAATGGATGATGTCATCAGTGATGTCATTTGAGATGTAATCAGTGATGTCCTGAGTGGTGTCACTGACTATGTCAAGGGTGATATATTATGTGAGGTCATAATCAGTGCATTGCGGGGGTGTAAGTTATAGTTAGCTGAGGTAACTATAACTGTTGAATTTCTATGGTTTTTTGCCTGTATAATGTGAGCCTAACTATAACGTCCCTGTAACCTTTGTTTTTTTCAGTGAATACAACTGCAAAAGCGCACTGTAAATTGCTTTTTATACGTCCACATGCGTTCAATCAATTTTAACCATGTGGTAATGTTAAAGGGCTAGCTCCCCGTTTCAATGTGGCAGTAAGTTGACTAATGTCCTTTTAATATTCCCAACGAGAAGCCAGGCAATGTTGAGTACGTATTGTGCAAAAAAATTACACTTTTAAAAACAAAATCGGCACCCTTCTGTTTTTTAACTGCTGACAGTTTTAATTTCAGTCCGTGCCTCTTTGGTAAAATAAACAGCCAACTAATGTTGCATACCCCCACATTCCACCACTTAGCTCATTGCGTTGTAGAGCCCAGCTCCAAAGCACTCTGATGTACACAAAGTCGGGCCGGTCTCAAGTACGAGGTGCTAACATACGATACAATGACTCTCTCAACCTTTGCTCCATCCACCTTCGATGTTCATTTGGGCTTCTGAGGTTGACTGGCTTTACTCGTCGTGACCTCACTGAGATGCGTTTTTGCCTATTTGCTCCTGATCGCTGGTGGTGCAGATGGGGACGTCACCGCTGACGCCATTAATTCAACACTGACTTCTCAAAATACACAGAGATATCTGCACTCTAATGTAGGGATATTCCATTTATTTATATATATATATATATATATATATATATATATATATATATATATATATATATATATATATATATATATATATATATATATATATATATATATATATTTATTTTATAGAAATCCTTCCTTGTAAATCTATAACAACATTAAATAAAGATTAGTCTGTTTCGTATATGCATTAAAAACAAAGTGGATATAGCATTATTTGCCAATTTTTAAAAAATAATCAAAAATCTGCCTTTTCTGGAAACTTTGTATGATGGGATGTATCAAAGAAAAAGTATGAAATCAGGGTTAATGACAGGTAATTAATTAATGAGTCAACGGTGAACTCTCCCAGTAGATATAATGAATGACTTTGGTATTGACAATCACTAACATTTCAGTTGAAATGGTAGTTTATAAATACTTCAATAATTGCACAGAAGCGCATTTCACAAAATGACTGCATTCCTCAAACGTTGTAAGTGATCTTAATATTTTATATAAATGGCAGGAAAAGTTAGGTGAAGAGGTCGATGTACCCGAATGGGATTAAATTAAAGTATGAGCAAAAAATGTGCTATGGGCCTCACACCTTTTTTATATTGAATACTTTTATAATGGTTGGCTATATTATACTCCTCTAAGCCTCAGCAAATTCTACTATGATAAAAACACAGGTTGTCATTCATATCTTAGAGCAGCTGGCAACACAACCCCCATGACAAGGATTGTGGGACCGTATTTTAACTAAGACCTCCAAAGCTTTTAGATTTATGATGGCAAACAGGAAGTCAATCAGAGTAGAACTAAAAGTCGGATTTGAAGCCAAAACTATTTGCTCAGATACTTGGTCTGGGAACGGGTATCTAAGTAGAAATAAAAAAACATGTTTGAACATTTGAATGCTACTGAAAAAAGCAATGTATGCCAATAGGAGACACTAGAACCAGTGTTCTCCACGTCATTGAAGTCACAAAGCAAGAGTTTCCATCATACGTCTACTTCACAGGTCCTGCTGCCTCACTCTTGCTCCTCTCTTCTCCTTGCTTTTGCCCTGTTTTTTGACTGCTTTCTCCCTGCTTTCCCCCTATTTTTGAGTGCCTTCTACTTGCTTTTCCATTGTTCTCACTGCTTTCTCCTTGTTTTTCCCCGTTTTTGAGTGCCTTCTACTTGCTTTCCCCTCATTTTCACTGTTTTCTCATTGTTGTTTCCCCAATTTTTTAGTGCCTTCTCCTTGTTTTCCCCACATTTACATTGATTGAACAGATCTCACGAAGCAGTTACCAGCTCCAGGGCTCTCAGACCCTCACAGGTGATTTGCTGCACTTTATAAATCCTTGATTGATTGATTGAAACAGTTTTGGCAAAAAGTGAGGCTAAATTGAGACAAACAATTATCTTTCCTGTCTTATCATCCAACTTAATTGTTCTCTCTTGTGTTTATAAAACCTGTTTTGTTGTTGATGATATAACATCAACAACAATTGTTTTTGCAAAAAAACAATACACTGACATTTTTTCAACATGTTGAATGTATGTTGCAGGGATAATTCATACAGGACATTGAGACCTTCTCAAAGAACAACAGCAACGTACCTTTATGACCGGAACGCTGAAGTTAGCATAGACGAAGGCTGTGGATCCTCCGACTTCTACTGAACTAAGCTGAAACATCAAAGAAAAATACAAAATGAAAAGTCATAAAAATTAAGCACATTTCATACCTGGAGGCCAAACTGTCCACACGTTCCTGTTTTGCAAAATGAGATCCAAACTACAATAGGTGATCAGCATATCAAGTAGGAGGTAGCCTAGCATCCTCTGTTCTATTAAATACTGTCCTTTGACCAGTGGAACCAGAACCTAGGGCTCTGACAACTGCCTTCCTTTAGACATGAAAGTGAAGCCCCATTAGATAGGTGAGGAGGGAGAAGGGGAACACAAATCAGGCATATTATGACAGCATCTTAGCCATAACTGGGTAAATGATGATAGTGTGTTTTGACTTTTAAACATTAGGTCACAATGGTTCTGCTCCTTTGATTGCGCTGGTGAAATTAACTCCTCCACTGCTGCTTGCAGTGGGGAACATCACACACAAGACCACAAACCTCAATGGGGTTCATTCCTGCATTTGAAGATCCTGTCTCTCATGCCTGTAATTAAGTGCTTTAATTCTGCCACAGGTGACGAGGAGGAGCTTAGCGCGCATCCAAGATGGTCGCGTGAGCACAGGGCTCCCCGGACCCTCGCCACCCTTCGCAATCTATCCTGATGATATCCTGAATTCTTGGACGGATTCTTTGAGATGAACCTCGACTGAGTCCATAACTCTTTTCAGAATTTAAATCGGACTTGGGCAATCGAAACTACATCGATCTGACCTTTTTGGGCCCACCTGGAGGCGAGCCGGGAGCTGGGCGACTTGTGGATCCGGGACGACGTTGAACAACAACGGCAGTGGGGTCTCCTTGGTAGCCCTATCACAACTTTCGGTTTCGTTTCTGGATCCCGGCACGGTCTGATTGAGAGTCCGTTTCGCTCGGCTGGGGGCCAGTCCAGCCTCCATTTAATGCAAGCAATGCTTTAACATCACAGCCTTTTGGATCACTTTGTGACTTTGTCTTGGCCGTACGAGCCAGCTTTTGTGGTCTGTTGGTGCCCGGCCTGCCGGCGGCCATTTTCACCAGGTCTCGCGGGCCCCTCCGGGGCGCATCTTCCAACATGGCTGGCAGGGGTGATGCTGATAAGCGGAAGACAAAGACACCTCTTCGTGGGAGACCGGTCCAGACAAACGTTATGGACCGATACACTCAGTCCAAAGGATCCCCCGGACTCCCCAGTCGTACCCCAGAGGACGCCAAAGAGCACCCGTCCGCCCTTGTTGATCTGTCCCTTCAGGACATTATGGGCGCCATCTCCAACATGAAGGAGACCATAGGCCAGCAATATGAGGCTCTGGCTCGTAAAATCGACACAGTCGCCATTGATGTCACCTTGATCAGGGCCGACCTGTCCAAGACCAATGAGAAAGTGAAGTCATTGGACCTGAAGACTTCCAGCCTCACGGCCGATGTGTCGGAACTCCAAACAGAACTTGGCAATCTGAAATCGGCCAATGACTTGATGTCCCACCGGCTGGAGGATTTTGAGAACAGGGTGCCACGCAACAACATTCGCGTCATAGGTGTCCCAGAAAATCCCGAGACTCACTCAGTGGATCTCCTGGTCGAAGATCTCGTCCTGAACCATCTTTCCCTCTTTGGACTCAGCAAGTTTTTTGCAGTGGAGCGTGCACATCGTGTTCCGGGTGGTAAGCCCAAGCCGGGCGCCCCTCCGCGGCCTATCATCGCAAAACTTTTCCACTTCAGAGACCGGGAATCGATCCTGCAGGCATCGAGAGTGCACGGCCCGGTAAAATTTGAGAACTCCTCTGTCAATTTTTTCCCGGACTTCACTCAACTTGTCCAGAGACAAAGGATGGGTTTTCAGGGGGTAAAACGACGTCTTCGGGACCTGGGACTAAAGTACGCGATGCTTTTCCCTACTAGGCTTCGAGTGGAGTATGAGGAGCGGACCTTCTTTTTCGATCGACCGGACAATGTGAGTGACTGGTTGGATTCCCTGCCTGACCGAGGCGATCGGACGGAGCACCCTGGCGGTGCCGAGGGTGGTGAGCCTACACAGAGGTGACTTTTCGGTCCCTGACCTCCGAACATTGGACATTTCTCAGCTGGGCTCTATCATTTTATAGTATGTTTCATTGTTGTCCACATCTGGGTGGCAGGTAGTGACGGGCCTCTTTCCTCCTCCGGGGTCTTTTTGTAGCATGGGGTTGTTAGGGCGACAGGCACACTGCATTTTGGGGTGGCTTCTAAGTCTACTGCAGGGGTGCAGGGAGGGGGGAGTTGTAACGGGTGTTGGTTGGGGGGTGGGATGGGGTGTTTGTATGTGTGCTTTTCCTTCTCAATGCGGCATATTGTTTTTTTCTTTGCTTCAGGTGTCCTGCTCTTCGTGGGGTGACTTATCCATCACTTGTGGGGATGGGGGGTAGTGGGTTGAGGTTGGTATCTTGGAACGTCAATGGATTGGGGGATCGTATAAAACGGGGTGTTGTACTGCAATATTTGCGTCGTTTGTCTCCTGATGTGGTACTCTTGCAGGAGACGCCTTTGGTGGGAAATATGTGTCAAGCTATGAATAGGTGGGGTTTCCGATTGGTTGCTCACTCGGGGTTCACCACTGGCTCCAGAGGGGTTGGTATTTTGATCCGGTCTTCTCTCCCTATAGAGATTGATAATGTTGTCCTTGATGATAGAGGGCGCTACGCCGCCCTCACTGGTAGGTGGGAGGGTAAGACTCTTTCATTGGTTACTGTATACGTTCCCCCAGGTCTCCAGACCTCCACTTTCTCGGATGTTGGCTGGATGATGCTGGAGCTCCCTGACAGTCTTCTCCTCATGGGCGGGGATTTTAATTCTGTGCTTTCAGGCAGTTTGGATCGCCACCCTCCCAGGGATCTTCCCACTTCCCAATCTTGGCTCGGTGGGTTCATAGACACCTTTGGTCTGGTGGACTGCTGGAGGTTAATGCACCCGACGCAATGTCAATACACCTTTCACTCCGGGGCTCATGGGAGTCTATCCAGGCTTGATTACATCCTTATGCCTGCTGTCCAGTCTTCCTACGTTAGGGAGATCAGACACTTGGCCCGAGGCATTTCAGATCATTCTCCTTTGTGGCTTAGTTTTGATATGGGGATACACGCTGCGGGGCGGATCGCCCCTATCAATCCATGGTACTTGCGCAACCCCAAGACCCATAGCAGCCTGATAAAGTCCCTAGATCACTACTTCCTGGAAAATGAGGGGTCCGTTTTGTCCTCTGTGTCCCTGTGGGAAGCCTTCAAAACTGTCATTCGTGGACAGGCCCTATCTTTAATAGCTGAGACCAAGAAGGCTAGATTTGAGGAGGTTGTGAGTCTGGAGGCTGAAATACTGGAGTTGGAGGCTGATCTAGACTTAGGCGTCACCCGGGAGAGACTCCACGCCCTTAGTTTGAAGCAGTTTGATTATAAATCCCTTGTTACAGATGCTGCCAAGACAATGTACAGGGTACAGCAGGGTAGATTGTATGATGTTGGGGATAAGGCGGGTAAATTGATCGCCTGGCTTGATAAAAAGGAAAGAGCGAATCGTGTGGTCCCTGTGTTTCAGACTTCGGATGGTGTGTGCGTGACTGACCCTGGCGAGATTGTAGAGTGTTTTGCCGATTATTTTCATGTGGTCTACTCCCCGGTGTCCGACAGAGACGAAGATGACTCTCGTTTGCTGCTGAGGGACATTGCACTGCCCTGTCTGTCTGAGGAGGATCGAGAGCGCATGGAGGCCCCGTTGTCGGTCGATGAGATTGCTACCGCAATCCGTTCCGTCCGTTCTGGCAAGGCTATGGGCCCTGATGGCTTGCCTATCGAACTGTACAAACTGCGCCCGGACAAAGTCGCGCCTTATTTTCGCGCAATGTTCTGGGAGTCACGTGAGCTTGGCACCCTCCCTTGTGACCAGCGTCTGGCTACTATAGTTGTAATTCCTAAGGAGGGCAAGCCTCGTGATCGCTGTGCGTCGTATAGGCCTATTTCCCTATTGAATGCCGAGCCGAAGATTCTTGCCAAGGTTCTCGCTAATCGTTTACTCACTGTAATTTGTGACCTGATCCACCCGGATCAATCCGGTTTCATTCCGCACCGGAACAGTGCTCTTAATTTGCGTCGCCTACACGGCGTTCTCGCTAGTGCGGAGTCTCATCCGGAGCCGGCCATCTTGGCTTCCTTGGACGCCACGATGGCCTTTGACACGATTGAATGGCCATATCTTTGGGCCACTCTGGCGAAGTTTGGTTTCAGCGCGGAATTTATCAGTTGGGTTAGACTTTTATACTCGGATCCGTTGGCTCAGGTCGTCGTTAATGGCAGAGTGTCTCAGTCCTTTGCTCTCGGGAGGGGTACTAGGCAGGGATGCCCGTTGTCCCCCTTGCTCTTTGCTCTTGCTCTAGAACCGCTCGCAGCCTGGCTTCGAGGGGAGCCGTCGATAAAGGGCATTCAGTGGACCCCCGATTTTGAAGATCGTGTCTCGTTGTACGCCGACGATATCCTCCTGTACCTTACCTCCCCTCGTAAATCCCTTAACGTCCTGTTCGGCGTTCTCACTTCTTTCGGTAAGAACTCCGGCTTGATTATTAATTGGTCCAAATCGTGTGTGTATGTCATCTCGGGCGGCCCTCCCCCCTTGCCGAATAGGTTTCCCTTTCAAATCTCGCAAGCAGGCTTCAAGTACTTGGGAGTCTACATATCGTTAGATCCAGTTGCCCGCTACGAGCATAATCTCCTTCCTCCTCTCCGACGATTAAAGTTGGACGTGGCTCAGTGGCGTAGATTGCCGTTGTCGCCACTCGGTCGAGCGGCACTTTTTAAAATGATGTCTCTGCCTCAATTTCTCTACGCACTTCAAAATTCTTTTGACGTTATTCCGGTGGCCTACTTTCGGGAAGTGGAAGAATTGCAGAGGAGGCTCGTTTGGGACGGTCGTGCACGCATCGCTCTTGCGAAACTAACTCTCCCCTGGTATGACGGGGGCATCGTGCTCCCGGACATCAGGAGGTATTACTGGGCCTCCCAGTTGTCCGCCATCAACCATGCTACGTATGCACCCGGTCCGACTCCTGCTTTCGAGATGGACAAATATTAGTTGCCCGGTGGCAACTTCAATAGAGCCCTCTACTCTCGGACGGCGGGGAGGAACCTAACGGGACCCACTAAGATTGCGGTGCGTGTGTGGAAAGATGCCAATGCGGCCATGGGATGGAATGATCGATTGACGCGAGCGACCCCTTTGTATGCTTCTGAACAATTGGGATGCCTCTGGACAACGAAGGGTTTTGAGAACTGGGATATGATTGGTATTAGCAGAGTGGGTGATCTCTGGGTGAAAGGCACGGTGAAGACCTTCGCGATGCTTCAAAGTGAGTACGAGTTGGGGGATCGGGAATTCTTCAGATATGTGCAGGTTCACCACGCCTTGCTGTCTGTCTTCACAGCTGGTGTTACGGTTCCTGAATCTTCCCCACTCGAGGACCGTATACTTGACGGTCATCTGCCCGATAGTACGATCTCCTTGATCTATAAGAAACTAATTAACAATCGGGCAGATCTCCTTGTGCGTCTCAGAGAGGTCTGGACTGGAGACGGGTTGGAGTTAGATGACGAGGACTGGCAGTCCGCCTTATCCTCCCCGAAAGAGGTCGCCATTCCTGCACGTCTCCGTCTCGTCCAGCTCAAAATTCTTCATCGTGTGTATGTTACGGGTCCTCGTTTGGTTGCGATGGGTTTTTCCTTGGATGGGTTGTGTAAGCGCGGATGTGGACTGAGTGCCACCTTTCTCCACATCCTCTGGGAGTGTCGGGAGGTGGGGGCGTATTGGCAGCGGGTGCATGCGGTCATGGAATGTGTTACCGGGGTCGCTCTGCTGCCTGAGGCTCCTAGATGTTTGTTGAATGTGTGGGAGCCGAATGATTACAACGTTGCTCAGGCCCGGTGGGCGGCACTGGGGAACATGATCGCAAAAAGAGATATTGGCCTCCCACCGTGTCGGTATGGAAGGAGAATATGGACTGGTGCATGTTTAGAGAGAAGACGGTATATTTGGCTAAGGGCAAGCCTAGGGCGTGGAGTAAAATTTGGGGTCAATGGAACGCCTACCGAGGGAACATCTGCACCCCCCCCTTTGAAGACACTCCGGACATTCCACTTTCCCCCTGATCCTGAGGTTCCTGAAACGATTTACTCCTTTTTCCTATTGTCTGACTTCCCCACTGCCTCCCCCCCGATTATCTTTCATGCCCTCCTGATTCGTTATTCGGTATTGTAGGTCCCCCCCATCGGAGCTCGACATTGTCTAGAATGCCTTTCGCCTTGAGTTTTGTTCTTTTGTTTTCCTTTCTGTTCTGTTTCTAAAAATTAAAACCATCTATATCCTGCCTACATCCTGTGTTGCCAAAAAGGTATCCTGTACTATGCTGGACCACTAGAGAGCGGTCGCTGCTTTGTGAGTTTATACAATTGCTTCACATGTTCTAGCGGCCGGCCCTTGTGGTTGTAGGCCCATACTTGTAATGCTATTTTTTGCACAATAAAGTTTTTCAAAAAAAATTCTGCCACAGGTAAATACTGATATCTCATGGTGAGGTATTTTTCAGGGGCGGTATCACCTCACCATTCTGAGTTTCACACCTCACAATGAGTGATAACTAGTGCTTAATTTGCTAAAGAAGAAGTGCCAGGGCTCTCGTCAGGAGGCCACTGAAGCTTGCAACACACATTGCACCTGCCTTGCTACAAATGATAGCAAAAATACAACTAATAACCATCACACTCCTACAAGTGTGACAATTTGGACTAGTCAAGACACAAAGCTATAATATTGGCTTGGGCTGCAGGTTATGGCCATTTTTAATTTATGCTGAATTAATAATTAACTTTTGTGCTCACCTCTAAATTAGCCAGGCATCGCGCCCTTGTGGCAGACAGTCACAAGCGCAGGTGTTGACAATTAAGTACCAGTACCAAGCACCAGAAACCACCAGCTCAAATTATGCACTGGTGATAACACCGTAGTACAGCACATTTTACTCTGTCCGAAGCTGTTAAACTCAGAATATTCTGTATTTCTTTGCACAAATTCCTCTAAGTATTAGCTGGTGAAGTTCCTACAGAGAAGGTAAGGGTAATAATTTTGCAGAATAGGGGTTACCAGGTTAAACAGAATGAATGTGAGTGAAGGAACATAATTTAATTTGGAAACACTAACTCGAAAACAAACAATGTTACGTTGCTCTAAGGAGTAATGCCCATGTACCATACTTACGTAAATCATAAAGGTTGCGACTCTGTTCCCAGCATTTGTTCTGTAGACCGGGCTTGTCAATGACTGTATTGAGATAGAAATTGTTCATTATTAGCAAGGACAATAGATGAACATGTTCAGACTGCAACAAATAAACAAGAAGGAATAAATGTGGCGCATCGAATATTACAAGTCAGACTTCCATCCAACACATCGCCTCTCATCTTTTTACAAGGTCTAGTAGGGCTGGACTGGGCGCTAGAGGCAGAACTGGAAGTGACCTCAATATCAGGCACCTATCCCACTGAATGAGTGACTGCTTCACTTTCAGGGAGTTGTGGAGGGATATCAGCAGGACATTGGACATATTTCTTCGTCTCCCTGTTGTGTTTTTCCTTCCCTGCCCAGCCTCCTCCCTCCATCATCCCATGGCTGCCTCCCTTTTCTAGCCCTGCGTTGAACCGTTGAGTCAGCTACCTTTATGGTTTTTGGATTGACTTTTGTATTTCCCGCCATTTTGTGATAATGCTATTGGCTCCTGTGAGTCCTCCATCTTGGCGGTTTCGTCCGATCCTCATTCCTGCTGGACTACTCCGTGTTGCTTGAATTGACCTTTCCTCTAGTCTACCCCCCCTCCCTTTTGGCCTCCCACACCCCGCTCTTCATATACTTTCACCTTTACTCAGGTTGTTTTGGATTGTTGGTCCCCAGCCGGTTTGTCTGTCTCTCACTTAACTGCTTTGTCCCCCTGACGTACTTTCGCCTTGCCGGTCTGTCTGACACTTTCTGTATTCCTTTTCCCTTTTTACCATTCCCTCTTTACCTTCCATTCCCCATTAGCCCGTGTGTCCTGGCTATGCATACTATGCGCTAATAACTCTTGTTATTGTGTTATCACTGTTATTCTCTTTGTTTATACTTGGCTCCGTGTAACTGATGTAACTTTGCAACCTGTAACACGCTGATCCTCATGTAAAGCGCTCTGATACCTCCCGGTCTAGCCAGCGCTATATAAAACTATGTAAATAAAAAAAATCCTCTATGAGAATTCTTTTTAGTGGTACCGTGGTATACAGTGCAACGTTTTAATAAATTGACTCAAATGCCATAGGTTTTACAGGAGGAAATACATTCATAAAATCTTCCAATCCTTCAGTGTCTGACACAGTTCCCAATGCCATTGTTCCGTAGCTGAAATCATATATGTGCCTATAAGAACTTTGTGCTCTACTTCATCGAGGCTTCGTGCAGCGCTTGATGGACTGAGGATTCCAGGGAACATCCAGCTCTGAATCTGCTGACTTTCTCCAACTCCATCCCTGATTGGCTTGTGTCCAGAGGGGAATGCAGATGAAGCAGCATTTTAATTTGTAAAAAACCTAGGTGCTAGGGCCCTTCTCAAGAGGGTCATTGCAGCTTGCACCACCCACTGCCCTTACCAACACCGCCAATGACAGTACCAGCAGAACTACTAACGTCACACTCCTACAAGTGTGACAATTAAGACTATTCCAGGCCCCAAATCTATAAGAATGGTGTGGACGGAAGGAATTATTCCTTCTTAAAGGATATTAAATTATTAAACACTGTTGTTGTGCTCATCTCAAAATTAGACAGACAGCGTCACCATGTGGTAGACTGTCATTCATTCGGTATTGAGAATTAAGTGCCGGTGCCAAGCACAGGAAAAAGCTTGTGCAAACTGAGATAAAGAAACCTTGAAGGGACAAAATCCCTGTCTTTCTGTCCATTGTTTTAGTGCATCTTAAGATACCATTTAGTGTTTTGCTCGTTCGCAGGCAGCTACTTACCGTCGCATGGTCAAAATGGGGCTCATAGTGCCCGCCGATCCCATAATTCACCACTTGTAGATACTCGGCGTATGGTGGACGGATGTTCAACCCCGTCACAGATGTGATGCGCAGGTCCAGTTGGCCAATCACTGGATGGACAGTGTCTTTCAGCCAGGCACTGAAAAACACAACATGCAAGGAGCAAGGTGAAAAGTAGGTTCAACATGAGCAATGACATTCAGTGACAATCCTGACAGCTTTACTGTAGTGCAGGTGCATTCAACATAGGTCCAGGTGGGCCGTATCCAGGACATATATATCAGGATATCAATGTAAGATACATTTACATACACTGATTATAATCTGAACTCATTTACAACCTGAAACTCTGACCCTAATCCTGCCCACCTGGACCTACCTTTAACACCCCCTCCCTAATGTGTCACGAGCTATCTCAAGAACATTATGATCGGATGCATAGGGCAGGTGAAGCAGTGCAAACACATGGGACTCTCAGAGGAGATTTTCGCAACCCAATGCACCAGGGTTGCAGCTGCTGGGGAGTTTTCTAGATGGACTAAAACATTGGTCATTTGAATTGTTTAATTAAATTAATCAGAATAATCCACTCAAACACACTATGCACTAATATATAATTAAATGAGGTGTGGTGGGTGAGTGTGCTTCCATTTATACTCTGACCAATTGGTCTCGGCTACCACATATGCGGGATGTACCATGTTACAACGCATACTATTACAACTACCTACCGTTACAACGCGACCATTACAACGCATACCATTACAACGCATAGCGCTTTGAGGTGCTGGATAGTGGTAAGTATAATTTACTATTCTAACTCCAGTCCCCGTGGACCCTAGGGAAGGTGTTGGATAGTAAATTATACTTATTCCCTATCCTAGAGCGCCCCCCAGCGCAATGCGTTGTAATGGTATGCGTTGTAAAAGTCGCGTTGTAACGGTAGTGCGTTGTAACAAATGCGTTGTAACAGGTGTATACCCATATGCGGCCACATGCATCAAAGTACGGTTTTGCGATTCCTTATTTGGGATTTTTAGGGAATCGCAAATAAGGAATCGCAAAATGGGATGCATGATTTAAATCGCATAATATTTACGATTCGGTAAAATTCGCAATTTTTACCGAATCGCAAATATTATGCGAATTCTAATTTGCGATTTCCCATTTGGCCCATAGGAATCAATGGGAAGGCATTGACATTTTGCGAATTTCAATTAGCGATTCGCAAAATGTTAATGCATTCCATGGGTCCAGGGGGGGGGTCCAAAGGACCCCCCCCTGCACCCCTGAAATGTATTTTGAAGTGCATGTTTCACACACACATGTCCTAAGGACATGTGTGTCTGTAACATGACAGTGTTTTAAAATGCAATTTTGAGCATTTTAATACATTTTCGCAAATTACCACGAGGTTCACCCTCGTGGTAATTTGCACCCCCTAATTGCGAATTCGCAATTTTAAAAGTAATCATGCATTGCTTTTAAGGAATCGCAAATTTGCGATTCCTTAAAAGCAATCGCATTTTTGGAATTCACTAAAAATAGCGATTTTGCCAAAAAATGTTTGATGCATCCCAAAAACCTATTTAGGAATCGCAAACGGCCGAATTTACCGATTCGCACCGTTTGCACTTCCTAAATAGGTTGATGCATGTGGCCGATGGTGTTTAGGTGACCAATGCATTATGCACAAGCAACGCAAGTCTGTGCAAATAGAATTGCTCTGTGCAGATCTGTGCTACCCCTTAGATGTGACCTTCATTCTGATCTCTTTAGAGTTACTGGTTCCTGACACACGTATATTTTTGCAATAATACTTTTTTCTAACAAGAAACAAGGTGAACATATGCAATAACTTTGAAAAAACGAGTGAACCTCATTTGTAGACCTGAGCATCCCCTACTGCTCTCATAACAAGTCTAAAGTTGATGATGGAAGGGGTGGTGCCGGGTCTAGAAATTAGCAATAGATGACTGCCCTCCTCACATTTCTGCTGCTGCTAGACAAAAATAAACACTGTAAAATACATACTTATCTAAGAAACTTTAACAGCATTACAGTGCCGTGTGTGTGCCCACCTGCCTTGACATTTCAAGGAAGCAATAATGCTGCAAGCTTAGGCAGCTGTTTAACAAACAAAATATTCACTGTTGTGTGGAGGGTAAGCACTTACTTTCGTGGAAGCACCCAACCTTTGCCCAATCAAAACATGTACTCTGTTCTACTGAAAAGCCAGACCCCGTAAGAGAACTTCAAAAACAACGAAGAAAGACAAAAAATGTAAAAATAGGCAAACCAATACAACTTCATCCCCAAAATATTATTTGTAAATTGCACAATTTGCTGTGAATACCTTGATATTTTATAAATTGTAAAAAACGATTTTCAATACTTGCTCATAATTTTCGATGCCAGATACAGAAGTTTAACACGAAACATTAATTGTTTTTCCGCTATGTCGTGAGAAGTGCTTTGGAATCATCTGTCAACAGCTCTTCAGTGGACACTCTCGGATGATAGTTTTGCCCAAAAATGTCTCGCGCCCAGCAGCAGGAGGGGCTGTAAGAGGCTGTGGGCGGCGAGCAGCGCGCGCCCTCGCAGAGACGCCACGCGCTCTGCTTTTATGCATAATGTATTCCTTCTGGGTGAGTGGGCCGAGAAGACATTCATGGAAAAACACAATAATTTATATCACACTCCAGTAACTGTCTGGACAGAGTTAAGCCGGGTTTAAAGCTGAGAGTGCCGTCATAATGCAGCTGCGTGCCATTTAACCCTGTCACCACCACGCACTGAGGCTTCTGCGTCCGGGTGGGAGTGTGTTTGTACTCTAGTTTCAGACGTGAAACGTTGGGTTCTAATACTGCAGACAATCGATTTAGGCAAAATGTGGTTTATTAATAATATTGAATCATCGCTACTGTCCAGAGAAAATATGAAACCATTGACGAAACGTTGTATCTCTGTTCCTCCAAAACGATGAAACTTAGCCTCATCAATACATTACTTAGGATTCCTGGCACTGTTTTGGGGGATTTTAAGTGAGTGGAAGAATGAGTGGATGTGTTGGCCAGGTGCGTGAGTAGGTGAATGCATGAGTGGTGGGTGAGTGAGTGAGTAGATGAGTGCAAGGGCAAGCAGAGTTAGTATGTGAGTTAGTGGGTATGTGCGGTGCTGGGTGAGTGTGCTAGTCAAGTGCATGAGTGGATGGGTGAATGTCTGGGTCATAGAGTGAGTGGGTACATAAATAGCGATGCTGAATTACTGTGCGAGTTAGTGTGTGTACGTGCCTGGGTGAGTGGGTGTTTTGGTCAGGTGAGTGAGTGGGTGAGTGCATGAATGGACAGGTGAGGGAATGATTAGAAGGAATGGGCAAGCAGAATTAGTATGTGAATGAGTGGGCATGTGTGGGTGGCTGAGTGAGTGAGTGTGTTGGTCAGGTGCATGAGTGGGTGAATGCATGAGTGGATGGGTGAGGGACTGTTATAGTGAATGGAAAGATGAATGAATGAATGGGTGAGCAGAATTAGTATGTGTGTGAGCCGGCGTGTGTGGGGATAGGTGTCAGTGAGTGTGTGTGTTCGTTAGGTGCATGAGGGGGTGAGTGAATGAATGAATGAGTGAGCAACTGAGTGTCATAGTAAGTGGGTAGATGATGGGCAAGTACAATTAGTATGCTTGTGAGTGGGTGTGTGTGTCCCTGAGTGAGTGAATGGGTGAGTTGGTGAGCAAAGAATGGCCAAGGCAGGGCAGAAGTGAGTGTAGGTCAATGTGGGTCGGACAATGTGTAGGATTTACATTCCACTGCATGCCTTAATGAGACTTCGAGGAGCTGGAAATGAAAAGCCAGTTAAACAGAGGTGCAAAGGAAACCAGCATCACAGTAAATAGGGTTAAATAGGTTGCAATACTCTGAAAAGGCTTTTGGGACTGGAGGAGTATTTCTTTTTTAATTTTAAGAGTACAGGCCCGATTTTAATACTGTCGGGCGGCCCGTTTCTCGCCAGGGCGATGGATTAGATTATATCGTTGCCCTGTAGAATGTGCTATATGCCAAATTTTGAAATGTCCGCTGTCCCAGTGGACATTTCTGACATTGGCAGCAACTGCTGTTGCAGCGGTTCTTGTCGATGCATTGTAAGTTTGGAGGACGGCTAAGCATCACAGATCATACAGCAAACTTACAAAGCTGTATTTTCTTTTGGAAAATAAAAAAGAGCAATGCAACCCTCCCCATGGGAGTTTCCTCTCATGACATTGAGCCCTTTTTAACGGCCCTTACTGCCAGGTTTTTCCTGAGAGGCATTGAAAATCTGCTGTATGTCCGCCCATATAAATTTGGGGGCAGACAAATAGCCAGACCTCCAACAGCCCTTACCTTGTCGGGCCATCAGTTGGTTTGACTACGACAGAGACGGGGTAGTCTCCACCGTTGTCAAACCTATGGTCCGCCGGATTCTAAATCAGGCGGACGGCCATAATGTTGGCAGGGAGAGAACGTTCTTGCCATTGCAACAGAGTTTTCTCTCCCCCAGCATTTAAATCAGTCCTTAATTTCCTAAATTTGACAGACTGGAGGAAACTTTGTGTAAGAGAAAATACCACACAGTTGTTCGAACTTCTTCCCTGAGTGGGCTTGGACACGACCAGGATATTTCTTCCAGGCGGGTACTGCTTAACGCCTTAACTACATCCGTTATTTCGGCGCAGTGCAGGCGTTCTGAAGAGTGGGTGGGGCTGCGTCGGCCGTTGAACGTTCGCAGCACCAGCCAGGTAGGGCTCCGAACGTTCAGCGGCCGACGACAGCATCAATGGGGTTAAACATGCCTGGCGGTGTTCTAAATGCACTGAATTAACCACACTGTGCACTCTCTTCATTTTGTGTTCACGGGAAGCCCTTCTGTGGTCGCCCCGCCCTGAGGGTGACATCGTTTTCCTCAGTATTTTAACTGCACGTTACCAAAACTGAGAACAAAAATATCAGAGACTAAAAAACACTGCGGAGAGGACAGGTAAGAAGAATATCCTGGTAGGGCGAGGGGTAAGATGAGGCTGGGGTACAACAGAATGTGAAAGGGTGAGGCTAAAGGAAGGGAGGGTTATGTTGGGGCCTCCTCGGACACTTAATTTAGTGACCATGCTAGTAAATGTATAATGAGCCAACTTGACATAGCACAAGTATTTCTAAAGCTCACCTCTTGGCACTGAACAACAGTTCTTTATGGTTACCCAGGTCATTTGTATTCATTTTATCGACCTTGGAAGGATGAAAGTCTGAGTGGACCACTGGGGATTTAAACCTGTAGTTGTGAAGACAAACAGGTTTTTGGAGTGAATGCATCAGCCCACGGACACCAGACCCAGCTAATTGACTGATTGCGAGCTGTCCTCAAGAAAAGTTAAACCAAGGGAGGACAGTGACATCCAGTCACACTTTCACGAGATTCCGGGTAAGAGTTGTGTGCTCTCCAGTGCCAAAGGCAGCAAGACCACTCCTGCCAGGACATCATCGTGACTCACTATTGCCCAAATCCCCAAAGAGCTCATAATTCAAGCGGTGTCCTTAGCTCTCCGAAGATGGAATCCAAATTGCCACTGATCGAGAGAGTTACTCCTTCAAGCAGGAAGTCAATTGTTTGGCCAAAAATGTCTCCAGAGGTTTCCCTAAACCTAAGAGGAGGGAGTTTGGGCACTAATTTGCTGCATCCACATGATCTAGATGGCTTAAAAGTAAAGCAAAACAGCTTTAGGCGCAAATTTGCACTACTTTGTACCAATGGGTCGTACCATGGGTGGTGATGCAAATATCTATCTAATAAAAAAGGTAGACATTACCCAAAAATAATTTTCTCAAAACTTTTCTAAGTTTGCATGTGTGCTGTATTTCAGAGCTGGCCTACTTTGGGCCCGATTCCGATGCGGTTAAGAAGGCCTTCTAATGTCATTTGCTCTGTCCAAATCAGATCGTGAATGTGTCTTTCCGACCAAATCGGAAAGGTTTCTGACCGACTAAGTACGATGCAAGTTAGGCGTTAGGAATATCCCTATCCGAACCCAACGGAATTTTGGAATGACTGAGCCGCGTGGAACAGAATTGTACGTCTTTATGGGCTGCGTTTCCGAACGACCAATTACGATGCTGGATTCAGAGTGTCTTTCCGAATCATGCCGTCCAACTCAAACTGGTTGTCGAAGTCAGACTTTGGGGGCCCGTAGTGGGCACCTCTGCACCTAGAGCCTTCCCATTCGGGCCCGTGGGGGTACTCATGGGTCCCCCCTTACCAGCCATGCACAGTGGGGTGCCCGATTTTCCCCAGACACCCCTTTCTTCAATGGGAGCCTATGCATTCGGTCAGAACATAGGCTCCTATTGAAGTCAATGGGAGTCCAACCAAATCATATCTGAAAGCATCCGTATGCATCGTACTCGGTTGGTTGGACTCTCCCGATCCGAGTCGGTCGGAAACCATTTCCAAACCGATTCGGTCCGAAGGATTTCCTAACCGCATCGGAATCAGGCCCTAAATCGTAAAACTTTTTATCTATATCTGAGTATAGTATTTTGTAATGTAAGGGTACTCTTACAGTGCAAAATGCATACTAGAATTCACACAAACACCTTTGCACTTTGGTGCATGGATATGTGTGTGGCTCAAGGCAGCTGAAAGTCACCAACGGCAGTGGGTGTGAGAAACAGTGCCATATCTTAGTAGATGTGGTGACTGTTCTGCTTTCTACCTTTGAAGCAGCACAACAATTGCAGCATTGTATCAAATCTGGGTCGAAAATAAATACATTTCGGCCTGTGTGTCAAGAAAAGGCAAACAATATGGTGTAACTGGGAACATTTTATGGTAGTTTATGGCAGTTTATGGTGACCCTTGACCCTGCTCGCTGGTCAGGTCACTCCCCTCGCCGCACGGCTCCCCCTGGCCGCCCGTGACTCCTGCTGCCGCTGCCGAGAGTTCGCCACTGGTGTCCCCCTGTGGCTGCGACCGGGTGACTGCTTGTGCCCTCACTGTATTTTATTTCCTGTATTTTTCTTCCATTGCTTTGTCATTTCCCTCTTTTGGTAGCACTGTTGGTATTATAGGTGCCCTTAGCGCCCTTGCCGGCTGCACCCCCACCACTCCCGGCTTCCCGCCGCTGCACCCCTTAGGCCCCGCCCCCTTTGCCTTCTGTATCCCGTACCGTCCCCCTCGCCCATTGGCCACCCCACTCCCGCCTCCCAGCTGCCCCTCCCTCCGACTTCGCCTCTCATGGAGGACGACGCGCGGAAGCGCAGCGGACGCGCGCAGTGGGTGCCGCTGGCGTGCCGAAGGCAAGCCCGTCTGCGCCCGTCCATGCCTGGACCGCGCCCAGCGCCAGAACCCCTGGACCCCGCGCCCGCCGCAACGCCAGACTGCACTACGACTCAAGCACCCTCCACGCACTCAACACCGGACGAGACCACCCCTGCTACCAGGCCATCCTGAAGCACACCCAAGGGCCCTTCACCTGCCGGAACTGCAGCTTCACCAGCATCCAGCCCGTCAAACCACCAACCAGAGAACCCAACCACCTCAGATGCATCCTCCTCAACACCCGCTCCTCTCGCAAGCACTCCATCGAACTTTGGGACCTCCTAGACTCTATCGCCCCCGACGTCACCTTCCTGACGGAGATCTGGATGAACGCCACCTCAGCACCAGACATCGCTATAGCCATCCCACAAGGCTACAAGATCTCCGGCAGAGACCGTGCCAACGGAGTTGGAGGGGGAATCACCATCGTCCACAAAGACACCCTCAGAGTTTCGACCAACACCGACGAAACCCCCACCACTGCCGAGCACATGCACTTCTAGATCCACACCGACCCCAACACGACCCTCAGAGGAACACTCATCTACAGACCACCCGGACCACGACCACAGTTCAGCGACACCATCGCCGACCTCGTCAGCACCCACGCCCTCGCCTCCATGGACTACATCCTCCTCAGGGACCTGAACTTCCGCCTCGAGAACAACAACAACGCCAACCCCACCGCCCAGATAAACAATCTCGCCAACCTTGGACTCGTGACAACACCCACCCACGCCGCTGGACACACGCTGGACCCCATCTTCTCCGCAAGCCACCACGTCTCCTTAAACCACACCACCGTACCCCACTGGACCGACCACAGATGCATCCACTTCACCTTCAGGAAACCCACCACACACCACCGCACCCAACAGTTGCCACGCCGCTGCTGGGGCAAGGTCACCAAGGACCAACTGACCACCACCCTCGCCATGAGACCACTCACTGACCCCATCGACCCCGACTCCGCCGCTACCAACCTCAAACAGCGGATCAACGACTGCGCCAAAACCTTCGCCCCTCTCAAAATCTCCACAACCAACCACACCAACAAGAAAGCCGCCTGGTTCACCGAAGACCTCCGGACCTCTAAGCACACCTGTCGGAAGCTGGAGAAGAAATGACTCCGCGACCGATCACCAGACATCCTCACAGCCCACAAGAACGCCACCCGCAGACACCACCAACTCATCAGGACCGCCTTCAAGGACTGTCTAGACAACAACGCACACAACACCAAAGAGCTCTTCAGCATCATCAAAGAACTCTCCAACCCCAGCTCCAACACCAACGACATTCCACCATCACAAGACCTGTGTGACTCCCTGGCCACCTTCTTTCACCACAAGATGACCGACATCCACGTCTGCTTCAACTGCGACAACCTCGCACCCACCACCAAGACCACCATCCCCGCGACCTCCACCCACACCAGTCACCTGACCGCCTGGTCCAACGTCAGCAACGAAGACACCATCAAAACCATGAACTCCATCCACTCCGAATCCCCATCCGACCCGTGCCCTGACCACGTTTTCAACATAGCCAGCACAACCATCGCATCCCACCTCCGGAAAACAATCAACATCTCCTTCGAGACAGCATCCTTCCCGGAAAGCTGGAAGCACGCCAAGATCAACGCCCTCCTGAAGAAACCCAAGGCGGACCCCAAGGACCTCAAGAACTTCCGGCCCATCTCCCTGCTCCCGGCAAAAGTGACAGAGAAGATTGTCAACAAACAGCTAACCTGCTACCTCGAAGACAACAACATCTTGGACCCTTCCCAATCCGGCTTCCGCAGCAACCAATGCACCAAGACCGCCCTCATCGCCGCCACCGACAACATCAGGATCCTGATGGACAAAGGAGAAACAGCCGCCCTCATCCTCCTGGACCTGTCAGCTGCCTTCGACACGGTCTGCCACCACACCCTATCAGCGCGCCTCCATGACGCCGGAATTCAAGAGAAGGCCCTGGCCTGGACCACATCCTTCCTCTACGGCAGAACCTAGAGCATCCGCCTCCCACCCTTCCGCTCAAAAACCACAGAGATCATCTGCGGCGTCCCACAGGGATCCTCCCTTAGCCCGACGCTGTTCAACATCTACATGGCACCTCTCTCCCACGTCGCACAACAGCACAACCTCAACATCATCTCCTACGCCGACGACACCTAGCTGATCATATCCCTCACAAAGACCCCTACACCGCCAAAGCCAACCTCCACAGAGGAATGAAGGCAGTCGCCGACTGGCTGAAGGACAGCAAGCTGAATTCAGACAAGATGGAGGTCCTCATCTTCGGACCCACCCCATCAGCCTAGGATGACTCCTGGTGGCCCACATCGCTAGGCACAGCCCCGGAACCCACCGACCACGCACGCAACCTGGGGTTCATCCTCGACTCCACCCTCTCCATGACCAAGCAAGTCAACGCCGTCTCTGCGTCCTGCTTCAACACCCTCCGAATGCCCCGCAGGATCTTCAAATGGATCCCTCCTGACACGAGAAAAACCGTCACCCAGGCCCTCATCACCAGCAGACTCGACTACTGGAACGCCCTCTACTCAGGAACAACAACCAACGACAACAACGAATCCAGAATGCCTCAGCACGACTGATCCTAGACGTCCCTGATGCAGCCACATCACACCCCACCTGAGAGGCCTACACTGGCTCCCCGTCAACAAGAGAATCACCTTCAAACTCCTCACCCACGCAAACAAAGTGCTGCACAACACCGGACTAACATACCTCAACAACCGACTCAGCTTCCACAACCCCACCCGCAACCTCCGCTCTGCCACCCTCGCCCTCGCCACAGTTCCTCGTACCCGGAAAACCACCGCCGGCGGCAGATCCTTCTCCTACCTCGCTGCCAAGACCTGGAACGCTCTCCCTACCAGCCTACGACAGACCCAGGACCTGCTGGCCTTCAGAAGACTTCTCAAGACCTGGCTCTTCGATCAGTAGCAGCCCCCCTCCTCCCAGCGCCTTGATACCCTCACGGGTATGTAGCGCGCATTGATTGATTGATTGATTGATAGTATTGCTAAATTATTTTGTAATTTTTATCTGTTAACAGTGTCTGGGCAAAATTTCACCCCATGGATATCAGTTTAACACCTATTAACATCTGTAATTATGTAGCAGACAATGGACATGTGTGGCAAATCCATAACTATGCAAAAAACACAGTGGCTACAGAATTGCACAATTTTAGTGACCCTGCCTATAGTACACCAATCAGAGGTCTAATCCCACTATCATATACAAGTACATAGCACTCACCTCTTGCTGATCCGGTACTCCACTTCCGACTGCTGCTTCCCCGTGGCGACCACCGACCTTTGCAACTGATGACACACAAACAAACAAAAACAGAAGAGGGAAGTGACAAGCGACAATGAAATGTAGATAAGTGAAAAAAATTCACCAACAAACCTTTCTGTATCTAGTCCAGGGAATTCTGAGTGCAAAACAAAAATACTGCTATGCAGCTGTTTGTGCCCATGGACCTATATTGTTACTTAAAACTTGAGAGCAAGGACACTTATGTGAACTTAAACAGTCTAAGGCAAGTTGTCCACTGAGTCCTTTGGAATGGGCTGACCGTGACACACAGAGAGATACCTTCAACATTCCAACCGAGAGGGATCATTCCCATCATCAAATATCAGTCATCATTAAACAACACATCACTGAAAAAACAAATCAATTCACTACAAAGACCAGATACACCAATATATTACCCCTGTTCACACATTAACAGGCAAACTTGGCACAGATAAGAATGTGAACACAAACACACACCAGAATGCCTTTTTAAAGTAGCAGCAGCATACCGTTTCAAAATTTCAAGTGACCAGTTTCTTCTGGTTTCAATTGAACCTAAGTGCTGGCCTTTCAGTTATTTGGAAAAGCAATACATCGCTATGGAGAAATATTCAGTTTCATCAAATAACTGTTGATTGGGTCAATAGTTTTCACAGTTTTTTGGCTGGAATTGTTACTTCACTGCTGGAGCCACCCTCCTTTTTAGGGATGTGCGACATTGTAATTTTCTGGTGACGTTTTGAGAAAGTTGTAAACAATCTAACTTGAAGTTTCAAAGTTTTTCACCTTTGCAAAACTTTGTCTGAAGCTGCAAAATTCGGATAAAAATTGTTCATGCACAAAAAATGTGGAAAGGAAATTCTCCTACTAAAAGTGTGCAGTTGTGGAGGGTACGGCTGGATACCAACAAAAATGGCCTCCGTGCTTTAGACCTCTTTGGCGGGTCTGGTTATCTTGTCGATTTTCTGCCTCAGGAGTGCAATGGCTGGGATGGCGGTGGTTGGCACCGGAACTTGTGTGAAAGAGGAAGAGGTCTTTATACCACATCTCTGGCAAAGAGTTTTGTTATAAAATTCTGAAGATGGCTTCCTTCAGTGCCTTTGGACTAGCGGACTCCAATTTGAATACTGTGGCGACCCTCAGCATTTTAATCTTCAACTCAGTCACAAATAATGGCATGACTTTGTGGACATCTAACACCTGGCCGGGCTATAGTAAGGTCAACAAAGTCTACCTGGTGAATTTCAGTGTCATTTTGGGGTTTAAATTTTGTATTGTTATGACTGACGTTGTCGCTTAACGATAACAGCACTTCACCCTTTAGCTTTTTCTGTGAATAAATACTGTATGTAGAGAGGGTATATCAATTTATGCTGAGCTTTTCTAATAACCTGTGAAGTCTAACATGAAGTAACTTATTAACCTCATAGCTGCTATTACACATTCCTCCCCAGTGCTGCGCTGTCCATTAGAACTAGTGCTGAATGGACGTTCAATGGTCGTGCGCAGCACTGGGGAGGTAGCGCTGCTGACGACCATTGGCCGTCAGCAGCACTTAAGGGGTTAACAAACAGCTTTTTGGTGATCTACATTCTAACAAGCTAAGACAATTTTCATCTTTCTCATCATTTTACTAAGCCTTCCTGCAGTGAGTGATGGGCAGGTCGTAAAACGATAAAAACATTACTAAACTCTTGTTATATTTCTACAAAACACCTGGCAAAATGTCTTTCAAACAGGATCTTCAAGGTTCTTGGGATATTAATATTGACTCTTCTATTGCTGACAAAATGGAGGACATTGCTGATACGGCTACTGATTTAAAGGCCCGATTTAGATCTTGGCAGACAAGTTACCCCATCACAACGGTGATGTATGCCCCGTCCGACGAAATATAAATCCTATTATAGACAATAGGATTTATATTTCGGGGAACGGGATATCCACCCACGTTGTGATGGAATAACGCATCCCCCAATCTCTAAATCAGGCTCTATATCTCTTTGCATGCTCCAGGTATAATTCCTAAAATGGATAGTGTGTGAGTGAAAACTGATGTCATTTCTCCTTCAAAATTGCCTTTCTTCTTTGCCGCGTGGAGATCTGGATAAAATGAAACCCTCAAATCTTTTGGGGTAAAGTGAACAATAATTTACATTGGCTCAAAGAAAGACATTCTCATTGAGGAAAGAGAGTTTCTATAATGAACGAGTCAGCAATACTGAAGATTTCACTGCAAAGGTTACACATATGCCCAGGGAGTTAGACTCATTAAAAAGGATAGATTGTAAATAGGATTAGAGAAAACAATTTATAACTGTACAGAATATTGGGGAATTTTGAAGGGGAAGAATTAATCTCCTTCCCGAAAAAAAGATTTCCTAAAATTGATCAACGTGAGTGAACTACTCCACCAAATATTCAGAGAGCATAAAGAATTGATCCAAATCCCCCCTCTTCCACCGCCAGTTCAAACCCCAGTGGTATCATAATTTGAATATGTACTGATGTCATGGCTGATCTGTCTGCAGGTGAGTTTAAAAAGCAAATTACTGTGGTCAGGGCACAGGGTTTACTTTCCACAGGATGCATCAAGGAGTATGTCTAACCATACAGGTATAGCTTGTCTTGAATCTGGAGTTGAAATATATAACTGCTAGATCCATTGTATTTCAAAGGTACTTGTTAAGATAAAACAATTACATCTGAAGATCCTGTCAAATTAAAATATTTTACTCAGTGACAGAGAGCAGAGATTGTGAAAGTAGGAAAGGCTGAGGATCTTTTAATATATACATTCATTTATGTGTTGTATTTTCTGTTTGTCTTTCTGATCGAATTGTGTTCTAATATTGTTATACAGAGCTTTTTCAATGACTCATATTTTTGTTTTATAGGTCAAGCCTGTTTGCGGACCCCTAATGGTCTTGATCTTTGTTTTATGTGTTCACACTTGATGGGGTTTTGTACCTGTGTTGTGGCGTCCGATTATTCCTACCTTACTGTGTTTTGCCTTTGAGTAAGTTATCTTCATTTTGTTAATTGTTTCACTTCTTATAGCCTTTTCTAAGATGTTATTTTTTGTTTCTGTACTGTGCATTTACAGTCTGATATTCACAAAACCCGTATGTTGCAACTGGACTTAATAGAACGTATTTGCAACTCATCAACATGAATCTCCACCAGGAGTATTGGCTTCTCCAGTGCCCCTGAGGGGTCTGTCAATCTGGAGAACAGAATAGATACATAACTTACCCATGGAGCAGCAATGCCTTTAATCGTCACAGCTTCCTGGTTGGTGATGAAGTCATGGTACAGAACCACATAAGGCTGCAGGCTGACAATCTCCTTTTTCACTGGCTGAAGCATCAGGTAAGGGCTGTTGTTTGTCTCTAGAGAACACCACAGGCCTGCGTTTTGAAGGTGTCTTGGCTGAAAACAATAAAGCAAACAAGCAATTTTAGCATTCAGAAAGGTGAAATGTAAATTATGATGCCAAATGAAGTGCAATCCTTTGGTATGCACACCTCATTGCCTCATGCTAAGTGTGCTACATTGCCTGCTGGGGTATTTAAACCCATACTTACAATTTTAAAGGTGAAACTACAAGATCCAGAAGGCTGTGTGGTGTTCGAGAGAAAATGAAGTAGAACTGGCTAAAGTTGTCACACATTTATAATGCCAACTGACATCTAAGCAGATACAACTACTAAGTGTCTATTTATTAAAGCCAGATCTAGGAGGCCAAAGGAAGGAGCAAAGAAGGAAACAATGTGTCACTTCACCAAGCCTAAATCAGTGTTTTTAAATGTTTCCACAAGTGGTGTATTTTCAACAAAATCATATTGGTAACAGTAGCCTACCAGAAGACTCAATGTAATGGGGTCACAACTTTCTAGAATAAACTTTTTGTTGTACGATGTGGTGGTTACCTAGGAAATGAAATAAAACTGCAGCTGCTGTAATACACAAGAATGATTTACAGGAGGTGAGCGACCCAAAAATACCCTTGAGGGCTTGGGTGATTAAAGTAAAAAGGTAAAGATGCCTTCAAGGGGATTTATTTTGTACGTATTTGGTAACTTAAATTGACTTAAAAGGATGAATTAATAATCCTTATTAGGAACCAATCAGATACCATAAGATTCCAATTCAATATAGAAACTCAATTTTATCAAAACACAACATACAGACAAAAACACAAGGTGTATTAGAAAAATATAGTTTTATCAAAGGATTGTTTGAATGAACAGCTTCATATACAGATAAGAACACAAACAGAAATGAGGCCTGTGGGTACACACATAAGTGAATTAATACGTGACGCTACAGAACCTAAAACAACACCTATCCCAAATCACATTGAATAAAACAAGACAGGGATAAGATGTACGGTCGACGTTTCGGTTTCCTAAGAGTTAATTGTAGAAACCATCCTCAGGACTGCTGTCAATTATGATCTGTATAGAGATATTGTAATCTGTTAGTCATTAATGTAGTGAATAAAATCTTGACTCCAAGTCAGAAACCAATATACTGTGGATATAGAATAAGGTCGTATTTGGTCTTGCCACATGCAAAAGATTCGTTTCAGGACAGATATTCACACAGCCAAAGGGCGGTAATCTACTCAGAGCAGTAATGGCAGAATACAGTGCACTTTCCTTAGGATATAATGTGCATACAGAACGAAGTCAGAGTTAGTCTTGCCACATGTAGAAAGTGAATTTCAGGACAGATATTTATGCAGCGATAATCTCATCGAGACAAACTGATTAGACGCTGCCCTGCACTCTGCCTTTGCCGCTTTGATGAGATTATCGCTGCATAAATATCTGCTTAGTATATTTGCCAGGAGCAGGTACATTTACATTTATTTCTAAATATTGATTCCCAAAGAAGAGCGGCATTCTCATTGAGTGAAGGCAACCCATCCCTCCAAGGGAAGGCAACAGTACCTGGGACCCTAAGGTCTGGCACAACCCTTCATAGGCGTCTCTTGTCCTTAGATGGGTCACATTCGGCCTTTGCAGCAGCACTTCCTTCTCAGCCTCTGGAGATCTCCCAGCAAGAAGCTTCTCATACTTCAAGACATTACGAGCTATTCTTTTGTTGTCTGGATCTTATGCAAAAGAGAAAAGAACATTTTTATCTGAAATATCATAAAGCGGTCAATTTAAATTCCCTAGCCAGTAACCATTCCAAAATTATGAGTGACATTTTCTGCAAGTTTAATTAAGGTATAATTCACATCCCCAAGTGCAAAATACTTTTGATCACTTACAACTAGTTTCTACTGGATTCAGTTACTTGCATGTGAGCTTTTGGACATCTTCTGAATTGCTGCTGAAAATAGCTTAGTGTCTAATTATGTATTTTGGTTTCAAATGGTATTTGAAAGTAACCAATAGAATGTATTTTCTTTTTTGAGAGGGGGTGAGGGGGAGTGGGTACTGTGCGGGAGGTCTTGTCATAATTCAATGTAATAGAAACCATTTGCAAATGGTCAACTGTATTATCTTTCAGGGTTCCTTCATTCAAAATAATGAATGATGTGGCATCATATTACTTCGATCATTTCCAGGGCGACCTTTTGTTATATAACCATAAATGTATCTGAAGTTTCAATTTCACTACATGTCCTACTCTAATGTAGGTTTTGTGGGTGTTGTTTGAAGTTAGACATTTTTGTGGTATATGTTACCAACTTTTGTACTAAACTTAGCATGATTTTATATTACACGTGGAGTTTACTGAAGAGTGCCTAGACTTTGTGATGAGTACCTTGCCTCAAATATTTTTTAAATTACTTTAGAACAGTAAACCATTATCTTTATTTCCAATTAAGGGTTACAAAACACATTTAACCAAAGTAGCTAGTAATACAAAAAGGCTCATTTTCAGTAAAATAAAATAAAGAAAAAGGTTCTATCAAAAGATATTAACAATATTCCTTTCACTAAAATCCCCCAGATGTGAGTATACTGCTACAGCATAGAATATGCATGGAGCTACAAAAGTGTATACACAGCTACTCTTATTCGATTTTGGCCCTATTAAACATTAATATTTTAACTGCCGCTCAATAGTAGCTACTTTGACGCACAATGGTGCAATCTGCACACTTTTTAGGTTTAAAGCATTTTTATTGAGACAAAAAACATGGGGAAAAGGGATAGGAGGTCAAGGTTACATACAGCACAGTAGAAGAAAAAGGCGCAACTCCGGAGCGTTGGCAAGGAGCAGTTCGTTGGTCAAGAGGAAAGGCACAGCAAATGAAAGGCGAAAAATGCAATCTGCGTAACCCCTGTGCGCATATCAACACCCCAATTCTGAGCAATGAGAACTATTAGCAACTCAACAAGGCACAACCCAATCCCCCCGTCCCCCATATAAAAGAAAAAAGAAAGGAAACAATACCCCAACTCCCCCGTCCGATGGCCCTGTACTAGGATTATCCGCCCAAAAAGCCCCCACCCCACCCCCAGGATCCCGCCCCCCATGCAATCTAGTCCGCCGGGGTCACTGGTGGCGTCAGCCTAAGAAGTCTAAGGTACCTCGGGCAGGTGAGCTCCCGGAACTCGGTGGACAGCAGCGCCAGGAAGGGTTGCCACAGCTCTTCAAATTGGTCTGTCTCCCCAGCCACCGTAAGCGACAACTTCTCCATGGCCAACACATGCCAGAGCCTATGCAACCAACCCGTAATGGAGGGGACAGTGGAGGTGCGCCAGTGGATAAGGATGTTCTGGACCGCAGACCCCAGCGCAATTGCGATCTGTCTACCCCTGCGGGACTTCAGTGGGTACATTAGGTCATTGGGAAGGCCCAGCAAGACATACGCCGGGAAGCGCGGCAGCTCGATCTCAAAGTGTTTATCCACCTCGTCCAAAACCTCCTTCCAGTAAGCGGTCAACACGGGGCAATCCCAAAGAATGTGAGAGAGGGTACCCTCCTGCCCGCAGCCCCGCCAGCACCCCTTGTCAGTGTGTCGATGCATTTCATACAGTCTCTCCGGGGTGTAGTACCAGTAAGTGGACACCTTAGTGAAGGTTTCCGTAAGACCCGTATGATATGCAGAGTGCCGCGCCCGATATGCAATTTTGTCCCATTCCTTGTGGCTGAGTGTCCTACCCAATTCCCTGTGCCAGCGCTCCCTCCCTGGGTTATAATAGTGAAACGGCGGGGGTTGTAGGTACTTGTACAAATCGGTAATCAGCTTAGCATCGGAGGTCCGGGTCACCAACCACCTCTCATACGGTGTAATTTGACGAGCAGCGGTGTCACGCACCTGGGGTTGGAGGGCCCAATGCCGAACCTGCATATAGCGCAATCTATCCAGCTCCATCAGGCCGAATTCCTGCCAAAGTTGCTGAAAAGGAACCACGCCTTCCGGTCCGTAGATTTGGAAGAGCACTCTACAGCCCGCACTCACCCAATGGGAAAAAGCTCCCGGCTCCATCCCTGGGGTAAGTCCGGGTTACCGACTATGGGTGTGAACGGCGAGGGGAAGGTGGTAAGGTCTCGAACCTCGCAAACTGCATCCCACACCCTCAGGGGGACCCGCGTAACAAAAGAAGCGTAAAGGTTAGAGGGGCGATGCGCGCGGCGCAAGAATGGAACCTCTTGTAGGGTGCGGCCCGCCACCGCCTGGTCTTGAAAAAGCCAGTCTTTGTCGGACTCCCACCTGCTCCACTCCACTAGGTATCACAGCTGCGCCGCCTGAAAGTACTTACGGAGATCCGGGATGCCAAGACCCCCTGCCTCCGGGGCAAGCGTGGAGAGGACCCTCTTCATCCGCGGCTTGCGGCCTTGCCAGACAAAGCGGGAGATGTCAGCCTGCGTCTGTCTTATCCAGCCCACCGGGGGCTGGAGGGGCAGGGCGCGAAAAAGATACAGTATCTGGGGCAGCACCGTCATCTTAACCGCCGCAATTCGTCCCAGCCAGGACAGTAGGCCCTTGCTCCAACGGCCAAGCTCCTCCTTGATCTTCCTGCTGAGGGAAGTGTAATTGGCCGCAACCCTCTCCGGCAATGTGGGCGCCAGCAGAATCCCCAGGTATGGCACCGTAGACGAGGACCACTGCATGGGGAAGAGTCGCTGAAGGTCCCTCCTGGTATCCGCCGCCAGGGACACATCCAATGCCACCGACTTGCTCATATTCATTTTGAAGCCGGCCACATGTGCAAAGGTGTCCAGCTCCTGGATGCAAGCAGGTAACGACCTCCTAGGGTCGTCCAGGGTCAGCAGGACATCGTCCGCATAAAGGCTAACCGTGTGGACATACTGGCCCATCTTGACCCCAATAGCATCCGGGTTGTTGCGAATCCTCTGAGCAAACGGCTCCATGTAGAGGGCAAACAGAAGCGGCGAGAGGGGGCAGCCCTGCCTCGTACCGCGTTCGATGGCAAAGCCACTGGAGCTACACCCATTGACCCGCACCAACGCTGAAGGATGTTTATAACAGTTGAATACCATGGTGCGGAACTTATCACCGATTCCCAGTTTCCTGAGAACCAGCTCAAGATACGGCCAATGAACTCTGTCGAAGGCCTTCTCCGCATCAACTGACAGCAGCATCCGCTCCCCCGGAATCCGCGAGGCCTTCTCCAGAACATGCGTCACCCGCTTGGTATTGTCGACCGTCTGTCTGCCGGGTACGAAGCCAGCCTGGTCCGCCTCCACCAGTCCGGGGAGGTGCGGGCCCAGTCTGGACGCTAAAATCCCCGTATACAGCTTGAGGTCGACATTTAAAAGCGAAATGGGTCTATACGAACCGCATAAGGCCCGGTCTTTCCCAGGTTTGGGGATTACCGAGACCGTCGCATTCAGGAGATCCGGTGGGATGGCTCCCGGTTCGGAGAAGGAATTAAATAGCCTAGCAAGGACAGGGGCCACCGCCGTGCAAAAAGTCTTATAAAACAGAGACGTGTACCCATCTGGGCCCGGGGCCTTACCATGCTTCAGCCGCGCTATGGCAGAAATTACCTCCTCGACATGGATATCCCGCTCCAGATGGTTCGCCTGAGCAGGATCCAGCACCGGAAGGGCCACTGACTCCAAATAGTCTTCGGCGTCTCGCGGCGGGGAGGGCTCCTCAGCATACAGCGCCTCGTAGAAGCTGCGAAAGGATTCCGCTACCTCTGCGTCACCAGAAACGACTACCCCGTCCGGACCCACCAGTTCCCTCATGACGCTACGCTGCTGCGCGACCCGGAGCCGGTGTGCCAGGAGCTTACCACATTTGTCCCCCCCTGTGTAGAAGGCATGCTTCAAGCGCAAGGCGGCATACTCCGCCCTATCAAGATCCAGTGCCGACAGGAGTTTCCTCGCGGCCTTCAACTGCCTCCACACCCTTGGAGCCCCCGTGCGGCGGTGGACCTGCTCAAGCTCCCGGACCTGAACGGTCAGCTCGTCCCTTTTCCGTTGCCGCTCCCTATTTTCGGCTGAGGAGATGGAAATAAATTCCCCCCGAAGGACCGCCTTCAAAGCCGCCCACTGTGTCGCTTGGGAAGTGTCAGTGTTGCTATTGTGAGACAAATAATCCTGTATGACCTCCCCAATGTGTTTCACTACAGACTTTTGGTGTAAAAGAGTATCTCAAAGGCGCCATACCCCCCGAGAGGGAGAGGCCGCCGGCCACTTGAAAACGCCAGCGACTGGTGCATGGTCAGACAGGGTCAGGACCCCGATGTCCACCGCTGTGGCGGCAGCGCGCATCGGTCCACTCACCAGGAGATAGTCCAGCCGTGAGTAAGTTCGGTGTGCGTGTGAAAAGTAAGAGTAGTCCCTATCAGTGGGGTGCATGGAGCGCCAAAGGTCATGTAAGTCCATTTCCGCAATCCGGGCCTTCACAGCCTGGGAAAGTTCCCCCGTCTGTGGAGAGCGCTGCGCCGACCTGTCCATCACAGAATCGAAGACAATATTAAGGTCTCCCCCCAAGATGACATGACGGTCGGGAGAGGCAGTGACGTCCACCAACACGGAATCCAAGAAGCGTTCTTGGTGGTCATTTGGGCTATAAACGGAGCCAACCGTGAACGCTATTCCCCCTAAGCGCATGCGATATGCAAGAAGCCTCCCCTTCTGTTCAGCATACTTATACAAAACCTCCCCCCTGAAGGAGCGCGCTAGAAGAATGGCTACCCCCGCGGTCTTGTTCGCTGCCGAAGAGAAGAACTGGGTAGGGAACTTAGCAGAGCGCAGCCTATGGCAATCCCGGGACAATAAGTGGGTCTCCTGCAAAAGGCATATGTCCGCCTCCGTCCCCTCCAGCAAAGACGGGATCGCCCTGCGCTTCACAGGGTTATTCAGACCCTTGACATTAAGGGTCACTACCTTTAGGGATGACATTCCTCCCGGGGATCAGGAACGCTGTGCAGTGGGCAAGGGATCCGCGGGCGGGGCGCGCGGGGCAGCTGCGCGGGAAAAGCCAAAACAGGCCAAGCGTGGGCACGGACAACATCGGACGGGACTTCCCCAACACCAGAACAACCCTCACACCCTCCCAAAACACACCCATGGCAACTAGCCAAATACAAACTTAAACACCCCATTGTCTCAGTCAAGCCCCAAAACGGGAAAGTCCGTAGAAAAAAGCAAAGTGGACGTTCAGCCACTCACCTCCATCCGCTCCCTCCCGACCCCCCCGTCCCAAACCCAGCATCGAAGAAGCTGAGAGCATCTCCCCCCGGAGTGAGTGTTAGGCCGTCATGGCCACGCCGATGGAGCCGGCCGAGTCCCTGGCTGCCGCCCTCAAAGCGTCGGCCATGTCCGCCCTGATAGTAGGGGAATCAGGACGCCCTGCACTAGCCGCTGACTGTCTCCTAGTCGACCTCCGTCGGCTCCGTCTCTCTGAGCGCTTCCATGACGGTGTAGCTCCATCCTCCTCCGCCGCCGTAAGCCCCAGGACCCCACAAATGTCTTGCAAGGAGCGTAGCTGATGCAGCACCCCATTCCACCGGAAGATCAGGCGGAAGGGATGCCCCCAGGAGTACGGCGTCTCTTGTTCGCGCAGAAAGTCAGTGGCAATCCTGAAGGACCTGCGCTTCTGCAGCGTGATGGGGGACAGGTCTTGATAAAGCGCTACAGGCCGCTCCCGGAAAGTCAGGGGTTGTTTCCTGCGGGCCTCAGTCATGATGCGTTCCTTCATCGGGAAGTCGGGCAGGAAAGCCAAAATGTCCAGTGGAGGAGCCGATGACTGGCGCTGTCGGCCAACTCTGTGTGCCCTATCAATGCGAATAGGGAAGTCCGCAGCTTCCCCCAGGATCTCCAGGAACAGGCCTTGCAGATAGCCCACCAAGTCGGTCCCTTCGTCCGCGGACGGCACACCCCGCACCCGGATGTTGTTCCTCCGTGACCTGTTCTCAAGGTCCTCAGAGTAGGCTTGGAGCTCAACACACTGCTCCCGGAGGCGGAGAACGTCCTGCTGAAGATGGACTATCTCTTCGTCCCGGCGCTGGGCCGCCGTCTCCACCGTCTCCACTCGCTCGCCGAGGCCTTCCACTTCACTACGCACTTCACGGACCTCACTGGCCACTTCCCGCTTCAGCGTCTGAAAGTCCTCTTTGAGAGAGCTAAACAGTTCCTCCATAAAGGACCTCGTGACCGGTGGCTCTCCCCCAGTCGCATCCGCCGAGGCCCGGGAAGACCCCGGCGATGGCTGTGTTCTGTCCCGCAGTTGCTGGGCCCTGCCAAGCATGTCCGGCAGGGTGCGGTCCCCCTTCTTCGAGCCGCCTCTTCCAGTCATCGCAATCGCTGCAATCGATGAGTGGGCACAGGTCCAGCCGCTTCAGGAATGCCCAGTCTCTAGTAAGCGCCCGATGGGGGGGTCTCCCCATGAGCAGAGGCGCCGCGTCACAGGCGACAAAATGGCGGATCAGTCCGGGCACCGCCAGCCGTGGGCGCCCAGCCGGGACGGCACTTGAGAGCTATAGTAGGGGGCCTTCCCTTCAGCACGTCCCACAGAGAGTTAGCTCGGCAGTGGTGGTGGGCACAGACAACCGCCAGCAAAGGACTCCAGTGGAGGCCGACAACACCGATCCCTCGGGGACAAAATGGCGGCGGGGCGGGGCAGGGCAGCACTTCAAGCCCGGCGACACCACCGGGGCCCCTTAGAAACACAGCAATCTGAGAAGGTCCACAGCCAGGTTCATACTGTCACACAAAGGGGCCCAAATGGTCCGACCCCAGCATTGAGTCCGCTGTACCTCGTTCACGGGACCGGGGCCCACACAGTGCGATGTGTCGCCGACACAAGTCTAGGCGCCGAAGCACACGTCCAAAGTCCTCCGTGCCGCCGGGTCCCAGCCCGCAGGGCTCCTGTATCCTCCGTCGAGTGACGGGTCAGACTCCCTCCGGATCTTCAGGTTTCAGCACCAGGCCCAGCCGAGGCGCCTGGACAGCACTCCGATTCGCTCCGCCTCCCAGGCTCTCCGTCGTTCCTCGATCTATGATCGGTCTTTTGGGGTGCTTTCCCCGAGGTGATTAGGGCCAAAGCGACATCAACGTGCGCGTCAGGTGCTCCGCTTCACTCCTCTCACACGCTGAGCATCAGCGGGGGGAGAAAAGCGTAAGAAAGGGGCTCGAGCTTAGTCGGGCCGGAGGAGCTACGGGAGGTAAATGTAAATGTACAGGTATTTATATAGCGCAAACCACCCACATCGCAGGCATCTAAGCGCTTGCTTAGGGAACCCGTCCTGGTATTCCCCTGTGAGATAACACCGGCAGGGAATCCACAAGGTGAAAGCCAGGCATCCCGCCGCGAGGGGCCGTTGTGGAGATTAAGCAAGCTATTGCCCAGAGTCGCAGAGTGTGGACCCGTGAGTCGAGTAGGCACCGGAGCGAGAATTATCGAGTCCGTGGAATTATTGAGCCCAAGCCCCTGTCGAGGCGGGGAATTGAACCCTGGTCCAGGGCCGATCTCAGGTTCCGGGTCTGCCGCCTCTAACCCCTGAGCCACACTTCTCCGGAGCGGAAGCGTCCGCTCACCCCGCCATCTTGGCCACGCCCCCTGCACACTTTTTAAAGATTAATAAAACATGGAACCAAATGTATGCACACTATTACATTGGTAGTTCCTTTGGTAATATGTGCTTTAAAGTCTGCAGGTGTTACAGTGATCTGCAGCTTTAAAGGCTGCATATGTCCTCCATAATGATGTCATAGCTGATGTTATCACTGACATCATCAATTGTGTACTTGTAATCTGAGATGTTGCGTGTGATGTCACAATGAATATTGTAATAGTAAAAAACCACTGGAGCAACCCCCATGCCAGGCTGGACGTGGGTAACTATGACACAGCAAAGCCCATCAAGGTATCACTGTGGAAGTAAATTAAGCTAATTAGGTGATACGATTAATATATCAGTCTCAGCGGCAAATGTAAAGGTAGCAAAACAGGACCATGTACACAAATGAATTAAGAGAATTATCTATTTATGGAAAAAAGTATTTTTCAAGACATAGACATATTGTATAACACATAGACATGTGCCAAGTGTACAAAAGTGACCACGCTGTGCTAAGACTATAAGTACACCCTATGACACTATGCAGTTAAAGTTCATATGATTCATAAGGTAATATTCTGCACCAAAATGTAAAATGTCTTTGAAGCCATATTAATGTAGGCGACGTTTTGACACTTTTTAAATTTCACCGGCCATCATCAGGACCAGGAGAGTTGTTGCATTCACTGTGTAAGTAGTCAGTGAAAAATATTCACATGCAGAGGAGGTTTCAGAGAGTTTAAGGTCAATTATTTGACTAAACGTTGTCCATACTCAACAGGTAAGGATGGCACGCATATGTTCATTCTTCTACTAGACTACTCGGTGCTATGGGTACTTGTCTGATACTGTTATCTTTTTGTACTGGCACCAGCTTGTCTCCCATCATTCATACCCTGAGCTATCCTATTCTGGATAGGGCCTGTTCTCTCGCCACTACCTTCTCCCTTGCAGATGGAAGTTGGTCTCACCTCTGCCCAATCATAAGCTGCTTAAGCCAACTTTTTACATAACACGTCTTCCAATATGTTTCCTACAGCTTGTGATAATTGGCATGAACAGTGAGAAAAAGTAAGAAATGTTAGCAGAACACTTATGAATCAAGATGCTGGGACATCAGGCATCATCTAAGGCCAGGCAGGTTTAGAATTTTGTGAAAAGCCTGAAGAAGCCACAAGCAGATAGACTGGTGTGTTTATTGTAGCAGCACAGGGGTTGATGGAAAACACCCTCTATGTAAAGGAAACGTATTAAAATAAAACAATGATGTGTTAATACAGAAATGTAAGGTTGTGAATCATTCTGAGCACTTACCATAAAGGAGGCACTCCCTGGAAAGATGTAAGGCATGAGACACATTTCCTGTCTAGGAAAGAAAAGGAGATCAAATATCAGGAAAGGGCAGATATTAACTATGCTTCATAGTCTCCAAGGCGCAGCAGGGTTTTCTATCACATCAATATAGGCCTAGAGGTCCTCAGCCTATCGCTCTAGCCTAAATACTCCATTTAGGAGGCTCCTAGCTATCCCTCTGCTTCTAAAAAACACCTTTAGTTTCTACCTCCTGTCTCAGAGGTTGCATCTGTTTTAGGAGATATCTTATTTTTCCTTCAAGGAGCCTTGAATTATGTTCTAACCTTCTTAAAGCTCGATTGTACTAAGGATTACCGAGCATAGTAATATAGTGATATCAAAATATCATGAAAAGAATACCGAAGGACATAATATCGAGGGGTAAGAGCATATAGAGGAAGTATAGTTTACTATTCTTAACTCCGCATCTGCGCGCACGTGCACGCACACACGCACACACACATCCACGCATGCATGCGCGCACACACACACACACACATATCAACAAAATACATAGATGTAGAGTTATGTATAGGAAATCTCTGCTTTGTTATTCTCACCATTTGGGCCTCAAATATTTTGCTCACAATATTTCTCACCATCAACATTCCCTTCTCAATAATATGGGGCAATACCTTAAGGCTCATCTTATGTCCATCCTCATCCTCCTATTCCTTCTCCCCATCACCCTCCTCTTTCTCATTCTTCTCTGTGTGATGGAGTAACAAGCATTTCTATCAACAATGCATCAGAGTTTAGACTAGCGCACCACGTGGTCTTGTGAGCACCACGTGGTCTTGTGAGCACCACATGGTCTTGATGATAAACATTGTAAAAATTCAGTGTAAACTGGGTCGTATGTCCCCCAACAGGAGCATAAGCATTTCAAGCGCAGTACAGCTGTTGTAAGACAACTGGAATTAAATTCTGAAGTGTATCTCATTACGTGGACATACATGTTTTGTTGTACACGTGATAAAGTGTAACTGAAAGTATAGCTCATAAAAGAGCGACATATCACCCTTAAGCAACCCTAAGACATGGAAACATAACACCCAAGTGGTCTGAAATCTTGCCAGCTATGTTATAGTAATGTACTATCTGTCCTGGAGTCCTGTGACTTCTGAGGTAAGGTACCACTTGCCAAGTTTGGAGCTCAGATCAGGGGGTCAATAAATGTGATTTTGAGGCTAATGGGTAGATCTCTGTATTGGGACCCTCAGGGCTTTTAGTGGGCCGGGTCCTGCCGGTGCTCAGCATCAGTAACTCTTAAAAGCAGGTGCTGAGACGGGTCCCTATCAGGCTCTCCATTTTTGCCCTCACCCTGAAGATGAAAAACAAATCCTAACTCTGCAACAGTGCCACCCTTCACTGCCTTTGATGTAACCTCGATGAGACTAGTTGTAGGTCTTTCATAGTCCCATCATTTCAGAACGGAAGCATTCTCAATAGTATACACCACTAAGCCCTAGTTGTTTCTTAATTATCTGACAACCATTGGCAAAGCCAAAGTGTTGGCTTGTTGTAGGTATAATGTTACTTTCCGTAGTACATATCTGGATCAGGCCCGGACTGGCCATAGCGGGCACCGGGCAATCCCCCGGTGCGCCGCAAGGGTGGGGGACGGTTTTGTGCCCCTGGGGGGCGATTTTGTTACAGGGCAAAATCGGCCCTGCAACAAAATCGGCCGAAAACCGGCCCTAGCTAAGCCTCCAGTGGGGAGGGGGGGCCGGCCGAGCACTTTGCCAGGGCCGGTTTTTGTTCCCAGTCTGGATGCAATGACAGAAACAGCAAAATACCGGCACACTGCTAAGTACAGGTTCATGTTTTTAATCCATGCTCTTAATTACATAGGCCACACCCCTTTGAGAGACCCCCCCCCCCAGTTTTTTCATCCCACTTAAAGCCCTGGGGACACTGGTGTGAACGTCTGTACTTGGCATGTCTGAGGGATGATGCTGAGCAACCCATGTGCTTGTCATCCGCAGTGCCAGAAAAACACCACTACAGACGGCCCCTTGGCAGCCATACTGCTCAGTCCTGCCAAGGGGGATGCGGGAGGCATTGCAGCTCCCTACCCAATCCTCCAGGGAAGACTGCAGGACTATGAGAAAGTATTGGCAAGGATGTAGCATTAGAACAATTTCTTTTGTGCAACGTTTTCAGTAAAGTTGGCGTAAAAGACGACGGGGGGCTTTTCTAACTACATGTAGATTTATTATGGAAAGATGGCAGAGTGCCCCAAGCAGAACTTCGAAATCATGCCACCAAACCCGGTGGCAGGCAGGTAACGTGGATATGCACACGGCCAAAGTGTGCTGTTGAGACACAGCCCAGCAAACAACAGCATACAAGTAGAAACACCTGGTGCAGAAGCAGTTCCGGGTTACCAAATAGGCAAAGCAGGCACCAGCCTATGGGCCAACGGATCAAAATAATATTGATTTGATCTTGAAAGAAAATTACAATCAAGCTTTCTTAAATTGTTTCCAAAAGACAGAGCAAAAAATTAATCTACTCAAAAAATGAAAACTTCACATTAAAGACTGTATAGAGAAAATGCTGTATTAATGTAATGTACCCTTTAACAACTTAAAGTACATAGACCAGAAACACTGCATCAGATTCACATAACAGCATGTCTCTTAAAAGCTCATGTTCTGGCAGCTGTCAGTTTGTAAAAAAATCCAGTGCAAACATCGTAGTAATGTAATGTGATGGTCGTCTCCATCTAGCGGCTGAAGTATTAGGAGATAATTTACAAAGGGGTTGGAGGGGGTCCGATATTTCGACTGCCTCGAGGCCTCCACAGAGTTTAATTCAGGACTGTGCAGAAGATGTTTCTCTACTGACTAGAAACACCTGGAAGACGGAATAAGTGGTTGTACCTTCGTTGACTTCAGAAATGGTGTATATAAAAGAGCAATGTGTTCTTTATTAAGCACTGTGTATGTCAAACTGAACTAAGCATTTCTTTTTTCAATATGTGTTTTTTGTTGTCTTTTTTACTGCCTTTTTTCATCCTTTTAGTATTGTTTTCAACAGAGAAGGCCCTTCAAAATATCCTTCAAAATATTGTGAAGGTAAGTTTTTAGGGGAAAGCAAAGTTTTATTATACTTAACTCCACAAAAAATTACCTTGGCGATATATATGTATATCTTCATGGTATGTAGATGTGGAGTTGAGTTAAGAATAATTATCTTTACTGACATATTTTCACTTTGTATTTGTATTTATTAACTGTTCCATTAATTAAAATCATTACAGTAAAACAATCAGCCTATAAAGCTAAAACCATGATCTAAAAACATCTGTTTATCATACGTAAAATTGTGCGCCCCGCCCCTGTGCCAACATGATCGTCCCTCCCCGGGAGCTACAGTCTGTGCTGTGTGGCCTTACGCGCGTTCATGAAGTCCCCTTTGAGCCTCGCTGGGTGAACAGCAATACAGGATTATGGACGTCGCCTCTTTCATTCCTTTTGGCCCTCGCTGATGTTAGCGTTGTCATTGATGAACTGGCGGGCTGGGAATGTTTAGGGCCACTGAGCTTGCTTCCACTAAATTTGAGGTACCCTTTTCCAGAGTTTTGTTGCTTTCGTTAGCAGCTTTTATGGCAATCCTGATTTGATGGATGAATTTTGCCAGTCTTGCTAGTGTATTTTCACTTACCTTATTGATTTATTGGTCCTTGATATTTTTGACACAATATTCTGTCCACACAATATTTTTCTTTTCAATTTTTTGTTAGACAACCCAAGAACATTATGAAAGGAAATTGCGCGTTTTATTCACAAGAGCTAAGGGCCAGATGCACGAATATTAAAAATTGTCATTTTCGAATCGCAATTTTTTTTCGAGTAGCTATTTGGTAATCGCTATTCTTAATGTATTAAACTGTTATTTTTTTAATTAGTAATTCCTAGTGGGGTCGGAAATTGACCTACCTAATAAATATTAATGAGGTAGGTTACAATTTGTGGCCCAATCGGAATCACACCAATCACAGGGATTGTTGTCCACCATGTCTGTAATTGCTTTTTAATAAAGCAAACTTTTTTCTTTTAAATGCAGCCCATTTTTCTCAAATCAAAATGGGAAGTGTTTGAAAAAATAAGTGAAACTTTAAAATGTTATGTTAGGTTATGCTATTATGAGCTTGTAGAGCGCTTTATCACCCAGGGGTATCTAAGCACTATCAGCTGACACACAACATCAGTGGGACACCAGACCACCCGATCACAGGGGCCCCCATGCCTCCAAGAATAGCACGGTTTTCAGATTTTTCTTAAAGAATAGGAGATTGGTTTCTTTCCTGAGTTCAGCTGGGAGAAGGTTCCATGCCAGGGGGACAGTGCTAGAAAAGGCTCTGCCACCCTTGGATGCAAAGTTTTTAAGAGTAGACAGTGGTTGGTGGGACCACTGCTTGCTGAAAAAAAAATTGGGGAACATTATCAAAGGGTAAGGGGTCATTTGGGGACCCCCTCCCATACGCAAATAGTTGCCACCTTCTTTGAGGTGGCAGTAAAAATGTAATGTTTTGCAACTGTAATTTGGTCACAAAACAATAATACATACCACTGCGAATCGGTATTTGGAAGGGTAACCCTAAACACACCAGTTCCAAATACTGAATTGCAAACCCATATTGCGATTTGGTAACAAGTTACTGAATCGCAATCTGTCTTTTGTATATTAAAACATGCTTTTTTGAATTTGCAATCGGCACAATTCTGTGAATTGGACCTTTTAAGACTTCAAAAAACCTTTGTACATCTGGCCCTATCACTTATTCATATAACTTCGATATTTTATTAACCATTGTATTTTCTATGCAGTTGGGTTCTCATTTAATGTCTGTTAAAATGGCTCGAAAAGAAATTCATATTGATGCATAATTTGTATTTTCAGCACACATAATTCAGTGAACCTAGCCACATAATTTGGACCGCCATTACTGCATAATTCCGACAGCTCTGATTCATGTAATGTTGAAATATCTTGTGACAATTAACAAAATAAAGAAAGAAACCATGTGCATTGGACTGAGCGAACGGAATTCTCCTGGTCAAAGCTTCTAAATTGCTAATAATGTCCTGCACTTAACAAAGTGGCCTGTGAGTGCAAGTACTGCAGCAAGGTATGCATCTGGCTGGTGGAATGTGAAGGTGTATTCCCACAACCAACCGTACATTTAACCCCTTGTGTGCTGATGACGGAACCGCTCCGTCATCAGCTGCGGTGGCGCTGTGCTGATGACGGAGCGGTTCCGTCATGGCCCGCCCGCCGCTCATACGCGGCGCGAATTCCGCACCTCCGCTGAGCGTTCTATTGAGCGGGCGGGGCCATGACGAAACCGCTCCGTCATAAGCACAGCGCAACCGACGCTGGTGACGGAGTGGTTCCGTCACCAGCATGCGCCCGCCGCTCTTCCGCCCGCCCCCTTAGCACTGCGGCAGAATAGCCGCCGCAGTGAAGGGGTTAAGGAGTCACCGGGCCAAGGACAGCAGCAGTCAGCTGCTCACAATAGTCAGCCACCCCTTAAAATGGTATAAAGGGGCAGTAGCTACTCTTGACTATGTATCAGGATATACAATGGGTGCTGCTTTGGTCTGGGAATCCTTGTGTTTTTGCTGGTTCAACATCACCAACAAATACATGGGCTCAGCTAATGTACTCAAAAGTGTTGAGTGCATGAAGCTATAGATGTGCGGTTGAAAGTCAGACTGTGAAGATCACGAACTGAGAAGCTTTGCTGTTCAGGTCAAATATTAGACTTTTACATCCAAGTCTACACAACCATCAGGCTGTTTCGGATTAGGAAAGGACAAAGGTGTAAAGCATCTTGAGAGCAAGGTGTTCACTCTTGTTCCACAATGGCAAGATCCAAACCTCACTTGCGGGATAACCCTATGCAATAAATTCCTTGCAATTAATGTAAATGGTATTCATACACATGCTCCGGGTTTATCCTCAAAATCTGGCATGAATTTCTCCCTCATGTACCAACAAGTGGCACCTTGTCTGCAGACTGTCAATGGAGGACCCTTCCCCTCAATACATACTTCACAATGTTAAGTAAGTCAGAGGACCATCTGCAGATTTAAAATTTTTTGGTCTTACACCTAATTTTTATTGTAGTCATGCAAGAGCAGGCCAATGCACAATTATACATCACCGTAAGTTTGAGCAGTTACGCATTATGATCTGTTGTCCCATACACAGCCTTCGTGCCCACAACCCGGGGGTTGGGCGGCAATCAGTTCGTGGCTCCCCCATGCCTGCCATTAAAAAAATAGGAGTAGCTAGTTACAGGATTATGTGCATGACTACTTTTATGCCTCATCTAACCAACACACTAAACCCCAACTCCCACCCCCTGCGCTAAAACCTAAACCCCCCTCTGTTCCTCCCCTCCCCCCACCACCAGTCTAAGGCCCTTGCAACGACCATTCCTCCTCTAATAAAGTGCTTATTTTGCCGACCCTGTATACCTGCAGCCTCTGGGACTTCAGTTAGCCCCTACCACCCTTCCCGCCCCGGGGGCCTCCTCCACCTCCACCTCGTCCTCCTCGCTATCTCTAAGGGCCTGTACCATCACTTCCCATGCGGTCGCTGTTTCAGTAGCTCTCTGGCTAGGGGTCCTGCGTGCAAGCTGGTACCTGTGCGTGCTGTCAGCGGTAGCCCATTTCAGAAATTCCTGCCTCCACCTCCTGGGAGTCGGGCCCACCCTCGCTTTCCAGTTCCTAGTGATCTCCCTTTTAGCCACCATCAATCCCATGTCAATAAACTTGCTCGTGAGTTTGGTTCTGGGGGTATGAGGGAACCAATGTAAAAGACACTCCGCCGGACCAAAGTCTATGGACCTTTCAGTTATGTCGTTCAACACGTCGCCTATGGTCTGCCAAAAATCCTGCAGGGCCGGGCACGCCCATAGCATATGCACTAACTCGACCCCCTCTTCCGGGCACCGGGGGCAGGCCGCCGTTATCGCACCGAAGTACCTCTTGATCCTCCCCGGGGTCATGTACGCTCTATGTAGTACATAATTGTGGATAAGTTGAAATCTAGCATTCCTCGTGCTGTTGCGAGCCCTACGGACTAGCTGCGCCCACGTCGTGTCAGGTATGTCTTTACCCAGGTCCACCTCCCATTTGGCCTTCAGCGATGTAAGAGGAGGGAAATTCTCTCTCACCATTCTACTGTAGAGGCACGTCACCGCCTTAATTGTACCCGCCGACATCATAGTATATTGCCATGCAGCTGCTGTCGCGGGTTCCTCTAGCCCCGTGCCCCAATGGTCCTGCACTACTCTGCTCACTGCCGTATGAAGCAAGAATCCCCCTCTCGGGAGGTCAAAGCGCTCCAGCAGTGCTTGGAACGGGAGTAGCATGCCATTTTCATACAGGTCCCCAATAACCTGCACCCCTGCCTCCTCCCACCTCTGTAGATGCGACCAGTCACCGCCATGCGGCAGCGCTGTCAGCATGCCCAGAGGGATCTCCGGTGCATATGGCCGCCGTATTCCTGCCCTCTTCTGCGCTCGATTCCAGCATTGACGGTACGTGCGTTGTTCCAACGATAAGTCCCGACTATCTATCCGCTGTTGGAGGGTAATGTACGCCAAAACATGTCGGGGCGTCCCCTGCAGCCTTTCGTCTTCCGGGCCCCGGAATACTCGTGCCACCTCCTGCGTGAAGACCTGCAGTTGGGCCGCCAAATAATAAAGCTCAAAGTCCGGCACCGCCAGTCCCCCTTCATCCTTCGGGCGGGAAAGCGTTGCCAGCGCTACCCTGCACCGTCCCGCTCCCCAAAGGAACGTCGTAATCATAGATCGGAGCTGCCGAAAGAAGGAGCCAGGAATCCAGACTGGGAGCGTTCGAAAGTAATATAATAATCTCGGCAGGGCGACCATCTTCAACAAGGAGATCCGGCCTGCTACCGAGAGCGGCAACGTGGCCCAGAAGGCCATACAGCCCTTCAGTCCTCGTATGCACCGCCCTAGGTTGCCCTCGAGCAAATCCTCCGCCTTATGGTAAATATGGACCCCTAAGTACTTAATACAGGCAGGCTCCCAGGCCAATGCCGACCGGTGTTGCGGCCGAGCAGCCCCCTCTAGCAGCGGGAACAAACTTGTCTTGGGCCAATTAACCCTCAGGCCCGACAGCGCGCCGAAGCGCTCTAGTAGTGCCTCCGCGCCCTCCAGGTCCGCAGCTCCGTCATGTAGAAAAAGCAGTAAATCATCAGCATAAAGCGAGATGAACTGCTGCCCGTCTCGGGCTCGCACCCCGAGGAAGTGCCGCCCCGTCCGGGCCTCAGCCGCTAGTGGCTCGATAGCCAGTGCAAATAGGAGCGGCGATAGGGAGCAACCCTGCCGGGTGCCCCTTTCTACCGGATAGCGGAGGGACACCGTCGACCCAACACGCACCCTGGCTATCGCTTCGTCCATTGGATATAGCCTGCTCCCAGACCGAATCGTTCCATAACTGCATAGAGGTAGTCCCACTCTAGGCTGTCGAAAGCCTTTTCTATGTCTACCGAGAGGACCAACTCGTTCCCGACCCCCCCCTCCAGCTCGTCCATGAGGCGAACAAGTCATCTAACATTGATCGTGGTATTTCGAGTCGGTATAAAACCGTTCTGGTCGTCTTGGTCTTACACCTGATGTTTAACCCAGGCCCAAACAGACACCTCAGCACTTTAAAAATGGTGCATAAAACATTTAGGACAATAGTACTTTTTGGATACAACAGTAGTCTACTACTACTATAACCCAGTCTTTCATTGGGAGAAGTGTGGTGAAATCATCATGGGGTGAATATGAATGACGTTCAAGGGCCCTTGACAGGGCTCATCGTACATTTAGAGTGGCCGACACAGGGCTCTCTTTGATGGGTGAGATAGTAGGTACCACAGAGGGGTATAGGTGAAGAAGTGATTCTTAAATGTTTGCTAATCGCTTGTTCTCAAAAAAAAAACCCACCATTAATAAATTCGATTCTTGGTGACCCACTAGATAATTTTACTCTTATTTAGGATCCCCCTCCTAAAGTGAGTAAGAGTCCATCCAAACATGAACTTGACTTACATTTGTACCCAATGATGAAGCATGCCACTAATTATGGGTGAGGGTTCCAGTCCAAAATCCTAAGTGGGTTTTTCTTTTTTGCAAACAGATGGATCAGCAAGCATTTAAGAATCGTTTCTTCAGCTACACCCCTCTGTGATACTCATAGATTCAGGGAGGTAGAGATACCTGCCCCCTCTCTTCCCCCCTTGTAGTTTTGTGGTCTATAAAGTAGAACATTACTAGCATCATTCCTAGGAGCATACACATTTAGACAGTCGGTTTGTGGCCGATTGTACCAAACGCTACATCAAGATCTAGTAGATCTGGAAGGCATGGCATCCAATGATCAAATATGCTACGTGTGTTCTCAACACTTTGAAGGGAATCCATTTTGTTTAAGCAGCATGAGCAGAAGACCAGCTGGTGCTGACAAGTGTTTTTTGTATGAGGTAGGCAGCTACATGTTGTCTACTAATCAGAGAGTAGTACAATTTGTGAGCATGGCTGGGTTATATTTAAGTTTGTTCAGTTTTTTACCATGAGTCATTCTCTGCATTTCTCTAGACAGATTACTGTATTGCCAATCCCAATATGATTGGCTTCCTGAGCAGGTGATATTATGTTATGTTGTATGTTGTGTATTGTTATGCTGAGGTATATTAAAACTGTTTTGTGTAGCACTGTGCAGAAATAGAAAAAAGATGTTTGGAAGAAACATCCTGGATCTAGTCAAGTACAAAATAATTTCTTCCTTGTTAGACCCAAGATTCAAATTATGTATACAACCCTCCCCCTCTAAATAATGTTATTTATAGTCCTGATGAAGGCTCAACTGAATGCATTTTGAACCAAAACAAATTATGATATATTTTTCTTGATTCGTGGCCTTTGAGTATTCGTCACAATCGGTACAATTTTTACTACTGGGTGATTCTTTACAATGATGCATGATATATATTTTCGGAAATATTCACTGTGTTTGTCTATAATCTGTTTTAAATAGTGTTTATCTTGCTTTAAGCCGAAAAGTCATATATATTTTTGATTCTACCTTTTCGGCAGAATAAATAACTGGTATGTAGTTATTATATTTAGTATCACACTAATGCATGCATTCTAACATATACGTTGCTAGACTCCTTCTAAATGTTTCTAAAGCTTGTTCGTTGACACACTGCTGCAACACAATTGATTAGCATGTGTTTGAATATGTAGTCCCCAGAGCTGCATAGCGTTCCTAAGATAACTGGCATGGTAGAACATAGTTTCCATGAGACCACCACACTCCATGATGCATCATGTATTCCCTGCATGAGTATGGAAGAAAGCATAATATAAGGACATTTGATGTGCATCTTACTCCTTAGCAGAAGCGACACATACAGAGAGGTCACAATGGCTCGGAGCAGTGCAAACACCCATTGCATCAATAATGTGCCCACCAGCAAAGTGTCCCCTTGGGGAATCCAAAGAATAACATCACTGGGTCTTACCCGGAAGTATGAGAATGCCAGATAGTCCAAGGCTTCTTCCAAGCTCCCTTCATCTTCTGTGAACCAGCTGCCGTAAGACCCCCGGAAAAGTCTCACAGATTCCTCAAGCCACGCTATTGAGTGGTAGAAATCCTCCATATCATATGCAACCTGAAAGACATCAAAATATAGACCACCTTCCATGAGACTGGTTAAAAGAAAATTAAATCCTATCACAGTTGCATTAACAAAACTCATCTCTGGCACAAGATCACCTGTTAATCCTGCCCTAATGGAGAGCGCCATCCATTGTCAAGGCATCTGCAAATTCCCAGAGAGAACAATCTTAACTATTTATTTAGGATGTACAGCAAACTGATTTGTTTTGTGGCGCCTAAAAAGGATTGGTATTATTATCCAACTCCACAGCACTGATTGAATGGACTTTGAGCCTGACTATATTTGAACCAGTAACCATGGACATCTTCGTGCAGATATGTGCACTGGGGCAGAACCCTCTTGAACTACCATAGGCACTCATAGACCTGGACATAATTAGCTAATAAGCATGCTATACATTTTATTTTTTCATATATTGTGTTTGCATAGCTTGCACTGTACAGCTCAATTCCTACTAGCTGCTTTTCGAGAGAGGTGATTTAAACTATGACTGGGTTAAAAGTTCCCTTGAGAATATTATGCTACTATTTGCAGTTGAGTTCCCTGTCCATGCCATTATAATACATAAAGTACAATTCACACTGTTGGCTCTGTTTTTGAGCTGGATTCTTACTCTCTTGTAAGAGTTATGGGTGTCCTGTTAATTGTCAGTCACCATGGAGGCATTGTGGAGCACAGAGTGTCTACTGTGTTGAAGTAGTGCTTAACAAAAAGCGTGGAATGGTATGGAGAGAGAAAGTGTTGCAGTGAGCTCTGTGCTCAGCAACATCTTAATGCATGTGTGACTGTAAACTCTATCGTCCTCTTTCGCTAATAAATAGTTATGAATATGTTGTATCCGAACTACCTGCTTCTTTGTGCTGTGTGAGCTATAGTCAACAACGACCGCAACACCACCACCCTGCTGGTCAGCCTCGCAAACCTGGGACTCAAGCAGCTGGTCACCACCCCCACCCACTACGCCGGACACACACTCGACCCCGTCTTCTCATCCAACAAGGACATCGCCTTCAGCCACGCCACCGGACTCCACTGGACGGACCACAGCTGGGTCCACTTCAGCTTCAGAAGGACCACGATCCACCACCACCAGCAAAAGGTTGCACGCAGAAGCTGGAACAAGATCACAGCCGACCAGCTCGCGACATCCCTGAGCATGAACCCTCCCACCAGCGCAACGAACCCAAGCCAGGCGGCCACCAACCTCGCGAAGTGGATCAGCAACTGCGCAGATGACCTCGCCCCTCTGAAGACCCCGCCTAGCAGACCCGGTAGCAAGAAAGCCCCATGGTTCACCGACGAACTCAAGAGCACCAAGAAGACCTGCCGAGCCCTCGAGAGAACCTGGCGCAGAGACCCAACACCGGACAACATGACTGCCCTCAAGCTCGCCACCCGAAAACACCACCAACTCATCCACGCCACCAAGAAAACCGCATTCAAGGAATGACTGGACAACAATGCACACAACAGCAAGGAACTCTTCAACATCGTTAAAGAGCTCTCCAACCCCAACGCCGGAAACAACAACATCACCCCTTCACAAGACCTCTGCAACTCCCTCGCCTCCTACTTCCACAACAAGATTGCGGACATACACAACAGCTTCAGCACTCAACCGACGCACGCCACGACCGAACCACCGCCCCCACCACCACCCTCTGTGCCTGGACCCCGATCAGCACCGAAGACACCGTCCGCACGATGAACTCCATCCACTCCGGATCTCCTACCGACCCCTGCCCTCACCACGTCTTCAACAAGGCCGACGCCGTCATTGCACTCCACCTGCGGGACATCATCAACACCTCCTTCGACACCGCTACCTTTCCGGAGAGCTGGAAGCACACCAAACTCAGCGCTCTACTAAAGAAGCCATCAGCCGACCCCACCGACCTCAAGAACTCCCGCCCCATCTCGCTGCTCCCGTTTCCTGCAAAAGTCATCGAGAAGACCGTCAACAAGCATCTGGCCGCCTTCCTCGAGACGAACGGATCCCTCGACCTCTCGCAGTCTGGCTTCCGGGCCAACCACAGCACCGAGACCGCCCTGATCGCAGCCACCGATGACATCCGAGCACTGCTTGACAACGGAGAAACAGCAGCCCTCATCCTCCTAGACCTCTCCGCGGCCTTCGACACTGTCTACCTCCGTACACTAGTGCAGCGACTCAGCAACGTTGGAATCCATGAGAAGGCACTGGAGTGGATAATCTCCTTCCTCGCCGGAAGGACACAGGAAGGAGATTATCCACTCCCCGTTCAGATCTGAAGTCACCGAAGTCATCTGCGGCGTTCCTCAAGGCTCCTCGCTCAGTCCAACCCTCTTCAACGTCTACATGAGCCCCCTCGCAGACATCGCACGCCAGCACAACCTCAACATCATCTCCTACGCCGACGACACCCAGCTGATTCTCTCCCTCACCAACGACCCCCCCACCGCCAGAGCCAACCTTCACGAAGGGATGAAAGAGGTAGCCGAATGGATGAAGAACAGCCGCCTGAAACTGAACTCGGACAAGACGGAAGTCCTCATCCTGGGATCCTCACCCTCCGCCTGGGACGACTCCTGGTGGTCCCCCGCCCTAGGCAGTGCACCCAAACCAACAGACCACGCACGCAACCTGGGCTTCATCCTGGACTCCTCCCTCTCCATGACCAGACAAGTCAACGCCGTCTCCTCGTTGTGCTTCAACATCCTGTGCATGCTACGTAAGATCTTCCGGTGGATCCCCACCGAGACCAGGAAGACGGTCACCCAGGCCCTCGTCACCAGCCGTCTGGACTACGGCAACTCCCTCTACGCCGGAACCACTGCCAAACTCCAGAAGAGACTCCAGCGGATCCAGAACGCCTCAGCACGACTCATCCTGGACATCCCCCGTCGCAGCCACATCTCCGACACCTGAGAGACCTGCACTGGCTCCCGGTCAACAAGAGAATCACCTTCCGACTCCTCACCCACGCACACAAAGCCCTACACAACCAAGGCCCAGGATACCTCAACAGCCGCCTCAACTTCTACGCTCCCAAACGCCAGCTTCGATCGACCGGCCATGCCCTCGCCGCCGTCCCCCGCATCCGAAGAGCCACCACAGGGGGACGGTCCTTCTCCTACCTCTCCGCCAAGACATGGAACTCCCTCCCGACCCACCTCCGCCTGACCCAGGACCACCTCGCCTTCCTCATCCTGGGATCCTCACCCTCCGCCTGGGATGACTCCTGGTGGTCCCCCGCCCTAGGCAGCGCACCCAAACCAACAGACCACGCACGCAACCTGGGCTTCATCCTGGACTCCTCCCTCTCCATGACCAGACAAGTCAATGCCGTCTCCTCGTCGTGCTTCAACATCCTGCGCATGCTACGTAAGATCTTCCGGTGGATCCCCACCGAGACCAGGAAGACAGTCACCCAGGCCCTCGTCACCAGCCGTCTGGACTACGGCAACTCCCTCTACGCCGGAACCACCGCCAAACTCCAGAAGAGACTCCAGCGGATCCAGAACGCCTCAGCACGACTCATCCTGGACATCCCCCGTCGCAGCCACATCTCCGGACACCTGAGAGACCTGCACTGGCTCCCGGTCAACAAGAGAATCACCTTCCGACTCCTCACCCACGCACACAAAGCCCTACACAACCAAGGCCCAGGATACCTCAACAGCTGCCTCAACTTCTACGCTCCCAAACGCCAGCTTCGATCGACCGGCCACGCCCTCGCCGCCGTCCCCCGCATCCGAAGAGCCACCACAGGGGGACGGTCCTTCTCCTACCTCGCCGCCAAGACATGGAACTCCCTCCCGACCCACCTCCGCCTGACCCAGGACCACCTCGCCTTCAGGAAGCAACTCAATACCTGGCTGTTCGAGCAGTAGCGGACCCCCCTCCCCTAGCGCCTTGAGACCCTCTGGGTGAGTAGTGCGCTATATAAATACTTTGATTGATTGATTGATTAAAGCGTGGGCTCCAATTTCTGAAGAGAACCGTAGTCCTATATGTCACACCAATAGATAATATTTTACTCATGCCGGTGAGCTGATCTTTCAGGAATTGTTACCTTGCCCGGTTTTGTTGACTATTTAGCCTTCTTCTGCCCATACAGTCCCCTTGCATATCATGGATGTTTATCCTTTCAATCCATTCATTGGAATATCAGCCTTAGCATCAGGGATATTTATCTATTCATATGCTCCTCAATGCGCCTGATTCACCAAGATTCTTCAGTGGGTAGGAATGACGTACTCACAACTTGAACTTAAATTTGCAGGGCTAGCTTAATCATGGATAACGAGTGTCCTATATGGATTTTGAGGACAAGGGCTCTTTTTGAATGTAGCAAAAACACATCAAACTGTATATTAGATCATCACAGCTGTGTTGTTTGCTCCCCACTGCAGCAGCCTCTGGCAGGGCTTACACGACAAAATATTGGGAACAAAAATATTGTGACTAGGCCTGGGTGGAATTTCAATCATGCCATAGTAATTTTGGTAATTCTGTTACTCTCTGACACAGATTTACTGATAATAACACAATTACACCCCCACGTGTAGTTAAGAGTAATTTTGGGGGGAAAATTATACCCCAAGAGCACATTTAGCAAGCATGAGCGGCTGCTCGCACTGCTGTTTATGTTCAGTTACATTTAGCACCCTTTTCCTAGTACAGAGTGTATCTTTGTGTCTTTGCGTCCATTATGGAAGTCAGGGTGCACTGGAACAAGCGCTTAATACCAGGAGTAAGTTGGGGGAAAATCCTACCCCAAATACACATTTAGCGACCGTGTTCATGGACTGTTGCATTTAACGCTATTTCTTGAATATGAGGGGCATTTTTGTTCTAAGAAAATAGCACTAATCCAGAATTAGTTTTCTTGTGAATTCCAGGTCAATACTTGGTATATGAACTACTAAAATGGTTCAAAAGTATTGTGGAATGTAATTTCATTCAAAAAGATAGGGAGAGCAAAATATATATGTTTATATGTGATATACATATATTTGAATATGGATATATACATTTATATATATAAATATTGCAGTATATGTAATTCATGTAAAATATTAAAAGTACAAAATAATAATATAGTTACAAGTACATCATTTTAAATAAATAATGTAAATTGAAATGTTTACTTTAAAAGTTATGTAAACAATAATTAAATATGTAAAATACTTTAGAATATTAACAATAATTTAAAAAAATTAACTAACAAACAAAAGTATACATAACAAAACATATATCAAATTAAATTAAAAACAAAATTAATACAGAAGCAACAATTTAAAATAATGTACACATGAAATTAATAAAAAGCTATTGCAAACTCATAACAGTCATAACAACCACACTAGGTAAAGTGTTGGACTTTGAATGATTCTGATTTCCATTCTAACGCCAATATAGGCAAAAGTAGAGAATGTGTCGAACATCCCACCCTAGTCCCCTACAAATCCAACAACACTCTACTCAATAAAAAAGTACTAATTAAATTTAAACAAATCAAAATTACACATTGCAAATTACAGTCTATGTTGGAAAAATAAAAAAACGATTATTATCATAATAATAATACCTACAAATAAAATGATGAATAATATATGTTACATTAATTAAAAACAATTTTTAATATTAATTAATTCTATTAAAGAAAACAATATCATATACAACTATATTTCGAAATATGGTATTACATAAGTAAAAAACATTCTAACCTTACACACTGCTGACAATATTTTTGAAACAATATCTTTGTATCACAATATTTTTTCCACAATACTTTGTTCATTCACCCCATCAGTTGCAAACCAACTGGTGCAGATACTAATCAGACATCACAGAAAGTGGAAACCTAGGGGTTTCTGTGTATTGAGTTTGTGCGCAAAGCTTTCAGATGCGCTCAGCTTGATTACATTTCTTTTCTGTGTGCATGCCAGACTCTTAACACGCTATGCTATATGGTAACTCCTCTGCACTACTTGGTAAATGGATAACATCACCCAGGTGTCTGAAACAGATAGACCCTGAGAAGAAGCAGGGAATGCACTATAAGGCCTATATTAAACCATGCATCATTGACGTGTGCCAGAAGCTTCCTGACAACCAATCTCCTGCATGAGGCAAAATATTTGATTGCATTACCACAGTACTCCGAATCATCAGAAATGGTAGAGTCATTATGAGACCTATCAGGCTTTGGGTGGTCTTCTCCCAACTTTTATTTGCTTTCACCCCTCCTATTTTTTGATGATTTGATTTTTGTTGACCTTGGGACTCTGTGCACTTTACCACTGCTAAAAGTGCTACAGTTCTTGTGCTTTCTGTCCCCTAAACATGGTATCATTGGCTTTTACAAAATTAGCACATGTATTTTACTTGTAAGTTCCTAGTAAAGTAGTAGCTCATGTACCTAGAGACTGTAAATGAAATGCTGCTAGTGGGCCTGCAGCACTGATTGTGTCACCCATCTAAGTAGCCCCGTACAACATGTCTCAGGCCTGCCACTGTATGCAGTTTTAAACTGCCATATCAACATGGAAAAATAAACCTCTTGCCAGGTCTAAACCTTTCTTTTTATTCACAGAAGTCACTTTTTGGGCATGCCCTAAATAGCCCATGGGGCAGGGTGCAGTATATTTAACAAGTTGGACATTTACTTTTAAGTTTTACATTTCCTGGTAGTGAAAACATTTTAAATCCGTTTTTCTTACTAATGTAAGGTCTACAGCTCCCATAGGTTCACATTAGGTTTCCTTATTACATTTAATAAGTGATAACTTTCAATTGGGAGCAGGTAGATAGGTAGAGTTTGATGTCCAAAGACTTGTAATTAAAAGTCAGATTTTAAGTCACAATTCTGAAAATGCCACTTTTAGAAAGTTGTACAAAAGGGGGTGGTGATGGACGGAGCATCTGAATCAATCAAACACTCACACCCAGTCAAAAGATCTGGGTTTAATCCATCACCATTCTTTAGCCCACTCTGCCACCCCAGTTCAGACATGGCTATATGCAAATCAGTCTGACCCTGTGCCTCATGGGAACAGTCGGGCTGGACTGTTCCCATGAGGCACAGGGTCAGACTGATTTGCATATAGCCATGTCTGAACTGGGGTGGCAGAGTGGGCTAAAGAACGGTGATGGATTAAACCCAGATCTTTTGACTGGGTGTGAGTGTCTGATTGGTTCAGATGCTCCGTCCATCACCACCCCCTTTTGTACCGCTTTTGCCCGCCATAAGTGTGGCAGGGTATGCTCAGACGTGAGTCCCTTGCTCACTTTGCCACTGGATTCAAGCAAGCCGGGCTGAAGACGGCTGGAATGCCAGAAACCGTTCCTCGGAAGCATGTTTCTGGTCCAGGGAAGACATGGCTTGGCAGTTCGGGCTGGACTGTTCCCATGAGGCACAGGGTCAGACTGATTTGCATATAGCCATGTCTGAACTGGGGTGGCAGAGTGGGCTAAAGAACGGTGATGGATCAAACCCAGATCTTTTGACTGGGTGTGAGTCTTTGATTGATTCAGATGCTCCGTCCATCACCACCCCCTTTTGTATCGCTTTTGCCCGCCATAAGTGTGGCAGGGTATGCTCAGACGTGAGTCCCTTGCTCACTTTGCCACTGGAGTCAAGCAAGCCGGGCTGAAGACGGCTGGAATGCCCGAAACCGGTCCTCGGAAGCTTGTTTCCGGTCCAGGGAAGACATGGCTTGGCAGTTCGGGCTGGACTGTTCCCATGAGGCACAGGGTCAGACTGATTTGCATATAGCCATGTCTGAACTGGGGTGGCAGAGTGGGCTGAAGAACGGTGATGGATTAAACCCAGATCTTTTGACTGGGTGTGAGTGTCTGATTGGTTCAGATGCTCCGTCCATCACCACCCCCTTTTGTACCGCTTTTGCCCGCCATAAGTGTGGCAGGGTATGCTCAGACGTGAGTCCCTTGCTCACTTTGCCACTGGATTCAAGCAAGCCGGGCTGAAGACGGCTGGAATGCCAGAAACCGTTCCTCGGAAGCATGTTTCTGGTCCAGGGAAGACATGGCTTGGCAGTTCGGGCTGGACTGTTCCCATGAGGCACAGGGTCAGACTGATTTGCATATAGCCATGTCTGAACTGGGGTGGCAGAGTGGGCTAAAGAACGGTGATGGATCAAACCCAGATCTTTTGACTGGGTGTGAGTCTTTGATTGATTCAGATGCTCCGTCCATCACCACCCCCTTTTGTATCGCTTTTGCCCGCCATAAGTGTGGCAGGGTATGCTCAGACGTGAGTCCCTTGCTCACTTTGCCACTGGAGTCAAGCAAGCCGGGCTGAAGACGGCTGGAATGCCCGAAACCGGTCCTCGGAAGCTTGTTTCCGGTCCAGGGAAGACATGGCTTGGCAGTTCAGGCTGGACTGTTCCCATGAGGCACAGGGTCAGACTGATTTGCATATAGCCATGTCTGAACTGGGGTGGCAGACTGGGCTGAAGAACGGTGATGGATCAAACCCAGATCTTTCGACTGGGTGTAAGTGTTTGATTGATTCAGATGCTCCGTCCATCACCACCCCCTTTTGTACCACTTTTAGAAAGTTGGCATTTGTTTGTCCTAACCATTTGGTGCCTACAGCCTGTCTCTGGATCGCATGACTAGGTGCAGCTGGTCTTTATGTATTGCTCCCAGAGTGCCAGACAAATGACCATAGGTGTTGGCAGGATAGGCCATCTCTGAGTTGATGTGGGGGAGGAGTTGTCACCTACCACGCTTGCACATCACAAAGGCTTCTGCCTAAGCACAGTCACAAGGGTTTTGACTCTAGTCTATTGTGCCCCCATACAATCTGGGAACATGGCATGAGGTAGGAAATTACAAACACCTCTAGGGGTGGAACCACTAGAACCTTCTCCTACTTCAAAGTGGGCATAGGGTATAAATATTGGACCCTCTTCAGTACACATCTGGACCTGTGAAAGACTCAGAATTAGGATTGCTGTGCGGCTTGTTAAAAGAAGGACTGCCACTCTGCTGCCTTGCTGTGCTGCCCTCCTGCCTGAATGAGAAGGGCTGGACCTGCATCTTGAACCCAGGACCACCAGAGTGACTCCAAGGTCTAGTTGGCTGACCTCCTGATCAGAGCCTCAGGGGTATAACAGACTCCAACAGACTTGAAACCAGCACCTAGACTCTGCCAGTTGTGAGTCCTGACCTTCCAAGTGGTACCTCCCCATTCCGGGACGCTTTGAAGTGGGTTTGAAGGTGCTCTGCCAGTCCATCTGTGGTCCCAGCAGGACTAACACAGCTCGATGCATTGGAACTGCTGTGCAATGCATCCCAAATGTAGGAGATCGTAGCCCGCAGTCTCCTAGAAACCGTTTCTCTGCGAGGAATCCATGACAAAGGAATTTGCACCGCAAGCCCCTCGTCGACGGTGTCTTAGACGATGACGCAGGACTCTGAATCGCATGCCCAATAACTTCTTTGGAGCCAGCTGGTGCGCAATCCATCTTTGATGCAGGACTTCGCATCACAGCCTCTCATCGATGGAATCCTCGACAAGGATGCAGAACCTTACATTGAAGTCTTGCAGCTCCTTGAAAATGCTGCTGTGTGGCGCATCCTCAACGCAGGACTTTGCATCACTCCACAACCAGAATTTAAGTACTATGTTCAGCAGGCCTGGCTCGCTCCTAGTACCCAACCCATACTCCATTGTGGTTAGCCTGAACTTGCGACTTTGTCTCAGTCTAGCGCGTCCAGATAACCACAGTTGGTACTTTTTGGTGCTATTTTCACTTAAATATTTAAAATTGCATAATTCTGGTTTTTCGGATTGAATCTTTGTCGTTAGGGTCTTAAATTATTTATTAATTTCTACTCTGTTTTCCTAAATTATTGTGAGATTTTTGTTGTGTTGTGTTTTCACTTTATTATAGTTTTAAGTGCTGCATAAATACTTTACTGATTGCCTCAAAGTTAAGTCTGACTACTTTTGTGCCTAGCTACCAGAGGGTTGGTTGCTACTTGAGTAGGGTTCCACTCCCCCCAACCAGTGACCCATTTTCTTACAGAAGTACAATAGTAGCTACACTGAATAACAAACCTATGTTCTATACACACCAGGCATTAACAAGTGCCCCATTAAGAAATACAGGGAAGTAGGCCTAGTGAATTTATTAATGTGGTTTGTATTTACCATGACATTGACTGACACAGACTCGACACCTAGAGACCAACAATACAGGGTATCTACACAGAAGTCCTGACAAAAGCCCCGGACCCATAGTGTCATAACCACGAACGCCTGAAACATGTTGACTTGTGATTAGGGTGTGACAGTATGTTGCTCTGTGCTTCAACACCCACATATTTTGTGTTTCTACTTATAACTTACGCGGGCCAATAATGGGATACCCTGGTTACCTATAGATATTGTTATCTCTGCCTTTACAGACCTCATTAGAATAAATATCAAAAGGGCTCATAGTTTATTAGGACCAAGATGAGACCAGATAATGAATCAGGACACAAATATGCTGTGAGAGGGTCAAAGAAAAACAGAAGAGGGCTTTGGTAAAAGAATCACCAATCCGTCAGAAATTTGACTGAAAAAAACAGCTTTAGGATACCTTTATGCTGATAGTTTCAAATCAGGAGTAAGTGCTATATAGGCTATTAACGTCTCTCAATGCTCCGCAGATCTATTAAATATCTGGGTTTTTCTTTTTTTATATTATTCATAACTGTCTCAGGGAGCAGGGGTTTTGGCGCCCTACTGAGCGATGCATTGTATGCCTGCAAGTGGCCCGAATAATGGAATATCATTCCATAAAAGGTTATACGGCTAGAACACTTCTACTTTATCATGGCTTTTCACAACTGGGCCAGGAGATTGGTTAGCATAGAAGCCAGATTGTGGCCAGGTAACCGTGCATTGGCGCTGCTGCTCAATGGTGGTATTACTGTTGAGGTCATTAGAAAATCAGGCGAAAAACAACTAACACTGAGGTCTAAGGGAGACATACTGAATGGATGGAACTTTCTGTAGATGTCAACCAGGAGATAAGGGGGGTTGGTCAGACACATTTAATGAGTTGGCAGGGCATATGCTAGCCAATTGTAAAATTAAGAAATAAGGGGTTTGGAAGTTCAGGGTTATTTACTTGGGGAAGTGAAGTTTGTATGCTGGGCTTATCACAATAGTTAATCAATAGAGAATCAAGGGCCAAGCACAGAAACCAGCTGTGAGGATTGAGGAAGACTGACAGTGTCTCAATACTGGAGTACTTCCAACCGTGTACACTTTCACTTTGAAAACAATTTTTCGTGCAACATTTGCACTGTTATTTTCTGTTGCTTTTTGTGTTGGCCAGCTAGTTTCCCCTTCTACATGGTTGGATGGCGAGTTGTGGCTGCATTAGGCTGCCTTTACCATGGGTTATAGGGTGGCGAGTTTAAAGTTGACAAAGTCATTTTTTTTACATTAGCCTGTCGGAGGAAAGGATTTTGATGCCTAATGTGGCTCGCGGGGCCTATCTATCAGCCAGGTCTGGAGGGGCCATGGTCCTGCCCCTCATGTGACAGTAACAGTTCCATCATCAGGAAGCCTTTGGATGATGTTGGGGAAGATAGAGGCTCATTGGACTCACATCCTGAATCATGACTGTTTTGACATTAGCCCGGGAAGAGGGGCGGGGAAAAAAATTGTGCAGATTGGGCAATGGCGATCGAAAATTTACAGAACATATGGCAGGAAGGATTTGTGGTAATTAACCTTTTCAGGCCCAGAGACCTCCAAGGTAATGTCTGTGGGGGTGTCATTATGCACTTTTACCTTACAAGTGAAAAATGCAGAGTTCTCTTTATCAAGTGAAGAAGCGACTGGGGCTACCATACACAACAAGGCCAAGATTGGGGATTCCAGGGCGGATCTTGGCACAAGTCAGCCCAATGGTGTTGTGGCTGGTGGTTCACAGGGGCATGTTCAAGTGATTCACCTGCGCAGCAATTACTATACCGAGCTGGTGAGGGAGTGTTTGCCATTGAGTATGACGAAGGCATTAACCACGTTGGCCAAGCTTAGTGTTGAGATATTCTATGTCGATAGCTCTTACCCAGATAGTGCATACAGTTGTCTTGTTGCACTGGGCCGTAGATAGGTCAAGGAAGAAACTCAACATGGCGATGGCAAGGTCTGGTAGAAGCAAAGGTTTCAGGGCGACTGTCCACAGGATGATTGACCTGAACTTCCTGGGTAAATATTTACAGTATGTGATTCATGTGTGAGAGGTAGGGATGGACCTGTTCCTTCTGACCGTAGCTGGGGTGTTATACCTAATGGGGTGCAGGAAGGGATGAGACAATTTCTGGGGAGCTGCCCCAGGGTGGTAACCCATGCATCAGTGAGGCGGGGCTCAGCGATCAGTTTGTGACCGAGAGGACAACCAAAAGCAACAAAGCAGTATGCATCCTCATGTCCTGCGATGTTATGCAATCTTTCTTTTCCTTTGTGTATATGAAGCGCTCTGATACCTACGGATCTAGCTAGCGCCATATAAAACTATGCAAATAAATAAATAAATAAAGGGGCGTGCCCCTATACACCTGGGTGCTGTGGATGCTAAACGGAAGTGTTTTTAGGGGAAACACTGCACCACTGACAACTTACGCAGCACTTTCCGCTTTGGCCTGAGTTGAAGAGCAATGAGCAGCTTTATTGGGCTGCTGAAGGTTGGACAGAAGGGGAGATGGAAGCAGAATAGAGTAGGGGATGTTTCAAGGCATAGCTGAGCTCGTCGATGAAGTTTACTTTGTCTTCCATAAATGCAGATTCGTCACCAACCTGGAAGTGGTCGTGATACACCCTTCAACTCTGATTCAAACTTTCGCACAACTTTTGCAATGTGTGCTGCTGCGTAAAAAAGTCCGGAGCTGCTCTCCATAACATATGGAACGATCTCCAATATTTGAGAGACTGTGGAATGAAAGGAAGGTTGTGACACGAATACCGGGATTAGAGGGTTTATTTGCACCCTGGGCAGCAAAGTTAAAGCAGCAGAGAGTCTCCAGTGGGGCATCGCTTCCTGATTTGGGCGAACAGAGGCGTCTGTCAGTACATTTCTCTTGGATCTGTTTTCGACATTCCTGTCTCCCATGTGATGTCCATTAAAAAGCCCCATCCATCTGAACCCAGCACGACCCTAAGAAAATAGTTTGATAAATGGCTTTGGGACTTAAGAATGTTCTTTAGCAATACAGCTCTGCATAACGTGCATTGATCGTACTGTTTCGCTCAACCTACAAGATCTTGTTGCCTCTAGGACTGTCAACAAATGAGACAGCTTTATTTTCCCTTTCTTAAGATGCCTTGTTAAGTTGCATCAAAAAGTTTAAAAGTTTTTTTTGTGTTTTTTTTTAAACCTGGTTGTTGCAGTTCATAGAACCATCCAAGACGCCGATTAATAACCTCACAGTGATTGAAAAATAGTTTGGGAAGATTCAGCCAAGAGCAGATATCTTGGATCCAGGGCTGGACTTTGGCACATGTGAGCTGGGCGCGCGCCCAGGGCGCAGACCATTAGGCAGAGCCGGACCTGACTGCTGGAGTCTTCTTCCAACGTGGCTCCAAAGAGAAGTGCACCTCTGCTAAACCCTCAGGTAGAGGAAAACTGTAAAGTTGCAAGGATGCCCGGAGGCCTAGTGCAATCTGGGAAACTGCCCCATGACTGGGGAGGTAATGGTATCCCTAACTGGAGGGCAGTGGGCCTCTTGCACCATAGGCCCCGGTGCTACTGCACCAGCTGCACTATTACACCCGCTCCCATCAGCACCATCAGGATTCACAGAATGTTTGGGGCGCTCAATACAGGTCTTTGCTATCCGTACTGACAGTAGATGCAGAGGGTCATAGAAGGCATGGAAGCTACCAAAGGACCTCACAGTAGTGTACCCTAAGTGAAGACGTGTACCCTTAGTGTACCCTAAGCAAAGACGACCAGTGAAGTCTGAGCAGGGTTCTTTTTTACTATTACCCCAGAAACGCCATGTAGACCTACCACCCCAAGTTAATGCAGAAGCACAGTTTGAGTAGTGGGTGACTCTGTCCCGGTCCTCCTTGCCTTTTACAGACTCTGGAAGTCTCCCAGAATCTCTGTAATGAATCAGCCCATGGCCAAGAACCATGTGAGAAATTGGGTTGTTGGTTGGGGGGGTGAACGTATTGACGCAACAGACACAATCCTGGGCACTTCACTTATCACTTGTGGTGATAAGTGAAGTCAAAAAGTGTTATACACATATTATACAGATGGGTAGCATAAAACAATCAAAATACCGGTTGTTTTGTTCTGTTCATTCCTTAATGCATGATTACACTACCCAGGTGTAACTTTATATTGAGGTCAGGGAAATGACATGGACTACTATGACTGCAACGTCGACGTTTCAACCCTGGGTGGAAGCGTGTCTTAATATGCATGAGAAGCGGGTCTTCATCAGGTGTGGGGGGTATGGAAATAAATGTTGACAGCCTGTTGAATAATGAATCCTTGTTTTTTATTTTCACTTATCAGCACAAGTCACTTATCCTGCACTTCAATCACTTTATCGCCGTTTATGTATTACTAGCAGCCCGCCCGACATTGTCCGGGTATGAATTGCTGCCGGCCAGTAGTATATTGTTTTGTAGGATTTCGTTTTGATAGCATTTCTTATCTGTGACAGGCCTGTGAAACGCTTCGATTCACAGTGCACTGCTGATGCACTTAAGAGTGCGCGTTCAGTAGTGTGTGAACTCGAGTTTCCCTACTTTATTTTTCCTATATAGGGCGAACTCGACAACATGGCATGAGCACAATTTACATTAGAGAAGAACACATTCATTTGTGGTAGGCACGGGGAGACAAAGCGGTTTGCCTGGAATCACAGGATGTTGAGCTGATCCCGAGATTCGAACGTAGCTCCCCAGCTCTAAAGTTCGCAATTCTAGAACTTGTGGCGAGAGGTGTGTCTAAAAGTGTATGTCGGTGTTGGCCATCAATGAGAGACACCTGCGCATTTTTCAAATGGGTGGTGAAAAAATATGAGTATGTTGCTGGAGATGTGGGCCGCCGTGCCATCAATGTACTTACCGGGGGGAGGGTAAACACCCATTATTCCGCAACTTTCTTTCCGCATCCCATCACTCCGCATACTTTCATTACGAAAGTACCATGACTCTGCAATGCCATTATAACGCATGGCATTACATTTTATATGCTTTTAACAAGCATACATTTACAACGAAATTCATTGTAAATGCATGAATGGTAAAAGCATGTTTTTAAAAAATGTTTGGATAAGGTAAGTATAGGGGTATATGTTTTGGGGTACTGAGGTATATGTTTTGGAGTGTTTGGGTATTTTAAGTGTTCAGATATAGTTTTGGGTTATGGGGTACAGGGGTAGTTATAGGGTTTAGGGATAGGTATGGGTTTTGGGGTACAGGGGTATTTTTAGGGTTCAGGGCTAGGTTTGGGTTTTGGGGTATAGGGGTATTTTTAGGGTTCAGGGGTAGGTTTGGGTTTTGGGGCACAGGGGTATTTTAAGGGTACAGGGCTAGGTTTGGAGTTTGGGGTACAGGGGTATTTTAAGGGTTCATGGCTAGGTTTGGGTTTTGGGGTACAGGGGTATTTTAGGGTTCAGGGGTAGGTTTGGGTTTTAGGGTACAGGGTTATTTTTAGGGTTCAGGGCTAGGTTTGGGTTTTGGGGTACAGGGGTGTTTTTAGGGTTCAGGGGTAGGTTTGGGTTTTGGGGTACAGGGGTATTTTAAGGGTTCAGGGCTAGGTTTGGGTTTTGGGGTACAGGGGTATTTTAGGCTTCAGGGGTAGGTTTGGGTTTTGGCGTACAGGGGTATTTTTAGGGTTCAGGGCTAGGTTTGGGTTTTGGGGTACAGGGGTGTTTTTAGGGTTCAGGGGTAGGTTTGGGTTCAGGGCTAGGTTTGGGTTTTGGGGTACAGGGGTATTTTACGCTTCAGGGGTAGGTTTGGGTTTTGGCGTACAGGGGTATTTTTAGGGTTCAGGGCTAGGTTTGGGTTTTGGGGTACAGGGGTATTTTTAGGGTTCAGGGTAGGTTTGGGTTTTGAGGTACAGGGGTATTTATAGGGTTCAGGGCTAGGTTTGGGGTACATGGGTATTTTTAGGGTTTAGGGATAGGTTTGGGTTTTGGTGTACAGGGTATATTTAAAGGGTTAAGATGGTTTAGTGTTTAAGGGTGTTGGAGTATTTTAAGGAGTAAGGGTGGGTTATGATTATGGGATGCAGGGGTATTTAAAGGGAGCAGGGTGGGATTCGTTTTTAGGGTGTAAAGGGTAATAAAATAAAATAAATAAAAATAATATAAATAATACAATTTAAAAGAATAAATGTTTTAAATAAATTAAAAAAATGTGTGTATATATATATATATATATTGGTGGCAATGTTTAATGACGGAGGTCGGCTCTGCATACTGGCAAGCCTCTTGATCTGCAGCTCCGCATATGACCGGCAACTCTGTGGTTTTCGTGCACGGACTGCACAAATGCGGCGCCCCGCCAACCTGGATGGAAGTGTAGGTATTGGGGAAAGAGCAACAGTCTGTCTGTTGATGAGCTGCACACAGGTGAAGAATTCCGCCATGGATTGTGCTTTGTATGAAGGAATAGGGCGCTTGGAGGGCTGACGAAGTCAGGGCACAATCGTATGCCTGAGAGGAACATTGCATCTTGCTCACGTTTCTAAAGCGTATTGTCCCTGTAAAAGCGCGATCCGTGCACTGGAGAGACCTTGGAACCAGAGAGGGGAAAAGTACTATGTGTGGAACTGTCCCAGTCCTTTCTCTGTGTGAATATCTGCTGTCCAATGGGGTCACTCACCTGGCGATTTAAACTGCCTACGAGAGTCTTAGCACAACTCACCCTTCCAGCAAACAACCGGCACTGAAGAAAGCATACCGCTGAAACGCGCCTGCCAGTAGCTGGGAGACAGGACCTCGTGAATTTTGAAAAGTGCTAAATGGTGACATTAAAACTGACCTGAATGCAGCTCAAGCATGTGTCAGACTCGTTTTTTCCAAAAAGACGGGATTGGTGGCAATATATATATATATAAATACACATATATACAAACATATATTTGATGTTTTAATAATGTACTTTTACAATGTATATGACTCTACCACACATGCATTTGCGTTATAATGGCTTGCGTGATAAAATCATACGCGTTGTAAAAGGTTTAGAAATGATGTCTTTGTGGAGTAATAGTCCTGCGTTATAAAAATTGCGGAGTGATGGTATGCGGGATATTGGTTTGCGGAATATCATCACATATTCCCGGGGGAAGGGTAGTCCCTTTCTTGCTATTTCCGTGGAGGCGGGCCTTGTGTCCGGATGTGTGTGGCGTGAGGCCTGTGCGCAACCGAAGTGGAAAATCTCCAGTGTGCGCTTCAGGCGTCACCGGAAGTTAAGGCGAAATTACATTTTCTGCACAATGGCCCCTGTGTGCGCTCATTCCGGCCCTGACCTCCATACAGTAAAGCAGGTGCACGTTACTGGGAGCGCGGGGCAAGCACACCCGGAGCTGGAATGTACAGAACCTGGGAAGAAAAAACAATGAAATATTGGGCACAAAGCTCTCTTTTTTTTCCTTAATCCCGTGCCCCGCACAAGCCCTCGCCCCCAGCACACGCCCACAGCATACGATATGAGACATGGCATGAAGGGCGGAAGGTACCACATGCCGCCAGCGTATGTCATGCCCCCAGCACACGCCCACAGCACAACGCAGACACGCCCACCTGGGACTACTTTGCTGGCACGGTTCGTTTACCTTTTAAATGTATATGGTGGGCGTCTGCATAGCCAATGTCCTTCTGCTGCAACTGCCCTTTCCAACGCTGTATTGGGTGTTGTGATTGGTGCTGTGGTTCTTGACATTACCTGCCTCAAAGGTTTGGGCTCTCTCTTTATTATATTAGTATAGATAATCGTCCTTTCTGACAAAATTATTTTGTCTTTGTGGTGTGTTTCTTCTATCCCCATTTGGTTCCCAAAAAGTATTGTTGAACCAATTTCTAACAGAAAATTTGTGATTTATACTTTTGAAATTTAAAAATTCAGGATGTATTACATACATTGAACAAAGGAATTGTTACTCCCCTCCTTGTTCAAGTAGTATCCCAGTAGTTGATAGGCAGTTGCATATCAGATTTACTGATCACAGCACTATCTTCACAAGCAAATAATGTTGTTTCTTTCTACAGTCTCGCACTCTAAAATTGCATGCTGTCTCAAAAATCTTCCTTTATATTCGCTTACATCATCTGCATGCCTCCTTTCTCTGCCCACATCCTTCTCGAAATCACATGGCTTAATCTCTTTTAATGTATTTCTTCAAATTGCCTTTGCAGCCTCTCCTTTTTTGAAAATGATACCCTTGCAACATAGAAATACCTAATCTCCTCTAGCTCATCTACTAACCCCACCAAACAGCTGCATGAACTCATATGCCCCTTGTTCCCCCAAAGAAAAAACTGGAGTGAATGCATGGAATGCTTTGCTTTAGCGCCCAAGACGAATCCCAATAAACAACAAAAAATGTTAATACTGGACTAACCACTGACCTTGGGGTCCAGAGCAGACAGCTGTTTGCAGTGAAGCGCTTCAATGTTTAATACTGGGTAGTAAGTGCTATGTGAATACAATTACAATAAACAAAAATTAAAGAGTCTTTATAAAGAGTTCATTCACCAATAGGGTCTCTTTGTGCTAAAAAGGAGCAAAGCAAAAAAGACAGACCATATGTCCCTAAAAGGGCCAATGGTTAAAGTAAAAGCAAGTGTACAGTTGTTTTCAAAAGCTTAGTAGGAGATAGGACATTTGCAGCCTCAATGGAAGTGAATTGCATGATTTGGGAAGAAGAAGAGAGCTATCTACAGTGAGCGTTGCCTTCTTTAATTGCAGAATTCTCCGCAAAAGGGAATGAGGTATGGAGATATGGGTGTGAAAGAAGATTTCCATACATGAAGGTTTTGCTAAACCCTAGTTCATTTTCCATTAGATCCTGAGCTTAGCTCATTGACTACCACTTAGGCACAAAGTAATGAAGTCACTAAAATAACCGTGTCTGAGATGGTGCTCATTTATATGTGTGTGTCTTTATGTTGTTTTGTCCACTTTTTCTTACAGGTACAAACTTAGAGGAAAGCCTCCTCTTATAGCTATCACAAGTTAGCGAATGCGTCATTTAGGAACGCATGTATAATGTATAGAGCTCCTTTTTAACTCATTTTTCACGCATAGGTACTGACGAAAGCCAGATTTAACATGAGGCCTGGCTGAAACTAGTAGACCACACTGGATGTGGGAGACCATAAGTCACTCCAACCACATCCACTAGCCTTGCTTTTGATACTGCCAAGGGCCCACAAATATATTATCCTGTGGATACTGGGACCCTTAGGACAGTTTTTACATACACTCTCAACACCATCACTGCACACTCACTTGACACTATCCACTCTGCTGTAAACAGACATCACAGCACACCCGAGGCACACTCAGCGCCTTGGGTGGGGCCAGATCATGAAGCATGCCACCAACTAGGTTGGTGGGTGAGGGCGTTCATAAAAACAAATATGTTTTTCTGACATGCACTACATGAGCATTACTAGTATAGCTAGCTCTTTTTGATTATCACCAATAACATTTGCCACGGCGGCTCTTGGGAGATCTCCGTCCCACAAGAAACCTTAAACACAGCATTGAGAATATGTTCCTCAGCAGAATGAGTCAATGAGAGGTTGATATTCCCAGCCCAGCAGAGAGCGGCGGAGCTAACATATGGATGTCCAAGTATGTGAAACTATTAGTTTCAATTCTGATAAGGGGATCACCAGAGCACTGCCTTCATAGATCCATGGACTAGGAAGAAAACTGATTTGGTCCAGTCGATTCGGGTCCAAGCAGCCCAGAAGATGCCACGCTTGAGGGCCATATGCATATACCAGCAGGTTACCAGCATTGGGCGAGACATGACCCTCAATCTTGGCCACCCCTGAATTACATTATCAGTCCTCAATAGTCACGTGAGGAGGTCAACAGCACAGGCAAAAAGTGCCTCTCTAATAGGAAATGGGGAGTACGGGATGTCATTAACACATATGCTGGTGATTGGCCAGGTGTATAGAGGAGGGACATGAGATAAGAACCAAGGCCCACAACCTATTCCCATGAGGATGGCAAAGACATAGTTCCAGGCCACTGAGTCAAAGTCATTCTTAAATTTAACAAGTAGGAGCACCAATTTTATCCTGAGCCGAGAATCCACATTGATTGGTGTGGACTTGAGACTGAATACATGGAAGTAAGAGATTGGGGAGAACATTGTCAAGGATCTTAACCTTCATGTTGGATAGGGTTATGGGTTTGTAGGGGGGGACATAGACTCATAAGGTTTGCGCAGCTTCAGGAGGACCATGATGACCACCTCTGTGAAGTCTGGATGCAGGACCTGATCCTCGGTGGTGATTATATATAAATTGCGTAAATGTACCACCTCAAAAAAGAGCCACCTGAAAAGTTCTAGCTGTAGGTCATTGGGACCACATGTTTTGCCAGGAAATGGTTTGGGGGTGGCTTCATTGATTATGTTTGAAGAGAGCACAATTTGAGCTAGTTAAATTCACCGGGGATAATTTAGAGAAAGGGAGATTACCCAAACGATAATCTAAGTAAATTGAATTTGAGACAGCTGGTTAGTTACAAAAATCTTGAGGAAAAAGTGGCAAATGTCTTTGCCACAACATGGTGGTCAGTGAGAAGTTTCATTATTGAAGTTTCTTTCTCCAACATGGCAGGGTGGATCTTCACAAATACATAACCTTCACAGAAATGTATCTGCTTTATCCCCTCAGTTGTAGATATGGTTCAGAGATCCAAACCATTGATTGCCTGCATGGCCAGTCAAATGTCATCTCAGAAAGATTTATTATACATCCAAAGCAAACAATGGTTCATGAGCACTAGACTGTCTTTGATTACATTCAGGTTTGAAGAGACATGTCTGTAGGAGAGGCATTACTTCTCCCGTACTCTTTTTAAGCTTGGATTTGAAGCCCACAGCTCTGTCCTTTGGGGTGTAACCTCATGAACCAACTGGGCTGCATTACTATGAACTTGTCGGCAGCAGGCAACTGGGATCAGAGGGCTCAGTCGCCCCTGCTCTAAGCTCTGTTGCAGGGCTTGTGAAGATCTGAAGTGCCCCACTGTAAACCCTGGTGGTTACTGTGTCGGCACTCCCAACTCTTGGTGATCATCCGCCACTGCACACTTTCTTCTTCTGGCGACAGTTGGCCAGGAGGTGACCTGGTCCCTCCCTGGAGTGTTACTTACCATGCATATTTCACTAATGTTCTTCCTGCTAGAGGCCACTCCAAGCGAGAAACTTGTGTTGAGATTCAGTGATTTTGGGATAGATCAGTACTGCAGACTTCTGCACCAGGAGTTGATCCCAACCTGCCATTGCTTTACCTATGGGGACCATTGCCCTATTAACTCCATTTGCCTTGTGAATGATAGGTGCCTGAACTCAATGTATCATCTCTTCCACCACTTGCGATTTGAGTAGTCCACAATGCATCCCCTCAGCACTGGAAGGTAGATAGCCCCAGAAGTAAATAGGTTTAGCGGCATCTAATTCAGCTGCCTTGTTGCTTCCATCTTCACATCCTCTGAGCTAGTGGATACTCCCTGTACTCTACCTTCCCCCTCGATGGCCATACAGCCAGCTGGCATACAACAGCACTAAGTGATAGTCCCCACAACCATGACATTAGGGGTCCTTATCTGCTGGCCTCCCACCTGCTCTGCAATGTGAAGCCTGTCTGTTGCTAGCCTTGTTGAAACCAGAGTATCTCTGCCCGAATAGTCCTCATCTGGACAGTGTCCATCTTCATCATTAGGAGAATCTAGCATGCCAAGCACAAGTTGGATAACATTTCACCAAGGGAAACTTGATATGTTCACCAAGAATGGTGCTGCTAGTGTGACAATATCCGGCTCACACCCTGACTCCTTGCGAAGGCTTAGAGTGACATTGTGATTAGCTCTGCCTGCTACACTGACATCATCCTTCAAGAGATCCAGGCTTCCCAGATTGTACTTGAGGCAAGACTGGCGAAGTGAGCATGAATGTGCCTCTCTTCAATCAAGTTTTCAGGAATACCTTGGAAAGGGTCACAGAGGCCAAGGACTGATTCTCTGAACTTAAATACACGCCCAAGTACCCTCAGGCTACTGTGGTCCACCTGAAGGCCTCATCCAAGTCCTTTGAAAATCACCTGGAGGATGCAAAGAGTCAGGCATGACACATCAATTTATGGTTCATAGGATTCTTGAAGGAAGCTGGGAGGACCAAGACAAACCTTTTCATTAGGCATTAACCCCGGAACGTCTTCCTCACTGTGAAACTCTCCTCGTCCTTTGTGAAGAAGCATATGTACCGGTCCCTCACACAAAAGCCTTTTCCCAGAGCTCTGCCTATACCAGTGACCGACAGTGTTCTCAAGTTCAAGTGCTGTCACAAAATCCTGAAGGTTATGCAAGGGCTTAGATTATGTACACACTGAATCCCAGTACATCATTGTGTTTTCTGATTACACTAAGCAAGTGCAAATACAAAGGAAGTCCTTTGAGGAAGGACACAAACTGCAAGCAATGAATCTTTGCTATGAACTTTTTATAGCCAGTAAAACTTAAAATTATATTTGAGTAAAAATTCTTTTTTTATAAAAAAATTCTTAAGGCTGCAAAAGAATTGTTAGATGAAAGGCAGAGTATAAGACCCACAAAGAATTCTCTTTGGACTCCCATCATATGATGAAATGTTATAGTCCTGAACCATGAAATTGTGGGGGGTAAGTGCATTCTGAGGTCTCCCAAACAGAGGTAGTACCTTCCCAGGGGAGATGAATCCAGTTGATCCTCACCCTCAACATCCTTTGGCTCTGACTCCACCTTCCTTCTGGAGGAACTGCTTAAGCTCCCTTAAACTGAGTCATTACCTTTCAAAGATGACTCCTTGTGCCATCTGGATGATTCAATTGCTAGGGGAAATATCAATTGAGATATTCTTGCTACACCCACAGCATACCTTCCTATCCCCATTATTTTGTGGCACTCTGTGCTGCCTTTCACAGACCCCTGTTTTTAGGTCGAGCTGGACTAGCATCCGTAGGATGCTGTCCAAGTTCGACAACTACAGTCATCGACTTCGGGGGGATTAGGACAAGAGGGTGCCACGCGCTTTAACTTGTGGATTTGACCTCGTGCACGCGCACGTGGGCTCCGTCCACATTCACAGCAATTCCCGCGCCGTGCACATTCCCACACATGCACACATGCATGCGCATACACACACACAGACACTCGCTCGCACACACTCTCTCCCCCCCCCGCAGTCATCACACACGCATACACACACGCACGCATACACACAGACTCCAAGACACATACACACACGCACGCACGCACGCTCACACACATACAGAGCCCCCCCGCCGCCCCACGCACACACACATGCCCCCCGCCCTCGCAGCTCAGCAAAGGCCCCCACTCACCGGTACTCGTCTCCAGGCGAGGGCTCGTTGCAGGCGGCGGCGGTCTCATCCTTCTGTGCGTGCGAGGCTCTCACCGTGTGTCTTGACGTCCCGCCCCCGGCCAGCCTGACTTCCGCCCGGGATTGCAATCTTTGTTTTTGTGACCGCGACCTCTCCATATTACAGTAAGCAGAAGTACAGTGTCCGCCTCTTTAGCACAGGAGACATATTATTGACACTCTCAGCCCATGAACTAATACCAGCCCCTTCCATGTTGTTTCAGTATTGCTTTTTCCCCTGCAGACTAGCAGACCCTAAGTTTAGGGCGGAGGGTCTCTGCTGTGCAGACCAGGAGGAGCAGTGTGAGCGCGAGAGCTGGCCTACAGCTCCCTAGCTCATAGAGCTGAACACCCCAGCCTCTCTGATATTAGCTTCTAGGCGCTCGCTTCTCCATGTCCCTACCCACCAGCACGGACAGCCAGCTCATTCCTGCCCAAAATCTCAACCCCCCTCTTCCTTCCCTCGTAGGGTGCCCTATTATTTCCCCCTCAGCGTGCGCAGTTTAGCGACACCCACACTAGCGAGCCCCCTCCGGAGGCCACTTCCCACCGCCCCAAAATGAAAGCAGCGCCTTCGACAACCACTATCTAATTGCCAACATGACTCATTTTCTGAATCACGCTTTCACTTCAAAGCTAACGGTCTTTATTACCAGAGTTCACCTTAAACCAGCCCCTGCGCCTGGGCTTTACCTTTTCACACAATTTCCTCAGCAGCTTTGCCATAAAGAAAGCATTTTTTGTACCTCGGCATTTCCTCTTATCTAACAGCCTGCAGTGTGCAGCCCGTTCACGGTGACGGGATGTTGTTTTACTCGACGGAACTGTGGTGAGGGCGCCTGGTTCTGTGTCCCCCCCGCCGTGGGATAGCCCACTGAGGAGAGGATTGAATTTCAGGCAGATATCACGGTCAGAGTGACTGACTGACAACTGTGACTGACGTTTCTGATGCTGGCGTTTACTGCATTGTGTCTCGCAAGATAACCGTAATACAGCACGGATTCCCACGCGCCTCGCTCACACACATGGATGATAACTTTATTAGACTAACGCATACATATCTTGGTTTCTGGAGAAAGGATGCAGGGTTCCCGCCGAGGACAGTTTCCTTGCAAAGACTGTTAATGCGCAGTTTACCTGTGTAAACTAAACTTTGTACCAGTTAAATCTCCACTTACGTTTTTGTAATATCAGCAAAACACTGTTATTAAATTTTTTAGAAGAGACAGGAAGCTTGCATTGTTGGCTAAAAAAAAGCCTAACTTCTTTGTGCCATAATGCATCACGGTTTCAACAAGTTGCTCTTATATAAAATACAGTTGGCGTTATGAAGACATAAACAACAAGAAGGATCGGACTGTCTAGCCATATTGGGGGTGGGAGGGGGGAGCGGGTCAGCATTTCATATCTTACTTTTCAGTAATAGGAATAGGTGACCACCACCACAAACCAAGTCATCATAGATCTATTCCACAACCGAGTTGTGGAATAAAAAACATAGCAAAACACAACAAAACATAGCATAGCTTAACAACACACAACAAAAAATAGCAGAGCAAAACAAAACAAAACATATCATAGCATAGCAAAACATAGCATAGAATACTAAACACAACAAAACATAGCATAACATAACAAAACATAGTATAGCAAAACAAAGCATAGCATAATATAAAAAACACAACAAAACATAGCATAGCATAACAAAACATAGCATAGCATAACAAAGCATAGCATAGCAAAACATAGCATAGCATAGCATAACAAAACAGCATAGCATAACAAAACATAGCATAGCATAACAAAACACAGCATAGCATAGAATAACAAATCAAAGCATAGGATAGCAAAACATAGCATAGCATAACAAAACAAAACACAAGTTAGCAAAACAAAACATAGCATAGCATACAGCATCACTCAGCACCACCACAGATTCACTCAGGGGCACCAGAACATCACTATGCGCTACCACAGCATCACTGAACACCACAGCATAACTCGTCCGCCACCACAACATCACTCAGCCCCACCACAGCATCAATCTGTTCAACCATTTAACAACTGGTTCAAATATGTTCTCTCAATGTTTCAAGCTTTATTACAATGTCACAAAAAGATGTTAATATTTAACTTCTGTTCTTTGATTTTCATCACAATAAAGTACACTGAACATAATCTTCACAAAAGTTATTTACAAAAGTTTAAGCTATTGCCATTATAAATTACAATAACTTTTATTTAAGTATTAATTATTAAAACAAATTAAAAGCCATTGTTATTTGTAATATCAATATATGTAAGTCACGTAAATACAACATATATTGCATTACAAATGCTATAGGTGTCACATTTGCGAAAGTTATAACTATTGGCATTGTAAATGACACAGGTATTAATTTCGCTATTTTCAAAACCAACACATAAATAAAAAAATTGTGATTTACAATACCAATAGCTCAAACTTTCCTAATGCGAGACCTATTGCATTGCAAATGCTTGTTTATGTGGTGAATGGTGAGATCCTCATCACAGTTATCATTCTGCTTCTTCTGCTAATCTTCTTCCCTTGTAGTATCCTATCTATGCTAGGCTTTAGTTGTTATAAGACTTTTGCCCTGTTTGGCCTCCACTTACCATGCTTGTTTCTATTCATGAGTTAATTTCCTATCTTTTTGTTGCGTTATTGGTATGGGTGGCGTTCCACTTTCAAATCTTCACTTGTTTGAGTGGGATTAAGTTTGTGGTGCACCTTTTCTTCAAGGGTTTACGCTGTGCTCTTGGAAAGGCCAACAGATACTCAGGAAATGAGTGTAGGGTTAAGAGTGCTTATGAGTTTCACGTTGCAAGTTTTATATTTTTTTTCTTTATTTTCTACCATTAGGCACAGAGCTATTTACTTTACTGGGTTGCTCTTTTTCTCATATGTCCACATGTTGCCCTGTCTCGTGATTTATTTCCCATTGCATTCTTGAATGTCTAAACTCCACCCCTCATTATCCACCTCCTTCCTCTTGGCTCTCAACTAGCTGCTGTTTGATGCCCCACTAGGTAGGTTATCATTGGTGATGTAGTCCAGTTGGGGCACTAGCTTGCAACCCAAAAGTGAGCTGTGATGATGAGGGAGCAGAGAGGCTCCATGGTTGGTGCTGGGTTTGCTCTTGGAGTCTTACCACATGTACAACCCCTCGGGATGGTAGAAGCTGCCACATCCAGGATGTGCGTTGAATGTGATCAGTACAGCGAGGGGCAGTGGCAGAGCTCCATATCTAGTGAAGAGGCACCTCCCTCAGTCCTCACCATGACTGCTGCCCCCTTTTGTACCGCTTTTGGCCGCCATAAGTGTGGCAGGGTATGCTCAGACGAGAGTCCCTTGCTCACTTTGCCACTGGATTCAAGCAAGCCGGGCTGAAGACGGCTGGAATGCCAGAAACCGGTCCTCGGAAGCTTGTTTCAGGTCCAGGGAAGACATGGCTTGGCAGTTCGGGCTGGACTGTTCCCATGAGGCACAGGGTCAGACTGATTTGCATATGGCCATGTCTGAACTGGGGTGGCAGAGTGGGCTAAAGAACGGTGATGGATTAAACCCAGATCTTTTGACTGGGTGTGAGTGTTTGATTGATTCAGATGCTCCGTCCATCACCACCCCCTTTTGTACCGCATCTTGCAGAGGCAGCAACCTTTCCCCAAAGCTGAGCAGTGCGGTCTCAGTCTGATCAGACAGTGCTCTTCAAACAAGGGGGGATATCACAGATAAACGAGGAGCAGTCACTGTGGGTCCCACCAATCCATGTGGTCACAGTCCGCAACAGTGAACCTCCAGCTCATATTGGCCTGCTCCCTCCAGTGCCATGGGGCAAGGAAGGGCACACTGGGGAGGTCACAGACAGTATGGGTGAATAAAGGCAGGTGCCAGCCCTAGGGTGTGCCAGATCCGTTTTAAAACAAAGAAAGACACAGGATGACTTAGCTTTGGATTGGTGTTCTAGAAATGAGCATGTGCCATCTTGGCTACTCTGGTCATGCGCCTTCATGTTTGCAGTTCTTCATCTCTTTGGAGGACAACAATCACCATGCCTTGGGAACACACCTACAACCACACACAGACTCATCACAGTTAGCCAATGTTTGGGCTTGTGTTGGAAACCTGACTTCAGTGACCAAAATCTATACATGACTGAATTGTGTGCCCATGTGCGAATTGTCCCTGTAGATTAGAAGGCGATGACACTTTAGCAGTTAGTGGCGACAAGACTGCAGTGCTTGCACCAATGCATTCCCTAGTTTGTGCATAATAGCATTGAATATATAAATGTATAAATTATCTTTAAATAGTTTAAGAACACAAACGATATCAGATTTCTTGCTTATTTCTGAGGCCATTGCCACACTCATTGTGCACTCAATTCAAGCATCATAAGCACTGGCAAATCCAGGAGGTCTCATGCAGGGATGTATGACGTTACAACGCATACTTTTACTCCGCATACCATTACAACGCGGTATTCACAACGCATACCACTACAACGCATAGCGCTTTGGGGTGCTGGATAGTGGTAAGTATAATTTACTATTCTAACTCCAGTCCCCGTGGATCCTAGGGAAGGTGTTGGATAGTAAATTAAACTTACCTCTTATCCTAGAGCGCCCCCCAGCGCTATGCGTTGTAATGGTATGCGTTGTAATGCCTGCGTTGTAGTGGTAGTGCGTTGTAAAAAATGCGTTGTAACAGGTGAATACCCTCATGCAGGCTGCCTGCCTTTTGGCTTTGTCAATGCTTGTTTTGTTTTGTAATGGTTTTTGAAAAACTGTATTGTTGGGGATGCTGCCCAGCCTTCATAATTTAAAAAATGTTGTCTAAAAGTAAAACTATTTTTTGATCTCAAAAAGGCACACATTGCTGCAGTAATCACTTTCACAGAAGGAACTACTTTGTGTGCGGATGTGCTCCTTGTGAAAGGGAAGAATGCTGCTGCTCACAGTGAAGGTAGCCAATGGCTTAGGTGGGCTGATCCATTGCTCCTTGCTGTATACTGTAGTGTGTGGAAGTAAAATATCAATGATAAAATAACAGACCAATGGATGAAGAGGGCTGTCAGAAAGCCTATATCAGTAAATATAATATACGTTTGATTTGAGTGAAATCAAAAGGAGTTGGCTAACACCAGCCCTAAAAAGAGCACACACAAAAAATGGTCTGTCTTTTTCATTTTGTGCAGAAGTTTGTGTTTTAACAGAAGGCTGCTCAACAGCCTGTCTTCATCAAACATACAACATGAGATGGTTTAAGACATGATACATGCCACCCAGTCACTTATTCGGAAACATCATTGTTTGGGGAAAAAAACAGGATGCATTAGAACAAGATTTAATTAAAAATGAACAGCAGTGGGTCATAGAGAAGAAAGTGGGAAAGCAGATCCCTCCAGTACATTGAAACTGTTAGTCTATGAAAACACTAGTAGAGACTTGACATCTTTTTACAATTCTGTGTGCTTTGTGTCAGACAACCACATAACTTAATATAGAGCCGACAATAAAATCACAGCTGGGAAACTCAATATGAAGCGAACCAAACAGAAAATAATGGCAAACATATGAGAATGTCAGAGCCTGGGAGGCTGCTGGGTTGCAATTTTGTGATGAGGGAAAGGCCAATTTAATAGTAAGCACTAACAAGGCTAGCTTCAGCAACAAAGACCTCTCTGACTTTTAACGGTAGCTACCACAAGGCGATCAAAATTTGCTTTTGCACATAAGTAACTAAAGGAGGTGTGGGTCAGGATGCCAGGAGTGCACATTTACAAGTGCTTTGGATTTTCTTTGTTTACATAAATTTTGATAGAAACATTAAAAAGAGCTTAAGGAAAATGTGAATTACAATCAGTGTCTGCTGCTGTAACTGCTATTACTACAACAACTACTACTTCAAATTTGTTCCATTTATCGTACTCAAAAGAAAGGATAAAAGAGGTAATTTGCCGAAGGGTGGCCAACTTTCTATTATCTCTTTACGTGCATGTTCCCACCTTGTGTGGGGGAAAGACGCTTTGCGTGGATGGACAAACCAGAAGATGTTTGCTGGGAAGCAGGGTCGATTCTAAGTCATGGAACACATTTTTAGGGTTTAATTCAATAATCCCCTCTTCTAAATCAGGCCCTTCAAAAATATATCACTTCAGTAGACCTTATCTAGTCTGATGACTGTGCCCTGCTATATTTCCGTTCCAGCTTCCTGGAGTAAGCCTTGGCTGCTCAATATTGGTTCCTTTGGAGAGACAGTTTTAGAAAATGAATAACTCTGCCAACCATCCTCTTAAGACCTGAACCCCAAATGGTAAACAGCAGAACTCACGACGGACACCGCCCAGTTAGCACACACTGCCCCAGGAACTGAAGATAACATCTCACAATGTATTTCTGCTTTTTCCCCATTATATGGAAATGTGTTGGGTGAGGACTTAGCAATAAGCCTGGACTGATATTTTTCGTGGAAGGATGCATAAATTGCACAATTTATCCACCCAAATGTAATGTGTTGTTGAAGTAACGGCCTGTGAAACAAGCAGGACTGTGTTCCAATCTCGGTTATCTCACTTTATTAAACTGTTTGATCTTGGGCAGCTTATACTCCCCCTGTATCTATGTTCCCTGCTCTGACATAATGTGTGTACTTTTAAGGATGCTTAATGAAGGATGTAAACACCAGGGACCTATTCTCAGCATGCAGCCTCAATCAATCAATCAATCAATCAAAGCATTTATATAGCGCACTACTCACCCAGAGGGTCACAAGGCGCTAGGGGAGGGGGGTCCACTACTGCTCGAACAGCCAGGTCTTGAGTTGCTTCCTGAAGGCGAGGTGGTCCTGGGTCAGGCGGAGGTCGGTCGGGAGGGAGTTCCATGTCTTGGCGGCGAGGTAGGAGAAGGACCGTCCCCCTGTGGTGGCTCTTCGGATGCGGGGGACGGCGGCGAGGGTGTGGCCGGTCAATCGAAGCTGGCGTTTGGGAGCGTAGAAGTTGAGGCGGCTGTTGAGGTATCCTGGGCCTTGGTTGTGTAGGGCTTTGTGTGCGTGGGTGAGGAGTCGGAAGGTGATTCTCTTGTTGACCAGGAGCCAGTGCAAGTCTCTCAGGTGTCCGGAGATGTGGCTGCGACGGGGGATGTCCAGGATGAGTCGTGCTGAGGCATTCTGGATCCGCTGGAGTCTCTTCTTGTTGTTTTTTAGCGGTGGTTCCGGCGTAGAGGGAGTTGCCGTAGTCCAGACGGCTGGTGACGAGGGCCTGGGTGACCGTCTTCCTGGTCTCGGTGGGGATCCACCGGAATATCTTACGTAGCATGCGCAGGATGTTGAAGCACGACGAGGAGACGGCGTTGACTTGTCTGGTCATGGAGAGGGAGGAGTCCAGGATGAAGCCCAGGTTGCGTGCGTGGTCTGTTGGTTTGGGTGCGCTGCCTAGGGCGGGGGGCCACCAGGAGTCGTCCCAGGCGGAGGGTGAGGATCCCAGGATGAGGACTTCCGTCTTGTCCGAGTTCAGTTTCAGGCGGCTGTTCTTCATCCATTCGGCTACCTCTTTCATCCCTTCGTGAAGGTTGGCTCTGGCGGTGGCGGGGTCGTTGGTGAGGGAGAGAATCAGCTGGGTGTCGTCGGCGTAGGAGATGATGTTGAGGTTATGCTGGCGTGCGATGTCTGCGAGGGGGCTCATGTAGACGTTGAAGAGGGTTGGACTGAGCGAGGAGCCTTGAGGAACGCCGCAGATGACTTCGGTGGCTTCAGATCTGACCGGGGGGAGGCGGACTCTCTGTGTCCTTCCGGCGAGGAAGGAGATGATCCACTCCAGTGCCTTCTCCTGGATTCCGACGTTGCTGAGTCGCTGCACTAGTGTACGGTGGCAGACAGTGTCGAAGGCCGCGGAGAGGTCTAGGAGGATGAGGGCTGCTGTTTCTCCGTTGTCAAGCAGTGCTCGGATGTCATCGGTGGCTGCGATCAGGGCGGTCTCGGTGCTGTGGTTGGTCCGGAAGCCAGACTGCGAGAGGTCGAGGGATCCGTTTGTCTCGAGGAAGGCGGCCAGCTGCTTGTTGACGGTCTTCTCGATGACTTTTGCAGGAAACGGGAGCAGCGAGATGGGGCGGTAGTTCTTGAGGTCGGTGGGGTCGGCCGATGGCTTCTTTAGTAGAGCGCTGAGTTCGGCGTGCTTCCAGCTCTCCGGGAAGGTAGCGGTGTCGAAGGAGGTGTTGATGATGTCCCGCAGGTGGGGTGCGATGACAGCGTCGGCTTTGTTGAAGATGTGGTGAGGGCAGGGGTCGGTAGGAGATCCGGAGTGGATGGAGTTCATTGTGCGGACGGTGTCTTCGGTGCTGATCGGGGTCCAGGTGCGGAGGGTGGTGGTGGGGGGCGGTGGTTCGGTCGTGGCATGCGTCGGTTGAGTGCTGAAGCTGTTGTGTATGTCCGCGATCTTGTTGTGGAAGTAGGAGGTGAGGGAGTTGCAGAGGTCTTGCGAAGGGGTGATGTCGTTGTTTCCGGCGTTGGGGTTGGAGAGCTCTTTAACGATGTTGAAGAGTTCCTTGCTGTTGTGTGCGTTGTTGTCCGGTCGTTCCTTGAATGCAGTTTTCTTGGTGGTGTGGATGAGTTGGTGGTGTTTTCGGGTGGCGAGCTTGAGGGCAGTCATGTTGTCCGGTGTTGGGTCTCTGCGCCAGGTTCTCTTGAGGGCTCGGCAGTTCTTCTTGGAGCTCTTGAGTTAGTCGGTGAACCATGGGGCTTTCTTGCTACCGGGTCTGCTAGGTGGGGTCTTCAGAGGGGCGAGGTCGTCTGCGCAGTTGCTGATCCACTTCGCGAGGTTGGTGACCGCCTGGCTTGGGTTCGTTGCGCTGGTGGGAGGGTTCATGCTCAGGGAGGTCGCGAGCTGGTCGGCTGTGATCTTGTTCCAGCTTCTGCGTGCAACCTGTTGTTGGTGGTGGTGGAACGTGGTCCTTCTGAAGCTGAAGTGGACGCAGCTGTGGTCTGTCCAGTGGAGTCCGGTGGCGTGGCTGAAGGCGATGTCCTTGCTGGATGAGAAGACGGGGTCGAGTGTGTGTCTGGCGTAGAGGGTGGGGGTGGTGACCAGCTGCTTGAGTCCCAGGTTTGCGAGGTTGTCCAGCAGGGTGGTGGTGTTGCGGTCGTTGTTGTTCTCCAGGTGGAAGTTGAGGTCCCCGAGGAGGATGTAGTCAGCGGAGAGGAGGGCGTGCGCGCTGATGAAGTCGGCGAAGTCTTCGCTGAACTGTGTGCATTGTCCCGGGGGTCTGTAGATGAGGGTGCCTCTGAGGGTGGTCTTGGGGTTGATGTGGACCTGGAAGTGCAGGTGCTCGGCGGGTGCGAGGGTGTCGTCGTTGTTGGTCGTGATGCGGATGGTGTTCCTGTGGATGATGGCGATGCCTTCTCCGGTCTGGTTGATGCGGTCCCTTCGGATGATCTTGCAGCCGTCTGGGATGGCGATGGCGATGTCGGGCGCTGAAGAGGCTTTCATCCAGGTTTCCGTGAGGAAGGCGACGTCTGGTGAAGTAGTGTCGAGTAGGTTCCAGAGCTCGACGGCGTGTCTGTGGACGGAGCGGGTGTTGAGCAGGATGCATCTCAGGTGGCTGCTGCTGTTGCTCGTCTTGGTCTTGGTTGGTGCTGGAGTAGTGCAGGTCCGGATGCAGGTGAACTTGCAGGAGTTGCAGCAGAAGGGTCCGTGGGTGCGTCTCGGGGTGGCTCGGTAGCATCCTGGGATTCGGCCGGCGTTGAGTGCGATCAGGGTGGCGGCGTCGTACGTCCGGCGGGTGGGCTGGGGTCTGCGGGGGCCAGGGGTCCTGGCGCTGGGCACGGTCCAGGCGCGGACGGGTGCAGACGGGCTTACCTTTGGCGCACCTTCGGCGCTCAGTCGGCGCTCCCGCTGCGCGCGTCCACTGCGCGGTCGCTCTGTGGGCGTCATAGGAAGGGGGACGGGAGGGCGGGTCAGCTGGGCGGCGGGAGCGGCTCGACCAATGGGCCGATGGTGGGCGGGGCCTGTGGCGAGCTGCGGCGGGAAACCGGCGAGCGGACGGCTCTGCTGTGGCTGGGCCGCTCAGGGGGCCAGGGGGGCGTCGGCGGCGGAGAAAGGCGTCAAGGCTGGCAGGCAGGAGCAGGAGGCGGCAGGAGGAGCAAGGGGGTGACCCGGCCTGATGAGAGGCGCAGCGGTCACTCCCGAGCACTCCTTGCTGTCCCCTTAAGAAGGGGGACGGGAGGGCGGGTCAGCTGGGCGGCGGGAGCGGCTCGGCCAATGGGCCGGTGGTGGGCGGGGCCTGTGGCGAGCTGCGGCGGGAAACTGGTGAGCGGGTGGCTCTGCTGTGGCTGGGCCGCTCAGGGGGCTAGGGGGGCGTCGGCGGCGGAGAAAGGCGTCAAGGCTGGCAGGCAGCCTGGTTTCATTCATGCATTCAAGGTTGTTTAACTGCTGGTATCCACATTCCTTATCAGAATCTCCAAAGGTGACCTTGTCACTGAAGCTGCCTAGTGCAGGACGCCTCTGGTGCTGCAGCTTCCCCCTTCCAAGCACAGACACTTCACATGTGGCTGAATTAGTGAGATGCAGCTCTGAGAAGCAAAAAGTGGGACATCTGGCATCTCGCACCAGCTAAAGGCAACCAATGGGACAGACACCCAAAGGTGGCACTGATGGAGCGAGGTGGCAAACACAAAATTTTGTGTACCCCTCTTGAAGTCAATGTCCCATAACGATAATATTTATTGATTGCATGTTTTGTGAAATTAACCAACCATAGAATAAGATGCATACATTATTTTTATTATTATACACGGGGAATACTAATTTTGCTTGCATGTTGCAATAATACTAGCTAATATGTAATGTTATTGTGTTGTGAACTAATGTGCCGCTTAGATATTAGTAAAATGCTATTTAAATGTGCTTTTTGTACACGTTTGTGTAAAGAGACGGTCGAATATGTAAGTATAAAACGTTTATATGTGGCTTATTTGCTAGGTAATAACTAATGGGAACATTAGTATGGTGGGAGGTAAACAGAATGGGCTTAAAATTCTATAATTAACATGAATTTGTGTTTGTTTCTATGATAGTTTCAAAAAGTGGCCTCTGAGGTCTAAACGAAAATGGCTGCGTGGGTAAACTGTAAGCAAGAGCTGGACAGCGTAGGCGCGTCAAAAACCTGCAAGTCAGAGTGAACTGCTTGTGCTCGAGAAAGTTCAAGGCTGCTGTGGCCCGGAACCTAGGATGGGTGCCAAACATGGATGTTTAAACGCTGTGATCGTGTGAAAACTCACTGATGTATCTACTAGAGGAAACAGCTAGGCCAAAGACTGTCCTAAACAAAGACCCTTCATTTTTTTCGCTGACACGTTGTGAAAATGATGTTGTAATGGTGAGATGATGCTCACCCATCCCGAATTTGTCCAATAAGAGTTTGAATAAGTAGTGTAAGTTACATTTTAGGTAGATTAAACTTGAGAAGTAAGGTATAAAAACCCCTGGTTTTGTAAGGTTGGGGTCGCCTTTCCAATTTCTATCAGAGATGCTGCCCGTTTGCTGACCGATTCCTGGGTGTAAGACTTTGTCATTTTTTCTCTATTTTTTGCTTTGCAGGACTGAAGGATAAGATGAGGGTGTTAGTTAGGGATGTTAGGTGAGAGTGAATTTGGAACTATCTGTTCTTTGCTAAACTTTAACTGAATTCTATAACAGGCGATTTTTCTGAGCTCTTAATAAAATGATCATTTTGAAATAAAATTTAAGATTTACTGAATAAAGAATTAATAAATGCTTAAATGTCGGACATACTAAAGGTTTTGCTTTTGAATAAAATTAGAGAAATTAAGAATTAAAAGCTGGTCTTTGTTTCCTCCTACGCCTAATTTTCTTTCTAGCAGATCCATTGCCATTATGGTGGTGTGTCTGAATAAAATGTTTTAATGAAAACCATGGTGAATGTTTACAAAAATTGCAAGTGTAAATAAGAAATAGTTAATTAGGTTTAGACGCTCCACCAAATGTTACAGCATTTCTCCATTGCGATTCATCAGAAGCCTTGAAGCCAAGTGTAAGTGAACAGAGTAAATGCGCAGTGTTATGGGCCCCACTGGTGCATGTTTTTTGTGTTTAAAGGTTTCAGGGAAATGGTGAGTAATGATTAGAAATCATTTCTGGAGCCGCGCTGTAGCAGCACAAGCTTGCGAAAAAAGGACCATTGACCACACCTTGTCCTTTACTGTAACAGTGATGACTACAAGAATGACGTTTGTTGAAATAAAGTAGTAACGCTCTTTTGGAAACTTACGGCTCGTTCAGGAGGACTTTATTGAATTACTAATATACGTGTAGGCTGAAGCAAGTTACTCTAATGCAGTGGTTTTCAAATGTTCTAGTGCCGCACCCCCTCCAGTGGAAAAACAAATCTGGGCCCCATTTCAGAATTTTGCACAATTATTCTATTAAATTGGCAATTTTTAAATATGTTTAAACTTATTTAGACATTGCAGTTAAGTTCTGCCACCATTTTAAAAATGCAATCAAATACATTATTGCAAAAAATACTATTCTGGTGAGGAAGGCCCGAACTGCCAAGCCATGTCTTCCCTGGACCGGAAACAAGCATCTTGGGGCCGGTTTCTGGCTAATCAGCCGTCATCAGCCAGGCTAACTTGAATCCAGTGGCAAAGTGAGCAAGGGACCCACTTCTGGGCATATCCTGCCAACTTAGGGCGAACAAAGCGATACCAAACATGGCTTGGCAGTTCGGGATGGACTGTTCCCATGAGGCACAGGGTCAGACTGATTTGCATATGGCCATGTCTGAACTGGGGTGGTGGAGTGAGCTAAAGAATGATGATGGATTAAACCCAGATCAGTTGACTGGGGGTGAGTGTTTGATTTTCTCAAACACTCCGTCCATCATCCCCTTTGGTATTGCTTTGTTCACCCTAAGTTGGCAGGGTATGCCCAGACGTGGGTCCCTTGCTCACTTTGCCACTGGATTCAAGCTAGCCTGGCTGATGACGGCTGATTAGCCAGAAACCGGTCCCAGGATTCTTGTTTCCGGTCCAGGGACTAACTCACAGTTTTCTACTTCTTGGACATTTCAATATACATAGTGAAATCCAAGATAACCCACAGGCTTCATCTCTTTGACTGAACTGTCTGCACTCAATCTTACCATAATAAATCAAGCCCCAACACACCAAGATGAACATACTTTGGACATTATATTAACTAACTCTCCCGATATATCCTACGTTTCTTCTCTTCCCCTGACATGGTCGGACCATTCTATGGTCGAGTTCCGCATTAACAGCCCCAAAGAACAGCCTGCGCCCAAAAACTTTCTAAACAAAAGCTACATACAATGGCACAAAATTACACCTGCACACTTTGAAGTTACATTTTGCCCACCTCAACACTCAGAATCATATAATGTTGAAAAACATCTAGCCTCCTTTAATGCCAGCCTTCTAGCTACCCTAGACAGCTTAGCTCCTCTGAAACAATGCTCTACGTATACAAAAAGATGCCAGGTACCGTGGTACTCGGCGTCCCCGCAGCTAGAAAAAGGTTAACGCAAGAAACTCGAACTCCGGTGGCGACGCTCACATGACCAATCAGACAAAGAAATATTTAAGGAGGCTCCAACTCAATACCACCGCAATTTTATAAATGCAAGAAAAATTCACATCACAACCACTCTCGAACAAGCAGGGAGCTCTCAGAAAAGCCTCTATCAGATCCTAAAATCATTCACAAATCCTAAGGCCTGCGACACGGCACTAGCCCCCTCTCTATTGTTGTGCGACAACATTGCTAGCCATCTAACTCAGATAATTGATACGATCTATAATAAAATCACCTCCATGATAAATCCTCAAACTAATCTTGTATTTGAACTTCCGCCTATTTCACCCATATCTCGTTTGCTAGAGAACCTCCCACTACTCACAACAGAAGGTACAGAAGCCCTTCTAAAGTGCACAAAATCAGGTTCCTCATTTGACCTCATACCTGCGAAAATAGTCGCCACCCTGTCCAAACAACTAGCCAACCCCATATGCGCCATTCTAAACAGCTCCCTGAGGGAAAGAGTTCTCCCTCTAGATTGAAAAGCAGTGCAGATACTTCCGACTAAAAAGAATCCCAAAATGTCGACAGAAGACGTAACTAATTACCGACCCATCTCTCTCCTTCCCCTCCACACTAAAATCTTAGAAAAACGTATCAATATACATTTCCAATTTTATCGAATCCACTAACTGCCTAGAGTCCTCTCAATCCGGATTCTGTCCTAGATTCAGCACAGAATCCACTCTGGTAGCAGTCACGGATAACATCAGGATGCTGTTGGATAAAGGTCAGGCGGTGCATTTGGTGCTGCTTGACCTTTCCGCAGCATTCAACACCAACTCCCACCAGAGTCTACTCAGAAGATTGGGCGACATAGGCATTTCAGGAATGGCACTGAAATAGCTGTCCAACTTTTTGTCTGACAGAACACAAACCGTTAACCTAGGTCCATATAATTCTAAGACCACCAAGGTGACCAAGGGAGTATTACAGATATCATGCCTGAGCTCAACACTGTTCAATATTTACGTCACTCCCCTGGCGAGACTGGGATTTATCCCCATATCATACGTGGATGACACCCAATTACTCCTCTCACTTGACAAATCCAACCCCAATATTCAAAGCACCTTCGGTGAAGGAATGACGACCATAGCGGAATGGATGAAAATCAATTTTCTCCAACTCAACACTGCTAAGCCAGAGATAATGTTATTTGGCGATGCCACGCTGAAATGGTCCCCTAGCTGGTGGCCAGAGCAATTGGGTCCCACCCCATGTCCAAAACAGGTTGTAAAAAACCTTGGAGTCCGTTTGGACCATAAACTTACGCTGGGAGACCAAGTCTCTTCTACAGTTGGAGTGTGCTTCCATAGCCTCAGCATGCTCAGAAGAGTCTTCCCTTTCCTGCCAATTTCTTCCAGAAAAACTTTGATCCAGACACTGATCTTTAACCGCTTGGATTACTGTAACGCGCTGTTGATCTCAGCAAATGAAAGTGCCATAAACAGACTCCAGGTTGTCCAGAACACTGCGGCCCAGTTGGTAACCAACGCCCCCCCAAGAACAGCCTCCCTCCCTTTGCTTCATAAATTACACTGGTTACCCATAAGGAAAAGGATTACATTTGAAGTATGCTGTATGGCACACAAAGCTGTAAACAGATCTGGCCCCAGCCACCTAAATATTAAATTTGTTAACTATGTGCCCTCTAGACCCCTCCGCCCTGGCACATAGAAGCCGCTCAGTTTTTAACACAATTCTGGCTAAGCCACTGGACTTCATCCAGGATTGCAAACCAACAACATACACTAGTAGGTGGGGTTCACTTGTCAGAGTAATTTGTATAAGTCTGCCATTCCACAGATGGATGTACATGTTAAACATAGAAGAGACATAGAAGAGACAGGTGGAACCCCATGTGTAACCATGAACCAAAAGGAAAAAACAGTGCAACTTTTTACAGAGCGAAAGCAGTCGGGCAAGAATAACAATAAAGGAAGCAAATCAAACCACCTGTAGACAGGGCTTTAAGAAAAAATGCCTCTGGACCTTCACGGTTTGCAGAGACACATTAGAGCCACTGGAGGTGGTTGATGTCAAGTTTCTTTCTGACATGGTGTTAGTTGAGGTGGCAATTTCTCTTGGTCGCTGGATTTGCAAACTAGGGGCCTTGCAATGGGAAGATCCTTGTCTTTCTATTTTTCTAACAGAGTGGACTGCATTTTTGATCGGAAGTTCCTTTCAAAAATGTTTATCCATTGGTCACAAACTTGACCCTTCCTGTTTTGCTTCTTCCTCGGTTAAGTTAGACTGATAGCATTCTTTGGATGTTGGCATGGTTCTTTTCCTTTATCTTGCCCGACCATCTCTTTATTGCAGGCTGATTCTCTGTTTGTTTTTTTGGACTCGCTGGCAATGGGACGAAGCCCTTCTTGGCACTGGATCCCATTGCCAATGTCTCTTGCCTCTTTCACGCCTGGTTCAGAGTTGGTTCACTCTGAAGGGCGGGGGTTAGTGGGGGTTCCCTGTGGGAGATTTGCACTGCAGGCACTTGGACATCTTCACTCACCTCTATGAGGCATTAGAGGTTGACTGTGGGAGGTGCTCTTTAGGCAGTGTTTGATTGAATATGTTCGCATCTGTATCAAGCTAATTCATTCACTTCATTTTAAAAGTGGCTGGCTGCTGAACCTGTTACCTTCTGTGTTTTCCTGTAGTCAAGTCGTCATTGACTGTGGTTCATCCTCCCGTGGCCAGGACTGGGATGAAGAAGGCAGATGAGGGCATAATAGCTATCTTCCTTACTCTAAGCCCTAGCCTTCCTTAAGCCATTCCTTATGCCGGGAAACCCTTTTTGGGTAGCTGAGCGCATTACAAACTTAACAAATAAATAAATACATTCCTGGTTGGCTTCCCTTCCTGCTCTTCTTTGGGCCGACAACATCAGTGGTTGGAGTTGCTGGTGTTTCAGGATGTGTGCTGCTCCCAGTCCCTCATTACGGGACACAGGAAGAGGAGGATTAATACACCGGAACCTCCCCATCAGGTTCTTCTCTATATAAATATATATGTCTTAATTCGACTAGGGACAAGGGGAAAGCTGAATTGGCTTGAAAAAGACTTGGTAGAATGTTGCCTATCTCCTATTGGGATAAAATGTGGCTACAAATTCACAAAACATCCAGAGCTGCTAACACTTCTCAAACCCTATACTTCATTTATAAACGTATTTCATTTACCCCTGTAAAGTTGGCATCTATTTCTTCTGACTCATCTTCCGTATGCTAGTCTTGTCCTTGTGTAGAAGCTGACCTAAAGCACATGTTGTTTGAATGTCCTCCCATTTCTCACTTCTGGGGCTTGGTCTAGTCTCAAATTAACAAAATCTTTAAAACCCAAATTCCTATCTCACATACTAACATTTTCTTAGGTTCTTAATCATCGGCCTGGCCTACTTCACCTTCCATCTCCAATTTAGTTGATCTATTATTAGCAATAGCTTTACATTTGATTACTTCTATTTCTATTTCTATTTCTATTTAAAATTATTTATACAGCGCACATGCACCAGCGGTTTCTTGGCGTTAAACTGGAAGGAAGCAAATAAAGTCATTTTCAACGCATGGTGGAATGCTGTTTGCTTTCACCATAGACTGGACACTAATTATGTCACACCTATTTCTCTTTCCATCAAAAGTGATATTCTATGGCTCCCATCATCCTCATATCTTACCTGTGTTGCATCCACCAACATTACACCAGTTAACATTTCCGATGAAGTTCGGAAACCTCCTTGATATAATTGTGTCTCTTTACTTTTCTCATATTTATACTCATGATTGCTACTTTGCTGTATTGTTTCAAACGCAGTTAGTTTATACATTTTTCTTAATCCTGTTTTTTCTACGCTTATAAATTCAGAGTTCAGGGATTATGTCCGATTTTTGATGATGTAATACTTACCGTTTTTTGCTTCCCTTGTTCCCCCCCCCCCCTAATCCTCCCCCCTCCCTGTCTATCATCTCCTTTTTCCCTTCCCATAAATTGTTATTGATGGAAATTATATATCTTATTAGGTTATATCTTCTTATATATATGAAATTTTTCTTCTGTATATTTAATTCCTTCTCTTCAATAAACGTACACTTAAAAAAAAAAATACACCAGAACCTGAGTTATTTGTATTACTTTATGTTGTTGTTTACTGTTCTCGCTGGGTTATGATAGTTAAATCCTGTCTGTGGGTTGAGGCAACCTCATGTGGTTAGTAATAGGATGAGTAAGACAAGGACTAATAGTATTGAATATTATTGGTAAGTAATAGGACATTCCCTATTTAGCGAGCAGCAAACATAGTGCAAAATGAATTTGCTAGGGTTTTGCACCAGTACAAAGTTTACGCAGTGCAGTATGTCCTCTTACACTGCTGCTTTGGAGGGAGAGTGAGATTCCGTGATCACAGGCTCTGCTTCTGAGAACTTTACGCTGTTTCAGAGTGCTATCATCGATTGTATGTTCTTTCAACACAGACAAGAACAAGCGATGAAAGATGTGCCGCTAGCAGGGATGATTCTGCCAAAAGCCTTTGTAAGGAATGAAAGCTGAGCCCATCAGAGGGAGGACTGTCCTCACTCAGTCTGATGTAATAAGAAAGGAACTCTTAGCAGCGGCCCAGTCAACCTTTGGCGAGCGACCAGGACCCATTTATTTTAATTTGTCGGTTTAATAAGCAGAGAATTGGTTGAAACTCTCTTTCCAGAGCCAAGATCCCAGAGAGGAGATCAGAAACTGCCAAAGTGTACGTATGATGTGGCAAGGGCGAGTACACAAGGAAGAAGGGGAGACAAGAGTAGGGAGTCTTACAATTACCGTTTATTCTTCTGTTGATGAATTGCAAGACTGCATTCCAGAAGGAACGTGTAGCAGCCGAAGAGCTCTCGTCGCCAATGACGGCAAAAAGAGCCATTTCAATGTATGCGTCGTTACTTGTAGTTACTCTTGCCATAACACGACTTGGAGTAATTGTCCGTTCCTTCTCTCCCCCCTCTCTCTCACTACTTCTCTCTCACACAAGTATGTACACATCGTTATATACCAAGGGTCAGATTTACAATAACTGGTGCATTCCTGCAGATCAGCAGGGATGTGCCAGTTAATTTGCGTGACGTTAGGAACCCCTTGCGCCACCATGGATGTGCCACAATACAGTGCTTGTATTGTCAACGCTCCGTCCATCATTTCCTTTGGTTTCCTTGTTCGCCACATTTACAATGCAGCGCACCGTGGCCCAAGGAGAGACAGATGTTCAGCGTAAAGGTGATGCAGTGCTGGAGTTGTGTCGCAAGCGCGACACAACTCCAGCACTGCTCAGTGGCGGCCCATACCCATAGTGCTGCGCCACTCCTTACGCCTGCTACAAGCAGGCGTAAGGTTTTGACGCTGCTGGGGAGTAAAAGTGACTACGTGAAATTTTGTACATTTCACTGCGTCACTTTTACGGGGTTTCCTTGAGACGGAAAGCCCACCCTCCATACATTATACCTGACACAGTTATAATGTAGCACAGGGCTTTACAACGTGACGCATCTCACTAGATGCGTCACATTGTAAATCTGTTGCATGGTGGCGCATTGTTTACGACGACGCTGCGTCACAGAAGTGACGCAATGGTGTTGTAAAAATGTCGCAAGAGCTTGTAAATCTGCCCCCAAGTACCTTGCACATACAACAAATTAAACACAGAAAATTGAATTTCCTAGTTGTATGTCGCTACACTGAGACTTGCAATATCGTCACATTGGAAGATAAGCATATAATTACTTTTAGTGACCCCACTACCAACAACCGTCCTCCACAAGGACTAACAAAACCTAGTGACACATTACACCCTGACACAGGGAGAACCTGCACAACGATGTTAGGGCTGCCCCATCTCACATATGCATTATAACCTCAAACTCGATCTCAGGCTACCCTACCTTCATTAAGCAAACAGACTCCTCAAAATCATTCACAACAAATGAAGACATAGTCCATTTGCTGCCAGTACCACCCACACGGAAACACGGAAAGTTGCACAAAGAGCCATCACTTATAAAAACAAACGGATAACTAGCCACTAAACATTTGTTACTCACTTTCGTTACCACTGATAATGTTACTTACTCCCTTCCCTTACTATGGGTACATAGGGCATGGCTTTTCGACAATAATATCGACCTGCAATAATATTTCTCCCAGCACACCGCGCCATCCACCAGCTCGTCATGGTAAGTATTTTATTATTATATTTACCTCTAAGTTGTCTAGCAAATATTTTCCACTGTTATGCTCTGCTGGTCTTAGCTTCTGATGCATGTAGTGGTAAGGTCAATGCAGTGGATTTAATGTTTCTTCTCATCAATCAATCAATCAAGCATTTGTAGAGCGCACTACTCACCCATGAAGGGAAAGATTTAGATGTGTCGAAAACCAAGGGCCTGTTTTACAAAGAATTGGCGTAGGGCAGCGCTGCAAGTCTCCAATTCGAAAGGGTGGGAATGCACATTATTTACAAGATATGGTGCATTCCTGTACTTTCATGGTTGTCAGAATGATTGTTTTTGTGCAGAAAGGGACACCTTTCTGCAGAAAAATAATCAGGGGAGGCGTTTCTTTCGTTCTGTGTGTGCTGTAGAATACAGCCCACATGGAAAGAGGTAAAACGACGAGAAATGAAAACAGTTCTCCTTGTTTTGCCTGCTTTGGGGAAGCATCAGGTTTTGATGCTGTACCAGGTTTACATGATTTTGTAAATCTGGGGCAGCATCAAAATCCATGGGTGTTGCGTGTGAACCCCACTGCAATGCCCATGGAACACCTCCTTGATGTAGAGTACAGCAGGGCAGCGCATTGCGCTGCGTTGCCTTACTTCTTATCTAAGAGGCCATGCAAAGCCGCACAGGATGGCTTTGAGTTGCCTCATAGATATGACTAAGAGACCTGGGCCACCGGAGCTTCATAATAACCTCTTAAGTGCTTCGAACGTTCGGCGGCCGACGGCACCACTACCTCAGGAGTGCTGCCGTCGGCCATTGAACGTTCGAACCTCATAGCTGCAATGGAACGTCCAGCACCGGAGCTGGACATTCCATAGCCGTTATGAGGTCAAAGAATGACACACTGGGGTGCAGGCCCTTTTGTAAATGACGTCCCAATTCAGCATTTATGCTTCATTTTCCGGACCACAATATTTTGTTGCCATATCACATTGGGAAAATACAATACATTAAGGGAACATCTGGTGAAGGGAAAAATTGGGAGGTGTCATTGAGTTATTAAAAAAATATTTTAGGTTCACAAAAATCCTCTGCAGTGAGAAATGCTATCTTATCTATAAGAATTCTGTGCAAACTTGGAACAAGCAGGGGGCGATATGTAATAGTAAGTTATGCCTAATGCTTATCCACACAGGGATTGATGGTGGCACAGTGCTCAGCCACTGACGTCATCATTCAGATTAATTATTAGAGCACTTTTCTGCAGAGCACTTACAGATTAGTTTCTGACCTTGTTCTGCAGGCGCCATGCCATGTTGTTAGGGATCTCAAGTGCCAATAAACAGTCTGGTGCTTGGTACAAAGTAAGAGGGGGAGCAACAGAGGCTCTCTAATGGGTTTGACACTTGACCCCCAAAAGAAATGACAGGACTGAACCCTCCTGTCCTGTAAGCATTACAAAAAACTCTGACCTGCTTTTGAGGTCTTTTGAACTATAATAAGCATTAACTTCTTCAATGAGTATTGGTCTAAAGTAGATTTTATTCTCAAATCATGGAATATTAGGTTCACCGACCCGCAGACTTTACATAGCCATCAGCTATCACACCAATGAAATGGATGAATATTACACTTGGGTAGAATAAAGGAAATATAATATCAGCACACACTGGACCCACAGTATTCGTGAAATTTAAGAAGATTATTTTATTTATTATTGCATCGCTTTAACTTTTAGGTTAATTATCCCTATTAACATCAGTATAGAGGATTTAGCTTTTGGCCCTGATGAAGTGACATGTTGTCGCAAAACACGTGTTGGCCTTAATAATATTCAGTGATTTGAGAATAAAATCTACTTTAGACCAATACTCATTGAAGAAGTTTATGCCTATTACAGTTCAAAAGACCTCAAAACAGTTTGTCTGGTGCTTGTGCTCTTTACTAAAGAGGCAGGATGGAGCATTTTGCTTGTGCTGAATGTTTATGATGTGGCTTATCAGGATTGACTGCAAATGGCTCAGAAACACTCTGTGAAGCAGCCCCCGGATTATAAAGGTGAGTCACGTGTCTGCAACCTCCCCTGCTGCGGTGTGGTGTACCTCTGTGCTCTGCCCTTTGTCTGGTACTTTTAAACTTGTGTACAGAATGCTGCTACTGGATGACGTCACCAAATTTAATGGCTGCTTCTTCAAGTGGCCAAAGATGACTCTCAACTAGAGATTCAATATACAACCTTCGATAAAGGAGAACTGGTTCACACTCAATGGCTCTAAAACCAAGGTGCTGGGGTGCACCTATGGACTGGTCAAACACATTCAGAATGTACACAGGTACATCGCCAAAAAACACCTGTAATGTAGGGGTTGTGTATGATACCAACCTCACTTAAGAACAAAAGGCAAATCTTAGCGGGTTATCCAATGATACTATTGTCTGAGTCTTGACTAGAATTTTTATTGCTTATTGTATTGTATTGTACCCCAGAGTCTCAGTGATCTTGCTGCATCTTTCCGTGCAAAAATATATTCCTGGTAATCGGAAGGCGCCTAGTTCCGGCCCCCATTTACCTGTGACTGGCGCTCTGAACAGGCAAGGCCCTCTTGGACTTGGCTTCTTGCTTCATGGCTCCCGCCTTTTACGTTTTGAGACCCCCTTTTTTCTTGGCCCCCACTTGAAGAATCACCCCGAAACTTTCCATACATGAACTAGGCAGACAAGAGCACTTTTTGGGAAAGTTTTGTGGACATTCGTCAAACTGTGCCAAAATTATTATCAACACAAAAATGCATTTCCGATGGAAACGCTGACCTAACTGTAAATACCCAGTGTCGGCCACCACTGGATAATATATATCTATTTATTTAATTATAACTAAACTAATATATATATATTGTCGCTCCAAGGTTGTCCACCGTTGAGTAGCACACTAGCAGCAGCTTGATTTATGTGTAGGTGAGGACGGGGATCCGCTTGTAGATGCCGCTCCGTAATGGATCTGCCCAACGCGTTTCGAAGCTCCATATGCTTCTCTTCAGGGGCTGTAACGGAAGCGGGGTGCGCAACCGCTAACCCACTTCTCCATTTTCCATATGACACACCCACCAATGGGAGGCTCAAATGAGACTGTGTATTCTGGGAAGTGTGGTGCGGAAAACACACAATCAAGTCCTGTATGGACCCCGCAAGTGGGCCCGTCCTCGATCCCGTGTACGGCTGCTGTTTCACTTCAGTGACCCCCAAGGATGACGGGGTGTTGCATACGCTGCGGCTGGACGGCTGCGTATAAATAGTCGCTCCAAGGTTGTCCACCTTTGAGTAGCACACGAGCAGCAGCTTGATTTATGTGTAGGTGAGGACGGGGATCCGCTTGTAGATGCCGCTCCGTAATGGATCTGCCTGACGCATTTCGAAGCTCCATATGCTTCTCTTCAGGGGCTTTAACATAAGCGGTGTGCGCAACTGCTAACCCACTTCTCCATTTTCCATATGACACACCCACCAATGGGAGGCTCAAATGAGACTGTATATTCTGGGAAGTGTGGTGCGGAAAGCACACAATCAAGTCCTGTATGGACCCCGCAAGTGGGCCCATCGTTGATCCCGTGTACGGCTGCTGCTTCACTGCCGTGACCCCCAAGAATAACGTGGTGGTGCATACTCTGCGGCTGGACGGCCGCATATAAATTGTCCCTCCAAGGTTGTCCACCCTCGAGCAGCACACGAGCAGCAGCTTGATTTATATGTAGGTGAGGACGGTGATCCGCTTGTAGATGCTGCTTCACAATGGATCTGCCCGACGCGTTTCGAAGCTCCATATGCTTCTCTTCAGGGACTTTAACGGAAGCGGCGTGCGCAACCGCTAACCCACTTCTCCATTTTCCATTTGACACACCCACCAATGGGAGGCTCAAATGAGAACGTGTATTATGGAAAGTGTGGTGTGGTGCGAAGAGAAGCATATGGAGCTTCGAAACGCGTCGGGCAGATCCATTGTGGAGCGGCATCCACAAGCAGATCCCTGTCCTTACCTACACATAAATCAAGCTGCTGCTTGTGTGCTGCTCGAGGGTGGACAACCTTGGAGCGAAAATATATATATGTATAAAAAAAAAAAAAAATATATATATATATATATATATATATATATATATATATATGTATATATTTCGTTGAGTCCGATGCAACGCAGCAAAGCGCAGCCACGCCACGCCACACAGCAAAGTCGGAAAGATCGAGTAAAGCCACAAACTCCGTGCTCTTGTTGTCAGTGCATTTATTCGTGGAGAATAAACAGCCCACCAGTCGCCATGACACGTTTCGCCTCAGCCGAGGCTTGATCACATGTCATGAGAAGGAGGAAGGAGGTAATTTTTAAATAGCAAGGTTGGTCACATGACTGATAGTATATCCTGTTGTTGTTAAAGGGGTATACATCAAAAAGTAATGCCGGGCGCAGTGCCCTTATTTACACCCCAAAAACTATACATACATTTAAAGTGCATAACACTACTGTACATTAATATGAAACCAGTCAGTCAACGTAACAAAATTTAGTATGTAACGTGAGGCAAAATAGATGACGAATTTCATCATTTTAAACAAAAATTTCTAAAACGAATCCAGTTTATAGAAAAATATATAAATCTATGTATACAAATATATACATCTAATTTCATATATTTACATAATGTACAATAAATGTGCAACTATTTACATCAATTATTCTTGTAAACATTCATTTCAAAAATTGCCTCATATGTCCCGTGTCTACTCTATCAATTCATATCGACACTTTATTAATGTATTAGGACTACCGACTGGTAGACAGTATTGTTAGAAAAAGTCTCAATTGTTCGACATAGTGTGTTAAATCATACCCAAGTGGGTGAAAAATGCACAGATTATTAATTATCAGTCCAATATTGGAAATGTATAAATCGCTAAATACCTCCCTATGGGTTGCTAAATATGAACTTAGAATAAAGTGATTGTGCAAAAATTATAACGAAAAACTACTCAATAAAGTTTCATAAGTTAAAAAATGCAGGCTGCTAAACATAACATACACGTTTAAGTTGTTTCATCAATTTCTTATCAAATCCAGTGGGAAAAACAGGGAACCTATTATAAACAGGTATAAAGATCCTCTGTACTATTCAGCCCCCCAGGCTGTTTGCTGTTTAATTCGAGGATATAGCGGGTTTCCAGTAGACGCAACTTGCTGTCTCTGTCTCTCCCCCTCCTCAAAGGTAGGACTGAGTCCACCAGATAATATTGCAGCTTTTCGGGGTTGCTGTTATGCCATTTCTCGAAATGCCGAGCTACTGGATAAGCTTGGTCCTTTCCAGAGATTGCCCTCAAATGCTGAAGGATGCGTTTATGTGCCGGGAGGCGGGTACTGCCCACGTATTGTAGGTCACAAGGGCAGACTAATACATATACCACAAACTCCGTTTTGCATCCCAGCTTTTGTCGGATCTTAATGGGCTTGTCATGGAAGGGACTTGTGTAATGGGTTTTATTTATGGCGTGCTTACAGGCTTTGCAAACCTGACACTTTTTAAAGCCTGTAATGCGTTCCCACCATTTCTTCGGAACGTCTAGGGTGTTATTAACAATGGCACTGCCTAGGGAAGGAGATTTTCTGAACGTGATCTCTGGTTGACTCTTTACTAGATCACCAATTACTTGATCTCCTTGTACAAGATTCCAATTCCTTGAGAATATTTTGCGAATCTCAGCATGTTGTTGACTATAGGTGACTATAGCCCTACACTGAATCTTTTCTGTTGGTGGAATTTCAGTTATATTGTTAGAGTCTGGACATTTCTCTAATAGATGTTCCCTTACAAGTTTTGCAGTCTTCAAAATAGCATCATCTATCATTTTGGCGCTGTACCCTCTTTCTAAGAAACACATTTTACACTGTAGTTGAGCTGTTCTGCACTCTTCTTCATTGCTACAGATACGTTTTATTCTTAACATCTCCCCATAGGGGATGCTATGAATAAGATGGCGCGGGTGACTACTAGAGGCATGCAGTACCGTATTGCCAGCGGTACTTTTCCTGTGCGGCTTAGTTTCTATTTTGTTGTTCGCAACATATACCTCTACATCCAGGAAATTAACTGAGACATTACTGATTGTCGAAGTAAACTGAAGATTTAAATCATTTACATTCAGCTTGTTAACAAAATCAGTAGCACTGTCCATGGAACCCCTCCAGATAAAAAACAAATCATCGATATATCTGAGGTACAGAATCGCATGTTGTTCCATTAATTGTCTGTGCTGTCCCATCAGGATTTGCTCCTCCCACAGTCCCATGTGTAGGCATGCGAAACTGGGGGAGAAGCAAGATCCCATGGCCACCCCCCTTAATTGCTGATAGGTTTGGCCCCCAAACATAAAGAAATTTTGTTGTGCTGTGCATTATGTATGGGGCGTTTATCCAAAAAGATTTGGGTTGCTTTTAAGCCATCAACATGCCTGATAGATGTATAAAGCGAACAAATGTCCAGTGTCATCAGTAAATAGTTCTCATTCCAACTCTGCTGAGATAGCTTACTCAAGAAGTCACTCGTGTCTCTGATGTAAGAGTTCAGCCCCTTAACCCATTCTTGTAGAAAGAAATCAATGTACCTGGATAGGTTTTCCGTCGCACTATCGATTGCCGATATAATCTGTCTCCCTGGAGGCATAAGAGGGTCCTTGTGGATCTTGGGCAAAAGGTAGAACGTCGGAATCACCGGAAATTCTTTCTTGAGAAACTTAAATTCCTCCATGGAAATCAAGCCGCAGCTACGCCATCCCATCAGCTTGGCATTAAGATCATTCCAAGCCATTTTAACAATTGTAATATTGGTTTTGCGGTAGCAGGCAGTGTCGCTGAGTTGTTTTTCAGCCTCAGCTACATAGTTGTCTCTTGTCCACAGGACAATATTGCCACCTTGTCTGCTTGCTTCACAATTAGATTTTCCTCAGATTTCAGTTTTTTCACCAATAAATTGTAGTTTTGGTTTTGTCGTGCAATGGCTTGGCTCTTTTTATTTGTGTTTGTATAGAGTTTTTTGAGATCTTCCACCATCAGATCCTGGTAGGTATCCAGATTATCGTGTGCCGAAATGGGGTTAAAAGTGGACTTCGGGCTGAAAGGTGTTGTCACTTTCTCCCTACTAGTACTGGTGATGACAGCCATGGGCGGTGTATCTGAATTCAATACATTCTGTTCAGCTTGTAGTTCCCAAATTTCCTCAAAGGAGGAAGCATCCCCGGCTGTAAGTAGATCAGGGCTCAAAGTTACGGTGATCTCATCTTTGTTAGGTTTTGGTCGCAAGCGATGGAATTTGGTCAATTTGAGTTTTCTCACAAACCTATACATAGCCATACGTGTGCCAGCGTAGTCAAAGGTCTGTGGTGCACAATATGACAGCCCCAGGCTAAGTATCTTCGTTTCCTTAGGGCTTAAAGTTATGTTTGTCAAATTGATTATTGAGGGGCTCCCTGTTGGTTCCCCCGTTTCTTGTTGGACCACTTCCGTTGTGTTCTCTTCTTGGTTGTTCCACTTTTCTTTGTGGCGTTTGCGTCGCTCTGCTCTTTTTCTGTTTGCGCTTTTCCTGGTTAAGCAAAGGCAACTCTTGGTCTTAGGGTTTCCCGTCTGGCCCCGCACAGGCGACTCACCTCCTGTGCGGGTGTTAGTGCTGTAAACCCCAGCTACGCATTGTGTGTTTCACCTTCTAGTTCACTGCCTTCAGTTAAACTTAAACTTACTGAGGAAGCTGAGCTCACATTGCCCTTAGTGTTGTTGGCACGTTTATTATTCCCCAGTGCACTTTTATTGTTGCCATCTTTTTCAAATCTTCGTGCAAAGGTGAAGATACGCCCATTTAGGTAGTCCAACCTGTCCCTCTCAAACTTAAACGCTTTGCGTTTTTTAATAATTTCCTCCTCCTTTTGTAACCGGGATTCCATTTCTTCTCTCATCCTTTTTGTGTTAGCCACGTCATCACCCAATTTTTCCAGTTCCGCCTCCACCATTACAATTTCGTCTTGGATTTTCATCCGGTCACTTTCGGCATACTTAATTAGGATTTTCATTAGTTTTGCCGAGGATTCCAAGTTTGTCGCTGCCCATTCCTCGAGCATGCGAGGGTCCGGAGCTTCATAGCTGGGGGCCAGGGTGATGCGGAGGCCGCGAGGTACACGACCGACTTCCAAATACATCAATAGGGACTTGTTCTCCCACCATTTGGAAGTCTCTTTCTTCATTAGCTTCTCCAGTTTGCGAAACAAATCGCGCGCCGTTGGATTCATAGCGCTCGCAGAATTCCCCATGGATGTGGATGCTGTTTCCCCCCCAGCCGGGGTGACAAACACAAGTTCAGCAGCCTGCTCCCTACTCCTTAACACGGCGGCTGACATGGTGAATTAGGCTCGTAAGGTAACTACTGACAACAAACGGATTCAGTCAACACGAGAAACTTCCCTACGACTGAAAACGTGCACACTCCTCACTGCGTTATTTTCGCCGCCGTACCTTAACCTGGATGTCGAGGTGTCCCCGTAACGTTCAGACACTGGACTCCTTCGGTCAAAATTCGGCGTGTGCTTCCTACGCAGGGGCTTCTCGCGGCTTCCTCCAACCAGAGTGCTGAGTCCGGTTCCGGGTCACGAAACCAATCACTTCCTGCCGCTTCTTGCCACTCGCCGAGGAGGGGCTTTACTCAGTGCCTCGGAAGTTGTAAGGCACACAATATTTCGTTGAGTCCGATGCAACGCAGCAAAGCGCAGCCACGCCACGCCACACAGCAAAGTCGGAAAGATCGAGTAAAGCCACAAACTCCGTGCTCTTGTTGTCAGTGCATTTATTCGTGGAGAATAAACAGCCCACTAGTCGCCATGACGCGTTTCGCCTCAGCCGAGGCTTGATCACATGTCATGAGAAGGAGGAAGGAGGTAATTTTTAAATAGCAAGGTTGGTCACATGACTGATAGTATATCCTGTTGTTGTTAAAGGGGTATACATCAAAAAGTAATATATATATATATATTACTCAGGAAGTCAGCCTCACAGCATGAAGAAGGACGACAGCGGACCCAGGAAATTTCTGGTGCAAATTTTATTTCGTGCAAAAGTGCCCCCGCACCATAGCCATGATGCGTTTCGGGTCTTCCACGACCCTTGATCACATGACCATATATATATGCACACACTTACTTTAAATATACTTACCTTGCATTGTAAATACATAAGTGGCAAATGTGTGTGCACAGCAAAGTAACTGCGTGGTAATGACACTGCCTTGTAATGCCCATGTAGTAATGGATGTTTCCCATCTCACTTCACTTCAGAGAGCTTCATTGGCTTCCCAATCCCAATCCCAGCCACTTAAACCTCACACACATACACATACAAAACCTTGCACAACTCCGGACAAGCATTCATGAACAGCCAAATACACTGCCACCAGCCAGCTACACACTTACAATCAGCCCACTCCCACTGCCCACGCCCCCCCCCCACCACATTTGCAATAGCCCAGCAGGAGGGCACAATCTCTCCTACCTCTCACTTAAACCTTTGAACGTACTCCCTCAGCACATCCAAGCCTCCGCCTCCTCCTCCTCCCTTCTAGAGTTCTGCAAGAAACAAAGATCTGGCTGTTTGAAAAACCATGCAGATACATCTCGCCTCTCTCCTGGTATAGTGCCTGGATACCCTTATGGGCGATTAGCGCTCTCTACAAATCAACATAAAAAATCAATATTACATAACATACCGCTATTCGTCTGGGTCAGTGAAAGTATACATAGGAAAGTACTGGTGGTGTTTACTAAAGTGACAAGATTCATCCTGCGACTGAAGCTCACCTGCCAACCGAATGACATTAAATTTAAGCCTTGGCCCATGGTGCACATTACCTCCCTCAGACAGGACCCCTCCCCATTCACTTCATGACAGCACTGAATGATGCAGCCCTTCAGAACCTGACAAATCAGCTACTATTAAAGAAACTTCTCAAGCATAAATTTTAGAGTCAATCATTTTTATTGAGCGGGAACATGGTATGATACACAGCCCAGCTGCCTACATCAACTTGCCGGCAGGGCGAAAACTCAGTGCAATTACACAGCGTATGGGTCTACATCCAGGAGGGCGACCCCACGTTTTCGTAGCCGGGTCTTCACCCCACCTGTGCTGCAGTGTCTGCTATTTATCAAAGAAACAAAACAAGCCAAATCCCTCTCCCCCCTCCCCCTCCCCCTTCCGTAAAACATCTCCCCTCCCACTCCCACTCCCACCTCCGCTCCGCATCAGCTTCCTTCATCTCAGGGCACCTCTACCATCACCAGGGGAGCCAAAGAACAGTCAGCCCCCTGTCTTGGACACTGGTGACTCCAAGGGAATGAGTTGCAGAATATGCAGGTATTTCGGGCAGGTTACTTCCCGGAGGTCCTTCGATCAGAGCTGCAAGAATGGGCCCCACAGTTGAGCATATTCCGACCCCTTCCCATCCATTCCCATTGAAAGCCGCTCCATCGCTAAAATGTGCCAAAGCCGTTGGAACCAATCCTGGGGGTCGGGTTCAGCCGGAGAGTTCCATCGCGCCAGGAGCACCTGCTGCGCAGCCAACAACACCAGCGCAATCTGTCTACCTCTCAGGGAGCACAGGGGAATGACTTTAGGGTAAGGAAGCCCTAGCAGCGTGTACTTGGGAGACCGGGGGAATGTAATCTGAAACGCAGCATCTAACTCGTCTAAGACTGTGGCCCAGTACCTCTTCAATTTTGGGCAATGCCATAACAAGTGCGCTAGCGTCCCCGTTAGGCCGCACCACCGCCAGCAGAGGCCCGACTTGGAAGGATCCCACACCTTAATGCGAGCTGGGGTATAATACCAATACGTCGCTACTTTGTAGGCTGACTAGGCACCCGCGATGCTAGCAGCTGTGTGCTGTGCGCGATAGAAGACGTGCTCCCACTCCTTTTTTGTCAGAGGGCGTCCCAGTTCCGTTTCCCATCTGACTTGCGCGCCGTATGCTGCCTCCTAGGCTGATGTACTATCATCGCATATAATTCTGAGATAAGTTTCCGATCGTATTTCTTGCAGACCAACCATTTTTCGAGCGCTGTCAGAGGGCAGGACATGGAGGCCACATTAGTTGGGTGGGTAACCCAGTGCGCCACCTGTGAATAATGAAAAGCGTCAGTGACCGGCAGTGGAAAGAACTCTTTCCGCAGATTGGCGAACAGGATCAGACCATCTAAGTTAAAAAGGGAACCAACCATCTTGCAGCCCTTCTCTCGCCAGCGATGGAAGACCGCAGACGTGCGACCCAGTGGAAAGTCCGGATTTTCCACGATAGGGGTCATCGGGGAGGGGAACGAAGTCCACCCTTTGCGTTGAGCCAATTGATCCCATGTCTTAAGGGTGGGAGACGTCACCGGGGAGGAGTAGAGGCCCCAGGCTCTATGTTTGCGCAGCAGCCAAAGCTCTCTCCAGATATTACAACCTGCCACCGTCTGGTCCATAAAGTTCCAATGTTTGCTGGACATGGGCCTGTTCCATTCGACTATATATCGCAGAACGGTCGCCTGGAAGTAGGCTGTCAACAAAGAAAAGCCCAGCACACCTGCCGCCTTTGGCGTGATTGCCACGGATAGGGCCTGCCGCGGCCATTTGTTGTTCCATAAGAACCTGTTGAGCAGCCCCTGCAGCTTCCGAAGTACACCGTGCATACGACTTAATGGCAACATTTGAAAAAGGTACAGTATGTAGGGAAGCACCGTCATTTTTAGAGCCGCCAGCCGTCCATACCAGGCCAGGTTGAGACGGGACCAATCCGCAAGAGCTTTCTTAACCTGCTCCACGAGCAGCGCATAGTTCAGGAATAGTGTTTTGGCAATAGAAGGGGCCAACCGTATACCCAAGTACGGGATATCAGATGAAGCCCATTGGAACTCGAAGTCCCGCTTCAAGTCCCGGACATCCGTCTCTGAATGGATAGGTTAAGAATTTGTGACTTGCAGTAATTAACTTTGAAGCCGGCTACTTTTTGGAACTCAGACAGTTCCTTCGAAAGGCTGCGCAGAGAGGATTAGGGGTTGGCGAGCACCAAGATAACATCGTCTGCATAAAGGCTGATCTTATGCAGGTCAGCCTAAAATTTTACGTCCATATTCGAGCGGACTCGCTGAGCAAACGGCTCCATATAGAGCGCAAAAAGCAACGGGGAGAGGGGGCACCCCTGTCGTGCCCCCCTCTCAATAGGAAACAGTGCTGACAGACAGCCATTCACCCGAACCGCTGCCCGAGGAGCCGCATAAATACATTGAATCCACCTCAGGAAGTTGTCCCCCACGCCGAAGGTCCTTAGTACCGCAAACAGGTATTCCCAATCTACACGGTCAAAGGCCTTCTCCGCGTCTATTGAGAGCAGGAAGGCCTGTGTCCGCGAGCGGTGAACCACGTCCATGAGATGTAGCAGTCGCTTCGTATTGTCTCCCCCTTGCCTTGTGGGGACAAATCCTGCCTGGTCGGGTTCAAAAATCCTGTCCATTAAAGGACTTAGCCTTGTCGCGAGCACGCCCGCAAAGACTTTAGCATCGATGTTCAGTAACGAGATAGGCCAATACGATCCGCACACCACAGGGTCCTTCCCAGGCTTTGGACGGAGTCACCGTCCCCGAATCTAGAAAAGAATTAAAAAGACGGGTCAGGAGAGGAGCCAGCTCCCTACAGAAGGTCTTATAAAAAATGGCCAAGAAGCCATCGGGCCCCTGAGACTTCGCAACTTTTCGTTTTAGTTTTGTGATCGCCGAGATGATGTCTTCAATTCATATCTCCGAATCCAATCTCTCCGCCGAGTCCCTATGTAGGGGGGTTATCCCAGAGGTAGCAAGGTAGTCAATGATTCCCGTACAAGCATACATTTTAGAAGAAGAAAGCCTGAGGTCTTATTTTCACTGTTTTTCAGTCCAGCTACCCAGAGCCATGTTACAAAAAGTGCCCTGGGGCCACAATAGGCATTTGCATCTGCTAATTGCACCGTCAGGCCACTTTCGTATTATAGAAGGGGATGCTGATGTTTGTGCCCTTTTATAATATAGATTGTGTGGCAAACACGAGGGGTGATTTCTCACTTGTATGTGCATGTGGCTGAATGTAAATGAGGAACCACTTTGTCTCTGTGCTATATTACAGACATGGACACAGAGGCAAACCAGCTGTTTGGAGGCTTTCAGTGCCACATAAAATGGCACACACGTATGCCTCACGTGGGCAACCACTGGGAGGGGTGCATGAGGGTCACAGAACGCCCCCGGCATCCCCACACAGGCGGGTGCAGTCACTCACTCACTGCACTTGCCTGCAGCTGGATTCTTGCCTCCCTGTAAATGTGAGTCTGCCCTCTCAGTAAAAAGTGGGTGGCAGATGTAAATAGCCGTTCGACCTTTCACTAATGTACTGTTCCCAGTGCAGGTGCAAGTTCCTGCTTTTACTGGGAATTCACCATAATAGAGAGCACTGCCCTGACTTGTACCAGATGTACTCAGTTAATGGTGTGCCATGGTGCAGCTAGGGGGCATGAACCCTCCATGTAATGCAGGCACGGTAATTCCATCCCTGCTACTTCCGAACATTCTGGGGCTTATGTAAAAGCCCCTTGCGCTGACGGTCCATCACTTTTAATATGGGAAAAAGTAACGTACTGGTGGCACAAGGGGCTCGTTAATAAGCCCTTCTTTGGTTCGGAACATGCTCAAACCTTTTTCTTCCAGACTGACTTTTCCTGTGAACTTCTTACGGCATCCAGATCTGTGCTATCAAGAGTCAAATCCTTGTTGCAGTAAGTTTTTGGGCTACGAAGAGCAGTAATAAAAGATTTATAACATGCACAATATAATTCAAGCTATTTACCCTCTGCTATAGACATAGTTAACATTGCCAAATATACAGGAACTATTGTTGTGGAAACATTATGCATGGGTATGGGAATATGGGCCAGATGTAGGTAAATCACATTTACCGATTTTGAAATACCGAATATTTCCGAATTTTACCGATTCGGTATTTCAAAATCGGTAAATGGGATGTAGGTACCAACATCTGGATATTTTACTGATTCCTTAAAAATTCGGTATTTACCGATTCGGTAAATACCGATTCGGTATTTGCTATTGAATCCTATGGGCCTTGAAGTCCATAGGATTCAATTCAAATACCGATTCGGTATTTACCGAATCGGTAAATACCGAATTTGTCAAGGGTTCAGGGGGTGTCACTTTGACACCCTCTAGCACCCCCAAAACGGGCATGTGTGCAATGTGGCACACAGACATGCCCTAAGGGCACGTCTGTCTGTCACATGGCACTTGTGTACATGCACAGATGTGCATGTACACAGGAATCGGTATTTTACCATGGATTTGTATTCCATGGTAAAATACCGATTCTGAAAGCCATGTGCCAATGGAAAATTGGCTACCCACATTTCAATCTTGCATTTTCGGTAAAATTACCGAATCAGTAATATTACCGAATCGGTAAAATTACCGATTCGGTAAAATTACCGAAAATGCAACATTTAAGGGCCCCTACATGTCAATGGCCATTTACCGGTCGGCAACGGCCGAATTCGGCCGTTACCGATCGGTAAATGGCTATTATCGGCCACCTACATCTGGCCCTAAATCATTTACTTTGTGTATGACAAATACCACACAGCCATCTTATAATAAAATTATACATTCAAAATCGATCTTACTGTTTGTTCCTCTGTCATAAATATTATAGAGAGTAAGACAGGAGATAGTGAAACAGGTAGCACTAAGAATTACCAAGCTATATCTTTATGTATATGGCATAAAGTACACTGGCATACATTAAAAGGATAATGCAAGACACCAAGGAATTTCGTGACCACTTAGGGCCAGATGTAGGTAGGCATTTACCGGTCGGTAACGGCCGAATTCGGCCGTTACCGACCGGTAAATGCTATTTGAGATGTAGGGCCCTGTATTTTACAGAATCGGTAAATTTACCGATCGGTAAATTTACCGATTCTGTAAAATACTGAATCGGTATTTTTTCCGATTCGGTAAAATTGATATGTAGGTGGGACTCTTCAGAGTCCCACAAGCATTACAGAATCGGTATTTTACCATCAAATACTATTTGATGGTAAAATACCGATTCTGGTGTGCATGCACATGTGTGCATGCACACCTGTGCCATATGACAGGCAGACCTGCCCTTAGGGCAGGTATGCCTGCCACATGGCCCCCGAACCTTTTTTGGGGGTGCTAGAGGGTGTCAAAGTGACACCCCCTGCACCCTTGTCAGAATCGGTATTTACCGATTCGGTAAATACCGACCGGTAATGCCCCATTCATTCTTATGGGCTTCAAAGCCCATAGGAATGAATGGGGCATTACCGGTCGGTATTTACCGAATCGGTAAATACAGATATTTACCGATTCGGTAAAAGGAACATCTGGATGTTCCTACATATCCACCCCTCAGATTTACCGATTTTTAATTACCGAATCGGTAAAATTCGGTAATTAAAAATCGGTAAATCTCATTTACCTACATCTGGCCCCTAGAGGGACAATGCTGACAGCTGAGTTCCTTCATGAGGTCATGGAACTCACGGTGACTTGCAATGTCCTTTGAACGAGTGGCAGAGGGTATTTTATTCATTATAATACATGGTGGTAACGCCATCACCCTTCCCAAAAACCTCTAAAATCCTTGGCGTCTTGCTCTTTCAAATGAAAGAGATTTTTGGTGGCACTGATGAAGAATAAAAACAGAAGCTGTAGTGTCAAATTTAACACACCAAAAAGCCTTTGCAAGACTAAATTAGTAGCAGTTTAATGTAAGTCAGATTTAAAAATGCTGTAGCTCAGACTGTAGAAATAATGCAGAGACTCTGTCTCTCCTGTAATGACCAATAACATGCAAAAAACGGGTTTCTGTCATTGTCTAAATCGTAGCTTTAATTATGTTCTGTGACCCGCCTTCTACTTTGACTGCTGGCTCAAGCAGAAGGCATTATGAGGCCACAACTCAACTACTATGTGCAGTAGTGTGGCTCACTGGTTAGAGGCGGCAGACCCGAGAGCAGAGGACGGCCCGGGACCAGGGTTCGATTCCCGACGCGGCAGGTTTCTGGACCAGGGTCAGCGGACTCGATAATTCTCTCGCCTCGGTGCCCACTCTGATCAGCGATCACACTCGGCAACTCTGGGCATAAGCTTGCCTCATCTGCACTAACGGCCCCACCAGACCGCCGGGGATGCCTGGTCTCACCCTGGAGATACCCATTAAGGGACCATCTCTCAGGGAAGCCAGGAAGGGTTTCGCAGCGGTCGAAGCGCGGAGATACTCCTCCGGGAGTCTATCCTAGCGCTATATAAACCCACAATTAATTAATTAATTAATAATAAGTTCTTACAGGTGTCTAGAGACGTCACAACTCAACTTCCCCCTCATATAGAAGTAAGGACTATGTATTTAGGAAGCATGCACATGTGTATTCCTGTATGCAAACTACAGATGACTTAGCTCATTTGATTAGCCGTACCTTTCCAATATGGAAGCAATCATCGGCAGACATGTTGAAAGGCTGGGTGGGTCGGTAGATGTTGGTCAGGGTGGGGCTTGAGTCTCGTTGGAACCGTCCATTCACCAGCCCCTTTACATTCAAAGCGTAGACATCCTGCAGCCTCATCAGCGCCTTAGCGGCGCCTGTAAGGTCCTCAAACTGGGGTAGGTCTTTTTCCACATCCTTGTAGTCCTTCACTAATGCTGCAAAATAAACCCCCACAATTATCAACACTTCGTAATGTGTGGAAATGTAATCTATGTTTTTTACTTTTTTATGAATTCATTTGTGTGCATCGTTTATATGCTTGATTTAAAGGTCTTTGCACACCCTTATTCATAATGTAATTGTAACATTTCTGTGCATTTTTAAAAATTAAGAGACAATTTATTTTCACATTTTTAGTGCAACCTAAGTACTCATGAGTGTGGACTGCAGTAGGTCGTTTACAGATCATGGAAATTATTTCAAGTGATTAAGCGTGACCTTAAAATACTCCAAACTTTTATTGAACAGGGAAAGACAATGGAAAGAAGAAGCCTCAAGGATGAATCTGTTGAGTTTGCTGCAAATGTTATTGATTTCTAATACTCTACTGGGCAATATAGTTTGTGGAATACTGTTAAATATGTATTTTTGTTATACTGCAAGCTAAAGAGCAAACCCACACTCAAAAGACATATATAAATGATTACAATCAATTCGTAAAACATTATTGAAGAGCCAGTGCCTAGAGACATGAAGGTGTTAGGCGCTGTGTATGTAATAATGTAGGTAGGTGTACAATATTAAAGAAAGACTGCTTATTCTAAACATTTCATAATCAGTCCATTAAACCCTCTGATTTCCAAAAAAGGAGATGTATTTTTTTCTGTATCTATTTATCATGACTTAATAGATACAAATATATTCACATCTGACATTATTTTAAAATTATTTAAAACAGATTCTTATGTACATTATACCCCAATTAATTATTAAGTCGTGAGAATTAACTACATATGAGACTTAAATAAACTAACCCCATTCCAAAATGTCCTGTAATTTTTACCCCATCAGAAATGCAAACCGAAATCTAATAGTTGTCCCAGGTGAGCTCCAGAGAATAGGGACCTTGGCGAGAAACTGTTAGACTCAATAAGATCCATATCCCCCATGAGCAATTTGGGCGTTGCCATAACAACCATCTTCATCATCATTTTCTACAGATATTGAGGGTGTACCAAAAAGGAACAGACACTGCTGATATTGCCACAGGAGCCTCTGTATAACAGGCTACTGGCCGCACTACAAAATATGGCTCCTTGTGCTTGCCACTTCGTGGAGATCCTATGCCAAGGACAGGCATCCGCAGGTCCACATCTTGCCATTCACGTGCCGCGGGCAATGATAAAGATGTACTTCACACATTGCTGCACATCAAGGTACACAGCCTTTGACAAATCTCCTCAAAGGTGGAACAAAACTTTGAGATTGGGACATTCTGATACCATAACCACCATCCCAACCATGGATCTTCACGGTATCACGCGATGGGACACGTGGGCTTTGAGAAGATGCTCTGAGGATCTACGGCAGGGTTCTCCAAAGTACGGCCTGGTGGGCCGGATCCATGCCAGATTTGTAGCATATAACCATTTAGGTAAATGTAGTTATTTCAAATATGTGGGATGCACTGACTTTGGAGAACTCAGATCTACAGGAAGAAAGCCATGTCTGCAACCGAAGCAGTTTCATGATCATCCAGTCATTTCACAGTACCTTCGGTGTTCTCGCTGGCCTCGCGACTGTGCACCACGTTCATCCACTCCGACTGCAGTCGCTTTATCAGGGTGTAGGCCAACACAGGGTTGGTGATAGGAGTCTCTGCTCCTAGGTGCAATCTGTTGGTTTTCTCATAAAACCTTCATGAAAAGAGAAGAAACACTGAGGTCAAACATGAAAGTGGGCTCCGGCACTCCCCAATAGTGGTACACCACAGCAACTCTTAAAATCAAATCAGCTTTTTAAACTTGTCATTTTATAACAAAGAAACAGTCTGAAACAGATCGCAAAGAAAGTCAGGAGCTAAATCAATGACTAACAAATATTAATTTGGATGCATTTCTGCTACTTAGTGCGAGTTAGTTCACCAGATTAATTTAATGCACTCTTTACAGAGAATTTTGTATATCCGTATACAGTGATAGGTGTGCATATTGAGCTGATTGGTTGCGAAACAATAAAGTTTTCTGGAGCAATATTAAACAAGATTCTATTGTCAGCTGAATCTGTCGGGATAACACTGGCAAAGCCAATAGGTTTGGCGTTGGCTGACAGCTTTTTGACTGTGTCAATAATTGATTTCTTGCCATTTTTTGCAAAACTTTATTGCTGGGGAAGCTGCTGCACACTCCTCAATTTATGAAAAGGAAAAAAATTAATTGTTTACAAACACAAATATTTTTGGGTCTCATAAATCAACCATTGCCACAGTAGTTCATGGCACAGGAGAGAGCAATTTTGTGTGTGGATGTGATCAATGTGAAGGACAGAATGCTGTCACTCACTGTGAAGTTAGCCTATTGCAAATGTTTGCTAACTCATTGCTCCATGCTGTATTAGGTGGATGAAAAATGCAAATGATAAACAAACAGACTAATGGAGGAAAAGGCCTGGCTGAAAACACCTATAAGTAAGTATATTCCACATATAATTTCAGTACAATTAAAACAGCTTGGCTAATGCCACCAGAGGCTGGAGGATGTCAGGACCAATATAGTACCAGAAATTGGAGACCATTTGGTGCTGAAACCCCAAACCCACAATTACAACTAACTACAAACAAGCAAGCACCAACTACAACAAAACCATTCTGTTAGAAATTGGGTTTCTGGTTGGCAGAGTATTCACCCTGTTCAAGCAGAAACCACAAACCTAGTCAGGTTAGGTCAGATACACAGCAAAAATTAACCTGTGCTCAACCACTGGTACCTTGGCACAGAGCACACAGGCTTAGCTTAAGAGGCAATGTGTAAAGTATTTGTGCAACACTTTAATTACATAACACAGTGAAAACACCACAGAAAGACTCCACACCAGTTTAGAAAAAAAGAATATTTCTATGAGTAAAACAAGACCAAAACAACAAAGATCCAATTAGAAGAACTTGAGATATGATTTTTTAAAGATTAAACTGCAATATAGTGCTTAGAAGCAAATAGCACATAAGGGCTACTTGAGGTCGCACTGGACTAGGGTAAGCCCAAATGTTTTGGTCAACCGCGATGGAGCGCGGGCCAGGTACAGGAGCCACACAGGTCCTACTGAAGACTACACCTTTCAAGAAGATGCTTTGGTTCCAAGCCACACAATCGGGTAGATGCATCGTCGTCGGGCCCCCATGTGGTGAATGTGAGGCGTTGTTGATTAGCCTCGTAGTCGGGTCTTGTGTCATTGTCTAACCCCTTATGATAAAGGCAATACGTCATCGTCGAACCTTGCAGTCGGATCCCGCGTCATTGTCGAGCCGTGCAGGCATGTCCTTGAAGCAGCACTGCGATGACTGAAATATGTCTGTTCCCATTGGCCAAAGTCGACGATGCATGGGATTTTGATGAAAAACAACTGCAGAACTCAGGTTTAAGGCCAAGTACTGGATTGACATGTTTCGACAGGGCAGGACTCACAGTTGGCAGAATCGAGCAGCTGAAGCAAAGTTGGAGGAAGTCTTTGATGGCCCTGAGACTTCAAAACAGGAGGCAAGCCAGCAAGCCCTTGGAGTCACTTAAGTTCTTGGAGATTGTAGAGAGCCAGGTCCAGTTCTTCTCACTCCCAGGCAGGAGGCAGCAGGTCACCATAGCAAAGCAAGTCATAAAAGTGGCAGTCCCTCCTGGCACCACAACACTCCTTCTTTTTGGTAGAATGTCCTCAGATCCAGAAGTGTACCGAAGTCATGGTGTCAGAGGTCCAGTACTTATACTCATTTGAGCCTTTAAAGTAGTGAGACTTCAAAGAAATGCTTTGAAGTGCACTCGGCCCTGCCTTTCCTGCCCTGGTCCCAGACTCACTATAGAGGGGTATGCAACCTTTTGTGTGTGGATAGGACCTAGCCCTTTCAGGTGCAGAGTGTCAGCTCCTCCCTCTCATCCTGCCTCAGGATTACCCATCAACATGCAATTGGCTTCTCAGTCACACCTACTGTTCCTTTGTGTGTGTCTATCTAGAGGGAATGCCGGAAGCCACCTGTCACCCACCCCAGATGTGTATTCCAGAGCCAAGCAGAAGGCACCAAATGGTTTAAGTAAGAAACTGCCAAATTTCTAAAAGTGGCATGTCAAAACTGCATTTCAATGACACCATGGTGTAGTGTAGTTCCTATATTCCCAATAGGCTCTGCGCATTGGAATAATATATCCTATAGAATTGACGTAGGACTTAGGTCTACTAGATCTCTATCGAATATATTAGACTTAATTGTGAGTGCCAGCTAGCTCAGAGGTCACTAGAAATGTTCTCGAATAAACAAGAAGGGATTAGTTTCTGACAACTGCATAAACATGACATCTTTGTTTCCCAAGATAAAACGTATATCTAGAGTTGTGGAAACAATAGATATTTCACTCAGTCAATCGTGCATGCTTCATTTCACCAGAGGTGCAGAGAAAATAGAGAGACAGAGTTTTCAATAAAAAGGTATTTATTGAACATTTTTCTTTCTCATGCAGAAGAAATGAACTGCTACAATCGTAATACTGGCTGCAAAGTATAATGCGTACAGTACGAAGAGTATTATAAAATAATACTGTAAAAGCATGTTATGGTTTCTAAGCCGTATAAAATAACATACATAAATAACAATGACTAAAAAGTACGCAATTGGTGCTTCTAAAATACGCCTACCCCAGTGTACCTAACCTAAGCCTAGTACGAGGGAAGAAGTAAGTGAAGTGTAGCTTAGTTTTAGTATTCTTTGCCAAGAATCTATCCAAGATTTCTCTAAGGGTCTAATCAGCTTTCTACCTTGGTTTAGAATGAAGGAGGTCTGGTATCTCTCTCTCAGGACTCGATTTCCCAACACCCGCAAGGGGAGCTTGGAAACACTGGAGCTGGATTTCTCGGCAAGAGAAAAGACAGCGTCTCTCTCAGTGCGTTAACTGGAGGGTCGGCTTCCTTTGACACTTGCTGTAGCGAGCTGTGTCGGGCAAGTAGATAGTCGAACTGCTCCAAACCACCGTGTGTTTGCTAGGGCAAGTGTGGGCATATTTATACCTTGAAGGTGCCGAGATTGACGTAAGGTTGGACATAATAACGTCATCAAAGAGTCTCAGTTCTTTGAAAACTCCATGAGTTCTTGGGCAAATCAATATTCAAACAAGGGGAAGTCCCTGACTGCTGAAGGTGAGTTTTCCAAGAAATCGTTGTGGATTTTCGGAACTAGTGGAAGTAGCCATGCCGTATTTGGACTGCATGAGCTATATCTAAATATGGTTATGATTTCTATGCCTCTATAAGGATATGGTGATTTATACCTATATAAGGGCATGAATCAGGAAAATTACTCTAAACAACAATGGGGCATATTTACAATGAAGTGGGGTAGTGTGGCGTTAGCCTCCTTGGCTTAACGCCACGCTCCGCCACTTCCGAAACGCAGGGCTGCACCGTATTTATTAGAATACTGTGCAGCGTTGTATTTCCTCCTGTGCTGACACTAATTTAGCTGCCTAGCACCAACACAGTCACCCTTGCACCGTAGCGCAAGCGTGCCTGTATTGAGGGGAATGATTGTTTATGTGCAGGAAGGTGTTCCAATATTGTAATGTTTTATCATTCAGATTATTGGCAGCTCTTATTCTATTTCCACCAGCTACAATAAAAAGAAAATAACTGTGGCTCACACTACCGAACAGTCTGCATGCTGCTCCATGGCTAGGCTGATTGTAGAGCCGACAGATGGCCAGCTATGTCAAGTAGGAAGGGGGCCCCGTCAATGTGATGCTCCAGCTGATCAAAAACTAAGGAAGATGAGTCCTGCTTCCCTCAAGCTCAGCCTCCGTAGGGCTTCGTTTTTGTTTACAAACCAAGCACTGATATACTGTTCTTACTCGTGCACTCTGATATTGTGCTTCCTCATCATCATACCCTCCATCTTGCAACCTGCCCTGCTCCACCTGATAGTACAATACTTTTTTTTGCCATGTCTGTAGTGAAAATGTTGTTACCAAACTTCACTAACACACAGCACAGGTACAGTATGAGCAGCAGCAGTGCAAGCATTCATTATACATAGACAGCGCTACTGGAATCATGCGATTTTGCAGCTGCAGCATTTTCTGCTATAGCTTTGTTGCATTTGCCACATAATCCATCATCTGCTGTGTAATCTACTGATTTTAACAAAACAAAATGGTGTCGCTGGCTCAAATGGATCAAAAAGAACAAAATATGCAATGATATATATTGCTGCACAGTGGAAGGCCCTTTGCAAAGGTTAACTAGTCACCTTTCTGTTGCTTTTCGTTGCAGTTAGGTGTTAAACAGGTAGTAACGAAGGGAAACCTTTGTCCTGTTAACATATAGCATACTTTTATGATTTTAAGTAATCGAATAAAGTGGTTTGACTTGACTTGACTTGACATATGGAAAAATGACGAAAGAACAAAGTAATACTGTTACAAAATGTGCCACATTATGCCACATAATTGCCTTTTCTCACTGCATAATTTAGTCAACCCTGCAACAAAATGATGTTCTCCCTTGCTGCATAGTTCCAGTGGCCCTGCATATAGGACAGTTGTGAGAGAGCTGACAGCAGTACATGTTTCCTCACAGATGCAGAATAAATTCAATCTGTGTCTCAGTGCAAGATGCCCTCGGGCGCGTGTGAAATAGCTATCCACAGCTTTCTCATGTGCTTCCTCTTCTATGCATTACTCAAGTTTACAAAGGTATTTTCCATATACAAAAGCCAAAACCACTGGCATTAATAATGCTTGTTTACTGTGTAACCAGGGAAACTGATTCAGGCAGTTGGCTTCTGGCTAGAGGCTGTTACACATTCATGGCCTGGCTACGATCCATAGAGACATGTAGGACCATTCTATGCTTCTCTGCTTTCCATAGGGGATATTCCACATTCCACACTTCCATATGAATATGGTGACTGGAAGTTCAGAGCAGGTGGTAAATATTAGCAGAATAGTCCTTGGAATTAAGGGAAATATATACACATTTCCAAGCAGTATTTTTGGTTTTGTATAGTTATTCTCCTTTTTGGGGACTAAACTCATGATGCTTAGATTTAGGTGGGGGAGTACTGGCCAGAATCCCACACCCAACCCCAGCCAACTCATAATGAGGGTGTAAGTATTGCGATTCTTTGGACAATCTCCTCTTTCAAGCTTGGATTTAACTTGGAATATTGCATGTGAACAACTGCACTGTGAGTACATATGTAGAGCTGGAGACTAGGATGTCATTTGGTATTTAAATAGAGCTTTAAAGAATTGTAGGTGGACTTGCAAGTACTTTTCCACGGTCAAGCCTCGTTAATATCTCTGTGGTGGATGCACAAAATGGAAGGTGGAAAAACTAGGAAAGTATCTCTTAGGGGACAATTCCTGTGTCTGAAGCAAATTGAAGATTAAAAAAAAAATTCTTATTGACTAATAGTTTTGCTGGAGACCTTAAGTATGTAACTGTCCAAAATGCTGAATGGTTCTTTAGTGGAAATGTCTGCATATGGAAATGTAACACAGTGACATTTTTGGAGGACTGCACAACTGTCAAATGTAAACCTACCCAGGAATGACCTCACATCAAGCCCTGTAGCTAAATAGGAAAATATAAACATTGTGCCATACCGGTATATTTACATTTGCAGATATGTTTTGACCATCGAAATTCTGCAGGTCCAGAATCCTTGAATCAGAAATGTCAATTTCCATGCGTAAAGTGGAAATATTGCACTGCTAGGTTTAACCCCTTCACTGCGGCGGCTATACCACCGCAGTGCTAAGGGGGCGGGGCGGAAGAGCTGCAGGCGCATGCTGGTGATGGAACCGCTCCGTCACCAGCGTCGGTTGCGCTGTGCTTATGACGGAGTGGTTCCGTCATGGCCCCGTCCGCTCAATAGAACGCTCAGCGCAGGCGCGAAATTCGCGCCGCGCATGAGCGGCAGGCGGGCCATGACGGAACCGATCCGTCATCAGCACAGCGCCACCGCAGCTGATGACGGAGCGGTTCCGTCATCAGCATACAAGGGGTTAAATTAGGTCCTAATAATGCTTTAACAGTCGGGTCCGCTAGGCGACTCTCACTGCGTTTTCTTTACAGATAAAATGTGTATGTTTCGTCCAATCTCTTGCTTCTGGTCCAGTCTCTGATGACTGGCACAAATTAAGTAGCACTTAATTTGATATATGTGTATATTATATACACTGTTTGTTGCAAAATATAGAGTTAGCTTACAGTGGGCGTACAGCACGCCATTGCTTACCAATGGTTGGCTTTAATGTCAATATCATCTCCTTGCTTCTTATACATCTGCTTCTGTGGACTTTTCTTCAGGGACTACTTTTTTATTTTTGGTTAAGCACTCTGAGAGTGCATGTGGTTTCCACCTGTCTCCCTCATGTGGTTTGTGTTTCTCTTTTTTGCCTATGTGCTTCCTTCTGTTATCATTTGCTTGTCTGTCTCTTCATCGCCAACATCCTTCTCTCCCACCCTCCCTACCTCTGTGTTGCCTTATTCCACCACTACCCTGTTTGTTTGGATTTTTTTTAAGTGCATGAGACGTATATCAGAAAAGTGCATTAATGGTAAATCAAAAGGCCCATTTCAAGCAACTTTTCTTTTACTAACCCATCTTGGATTGGTAAATAAAATGAAGGAAAACAAATCGCCTCATTTTACATTATTTTCAGCAATGCTGCACAGCAGCCGGGCTGCTGCACAGCATCGCTAAAAATTATTGCCAATAAGGCTCTTAGGCGAGATGTATTGGCTTTGCCAATGTTTGGTTCTTATGAGCCCCCTACAGCTGCTGCTGAATGCTGAGGTTGCTGAATATCAAGGCTTCCTAGTCTTGATTCCACCTCATGACTCTTTCTTCCATTACCACACACTCCTTGCCTCTTTACCTCATTCTTGCACTCTAAAGCATCCCTGCTTCCTCCATTTGTCACTGTTTTCCTTCTCTTCTCTTGTCTTTCTCCCTTTTCTGCCTTTCTCTCTCTTGCTCTGAGACAAAGTCCGATGATACAAAAATAAGTCCAGATCACCAAAAATGAGTACCATTGACCACCAAAGATCAAAGCAACAAGCCATATGTAAGAGAAGCGAAGGCGAGAGCATCTGGCTTGTTACTTCTCACATTTTGGCTCAGTACTGAGAGGGGTGTGAGGAATGCTGTTCGGATACTTTTACTCCTGAACCAACATGTTGCCCCGCTGAGTGTTACAAACCTGTCAGACAATGCCCTTTAAGACTCTGAGATAGCCCGGGTGACCCAACACGTGAAAGCTGGAGGGTACCGGGATACAACACCTTGAGTGGGAGGAACGTACTAACAATTGTACAAGTGCTGATGGGGATTGAACTTTGGTGTTAGTTCCCTCAGGGACTTACAGTGTCTGCAAGACTCATCATGTGAGAGCTCAGGGGTGTCTGGGACCATTGCCACCGTCACTGGGATGTGAAACAACACACAAACCAGGCAAGACAAGTGAAACATCCTCTACCACAAGTTATTCCTGATCCTTCATAAATCACACCTCTTTGGTTTATTGACTAAACGTTGCTGTTGTTGTTAATGTTATTTTACCATCCTATAGAGTATGGTCTTCCATTAAACATCACTGCATAAATGGTGACAACTTCCAACTTTTAAACGAATCAGGCGTGTTTGGTGTTCTTACATTGAGGTAATATGAATTTTATGGTCAATTGTGTCCTCTATCGTAGACCCCAACGGCTCCATGTACGTGCTTCTAGTAGATGTATGTTCCCTCCACAACCAGCTACGAAGACGCAAATACATTTGCGTCCAACGTTAACATGTCCTCTTTCAGATCCACCATGAATGGGTCGGATATTCGGTTCCTAAGTGTGCCTTGCCAACGTCTTTACATGGTGCACTTTCATGTTTTACTAGCTCTGGTGAGTTAGGCCCTGATTCCTGCCATCGAGCCCTTTCTGCCTTCTGTTTCTGAAAACTACAGTCTGCTGCTTCCTGACCTCTGCCTTACTCCCTGTGCGGCGAGCGGTGCCTGGCTCGGCCTGCCTGCCTGCCAAGACTGTATTCAGCCTTCAAGTTATCTGCTCCGCTCCTCGAAAATACATTCCTGTCTAGTAGTTTAGGAAAACATCCTTCCCAGCTTCAGAGCAAAGGGCCCGGCCTTTCTGTTTCCATGCAAGTAATTCATAGCTCCTGTTACCATGGTAGGCCCATGGCCCCCTTGCTTTACACGTAGACACGTAGTCGCATATGCACGCACTAGCAGTCAGTATAGAATAGCCTCTGCCCGAGAGACCTTTCCTTCTAGATAGTACAGTTCCTTAAACACAAGATATTAGATATGATTTGGGATTAGGTTGTTCTGACACCCCAGACTTCTGTCTCCTCATGTAGGGCTAAATGTCAAGTCCCCTTCACCCTCCAGTTCCACGTCAATCACACGTCATGCTGCTGCGCGCGCATCTCTGCCATGTATTTCTGCTGACACTGCAGGATTCGTCTATGGATCCACCCACCTGTGACACGTTTCAAGTGACGTTGTCTAGCACACACCTCCGTGCACGCCCTCATGCACGCCTTCTGTTACGTACATGTGTTCTTATCTCGTTTCTCTCAGCTGTTACGCCTTCTGCATCAATCTCTACTGTAATGCATTGACTATATATATGATGTTCTGTTAATAAATCATTGTACATGTCCATGTCCATTCCCTTCCTGAACCCTTGTGGTGATGGAACATGATACCTGGTTCGAACCAATTCCTTTTTAAGGAATAAAACCTTCATAAAACTCAGATGCCACGGACTCTGCCTCTTATTTTTGACTGAGTTATTCTTATTGAACTTTACCGCATAAATTAAGTATAGGTAATTTAAATTTACCACATAATTGGCGCCCGAACAGGGACCCCTCCCCCACCTTACGCGCCGGCGGTGCGTTGCAGGCCCGGTCCCCTGCCACAGCCGGACGGACAACTACGCGTACCCGCAGGATTTCCTGTATCTCCCTCAGGCCAATGGAGGTGACTAAGGCTGCGATCGACACCCAGACGAGGCGGTGAGGAGTGCGGAGGATCCCGACCAGAGCCTAGCTGAGAGAGCAAAGTCCGAGGTATTCAGAGGCCCACCAGTTCCGAAGTTCCGAAGTACCTACGTCACGAGTCGAGTCGAGTCCAGTCCGGTCCAGTCCAGTGTCGAGTTTCCGAGGCCTTCTGTTCCGTGCTTCCCGGTGAGTACCGTTGCTGGGGACGCATCTAGACGGGTGCATTAGTTTGTGCCCGGTCAAGACGGGTTTGGGTACACAGACCCGGTCTGCACTGTTTAGCGGTGTATCTGTACTGTTTAGCAGTATATCGAGTATGCAGGTAGCTAGTTTTATTCTAGTTATTGTTGTTCGTTTTCAAAATGTTTAAATGTGTTTTAATGTCGTGGTATGAGTGAATGTTCGATCTGCATTATCGTGTTTATTGTATTAGTTGTGCCCAAGTCCGAGTAAGTATCAAGTACCAAGTAGCACGGCTGAAACATGCCGCTGTTCTCTAAACTAAGACAGATAGGAACTAGAAAAGGGATACTCGAGGAAGCTGTTCCCATTCCACCCAGGGACACTCCAGGGTATTTTATGTACCACAAACACGGCTTAGATGCTGTATTATATCTCGACTTATGGGTGGATTACACCAAAGATTTAGCAGAGAATCAGAGATGGCCCGCTACTGGGACATGGGATGCCGAGTGCATCATGAGAGTAGAAGAAGCATTATGGAAAAAGAAAGCCAGACAGTCACAGAAAGATGCCATTGAACTATGGAGTAAAGAATCACACAGACGTACAGAGAAAGCACTCAGAAAAGCAGAAAAACATAGAGAGGATTCAGACAAAGCCCGAGAAAACGTATTAGTTGAAGAGGGGATACGAGTAAAAGCAGAACAAGTAGACCGACAACAAAACACTCTTATGAATGGTATGTATCCTCTTCTGGCCGAGGGTTTACCTAAGGCCACTCCGGAAATACCGAAGGATCTGCCCCCTCCATTGGTTCCGACTAAAGTACGTCACAAGACCACAAAAGACCTTTTCCTTTCTTCCTATCTAGACGATGTAGCTCCCTCATATACTTCTGCACCTGCTCATGTACCCGTACCACCTGCTCCTGCTGACATCTCCCTACCCCTACAGCTTCAGCTCCCAGGTCCGCAACTGCAGATTCCTCCAGGTCCGTTGCCCGCACCTGCTCCCGTTGTTCCCCCCGGTATTCAACAACTGCATCCATCAAATCCTTTTGGGACTGGCGCGGCCCAGGACCCAACCCAGCTACTGCAAGTACAGTCAGGTTATGCTCAAGCCTCCGGTTCAGGAGGTGCTACGGGAGGTTATCAAACACCCCCACAGATACACCGAATTACGATGAGAGATTTAGCAAAGGCACGGACACCGAAAGGCGTTCCGGCCGAACTACTTAGAAGAGAGCTCACAGACTGCAGATATGACCCAGTGCCTGGTACGTCAGGCCCCATGTTACTAGCGTCCCTACGTTTGAGACGCGTTACAGACTATTTAATGTTACTACCAGGAATGCCAGAACATCTAGACAAATTGTACGATTTTATTAGAACAGGAGAAGGGCCGGATTCTGTTGCTGAAGCCATGTCACGTCAGAAAGTTGAGACTAAAGGTTTGTTAATGCGATTTTTGGTTAATTGCTTAATAAGAGAACACGATCAGGCAGGTTTTCCGCAAAGTGAGATGGATAGACTGATTAGATGGAGCCAGAATATGTCGGAGGGTAAACATGATAAGGAAAACCAAGTACACCATATGGTTAGACAAGTCCGTAAAGAAATAATAGAAATACATGCCCAGCGAGCACCCGACGAAGATCTTGAATTAGACGATCCAACTTCCTCGCAAGAGGAGGAGGAAACAGACGATCTAGCAGAACTTTCGCAACAGTCAGACAAAGGGACAATAGCATATGTAGGTAAGGGAAAATACCTTAAGAAAAGAATACGTCCAGAAAGCAAAAGACTTTTTCTCTCTGCTATATCGAATCCGAAATCTCCTGAACATATGTTTCAGGCTACCGATAAAATACTTCAAGAACGAATGGGGTACCATGTACTCGATTCCATGGATGAACAAGAATTGGCCAGGTCAGCAGTACAATGGGCTGACAATTCTGATAAATATAGTGATGACGCCTTAGCGCAGACCTTTTTGAACCTTTCCCCTGATGAACAGAAATTAGCTGGAATATACATGATTCAGCATCTCCTTACGTTGTTCAAAGGCCAACATTCTGATCCAGGTCCCCTACCTGATATTTTAATAGAGCTACTCTCGAATAGATGGAGAGGTCTAGGTACCGACTTAATTAAAGTAATTCTAGAACATCGACACAGGTATAGTGCTTTTCTGAATACACAGTTTGTTCCAGCTCCACCCGTAGAAAGAACAATGTATTACATAGACAGACAGAATCCCTTGCGAGAAGTGCATCCAGTCAGGAATGATGATAATACCTTTAGACGTGTGTTTGTGTACACGCCCATAACTAAAATGGAACTATTAGAAATGAAGAAACTAGTGCCTAGTCACGATAAAGACCCTGCAGGTTTCCACAGTGAAATAAAAGACATGTTACTCATGGGTGATTATACCTATCCCGACATCATGAAAATATTGAAAGTATTATTGCCTGCCGGTATTTACGAGAAACTCAAAGAAAAAGAATGGGAGGTGGGAGAGCAAAAGATTGATTGGGCTGCATTAGAGGACGAAGAAAATACTAGAACCCCAGGCCTAGGGCTTGGGGACAAAACTAAAGCATTACCAGGATTGTTAGTACAGGTTTTGCCACGTTTGTTAGCAACGAAAAAGGAGGACTGGGATGCAATCTCAGCCTGCAAACAGAAACCCGATGAAGACACTAGTGATTTTTATTCCCGATTTGAGAAATGTTTTGTTATTAATAGTGGCCTGAAAGCAAGTAGTGAGTCATATCCACATCTTTTTGTATCCAAATTGGTCCAAAATTCTCTGCCCCAAGTTAAGAATCATGTTCTGAAAGTCGAGAGCACATGGCAAGCAAACACGCCTTCACAAATGTTACAAATGTTACAGTACCACCAGAACAGAATTAGAGAAGAACATGATCACGAACAAAGACGTATGAAAGACACGAAAATGAAAATGTTAGTTGCTCAGTCAGTTCCAGCTGACGGTCAGAAAAAGGGCATGACACAGTCCAACAATTCAGCAGTTCCTGTTAAAGGGATATGCAACTATTGTAAACAGCCAGGTCACTATATAAACGATTGTGCAGTTTTGAAACACAATATAGCTACAGGTAAAACTAAAGAAAGACCGCGTCCTCCTAGACAGGACCAGGCCCAACAACAAGTATCACCGAATATCCAGCCTATGCAAGCTTTACAACAGACAGTACAGACCGTAGCAGTACCACAGCCACAACCCATTGCCGCAACACAACATGCAACGCAACAGATGTACCAGTATGCACAAACAGATTATCCCGATTATCAGCGATACACATGAAACAGCCTAGAGAGGGAAGTTGGCTTGCCTCTTATTGAGGTTCCTGTAGATCAAGAGGGTCCTTATGTACATAGCCAAGTATTAGGGAAAGATAGAAAGTTTTTGATTGATACAGGGGCAAGCAGAACAACGATAAGTCATGAAGAGGTTCCAGGGGCACCCCTCTCAGGCTCCCAGAATGTTTCCCTTGGATTTTCAGGCAAACCTATTGTTAATGAAGTATCAAAACCAGTACCTCTTTTAGTTGGTCCGTTGTCTCGCACTACAGATTTGTTATTAACGAAATCATGTCCAGAAAACTTGTTAGGTATCAAGACACTGAAAGCTCTAGGAGCTGTGATTTGCTGTTCTCCGGAAGGAGTAAGATTGTTCTTACGTGACTTTAAGGGTCACTATGTGTTGAGAGATATTGATCCCAGATTACAGAATGTTCCTGCACATTTATGGGCACAAGGCCCCACTGATGTAGGTTGTATGCACATTACACCATATCGAGTCACACTCAGGCCAGGAGTAGTCTTACCACGAATCCGACAATACAAGTTACCTCCAGATGCTGTAGCGGCTTTACTGAAAATCATTGACGAGCTCATTGCACAAGGAGTGGTTGTAGAAACCGACTCGAATCTATGTAACACCCCCATCATTCCAATTCTTAAACGTACTGATCCAAATGCACCCCCAGTTTATCGATTAGTTATCGATTTGCGCGAATTGAATAAATGCATCGTACCACAGTACCCTGTGGTCCCAGATATCTCGTCTCTATTGACTGCCATTGATTCCGAGGCAACGTTCTTTACTGTAATTGATCTGAAGAACGCCTTCTTTAGTGTCCCAATTGATCCAGAAAGCCAATATCTTTTCGGATTCTGTTTAAATGGTCGAAGCTTCAAATTTGCACGCGCACCTCAAGGATTCACAGAAAGCCCCAGCATCTATAGCCAAGCACTGAAAAGACAACTAGACAGTATACACATGCCTGACAACACTGCCCTGTTACAGTATGTCGATGATCTACTGATCACCGCCCGCAGCGAATCTGAATGTGAGCAAGCGTCACTGACGGTTTTGCATTTCCTGGCTGACAAGGGACACAAGGTGTCCCCTTCGAAGCTGCAATTCTGTGTTCAGCAAGTGGTGTACCTTGGGCACTTGCTGTACAAAGGGGGGAGACAGCTAACACCTGACCGCATTCAGTTAATTGTAAACATGTCACAGCCCAAGACACAAAAGGAGGTACGAGCCTTTATAGGCCTCACTTCTTACTGTAGACAATGGATCCCTCAGTATGCATTTCTAGCCAAACCACTCATACAGTTGACAACCCAGGAGGCAGCGACATCGACTGCCCTCCCTTGGACTCAGGAACATACACAAGCTTTTGACGACTTAAAGAAAGCCTTATGTCAAGCACCAGTTTTAGCGACACCATGTTACAGCAAGCCTTTTACACTTTTTGTCACACAACGTGAAGGTACCGCATTGTCAGTACTCACTCAGGATCAAGCAGGTTCACACAAACCGTGTGCTTATTTTTCTAGTACATTGGATCCAGTAGCCCAGGCTCTGCCTGCGTGCTTGAAATCTGTAGCAGCAACAGCTCTAGCAATCAGACAAAGTGATTCCATAGTGTTAGGACATCAATTGACAGTACAAGTTCCACACTCCGTGGAAGTTCTTTTAAAACCAAACACAGACCCAGCACTTGACTATAGCAAGACTGACAGGTTATGAATTGACATTGTTTCAGCCACACATAGAAATCAGACGTTGCAACACATTGAACCCTGCTACACTTCTGCCATTAAGTGAGACAGACCCATTGGCACATGATTGTATTGAAGTCATTACCATTACGACGAAACCCAGACAAGACTTGACAGACACCGCATTACCAGACCCAGACCTGACACTTTATGTGGATGGTTCATGCATGAGAACAAGTACAGGAGAATTAGTGGCCGCCTACGCAGTCACGACAGAAACTGAAGTCATAGAAACAAATTGTATAGACACCTTGTCAGCTCAAGCAGCAGAGCTCATCGCTCTGACTCAAGCCTGTATTCAAGCAAAGAACAAGAGAGTTAACATATACACAGATTCAGGTTACGCATTCGGAGTCGTACACGACTTCGGTGTCCTGTGGCGAGAGAGAGGTTTTTTGACCTCTCACGGAGCAAGAATTCAACACGGTCCCCTCATTCAAACTTTGTTAGATGCCATACATCTGCCTACAGCGATATCCATCATGAAGTGCAAAGCACATACAAAAGTCACAGATACAATTTCCCAGGGTAACGACCTGGCAGACCGAACAGCAAAGCATACAGCCCAGACTCAGACTCACGCAACTGATCTGACAAAGACAATAGTCCAGACACCGACACATTGCATGACAGTTAAGGATCCCGCCCTAGATGTAATTGATATACAGACACATGCTACACCAGACGAAATCAAGAAATGGATTGAACTAGGAGGGGTCCAGACAGAACAGGGATGGATGACGAAGGGAAAATCTACATGGTTTCTCCCTGACTCTATGGTCCAAGTAATCATTAATACAGTACACAGTCCTGCACATTTAGGAGAAAAAGCCATGTTAGACAGTATTCAAAACCTCTGGTTCAATAAACATTTACGAGCAGCAGCCAAACAGAAAGTGCGTACTTGCATGATCTGTTGTCAGTTCAACCCAGGTAAAAGCATTCCCGTAGAGCAAGGTGGATTTCATCCTCCCGATCACCCTTTTGAAGTCCTCCAGATGGATTATATCCAGATGGAACGTTGTCGAGTATTCAAATATGTCCTCGTAGTTGTATGTGCACTCTCCCGTTGGACAGAAGCATATCCAGTCCCAGATTACACTGCTCCGACCACTGCCAAGCATCTGGTTCGTGAATTCTTCCCCAGATATGGTTTGCCCCGCATCGTATACTCCGATAACGGTCAGCCATTCTCGTCCGAGCTTATGAAGCAGGTATCTCTCCTGCTCGGCTATCAATGGAAGTTCCACTGTGTCCGACATCCCGAGGCAGCAGGCCTCGTGGAACGTCATAATCAGACTCTGAAAATTCGTCTTGCCAAAATCTGTAGAGAGAAAGGTGTCGACTGGATAGTAGCTTTACCAGTTGCACTCTTTTACATGAGAATGGTCGCACACTCCAGAACAGGGCTATCCCCGTACGAGGTGGTCTTTGGTAGGCCACCGAATATGTGGGGGACGCCTCTGCCTCGCAAAATCACTGATGTTGACTGTAACATGCTGACAGATTACCTTGCTTCTTTGATGTCTGCACTACAATCATGTCGTTCACAGGTTGCTGCAGCCTTTCCCGACAACACCGAGGTGAAGCCGCATGAAGTTGTTCCGGGGGACCTCGTCTTCGTAAGGAACTTTGACAGGAGAAGTCCGCTGGAGCCCCGTTGGCAAGCACCGAAGCTAGTACTTTTAACCACAAGGACAGCGATTAAAGTCGAGGGCCGCAAGGGCTGGCTTCACTCGAGTCATATCAAAAAATACCATGGACTACCGCCAGATCTAAACTCCCAGCCCTGCCCTCCTCCACAGACTGACTCAAAACTCCCCCTGGTCGAGAAAACTTCTTCTCAAGAATATAAATTAAAATTGAGGTCTAGTAAGTCAGACAGTTTAATTGTTTAAGTCCTCCCCTAGGTGAATCGGTTAGACGAGTTTCTGACATGTATCCCCTAGACCCCAACAGAGAGATAGACAGAAACAGCTCAAGAAACGTGAATATTGTAAATCACTGCGCAGTCACTGTATTGTGACACTATTGATTATGTTTTTTCTGAGTCTTCTGATTATTGCTGCAAGTGTACTGTTACATATATATTACCCTATTTTCAAGCGTGCACATTCTTCCTTCAATGTCACTGCCGAGCACTCTTTCAGTGAACTGCCCCCGCATGAGTTATCTTACCAACTTGCGCTGCGCAACAACACATTCATTAGTATGTTACATCATTCCCATCAGACCAGCAATGCTACCAATTGTTGGATATGTGGCCGACTCCCTCCCTATAAGAAATACAAGGGAGTTCTGCCCCTCTTCCCGTACCCGTTCACACACAATGGTTCCTGTGGTGCATGGTTTAGTTTAATTAATTCCTTAGATTCTGATTCCGTAGTTTACCAGGGCAACTGGGTATGGGGAAATCTGAACACAGTTCTGCATAAAGTATGTTTCCCTGACAAGGAGGGTCTTCCCAAAAGGACAGGGACTGATCTAGAAAATGAAGTATATGGATTAGGTAACTTTACACTTAACCTCATGATTCTGAGTGTTGAATCCGAAACCGAACCAGTCTTGCCTGCTATGTCCGTACTACCAGTCAAGGGTGAATTATGTGTCAGAAAGAATGGTTCAGTACACCTGGGTCATAGTAAATGTACTACTGTGATCGAATTCAGTGATAAGGGCAAGTCTACGTTTAAAGCTTCCCGTCATTCCTACTTCATTTGTGGTCATACCGCATATATACGCTTACCTCTAGATTGGGATGGCACCTGTTACATTGCATTCCTTCTGCCACCCGTTTTCCTAGCCCCTCCTGATTATCATAGGGACACCCATCTAGTACACAATAGACCACAGAGAGATCTCTCGATTGTCGACTACACTGAAACGGCATGGGAACAATACACAGACTACAATAAAGGTTTCTTTCCCTACTTAGGTGCTGTCTTTAATAGTAAACTGATACGAAAATTAACCAGAACCCTCGAAGCAGTAGTGAATGAAACTACTTCCGCCCTAGGTAACTTAACGGAGGAGCAGTCTGCTATGCGGATTGTTGTTCTTCAAAATCGTCTTGTCCTTGACGTCATCCTGGCCGATAGGGGCGGAGCTTGTAGAGTCATCGGATCGAGCTGCTGTGTTTTCATTCCAGAAAACGCGCCATCAGTATATAGAGCCATAACTCGTCTTCACAAGATTGCAAGTCAGATACACCAGAATCCAGGCACCTGGACTTGGTCCGGTTGGTTCTGGAGCGTGTTGTCAGCCTGGGGATGGAAGGTCCTATCCTTCCTAGGTATTGCCCTTCTCATAGTATTCAGTTGTTGCCTATGTCTGCAATGTGGGCGAGCGATTTGCGGCTTGTGCGCCACATCATGTATTCCTCATTCAAGTCCACATTCAAAACACCGTAAGAAGAAAGAAGAGCAAATGATGTTACATGAACAGATTGATAGATTAATGAGGATTGATATATCATGAAGGGTCCGTAGGGGACAAGGAGGGAATGAGGTAATATGAATTTTATGGTCAATTGTGTCCCCTATCGTAGACCCCAACGGCTCCATGTACGTGCTTCTAGTACATGTATGTTCCCTCCACAACCAGCTATGAAGACGCAAATACATTTGCGTCCAACGTTAACATGTCCTCTTTCAGATCCACCATGAATGGGTCGGATATTCGGTTCCTAAGTGTGCCTTGCCAACGTCTTTACATGGTGCACTTTCATGTTTTACTAGCTCTGGTGAGCTAGGCCCTGATTCCTGCCATCGAGCCCTTTCTGCCTTCTGTTTCTGAAAACTACAGTCTGCTGCTTCCTGACCTCTGCCTTACTCCCTGTGCGGCGAGCGGTGCCTGGCTCGGCCTGCCTGCCTGCCAAGACTGTATTCAGCCTTCAAGTTATCTGCTCCGCTCCTCGAAAATACATTCCTGTCTAGTAGTTTAGGAAAACATCCTTCCCAGCTGCAGAGCAAAGGGCCCGGCCTTTCTGTTTCCATGCAAGTAATTCATAGCTCCTGTTACCATGGTAGGCCCATGGCCCCCTTGCTTTACACGTAGACACGTAGTCGCATATGCACGCACTAGCAGTCAGTATAGAATAGCCTCTGCCCGAGAGACCTTTCCTTCTAGATAGTACAGTTCCTTAAACACAAGATATTAGATATGATTTGGGATTAGGTTGTTCTGACACCCCAGACTTCTGTCTCCTCATGTAGGGCTAAATGTCAAGTCCCCTTCACCCTCCAGTTCCACGTCAATCACACGTCATGCTGCTGCGCGCGCATCTCTGCCATGTATTTCTGCTGACACTGCAGGATTCGTCTATGGATCCACCCACCTGTGACACGTTTCAAGTGACGTTATCTAGCACACACCTCCGTGCACGCCCTCATGCACGCCTTCTGTTACGTACATGTGTTCTTATCTCGTTTCTCTCAGCTGTTACGCCTTCTGCATCAATCTCTACTGTAATGCATTGACTATATATATGATGTTCTGTTAATAAATCATTGTACATGTCCATGTCCATTCCCTTCCTGAACCCTTGTGGTGATGGAACATGATACCTGGTTCGAACCAATTCCTTTTTAAGGAATAAAACCTTCATAAAACTCAGATGCCACGGACTCTGCCTCTTATTTTTGACTGAGTTATTCTTATTGAACTTTACCGCATAAATTAAGTATAGGTAATTTAAATTTACCACAACATGAAGACCTATTCCCAAAAAACAATAAAACTACTGTTGGAGATTTACACCTCCGCTGAAGTGCACTTTTCAGCTTTTTGTCTTGTTGCTATTCACAAATATTCCCAGAACCACATCTGAAAAGCAGCGCCAGGCGTACTTTTGGGAATGTCAGGTGACTTTTGTTAAAAGGGTCCTATTCCCTATGTCCCTGATTATGATTACCACTGAAATTACCTCATATTTCACCATATTAATTCACCACTAATCCTTTATAGCATTCCGGAATAGCGTGCGTCAACAAGCGATAAATAAATACAAACCTTTGTCCTCCTTGATCCTTCTGCTATCATTTCATATCCAAATAAATGACTAACCTATCCACCACATAAAATGTACTTGCATGTTTCACTATACTAATTCAACACTAATCCTCTATGGGTCCCGGAGTAGCGTTCTATCTGCCGAAAAAGCACTTTGACGCCTCGTCAGGGGTAGTAAGCGCTATATAAATGCAATTACAATACAATTATTTATCGCACATGATAAATAACAAAACAACAAGGTACGTTATTTATTGTGTGCAGTAAATACCACCTATTGTGAGTTTGTGGGGAATAACATGCAGATTTTGCATACCAAAATCCTCATGGTATGGTAAATACCGTACAATTTTCCCCATTCGCATTTTGGCAGGTTTGAGGAGTTACGCAATACCTTTCCAAAGTGCTAAAGGTACATACAGTGTGCAACCCCAAACTTTCAAGGGTATCCACCCCAGGGAACACCCACTTCTCATCCTTTGAGTGATATTTATGAATGCAGATTTCTCCTTACCTGTGGTGTAGAGATTTGCACTCATAACAGTATTTACGGCTGCCAGAACTCCCTTTGTGATTTCATGGCAAGTGCAAAAAAGGTTACATTTACGACTAAATTTAAGGTTGTGTACTGGCTCTATGGGTGTTTTTCTGACACTTTGTGACTCAGCAGGATAATTTAGTTTGACCTTGCCACTTCTCTATTAGAGATTCCTTAAATGCTATTCTTGAAACATTTAAAAATTGCGAATTCGCAATTTTGGGCCGTTATTTACCGGGAGGTCAAACCTCGTGGTAAATAGCGAAAACGTAGAAAAATGCTTTTAAAAGCATTTTTCTAAGTTGCATGTTACACACACACATGTCCTTTGGACATGTGTGTGCGCAACACCTGTTGAAATGTGCATTTAAGGGGTGCTACAGGGTGTCCTTTGGACACCCCAGGCACCCTTCAAATCGCTATCTTATTTGCGATTAGCAAATTGCTAATCGCAAATAAGGAATGCTCCCCATTCATTCCTATGGGCCTTTTGGGCCCATAGGAATGAATGGAGAGTTATTCCTTATTTGCGATTAGATATTTGCTAATCGCAAATAAGGAATGTGTAGGAATCGCATTTAATTTTGCGATTCCTACATGAATCCCGTTTTGCGAGTCTGTAATAGCGATTCCTTATGAATCGCTATTAAAGACTCGCAAAACGGGTCTTTGATGAATCAGGCTGTATAGGCCTGTCTTTAAGGTGCTATTGTTCGCAAGCATCCTTATTGCATTGCTGTGTTTGCGTGTTTTGCGACATTAAAGCCAGGCATGTGGTCTCCACCAGTGCTTGTTTTCTGATAGTCCTAAAGAAGCACTCCTACAGCAGCTGCACACCACTCCTGTCTGTATGTGAAGCTATTTAATAAACACGAGTTTCTGCTTTTTTCTAGAACTTTTTAAACTATAACTCAGAGTGAATGCTCTTCTTCGACTTGGCACAGGTACTAAAACTTCCTTTAACTTCAGTATCTTGTCCTAACACGTGCCTTTTCACTCTCATGTGCAGCTGGAAACGGCCGCGCGCTCTTTACACCTTTATCCTCCTAAAACATTAAACCCGGCTCCCTAAGTCCCCTTTAATCGCGGTGTTGCAGGTGTAATTGGGGGGTTGCAAGGAAATAAAGGAGGCGCTTGTCGCCATGAATGAACATAAGTCCTTTGCTGCTTCTCCAGCTGCTTCTCTCCCCCCTTTTTTGGGAAATTGCAGGTTTTAGATTTCCAAGCCGGCGGCCATGCTTGCCTCCAGCACCTCCATGAAAGGTTCAGGTCTGGCCCTGAGCACCTTTTCTTAACTGTCCCAATATGTCTCCTCCCTGTCCTGGGAAACTCCCGGTTTCAAGTACAAGCCCTCAGGCTTTTTGACAGCAGCTGCTCATGGAAAGAATCCCGCACTGTTGCCTATCAATGCCACGTGACCCCAGAGCTGTCCCCATAAATTCTCGCGAGGATGCCTTCCTCTTCCGGCTTCACCCGCAGGGTCTGGGGCTGCATTAGTTCACGTTCAAGTGTGTGTAAACACCTGGAGCCCAACTCTAGGCTCACCAAGTTTTTACGCACATTCTTTGTGACTTACTCCTGTAATTACTCCTGAATTTCAAAGTCTGATACACAAAGTATTTTCTGTAAGTAGGTCTTGTGGTGTTGCGCTCTAGTCTACGAGCGTGAACGCGATGACGCGTCACGCTGTAGACGAGAGCGGAACCGGCGCGCATGCGCACGAGAGAGAAAAGAAGAGCGCGAAACGCTCGGTGGGCAGTTAGCGACCGGAGCCTTACTGAGACAGACGCTCGGCGCTCTATGTATACGCAGCATTTATTCTTTATGGAATAAACCTCCTTCCAAATATACAGAGGCTCTGAGTACTGTGTGGGGGCGTAAGGAAGTACATTATATTGGCGACGAGGGTGGGATACACCCATCGTCCAGGCACAGTCTACCGGGCACTGATCTAAGAACCAGCACATCTACAGGCCCTGAGTACAGAGCAGCAAAGCAGCAAGAAGCAGAAGCATAGAGCGTGGCAGCAGCGCAACCTCACCACTCGGCAGGAGACACACCACAAGCAAGGCTCAGGTCAGTGCTGTCCCAGGGACAAGGAGCTTATAACCCAGCACGCTGGCAACCAAAGGCACCATCCTAAAGCCAGAGGAGGGGGTACAAGCCACCAACCCCACGCAAGGTATAGGGGATAACACTCCAGGCAGTCCCAGAAGTCAAGGAGACACTGCAGAGAGAGCAGGAGCGTCCAGTGTGCCCAACAACCCCAGAGCCCAAGCAGAAGCTCCCAGGGGCGAAGCCAAGATGGCAAACCAGTCCTCAGCCCTGATGGCCCCCATCCCATTCCTACCCAGACCAGGGGAACCCCAGATGAAATGGGAGGATTGGAGGGAGTACTTCAGGAACTACATAGAAGCACTAGAGGATGAAAATGGAGAAGCATACACCCCAGCAAGGAAAAAGAGATTATTGCTCCACAACCTAGGCCCTGAAGGGGTAAGGGTGTTCGCAAACATCGTGCCCAAGGAACGGGGTGCAACAGAGACAGATGTCTTCAAAAATGCACTAGAAGACCTGGACAGCCACTACCGCCCGGCAGTGTGTGTTTTCATAGACCGTTACAATTTCCAGCAAAGGAAGCAAGAAGCTGGTGAATCCATAGATGACTACGTGGCCGCACTGCGACGCCTAGCCATCACGTGCCAATATGGAGCACTGCAGGACGAGTACATAAAAGACCAGATAGTTATGCACACCACCAACAGATCGGTCCAGGACAAACTATGGGCACAGAATGAAACATCACTCAAGGAGGTCATAGCCATGGTGAAAAAGGCGGAGATGTCGAAACGCTGTGCAGATGCGGCCAAACGAGAAAGCACTCAGAAGCAAATGGTTAACAAGATCGACGAGGCCTCAACCGCCAACAAACAAAAAGGTTCATATGGAGAACAGAGGCGGGAAACAAAATGGACTGGGAAACAAACGGGGCGCCCTGCTGCAGAAAGCAAATTCTCATGTTATAGATGCGGCAGCGCAGCGCACTCAGCTCAGGACAAACGTTGTCCAGCGTTTCGCGCCAGATGCGCGTTCTGCGGCCTGGTCGGCCATTTTGAAAAAGTATGCCGCAAGAAGGGAAAGAAGTCCACGGTCAAGTGCGTGGAATCAGCGACGTCTGAAATCAGCGAGGAAGACGATCAGGAGGAAGGCGAAATGGTACTGTGTATAGAGGATCAAGTACTGGATGTGGCAGGTAAACGCAGGGATAAGCCTCGCACGGACATGCTTATCGGAGGAGTGAAAGTACATGTAGCAGTTGACTCAGGTTCCCCTTGGACGATTGTGCAAAGATCCATATGGGATGAAGATTTCGCACCCGTGGTAGGGCCTGATCTGCGGCCACCGGACATCCGTGCAATCTCATACACCGAGAACGCCATTCCCATGGTGGGCTGTCAAGACTTCAAGTTCGAGTTCAGAGGGAGATCAGCCACCTGCACATTGTACGTAGCAGAGAAGGGTCCTTCGGTACTCGGATGGAGAGATGCAGGAGACCTAGGAATTGTACTGAATCCTGGGGGAAAAGAACAAATCCTATTGACGGACGAATGGCCCATCACCAACGGAGAAGAATGGAAATCAGCCTACCCCAAAATGTTCGGAGGAACAGTAGGGAAACTGGACAAATTTGTTCACAAGATAGTACTCAAGGAGGGGGCAATACCAGTGACTCACAAAGTCAGGAACATCCTGATATCCACCAGCGAAGCAGTGCAACAGGAACTTCAGAGACTGGAAAAACAAGGCATCATAGAACCTGTGGACAGTTCGGAGTGGTTGTCCCCCCTAGTTGTAGCCAAGAAACCCAATGGGAAGGTTCGTCTCTGCGTGGACCTCCGCGAACTCAACAAATGCCTCATCGTTGAGAAGTTTCCCCTGCCTAGAATCGAGGAGATGCTTGCGAGAACCAAAGGTATCAACCATTTCTCCACCATTGATCTCACGTCAGCGTACCACCAAATCGACCTGCATCCGACAAGTAGAAAGTACACCTCCTTCATCACACCCTTCGGGTGTTATCAATTCCGCCGCATGCCCTTTGGTCTAGCATCAGCAGCGGCGGTCTTTCAAAAGTTGATGCATCGGTTGTTCAAGGACATCCCAGGACTACAGTATTTCCAGGATGACATACTGGTAATGGGTTCCACCAAGGGAGATCATGACAGCAAGCTAACCAGAGTCCTGGAAGTGTTACAAGACAAAGGCCTAACGGCAGAATGGAGCAAATGCAAAATAGGGATGCCCTCAGTCACGTACCTGGGACACGAGATCGGTACACATGGTATATCTCCAAAGGAACAGAACGTGAGCGCTATCAAAGAAGCCAAGGCCCCGAGTACCAAGGAAGAGGTACGGTCATTCCTTGGAATGGCCGAGTACTATAGTAAATTTGTGAGACACTTTGCCACCAAAACATACAGGATGCGACAGCTCATCAGAGACAAGGCGAAGTTTGAGTGGGACAAGGAAGCACAAAGCGAGTTTGAAACAGTAAAGAACTGCATCAGTGAAGCGGTCCCCTTGCAAGGTTACGTCCCCTCAGGCAACACCATCTTGACGACAGATGCAAGCGACAAAGGCTTAGGGGCAGTGTTAGCACAGGAGAGGGAGAATGGATCTATAGAAACCATCAGTTTCGCTTCACGAGCTCTCTCCCCGACGGAACAAAGATACAGCATCATTGAAAAAGAGATGTTGGCGGTCACCTGGGCAATGGGCAAGTTCCGACAGTTCATCTGGGGCACCAGGTTCAAGCTCCAAACGGATCACAAACCCCTGGTCAAAGTCCTGACGTCTTCTGGTCACGCCACCGCGACCCCACGCATAGCAAAAATGACACTCAAGCTATTGGACTACACGTATGATGTCGAATACCTACCAGGAACTCAGAACAGGGTAGCTGATTACCTCAGCAGGGCATCGGCCATGGAGGAGGCTCCGGAGAGTGCTCCGGACAAAGAGGAGATGGTAGCAAGCATGGAAGACAATGAAATGACTATTAGCGCACAAGAATGGGCAGCAGCCTACGAACAAGTTGCGGAGAAATCGGAAGTTAAACAACACCTCACTTCAGGATGGCCGGACAAAAGGAGGCTCACAGTGGGAGTACGGAAGTTCTACGAAATGAGAGAAGAGCTGTCCCTGAGTGATTCAGGGATCTTTCTATACAGAGGAGAAAGAGTAGTCCCACCTGAATCCCTGATACCTAAGTTATTGAAACAACTGCATGAAGGACATTTTGGCATTGTAAAGACCAAAGCGCGAGTAAAGCTAATGTATTGGTGGCCCGGAATGGATGTCCAAATAGAAAGGCAAGTCAGAGAGTGTGAACAATGCCAAGGAGCGGACAAAATTCTCCGACCTCTCAGACCAGCGTTAGGAAAGTTCGAGAACCCGCAAAACCCTTGGGAAAACCTAGCTATTGACCTACTTGGACCCGTGCTTGACAATAGAGGAGTAAACAAATTCCTGTGCGTAGTCGTGGACAAATATTCGAAATGGCCGGAAGTCGATATACAAGAATCTATGGACACTGAAACGGTGCTGAAGTTCTTGACGTCTTTGTTCTTAAGGGAAGGAATACCCAAAACAATACTTAGTGACAACGGACCACAATTTATCTCAGACAAATGGGCACGATTCATGAAGAGAAATGGGATTGAGTCGAAACACACGGCCATCTACCACCCGGCGTGTAACGGCCAAGTGGAGCGGTTCAACCGCGTGCTAATGGGCTCCATACAGGCGGCCATCTCGCAGGGAAAAGACTGGGAAACCGAAGTACAGAGCATGCTTTGGGCGCACAGGATCACCCCCACGGTGGTGGGGTACAGCCCCTTACAAGTGTTAAGAGGCCGACTCCCGTTCACCAGGGACAACGTGGTGTGGAGAGAAAAGACCATAACCAGCAAGTGGTCACCGGCGGTGGTCCAGCACAACCTAGAGAAGGCCCAAAGGATATATGCAGCCCATTACGACAGACGACGCAACACTAAGGAAACAGAGCTAGAAGAAGGAGAATGGGTCAGGGTCAAGCTTCCCACACTGCAAAAGAAAGGAGAGAGCAAGTATAGCCAACCCTTACAAGTCAAAGAAGTGCGGGGCAGAGCTGCTCTCCTCAGCGACGGCAAGGTGTGGTCCCAAGACCGCATGGCACGAGTCAACAAGATTGTAGCGTGGCCCAAGTCAGAGGAGGAGGAGATACCCATTGGGGCCGAAGAAGACATGCCCCCCAAAAGGGAAAGCATGAGTGAACTCTCTGAAGACGGAGGAGAAGATGGAGAAGGAGAAACACAAACCACAGAGTAAACAAGCAGAGACTACACCCCTGCCAGTGAGGAGCAGAGAGAGGACCAGAGAGACAGAGAGAGGTTTCGTGGAGAGAGAGAAGCCGAAGAGAGCATGCCGGTAAGGTGCACCCGCATGGGCCGAACAGTCACTTTGCCTTCAAGATATAGAGACTTTGATATGAGTGGACATTAGAGAATGGACTGGGAGTGTATTCCTCTTATATATAAAAAGGGGGAGATATGTGGTGTTGCGCTCTAGTCTACGAGCGTGAACGCGATGACGCGCCACGCTGTAGACGAGAGCGGAACCGGCGCGCATGCGCACGAGAGAGAAAAGAAGAGCGCGAAACGCTCGGTGGGCAGTTAGCGACCGGAGCCTTACTGAGACAGACGCTCGGCGCTCTATGTATACGCAGCATTTATTCTTTATGGAATAAACCTCCTTCCAAATATACAGAGGCTCTGAGTACTGTGTGGGGGCGTAAGGAAGTACATTATAGGTCTGACTTCAGATTTAGATGTTAGCTATTCAGGAACTTCCAGGAATTACACAAGTTACTTTCAGCAAAAAGACATTTTGTGAACCGGAGCCTGTGTAAGCATGTCCTGCAAAAGAAGGAGTAAATCAAATCTAATGGCATCATTACAATGAATGCGGTTAAACCGGATCCACATACTGCGCATAGAATTACCAGTACCGCAGCGTATGGTAGTTAAAGGATGCAGTATTACCACAGTCTTCCAAAATATAAAATACCCATAGGAACTAGTGTTTACGCACCAATTTCAGTACATAGTTTCAGCCGTACTGGGCACTTTTCCTCACAAACACTTCACCAGGGTTTTGCTTATGAAATGTGAATGAGGAAAAATAATCTCATAAGTGTGCTCCTGCAAAACTCGAGATCTTGAATAGTCCAGCAACTCCCCTTTCTGGACTACTTTGGAGATTTACTCTGACTTAATGCAGGGGGTTGGGGGGTACGTTTGGAGCAGGGTACACCTCCACACAGAAAATGCTTTATGTAAGAGGCCTGGAAATACAGGAGTCATTCACACCTAAGACCAGAGTAAAGCACAACTACTCGTAGAAAAAGTTGTTTGAATCTGTTTTGTGTGTGCAGGAAACTGATATGCAGGTGGAAAATCCCTTTTTAGGTTTTGCCTAAACAGCACTGGTACTGTCTCTGCAAGACTTGTGGTTTACTTACAGCCCCCCAAAGCTTACCATTTGTTAGCTTCAGGGTCACTCACATTTCCTGGCATACAGGCATCATATCCTCCCCTGGAGCATGGACCAATTACTTGTGTCCATCCACTGCTCCCATGTATGGAGTTACTTTTTTTCTTTGAGTGCTTGTGTTTTCAGTTTGTCTCCAATATACCTGTCCATGGAGCTTATATTCCCCCCCAACCGTTCCCCTTCCATGTTGCTTCTTTTCCCTCCCACCCCTACCTTGTACTCTTCAGCACTGTACTCTATGCCACTCCACTCTACTCTGCACCAGTCTACTGTACATCACTGCACTCTACAACACTCTACTCCACTCTACCTACTGCACTCTACGCCAGTGGTTCTTAAGCTTTGGACTTCTGTGTACCCCCAGTGAATCATTACTGGAATCCGGGTTGCTCCACTGAGTCAATATTGGAAGCAGAAGACCCCCAAGTCCTAAGCAATTTATATTTGAACTTCAAAATAATGCACAAACATACAAAACAAAGCATACGCCAAAAATTGATCAAATATTGAAATCTTTGTGTCATGTACAATCCAATATAGAAAAAAAAGTGTTCAATATTTTAAAAATGCTTCTTTACGTGTATTACTTTTTAAAATTTCAATGTATTAAATGTAATATTACTTGCTTTTATAAAACAGTCACCGACCCCTTACGCAGGTCTTGGGTTCCACGGACCACAAGATAAGAACCACTGCTCTACACCACTCTACTCTTCTCTACACTACTCTACGCCACTCAGCACCACTCTACTCCATTGCACTTTACTCTACTGCACTAAATGCCATTGCACTTTACTCTACTCTACAGCACTCTACTCTACTCCATTGCACTGTATGTCACCGCACTCTACTCTACTCTGCACCACTGTACTCTATTCCACTGCCCTCTCACCACTGCCCTCTGCTCTACGCCACTGCACTCTGTGCTACTGCACTCTACACCACTGCCCTTTATGTCACTGCACTCTACACCACTCTACTGTGCACCACTGCAGTCTACACCACTGCACTCTACTCTACTCTGCAACACTGCACTATACAGAACTGCACTCTCCCCACTGCACACTATGCCACTGTTATCTACTCTTCACCACTAGACTCTATGCCACTACGCTCTACACCACTCTACTCTACTCTGCAACAATCTACTCTATGGCACTGCACTCTATGCCACTTCCCTCTATGCCACTGCACTCAACATTAGCCCACTCTACTCTGCACCACTCTATGCCACTGCACTCAATGTATGCCACTGCAACACTGCAATTTATGCCACATCATTCTAATCTAGATCACTGCACTGTACGCCACTGCACTCTACATCAGCGATTCTAAACCTTGTTACTTATGTGGGACCTCAATTAATCATTACAGGAATTCAGGGACCCCCACTGAGTCCTTATTGGAAGCTAGGGACACCTGATCTAAGCAATTTCTATGATTTGATCTTCGAAATAATGCACAAACATACAAAAACCAGTATACACCAAACAAATGCTCACATATTAAAATATGTGTTTAATCTACAATCAAATATAGAAAAACATTTTTTCAATATGCCAACTTTACATGTGTATACTTTTTTTATTTCAATGCATTACATTACTGTACTCTATACTACTTCACCCTATGCCACTACACTTAACACGACACCCCTCTACAGTGCACCACTCTATGCCACTGAACTCTAGTATGGCAAAGCAATCTACACCACACCATTCTACCCTAGACCACTGCACACTATGCCAGTGGTTCTGAACCTTTCGACTTATTTGGACCCTCAATGAATCATTACATGCCCCCCCCCCCCCACCCACCCCTCCCAGCCAGGATGCAGCACAGAAGTTTGGAAGCTCACCTTCACAGATCACCTTGTGCTTGGAACACCGGTCTCCAAGCCCAGGCTAAGCTTGGCAGGGAGCCATCCAACACAGCGCGTTGTTTTTGCTTTGCTTTGGGTGGCCACAGTACACCATTCATTCAGATGATACAGTTCAATGAGACAGTTCATAGGATAAGGTGTGCAGACTCATATCAGGCAAAGGTCCCCGCTGAGCCCTACTCTTCATCTCGCAGGAGCTTTAAATAAGCTGCAGGAATATGCTGTGGGTCAGAAGGTGGATTAATAATGCAGGAAGGGGGAACCCTTACTAACTTAATAAACACACCCTGGAGAGCTCTGATCTCAGGGAATCTCTGATCAATCCCTGGTAGCAATGGCACAAGCAGCTGGCAATAGTCAAGAGAAAAGAAATCTAATCACCAACAATTTTAAAGCCGAAAAACAGAAAAGAATTTTCAAACCAGCTTAGAAGAAGTATTGGCAAAGCCAATTGGTCTGGCTCATAACTGAAATGCTCTCTTCATTTATTATTTCTGAGTGTATGTAAATTTTATTAGCGATGTCTGAATGCATAAATGAGTGAACATTTGCATGTATGATGAAGATGGTGACAGTGAAGAATAATGGAGCTGAGCGCACGTAAAGGAAGCGTGATGGGACAGTGCAGGAGCAAATATATGAAGTGTGCAATGAAAGTAAACGAAAAAAACACTAGGGGCCGCATTACACCTGAGGCGCATTTTCCTTTTGTGCCGGGTGCACCTTTTAAAAATGCGGTGCGAAAGGGGGTGGTGATGTACGGAGCATTTGAATCAATCAAGCACTCACACCCAGTCAAAAGATCTGGGTTTAATCCATCACCGTTCTTTAGCCCACTCTGCCACCCCAGTTCAGACATGGCTATATGCAAATCAGTCTGACCCTGTGCCTCATGGGAACAGTCAAGCCCGAACTGCCAAGCCATGTCTTCCCTGGACCGGAAACAAGCTTCCGAGGACCGGTTTCTGGCATTCCATCCATCTTCAGCCTGGCTTGCTTGAATCCAGTGGCAAAGTGAGCAAGGGACTTACGTCTGAGCATACCCTGCCACACTTATGGTGGCCAAAAGCGGTACAAAAGGGGGTGGTGATGGACAGAGCATCTGAATCAATCAAACACTCACACCCAGTCAAAAGATCTGGGCTGAATCCATCACCGTTCTTTAGCCGACTCTGCCACCCCAGTTCAGACATGGCTATATGCAAATCAGTCTGACCCTGTGCCTCATGGGAACAGTCCAGCCCGAACTGCCAAGCCATGTCTTCCTGGACCGGACACAAGCTTCCAAAGACCGGTTTCTGCCATTCCAGCCGTCTTCAGCCCGGCTTGCTTGAATCCAGTGGCAAAGTGAGCAATGGACTCACGGCTGAGCATACCCTGCCACACTTATGGCGGCCAAAAGCGGTACAAAAGGGGGTGGTGATGGACGGAGCATCTGAATCAATCAAACACTCACACCCAGTCAAAAGATCTGGGTTTAATCCATCACCGTTCTTTAGCCCACTCTGCCACCCCAGTTCAGACATGGCTATATGCAAATCAGTCTGACCCTGTGCCTCATGGGAACAGTCCAGCCCGAACTGCCAAGCCATGTCTTCCCTGGACCGGAAACAAGCTTCCAAAGACCGGTTTCTGGCATTCCAGCCGTCTTCAGCCCAGCTTGCTTGAATCCAGTGGCAAAGTGAGCAAGGGACTCACGTCTGAGCATACCCTGCCACATTTATGGTGGCCAAAAGCGGTACAAAAGGGGGTGGTGATGGACAGAGCATCTGAATCAATCAAACACTCACACCCAGTCAAAAGATCTGGGTTTAATCCATCACCGTTCTTTGCCCACTCTACCACCCCAGTTCAGACATGGCTATATGCAAATCAGTCTGACCCTGTGCCTCATGGGAACAGTCCAGCTCGAACTGCCAAGCCATGTCTTCCCTGGACCGGAAACAAGCTTCCGAGGACCGGTTTCTGGCATCCCAGTCGTCTTCAGCCCTGCTTGCTTGAATCCAGTGGCAAAGTGAGCAAGGGACTCACGTCTGAGCATACCCTGCCACATTTATGGTGGCCAAAAGCGGTACAAAAGGGGGTGGTGATGGACAGAGCATCTGAATCAATCAAACACTCACACCCAGTCAAAAGATCTGGGTTTAATCCATCACCGTTCTTTGCCCACTCTACCACCCCAGTTCAGACATGGCTATATGCAAATCAGTCTGACCCTGTGCCTCATGGGAACAGTCCAGCTCGAACTGCCAAGCCATGTCTTCCCTGGACCGGAAACAAGCTTCCGAGGACCGGTTTCTGGCATTCCAGTCGTCTTCAGCCCTGCTTGCTTGAATCCAGTGGCAAAGTGAGCAAGGGACTCACGTCTGAGCATACCCTGCCACATTTATGGCAGCCAAAAGCGGTACAAAAGGGGGTGGTGATGGACAGAGCATCTGAATCAATCAAACACTCACACCCAGTCAAAAGATCTGGGTTTAATCCATCACCGTTCTTTAGCCCACTATGCCACCCCAGTTCAGACATGGCTATATGCAAATCAGTCTGACCCTGTGCCTCATGGGAACAGTCCAGCCCAAACTGCCAAGCCATGACTTCCCTGGACCGGAAACAAGCTTCCGAGGACCGGTTTCTGGCATTCCAGCCGCCTCCAGCCCGGCTTGCTTGAATCCAGTGGCAAAGTGAGCAAGGGACTCACGTCTGAGCATACCCTGCCACATTTATGGCAGCCAAAAGCGGTACAAAAGGGGGTGGTGATGGACAGAGCATCTGAATCAATCAAACACTCACACCCAGTCAAAAGATCTGGGTTTAATCCATCACCGTTCTTTAGCCCACTATGCCACCCCAGTTCAGACATGGCTATATGCAAATCAGTCTGACCCTGTGCCTCATGGGAACAGTCCAGCCCGAACTGCCAAGCCATGTCTTCCCTGGACCGGAAACAAGCTTCCGAGGATCGGTTTCTGGCATTTCAGTCGTCTTCAGCCCGCCTTGCTTGAATCCAGTGGCAAAGTGAGCAAGGGTCCCACGTCTGGGCATACCCTGGTAACCTAGGGAGAACTTAGCAAACACACCCCCAGTCACAGATCTGGGATAAACCATCGTTCTTTTGCTCATCATGTCACCCCCAGTTTGGACCCAGTCATATGCAAATCAGCCTTGACCCTTTTTTGTTGTACACATGCTTTTTGATGCTCATAAAAAATGTAAAACCAAGGATATTTTTGATTTATGTCAGGGTGCTTATTTTTTCAGATAAAATTTGTGATTGTTTTTGTACAGTAAGTATTGCTCATGTGCCTGATTAAGTATCCCATTAGTACTAACATGCCAATGGTGGATCCTCCTAACCAGTTATCCCCCTTAATAGTTGTGACACCCCTACTCACAGTAAACCTGTCTGCTGCAATCACCTCTGGAACCGCTGCAGGAGTCCTGGTGGATATTCATAAACAAGGCAGCTTTGCAAAGCCATCAAAGTGAAGAACAGGTAGCTATCTTTGGATTCTTCATGGCACAGCAGTGCTGCTGCTGTGGTGTAGTGCAGCTGTCCATTGGAATGTAATCATGGGCCGTGGGTACTGATTATGGGGGGCGGAGCTTGTGGAGTTGCACTACGCGGAATTACGTGGAGTTGCATAAAAACTCTGTGGAATTCTACAGAGTTCCGTGAGCGAGCGGAGTTGCTCCACTCGTCCACCCCTACTTTATGTACAGTGAAGAACAAACGTACAGATATACGCAAAAGTCAGAAGCATATGCTTAAATGTTACTTACGCATTACTATCTCTGCACCGTGGCTGCCACGTGACGTTACATTTCTCAGCCACGTGTCTCACACAGCTGAGTCGACTCTGGCATCAGGCAACAGTTGTTCCAGGACCCCATTCACAGCGCTCTTTGGGACCCTTCTGGAAATCTCCGAGCCCATATAATCCCGGAGCCTACTCACCTGGTGCTGTATACTGCGCCTGTATGGCAAGCGCCCTAACGTGCGCTTCTCTCCGCTGAGCCAGTCCCAATTATACAACATGCCCTGAAATCAAGGCCAAGTGACAAAACCTGGTATCTGCATAGCTGGAAAACTTGAAAACATTGTGACGGATGGTTTAACCAAATTATGTAAAAATAGTAATATTCGAAAATTCGATAACTGTGCTTGTCAGTAATGCAGCTGCGGTCCGTGCAGGTAACAGCGGTGGGGCTGAGTTGGGGAGAATTTCGAGGAACGATGTAAAGGGAAAATTAATTATTTATTTAATTTTCCTTCTGCATTGTCCCTTGAAATCCCCCCCAACGCGGCCTCACCACCCCACCGCTGTTACCTGCACGGACCTCGGCTGCAGTAATGCTCCCCCAACACCGTACCTCGCCCACTAATGTCAATAATGTCCTCTCCTTTCAGTTGGGAGACTCCTGATTTAATAAGCCAAAAATAGGTTTATTTTAGCTGCCTCAAGCCTGGAATCGCCTCAGTTTCAAAAGAAATGAGTGGGGAAAATCCATTCCCATAATTTTTCTCAAAACCTCCCACTTTCTTGTTCTAGTAGGCTGGCATGTACGTATCCACAACATGTTCACATTACACTTTCCTTCGCATGTGACCTGTTTTAGCAGTTAAATTCTGCAAGAGATCAGTTTCTTGCAGGAAGCTTTACAGGGGCGGCGCTTTGTAATATTGGTTTTACAGTTCCATCAGCCTGTTTTTCATATCTGTCTCGCTGCCAGCATATGCGTCCCGGGAGTTACGCCTCTTCTGAAGGGAAGAGATCCTAAACAGTGGGGGCTGATCCAGGGCCGGACTGGGCGTAGCGGGCACATGGCATTTCCCCGGGAGGCTGGAAGGGTGGAGGCCAGTTTTGCAGTGGTGGTGTCCAGTTTTGTTACTGAGGGCCGGTTTTGCAGGGGTACTGCAATATCAGCCCCCATCAGCAAAAGCAGCAGTGCTTCCCTCGTCCCCCCGGGGAGAAGGGGGGGGGGGCTGGTGCAACCAATTTACCTGGCTGATTTGGTTTCCCAGTCTGGCCCTGGGGGACAGCTCTGCCAACATGTGACCTCTGACCACATTTATTTCTGCAACAGTTTTTGGCTCTGGTGATCGGAGTACCATACATGCCAATAGACCTGATTCAGACACAAACAGACAGAAGACTCGCGATTTTGGAGGCCAAAATGCATTCATTTTAGCTGTCTCCCCCTGAAATTGCATATGTTTCAATAGAAGTCAATGGGGTGAAAACAAACATGCCCCACATTCCTCTTCTAAAATGTTGACATGTATGGAGATTTGCTTTACTATGATATATACAGGCTTCAGCAAGGCTAAGAACATACATTCCATTTATTAATTCTTCCCCAAGTAAAACAAGATTTAATTCTATAACACTTGCTAAAACAAGCATGCACAAGTGCGCATTTATGCATGGTTGCTTGCATAAGTATATTTACGCCAGCCTTATTGGCTTCGATGGTGCTTGGTCTTTGGAAACGTATGAGAAAGCAGATCACATTTATACCACTCATTCCATCTTAAAGATCCTGGGTCAAACATATAAAGGGGGCACTGGGAGATCTAAGTTATGACTCGGGGCAGATTTGCTAACATTTTAAACTGGTTTTCTGTATCAAAAGGTGATGCACGTTGGCAAAAACATTCTTTACTTTTCAGCACAAAACTGTATTTGCACTGCAAAGTAGGCCTAAAGTAACACAAAGAAGCACTGGGGCTGCTTTACATTGCTCAAGCGTGCAGCGAAGACATATGAATCCTTCGGCTCGTTTCTTTAGAACAGGGGTCTCCAACAGTAGCTCGTGAGCTACTGTAGCTCTTGAGCTAACTCTCAGTAGCTCACCTTTGTGCAGCCCAGCTTATTTAATTAGAATGATTTTGCTTGCTAGAATTAATATACATATAAAGACATTGAAATTATACTGCACTAATAATATTAGTAGCTGTTAATGTGTTTTATTGAACATAAGTAGCTCTCAGTACAGAAAAGGTTGGAGACACCTGCTTTAGAATGTCATTACGTGTGAATCCTTCAGTTCGTTTCTTTAGAATGCCATTCTAAAGAAACGAAACGAAGGATTCACACGTCTTCGCTGCACGTTCGAGCAATCGCCTAAGTGGCGCAGACCCCTAAACACATTGCACCAGTCGGTGCAGAACAACCATCAATGAAAATTAAGAGCCAGTGATTTACCCTGGTGTGTGTCGGCTGACATGCACCATCTGCATTAGAAGACCAGACAAATCACACACCGAGTAACAAGGCTAGTGTCCATCCATTTTTCAGTCCTGATGAAGACCCGCTCTAGATGCGCATAAATCAATACATCGTCCCCAGGGTACAAACTTCGACGTTCGATGTCATATATCCATCTTCACAAAGTCCCATTGAACAAAAGGAACAATTCAAATTTCTTGTGACTATTGTACTTGACAGTGGATATTTTTGAAAAAGCTTTTTGTTTTATGTATTCATGTTTTGTCTTCTGTAACACTGAGTCACTTGTCATGACCTAGACCCTTTATTTATTCACAGTGTATGTATTCTATGTATATTGGACAGCATATCTGATTTATTGCAGAAACCAAATGTTTGTTAAGATGGAACACTAAAGAAGTAATTTTTGTTTGTGGTCAGTGTGTTCATTATTGCATATATCCTCCATGAGTTAGATGGCTATATTCATGTATTAAGTACTATGTTCAATTGAACTGTGATCCGACAGAACCGGTGTTGTTTGTTTAATTGCCCACCCAGGTTCTGAGGTTTATAGGGTACCCCATTACACTTAATGGTTATATTGCTTTGTGGCAAGGGTACATGCCATGGGTGGTACATGGGTGTTTTCTGCAACCACTCATGGTTTTTGACGCAAAAAATAATGCTTCTATGAGGCTGGTGTTAAAAAAGAGAAATGTTTTATTTCTCCACATTTTTCTGAATTTGCAGGTGTGCTGCACTGTATAGCACACACTCCCAAGTGGAAAAAGTGTTAAACTATATCCAGCATGGAAATTTGCACTGGAGGGCTAGGAGTTGATGTGGTCTGGTGGTGATGGTAGAGGAAATGGGACATTGGTGCCTCTCTCTCAAGACACTGAACCTATTTTGCAACTTAGGGCTCTATCACAAGATGACTACTACCAGTGGCGGCTGGTGAATTTAGAAAGTGGTGAGCAGAAAGCTGTGAGTTAAATCTAAAGTGTGAGCGAGCTTGAATCAAAAATTGGTCAAGGGGTGTGGGACGGGGCTATCCCTTTGCAAGAAATGTGAGAAATTATAGGTATGAATTATGCATTTCCAGTATATCTTTCAAGAAAGTCTGCTACTTTCTTTAAACCCATTCGCCGCGGCGTAAATTTCGCCGAGGTGGGGGCAGGGGGGATATGGGGGGTGTGGCGCTGCAGTGCTCATAACGGCTACTGGTCGTCATAAATCACGGTGGGCGTGTGCTCATGACGGCCGGGAGCCGACAGAACTCCGACCACTGATTAATTCCCCCACACAGGCTGGGAATTAATAGCGCGTGGGAGGAGCGGCAACGTTCTGACGGCTCCCGGCCGCCATGAGCACACGCCTACCATGACTCATGACGGCCGGGAGCTCTCATGAGCACCAAAGGTGTTAATGCAAAAGTATGCACAAACAAAAACGTGTCGCACTCCCTGCGCTCATGCAGACACATTACTCTGCCTACAGTCACAGACACATCAACCCGTTCACCCTGCAGTTACAGACACATTGTTTCGATTTTTCTACACTCAAGCATGCATACTGGTCACACAGGCAAAGCCTTCACCCTGCACTCAAACAGCATCCCCACTAACACATTGGATTCTTGTTACTCACCCTACACTCTTACAGGCACACCACTCACCCTGCAATCGAACAGGCACACCACTCACTCTGCACGGATACAGGCGCACCACTCACCCTGCACTCATACAGGCATACCAGTCACCAGGTGAATGAACTCTCATAACTCACCCTGCACTCATACAGGCACACTGCTTATTCTGCACTCTTGCCTCCACACTACTCAGGCTGAACTCATACAGGGAAAGTGCTTATCCTTCACTCAAACAGGCACACCTGCCACCCTGCACTGATACAGGCATTCTGCTCACTGTGCACTCATACAGGTACACCACTCACCCTGCACTCATACAGGCACACTGCTCATTGTGCACTCATATGGGCACACCCTTCACCTTGAACTTAAACAACACCCCCACTAACACAGTGGACTCTTGTTACTCACCCTGCACTCTTACAGGCACGCTTCTCACCCTGCACTCCTACAGGCACACCGCTCACCTTGCACTCTTACAGGCACACCACTCACCCTGCACTCATACAGGTACACCCCTGACCCTGCCCTCATACGGGCACGCCGCTCACCCTGCACTCTTACAGGCACACCACTCACCCTGCACTCAGACAGGCACACCGCTCACTCTGCACTCTTACAGGCACACCACTCACCCTGAACTCATACAGGCACACCTCTCACCCTGCACTCATACAGGCACACCGGTCACCCTGCAGTCATACAGGTAGAGCGCTCACCCTGCACTCTTACATTCACAACACTCACATTGCACTTATTCAGGCACACCGCTCACCCTGCACTCATACAGGCACACCAGTCACCAAGTGAATGAACTCTCATAACTCACCCTGCAATCATATGGGCACACTGCTCACCCTGCACTCTTACAGGCACACAACTCACCCTGAAGGCATAAAGGCGCACTTGCTCACCCTGCACTCATACAGGCGCACTTGCTCACCCTGCACTCATACAGGCACAGAACTCATCCTAAAGTCATACAGGCACTGCGCTTACCCTGCACTCATACAGGCACCCCAGTCACCAAGTGAATGAACTCTTATAACTCACCCTGCAATCATACAGGCACACCGCTCACCCTGCACTCTTACAGGCACACCACTCACCCTGCACTCATACAGGCACAGTGCTTACCCTGCACTCATAGAGGCACTCATGTCACCATGCAGTCATACGGGTAGAGTGCTCACCCTGCACTTATACGACTCACTGTGCACTCATACAGGCACATCCTTCACCCTGCACTAATACAGCACACCACTCACAGTGCACTCATATAAGCACACTCCTCACCCTACAGTCATAGAGGCAGAGTGCTCACCCTGCAGTCATACAGGCACATCCTTTACCCTACACTAATAGAGCATACCATTCACCCTGCACTCATATAGGCACAGTGCTCACCCTACAGTCAAACAGGCAGAGTTCACACCCTGCACTCATACATAAAGAAACAGACATAAAGCACACACAGGAATCCATAGAACCGTATATATACTTAATCACATATTAAGTCCATTGAGACCAGAAATGTGAAGGTTTCAATCAATGAATGCACTGAGAGGCTAACAAGGAACCATCAGTGTTCCTCTTCCCAGCAGCTGTGACTAATCTGACCATATTTTCAAAAACACAAGGGAACCTGAAAGGTAGATAAGGACCTTGGGTAACAGTTTAGTATTAGACCAATGGTCCTTAAAAAGAACAGTAGGGCATCAGGATAAATGTAGGCTCCAAACAATGCTATATTAAGAGTGTCCAGCTGGACAGTTAATTTAATCATTCAAAAATGTCAAAACCAAAAGTATAAACACATCAATACAGTGGGACACAATCCTGCATCCTCCGTAAACACATGACAAGTACACTTTAGGCCAGGAACATAGCAGGCAAGAAAGGGTAGCTTGTGGAATATTGAACACAATTTCTAACAAGCTTGAGGAAACAACAGTAAATACACTTTTTTTTTAATCAAATTCGATTAATGTGCAAACTGTTTAGAATAATCTGACCAGCCTCTCTTCATTGCAGTGGGAAATGTCTTGGCATGGCTGCAAGGAGGCCAGGAGCATTGTTGGACTCTCTTTGGATGGCAACTCCATCTCAACCTCACCAGCGGCAACATGCCATGTACAGCATTAATGCTGTGATGCGTAAGCGGGTGTGTTTACCTACCTAATGCAGATGTCCCGCTCTCCCATGAGACAGTATGCAGGTCAATTGAGCCGTGCGGGCTGGGGCTGCAGCCGGGGTCCAATCCACAGAGACGTGGTGCAGCTCCAAAAGGGTGGGCATTTGGCAGCCCTGAGAGGTCTGCCATCCTGCTGCTCGAGGCAATGATGGTGCCAGGAGCTAGGCGCAGCCTGCTGAGTTACGAATGATATGATCAGCACCCCTTACTCCTTCCCTCACGTGTACCATCTGCCTAATACCCTGTGGGCCCCTCCTCCATCCCGTCCGCGTCCTCCTTGAAACAAAAGGATTCAGCATTGGGTGGCATGGGGTTCCTATGGTTACACCTAATCAAGCCTGCCTCTCTTGTCTCTGGCGCTGTGTGGACCCCGTCAACCCGCCCTGGGCCACAGGACTTAACGCCCATTAAGATGCAAATACATTGGCATAGCACAATGCTGCGCCCACCACCCTGACGACACAACACTGCCTTGTGCCTCCAGGGCGAGTAAAGTCTTGCCCAGCCTGAAACTAAGAGCCATGGAGCCTTCCATTAAAGCAACTCAGTGGGTTTTTCTTTTATGTGCTGTTAGTGGGGCAATGCCCACTTTGCCCCTTAATACCAGCCACAACTGTGCTACTAGACAATCTCATGCTCCAGGATAAAACTTAGGAAAGAACTGTGGGCCTTATTTGGAGTTGGCGGAACGGGTTCTACGTCAAACATTGTATATATTCTGCCCACTGTATTTAGTGTGCCAGTGACTTTAATGTGTTTATAATAAGGTTGATAGGCAATCAGCCATGTTTTTGACAGAGTATCCTATCCACCAAACTGTAAACACGATTCTGTGTATCCAGCCAACTGTGGAACCAGCAGCCATCCCAATTACAACAAAACCACTTAAGTCTTGTGGACCTGCAACCACACACTGTGACTAGAGTCTGGTGTGCAGAGGATAACTACACTTACAAGAAGTAGCATAAAAAATCTGCATTTGTGGAGGTCTTTTTCATATAAGAGGGAATAAGGATCAGAAAAAGACAAATTACAATTACGAATACAGCCTTATCTCTCTAGATAGTATGCTGTAGCTCACAGAGCAACCATCTCCCTCCACAGGATGGAACTCTGATGAGGAGGATGGAATTGACTAATTCTATATTCTTGAGACGACATGCATGCTCTGCACAAGAGTTATACGGAGAATGACTAATGATGACCAATAAACACCTTCTCTTCCAGCTTTCATAGTCCAATTTCAGTGAATCACATTTCACCGGGCATTCTGGAGGACGATGAAAGCCAGATAGTCAATTCAAGATGGCGACCTTCACCACCAGGCATTCTGTGGTTTGATGAGAGATCATGAGTCACATTGTATGCTGAAGTGGAAATGGTAATTACTGTCTACTGTTTCTACCTATTCTGACTGTGGTTAAGTTCTCAATTAACAGATTTTTTCCAGCCACTATTTCTATACCCAAAATGAGGTGTAGATGCTGCATGAAAAACAGACACAAATTATGTGTCAAATCAACCTATGTATCACTTTCAATAAAAATTGTACTAACTTAGAAATAATGGCTAATCTGTGTGATGCTTAATCTAGCAGCTTGGCACAAAGGCGAGCCAGCGGTGTCTTGTTTAGTATTTGTACTGGAGGTATACTGTTAAATACAAATTCCTATTTGTAGGCAACCACACAGGGTCAGTCGAGTAGGAAGTGTGCTTCAGCACATAGCAAACATATTAAACATAGGTAAATCTCTTGACCCCTTGTTTGCACCTGACTTCACTGGGTATTAGGATTTGGCATAAAACCAGATTGTGCTATTTTAGCCTATGGTTATTGTACTTTTCCACCCTAAACACACCTACTTTGCTAAAACTAATAGAGGATTAGCACATAGTGTTTTTGGCGCTGCACGGGGGTCAACTTTTAGGGCAAAATAGCTTTTGTGAATGAAAATTGATCGCCTGTACTCAATGCATAGCTTTGCATCACACAAGAGCCATGGTAATCCTTTACTAAATAATGTAATTATCTATAGAAAGAGGTGGACTTCTGCAAATATAGATGTTTAGCTGTCATTAGTACAAGGGGTGAAGTGGCACGTGGGCCTAGAGACGTGAAGGGCTAGTTGTCCCCAATTACAGCTGTGTTGTCCTACCAAACCAACAGGAAATAAAATAATCATAGTTACTTGTTTTTAGAGTTGAAGCTATCGACATTTTTGCCATTCATGGTAAAATATTGCACGCAGTGTCTATCAAGAAGTGACGGGCTGGCTCGTCTGTAGAATTGGTGAAGGGTGACAGGTATGCTATTGTTATGGTTAACTCTTTCGATGCTGATGACGGAACCGCTCTGTCATCAGCTGCGGTGGCGCTGTGCTGATGACGGAGCGGTTCCGTCATGGCCCTGCCGCCGCACCTGCGCGGCGCGAATTCCGCGCCTGCGCTGGGCGTTCTATTGAGCGGGCGGGGCCATGACGGAACCGCTCCGTCAGGAGCACAGCCCAACCGCGGCTGTTGACGGAGTGGTTCCGTCACCAGCATGCGGCCGCCGCGCGGTGACCCCGCCCACTTAGCACTGCGGCGGAAGAGCTGCCGCAGTGAAGGTGTTAAGGAACTGCCTTTACATCATTTACATGCTGACTAATATTGTGCTTTTTTCATTAGTGGCTCACTGGCACTGGCACAAAGGGCCCGATTCACAAAGGTAAACTTAGACCTGAAGTTTAAGTTTAGACCAGAAATCTAATTTATGACCTGAAATCTAAGAGACCAATTCACAAAGGTAAACTTAGACCTGAAATCTAGGTTTACCTTTGAGAATTGGGCGTTTAGACTTTAAGTCTAAAAAAAGTATAAACTTAGACTTCAGGTGTAAACTTAGGCTTCATGTCTAAGCTTACCTTTGTGAATCGGGCCCTTAGACTTCAAGACTATACTTAGACTTCAGGTCTAAGTTTACATTTGTGAATCGAGCCCTAAAACTTCAGGCCTAAACTCAGACTTCAGGTCTAAGTTTACCTTTGTAAATCGGGCCTTTAGACTTCAGGTATAAACTCAGACTTCAGGTCTAAGTTTACCTTTGTAAATCAGGCCCTTAGACTTCAGGTCTAAGTTTACCTTTGTAAATCAGGCCCTTAGACTTCAGGTCTAAGTTTACCTTTGTAAATCAGGTCCTTAGACTTCAGGTCTAAGTTTACCTTTGTGAATCATGTCCTTAGACTTCAGATCTAAGTTTACCTTTGTAAATCAGGCCCTTAGACTTCAGGTCTAAGTTTACCTTTGTAAATCAGGCCCTTAGACTTCAGGTCTAAGTTTACCTTTGTAAATCAGGTCCTTAGACTTCAGGTCTAAGTTTACCTTTGTGAATCATGTCCTTAGACTTCAGGTCTAAGTTTGCCTTTGTAAATCAGGCCCTTAGACTTCAGGTCTAAGTTTACCTTTGTAAATCAGGCCCTTAGACTTCAGGTCTAAGTTTACCTTTGTAAATCAGGCCCTTAGACTTCAGGTCTAAGTTTACCTTTGTAAATCAGGCCCTTAGACTTCAGGTCTAAGTTTACCTTTGTGAATCATGTCCTTAGACTTCAGGTCTAAGTTTACCTTTGTGAAACACATCCTTAGACTTCAGGTCTTAGTTTACCTTTGTGAATCACGTCCTTAGACTTCAGGTCTAAGTTTACCTTCTTCAATCAGGCCCTTAAATTTCAGGTCTAAACTTAGACCGCAGGTCTAAGATTACCTTTGTGAATAAGGCCCAATTTGTGTTTGTAAAGAGAGCGCATTCATTCAGGGATTTCTTGGAGTAACTATGTGGTCCATAGATATGCGTGACTAGCTAAAAGTAACATTAGCTTTAAACCTCTGCTAGTTACAGTGATGGTGACAGTGACATACAATGGATTATCAGGAAGTATATAAAACACATACACATAGAATTACAAAGAACTGCAAAAATGATTCAATGTGTGTGAAAACAGGAAAATAAGATATCAAAACTTCAATTGTATGTTTTTGTTAGTATAAGAGCTCATGTGATGTTGTCTGAGTTTCTTGCATGTTAATCAGAATTTAATTTCACATCACCAGGTCTTAATTTGAGACTGTGGTTTCTGGTGCTGGACACTGGCACTTCATTGTCAACACAGCCACCTATGACAGTCTGTGAAGTGGTGGCACTGTTTGTCTAATTTAGAGATGAGCACAACACATCAGTTGTTTATGAATTCAATATATATGAAAAATGACTAATATCTTCCACCAAAGCCATTCTTGTAGCTTTGGGGTCTGGGATAGTCTTAACTGTCACACTTGCAGGATTGTGATAGTTGTTGTGTTTGTAGTCTTTGTCTCTGGTAGAAGCACTAACATATACCATGTGTATTTATAAAGTGCAGATCCACCACAAAGGGTATCTTGGCACTGAATAACAGATGTTTATTGTTACCCAACAGTACTCATTTTATCGAACTCAGAAGGATGAAAGGATGAGAGGACCCAGCAAGTTTTGGACCTGTGGCCATGAGGTCAAACACAGGCCCCTACAGTGAGCACATTAGTCCACTAAACCACAAGACCGGGCTTGGGTGGTGCAAGTTGCAGTGGCCTCCTGAGAAGGACCCTAGCACTTATGTTTTTTACAAGTTAAGCACTACAAATGACCAATCTCAAAATAATGTATTTATTAGCTTCCTTGCTGCATGTTTGCTGGGCACTATGTTGTTGGTTCTGGGCTCATGCTTAACAAATCAGTGCATTTTGGGAGTTTTAGTTTTTCATTTGCTTCAATTAATCAACATTTTTATAATGATTTGTAAATAAAGGAACAATCCAGGACTGGCTGAACAATGTTTGATGTAGATGGAGCAAACACGTACATCTATTTCTGTCATATGTTAATATTAAAGAAAGGAAGATATTGATTTGCAGTGTTACATATTCAAGCTCAGGGCTGTAAGTGAGATGAAAAAATGGTGGACCCTAAAACTGATGTGGCTTCACAACGTTTTAAATGAGGCAGGTCAACAGCAAAAAAAAACATTTGTTAAGAAAAGTTTAAAAGTAAGTAGCAATGCATTAGTTATTCACATTGCTTCATTTTTAAAAGAATAAGTGCCAGCACCCAAAGTTTTGCTCAGAAGCTTACAGGGCTGGCTCTACTGAAAGTTGCTGTGCTGAATACCAAGGCTGCATTGTCGTGATTCTTCATCATACCTCTTTAATCCACCACCAGACACTCCCTGCCCCTTTATCATGCTCTTCCAGGTTCCTGCTTTCTTCCTTTGTCATGGTTTTTATGTCTACTTCTTTGCCTTTCTTTCCCCCTTGTGGGTCTTGCCCTCTCCTATGCTCAAAGACTGATGAGGACAAATAAGTGCTGGTCTCCAAAAATGAGTGTTGGGGGGCCCCACCTGCAACCACCGGCTCAAATTAAGCACTGTGTTTTTTTAGCTGAAATGAAATAATGATTTCACCCCTGTTATTATATTATTCATAATAACATAAAAAATGTATGCCATCTTATTTGACCGAGGTTTATACTGAAGAATTGTGTTTTTTAAAAGATTTTACTCTCATAACTCTCAATTTCGTCTTATTTTGGTGCTTCTAAAAGTGTGGTGTTTTCTAAGCACTATATCCAGCAGAGGTCACCTAAACAGTACTGAATGTGCAATGAAAAAAATGTTAGTTTTCAAGGATGAAGGTCCTGTATTGGCCTTCTAATCATCACGTTGGATGGCAATTAATTTCATGCTAGTTCAATGGATAGGAGTAACTACTGCACAGATCCCAAAAATACCTCAGATTGAGGAAAAGACCAATACTAGAGATGAATGTCAGCAACAGTAGCGCCAAAGCAAAACAGGGCAGAGGGGGAGTGGTTTGCCCACTCCTAAGTGCCCATTGACTGTTTGATCGGCCCTCTCGGGCCGCCCAAAGCAGTCAGGCACACTTTCGCTCTTCTACATGCAGACTGCATTATAGCCTGCATGGAGAACATGCCCAACCCTCCAGCCCTGGCTGAGTGCCGTGTCACGACGCTCACACCTATCACAACGCTGCATTGCAGTGTTGTCATTGGCCAGGGAATCCTGGTGCTTACCAATCACAATGCTGCATTGCAGCATTGTGATTGGTCAATGGGGTCTGGCTGTGCTTCCTGTTCCAAGATCAGGAGAGCAGGAGCAGAGACGAGGGAACCGGCGGCAAGGTAAGTTTATATTTTTTTTAAATTGCACACCCCAACCCCCCCTCGCACAACTCCCTCCACACGACTCCCATTCCCCCACAACACCTTCCCCTGTCCTGCCACCTACAAGCCATGCTGGCCGCCACTGACTGACAACTGAGTTCGTTATGTAGCTGATTCGCAAAGAGGAAGCTGTCTTGCTTGGGCATTGTGCCCAGGGTTTCGGTGAGGGCCAAACCAATGGTCTAGGCAGTGCCATCCTAACGCTTGGCACGCTGGGCAGTTGCCCGGGTACACCGAGCATACGGGCCCCATGCAGATCAGAATTTAACACAAATTTTCTGTTCAACATTTTTAGGTCTCGCTGAGCCAATGTGCTTGCGCATTGCTCTGGTGAGATTCTAGTAAGAGGTCCGAAAAGTCTGCCAAAGCAGCGGATTAGACACAGCTCATGTGAGACACAGCTGCGTGCACGAGGCAAGCCACGTCACACCCCCGCCCCCCGCATCCAGACTTGAAAGGAATGCGCTCCCGCTACTGCTCCCCCGCCGCCCCTACAGCAATGCCGAGAGCTTGTTTTTAATTGCTTACATTACCAAACTCACCGTTTGCATGATTACTGCGCACACCTAGCTGTAACATCCTCCCTGCCCGCACTAAACTATTACTCCCTCTTAGAATAACCTCACCTTCCACACGATCCCTTTTAGTAAGCTGATTATACAATGCCCATACCTAGCCGTTATTCTTGCACAAATGGGCCCACCATCCCGGCACAAAATCCTACCAGCCCAATATTTGACTTGCCTTCTCACGACCCTATTATAGCAGCACCCTTTTGGAATTCCTCGTTAAGATACCACATAACAACCGTTGCTCACAAAAATGCACCCATAACACTTACCCGAACAATTTACCACTCAGCTTTGTGATAGTTTTATTACACTGTCTCTCTGCCCGCAAGTGCATTGTGGATGCTTGAGTAGTGCTCCCTTTCCTTCTTCGTAAACGGCATATTGTTTACGTATCCCGGCTCGTGCATGACACCTGCACTTATGTGTTGTTATAAACCTTTGTGATAGTTTATTGACTCTATCTCTCTGCCCGCAAGTGCACCGTGGACGCTTGATTAGTGCTCACTTTCCTCCTTTGCATAGTCTTCACGTATCCCCGTCTAAATCAGTCTCGCTCTTCTTCCCCTTCTCCCACCTCGATGCCCACCCCGCCCACCTTTGGATCCTACATCGGTAAAACATCAAACTGTAAATATATGGCTACGTCCGTTTAAATTTCTGCTTGTTATGCCACATGCTGCATCTTTTCTGAGATGCTCTTTCTCTGCAACACTTCTATCTCTTGTCACCAACTTTTTTATTGATTCATTGTAACCAACTGTTGAATGTGCTTACTTCCGCATATTGCTTCCCTCTCTTTTTTCCTCATGCTCGGGCACAAATGTTTCATCGCGCCCCTTCCACCCCATTCGCTTGGAAAACCTCTTGAACCTTACATGAAATCTGCCGCACTCCTAAATAATTTCTTTGTGACCACTCGCAACACAAATCTCGGGGATATATATTATCAAAATGCAACCTATGAATGTATAACCTTAATGGGGGGCCAGAACTCAAGGGGGCACAGTACGGAGCACAAGCCTTACCTGCCGCATCTGCTTTCTGGGCTGCACACGCTGTTGGTCTCCCCTGCCGCCGTCTCCTTCATCGCAGAACGGCCGCTGCAGGGGGAGACTACAGCTCCCAGGTATCTCCACCGCAACGCCCACTACCGCCCTGCAACGCGCCCGGAGGCTCTTAAACAGTGGACGCTCCCTCGGCGGTGCGGGGGCCAGAACTCAAGGGGGCACAGTACGGAGCACAAGCCTTACCTGCCGCATCTGCTTTCTGGGCTGCACACGCGGTTGGTCTCCCCTGCCGCCATCTCCTTCATCGCAGAACGGCCACTACAGCTCCCAAGAATCTCCACCGCACCGCCCACTTCCGCCCTGCAACGCGCCCGGAGGCGCTTAAACAGCGGATGCTCCCTCCGCGTCGCGGACGCGCGCGGGCGGCGCCAGCTAAGCCTGGGCAAAGGGCGGGCCCTCTTAGGCCCTCAGAGGCCAGAAGAGGCCGGGCTGGGCCACCCCCCTTGGCAGCCCTTTTCCATCTTTTCCATCTTCTTCCGGCATTGCCATCAGGTCAGTGATAAAAGCATTCTCTACTGCTTAACATTTGTCACATAACTGATTAAGAATAAACGCAATCATGGGGAAAAGGACACCGGCAGTGCCTAGGCCAAAAGACATGCACAAACTGTCTGTACCAAACTCCACCACACCGCGGCCAAGTTTGACCGCCATTGACAAAATGCTCCAGAAGACCATCAACGTTGTTGCAACTGCGATTCAGAATACTGAAAGGCGCTTCTCGCTCCCATTAACACTGCCCCCTCTTCTGAACCAAGATAACTCACTGGACTCTTTACTTGCCGCATCCTATGCAGGGCTTCCAGGCACAGACTCTAATGAGAACTGCATAATTGTGGACACGGCCTCCCTAGCACAATTTACCCCAGGTAGCAGGTTATCATCAACTCCCACTATGCTCAGGCCTGATATGAACATTAGTCAAGATTCTTGATCACCACTGGCAAACGATCAGGCACATTTAGATGGCAATGATCCATGTGCGGATCTTGACATATCAAACACTGAGGGGGACAAAAGTGACAGCATTCCTGTGCGAACCAGGGGACAAAAAGCTAAAAGAAAACTGAAGCACCTAGACACTGAGTTTTCACCAAAAATATAGAGAAACAAGGGTGGGCGCAAGTAACGTCGGAGGATTCCTGCCTCCGGAGAGCGGAAAAGGGATAAGGGGGAAGATCAATCTATCGGAACAGATACCCATGCCATAGAAGCCAGTGTAGCAATGGGGAACGAAGGATTTTGGGGGAGGATGGAAACCTTATTGTCTACCCTTTTAGGCCCAATTAATCAACAAATCCTAAACATGGATAAGAGGTTGAGAGTGCTGGATGACCATGTAACAAAATTAGGCATAGGGCAGACTATAATAAACAAACCCAATGTGGGGCCATTAGGTGGAACCAAGGTCAAAAATAACGGAGCTAACACAAACACAGTTGGTCATAATAAAATTACTCCACCGATGCCCGCACCTAGCACCCACCCCACTCGCTTAACGTATGACGCCGCTACTCTGCTCGCCCTTAACCCCGAACGCACCCCACAATGCTGCGTAGCTACCCCAGGACACACCCACGGACCATTCGCATGCCACTCATGCAAGTTCGCCTGCATCAGGACCCACACCAAATCCTCCTCCTCCAAACACAGCTCCGACCCTAACCACCTGAAGTGCATCCTGCTGAACACCCGCTCGGTCCACAAACACGCCACTGAACTCTGAGACCTACTCGACACCACATCACCGGACGTCGCCTTCCTTACAGAAACCTGGATGAATGCATCCCTCATACAACGCCTCAGCAACATCGGAATACAAGGAAAAGCGTTGGACTGGATCATCTCGTTCCTCGCCGGAAGAACCCAGAGAGTTCGCCTCCCCCCATTCAAATCAGAGGCAACCGAAGTCATCTGCGGCGTACCACAAGGATCATCACTCAGTCCCACCCTCTTCAATGTGTACATGAGTCCTCTCGCATCCATCGCGCGACAACACAACCTCAACATCATTTCCTACGCTGACGACACCCAGCTGATCCTCTCCCTCACCAAAGATCCTAACACCGCCAAAACCAATCTACACGATGGAATGAAAGAAGTAGCCGAATGGATGAAGAACAGTCGTTTAAAACTAAACTCGGACAAAACAGAAGTCCTCATCTTAGGATCATCCCCCTCAGCAGGGGACGACTTGTGGTGTCCACCGGCTCTGGGCACAGCACCCATACCTACAGATCACGCACGTAACCTGGGCTTCATCCTAGACTCCTCCCTATCGATGAGCAGACAAGTCAACGCCGTCTCATCATCATGCTTCAACATCCTACGCATGCTCAAAAAAATCTTCCGCTGGATCCCCACCGAAACAAGAAAGACCGTCACTCACGCTTAGTCACTAGCCGACTAGATTATGGAAACACCCTCTACGCTGGAACCACAGCCAAACTACAGAAAAAACTCCAACGCATCCAAAACGCCTCAGCCAGACTCATACTGGACATCCCCCGTCAAGCTCACATTTCCGGTCATCTGAAAGATCTCCACTGGCTTCCCGTCAACAAAACAGGTCCTGGCTCCGTCTAGCCCCAACTCGGCGGTGTCCCCCAGCGAGGGAATCCTCCCAGCGCCTGCCTGACTTCAAGATGGCGGCCGGCGGCGACCCTCGGATGGCGATCGCCGCTTCTTCTGGCTCGCCCCAACTTCCCCCCAGCCTCTTGCCTCTCCTGCGGCCCTCTTCCTGGCTGTCGGGCCTGCCACCCGTCCCGCTGTTGCTTTGGGGGCCTCTGCCACTTCCGTTTTGCCCCGTGGTCCTGCAGCAGGAGCTGGATCTCCTGGATCGCTCACCCCTCCCCCCCTGCAGCATGGCACCAATGGCTCCGGTGCTGAATGGGCTGCTCGGGTCTCCCGGAGGCCACACATCTTCCAGGGCGGTTGTATCCACGCACGGCCCACCAGCTGCCGTGGCAGCGCCTCACGGACAACGCGTGATCGCACCTGCACCTTCGCCACCTTGCGCTCTCTCACGCCCACCGAGACGGATGGCTGCAGGCTCTCCAGGATGGCGACGTGCCTGCGGCTGGCCTCCGGCGTCATCCCTCACCTGGGCTCCCACCTTCTCCGCTGGACTTCTTGACTTTTGCTCTGTTCTGACCGACACTTTGCTGCTGTTCTCGGACAGTTTCTCTGGGCTCTTGCCCCCTACCATGCCCCTGGCCTCAGCCCTTCTCACTGTGGATGACCCTCAAATGTTTCCTCCCTGTTGTGCTTCCCCTTCTCTCCATGCCCTTGCATCCCTCCCACCCTCCCTTTGTGCTGTGGCTGCATCCACACTTATGGAACTCTGCTTTGTCTTGTGTAGTGACTCTAGTTAATGGTATCTGCTTTAGACCTAGCACCATATACCATGCCTATGTGACTCTTGGAGTTTATCCAGTCATATCCCCTCCCTATGTGTGTAGAGATGACTCTAATCATTAGTGTATGCAGTAGACCTTTGACCGATTGCAATAATGTTAAGCTTTGGTATTCGCTGAAGTCCTTACACCATATACCACCCCTATGCGTCTTCTAGAGTTTGGCCAGTCATATCCCTTCCTATGTGTACGTAATTGACCCTTATCACTAGTGTTTGCATGACCTCAAACAAATTAGTTGTAAAGGGGCAGCTGAAATTCCAGGAGCCTAGTCCCGACAGCTCGACGACTTCGGAGGGCTGGAAGAGGTCCCCCGCTACACGGCGGAGGAGGGCACTGGACATCGAAGGCTGTCCTATGTAAAGCGCTTTGATAACCTAATCGGTTCAAGATCCTGAAATGTGCAACGTAACTGATTCTATGTAAACTGCTGTGATAACTTGTAACGGAACTGGTGCTATGTAAAGCGCTCTGATAACCTAATCGGTTCAAGTTCGCGCTATAGAAAACTCTAAAAAAAAAAAAAAAAAAAAAAAAGAATAACGTTCCGTCTCCTCACCCACGCACACAAGGCCCTCTATGTCCTAGGACCCGAATGCCTCAACAAATGACTATCCTTCTACACACCCACCCGCCAACTACGTTCATCCAATCAAGCCCTCGCCACAAACCCGCGCATCAATAGATCCACTATGGGAGGAAGATCTTTCTCCTATTTAGCGGCCAAAACCTGGAATTCTCGCCCCACTCACCTCCGCCTCACACAGAACCACCTCTCCTTCAGAAAGCAGCTAAAAACCTGGCTATTCGATAAATGATGCACCCACCCTCACTCAAGCGCCTTGAGACCCTCTGGGTGAGTAGTGCACTATACAAATTACTGAACTTGAACTTGAACACAAGCAAAAGCCAACCTCTAGCCAAACATGCCCCTAATTCAAACACGACTAAGATAGCTAGTTTGGAAGGGACGGATCATAATGCTGATAAAAGCAAAAGGGTCCCAACCCGACAAACTAAGAACGATGTCCAAAACCGCCCCACAGTTCAACCTGAACTAAACATGGCAACCAACACGAGGAAGATTCCCACACGCATCAGCCTACCGCCTGTATGTGGGGCGTACGTGCTGGTTTTAGTCAATGTGCCCAAATTAAAGAATGACCAAGAGGAAAATCATATCACTCTTAAAAATAGGATCCTCCATTGGTTATCTATAAATTGTAATTTCCCAATGGAAGGAGCAAGGGAGATTATTCAAACACAAAGAGTCGGGTGGGTGGGCCCGCTGAGAAAAAAGTTTGATGGGGACTGTATAGTTATAAACTTTAGGTCCCCTCAATGGGCTCAAAAAACCTTTGACAATGCGCCATTGCCCTCACCGTGGGAATTTAATACAACCTTGCTTCCCCTGGGTTACTTTTATAGACACCTAGCCCCAAACTCTAACCCCATGAATAACCCGGCTGTGCGTTATCAGGATCCAAATCTCGGTATCAGGGATTTATTCCCATCTCACCAACTGAATCAAGATTTTAGCTCTATGAATGGCCCAGCTCAGAGCTACCAGGCCCCATTCCCAGGGCACCCAATGCCACATCCATACTTGGATGGATGGATGGAATAAGACTTATATTGCGCAAACTTAGCCCGGGTGGGCATCAAGGCGCATAGCTACACAGAAATATAGGCAGATAAATAGAGGACAGATAAGGCAGGAGGTAGGTTTAGTAAGCCTGACAAAAGAGCCAAGTCTTCAAGTGCTTCCGGAAAATCAACAGAGAGGGTTGGCTAGACAGTTCAGGAGGAAGACTATTCCATAGTTTCGGGGCAATGGTAGAGAAAACTTCCCCATTATGCCTCCGCACAACCATAGTGAGAGGCCTTATTTAAGCTTGAACTCAAACCGGAATTTGACTCAGAATGAGTTGAGGCCCCTATATAAGATTCCAACCTATAACCGGTTTGAACACGCCTTCTCAAATTTAGAAGATCAGGACTGACTGGGGAAAAGGGGAGGTAACATCGGATGTCAAGATGAAAGCAATGATAGTGAGGAACACCTACCCCCAACATTAATCAACACAACCCAGGAAATAGTAGTGCAACACCACACTACCACACCTGTAACTACACAAGAGGTTGCATCTCCCATATCAACTAACCTTAAGCGGAGTACAGTTATGAGTGCTAGAAGCAAGTCAATTAGTCATACAATCCACTGTGACTTGTCCATTCTTAGCTGGAATGTAGCAGGGTTAGAACCAAGATTGTCAAATCTGCAATGGGTTCAGGTATTGGATGGTAAAGACATTATCATGTTTCAGGAGACATGGGCTGTTGAGAATTTATATATAGAGGGCTATCATTGCTTTAGCGTGACAGCACCCAAGCCAGATTCAGGACGTGCAGTGGGAGGCCTGTTCATTGGCATCAAGATACTGGCCGGTGGCACAATTAGAGACTTCTCAAGAGGAAACCCGAATATACAGATTTTGGAGTTCAAGCGAAAGACCCGGATTTATTTAATCAATTTTTATAATAATGACTTTTATTCTGTACCCAACAAAAACTTTGAAGCACTCTCTTAGACTTTACGGAATCTTGAAACCAGCTTAGAAACTGGGGAGGAAACAGGGATTTTAATTGGGGGGTACTTTAATGCGAAAATCCCAAAGAACTGCAGGACTGAGGATAGAAATCACTTAGATCAAGCTGAACGAAGGGGCATTGAATTAGCTAATATACTAACTGAGTATACTCTCAGCAATGCTATGGATACAAGCCACACTCCTAGCATACCTCACGCCCCTACGTTCAGAGGCAGGGATTGCTCCTCCACTATTGATTTTATCTTTATGTCTCCCCACTTATTAGACCGCGTAATAAAATCTACAGTGGTAGAAACATCGTTTGGTGATCACAACCCCCTCTCAGTGACTTTAAAATTAGGCCCTAGCCAGGTATACGCCAACTTAAATGGCGCAAGAGACATTACACCCACGGGTGACGGCTTGCGTCTAAAATGGAGGGGAGTTGACAGCGGGGCAATATTAGAAAGTGTAAATAGGGAATATCCCCAGTTAATTAATTCTTGTTTAACAATGGATGGGAACTGTCACAGGATAATCGATGATTTTGGTAAACTGTGTCTAGCCATAAAAACCTCCTTGTCAGTTCCACTACCAAAAGAAGGGAAAGAAGCAAGGTGGTTTGATTCCGCCTGTTCATTAGCAAACAGGGAATTGCGCAGGGCATTAACCACCAAACCAAGGCGCTTAATAGAGGTACAGGCAGCCAGGAAATTTTATAAACTTAAAATAGCTGAAAGGAAGGCTGCATTATTGACAGAACAGTGGAAGTCGCTGGTTGGGAGCGCAAATTTGAAAAGCAGCGGCCCCTTTTGGTCAGCTGTCATAAAAATGCGAGAAATGGGCAAACAATTAACCCCAATTAGCTTCAACATAACCAGCAGCTCTTGGGAGGCCCTTTTTTCCAAACTTTATGCCGCTCCTTTTGAGGAATTAACTAGCTTTACCCCTGGTCAGCTCTGCGGCTTAGAGATAGATCTCCATGAGCTGGAGGTAGCTATCAAAGAGAGCCTTGGAAACAAGGCTCCAGGTCCCGATGGATTGCCCATAGATATAATTAAGCATAGTCCAGATCTATGGGCACCAATTCTTCTCAATGTTTTTAATAGTCTGCCAACAGTGCCCATGCCCACTACCTGGGCTACTAGTACTATAGTTCCAATTTTTAAAAAGGGCGAGAGGTTGGATCCAGTGAATTACCGCCCGATTTCCCTCTTGGATAACACCTTAAAAATGTTGGGGCGAGTAATTTATAATAGGGTGGTAGAGTGGACTGAAGATACGGGTCTATTGGACCCCTGTCAGATGGGATTCAGGAGCAAGGTGGGGACGGTTGAGCAATGCTTGAACTTAAAACTGATAATTGATAAGTATAGCGTTGCCCGATCGTCCCCTATTTACCTTGCGTTCATGGATCTTTCATCCGCCTTTGATCTAGTGAATAGATCTAAACTATGGGCAATTCTCTTGAATTATGGACTGGACGAGGCTCTTGTTAATTTCCTGGCGTACCTCCACACCGATCTCAAAGCACAAGTTAGGATTGGGATGGGTGGAGAGGTTTCTGGACCCATCAACATTGGTAGAGGGGTAAGACAGGGGTGCGTTTTAGCACCCTTGTTGTTTATTATCTACATTAATGGTTTAGCTAAAACCCTAAAACAAGTGACTAGTAATGTACCAATAATCCAGAGGCAACCATTGCCAGTTTTATTATACGCAGACGATGCGGTCCTTATGGGCAGAACACCAAATGCCCTTCGCCTACTTGTTAAAGGTTTTGTCCAATACATGGAGGGCTTAGACCTGCGCGTCAATTTAAAAAAACCTTTTATTATGCCATGTGGACCCGGGAAACGAAAGCTAAACACTATACTTATAGGGACAGACAAATTAGAATCTGTAACTACATTCCCGTACTTAGGTTTGGTTTTCGCTGCCAACGGCTCATGGAGTGGGCATACAGCCCACGCCATGGGCAAGTTCTCGAAAGCCACCAATTCTATTTTGAGTTTGTCCCGCCCAAAGAAAATAGGTGCCACTAGAGCCATTTTAATTTTTTTTAGGTTACAGTGCCTACCAGTAGCCATATACGGGGCTGAGGTCTGGGGATTGAGAAAAAATCCAAGTATCCAGCGAGTAGAAGGTCGATTTTGTAGGAAAATACTGGGTGCCCTAATCTCATCTTCCGAATTTATTTGTCATGAGGAACTAAACCTCTCCTATGTATGTGATTTTATTAGATCTAGACCAGTTCTTTTCTGGATTAGGGTCTGGAGGAATAACTCAGCCATTTTAACGCAAAACATTATAAAAGACTGTCTTAAATGTGACCATGGCATGTCGATCCCCTGGCTTGCGGGAGTCCTAAAAACACTGAGTACCGTGAACAGGGAAGATCTTTTCTCCGACCCAAGTAGGATTGAACCTAAAGATAAAATTGAGGTCAAACAAGCACTGTATGCACTTTATAACTCTGAACGAATGGAAAGGGAAATTCCTTAAATCAACTGTTGTGAGTTACATGAGGAATGATTTAAGTAGGAGAACACTTGTAGCATACCTCACCCTACCCATGACTAACTGGGAGAGATCATTGTTGTTTCGGCTAAGGGCGGGTTCAGTAAAATTCCTGCTGGGCTTTCCCCTGGGCTATCAGCACACAACAGATTACAATCCATGTCCGTTTGATGGTATCAGTAAACAGAATGATTTGCACTTTCTATTCTTCTGTAAATTTTACTTAAAATATATCAATTGGTTTTTAACTCCTTATTTTAGAAAACAAAGACCTCTTTCGCTAAGGGAGTCTTATTCAATGTTACTTTTCCTGGACACAGATGAACTAATCTATCGCACTAGCACTTTTTTGAGAATTATAACACGTGTACATAAAATGATGGAAAACCCCTGAAAATAGTCTTATGAGAACTGTATTAGATTTTTAATAGTTATGAATTCTGTAATTTGTATTTGTCATGTAATTGAATTGTTTTTAATGTGGTACTTTTATGAATTTTATGAAATTCGAATAAAGGTCTTTTGAACTTGAACTTGAACTATAACCTTAATGTAATGTCAATATGGTTTTTCCGTCATGTACTTTGTTGCTGTCCATATACCTCCTTCTGATGTTGTCTACATAACTTCTACATGGTTGAATGAATGCCTATGTCACTCTATCTTCACACCCAATATTCCATCCAATAACGTTTGCACTCTCCTGTACCTTCCGTTTCCTATCTAAATTGACCTGATCAAATATGTACTAATATGATACACATGTCACTACTGTTCTCATGCTTCCCAAAAAAACCTCTCCACGTCTTACTCTCCTCACCCCCCTCACCCCCACACACCCTCACACACCCTCACCCACAAACTCTCTCACCCTCACACACCCTCACTCACCATCACACCCTCACACACCCTCACCCTCACCCCCTTACCCTCACTCTATCACACCCTCACTCACCCTCACTCACCCTCACTTACCCTCACACCCTCACCCTCACACCCCCTCACCCTCACAACCCTCACATCCTCACACACCCTCACCCTCACCCTCACTCACACTCACCCTCACTCACCCTCACTCACCCTCACACACCCTCACCCTCACTCACCCTCACAACCCTCTCACCCTCACACACCCTCACCCTCACTCACCCTCACCCTCACCCTCACCCTCACTCACCCTCACATCCTCACCCTTACCCTCACCCTGACACCCAATATTCCATCCAATAACGTTAGCACTCTCCTGTACCTTCCGTTTCCTATCTAAATTGACCTGATCAAATATGTACTAATATGATACACATGTCACTACTGTTCTCATGCTTCCCACCAAAACCTCTCCACGTCTCTTTACTCTCCTCACCCCTCACCCTCACACACCCTCACCCTCAAACCCCCTCACCCTCACAACCCTCTCACCCTCACACACCCTCACTCACCCTCACACCCCCTCACCCACCCTCACACCCCCTCACCCTCACACCCCTCACCCTCACACCCTCACCCTCACACCCCCTCACCCTCAAACCGTCATCCTCACACCCCCTCACCCCCACCCTCACACACCCTCACACACCCTCACACCCCTCACCCTCACAACCCTCTCACCCTCACACACCCTCACCCTCAAACACCCTCACCCTCACACACCCTCAGCCTCACTCACCCTCACTCACCCTCACTCACCCTCACACACCCTCACACACCCTCACCAGCATAGCTTAACAAAACATAGCATAACAAAACACAGCATAGCATAACATAACAAAAAAAGCATAGGATAGCAAACCATAGCATAGCATAACAAAACATAGGATAGCAAAACATAGCATAGCATAACAAAACAAAGCATAGGATAGCAAAACAAAACATAGCATAACAAAACAAAACCTAGCATAGCAAAACACAACAAAGCATAGCATAGCATAAAAAAACAGAACAAAACATAGCATAGCATAACAAAACATAGCATAACAAAACAAAGCATAGCATAACATAACAAAGCATAGCCTAACAAAACATAGCATAGTATTACAAAACATAGCATAGCATAACAAAACATAGCAGCACAAAACATAGCATAACATAACAAAACATAGCATAACATAACAAAACAAAGCATAGCATAACAAAACATAGCATAACTTAACAAAACAAAGCATAGCATAACAAAACATAGCATACCACAACATAGCAAAATACAACAAAACAAAGCATAGCATAACAAAACACAACAAAACATAGCATACATAACAAAACATAGCATAGCAAAGCATAGCAAAACATAGCATAGCATAACAAAACACAACAAAACATAGCATAGCATAACAAAACACAACATAGCATAGCATAACAAAACAAAGCTTAGCATAACAAAACATAGCATAACAAAGCATAGCATAGCATAACAAAACATAGCAAAACAAAACAAAGCATAGCATAATAAAACACAACACAACATAGCATAGCATAACAAAACATTGGATAGCATAACAAAGCACAGCATAGCAAAACACAACAAAACATAGCATAGCATAACAAAACAAAGCATAGGACAGCAAAACGAAACATAGCATAGCATAACAAAACAAAGCATAGGATAGCAAAACAAAACATAGCATAACAAAACATAGCATAACAAAGCATAGCATAACAAAACACAAAAACACATAGCATAAAAAACATAGCAAAACACAACAAAACATAGCATAGCTTAACAAAACACAACAAAACAGCATAGCAAAACAAAACATATAATAGCATAGAAAAACATAGCATAGCATACCAAACACAACATAGCATAGCATAGCATAACAAAACATAGCATAGCAAAACAAAGCATAGCATAATAAAACACAACAAAACATAGCATAGCATAGCATAACAAAACATAGCATAACAAAGCATAGCATCACAAAACATAGCATAGCACAGCAAAACATAACATAGCATAGCATAACAAAACACAGCATAGCATAGCATAACAAATCAAAGCATAGGATAGCAAAACATAGCATAGCAAAACAAAACATAGGATAGCAAATCAAAACATAGCACAGCATACAGCATCACTCACCACCACCACAGCATCACTCAGGGGCACCACAACATCACTATGCACTACTACAGCATCACTGAACGCCACAGCATCACTCGTTCGCCATCACAACATTACTCAGTGCCACCACAGCATCAATCTGTGAAACCATTCAACAACAACTGGTTCACATATGTTCTCTCAATGTTTCAAGCTTTATTGCAAATGTAACAAAAAGATGTTAATATTTCACTTCTGTTCTTGGATTTTCGTCACAATAAAATACACTGAACATAATCTTCACAAATGTTATTTACAAAAGTTTAAGCTATTGTCATTATAAATTACAATAACTTTTATTTAAGTATTAATTATTAAAAAAAATAAAAGCCATTGTTATTTGTAATATCAATACATGTAAGTCACGTAAATACAACACATATTGCATTACAAATGCTATAGGTATCACATTTGCGAAAGTTATAACTATTGGCATTGTAAATGACAAAGCTATTAATTTTTCTATTTTCAAAAACAACACATAAATAAAAAAATTGTCATTTACAATACCAATAGCTCAAACTTTCCTAATGCGAGACCTATTGCATTGCAAATGCTTGATATTCCTGTGAGTGGTTTATAGGCAGGACCCATGCACTTTTTTGCCCGGGGCCTATAATGCTGTTAAGACGTCCCTATGTCTAGGAGACCAAGGCATCAATGACTTTCCTTCAAAGTGAACTTTTAATTCTTCCTGTGTCCAAGGACCAGCCACTGCATTTAAAGAACTCATTAGTAAATATTCTGTATCGATCACGTCATCCCTGCATAATGTTCTTGATGCTCACTGCTTTTTAAGTTCCTTTGATTAAAGGGTCCTTCCCATCTTACTTAAGGAGCCTTCAGTGGTGGCCCTGGAACAAGGGGTGTGACAGATGCAACAGCGCCCCCAGGGGGTGATGGCAGAACAGAACATGCAAGGAATGAGTCAATTTGAAGTGCTGGTTTCCTACAGTATTAGTTGCTTACTGAAAGATACTCAAGGGAGAATTGTAATTCAGCTGAGCTCAGAGAACAATTTCTTGCAGACCAATGCTCATTCTGTTGTTGTGCAGCTCTATGTTTACCTCAGTCTAAATACAAAGTGAGTGCATTGCATAGTTTGAACTTTACTAACACTCTCGCTGGGGTCTTAGAGGAGTGGAAGGTTCAACAATCGAGAGGTGCCCAAAGCGCCAAAGATGGCAAAATATTTTCTAGCCTCCTTTCCAAAGTTTACACATATTCAATTGGTCACCAAGTCCTTCTGCGAGGTGGGAACACGTTCTATCTCAAACACAAAGGTGTTGTGCAATTGCAAACCCTGTGATTCTGTGAATCACAGGCTTTGCGACCGAAAAACTGCAAACAATTACTTACTCCTGCTTCCACCAAACCACAATTTAGAAAGATGGTTGTGATGCCCTAGGGAAGTTGATTTTCATACCATGTTCGGCTTGTGTGTAGTTGCTACTTACATTTTTAGCAACAGATATAGAAGATTTCAGCCATATTGTGTGGAGGCATTGACACCTCCTATCTGCATATGCTATTAACGTTGAGATCAATTAATCAATCAATCAATCATGGGCATTTGTAGAGCGCGCTACTCACCCGGAGGGGTCTCAAGGCGCTGGGGGGGAGGAGTGCGCTACTGCTCGAAGAGCCAGGTTTTGAGGAGCTTCCTGAAGGAGAGGTGATCCTGGGTCAGTATGAGGTGGGTCGGGAGGGAGTTCCATGTCTTGGCTGCCAGGTAGGAGAAGGATCTTCCCCCGGCGGTGGCTTTGCGGATGCAAGGTACGGCGGCGAGGGCGAGGCTGGACGATCGTAGTTGGCGGGTGGGTGCGTAGAAGGTCAGGCGGTTGTTGAGGTACTTGGGGCCCAGGTCGTGGAGGGCCTTGTGTGCGTGGATGAGGAGCCTGAACCTGATCCTCTTGCTGACGGGTAGCCAGTTCAGGTCTCTCAGGTGGCCGGAGATGTGGCTGTGACGGGGGACGTCTAGGACGAGTCGTGCGGAGGCGTTCTGGACACGCTGGAGTCTTTTCTGAAGTCCGATCCGTGCCTTTCTGAACGAGGTTGGTGCAGGACATGGTATTCTGATACCAACATGGGAGGTAATATAAATAAAAACTCACTCTCGCACATTACGATTCATTGACAGACCATGGAACAGCAACACCTAACTCCGTGGTTCTGTCTTGCGGGAGATAGATAGTCAGGAGAACTCGATTTTCTATACCATTTAATGGCTGTGGATAATGAGAAAAATTCTGTATTTAAACAACAAATGCAACAATTGTTTTTCAATAAGAATAAACGCCCCGTCGAATGTGTTAAAATGATATTGAGTAGATGAACTGTATGTATATAATTAAATGCATATGGTATGCATACATCGGACGGTTTTATGTATGTTAATTTTAGTCGTGCTAGCCAGGAAGTGGTCAAATAAAATTAAAAAATAACTGCAATGTAGCCAAGAAATATGTGATCACTGTAAAGGGAATACAGCCAGTTCTGGAATAGATTGCAGGAGGGCAGTACAGGAATGTTTTGTGCCTTTTACATGGGGATAAAAATGAGTGTGCAACGAGTAGGAAGGTTGGTACAGGTTATGTACCGAGGAAAAAAAGATTCTTGATATTGCATGGTAAAATAAAGACCTGTAACTTACCAGGAAACAATCACATTTTAACGAATATTATTCAAAATAAAAACCAATCTTCTATAATCGTTTCAATAGCCTACTGCAGGTCGGCTAATTAGGCTTAAAATCAGCGACAAAATAGAATGGTCATAATCGGGTAAGACTGCCCTGGATGTAGGGAGGTTGAGAATTCTAAAGGAGACATATGTTAAATCAACAGCTGCCTTTTAAACAGTCGTCAAAACGGTTTGGGCCCTACTCAGGCCCAGCAGCATCGACATTCGACATCGCAAGTGTGTGCCTTCAGGCCCCGTAGCATTATGGTAGACGTAGTCCTTGCGTTGTATATTTTATTTGCGGCTTTCCTTTAAGCCCTTAATCCAGTTCAATATGTAATGAATTCCTGTTGTAGTTTCTTGATATGCTAATCCAGTTCCGTTTTCACAGAGGTACATCCAGCCATCATGAATTTGCGTTTTCCTTAAAGTGGTTGAAAGGAGAATTGAAGTATTTGAAAGGAGCGCTTGCAGGCAGCCATTAATAAAGCAAATAATGTGAACAACATTTTAATAATGCATCCTTTTCAGAATAAACAGCTTAGTAATGTCATTTTCCTGATGTCGTTCTGTTTTTACCGCCTTTTGTATGTGCGTGCATAAATCGGAGTGGGGCTCTTTCATGACGTAAACAAAGCGCATGGACCTCTCGGCATAGCAAAGAGCTGCAGTGACGCCATCGAGGCATTCCTGCACAAGAAAAGTCAGTGGGAAGGCTTCAGAACACTGGACTCTGTGGACAAGGGTCTTTGCACACTAAAGCATACATTGTGTGTACAACAGCCATTTGCAGTTAGAAACTCCTCATCCTTCCGACGCACAGGGTGCACTTACAACGGTGGACAATCTGCCTGCGAGGCGCCCACGCCACTGTCGTAATCTACTGGCCGGGACTGAGAAGGGGGTGCTAATGGAGAGCTGTATGGAAAATGCTGTGAACACCCACAAACTTGCAGGGGCAGATTTACGAGTTCTGGCACATCTCTTCAAATCAGCAGGGATGCGCCAGAAAGATGCGACTAGCAATTCCCTCCCTGCGCCACCACGAATGCATTGCATTTACAATGCGGCGCACCGTGGCGCAAGGATAGGGTGATGCATGTCGCATCCTGTGGCGTAAGGGCAGCGCTTTGCTGGAGTCGCGACACGACTCCAGCAATGCTCATGGGTACCCTTTTCCTGACATGCTGCATCACTCGCTAACGCCTGCTTCAAGCAGGCGCAGGGTTTTGACGTAGCATGGTCATAAAAGTGACTCAGTGAAATCTTGTAGATTTCACTATGTCACTTTTACAAGGCGTTCCTGCGACGGAACACCCACCCTGCGCCAGTTGCCCACATGAAACCTAACGCAGGTAAAGCAAAGGGAACACTGTGGTAGATTTTCCAGGAGGGTTCCTAGGTTTTATTATAAAGCAGCAAAAAGTATAAAAAAAAGTTGGAAAAGTGCTTAAATACAGGGCTTCGTGTTTTGGGATCCTTGTGTTTCTCTCTCATCCCAGCCCCTCACTTGCACTGCTGTCTATCCATGTCAGGACAAGGAGGGGTGAAAGGAAAGGGGTCAGAGGACATAGAGGTTCAGGCAGGAGAGGGTCCTCTCTATAGTATTCAATCCACCCCTGCTCTGCGTCCTTGGAGCTGAGGAAATCAGCAACAGCTGCTAGTCACATCCTGAGCAACGGAAGTGCTGCTGCGATATCCCACAGCAAGACATCCAGCAATCCCGTCCTAATATTTATGACCCACAGGGGGTTTCCTCCCACATTTCTGTAATCTGGACACTGCATCTACTGTCATCCGCCTCTAGTCAGCAGCTGAAAGGTTTCTCATTTGGACAGACAGCCCTGCTTATTCTCACCCAGTGGCATAGCGTGGGGAGTGCACGGGGGGGGGGGGGGGGGTGCCCCGGGTGTAAAATTCATAGGGGCCACAACATTTTAAAAGAGTCAAAAAATTGTCCACTAATTGTTTTTCTTTTAAAAATTTGCACCGGGAAGTGCTAACGGTCCACGGGTTAGGGGGCACAATACTTGCCTTGCCCCGGGTGCTGGCAACCCATGCTACACCGCTGCCCCCCCCCCTCCACCTTTCACATCCACTCTGTCTGGGTGACCAAGAGCCATCAGAACCCTACTAAGTAGAGATTTTCCTGTTTAAAGCCTTCAGTCCTATCACTAACACTGGCCCCAATACACTCCCTTTGTAGGTTGAGATCCCCCAGTCTTACCCTTCTTACAGCCCCTCAGCCACTGTGGGTCTCGTCGAAATTCCAGCTCCCCCGACATGCTGGGACCCCTATTTTGAAACTCCCGAAGACCTATCAGCGCTCTACTAGCATTCAAAATAGCCCTGAAATCTCACATTTTGCTTATGATCTCTTTGTATTCACTTGTAAATGTGTTCATTTGGAACCTGTGTAATGTATGTCTTGTTGTCTCACTTGTTGCTCATCACTTCTCACCCCACCTCTATGTGTTGTGCACGCACAGCAGCTCCTCCTCATTATGCTGGTGTAAGGGGACATAAAAAGTCAGAATGAAGGAAGTGCTAAAGCTCCTGGATCCCTATTGCAAAGGTGCCCTGCAGATGCAACAGTGTATATGTAGGGGGGTTTACCCAAACATAGCCACTGGGACCTGGGTTCTATAAGTACTGAGAGGGAGGGGTCCCAGCGTAAGTGTAACAATGAACATATAATTTGTAAAAGAATTTAGAGAAACAATGAATGGTATTTAAGTTGCACAAAGGATCGCTCCGTGGCATCTGTAGAGGAACACGGAGAGCGTGTCATAGACTTAGATACAGCAATGAATTACAGTTACGGGCTGTCCGAGTCTGAGTCCTGTCCGTTATTTACAAGATGAGCATTAACTAGAATGGTATGCTCTTCTGTGTGCGTATGATCTTTAATTAAACCGTGTTGTGTCTCACGACCAGTTGAGCAACCATTAAAACATTTCTCTTTAATATATATTGATTAGGTTGGCTGCCCCGCACCCTGTCCTGATGAAGACCCCACAGCAAGGGTACCACTAATCCCTGCGAACTACTGAGGGTCGAAACGTCGACAATAGCTCCTTGTTTGTCAGCTTCACGCCAATATTTTTTCATTAAATGTAATTTGTGAAGTATGATGTATGTTGATTGATGCTTTGAACCGATGGTCTTTTGTTTTGTATATTGAAACTCATATACAAATGCATCTCTGATACTTGGTTGATTTTACTGTCACAATTCCCCTTACCGCACTATCCTCACCTAATCACCTCCTCCTCCCCTTGGGCCACTGTACAACCGATTATAATCTGTAATCATTTGACATTATATTTAATATACCTATCCCCATTGTGAATAAAAACAATGCAGATTCATTCATTGTTTCTCTAAATTCTTTTACAAATTATATGTTCATTGTTACACTTACGCTGGGACCCCTCCCTCTCAGTACCTGCAGATGCAACAGGCATTTATTGCACCCATTGAGCGCCTCCCAATTCACAGAGTGGGCTGCAGACTTTTTTGGGTCCTTTATGCTATAGCATTTGAGTGAATGCCTATGCAGAAGGGGATTCATTGTGGTGGATGGTTGTCCACCACAGGTTATAATGTCACAATTCTTGTTAGGTCCAGGAAAGGTGTCTGTACTTTAAAGCTATGCTAGCTATGGAAAAGACAACACCGGCTTAATTTAGGAAGATGTGTAAAACATTTAAAAGAACCAAACAGTTAAAAAGTTGAAAACACAACACAATAAAAATCCCAATCCAATTTATAAAAATGGAGAATATTTGAATGAACAAGACAAGACCAAAACGAAAACAATCCAATAAGGAGAATCAGATGTATGAATTTTTAAAATTTAAATGACATTTTAGCACCACAAAGCGCCAACTGCGCCCACCTGGTCACCCTAGGGCAGAGGTCTTCAAACTTTTGGATGCCGAGACCCCCCTGTCAACATTTTCAGGTGTAAGGACCCCCTCATGTCAAAAAATTCCAAACCTGCTGGCAGAATACACATATTTATCAAATGCCAGCTCTGGTCCAGGCAGCACAACAAGTTTTGGTCCCAGAGCAGGAGTGGGCAAAACGCCTGGATTCAAGGCTTTGCCAGTGCCGCAGGTTAACAAACGGTTTCCTAAGCTTACATATTTAAGGGCAGATTTACGTTACCTGGCGCATCCCTGGAAATCAGCAGGAATGCGTCAAGAAACGTGCGACATGCAATGCCATTGTTGCGCCACAACGGATGCGCCGCATTTACAATCGGCATGCCATGGCGCAAGGATAGGCAGATGCGTGTCGCATCTGGCGGCTTCAGGTTGGAGCAGTGCCTGAGTTGTGTTGTGGGCGCGACGCAACTCCAGCACTGTGCCAACCTGGCCTATCTTCCACATAGTGCGTCACACCTTACGCCTGCTTCAAGCAGGTGCAAGGTTTTGACGCAGTGGGGTCGAAAATGTGACTGAGTGAAATCTTGTAGATTTCACTCAGGCACTTTTCCGAGGCCTTCCTGCACCGAAACGCCCACCCAGCTGCGGTATTCCCACATGAAACGTGACGCAGGTTACATGTGGTGCAGGGCTTTACAACGTGACATAGCTCCCTAGATGTGTCACTTTGTAAATCCCCCGCAGCATGGCGCTTGCTTTACGCTGCCGCTGCGTCACAGAAGTGACGCAATGGCTGCGCAAAAGTGGCGTAAGGTGCTTGTAAATCTGCCCCTCAGTGCTTTAATTTTTTTACATCTCCAGCACATCCACAGGACCAAATTCTCACGAGTTGGAGTGCTGAGATGCAATGGGACTTCTATATAATGTTTTTATAAGATAAATTATTCTTTTAATAGAAATTGGCAAAAGTGAAAAACGTTTTGGGGCAGATTTACAAGCCCAGTGCGCCACTTTAAGTCACTTTAAACATGGGAAAAGTGACGCAAAAGTGGCGCAAGTGGCTTGTAAATCCGCCCCTTGGTGTAGAGAAAAACAACCTTTTAAGATGTATGAATGTTTTTTCTGTTCTTAGCTAGTTTCATTTGTTGTTGAACTGTGACATTCTTCCCTTCCTGGAGTTTCATTCATAGCTGCGCTTGATAGAACTGTTTAAATGTAAGGAATAGGCAGAGCGGGGACCCATGGGGTACAGGAACCAGAAAAAAAACCGAAGTCTTGGTAACCTGTTTATAAAGGCATGTAAATATGCAAATGGTCTTTAACGACCTGTCAAAAACTCAGGTGTGCTAGAGATAAGACTCCAGACACTGCCCAGCCGAGCCCACAGCAGCTCGAGCTGCACTGCAGCGACCTGGGCTGAGACACAGACGGGGAGCAGGGGGGCTGAAGCCCCTGGGCAGAGTGACTGGAAGGCGTGACCAGGCCCGGACTGGCCATAGCGGGCACCGGGCAATCCCCCGGTGCGCCGCAAGGGTGGGGCCGGTTTTGAGCCCCTGGGGGCGATTTTGTTACAGCTGTAATAGCTGCAAAATCGGCCCTGCAACAAAATCGGCTGAAAACCGGCCCTAACAAAGCGCTCGGCGGCACCTCCAACCCCCTGAGTGGGAAGGGGGGGCCGGCCGAGCACTTTGCCAGGGCCGGTTTTGGTTCCCAGTCTGGCCCTGGGCGTGACACCCTTTCCATCGCTCCACGGCCCACCTGGGGGTCGCGCCCCACAGTTTCAAGACCCCTGCCCTAGGGTAAGGTTTGAGGTTGTTCTCAATGGAGTTGGATACAAGGCCAAGGCAGGTCCTAGTTGAGTTAAATTCGGACTTAGAAACTTTTTCTGGCGAAAAGGTGGCGTAAAAAGAGAATTTGATATTTTGTTATGTAGGCCCTAAAGAGGCAGGGAGTAAATTACCTGGTAAGGTCACCATGTTTGGGCGCCCTCTGGCAAGTTTTAAAAAAACATATACACAGGCAAATAGGATTACAGACCAGAAAATCCATGCTCTGATACCACCAGCAAAAAGCAAATGGTAACTTCAGGGGAAAAAATGCAAAGGCAATAACAGTATAAATTTTACCACATGTTGCTTTAAATCTATTTGACTAAATACAAAACCAGGAGGAGATGCCCAACTATAACAGCATTTCCTCTGTGGGGTATTTCTTCTTGGTTTCCCTGATTTCTCTAAATAGGCCCTACGGGCACTTTTGCGCCACCGGAACATTACTTTTTTGATGTTCCAGTGGAGCAATGTGCCACTGGCATATTTATTAAGGCCATGTAAAGCCACATTACATGGCTTTTCATGGCCTTATATATATGTGCCCCTTTTACGCACAAAACTCCATAAAAGGGGTATTCCATGGGTGTTGCTGGGGGTGTTCCCAGCAATATCCATGGCTTTTTGACACTGCCCCAGATTTACGACAAATCGTAAGTTTGAGGCAGCGCCAAAGACGTACGCCTCCACAGCGGTGGCATAAGGGAGACACAACGAGGAGAAATGTCTTTATTTCTCCTTGTTTTTCCTCTTTCTATGTGCGCTACCTTCTGCTGCACACATAGAAAGAGAAAAAGCCTCTTGTGATTGCTTTTGAGCAGGAAGGTTTTCCTTCCCGCACAAAAATGATAATCAAGCAACGCAGGCATCCTTGCACCATGGTGCAAAGGTGCCTGGGTTGGCGCACGGCAGCCCATTGTGCGTCGGTGCAGGGGAAAAGGACAGGAATGCGCCGTATTTAATAGATACAGTGCATTCCTGCCCTTTTCTTTTGCTGTAGGGCAGCACAGCAGCAAGGCCAGCAGCGCTGCCCTATGGCAAAAAACAATAAATGAGGCCCTCAGCATTAATATTTCCTGCTCTTATATCCTTATTGGTATGTTTAAAGCACAGGATATAGCGGGTTGATATACTATTATCCAGCTTCTAGGTGGTAAGCAGGACAACCTATTTAAAGTCCCTATCTTGTGACTGGTCCTAATGATAATTAACTGGCCCGATTCTACGGGCCGGGAAAGATATATAAATAGTGCTTCTGATGGGGTTTATGTTAAGGGTCTCCCTAGCTGAGTGTGTGAGTGTACCTCACTTTTTCAGAAGCATGATGTAGAGTGGACAAGAATAATGGACTGTGACCTGGGTGGGATAAATACTTGGACCTCAAACCATACATTACACAAGTAAAATATTAAGCTCATGCAAGGAAGCTAATAAACTACCAAAAATAACAAACATTGGCAAAACCAATAGGTCTGAATTTAGGTCCAGATCTACAACCATAGAAAATTGCGACTCCTAATTTGCGCAAAATTGCGAGTCGCAATTTGCGAGTCGCAATTTCCAATGTACAACAGCGTCTGATGCACTGTTTGCGATTCCCAATGGGGGCGCAAATTGCATGCCACATAAATATTGAGACAGTCGCAATGTTTGACCCCATTGGGAATGGCTGGCCCTTCCAGGGATGGTGGCCTGCTGGGCTCAGCAGACCTCCATGTCTGGGACTGCTTTTAAATAAAGCAGTTTTTTTAGGGCTCGTGCCTGCGTTGCGCTGCGCAGCACTATTCGCGCAGCAAGAGCCCTTTTGTATGGGGTTGTGAAAGCTGCTCACATGCTCGTGCGTGTGAGCAGCTTTCCGCGGATGCCAATGGCTTACACGTGCTTTTAAAAAAAAAAACAGCACGCAATTGGGCAAAGGCGGGCGCATGTCCTGCCTTTGCTCCGCCCATTCCCGATGGTGGCCAGCACGCGCAGCAGCGCACGTTCGCCTCGCTGCCGCGCTCCCTCCCCCCGCTCCTCTGTGGTGCACGCGCACCACTGGTTCTCACTGGTGGCTTGACACTTGCTAGGGAAATGTCGGGCAGGTTACAAGTGCGATAAAAATGGAGAGCATGCAATGCAGAAGGGATTTGAAAAATTCCCCTATTTCACTTGAAAGCCCAATTGCGCAGAACTTCACAACCTTTTGCCATAAAAATTAATTACACGGAAAACATCTTAGCGACGTCACACACACCCCTAAATTCATTATGCCACGTAGATATGCAATAAAATGAAATTATAAAGTAAAACAGCATTTTCAGGGTACACAGTACAGAATCCTAGGTCTACTTTACTCTCCGTTTCTATTTAGGACCGCTTCTAGTTCCGTATAATTGCGTGCCTTGAGATCTAACCGTTATATGTGGTATAAACACAGACCTCAAAATGAACGAACTGCCAGCGCCTCTGAGAAAGTAAAAGTAGAAGAGGTCTTACAAGCCCAGGACTGAATGAACCGTAGCAGGGTCGCATTGTTTCAGTTCTTCTTTGGGTTCACGTCATCGAAGTCTTTGTAGAGAGAGATGCAGGAAATTGCACAGACAGACGAACAGAACGTATAAGTGGGGCCCGTTGATCGTGCCATTGTTACACGGCGCCTTTGGTAACATGCACGCCCACAGTTTCGAACAATGCCAGTCCAGATCTCAAGACATTTTTGACTGGCAGTATTTCATGTCGTTGCCAGTGCTTTCTCTAAACACCTTTTATCATGGTATTAAGAAAGCAGGATTGTGGAAAGGTCAAGGTGTAACAGGAAATTTAAGGCACATTTGTTATCTAGTATTTTGTTGTGGTGGAGATGTGTTCTGTTGTTTTGTGCTACTGTGTTTTTTTGCTACATTTTGCAATGTGACTTTGTTGTGTTGTACTGTGGTTGTTGTGTTATGTTTCGTTTGTTCAGTTGTGATGTGCCATGCAATTTTTTTATTCTGTGGTTATACTGCTTTGTTAATGCTATTGTGCTATGCTGCTGCATTTCCAGTCAAAAACTGCACATGCAATGAAAGGACCTGTAACATTTAATCATTTACCACAGTGTAAGGTGGTAAAATAGCACAGCTCCATCTCTTTAACCATTTAAGATATCAGTCAGTCCTAATCTGTGACAGAAACCTGTGTCTACCTTAGAACAGGCCCAGTGGTCACTTTATGTTATATGTCCCTTACATTGTATTTGTTCTTTAGTATGCAAGATGGAAAGTTATTTCTATTAAAATGCTTCAACAAATAATGTAAATATTTGTATGACGAGACTTCACTCACAACTCTACAGACTAGTTAACAGCCTGAAGTACTGCACCCTTTCCTTGCTAAGTGGATTTTTTTTTATTACTTATGCTACTGCTGGGATATTTTTTAACCAAAAAACAAACATTAGCATTAGCATTTGCAATGCCAATAGCTCAAAGTTTCACTAATGCGAGACCTATTGCATTGCAAGTTTTAAATGCAGCCCATTTTCTTTAAAAGAAAACGGGATGCATTTAAAAAAAGAAAAATGAAACGTTTTTGCTTAATTTTTTAAGAGCAGGCAGTGAACCCTGGGTCCACTGCCTTCCCCTAAAAAATATTTTTGCATGCATTCACAAAAGGGAAGGGGTCCCCTGGTGACCAATTACCGTTTGCGAATGGTGTACCACCCTTATGTGAAGGGTGGTAAACTGCGAAAGTTTTGCAACCGCAATTGCGGTTGCAGAACAGTCATACATAGGTTCATGACACGAGTCGCTAATAGGAAGGGATGCCCTTGGAACGCCCATTCCTAATAGCGAGTCGCAAAACCTATTTTGTGAGTCGCAAATCAATTTCCAACTCGCAAAATAGGTTTTGTACACAGGCCATAGGCTTTTTGCATGCGCAAACGGGTCTAAAACCCATTTGCACATGCAAAAATCTGTCTTACATTTGGCCCTTTATGTGTTAATAAATGCTGTGGTGACACATTAAAGCATGGCACAAGGAAGGCAGCCCGCAGAAGGGGACAGAGAGGGCTATTGTTGTAAAGTCAGTGCTTCATTAATGAGGAAGTCACAAAGTGCAGCACGCCACCCTGCTGCGCTGCGTGACAAGGAAAGGACGGAAATGCACTGTATTTAAGGCAATACAGCGCATTCCTGTTCTTTTCCTTGCGTTGGTGCTCTTTTGGCGGTCTAATGCCAATGCAGGCACCCTTGGGCAATGGTGCAAGGGTGCCTGTGTCGTACGCAGGATTGTTTTTGTGCAGGAAGGGGCACCTTCCTGCACAAACCCAATCCTGAGAGACATAATACTCTTTCTATGTGTGCTTAAGAATGCAGCACACATAGAAAGAGGAAGAAACAAAAAGAAATTTAGATATTTCTTCTCATTACGCCCCCCTTGGGAGGGTGTAAGTTTTGTGGGAACACCCACTCAATGCCCATGGAAGGCCTACCCAGGGCAGAGTAACTCAACGCAGTGTTTTGTTCGGTGTTGCGATTCTCCAGACATCTGAAGCCACTCAAAGCAACGCAAAGTGGCTTTGCGTGGCTTAAAAATCTGACTTAGAGGTTTGAGTCACGCATATACCCTGTTGTGTGGTGCAAACGTGATGCAAGCCTCTCTTAAATGAGGCCTGAGTGCTTTGCAGTCCAGTGCAAGCGCTTGAGTAGAGGCAGAAGGATACATTCAAATAACCAATAGCATTATGTGAGAGATAAATACTCTACCGGGCAGAGCCAAGATGTGATTGACAAACTCCCAAGCCAGTGGCTGAGAGAGGCTGCTCGAAGAGAGACAATAATTCATATGGACAGACCCAAAGCCTAATCTGGTGGACATGGTAGTTGTAGAACTGCCTGATGGATCTGCTGTAGGAGCAAGGCAGAGCTTTTCTTTTTTGAGTCTAATTAGTGAAAAGGCTGCCATTCTCTTAAGAGTTTCCCATTTACTTCACCAGTTTGACCATGCTCACAGTGGGATATGAAGGAGAAGGCGAGTCAAGCTTTGGGCACCAAGGAGCTTATTCCCAAATGCCTTGTAGAACGTGTTAAGAAGTACTCATGCTCCTGAATTGACCCCAAAACATCTAAAAAGGGAGTACAATTAAAAAATATTGATAGGTAAGTGTGCTAACAGAAATAGGCGTGTCCTCTTTGATCTTTTACTAACAGGGAGTTGGACATTTCGGGATAATTCACCAAGAGTACTCTTGTAATACCACTCCCACTCTTAAATGCTTTTGCAATCAGACCCTATGAACACCCGCGTAGCTAGGGGGGGGCGAGGGGGGCGGACCGCCCCAGGCGGCACCATTTAGGAGGCGGCGGCCGCGCGGCACTACAGGCTGAGCAAGCAAGCCTCTAATAAATTAAATAGTGCGCACCGTAGAATTTACCATGCACAACCAAATAAACCTGCAGCGCAATTAAAACAGGACCACAAGTTCAATGTGGCATTTTCTCCCAGCACGTTGACATCACACATATTGTTACATTCCAGTGTCTGCAATCGAGGGCTGTGAGAAGCACTCGGATTCTCCTGTGCAGTGTGGCTCAACAATGTAACGAGGCGCTGGCGGGCTGGCGCCTCTGGCCGTGGGCACCGCACCAGCAAAGCAGCCCAGACTGTGCACGTGCCGGGGATGGAGGGACGGGGGCAGCTGCACACCCGGCGTTTGAAATAATTAAAAGTTGAACATGTCCGCTGGACCCCCGGCGGGCCTCTCTGAGCAAGGCTCTTTATTAAATATGGTGCGCGCCGCATGGGCAAGTGACTCCGTAACTGCGTGTCTTCAGGGTGGGGCATGTTCCCACATTGTCATGCGCATTGGTGCGCAGAAGCGCAATTAAAAGTGCGCGTGAACGTGCCAAAGCCGCGACGGGACGAGTGAGGTGAGGCATCCCACCAAGAGTGACTACTGTCTGAGGAAGAGACCAGCACCGTGCGGTGGTGCCCCCGGCCTGGCCGAACTTATTAATTCTGCTCAATTACCTCCAATCGCGGCGGAAATGTTTCAGGGATCTGCGTGAGTTGACGGGCCCTCTAAGGTGAGTACCGATCAACAGAGCTGGTAGTCATCTATTTTCGTGCTAGACTGCTACTTTTAGTGCTGAGGCCTGAGCTCCTGTGCATGCGCAAATAAAACAAGTGTAAACTAAGTGCAAGAAAGGGGCTGTCCCTTGAAGTGGCTGTCTATAACAAGAGTATGAGAGACGTGTGAGAGCGCATAGAAAGGTGGGCATTTGGTGAAGGAGAGCGTTGAAGGATGGTGAAAGTGACAGGTGGGGAGTCAGTTCCTAGTCAGCACAACAGGCCTGAAATGGCAGTCTTTCATGATTGTGACCAAAACCATTTACTGTTTAAATTGCAACCTCGCCAGGCTGGGAGGCAGGGACTTACTCATTCAGGTGACCTACCCAGGGACAGGAAGGGGCTTTCTTCTTTGCAAGACTCGAAAATGGAGCAGAATCGGTGGTGTCAGCTCTTAGTGCCTGTGTGTTTACCGGCCTTCATTTAACCAGAAGAGGTGTGCAGGGTTGCAAAGCTTGCTTTTTGTTTTAACTTTCCCAAAGGCGTATAGAAAACTTTGCAACTGTCTGTCACGATTTAAACCATTTTCAGGACGAGTCAAAAAAGTTCTGTGTCAGACGTACTCTTTACAAAGTTGTGTTCTTTCCCCGAATAATACATTATTGTCCATAGAAAGAAATCCTCAGCAAAGGGTGAACTTGCAGAGAGGAATGCTGCGTGCCTTTCCTAGCTTGGCTGGGTTTAGTTAGACAGTTATAACACAAATTGCGTTTCAAATTATTTTGGAATTTACAAAAAACTTTGCACAGGCAAAAGCGAATAGGGAAACTTCACAGAGCAACAACTTTGATAAAGTTCACCAGTATAAAGCACACTTTCCTCACCTCTTCATAGACCTCATTTCATTTCAACCACACAGCCCTGCATGGACATGGCTCATAAACCGGGTCTGGTGACTGAGTGGACTAATGCATCCACTCTAGGGGCCTGTGTTTGACTTCATAGTCACAGGTTCAAATCTTGGCGGGTGCACTCAGCCTTTCATCCTTCTGAGGTTGATAAAATGAGTATTATTGAGTTGGGTAACAACAAACCTCTGTTATTCAGCGCCAATATGCCCATGTGGGTGAACGTGTGCTTTACAAATAAACATGCTATGTTTTATGAACCGACTGGCATTGCACCCTAAGAACTTCTCTTCTGAGCAGTGCTGTCACTCCCTGTGTTGAGCTTAGGCGGGTTTGCTGAAAAGTGCTGGTCCTATAAGATAAACGTTATGTTATATAATGAGTTGTATTATATACAGCACATATCCAATGGTGTTTATATAGGGTTTGTCTTCCAGATATTGGCCTCTTGACTCCAGGTTTTATTCTATCTCCTGATCTTGAGATAGTCCATGGGTGTCTGATTGGTGTGGACCAAAGAGTTACACAGTTTCGAGGAACGGTTGCCTAACAGCGTATTCACAATAGGCAACAGATTTCATATAAATACTAATCAATAGCAGTATATTAATGTGCATTTGCGCTTGTGATGTGTACATATGTATGTGTATAAGTAAAGAGAAAGTGAATTTGGCTACATATCTATGGGCATCTATGTTAGTGGAATAATATATAGATCTATGCTCTGACAGTGAAAATTGGCTAAATTAAATATGCTACTGGTTAGAATGTATACTAATACATGTATGCCCCCCCACTCCCATTTTATACCACAGAACAAATGTCAGGTTTTATGTTATTGCCGTAGAGCAACCCATCTAATGTGGAAAAAACATTCTTCTTCTTCAGAGATTATTTGCTACTATGCTACTATGCCTTTAGAATATACTATCTCTGTTGATGCTCACAAGGCATATTCAGCATGCTTGCATCTCGCTGTATGGATTTAATCCATTATCTCCTCTTAAATTTGTTATTATATATAAATGTATTTGTTTATAACTACTAAACAAGCCATATATAAAGTATGCAAAGGGTAACGTGTTATGTACTACCAATTTTGAGTTAGGGAATAGTCCTCATGACACACTTGAGGCTTTGCTTCATGTAAATCACTCCCCCTCCCATCCAGAACATTGCTGACAAATAATAGATTACACTTTGCCTATAGACAGATCAATAGTTAGATACATAGATATAGTGTGTTTACTCGTTTTTTTTCATGCAATTGAAAAGCTTTCTATTAACTAATAGATACAGAAGCTAAAACGAAGACCGTTACTTGGGGAGACCATGATATTTGGTCATTTAATGTCAGCTGTAGATGATGGATCCCCAAACAGTGTCATGTATATGCATGTTTCTATTGTTCTGAGGGGATTACCAGGTATTTGTTCACGCAGCTCTCAGATGGATGTCACATGCGTTTTTTCTGAGTCCCCAGACAGATCATGCGTTCTGTGTTTTCTCCTTTGTACTGCAGGTCACTAGTATATTCAACTGTGTAGCCCTGTACCGTGTCATGTATGTGCATGTAACTTGCATGATCGAGGTAACTATTAGCGGCAATACTACGTGTCTCTCGGACCTCTTTTAAGTGCTCGCCTTTTTGCCCTTGCCCCCCCCTAACCCCCAGGGGCGGCAATCTGAGGGATAGCCCCGGGCGCCACAAGCTCTAGCTACGCCCCTGCCTATGAATCTGTTGAATCAACTAGAATCTACAACAAGCATGTTAAGAATCTGGCCTCCTTGTTGTGAGTTGTCCCACTGCAAAGATGTTTTTGGACCACAGAAAACTTTGTTGCCTGATTCTCAGAGAAAGTTATAAATATACTCCCGTAGGTTACTCTTGCATTTGGAACAACTTCCAACTTCTCTTTAAAATGTACATATGATTCCAGGGCTAGTCTTGGGAATGTGTGATAGCCGCAGTTTGCCAGCAGTAGTGACATTTTATTGTGAATTCCTAATGATGGAGGCAATTTCACAGATTTAAATACACATTGTGTATAATTACGCATACATAGATACCATATGATTGTGCAATTGAACATTAAATGTTTAGGTTATTTTCTCCATGTTGAACGTAGCTTTCCCCACTGCATCCCCATCTAGACCCAAAACGTTGGTTTCATTCTTACAACTTATCATTTGCACAGGCACGATTTAAGAATCAACCTGGGCGTGAATTCAACTGTGACTATAAACAGATCCATCGTGAAACACAAACTAATATTCATGTCACTCCTTCGTTTTCAAATATTTGCCCGGTTCTCAGCGCACTTTGTTATTTTTTTGTAACTGAGGTTCCTTGACGTCAAACGATACCTTCTCATTTACGTCCCTTGTCAGTAAAATTGAACATGAAAGAAATAACAACCTGTCTGTCAAGCAGTCTTTTCCACGTTTCTGCCAAACTGGACACCTTTTCTCATAATTTCAAGAATTTGCTGAATGTCTGCGTTTTGGGTTATGGACATGATTTGGGGCGCCCCTCCCCCCACCGGCCTGCCTAGGCCCCCGGCTCATTCCTCTGTCAGAGGGCGGGGATGAGCTTTCCACACTTGGGAGCAGTGCAGCCGGATAAATCAACAATCTTTTTGTTAAGGTTCAGTGGAAAGCGGACCTCCTGGCATCCGGCGCACTGTGAATCGAATAATGTCTTTTTTTACTGTACCTGAGATCAGTGATTTTAAAACGAGGCCGGGGGATCCCTCGGCTGCCAACATCTACTTTCACAGACAACAAACAACAGAAAAAGCGTTCCCAACAAATCTTGGTAGCCATCACTAAACCAAAACATATCTTTCACAACGAGACCTCTGAGCAGGCCAGACAGTGCCTATTATGTTGCAAATCTCAGTCTGCCATCCCCACTTAATTGGGGTTCAACAAGAGCAAGACTTTTATATGTATATATGGTCATGTGATGAAAGGCAGGATCGCCCAAAACACGTAATGGTGGCATTGGCTAAATATAAAATACTTGCACAAAATTACTGGGTCCACGCTCATCTGTTCGCGTGGCAGAGAGAAGTGAAGGCAAGGTTGGAGTATATATATATATTACCTACTGGCGGTCGCCAGTAGGTAGTTATAGTTAGGATTGTTTTCTATAGGAAATCCGCAACATTCTATTGGGAATAACTTTAGCGCCGGTTGAGGAATCTGCCTGTAATTTTCCTTAAATTTACCTCGCTGCACTCCGCTCCTTCCCTGAAAGTTTGGGGGGGGGGATTCGTCAAGCGGGGCCGAGATAAAAGGGGGGTCCCAAAACATGTTTTCCCCAAGTTAATTTCCATAGGGCGGTTGGACTCACTTTTAGCCCGAACGGCTGAATGGATTTCCACAAAACTTGGCAAAATTGTAGGGACTGGTAGCCTGATGTGCCTTTGCTATGTCTTAAGATATGTGCTCCAGTGGATTTTGAGTAATTTAGGTTCCAAAAAAATATATATATCTGGGCGGAGCCAAACAACACATCTGATCTGATTGGCTGTCAGCAATTCATCCAAGAAGTGTTGGCAGCCATCTTGGGACCAATATACATGATAGCACCTCATTAAAAAGCATTGTAGTTAATAGAGGGTTTTAGGACTTTAGTTACATTATAAATCATTTGTTGATGGTACCAAAAGTCATTTTAAGAATTGTGGTGTGTTCTAAGGTGATTTTACCATGTGAAAAAGCCTTCTGCTGTGATATCATGAATCATGTTTGAAAGAAAACTAATATCTCATGATTTTCCCACAGTGGTTTGGAAGGGGATCTATAAGCTAAACTGAAAGCATATTTTCTGTAAATTCACATTATCTTTCTCAGTCATGTGAGAATGAAGTCTGATATTCTCAGTAAAACATGTACATCCAACAAGGACAGAGACTGTCAGTTGATTCCTTTGTGTTCTACTGCAGCCTCCTAGAGTGTTCTAAAGAACAACTAGAGCGCTAACAGTCCTACTTATTACAAAGGTATAGCACACCTGAAGCCATCATGATGGGAATAAAGTGGTAACTCTTAAAACATTTAATTTAAAAAGGAACAAAATGAGGGGGTGTATTTTGCCATAGAAAGTATGATTAGTGCTGCAGAAAGAAAAATTAGGGCACATTTTGAGTGACTTCTCAAATCCTCTTCAATTTCATTAAAACATTCTGACATGCAGTCTCCCAAGATGGCCACCAGAGACAATAGAGCCCAAATGTAGCCCAAATATCACCCAGGTGTAGCCCAACTATAGCCCAATGACAGAATGTCCCAGAGTGTTCTAAAGAACAACTAGAGCGCTAACAGTGCTGCAGAAAGAAAAATTAGGGCACATTTTGAGTGACTTCTCAAATCCTCTTCAATTTCATTAAAACATTCTGACATGCAGTCTCCCAAGATGGCCACCAGAGACAAAAGAGCCCAAATGTAGCCCAAATATCACCCAGGTGTAGCCCAAGTATAGCCCAATGACAGAATGTCCCAGAGTGTTCTAAAGAACAACTAGAGCGCTAACAGTGCTGCAGAAAGAAAAATTAGGGCACATTTTGAGTGACTTCTCAAATCCTCTTCTATTTCATTAAAAAAATTCTGACATGCAGACTGAAACATGCACTTTGAATACCAGCAGCAGACTTCCCTGGTGAGCAGTAGCTTTACTACAGTGATCTAATGAGCAACTAGAGTGCTAACATTCAGAATTTATGGCAAATGTGTGACACATCTGAATGCCTTCTTGATGGAACCAAAGTAAACAAGCATTGAAAATGCAATAGATCTCGCCCTCGTTTAAGTTAAAGCCATTCTGTTTGTAATGAGGTGGCTTTTTAGCTTTGCTTTTATTAGTGTTTTTTGAACTTTCATGTAAATAACATGCATCTGTATGCATATATGTATATGTATGCAAGCATTTATATTTGTATTTATATAGATATACAGATTATATATGTTTATATATGTATGTATATATATATATGTATACATACACATACATATATATAAATGCATATGCATATATATGCATATATATATGTGTATATGTGTGCGTGTAGAGAGAGGTAGAGAGGTAGAGGTGTAGAGGTAGAGAGGTAGAGGTAGAGAGGTAGCAGTAGAGAGGTAGAGACTAGTAGAGAGAGAAGTAGAGAGAGGTAGAGTGTAGAGAGTGAGTAATAGAGAGTAGAGAGTGAGTAGTAGAGAGTAGTAGAGAGCAGTAGATAGAGTAGCAGAGAGTGAGTAGTAGAGAGTAGTAGAGTGAATAGTAGAGTGAGAAGTAGAGAGTAGTAGAGAGTGAGTAGTAGAGAGTGAGTAGTAGAGAGTAGTAGAGAGCAGTAGAGAGTGAGTAGTAGAGAGTAGTAAAGAGTGAGTAGTAAAGAGTAGTAGAGAGTGAGTAGTAGAGAGTAGTAGAGAGTGAGTAGCAGAGAGAGAGAATAATAGAGAGTAGTAGCGAGTGAGTAGTAGAGTGAGTAGTAGAGACTAGTAGAGAGAGAGTAGTAGAGAGTGAGTAGTAGAGAGTAGTAGAGAGTGAGTAGTAGAGTGAGTAGCAGAGAGTGAGTAGTAGAGAGAGAGTAGTAGAGAGTGAGTAGTAGAGAGTAGTAGAGAGTGAGAAGTAGAGAGTGAGTAGTAGAGAGTAGTAGAGAGTGAGTAGTAAAGAGTGAGTGGTAGAGAGAGAGTAGTAGAGAGTGAGTAGTAGAGAGTGAGTAGTAGAGAGTAGTAGATAGTGAGTAGTAGGGAGTGAGTAGTAGAGAGAGTAGCAGAGAGTAGTAGAGTAGTAGAGAATGAATAGTAGAGAGTGAGTATTTGAGAGTAGTGGAGTAGGAAGAGAGTAAGTAGTAGAGAGTAGTGGAGAATATTCCAAAGTTTGGCACAGCACCACTTGCACAATAAGTCCGATCAAATCATATCACTTAGAGTCCTTATTGAAGCGTTGAATCTTGATGTATATTCAAATGCTTTTATTTTCCTTAAGTTTATGTATCACAGCCAGCCGAAACGTTTCGTTCTGTACAACAGAACTTCTTCAGGGAGTTCTTATTTCCTTCAAGTTATGTCGGTATCATGTTGTCATATAACTAGATATTTCTTCCAAATGTTAGACGAGACGTAAGTACATTCTTATTCAAAGTGACTAGGTATCAATTTTACCCACACAATTCGGGCAGATTTGAGTAATTTATAGCATCCTCAAAGTCAGTCTTTCAAAAATTCCAAAGTATAGGACTTGATAATCCAAATCCGAATGTTTCTCAAGAAAAGTCATTTTCAATCGTTCGGAATATCGGTGTTTGGGCAGATATGACCCAGGGACCCCCAGTATGCAAGGGGAATTAGTCCACCTCTGCAAACGTGCCAGTGGCCTGTGTTGCAGAGAGGTGTATAAAGGGGCATAGCCTCATTACACCTTTGTGCAATGCAGCCCCCTGGCGCATACTGGAGGTTCCAGGTGGGCTAGTTGGCACGGGGGCTGCGTTACAGAGAGGTGTAAAAAGGGGCGTGGTTAATCAGTTTAATACTTTGCTCTCCATAGCAAATTGTCCTTCCACAAAATTTGCAAACAATTTTGAAATCTCCAAACTGGGTTTGGATGTTTGGGACCATCTCACTTGTCTCTGGACCCGATGGAGTGGGTTGCTTACTTTGGGAGGTGCTGGGTGAAGATTGGGGAGGGTTTCTGGTCAGTTCTCTGACCTCTGCCGCAGCATAGTTGTTTGGGTGCCGGCGTTGCATGTGGCGAATCATGGTGTTGTTGCCAAAAGAATACTTTTTGGCAGGGTTCCCCCTGGAAAGTACAGTGCCACAGATCAGACAAGTAACCTTTGGCGCATTAACTTTCTTGAGGCCCCTTGGGATTTAAAAAAACTCCCAGACAATGTGCTCCTTTGGCTTATAGGTGGTAGTATCTTCAGGCAGGTACCGCCTCTCCTCCTCCTCCTCTTCCTCCTCCTCTTCTTCTTCTCCACCACTGTGGTGTTGTGATGGTCCTTGTGGTGGTGGTGGTGGTGGTGGTGGTTGAGATGCTCCTGCTGCTGCTGCTACTGTAGCCATTTCTCAGTACAAATAGGTACAAATAGGTCTGCAAACAGGTCTTCCTCAGTCAAAGTAAAAAGTGAGAATGAGGAAAAAAGTTGGGGGCTTTAATCTTTGGAAAACAAAACTGCCCTGAACCAATGAAAAGTGTTATTTTCAGGTCACATGACACTGGCTTTATCATTTGGAAACCAAAACTGTCCTGAACCAATGAAAAGTGTTATTTTCAGGTCACATGACCCGACGCGCTTACGCTACGCGCTCCGGGGCGCGCCCGGGGGGCGCTTACGTAGCGCGATCGTATGCGCTCGAGTGCTTCCGGGTGCGCTTACGCCGTGCGTATCACGCGGACGCGGCTACGCGATACGTCACGAAGATGTTTTCGTTCGCGGCAATAGCGCTAACGGGACGCTCACCAGTACGCGCACCGGGAGCGCTCCAGGTAAAAAAAAAACATGAACAATATACATAAAAAAAATAGTATTACATAAATATACAATATAGGATTCATCATAAAAAATATTACATTTCATAGCTATAGAAATTTGCTATTAAAAAACCTTTGAAATTCACTGAAAAAAGACATAGGCTTGAGGCCCTATATATAGTTAGGAATTAGCATTTAAAAAACCTATGAAATTCACTGAAAAAACCATAGGTTTCACACCAGTTATAGTTAGGAATTAGCATTTAAAAACCTTTGAAATTCACTGAAAAAACCATAGGTTTCCCACCAGTTATAGTTAGGAATTAGCATTTAAAAAACCTATTAAATTCACTGAAAAAAACATAGGTTTGACACCAGTTATAGTTAGCTGGAAATTTTACTGACATAAAACCATTGAAATTCCCACGTTATAGTTAGTTGGACTCACTATAACTTGCGCGCCTGCACTGCACTGCTGATGACGTCACATATTACATCACTCATGACATGGTCAGTGACATCACTCATGACATCACTGATGACACCATCCTTGTGACAGAGTGACAGACCTCCTTTCAGTGTAATGTAACCCTTGAAACACATATTCAAAAATAGAAACTAACATTTACAAAAAAATGGAGTTACCCATACCATATACAACAACCAATTCAGTAATTCCACCATCTATATACACATCCACTCATTCACCAACAGTTCTATATAGTCACTCATACATATACTCACTCATCATATGTAGTGATACACCTATACATCCTGTTACACACCGACAGTCATCCAAAAGTTACTCACACACATACTCACACATGCAAATAAACTATTGAACATCCATTTATTTGCATATACAACTATACACACACTACCACCTTACTTCTAAGGAAACTTACACATACTTACTCTCTTAAACAATCACTTATAGAAATACATACTTATTTAAACAGGAACTCTTACAATCTCTCACTCTAACATATACTCACTTATATACATCAATACTCACATATACTAGACTAAAACATATGTCGTTACTGATAAAGACACTAGTGAGACAGTCATTCACTTACTAACACACACATATACACACTCATCCACCCATACAGTCCTGCACATATGCTGTCTTCAAAACACATACAAACAGTGAGTCAGTCATTGATGCATCTATGTGCTAAGTAATACCCCCACCAAACCATACAGACACTCATACTGATACTAAAAAAACATCTAATAACCCATATACACACACATGTAGCTACTCACCAACCCATGCAGCCACTTATACACAAAGAGAAACACTGATACATATATTTAAATATTTAAACATTACTCGCTAATATATGTATTCACTAAGATACACTTAATAAGCCAGTTAACCAATCAATTTTTTTTTTTTAAAAACATCCTTTTAGACACTTATTTAAACATTTATTCTTCCATCGACCTTTACATATACATATATAAAACATATTTATTTTTCAGAAAGACACACATTCACTGGATGGTGTCATCAGTGATGTCATGAGTGATGTCACTGGCCATGTCATGAGTGATGTAATATGTGACGTCATCAGCAGTGCATTGCAGGCGCGCATGTTATAGTGAGTCCAACCAACTATAACGTGGGAATTTCAATGGTTTTATGTCAGTAAAATTTCCAGCTAACTATAACTGGTGTCAAACCTATGGTTTTTTCAGTGAATATATATATATTTTAGACCTGGCACCATTGGCGTGGGTCTCCCTTCCATTTTTGCTGTTGCCTCATGTCTTTTTGCTGGTGTTAGATGCTTTGGGCACTATGTCGCTGCTGTCGAGTGCCACAGTGCAAGTGCTCCCTATTGTGAATTAATGTATTATTCATGATTCCATGATTGGCTGATTTGGTTTACTTGTCAGACCCTAGTACAGTTCACCAGGAGTGCCCAGGGCTTGTGAACCAAATTATGCTAGTGGGCGTGCAGCACTGGCTGTGCCACCCACAGAAGCAGCCTTGCAATGTGTCTAAGGCCTGCCATTGCAGAGCCTGCATGCAGTCTGGTACTGCCATGCTGACTGGACAAGGGCACCCACTTGCCAGTCCCTAAACCTTCCCTTTTCAGAATAACAGACACCCCTATGGTAGGCCCAAGGGCAGGGTGCATTGTAAGTATAAGGTAGTACATGCCCTGGTGTGTGTGGCATGTCCTAATAGTGAATTACAGCCATTTTCGTTTTTCACTATTGCAAGGCTACCTGTTCCCCATAGGCCAGAATGGGCAGTTAGATTATTACATTTTATAATCCTAACTGACTCAGGGAACATGATAGAAATTCGAGTTTTGTATGCCTGAACTCAGAATGATAAAATACACCTTTAAGTGAAGTTGGTTTTAACATTCTGTGTTTGAAAATACCACTTTTAGAAAGTAGGTATTTTCTTGTCTAACTTTCCAAGCCTGCCTCTGCTAAGTTGTGTATTCCTTGTCTGGAGTTTGTGAGTGACAGGGCTGGGGGATTCCAGGAGACAGAATGAGTCAGCCCAGTGGTGAATAGAGAGATCTGCATCTAGATAGGTGAGAGGAGTTGCACCTGGGACCTGAATAGGGCTGTGCCTGCCTTCGACACTGCTGGCTCCACCCCCTGTGGTGCGTCTGATGTCTCTGCCCTGCACTGTGAAAGAAGAGAAGGAATCATGTCAACAAAGTGCTCCAGGGCTGTGCCTTTCCTCCACAATGCTAGCTCCACCTCCTGTGGGGTGTCTGATGTTTCTGCCCTGACCTGTGAAAGGAAAGAAGGAGTCGTGTAAACAGAGTGCTCCAGAACTGGTTTGGACTGGGCAAAGGACCCTCTGCGCTCAGAGGACAAAGGATTTTGGGGTATAAATATTAGAACCCTGATCCCAAGAAATTAGATCACTTTTGGACTTCAAGAAGAAACCTTTACTGAGGAGAGGAACAGGAAGAAACTGAGGAGTGACTATCCCTAAGCTGAAGTGCTGCTTGGAGGATTGGCCTGCAGTGGTTGCCTGACTGCCAAAGAAAGGAGAAAGAATTTTGTGTACTTTATTTTCAACTTGTGAAGGATCTCCAAGGGCTTGGAAGAGAGCTTGCCCCCTGACCGAAGACTCAGGACCAGTAGACTTCACCAGCCTTTGTGGATTGCTGCTGGAAAGGCTGTTTCAGTGGCTACAGAGGCAGGGAGCTGTGACCGACTATGACGACCGGCACGGTGTCCTGTAGGTACCACATCGAACAACGTCCGTATCGAACAACGCAAGCTCTTAGCTCACCAACTCCGTCCTGACGCCATCACCAAGCCGTTGCCTGCACCACGACTTGTGGACACCGCGACATGCAACGCCACGCTACACCGACTCGTACTGGTCTGACCAACGCGGTCACTGTTGCTGACTTCGAGTCCTGTGAACACATCGGAGTTGGGCACCACCTCGCATGCTTGGCGATGCACCGTCCGACTCGTACCGCTGTCCGGACTGATCGATGCCAGATCCCGTACTCCAGCTCGGTCGCCACACCGCAAGCTGCAAGCACCGCAACGAAGCACTGTCTCGCCCTGCAACATACGCCCTGGACCCACCGACTCTGTCATCGGGCCGCTGCCTTCACCGCATCGAGGGACAACGCGTCCTGCAACGCTTTCTTTTCTGCACCGCGACAAATGCCTCAATTAAAAGGTACTGTAACTGAGTCTGTCGACATTTGAGTGGGCCCGGACTGACGTGGTCCGCTGGATTTGTTAGACTTTATTTCAGCAACGCTGTAGCCGGACCGGGCTACCAACTCGCACAGAACTTCGATTTAAGCCTTTTTAACAAGAACTCTTGATTTCTATTAGTATTGTGGATTATTTTTGTTGTTTATGGTCTTGTGGTAACTCTACATAAAAGATACTTATTTTTATAAATATACAACCTGTGTGGTGTCCATTTGGAGTGTTGTCACTTGATTACTGTAGGTGTTCTGCTCGTGCCAAGCTACTAAGGGGGTGCGCAGGGGTTACTTTAGGAGTGTACCCCCTTTACCCTGACTAGAGGAAAGGGTCCCTATTTGTCACAAGTACCTACCTACCTGTGCCAACTAGAGACTCCCAATTATATATATATATATATATATATATATATATATAAATATATTGTTCCTCGTGTCATGTGATCAAGGCCTCAGAGGAGGTTGAAACGTGTTATGGTGGTGGTGCAGGCGTTCCTTGAATAAACCCAAAATTTGCACTACCATTGGGTCTGCGTTCTTGCCTCTGGATTGTATGGACAAGAAAGATTGTCGATATTTATATATATATATATATATATATATATATATATATATATATATATATATATATATATATATATTGTTCCTCTGTTTGCTTAGGTTTACCCGCCACCTCCAAAACAGAGAGCGTGTCGGCGAAGTGGACCTCCCAAGCGCGGTCCGATAATATTCAAAACACTCCCCTTAACGCCAGGAGGGCCGATGCCGTGCCTTTGCGCAAAAGTTCTTTCATTTGTCAGCTGAAAATGCTAGACACGTTTCGCCTGCCCTGCAGGTTTGCTCACTAACAGTTTGATAAAGTTTTGCCACCATTTTTAACATTGTGAAATTGCATGTCTCGTGCAGACTACCATTTAATAAAAAGTGCAAACAGACTCGTAGTTCAATAAAACAATGTCAGTGCGAGTTCTTAAATGTAAACATTATATACATTCTCGGCATAAAACAGTCCATAGCATTAAAAAGAATTAGGTAGAAAAGTAATATGGTAGTTACCCATCACTATGAAAACTATAAAACAAACTAACACACTCATCAGATGAAATCATCAGTGATGTCATCAATGATGTGATTTGTGATGCCATGTGTGATGCCATAAATGATGTCATAGACCATATCATGAGTTATGCAATATGTGAGGTCAGAAGAAGTGTATGGCGGGGACATAAGTAGAATTTCTGTGTTCTTTCAGGTCAAAACTTTAATGTTGCCACTGACAGTAAACTAGCTATAATGTTAAACAATGTTTTCAACCCCGAGTGGGCTCCTCAGGGACTCTGCTGATTCAGGGAGAGGTCCGCATATCCCCCTCCCCAAGGACAATATGTACAGCCCTGGCGGGTAAGCTCATTGGGGCATCTGATGGCTCAGGGAAGGGGGCCTCGCATCCCCCATTTCCATACAAAATATGTCCTGACCGGTAGGTGGGCTTATCAGGGCCACTGATGAATCGGGGAGGGGGCATGCAGCCCTCCTCCTCTGTAAGAGTATAGCCCCAGGGTTGGGCACCCAGGGGTTTAAAGTTAATAAATGCCACCTGGCCATCATTTTTCCCCAATCCTGCTAGAGTCTCGCGGTATTGGGGGCCTACCCTGCCACCTATATTAAATATTTATTTTTACTTCAGGACAAGTGACTAAGTCCCCAAGTCCTGTAATGGCTAAAAGCAAAATTTTTCTCATGTTGCTGGCAGCCAATCAGAACGTTCGCTCCCACAGCAGTCTTACTCACACAGGAGTCCCAGAGACCACTGCCTGCCCTTAAAAAAATTTAACTGAAAAGTCATTTTTCTTTTTTAAATTCATCCCCTTTTCGTTTGAGGAAACAGGCTGCATTTAAAAAAACTGCTTTATTAAAAAAGCAGTCAAAGACATGGTGGTCAGCTGACACCAGCAGGCCACCATCCCTGGGAGTTTTTTAACAAAAAACAATGGCTCCTGTGGGATAGTTATAACTAATTCCTGATATGGATAATGCACAATGGCGATAGGGATTTGTAGTTCCGTGGTTTGCGATTGAGGTTCGACGGTTCCGAACCCGTTCAATAAAGGTCGTCGGACACGGACGATTTTGATGTCAGCAGACCGCAAATGGCGAGTGTAGCGTGTCTGAGTGTTTTTGTATGAATCGATATAGGAGAACACTCCGTATTCAAGGATTTAGTTTGAACCTCCGGGTTCCATTTTGTGTACGGCAGCCATTTTGTATGGTTGCCCTCACATAGGCCCGATGACTGTGGCCGAACGAGTCCTTGAGACACGTATGCCTTAGCTGACTTTTGAGTGACCTGGCCGAACTGACTCCTTGCCCGAGGCCGACCTCGCTGAGCCAGTTCCTTGTTCAGCAGCTGGTCTGATAAAGATCAAAGAGCAGGACGTGCCCGAGTTTATGGTACACTGCTCCCACCTTTCTATCTCACTTCCAATCTGTTTCTGCCTTTCCTTTACGACATAATCATTGATTTGGGTTGAAGGTTTTATGATGGGTTTGTCCGGCCTGATCGAACAGGAAACCTGGAATTTGCTTGGTCATTTCTGGTGGGCTGGACAACGGAAGATGGGATTGTCTGAGATTGTCGTCATACGCTACTTTAAAAATGTTACACTGTCATTGGTCAGTTTGTATGCACCTAATGCTAATTTGAAATGTTGCCTGAGGCTTGATTTTTGGCATAAAAGACCATGCTCCGCTCATTGAATTTGTGCAGTCTCTCGTGAACCACCCGTGTGTGCTTCGTAGATCTCTGTTCCTGGTTGCAGCCAATAAACTTTGGTCTTTGACGTCATCAAGAAGTATCCCGTGTCTCTGTTTGCCAAGACAGGGGAGCTCGAAGGTATCAGGCGTTCTCCCTGACGCCGCTGGGTTCTAAAACCCGGTCCTTCAGATTATGGTGATTGAGGTGGATGTCAAGGCAAAGAAATTGCACATACCCGGTCAGAATGTATAATACATTTATATAATCATATCTAAACAATTTATACACAGTTTCGAATGCATTATAAACACATATGTAATCAAAAAACGTGATGGCTTGTCCCAAGTGAATTAAACCAAAAAACAAACAAACAAAAAAAAAAACCTTCTGAAGTGAAACAAGAATAATTTTTAGACAACATAAGGTATCATTTGTACATTGGCTGTAAAGAAAGAGACGACCACGTAACAAGTATACACGATTGAAGTGCCGCAGTTGAAATGGATAAATCACTGTTGCAAAAGGGTCTGTCTCTTTATCTTTGTCGACGACGTTTCGACCTTGCTAAGGCATCAGGTCTCATCAGGACTGTTCAATGGGGGGCACCTGTAACGACGTTTGCCTGGCTTGAGGATCGTGCAGGTGTGGCACCGTGAAAATTAAAGTGAAAAAAGAACTTACAGGGTTCCCGTCCGGGACCCCTGCTGAGAGTGTGAAGTAAGCTGGAAAATACGAATGGGAATTGGTCTGTAGATCCAAAAATTGTAACAAAGCCGATGTAGCTATGGAGAGACTCGAGGCAGGAACCACACGAGGGCGCTTCTGGCATGGGTTTCGTCGGAGGACTGGAAGAGTCGGTTCTCCGTATTCTTTAATAATTGTCAGCTCAGGTGATGCTGGCTCTTGATGATAAATGGCGGGAGATCCCGATGATATGTCCTCTCTCCAATGTGTGGTAACAGACTCTCTGGGAGGGCCGGCATTCCCTATGGGCTCGCAAATTGCGAGAGGCTCAATAATATTAATGAGCGTTGCAATTTGCAACCCCATTGGGAATCACAAAACAGTGTAATAACACTGTTGTACATTTCATTTAACACCTCGTAGTTTGCGACTCGCAATGAGTCGCAAATTGTGAGGCGCTAAATTAAAGGGTCGTATATCTGGTCCTAAGAGTTCTTTTGAAACTGCTTGCTCAAATAAAGTCACAATTCTGACTGAAAATCTCGCGAATGTGGACTTTTAAAATATAACCTCAAATGGCAAAATCAACGTAGTACAATATAAACATCCATTAGAAAAGTTGTCATCAGTGATATCATTTGAGATGTCATCAGTGATGTCACTGACCACATCATGAGTGATGCATTATATGAAGTCATAAACAGTGCATTGCGCGGGCGTAAGTTATAGTTATCTCAAGTAACTATAAGTGCTAAATTTCACTGGTTTTGTGCTAGTGAAATCTGAGCCTAACTATAACGTCCGTGTAACCTTTGGGTTTTTTCAGTGAATATACACACACACATTTATATACAGATATATATTTATATATATATATTCACTGAAAAAACAAAGATACATGGACATTGTAGTTAGGAATTAGCATTTAAAAAACCTTAGAAATTCACAAAAATACTAAAGGTTACAGGAACATTATAGTTAGGTTCTGAATTTTCATGCAAAAACAATAGAAATATAGCTGTTATAGTTATAGTTATTTCAAGTAACTATAACTCATTCCCTAGGGTAACTATGACTCGCGCTCCCGCCATACACAGTTTTTGCATCAATAATTTTATTGTAAATGTTGCAGGGATTATATTAATGATGTTATAGAAGATCAAGGATGTAATATATAGGGTAAGTCACTGTTATTACCCTACGAGTTATAGTTACCTTAGGGCACGAGTTATAGTTCTTGAAAAAACTCTCACTATAACAGCTGAATTTCTATGATTTTGTGTATGAAAACTCTGACCCTAACTATAAAATCCCTGTCACCTTTGTTTTTTTAATGAATTTCTAAGGTTTTTTTACATGCTAATTCCTAACTATAACAAGCCTGTAACCTTTGTTTTTTTCAGTAAATGTTTATGTTTTTTTAAATGCTGCAGGGGTCGCTAATCCATTACTGCACACGGTCTTTGGCCATGTGCAGCTGGAGTCTGGCCGCAGGCCCTCGCCCATAGTGGGCAATGGCCCAGTATTTGAATATGACCCTTTTGGCTTCTGCTGTAAGATTTTTGTTTGATGGCTTTAATGTTGTTGATGTAATATCAGGGCAGGATTGGTGGTCTTTGACTTACTCCCAAATGACATGGCTGAAGGGGTGAAATTTAAGTTATTGACTCTGGAATTTGTTATCCATTGGTTAACCTCACTATCAGTGTAAATTGTTAGCAAATTTACAATTTACTTGTATCAGTTGATGCTCTCTAGTCTGACTTGCCCTTGTTCACATAAGAGCTACTTAAATATACAAAAAGAGCAATTTTCAATAGTCCATTTACAGTTTAGAATATGGAGTTCTGTTCATTTTGCATGTGCAGATCGCACTTGATGACTAACTGTAGCATGAGCCAGGGTGGAGTAGACCTGTGTGTTTCCAAAGCTGTGGCATACCACATCTATTGGGTGAAAGCGAGTTCATGTTGATGCCTGGTCATCAGGGACAGAGCCAGGCACCGCTGTCCGTGGCTGACATTTAAAGTCACAGCAAGTCATTACCAATAACGATAAATTAATGAACTGATTGTGATGCAGTTTGTGTTGAGATGTTTATAGCTTGCAATATAAAATCTATACACACAGATGAGGAAAGCACCAACACTGGGACACACCCACTGTACAACAGCTGGGACATGGGCACTAGGATGGCACGACAGACACACACACGCAAAGTCCCAAACACACACACACACACACACACACACACACACACACACACACACACACACACACACACACACACACACACACACTGACACCATCTTAACTTAGAGAGAAAGTCCACTCACTAGGACAGAGAGTTGCATACAGTAAAATAAGGTGACATCTGTGAGACTTGATCAGAAGAATGCTTCAAATTGTGCTGCCTCATGAGTGTGTGTTTCAATATCTACCTGGAGCTATATCATGATGACTCTGTGCAGAGCTGAACGTCTTTTTTTTTGCGTTTCAGGTGCCTAAAGTTCAAACTTAGAAGTCAGAAATACTTAATGCATTAACATTAAAAAGAATAAGTCAGAAAAAGTGAGCAGAGATTCCTACATCTAGTGACTGGTCACTTAACTTTAATTACATTCTACTAAACACCCATTCTTTGTCCAAGCACAACTTGGAGTTGGGGAACCGCCATCATGACTATGATCTTGACCACTTTTATCACTGAAACATGGTTAAAAGAGGACTGTACTCTTGACATTGCCCTCAAAGTTCCCTCTTGCTATGATATAAAACAACTTAATCGACGCTCCCACCCTGGACGAGAGGATACAGTCATTTTTAAGGCTCAACTCACGGTGTCTAGTTTCACATCCAATTCTTTGAAAGACTTGGAGTCTTTAGCTGTGATCCTAACTATCGATCACAAACTCACTTTAAAGCTTGAATTGATCTGCAGATCTCTCAGATCTGTCAAATGCTTTGCAATCTCATTGCTTGAAACTTTTCAACAAATAGCTTTGATACTGACTGGCTAATAGTTGTGCCCCACGCATCCACCCATGGACTTTGGTGCATTCCCAGATTAACCAGTATTGGTAGAGGTGTAAATAAATGAAAATGCTAAGTGTTTCGAGGGAAGGTGTAACAAGGATAAATATCCTTATTTCTCCTTGTTTTTCCCTCTTTCTATGTGTACAGCATACTGCATTCTGCAGCACCCATTGAAAGAAGAAATGCCTCAAGGAATTGTTTTTGTGCGGGAAGGTGTCCCTTCCTGCTCAAAAACAATCTTGCTTACAACGCGAGCACCCTTGCACCATGGTTCAAGATTGCCTGCATTGGCGCTAGGCAGCACATTGTGCGCCAGCACAGGCAAAAGACAGGAATGCACTGTATAATATTAAATATGGCATATTCCTACCCTTTCCCTATCATGCAGCACTGCGGAGCACAGCAAGGCGGCTTGCTGTGCTGCACTGCATGTTTTTTTTATAATTATGCCCCAATATATCCAAACTTGCCTCAACCCTCAAATGCACAGTTCCTATTTCTCCCTAGAATATAAACTCCCTCTCTGACCACTACAACACATGAGTCACAATATCATTTGCTTCTATCATTCCTTGTAAAATTAGAACCTCTTTCAGAACACATTCCACTGCCCCTTGGTCTTTATAAGAACTCTCTGCGGCCAAGAGAGCTGCAAGAAAGTACCTGCTGACTGGAAAGAAGGGCTTATCACCCCCCTTCTAAAAAAGCCTTCGCTCGACACCTCGGTTCTGTCTAAGTATCAGACTGACTGCTAAACTTTCTGTAAACTGGGTAATCCAACATCTGTCTGAGTATATTAATACCCATGACCTGCTAAATAACTTTCAGTCTGGCTTCCACCCTAATTTCAGTTCTGAGACTGCACTGGTTGAAGCAACCAATGACATCAAGTTAATCTTAGACTCCTGTGAATTGGGTACTTTCATTCTGTTAGATCTTTCTGCAGCATTTCATATCATACTAAACAAAATGGACACTTTTGGAATCAACTGGCTCTTGTTCTTTCTATAAAGATGCCCTCAAGCTGTGTCACTGGCTCATTTCCATTTTGACTTTAAACCCATCCCCTGAGTTGTCCCTCTGCGCTCCATGTTGAGCCCCACACTGTTTAATATCTATGTGACTTCAGCCTTGGCTACCTTTATCTTTTGTTTTGGCCTACGCTTTTACGTGCATGCCGACGACACTCAGCAGATTTCTCCACCTTGACAGAGATTCAATCTTCTGAAAACAATTCATGGAACGTCTTTGCATGGTTCCCAACTGGATGTCTTTGATGTCTCTTAGTTGAAATGTGGACAATATGGAGGTTCTTGTATTGGTGCATCTCCTCCATCTGGTCCTTTAGTTGGTGACCCAAGGTCCTTTGTACTGCTCAAATCCCCTCTTCCACCTCTTGGAACCACCTTGAGGTAACATTTGACAATAAGCTTCCTTTTAAGGCTTATATTAATAAACACTTCTTAACTTGCTTCATCATGTTTAATTTTATCAGAAAAATGCCCTCACTGCTCCACAGCTCTTCTTGGAAAGATATGGTTCAAGCACTGATCATCCCTAAGTTGGATTATTGCACTATTTCACCCCCAAGGCTGCCCAGATATCTTAGTTACAAGTTGCAGCTGATTTAAATGTGGCACCCCTCCCCTGCTCCAGTTATCAGCTTCTTCTCAACATTCTCAAATTCAAGAAAGCTCACACTTACGGCCACTCTTTCTCCGTGGTCACCTTGCAAGCATGGAATGCTCTTCTGCAGGCCATCTGTGCAGAAAAGCTCCCTTATTCCACAAACCCGTCAAAACTCATTTATTCTCCTCATAATTCTGCTGTAGCTCAGTTCTTCAGTGTCAGGACATCCCGTCTTGGGGTATTTGTGTGCTTTATAAATCAAAATCAAATTAAATCCTCAGATTGCATGCTTTATCAAAGATCTCATACGCGGATGACACGCAGCTCTTGTTCACTATGGGGGACTGTCCAGAATTAGAAAAAACTCACTTTTCCAATGGCATAAAGCAGATCTCAGTCTGGATGACGACGAACTATTTCTAGTTAAATCCACGCAAGACTGAGATCATGCTTATGGGAAAAGCACAGGCTATCTGGTCAGATGACTGGTGGCCTGCACTGGGGCAGCCCCCATTCCCAAATCATCTGTTAGGAACCTGGGAATAAAAATTGACTGCTCCCTGTCTATGAAAGAGCACATCACTACTACTACTGGCATATGTTTCTACAGTCTTCGGCTTCTCCGGAAAATATTCCCTTTCATTCTCACCGCCCACCGCAGAACCTTGGTACATGTGATGGTGACGAGCCGTTTAGACTACAGCAATGCCTTGCTGGCGGAAGTGGGATCAACCCTCTTATCAAAATTACAAACTGTCCATAACACAGCAGCGCAAATGATTCTTAATCGTCCGCCGGGTACTCACTCTACCCCATTACTCACAGAATTGCACTGGCTCACAGTTAAAAAGAGAGCCTTTTTCAAAATCTGTTGCCTTACCCATAATGCTCTCAGGAAAATAGGCCCTCGGTATCTGCAAAATAAAATTGCTAAATACTGCCCCTGCAGGAGACTGAGATCCTCTACTCACGAACTACTAAGAGTCCCCAGAATTCGCCTGATGAGGTCGGGCGGGCGAGCGTTCTAGCTCCCAAATATTGGAGCCAACTCCCGATGACCCTACGTGCTAATTCAAATTATGGCTCCTTCAGGAAACAGCTGAAAGCCTTTCTCTTCAGTAAATAGACTCCCCGACTCCTCTCACTTCCAGATATAATTGCTAGTTTTGGCTCCGAGATGCCCCAGGGTGAGTTGTGCGCTTAATAAATCCTAACCTAGCTGTCTCCCACTATACTCTTACTACCTTGCTTGGAAAATATGCTGTGACTTAAAACATTCACTTGTTTCTTCTCCTTAATTTCATTTGAATGACTCTCTCCTTTCTTCCATATTTTTCGTGCCTCCCTTTTCTGAGTATAGCCTACTCTAAGTCGAATGCCGGTTTACATTATTCTTTATTTTGCATTTCTGCAAATTGTCAGCAGCAAATTTCATAGATCACAACATCTCCTTCTTTGAGACCATTTCCCTGCAACCTAACAATATCTTATATTATCTAGCCTGTCTCCCATGACCACCAATTTTATGAACTTGCATAGCCCCTACTAATGATCACACCTAACTCAGATTTATTTAATCTACCACAAAAAACTGAATGTATGGAATGGTTTCTTTGAGATCACACAAGTGATCCCAATAATCAACAATAACCAATAACCCCCAGATCAATCACAAACTTTCGGTTCCGAGTAGTATCTTACTCATTGTACAAACGCTTCAACTCTTCGCCAGGGATACTAAGAGCTATATAAATGCAAATACAATTCCAATAGGTGTCTATAATTGCTGGCAGAAAACTTCTAAACCTCACTTTCTGCTTCTTTTAGATTGTACTCTTTCTTTCTTGTACATTGTTTATTACTGATAAAAGATGTCAGATTAAGACCTCTGTGGGCCACATCCCAGACAGTTTGCAGTGGTGCTAAAAAATATACAAACACTAAAAGTACATTGTAAAATTAGGAAATGATCTATTTGCTCATGACGTTTGAACACCGGGACCTGCTACTAAGACATTCTTATTGGTTAAGGATGCTTCGCCCACGTATTGTAGCATGCCTTTTCATTGGCCATTTCATCCCACCTTGGTAAAATGATACTACCATGACGGACTCAACCTCATTTGAGAGGGAGTTAGTGATAAAGATATTTGCTGGATAAAGGTGGGATCAAGATAATTCCCAAAATATTTTGGGGTCCACCTAAAGGGAATATATTTGTTAGTAGATACCTCATGTATGGTTAAAAACAATAGGTAGAATGATAATGGGTAAACAGTCCATTTCATCCGCTACAGAGCCAACATGCTTCTACCCACAGCAGTGCTTGAAAGCAGAGCAGGGATATTTTTCAGGACTTTTAGACGGTCCCTTGCTACAAACTATTGTGTTAATTCATACATGGAAAAAGGCTATTCTTACCTCCACTGGTCTTCACTCTGGGAACCCTGGTATGGGTTCATTTTAACTTTATGGTCTGGTTGGAAAAGGACAACTCCTGTAGTCACACATTAGTCAAGGTGTTTGCTGATAATGATGCCTACATCCTTCTCCGCCGCCAACCAGAAACTTTGCAGTGGTGCAAAAAATGCCAAGTAATTTGTAGCATTTGCGCTGTTGGACTGATACGGAAAGGGAACAAACAGTATTTGCTCTAGAGCAGGTTGATTTAATGCGTTATTTATTTGTTTATATAGCAAGGTCCTCATTCAGAGAATTACTTTATCCTGGACACAAATTGTGCACCTCCAAATAGCAGTTTCTCCGTTTGAGGTATTTAGCAGAAATGCAATTCTCACGACATTCTGGGGCCGATTACGATGTAGGTAGGAGTTTGCCCCGACCGACACTGTGGCGGTCTCAGGACTGACCGACCTCTGGTGAAGGTGTTCAGGGAGGGGAGCGTCTGATGTTGATAGGGAGCTCGTTCCAGGTCTTGGCCACGATGTAGGAGAAGGCTCTTCAATGCAACCGAACACTGTTTGATCGTATATTCCCATTTCTCTATGGGAGCTTGTGCTACAGCCTTAAAACTGCCGTAATACAGGCTCCCATAAAGAAATGGAAGTGTGTGTAAAACCCTGCACCCTGTGGCAGGCACCCCATGGTGCCTGCCACAAAGTGCAGGGATTTGCAGGGTGGTGCCCTAGGTACCCCCTGTCCACCAACCAAGTGCTGCAAAGGCAAGGGGGTACTGCTTGGGGCCCCCAAAGTTGCTTTCCGAAAACCTTTTCATGTCAGAAAGGCCGGCATGGAAAAGCTGTTGGAAACTGGCGCCGTAATACCGACGGTGGAAACGCCATCCATAGGGGATTATGGGATACTGTCTTACAGTCCGGAAGACTCAGAGAGCCGGTAGGAACTGCGTTGGAATGACCTGCCGGTTTACTCTCTGACCGCTGACATCATAATTAGGTGGTCGGACCTCAAACCGATCATGTCGGTCGGAAAACCTCCGACTGCGGTCAGAAAGCTTCTGAATAGCGGTCGGAGGCTTTCCGACTGACATCGTAATTGCCCCCCCCTGTGTTTTCAGCCTTGAAATTGGGGTTAATAAATTAATCGTACATGTTTCCCTGTTCTGGGGTGCATTAACTAAAAAATTTAATATTTACCTATATTTTGTGCGCCAAGGATGACCTTCTCAAAATCGTGTCAAGAAATAGTGCAAGTTGCGCAGTATGTACTCTATTTGGAAACCCCATTTAGGATTGGCGCTAAATTCAGAATGAGGACCTCAGAAATGAGAACTGAATTTATGTTTGTTTTAAATATAAAGGATTTTTGGAGGCAAAACAAGTTTGCTCCACTTACTAACATAAAAGTAAAAAATAAAGCATACTTATTTTGCAAAAAAAGTTTTATGTATGCATTTGTATTTCTTTGATAATATCTCCATAACCTATAAAATTATTTACAAGCAATTCCAGTTTTACATATGGTTTCGAAGTCCATATCCTCAATTTTTGCACTGATAAAAAAAAACTAGTGTATCATGGACTGGAGCTAAATCTGTCTCCAGTGCTCCACATTGCACTTACAGCAAAAACGATGCACGCAGGTTTGCCCAGTTTTTCGCACTGGTGCAAACGTTCTCCATGCAGAGCAAACAGCACTAGCATCGCTTCTTGCTCAGTGAGCTTAATCCTTCACAGGAAATAATGTTTATATTTACTGTGGGCACAAATATTTACTAAGACATTTCCCAACCTTAAGAGTGCCTTAGGCCAGGTAAAAGGGGCCTGCCTTACAAATGATGCTATAACCCTGAATGCAGGAGTTAATTGAATCTAGGCCTCCCTGTGCAATCCTAGGCACTTCCTTTTATTGCCCTATAGTTCAATCCTCTTATCTGATGTACAAAAAAGTGATGGTTGGAATGCTTAATTTAATCTCAGCCACTGGTAAGTACTCGGGGACCACATCCCAGCCCATCGTTATTTTTCCACCTCAGTTTGGACATATCCGTATGCAAATCAGTCTTGACCCTGCTCCAATAGGAACAGCCCAGACTGAACTGACGGGTCAGGTCCTCCCTGAACTGGAACACAAGACCCAAGATCAGTTTCACCCTAATTTGGTCTCTTCCGTTGGGTGTAGCTTAGTTCCAGTAGAACAGTGAGTATAAGACCCACATCTGGGCATACCCGTCATGCTTAGGGCTTTGCAATGAAGTTTACAAAAAAGTGACATGTGGAATGCTTGAATTCATGTAAGTCACTGGTAATTACTATGGACTGCGTCCCAATCCAACAGTATTTTGCACACTATACCACCTCAGTTTGGACCCAGCCACATGCAAATCAGTCTTGACCCTGCTCTGATAGGAACAGTCCAGCCAGAGGTTTTAGTCCAGGTCGACCCTGAACCAGGGCACAAGCAACCCAGGACTGGGTTCGTTGTAGTTGGGCCTCTTCTTTCGGGAGTCTTTTTTTACCCTATGCCTCACTTCTCTTATCTGCCAGAAACTGAAAGAGCCTTGTCTTGTATCAGTTTACGCAAACCGAACCTCCAAGCCTGGTCCTCCCTGGACCGGAAGCAAGCATCCTGGGACCGGTTTCTGGGTATTACCCTTCATCAGCCAGGCTACCTTGAATCTAGTGGCACAGTGAGTAAGGGACCCACGTCTGGGCATGCCCATCCCGCTTAGGGTGAAAAGTTCTATGCAAACAAATGATTTGCCTTGAAGCACACAATTTGAAGTGACGGGGAGAGCCGGGATTGAAACCAAGGTCTCCTGGAACTTTACTACTTGTGGACAGGGGCAGCTGATGAAATCCTAGAGCAGTGTAAGCAGCTACCCAAATCACACCACGTGAGCGAAATGTATAAACTCTACTCTCTCAAACTAGTTTGAGGGGAAGAGGGACTGGTTTTGCAAAATACTCTTGCGGGGATTACAAAAGACAAAAAAGCTCAATATAGGCACCACTTTTTAACTTGGCTGAAAGGCCATCGGTTTTACAGTTCTGAAGATGCACTGCGAAAATATTCGAGGGCTATTTTGGCACCCCAAATAAAGCCTAACCATCCACAGGGGTATTGGGAGGTTCATACCAGTGAATATGTTTGAAACGATGCCGCAAACCGGTGTACTTTATCACAACTTGCCAAAAAATTGAGTAAATGCCATACATTTTAAATAAATGTGTGTGCAATAATGTTACTAAAGATGTAAATGTCATCTTTCTTCATTTCTACCTTTCATCCTGAGCCCAGGTGGTTCATAGTCATGTACTGTGCCTGAGAACCTACTTTAAGAGGCAGGTTGTCAGGGCCATCGAAATTGTGCGATTCTGCAGCTGTTTTCACAGAGTTATGGATTTTCCACATGTGCCACATAATCCATGATCTGCTACATAATCTGTGGATTTTAATATCAACAAAAATGTTTCCAGCTCAAATCGATCAACATGTGTTTGCTCTTAGTGAGAGGAACTTGCCAAAGATTAACTGGTCTTCTTTCAATCGAATACGCCTGTATTTGTTTGTAAAGCTGGCGCTAATATGTGGTGAAATATTTGCCCTGACAATATTACCATTCTAAAAAATATAAAATAATGAAGTATTGCTATCAAAAAATGTGTTGCATTGTACCGCATAATTTAGCATTTCTTGCCGCATAATTGAGTCAACCCTACCGCATAATTTATTCCAGAGGGCCTTCAGGTTACGTAAATGTAAGGTTATCCATGTATAATAGTCTCTGGCAGTAGACAGGACAGCGATCCCGAAGGATAGGGTGATCTCATGATCTCACATGCCTCTTGGACAATCAGCCAATAGGAGGAGGTAAGAGCCAGGGGGCAGGGTGGAGTTACAGTCACAACTCACGGCTACACATATCTCATCCTTAACACACTAGCGCTTTGTGCAGGTGGTCCCTGACCTCACCCATCAACCACATACTCTTTACCTATAGCTCAATAATTATCCATTTTCTCTTTTTTCTCTATATCTCCCTCTCTTTCTCTTTATTGCTCTCTGCCTCCCTGTTTGTTTCTTTCTTTCTCTATTGTTCTTTCACTCTCTCTCATTTCCTATCGGCCTCTCTTGCTGTCTCTCAAACGAGTTTTCCATTAGAAGTGTATGTTTTATGTTTTATGGGTACGATTATGTGTATGTAAAAACAATAAAACTTATTGAAATACAAAAAAAAGAACCTATACTTCTCTCACCTTCTCTCGCGCTCTTTCTCTGTCTCGAGCCCTAGCCTCTCTCTCGTCCTCTCATCTGTATTCCAGTCTCTGGCCCTTACTTGTGTCTTTTTCCTCCCCGTCTCTCCCTACAATGAAACACACCTCATATTTAGCCGCATAGTTTGCGACATGTACAGGTCCTCGTTTAGAAATTGCTGGATATATATAAGAGAAAGTGGTAGTAAATGTGCTTTAATGGAATAATTACACTTTTAACGCAATTTACCATTTAAAAGTGATCTGGTGTTACCGCATTTTGAATGTGGTAAATGCTATGCTACATTACAATATGGGATGGCAGTGCCCATGAGCACCAGCACAAATTGTGCAGACTCTGCGCTTGCAAATGCCGTACCAGTGTGCCCGCAAATGATTCCCTAAACCTATGACCGAGCGTTCTCAGGAACAGCCCCCAGAATATGGAACTCACTCCCTCCAAACATCAGAAAGATTAAAAATTCAGTAACATTTAAGAGAGAAGTGAAGAGCCTCATGATGAGTAAATACTTTGCATAGTGCAGTTGCCTGAGCACAGATCTGACCTATGTGCTGCCCGGATGTAGAGCAACAAGATCATTATAAGGAAAAACAGCCGACATGAACAAAGATATAGGATGAACGATGATACGGGACAAACGTGACTACCGAGTCCAAACTGTATCCTTACTGTTACCTCTTAGTAACGGGAATTTATATATATATTTACGCAATTATGTAATGCCATAGAATTATCTACCTCACGTGTGTTACCTCTTATTAAGGAGAATTTTTATATATATTTACGCAACTTTGCAATGCCATAGAATGTATCTACTTCATGTGTGTTACCTTTAAATTATATAATATATACATTAATCCTTGACCTACCTCATATAGCGCCCATGTTAAGATATTTAGATATAGTGATGTCACCTCCTTATAGCCGTTTAGAACCTACCTCATATCTCCTCATTTTCAAACTGCGTACTAGTGGTGTCAATTGTTTCCTGGTTATCTATGTTAATTGTTTACCTACCTCGGAATGTAAAGCGCTCTGATACCTACGGGTCATGTTCGCGCTATACAAAACATTAAATAAATAAATAATAAATAAATAAATAAATAAATAGATTCCCCTTTAAAAGGTACATTTGGATAATTTAGCAAGAATCGCTATATGAGCACGTTCTACCTTAAAAGCACAGATAGAAAATCGGCATCATGTTATCCTATATCCAGACTATCAGACCCCTCTCTGCAGTTCAGATTTTATGTGTAATTATGGAGCTGGGTTAGTCCGTTTCTAGACACTCCCACGTTTGTATAAGCAAGAAAACCAGGTGATAACATTGTTAGCCCAGGATCAAACAGATTGGCCAAGTGTCGAAGACCGAATTTGCTGCTCGGTTTTTTGCTGCCTGAAGATGATAACTTAGCCAGTTTCTCTATCCTGATTCTGCCCACAAGCGGACTATCAACACACGGACCTTTGCCCTTTGACCCAGATGACCTCCGCCTCAAGTTACCTACCCAGCCAGATGGCAAGTAATTGATGTTCTTTTCAGCAGCCCTGTGAGCCTGGGACCTTGTACTCCCCCTTTGCAAGTCAGACCCCAACTTGCATAACTGCTTTGCAAGGGTTGCTCTGCCGTGATACAGTGAAAATTAATGAAGTGACATTTTGTCGATAGGCATTGTCAAAGCTAATAGGTCTCACCCCCTAGAGTTGTTGGTTTTATCATGCTTTTTAGCCATGCTGTATGTGCAGCATGGCTAAAAGTAGAAAATAAACTGTTATTGTTTTTGCTGGCGGGAGGGGGCAGGGCAGGAGGCAACGCCAAAGTAGAGAGGGCATTGGGGGACAGCAGGGCTTTAAGTGGGCTGGATCCTGCCAAGATGGCCGACAGGTGAGAAGCTCATGCCAGTCGCTCCCTGGCTAGGGATTGCCTTTTTGTCTCTAACCCATGGAATCTACCTCCCCCCTCGACCTTCTACACCCCCTCGAATCTATGCACTGTGGTCCACTGATTCTCCAATTCCATCGATCGAATCGGAATGCCGACTTCAGTAACTTCTGAGGAACCTTGATAATCTTCCGACAGCGGAGCCCTAGCAACATGGCCGTTGCCCAGTGGAGCTGCCTAGGTAGCTGTAGAGGAGATTGGCTGTGGACCACCCCCTTGGCCGTCGCCTACCCCCGGGCACCTCCCCGTTACATCTCTTTCTTCCCGCGCCTACAATGAAAAACGAAAATATGCTGATTGCGGATCCCTTTCAACACAGCAGATGCCCGGTTGAGCTGCCTAAGTAGCTGTTGAGGAGATGGGCTGGGGACCGCCCCTCCGGTAGGATGACCAACCGTCCGTAAATTTCAAAGACAGTCCGTAATTTCGGCCGTCTGTCCGTTTTCCGTGAAGGATTCTTTAACGGACGCTCTTTAACGGACGCTATTTGTCCGTAATTTTAACCAGGCCGCGGTCGCACCACCCTAAAGCTGGCACAGCTTCCACCCACCTCCCTTCTGGACTCCGATGCTGTACCAAAGCTCAGATACCCATCAGCATGGAGAGGCACAGGGGGATGGCAACCCTCACACCTTCAGCCCTTGATGACCCATTAAGAGGTGCTTGAAGGTGACTGAGAGGGGGGCTGCAGCTTCAGGAGCAGGGGCATCTATTCAGATGCAAACTGCCCTGAATGCGTCATGTCTCTGCAATTTAGAGGGGCTTCACACATTCCCTTTCTGCCCAGGGCCCCAAACATCCTAGAACCCTGATCACATCGAGGCAGCACGTGGTTCTCTTCACAGAGCTTAATTACTGTCACTAAATTGTAAGCAAACCTCGGTTCTTCAAACATGCAGTCTATAATGTAATAAAATAAAGAAATGGCACAATCTCACCCACACTGATTAACAAAGTATGGAGGACAATCAGTTAAATCAGTTCTCTTGGAGTACCTCCTTTATGTACTATACATCACAGTGGGGGATGGCAAAACTTACATTTTGGAAAGCCTGTCTTCTCGTTGTCTTGTCCAGGAGGGGGTGAGGAGCCCTACCCCACCCTGGAAGAGACCAAGATGATACTAGAATACTGCATGCCCACCCCTGTGCCCACCCTGATGGATCGTGTTCCTCCTCCTCTGATGGCTTCTGCACCCCCCCCAGTGATGGCTCCGGTCCCCCCCGTGGTGGCTCCTGCCCCCCCCCCCCGCCTGTGATAGCTCCTGTCCCCCCGTGTGGTGGATCCTGTCTCTGCCCTGGGTGGCTTCTGTCCCAGTCCTGGAATGGCTCCTGCAGTGAGGGTAAAGTTCTTGATGGGCCTCTGCTCAGAAAGTCTCAGCTCAAAATTAATATGAAAAGGTGGGAGAGTGAGTAAGTGAAGGGATGGGTGGATGACTGGATGAATTAGTGAAAGGGTGAATGGATGAATGAAAGATTGAATAGATGGATAATGAGAGAGGATGGATGGATTGATGAGTGAGTGGACGGAGGGAAGAGAGAAAAGGTAAATAGCTGGATGTATTGGTGGAAGGGTAGCTGGATGGGTAAAAGGGAGGATGGATGAGTGAAAGGATGGATGAGTGAAAAGGTGGATGATGAGTGAGTGAGTGGGTGGATGGATGAGTGAAATGATGGATGGATTGATGAATTGATAAGTGCAAGGGTGAATGGATGGACGGATGAGTGAAAGGGTGGATTTAAGGATGGATGAGTGGTGTGAAAGGGTGGGTAGATGGACAAAAGGATGAATAGATGAGTGAAGGAGTGAAAGGATAAATGGATGAGAGAAAGGATGGATGAGTGATAGGGTCAATGGATGGATTCATGAGTGGATAAATAGATGGATGGAAGGAAGGAAGGATTACTAAGTGAAAGGGTCGATGGAGAGAGAAAGGGAGGATGGATGGATGACTGAAAGGGTGGATGGGTGGAAGGATGAGTGACTAGGTGGATGGATGAGTAAGTGAAAGGATGGCTAGATGGGTGAAAGGGTAAAAGGCTGGATGGATGAGTGAATGGATGGATGGGTAGAAGAGTGGTTGGATGAGTGTACAGATGGATAGGGTGAAAGGGTGGATGGATGGATAATAGATGGATGAGTGAAAGGATGGATGAAGGGATGAATGAGTGAAATGATAGATGGAAAGATACATGATGGATAGGTTTGCACATGGTTGAATATGTTTGGATGTGGCTGGGCTTACTTATATACTATTGCGCGACCTCTGATGGGTCTTTAAAACGTATCCATTTGTCCTGAAGTTTTGTCCTGAATTTTGACCTCCTGTCCTGAATTTGTGTGCTGAATTTTGGCCCTTTGTCCTGAATTTTTACACTCACCATCCTGAATTTGCACCAATGCCAGTTGGTCACCCTACCTTCCGGCCGTCACCTGCCTTCCGGGTTTCGACCACGGTTGCTTGGCATTTCGCGATGCCTTCTGGAACTGCAGCTGGGATGCACAAGTCTTGCTCCCCCAACAAAGCAGCAATTAAAATTTCTCAACGCTGCTACCCTGTGCCACCAAACTTATTTTTCCTTTGTGTTTCTGAGTGAACGCGCCCTCCTGATCCCGCAGCTGCCTCCCTCTTCTGGGGCTGCTGCCTGGGCACCCAAACTGACTTCCCCTGACAACTCACCATGTTTAATGTAGACACTGCTGCCAATATAGCCCAGAGTGTTTAGTTGGCTATGACCCGAGAGAGATAGACGATCTCCATCCTTCCTCCCAAAGGATCCTGTGGCAGCCTCCCCCATCAAGCCCTGCTCCATGGGGTCGGTTTCCTTGTGGCTTTTTGATTGTATTTTTGTTTATCCACAATACCGCCATTTTGTAACAAAGTTATTGGGGTCCATGATCTGGGTTCTCCATCTTGGTGGCTTCGATAGATTTTCTGATCCATGGGTACTCACAAACTTTCTCTCGGGGCCCAAATTTACAATGTGGTTTGTGGCCGAGGGGCGCACCGGTGGGGGCTGGGTCAGAGGGGGAGGGGCGGGGCTAAAAAAACAAATGTGACCATAAGGTTGAACACAGGTCCCTGCAGCGGACGCATTCATCCACTGAGCCACCAGACCAGGCATACACACATCTCTCTCTTTCTCTCTCTCTGTCTCTCTGTCTCTGTCTCTCTCCCTGCCTCCCTCCCTCTGTCTCCCTACCTCTGTCTCTGTCTCTCTCTCTCTCTCCCTCCGTCTCTCTCCCTGTCTCCCTCCCTCTGTCTCCTTCCCTCTGTCTCTCTCTCTCCCTCCTTCTCTCTCCCTGTCTCCCTCCCTCTGTCGCTGTCTCTCTCTCTCTCTCCCTCCGTCTCCCTCCCTGTCTCTCTCCCTCTCTCCCTCCCTCTGTCTCCCTCCCTGTCTCCCTGCCTCTGCCTCCCTCCCTGTCGCCCTCCCTCTGTCTCCCTCCATCTCTCTGTGTCCCTCCCTCTCTCTGTCTCCCTTCCTCTGTCTCCCTCTCTCTGTCTCCCTCTCTATGTCTCTCTGTCTCTGTCTCCCTTCCTCTGTCTCCCTCCCTCTGTCTCCCTCCCTCTATGTCTCCCTCCCTCTCTGTCTCCCACTCTCTCTGTCTCCCACTCTCTCTGTGTCCCACTCTCTCTCCCTCCCTGTGTCTTCCTCTGTCTCCCTCCCTGTCTCTCTCCCTCTCCCTCCGTCTCTCTCCCTCTGTCTCCCTCCCTGCCTCCCTCCCTGTCTCCCTCCCTGTCTCTCTCCCTGTCTCTCTCCCTCCCTCCGTCTCCTTCTGTCTCCCTCCCTCTCCCTCCCTCCCTCCCTGTCTCCCTCGCTCTCTATCTCCCACACTCTCTCTCTCTTCATCTGTCTCCTCCCTCTCTCTCTCTCTCCCTTTGTCTCCCTCCCTTTCTCTCTCTCTCTGTCTCCCTCCCTCTCTCTCCCTCCCTCTGTCTGTCTCCCTCACTATGTTTCCCTCCATCATTCTGTCTCCCTCCCTCTGTCTCCCTCCCTGTCTCTCCCTCCCTCTGTCTCTCTCCCTCTGTCTCCCTCTCTCTGTCTCCCTCCCTCTGTCTACCTCCCTGTCTCTCTCTTCCTCCCTCTCCCTCCCTCTCTGCTTTCCTCTCTGTGTCTCCCTTCCTCTCCCTCCCTCTGTCACCCTATGTCTCCCTCCCTCCCTCTGTCACCCTCTGTCTACCTCCCTCTGTCACCCCCTGTCTCCCTCCCTCTCCTACTGTCTCCCTCCCTCTATCTCCCCCTGACTGCCTCTCTCTGTCTCCCTCTCTCTGTCACCCTCTGTCTCCCTCCCTCTGTCAACCTCTGTCTCCCTTCCTCCCTCCCTCTCCCTCCCTTTGTCACCCTCTGTTATCTCACCCTGTGCCAGCTCTCAGCGGGCTTCCCGGGGGACACGGCTGCACCCCAGTACTTCACAGGTCTTTAAAAGACCATTTACATGTTAATGAGGCTTTGATGTATTTCACCTCTTAGCACCCCTGCATCTCCACTCTGACAATCACTGGAATCCCCGCCCCCACAGAGCAGAGTCTCTCAGAGTCAGTGTTTGCTAACACTATTAAAATGTTTTCTTTAAAAACACAGGTTGGATGTCTGCAAGGTCCGCGGGCCGCCAAGGAAGGCTTGCCGGGCCGCTGGCGGCCCGCGGGCCGTACAATGAGTACCAGTATTCTGATCGATGCGTATCCCTGGTCTGCGCCTTGTGCCGCCTGACAGACCATTGCCTTAAAGTCGACCCCCAATTGGGACACCTACACACCTCTCATCTTGTATGGTCACTGCGAGGCACCCTTTTCACCCCCTCCCTCGGACCTGTTCCATAGCCAAGGTGATCTGACACAGGGAGTGAGTCCGGCACTGGATGCTGTGATTACTGGCCCCCAACCAGTTTGTTGACTCGTTCACTCTGGCTTTTTGGTGTCCCCTGAAGTACTTTTCCTCTTGCCGGTCTGCCTGACCCGATCTGCATGCCTACCCCTTTACTATTCTCCCACTATTGTCTATGCCCCATAGGACTTTTTTTCTATGTTATGCTATGCTATAGTAACTCATGTAATTATGTAACAATGATTTCTTTTCTATGTTATGCTACGCTCCAGTAACTGATGTAATTATGTAACACTGTTTTACCTCATGTAAAGTGCTCTGATACCTCCGGGTCTAGCCAGCACTATATTAAACTGTTCAAGAGTGGTGGCTCCTCAAAGGAGTGCTGTGGGGTGGTGTGGCGGGGGAGGGGCATGGTGGGGGGTAGTAAACTCTGGCATACGGCTGAAAGGAGTTAAATAAATAAATAAATAAAACAAATTACATTGCGCGCCCTGCATCGCCATTTGGGGTACAACATGGACAACAGAGATTTTGGGGAAAAGGAGATATGATGAGGCCAAAAAGGTCTGTGTCATGTCACTTTAATCAGTTATTGGGGGAGGGGGCAACACGGACAATGGAGGGAGGGTGAGTGGGGGCAACACAGGCAATAGAGGGCAGGCAGATGGCGGCAACATGAGCAATGGAGGCTACAACTCGTACTATGGAGAGCAGTCATGAGGGGCTGGACAAGCAGAAAGACAACCAGACAGGGTTGGATGAGGGGGGTAGGGTTGTGGGGCACAGAGACAACGGAGGGTGGGAGGGAGGGGGTATGGAGCACACAGAAAAGGGAGGGAGGGTGTAAGGAGCACACAGACAAGGGAGGGAAGGAGGGGCCGTGGGGCACACAGAAAAGGGAGGGAGGGTGTAAGGAGCACTCAGACAAGGGAGGGAAGGAGGGGCCATGGGGCACACAGAAAAGGGAGGGAGGGTGCAAGGGGCACACAGACAAGGGAGGGAAGGAGGGGCCGTGGGGCACACAGAAAAGGGAGGGAGGGTGCAAGGGGCACACAGACAAGGGAGGGAAGGAGGGGCCGTGGGGCACACAGAAAAGGGAGGGAGGGTGCAAGGAGCACTCAGACAAGGGAGGGAAGGAGGGGCCGTGGGGCACACAGAAAAGGGAGGGAGGGTGTAAGGGGCACACAGACAAGGGAGGGAAGGAGGGGCCGTGGGGCACACAGAAAAGGGAGGGAGGGTGTAAGGAGCACACCGACAAGGGAGGGAAGGAGGGGCCGTGGGGCACACAGAAAAGGGAGGGAGGGTGTAAGGAGCACACCATCAAGGGAGGGAAGGAGGGGCCGTGGGGCACACAGAAAAGGGAGGGAGGGTGTAAGGAGCACACAGACAAGGGAGGGAAAGAGGGGCATTGGGGCACACAGAAAAGGGAGGGAGGGTGTAAGGAGCACACAGACAAGGGAGGGAAGGAGGGGCCGTTGGGCACACAGAAAAGGGAGGGAGGGTGTAAGGAGCACACAAACAAGGGAGGGAAGGAGGGGCCGTGGGGCACACAGAAAAGGGAGGGAGGGTGTAAGGAGCACACAGACAAGGGAGGGAAAGAGGGGCATTGGGGCACACAGAAAAGGGAGGGGTGTGTAAGGAGCACACAGACAAGGGAGGGAAGGAGGGGCCGTGGGGCACACAGAAAAGGGAGGGTGGGTGTAAGGAGCACACAGACAGGGAGGTTGGGAGGGAGGTGCTAGGGGTCCATTTCTCAAACTATCGTCTCAGTCTTGGTTCAGTTCAGGCAGAGGAGTCTTTCCCTCATTCAGTAGAGGACGTGTTCCAAGCACAAGGTAGTATGGGGGGAGGGGGGTGGACGTGTAGTTTTGATTGCTGTTGAGCCAGAAATGAATCTGTCCGTTGGCGTTGCCTGCATGCATTTCTATACATATATCCTACTGACTGGAGCTACTATAAATAGTTTCTTGATAAACTAACTTGAATGAACCAGATTACATTGTCTTTGCACTAGGGCAGTGCACTTTCGTACTGTTTGCACTAAGCAATATTTGCAATGAGTCACCGGTGTGAAAATTATTTTTATGCACAGTCGCCGCATCAAATATTTGTTTTTTAGTAATTGGTCACGAAAATTTTCATTTTTGCACCGGTCAGTGGTCAGGTGCATATATTTTTACTCTGGCCTGTTGATGTGTTGAGTGTTGGAGCAAAACTTCACTGTGCTTGTGCAATGTTCAGGAATTTGGTGTCAAGTGTCCAATAAAACCTGTGATTATATCAACTTGTGGATCAAAAGATGTGTGCACAAAGAAAAGCAAGCAAGAGAAGATGGGGTAGACAGAACTACAAACACAAATCAAGAAAAACAGCCTTAGTGCATTTGCATCTAAGAGCCCACTGTAAGTGAGGGGCAGTTACCCACTCTCGGAATGGGGATAAAAACAGCACCCTCACACCCACGCCCGAAAGAGAAAAACTAAAATAAAACGTGAGAAAATTGCCATTTTCACTTTCGAGGTTGATATTTTCACGCAGAACTGTATTAAACTTGAAGCAGAAATCTGTAGAGGCACAGGTAACAGTGGCACTCGCGTTATCGATCTTATAAGGATGAAAGGCTGCGTCGGCTTGAAGGGATTACACATACGTGTCTCCAACAGGAACTTCAGTCTTTTTCAAATGTATTTACTGTTTATATTCAATTTATAAAACCCATGTAGGAGAGCCACACAATTTACCACGTTCATCATACACCATTAAAACTAAACAAAAAGGTGGAAAGACATCAAAGATCTTAGTCCAATACAACAAATACAGTTTAAAAAATAGAAATGCAGCTGCACAAGTCATGAAAAAGCACATTCAATGACTGATTAGTTTAGCTCTCTTGTTACGCCAACTTCTTCTCTGTTCACACAATGAGCACATGTATCAACAAATGGGCACAACCCTTCTGATCTTCCAGATTTGCTATAATCACCCTGATTTTCAGACACTCAGGTTCATCTTCTATTATCATTCAATAATGTGCCTGCCCTCAACTAACATGAGTTCAAAACAGTGTCTTGTACCTTCCCCCTCTCCTCCTGACACCTACTTTTTTTTTTTTTTTTACTAATTATGATAACATATGCCAGCTACTTCCATCAGTCGACTGAGCTCCTGTTCCACTGTAACAACACCCACTTCTTCCCCAGGCATAGGGCGCCCCCAGGCAGCTGGCATTACCCACACATGTGGGGTCGCTCGTTCCATTACCTCTTCAGGTCGTTGAGTCTGGAGGTCTCGTCTCGGATGTAGGTCTGCAGATGCCGCAGGAGTGTGGCCTCCGTCGCCAGGGCCTGCTGCACGTTCACCATGGAGGTGTACATCTCACCCCAGACCCCCGCCAGGCCACCCAAGCACAGCAGGCACCAGCAGAGCGTCCTCAGTGGTGGCAGCATCTCAGCAGCAGCCTCCCAATGCCAGCAGCACTGCCAGCAAGGGATTGCAGCAGCACTGCAGCTCCACCAGAAGCACAACCAGCAGGGGCACCACCACAAGCAGCAGCACTGCTGCAGCTCCACCACAAGCAGCAGCACCAGTGCAGCTCCACCACAAGCAGCAGCACCAGCAACACAACCAGCAGGGGCACCACCACAAGCAGCAGCACTGCTGCAGCTCCACCACAAGCAGCAGCACCAGTGGAGCGACACCAGAAGCAGCAGCACCAGCAACACAACCAGCAGGGACACCACCACAAGTAGCAGCACCAGGGCAGTTCCACCAGAAGCACCAGCACCAACAGCAGGAGAACCAACCCCAGCAGCACAATCAGTAAAACAACCACTATCAGCAGCACTACCAGCAAGGGGTTGCTGCAGCACTAAAACTCCACCATAGGCAGCAGTACCAGACCCACCAACACAACCAGCAGGGACACCACCACAAGCCTCAGCACTGCTGCAGCTCCACTAGAAGTACCACCACTGACAGCAGGGGGACCACCACTACCAGCAGCAGAAAAAGTCTCTGCAGCACAATCAGTAAAACAAGCACTACCAGTAGCACCACCAGAAGGTCTAGCAGCTGCAATACTATTGTAATCAATACCAAGCGTTACCAGCACCACCAGTCAAAATACTACAGCAGCAGCACCAGCAATAGCAACAACACCACAAGCTCCACCATAAACAGCACTCCCAATCTGATCACCAAACCACATCCAGCAGCACCACAAGCTAGATGAACAGCACATTAAAACCCAGCCACAACCAGCAGCGCTAGCAGCAGCGGCACTACAAGCCTGATCAACAGCACCACCACCAGCAAGAACCCACCACCACAATCAGCATCACCCGAAGCTAGATTAACAGCCCATTAAAACCCAGCCACAACCAGCAGCGCTAGCACCAGCGGCACTACAAGCTAGATTAACAGCACATTAAAACCCAGACAAAACCAGCAGTGTTAGCACCAGCGGCACTACAAGCCTGATCAACAGCACCACCAGCAGCAAGAACCAACCACCACAACCAGCAGCACCAGAAGCTAGATTAACAGCACAATAAGAACACCCTGCAACCAGCAGAAGCAGCGCTAGAAACAGCAGCACTCCCAGCCTGCTCAGCAGCACCACTAGTATCCAGCACCACCACCAGCAGCAGACTCACCACAAAAACCAGCAGCACCACCTGCAAGAACACCAGATGAATCAGTTTCACCACCAGAAACAAACAGCCCTTCTTCCGGCAGGAGCACTGCCACTCTGATAAGCAGAACCTCACCCAGCACCTAGCAGCAGGAACAGCAAAAGCACAAACAGCAGCAAAACCAAAATAAGCAGCTGCACCGTAACCAGCACCACCACCTGCACGTGGAGCTCTGCCCGTAACAGACACCCCACACCACAGCCAGCAGCTTCTCCCCAGCTCGCCACCGTCCTAGCCCAGAGCCCTACTCCCTGTGCATGTGGGGGCATGTGCACAAGTCCCACTCATCACCTCTTCGCCGCAGGATGCTGTGCGGTGTTCCGCTTCCCTCCTCGCCGCTGCACTGCAGTTTTAATTCTATGAAAACAAAAGCTGACAGGTTTCCAATGTCCCGGGTTTGGCTGCTCTGAGGGATGCCACGCGGTGGAGGAGGGAGCGCGCGCCACCGGCGCACGGGAGGCAGGGGAACCTCTGGCTGCAACGCGAACCAGATGTGCCCCCAGCCGCTTCCTGGCCCCTCGCCCAGCCGCTCCCGGCTCCGAGGCTCCGGAGGCGGCTCGCCCCGGCAGGCAGTCAGGGAGTCCCGGATTCAGGCTGCAGCCTGTCCCGGGGCAGGGGAGGCGGGAGCTGCCGTGGGTGGAAGACAGTCCGAGTAAAGAGGAGTCATTCATTCCCGGCCACCCAGCATTTTTTTTGGTCAGTCATTGTGCGCGCTTTCAGCCCCCAAGCACCGCCTCGAGAGCAGCCTCGTGTGTGCCTGATAAATATTTGTTGTTCACACGCAGCTCACACATATCACAAGCAGGGAGCTGGCAACCGGAGAACTGCCCAGCGTTGGCACAAAGTGCACACAGTGAAGTCCCTGAAAAGAGGCGCCGTCGCCAGCAGGTACCACTCACATTGCCCCAGATGCCGTGTTCCTTCTATTGACGATTATATACATAGCACACGCCACATAGAGCCGTCTGTCGGCGCTTGAATGATAAAAGAAGCGTTATCATCATTCAATTATGCTCATCTATTCAGTTTTGGGCTTGAAACAACCGTCACGATGTATTTAAAAATTGCATTACAGCTTAAAGTGTGAGGGGCCAGATTAACCAACATTCTGCGCGGTGTTTGCGTCACAAAAGTAAGGCAAACTAGCACACAATATTGTCTTTATATTTACTTACCAGTGAAAAACCAAATTTGCTCTGGAAATTGTTTATCAGTAACGCAAAGTACTGCAAAGCGCTACTTTCCGTTACTTGGCATCAAGGCGCGTTACAAGGGGCTTCCCATGTAACCACCCGTGCTTTTTGATGGAAAACCTCATCTTACAAACATTTAAGACCGGTTTCTGCATACAAATCAATGACATTTGAAGCAGGCGTTAAAAGGAGAAACGTTTTCATTTCTAGTTCCTTTCCTGACTTTGCACGTGTGCTGCACTGCACGGCAGACATTCCAAGTAGGAAACATTTTAAAAGCTGCGTAGGCTTTGTGTTTCGTACTGGAAGTACAACACCTATGCTAGATTCATGCACACACCCTTGCACTATGGTGCAGAGGTGTGCGAGTGGCGCTCAGCAGAAACATTCTGCACATGCGCTAGGAAGAGGGGAAGGGAGTGCTTTATCTCTGCCGATATTGTGCTCTCCTGCTCTCTCCTTGTCACCCAACTCAGCGCAACATTTGTGGCTGCTGCGCTGTGTTGCATGAGAATTGTACAAATCTGTCCTGAGATTTTTTAGGGAGGACTTGGAACAGAGCAGTACACAATAAGAACACACCAGCAAATTACAAGAATTCAATACACTGAAGCAACACAAAATCAACATGGCAATGCTAGTCACTCTACCATTATAACATACCAAATGTAGCAGAACTGAATTACAACCGAATAAGAGCATAAAACGACAGCACTCAAAAGTAACTGAAAAACACAGCACAAGCTAACAAAAAAACTTAGATGCAGCACACCAATACAGCATAAACCAACAAAGCACAAAACAACACAATAAAGCAGCAAAAACAAAATAACACTTCAATTTAACTATACAAGCCAATTGCTAAAGAACACTACTGTATAACAACTGCACATTACAATACAACACATAACAACACAAAAGACATAACAAGAACAGAAAGCAATTCAACAACATAATAATGTACTATATAACAACACAGCACCATCGTACAACACAGCAATATGACTGATCAACTCACTGAAACAACCGCACACAACTACAATACAAAGCCACAAACAAATAAAAAAAAAGTAATACAACAACATGATGTATTTAGTGTTTTTTAGACTACTTCAAAAGTCTAGGGTCAAACATGTATTAATAAATGTTAATCTTGAACCCGATTCGGGAGTCACAATTGGAATCTGAGCCTGCCTTTGGAGAGTTGGGATATTTTTGCTCTGGTCTACCTTCTTTAATTCATAAGGAGGGGTCAGGTCATGAATCACCCCAATAAAAACAAAACAATCTGTAGCCAAATAGGGGCAGGGTGTTCGTGCCTGGTGGGATCAGGCTATATGGGAAAGAACATTTCCAAATGCCACGCCCACTCACAGAACAAGTATGCACTGATATGTAGAATGCGCAGGGCGTGTTCAAGGCGATGTATTGCCACAGGTAATAGTGTGTCGTGACATAAGTATGAACCGTGGACAGAGTATGTTGCATGTTCCAATGCCATGTCCAGCATACAGTGTCTACTTTTTAAAGGAACAATGGTTCAAGAGTGCCCTGATAAGGTCCTGAAAGAAGTGAAGCGAATAATTATGTTATGTTATGTTATAGCCGTACTTTTTGAGCGCACGGCTACCCCAAGGGGTGTCCCGGCGCTTTAGCAAAGAGGCCTGATAACCCAGAAACAGAAAGGCAGAAACATAGCGGTCACACTGATTACGCGGAGAAAAGCACGGTCTTCAACTCCTTCCTAAAAGCTAGGAGGTTATTAGCTTTACGGAGGGAGAGAGGGAGCTCATTCCAAAAACGAGCTGCCACATATTGGAAGGACCGACCTCCCATCCGGACTCGTTTAATGAATGAAATGAATGAAACTTATATAGCGCACGACTTACCCTGGGGCATCTCCGCGCTTGCTTAGGGAACCCGTCCTGGTATTCCCCTGTGAGATAACCCTGGCAGGGTATCCACAAGGTGAAAGCCAGGCATCCCACCGCGAGGGGCCGTTGTGGAGATTAAGCAAGCTATTGCCCAGAGTCGCAGAGTGTGAACCCGTGAGTCGAGAAGGCACCGGAGCGAGAATTAACGAGTCCGTGGAATTTTGAGCCCAAGACCCGCCGAGGCGGGGAATTGAACCCTGGGCCAGGGCCGAACTCAAGCTCCAGGTCTGCCGCCTCTAACAGCAGGTACAACCATTGTGGCCAAATCGGCTGACCGCAGCATCCTCCGCGGAACATAGAAAGCAGTGCGCTTCCTAAGGTAGTTGGGGCCAACAGAGTGAAGGGCTTTGAAAGCCAGCGTAAGGATTTTAAACCTGATTCTGCTGGAAATAGGTAGCCAGTGCAACCTATTTAGCAGCGATGAGGCACTAGCTCTCCTTGACAGGCCAAATATGGCTCTGGCCGCCGAATTCTGGACAATTTGCAATTTGGACAAAAGGTACTTTGGCAGGCCTGCGAAGAGCGCATTTGCGTAGTCTAAACGAGACCCCACAAGCGCCTAGACCACGGTCTTGCGATATTGCAGGGAGAGCAGTGGGAGGAATTTCCTGAGCATCTTGAGGATGCCAAAGCATTTCCCAGAAAGCTCCAGAACATGGGGTCGAAAAGAGAGGGCGTCATCAAACACCACTCCAAGGTTTTTCACTTGGGAGGATGATTCCTCAGGAGGGAGCATGTCCTGGGGCCACCACGACTTCCAGCCCTGATCGGGGGCACAGCCGAAAAACAGCAGCTCAGACTTATCCGAGTTGCATTTCAGGCTGTGCCGCTGAAACCACGCAAAGACTGCACTCAGACAGCCTTTGATTCTGTCGCCGTCGAAGACCTCTCCCTTCCTGCAGGTAAACAGGAGCTGGGTGTCATCAGCGTATGAGATGACCCGGGCCCCGAACTCCTCCGCTACCCTCGCTAGAGGTGCCATATAGATGTTAAAAATGGTGGGGCTCAGAATGGACCCTTGAGGCACCCCTACCTCTAGCGATGGCATTACAGCGGAGAAGGGAGGAGCCCAGATCACCTGTCGACGGTCGGCTAGAAAGGATTGAAACCATTCCAACACCGTCCCCCACAGTCCTATCTCCCTGAGTCTTGAAAGGAGACCTGCGTGTGGGACGGTGTCGAAAGCCGCCGACAGGTCCAGCATGACTAACATAGCCTTTCCCCCCTGATCGAGCGTCTCCCTGATGGCGTCGGACACCTCAACGAGGGCCCTCTCCGTGCTATAATTAGCACGGAAACCAGATTGAGAATCATGGAGTAAGTTGTTATTCTCTATAAAGGTGGTAAGAGTATGCTGAACATGTTTCTCAACCACCTTTGCCAGAGCAGGGAGGAGGGAGATCGGTCTATAGTTAGCCAGCTGCAAGGGATCTAGCAGAGGTTTTTTGATCAGCGGCAGAATGAGTGCGTGTTTCCATTCCCGAGGTACCACCCCGGAGCTCAATGACAAATTGAGCAAGGGATTCAGCAAGCTGTTTACAGCCGAAGCCACCCTGGCCAGACACTTAGCTGGACAGGCATCCAAAGGTGATACGGATTGAAGCCGGGATAGCAGCTCAAGGGAAGTTTCACAGGACAGCTGGGGGAAGACAGATAGCGTGTGCCCGGACTCTACCTCTAAAGATGGTGTCGACCTCCATTTGCAACCTGAGGCATCGGCAACTGTGGGGGGGGTCTACAGGAGGGAAGGAGTCTTGAATCTTAATAATTTTAGTGACAAAAAAGTCGGCAAGCTGCCTAATCCACTTTTCAGTATGAGAGTGTGGGAGGGCACCTGCAGCTGGATCGAAAAACTCTTTCACAATTCTGAACAGTTCCCTACTCATGTTGTCAGCTTGGTCTATTCTATGCTCGAGATATTCCTTTTTGGCTTCAGCAATCTGTTTATGGTACAGTTTTATGACACCTCGGTACTTGATTTTCTCCACAGGATCGTACTTACGACGCCAAAGTCTTTCCGCCTTTTTACACTCTTGGCGCTTTTTTCGTAGTGTGGAGGTAAACCAAGGAGCGGAGTCATGGCAGGGGGCAGTTCTAGCTGACTTCAGTGGGGCTAGCTCCTCAAATCTTGCTTGCAACCAGTTCTGAACCAAAGTTAGGTCAGTATCCAGGTTCCCTGTTAGAGTACCCGGATGTCGTCCTAGAGCGTCAGAAAGCATGTCTTCAGTCACTAAGTGAAACGCTCTGGACTGTCGAGACACATCCTTCTGTGCTCTTTGACTAGTCCTGAACTCGAGTGAAATAACAAAGTTTATTAAAAAATGGTCTGACCAAAGGACTGGGAGCGGCGGGGACACCTCGATAGGCACCGTAGAGAAAATTAAGTCTAACGTGTGGCCTTTAGCATGGGTGGGACTGTCAATAAAAGGGGCAAGCCGTAGCAGTGCAGTGATATCCCGCAGTTTGGACGCTTCGGCATCAGTTGTAGAGTCCATGTGCAGGTTTAAGTCTCCCAGCAGCATACAGTGCGCTGAACGCATGCAGGGTACGGACAAAGCCGACTGCAGGTCCTCAAAAAAAGAGCCAATGGGCCCAGGTGGTCTATAAATGAGAATCCCTGTACAAGTCTGCGAGGCCGATAGATGAAGAGTGAAGCCAAGGGCTTCACATCCTGCGATATTATCCACAGGGAAAGAAGAACACTCCAAGGCCTTGTCCACTATTAGGGCAACGCCTCCTCCTCTGCCCCCAATTCTATCTTTCCTGAGGATGGTATAGTTGGAGAGAAGGGCGCAGGCAATGTCCGGTTCCGAACCCGCCCCCAACCAAGTCTCAGTTAAGAATAGACATGATAATTTGGAGTGTGCAAGGAGATCCCAGATGTCAGAGGAGTGACAGGGCAAGGACCTGGTGTTCAATAGGGCGCACTGACAGTGCCGAGGGGGGGGCTGATGGAGCCAGGGATGGCGAAGGCGAAGAACGCCAGCCACATGCGGGACAGCCTTTACCCAGAAGACGGCCTCTGGGGAAAAGGTATTTACAGCCCAGCCGGTGAGGACGCAGAGCAGACAGAGCTGCAGCGCTGTAGGTGATCATCCTGGGGCGACCGATGGCAAAAAGCAGCCACAGGGACAAAGAAGCCCCCCTGCTTGATGGATGAGCCGAGGGCCAGAGTCCCGCCTCGCACGCCTCCGAGACGCTGACGAGCGCAGACGGGCAGGACTCTGGCACGACTCAGGCGCAGGGAGGGCGCGACCGCTGCGCGTCACCGCTGCGCTTTACAGGCGAGCATTAAATAACGTCGTCTTGGCGTCCCAGGTGACCTGGACGCTCCAAGATGGCACTTGCTCTTCTTCCCCAATCAAAGATGGCGCTGACACCCACAACCTCCCGGTAACCCGGACCCGCCAAACAGCGGTGGTGTTTCCACAAATTACTGTGCAGGTAAGGGCCAGAACAAAATAAGAGTAGGGGAGAAGGCAGGAATTAAAAATAACAGAAATCCAAAAAACGGGGATTTTTAAAAGTAGTCCAAGAGCAGACGAGCGCGCGACCAGCGCGACCAGCAGTGAGGCGCCGAATTGAATCTCGGCCTCAGGAACCCTATACAGGCTCACCTCAGGGCCAGCTCGCCCTAAATAGCGTCGTCTCGGCGTCCCAGGTGACCTGGACGCTCCAAGATGGCGCTCGCGCTTCTTCCCCAATCAAAGATGGCGCTGACACCCACAACCTCCCGGTAACCCGGACCCGCCAAACAGCGGTGGTGTTTCCACAAATTACTGTGCAGGTAAGGGCCAGAACAAAATAAGAGTAGGGGAGAAGGCAGGAATTAAAAATAACAGAAATCCAAAATACGGGGATTTTTAAAAGTAGTCCAAGAGCAGACGAGCGCGCGACCAGCGCAACCAGCAGTGAGGCGCGGAATTGAATCTCGGCCTCAGGAACCCTAAACAGGCTCACCTCAGGGCCAGCTCGCCCTAAATAGCGTCGTCTCGGCGTCCCAGGTGACCTGGACGCTCCAAGATGGCGCTCGCGCTTCTTCCCCAATCAATGATGGCGCTGACACCCACAACCTCCCGGTAACCCGGACCCGCCAAACAGCGGTGGTGTTTCCACAAATTACTGTGCAGGTAAGGGCCAGAACAAAATAAGAGTAGGGGAGAAGGCAGGAATTAAAAATAACAGAAATCCAAAAAACGGGGATTTTTAAAAGTAGTCCAAGAGCAGACGAGCGCGCGACCAGCGCGACCAGCACTGAGGCGCCGAATTGAATCTCGGCCTCAGGAACCCTAAACCCTAAACAAATTAATTAACGCTAGGGAGCTAGAAAGGTAGGTTCTTATAGAATCTTTTATTTACTTTCTTTTTTTTTTTTCTTTACAATTATTATAGTACTTTTCAGGTGCTCAAGTGAGTGACAAGGTGCAGAACGTGACATAAGTGAACAAAGTGAAAAACGAAATGTCACACAACAACAAGGCTTAAAACCACAGAGATATATACAATGAAGTGGGTGTATTTCCTTGGGTAGGTCGACGACGTTTCGATCTATGTAAGTTTAGATCATCATCAGGACTGATGAGCCTCCTGAAACTCAGGGTCGTTGTATCCGACAGAAAATAATTTTTGGAACAGGCTAAATGGTATTTCACTAATTTGCCAGAGAAAGGGTTTCGTTCTATTAACTAATAATTTCTCAAGGGGTCCAGATTGTGCTTGATTAGAAACTGCTTTGAAAAGGTCCTATTTGAGCTGAGGGTGTTATTTAACTGCAGTGGTCGAAGTGTTCCGAGTAGCGCTCAATTTTATTCAGTTAGGGGAGGGTCCTACCGGAACTCAATATTAATTCCAGCTGGGTCTTTTTTTAGGGGTCCGAGTAGCGCTTTTGTCGTTACGGGGATGAGTGAATTGTTAGCATACGCCTGGAGTTAATCGCGGCGTCACCACGGCTGTACGGGGGAGCCCGAGTGCTTCGCTGTGTAGCAGCTCTCACATAATTTAATTACACGCCGGCACTTGGGTTCAAGTGAAATTATCGAATGGGAAAGGTCTAACCCCCAAAACGTAAGACGGTAACAGACGCAAACACGGTTGTATCTTTGCACTAGCTTTTTTTCATTACCCATATTTGGGCATTAAAACAGATAATAGGCTGAATTAGAGCACTCATCTAAAGCATTTCACTGTCAAATTTTAAAGTATTATTAGAGCCATAAAACAGTTCTCTAACAGAAACAGACAGCGGGTGTGGCACTGGGTGCAACCATAACCACCATCACAACAAAAACAACTCATCTTGGGCCAGATGTAGGTAAAAAACATTTACCGATTTTAAAATACCGAATTGTACCGATTCGGTATTTCAAAATCGGTAAATGGTATGTAGGTCCCAACATCTGGATTCGTTACCGAATCCTTAACACTTCTTTAATTACCGATTCGGTAAATACCGGATCGGTAATGCCCATTCATTCCTATGGGCTTTGAAGCCCATAGGAATGATTAGGCATTACCGATTCGGTATTTACCGAATCGGTAATTAAAGAATTCACAAGGGTGCAGGGGGTGTCACTTTGACACCCTCTGTCACCCCCAAAACAGGCACAGGTGCCATGTGGCAGGCATACCTGCCCTAAGGGCAGGTCTGCCTGTCACATGACATAGGTGTGCATGCACACATGCATGCACACCGGAATCGGTATTTTACCATCAAATTGGTTTTGATGGTAAAATACCGATTTGTTAAGGCTCCTGGGACTCTGAAGAGTCCCACCTACATATGGGTGGCTTCAAATCGGTAAATTTACCGATGTTTTTTTTACCGAATCGGTAAAATTACCAAATCGGTAATTTTACAGATTCGGTAAAATATTGCCCCCTACATGCCAAATATTGTAAACCGGTCAGTAACGGCCGAAAATACCGATTTTCGGCCGTTACTGACCGACCTACATATGGCCCAAAATGTTTTATGGCGCTTTTGCTCTGAACTAGCAAACAATACCAAGCCAGATAAGGTATTTATAAGAAGTATTTGGAATATCTTTAATTCAAAATCATCAAAATCTCATCATTTAATATGACTAGAATTAGGTATCTCTTTACTTATGGCAAATAACAGCTTTGACTACTAATTTGGCTGGTGATTGTTTTTCGGTTATTAAGATTACTTTAAAAACACTGGTCTGGGAGAAATTGGGTAATGGTAGTGGAAATGCCCTCTCTCTGGTAAACAGAGAACTAAAAGGAATATTGACATTTCACGAGTCATCAGCTATCACTACACTTTCCAGGATGGGAAATCAAAACGACAAGTTATTAATAAAGAAGACAATTAAAGCGAATCATTTCTTGGTTGACCTGGAGCAATCATCTAAATACAGAAACACAAAACATGTGCCAATCACTTATACTGTGAAAAGAGAATGCTACTTAGATTCCAAAATCAATTCTAACATAAAAAAATAATTTTTGAGGTTTTGGTTTGTTTGTAGTCCACTCTTGCAATTTGAGGGAGCATGGAGTGAAATAGACATAACCCAAATACTATGCTGGCTCTATGAACATGTGTGGATACAATGGAACATGCACTTTGCATATGTCCAAAATACTTCAACTGCGGAATGAATATTTGAAACTAGTTTTTATTGTTAATGGGACAACAACTATTAAAGATGCAACAGCATTGTTGTGTTTTAAGTCCACACGGGTAAAGTCATTGGTTATAGGACGAAATCCCTAAAACTCCCAGAGCGTAACTTCAAGTATGTTAAAAATTGGTAGCTATTTTTTTCTATTTTAATGTATGCTTTAAATGTACTTTGCCCTTTGATGAGAAATCTGTTTTATACCAATATTTCAGGTTGATTGAGGATAAACTAGTTCTACTGTCTTATTGTTATCATTGTACAAAGTGCTTAAGTAGACTGAGACATCAAAGAGTAATTCATTTCAATTCAATTAACTATCCAATATGGTGTTCCGAATCAGAGATAATATAAGATTGGCTTTATGCTGTGACTTTGTGCCTGGCCACTATATGCTTGTTGGTGGGTTTTTCACTTCTGATAAGTTCACACCTGGGCTTCTGCTGCAGTGCCATTTTGTTGTTGTTTTATTATGCCCTTTGGATATTTTCCTCTTAGTCATCTGTCATTTAGTTTCTTATGGTTTTGAAGCTGTATTGTTTTTATTTTATTTTGAGCTCCTATAACCTGGAAACCCTTGAGTTATTTGAAAGTGAATCAGGCCTACTTGCAGTGACGGTTGGCATTGACTTAGAGAGGGGCGGCTAAATGGGTGGGTGCGTGCAAGGACAAACACAATTTAAAAAAGTAAACACTTACTTGACCTTGACAGACGAAGTCCTTCTCTCGCCGGACCTATTCTGCTGGGACTGCAGTTCAGGTCCCATCAAACTCCCTCGAACAATCCTGGTCTGCTCACATGCTGACCAGCAGCGCCCTGATTGGTGGGAGCAGCCTCTCTCGGTGCTCCCAGCCCACTAGAGCACTGCATTTGCCCTCAATCTAGCTGTCTTAAGACAGCTTGGTTGAGAGATTTTAAAGTGTGCATGTCTGGCTGGTCGTCGCAAGTCGGCCGGCCAAAGAGACGTGCGCATTTAAACAGTGCACAGGCAGCCCTCTGCCCATCACTCCTCCCTGCTGTCACTCAGCAGGCCCCACCCACCAACACGCCCGGTTCAGGACGGGCTACTGAAAAATAATTGGTGATGCATTACCATTTTATTTTTCATCTCTGGGGTTTTGGGGGGCACTTAAGTGGGGTGATGCTCCTCTGGTCCAATGGAGGAGCCACTCCTGCCTACAGGTGGTGAGTGATGTTAACTATTGTGGTAATATGCTTTTAGGAAAAGGGTGTCACTTCGTATTTGCATATAAAGCTTGACCTTCCTTACTGTTGTGTGAAGGGGATTCTGAGTAGGCCACATCCGCTCGAGACAGGTTGTGAGTGGTTTGTTATGGGAGCGCTGCTCTTCTCAGTCTTTGAGTATTAATAGGGGGGTTGTACCCAGTTGAAGTTACGGGGACCTGGGTTAGCTAATGAGTAAGAGGAAGGGGTCCCAATAGCATAGGAACAAATAACCACAGTGGTACACTCAAATCAATGAAACAAAAATTAATTAGATCCACATTGTTTTATTCACAATGGGAGAGCACAATAGATATATACTGTTTCAAGACAATGAATTAGTGGTTTTCACAGTGCCCCATAGCAGAGGGGAGAAAGGGAGGGGGGTGTGTGATAACGTGAGGAAATAGTGAACAAGAGAGGAAAATTCTTAGGTGACGATATAATCAACAGTTATAACTTATATGTCTATGTCACAATTTATGTACACAGAACAGGACCGTTAAGTTCATACAATTACTTTCAAATAAAATCATACTCCGCAAAGTTCAATAGATGAAAGCAATGGGGTGTGGAGTCGATTAAATGGGCAATTGGTTGTCGACGTTTCGACCCTCATATGTGCAGATAGTGGTGATCTTGCTGCGGGGTCTTCTTCAGGACTGGAAGATGGGGACACATAACCTGTACGGTGTAGATATATATATTTTAATTAAAGAAGTTAATCCCTAGTTTAATCAATGACAGAAAGGCACATCAATCCATAGTAGGATCTATGGGGGTCAATTAAGATTAATAATTGCCAGAGTCATTCCCAAATTACTTGGAAAGCTACCATGCGCTAGAGCAGTCACAGCTATTCAATACATGATTCAAAGCCAGAGGGGTTATCGAGCTGTTGAAGTTTCAAAACCAGACGGGTCAACGAGCAGTTGAGGATAGGCCGGCCGGCATGGGTGGACAAGGTCATAAGTTTCTGAATTTGCAAGCGGATTACATATTAAATCCAGGAGGTGGAGACTGAAGTACCATTCTAATTCCAAATCGGACAAATCAAGGTTAACCAGTGCTATTAATAAAATCATCAACTGTTGAACTTACCACATGAGTGGTATAGACAGGGCCCGATGTGGTGTTTAATTAGAGGTCGATATTGATGATCTAAGGGATTAAAATTTACAATTATGCGCGATAATATCGGGGTGGAGGCGCGTCTTAGATGTATGTAGTAGTAGCTGACTCACCGTAACGTGAAATATACGTTGAGTGTAGTAGTTTGAGGGCAGATCGTGGTCCTAGATACCCCCGATAATATGGAATCTATCGAGAAAATAATAATAAATAGGGGTTGCGTTCAAAGAAATGCAAAAGGACTTAAAAACATCGGAATTGAAGATGCAGTTGAGAGAGAGCACTCACCCAGTCGCCGTGAACCACGTCCGACGGGTATGCGCGTTAGGACTGCAGTCTAATTGAGAGGGTCCTCATTACCGGATCTAGAGAAAGGGGATCGAGTTAACTTAAGGAACAGAGCCAGCACGAGAATTCAATCGGCTTCAGCTCGTGGACGAGTGTTCATGCAGTCGGAAAGACGCTTACCTTCACACGGAGTGCGTCTCGTCTCAAGCGCTGCTCCGAATCGAATGATTTGCTTGTCACGTTGCATTTACAACCAGACCACACAATTAAATTAAATATTCATGCAGTCCACTGATGGACGCAACTGTCTGGCTTTATTAGGCAATCAATTCTATGTAGCGGTTGTTTCAGGTCATATTACTGAGCCTAGCGCCACACGGCAGCTCAAATAGTCTTTTTACTGGGTTCATTGTTTACATGCGGTAACCTAGCAATGCAACCAGTCCGTCCACTGTGTTTAACACGGGTCTGTATCACGTGACCCTGTTCCCTTGGTGATTTCACCAAACCCGGAACCCGAGCTCGCCATAGCGATTCGGAGGAAGGAAACAAGCTACCGGGGAACGGTTTCTGGCATTTCAGCCGTCTTCGGCCCGGCTTGCTTGAATCCTGATGGTGCAATGAGCTAGGGACTCACATCTGAGTATACCCTTCCACGCTTATGGTGGACAAAAATGATTCTGAAAAGGGGGTGGTGATGAACAGAGTGTCTGAATTAAGCAGACCACTCTTACCCAGTCCAAGGATCAGGGCCTGATCCATCACCGTTTTTTAGCTCACTGCACCATCCCAGCTCAGAACTTGGCTATATGCAAATTAGTATGACCCTGGCCCAGTGCATCATGGGAACAGGGCAGACCAAACTACCAAGCCAATTCTTATACTGGGAAGGAAACAAGCCACCCCGATATTATCGCGCATAATTGTAAATTTTAATCCCTTAGATCATCAATATCGACCTCTAATTAAACACCACATCGGGTCCTGTCTATACCACTCATGTGGTAAGTTCAACAGTTGATGATTTTATTAATAGCACTGGTTAACCTTGATTTGTCCGATTTGGAATTAGAATGGTACTTCAGTCTCCACCTCCTGGATTTAATATGTAATCCGCTTGCAAATTCAGAAACTTATGACCTTGTCCACCCATGCCGGCCGGCCTATCCTCAACTGCTCGTTGACCCGTCTGGTTTTGAAACTTCAACAGCTCGTTAACCCCTCTGGCTTTGAATCATGTATTGAATAGCTGTGACTGCTCTAGCGCATGGTAGCTTTCCAAGTAATTTGGGAATGACTCTGGCAATTATTAATCTTAATTGACCCCCATAGATCCTACTATGGATTGATGTGCCTTTCTGTCATTGATTAAACTAGGGATTAACTTCTTTAATTAAAATATATATATCTACACCGTACAGGTTATGTGTCCCCATCTTCCAGTCCTGAAGAAGACCCCGCAGCAAGATCACCACTATCTGCACATATGAGGGTCGAAACGTCGACAACCAATTGCCCATTTAATCGACTCCACACCCCATTGCTTTCATCTATTGAACTTTGCGGAGTATGATTTTATTTGAAAGTAATTGTATGAACTTAATGGTCCTGTTCTGTGTACATAAATTGTGACATAGACATATAAGTTATAACTGTTGATTATATCGTCACCTAAGAATTTTCCTCTCTTGTTCACTATTTCCTCACGTTATCACACACCCCCCTCCCTTTCTCCCCTCTGCTATGGGGCACTGTGAAAACCACTAATTCATTGTCTTGAAACAGTATATATCTATTGTGCTCTTCTCAGTCTTTGGGCAGGCAGTGGGATTGTCTCTTGTTGTCTAACTCTACATGTGGTGGTGGTGTCAGGTCTTCATCTTAGAATGGTTACAGCTTGAGATGCTCTTTGTGCAGAAGGGTCAGTCAAGGCTGCAGGCCATGCCCTGGGATTCAAGGTCATTTATATTGCGCATGGGAGGCTAGAGTAGCAATGTCCTCAGCATCCAGTCCTTGATCGCGCAGTGCACTCAGATAGGACTTTTGTGCACTTTGTGATGAGACATCCATTGTACACATGGTTTAGGTTGGACACCAGAATATGTTGCAGCTGGTTCAGTAGCTTGTGCTATGGAGTTTGCCAATACTGGGTTCCAAATCAATTCATCCCAGGACCTTGTAGAGACGGTGCAGTGCGCCAGTGACGCGAGGGGATCATAGACGGTGCCAGTTACGTTGATCATAAAATAATCCAATTCCATGTAATGGCTGCAAAATAGATCTTAAAACAACTCAGGCTGACCAGTTATGGTTAGCTGAGCCACTGTAACTCCCCTAAAGCACAGTTCAAATCTTCACTAATAACTTTACAGTTCATATCACAAAGTACATATTTGATGATGGGCAATAATGGCATTAGTGGCCAAACATGACAAGGGCATGTGGGAAAGAGATAGACTAATGCCATGTCCGCCTTGCAGAACCAACATGCAAGTTGATTTTATAGGGAGTGCATGGAATGGGCATCGTCACAGTCAGGGGCGCAACTAGACACAAATTTCGGGGGGGGCTAACACTTCAAATGCTGGAGGCGGAGCCAAATTCAATGCATAGGGTTTTTTTTGCCGATACAGCACAGCTCAATTCAAAGCACGCTGGGCTCTAACATTAATGTATTAATAATAGTATTTAACAAGTTTTGCAGTAAGTTTAGGACTTTCCTTCAAGGAATTCTAGTAGAATAAATATTAAATGTTGTATTTTAGTACACATTTAATGAGTTTGCCTACTCTCACATGACATTTATTTTTATAATTACTGTTTTGCCAACAATTAGTGACATATGATGCGCTGTAAAACACCTGAGGTCAATTGAATTGGCTTCAACCCATTAGCAGTTCAAATTACTTTTAGAAGATATTTGGGTTCCTCCATCGTCCCGCCTCCCGGAGGCAAATAGTGCAGTTTAAGCACACTTCTATAGTTATTGTTCTACTGAATGAAATGAATGATTGAAAATAATATGTAAAGTGCACTTTTTCCCTAACCAATCAAACTGGTGCTGAGCAGTAAATGAACGAGAGGTGGAGACTGCACTAATATGGAAAAGGCACATTTTACTTTTTATAGAGGACTGGAGTCTCTGGAGCTTGGGAGCCAGAGAGTTCCAATGAGTTGATGCCAGACAGGATCAGCATCAGCATCCAATAGGTACTTGCCTAATGTTAGGAATGCAGGCAGTTGACTACTGCAACTGCAAAGCATAGGATTTTGGAAAGAATATAAAGAGTAATACAATGGTTAAGAAGCAGAGAACCTGTTTTATGGAGAGCGTCAAGATCTAGGAACAACACTGTGAAGTCACATTCAGCCTGATTCATCAAGCTGAAATCGGCTCGCAAAGGGTCAGATTCTGAGAATCTGGTCCTTTTGCGAGCGCTATTTTTGCATTTGGGATTCATCATCCCAAATGCAAAAATCGGTAATTGCTAATTCGCTAAATTGCGAGGAATTACATTTAAGGAATCTCTATTTGAGATTCCTTAAATGCAATTCATCAACCATTTTTAAATTGCTAATTCGCAATTTCGGGCCGCTATTTACCGAGAGGTCAGACCTCTCGGTAAATAGCAAAAACTTAGAAAAATGCTTTTAAAAGCATTTTTCTAAGTTGCATATTGCGCACACACATGTCCTTTGGTCATGTGTGTGTGCAACACCTGTGTGAAATTTCATTTGAGGGGTGCTACAGGGTGTCCTGTGGACACCCCTGGCACCCTTCAAATCGCAATCTTATTTGCGATTAGCTAATTGCTAATCGCAAATAAGGAATACTCCCCATTCATTCCTATGGGCCTTTTGGCCCATAGGAATGAATGGGGAGTTATTCCTTATTTGCGATTAGCAATTAGCTAATCGCAAATAAGGAATTGTAAGGAATCACATTTTTTTTGCATATTCCTACATGAATCCCGTTTTGCGAGTCCTTAATAGCGATTCGCTATGAATCGCTATTAGGGCCTCGCAAAACGGGAGCATGATGAATCAGGCGGATTGTTTCAAGTTCAAAGGCAATAGACAGTATAACAGTGAATGAGAAGAGATTGTGAAGAAATGGGGCAGCCCTCAGATGAGGCATGCAGGAGGGTTTTGAATGATTTGAAAGCAAGAAGCCCAAGATAGACTTCCATTATCTAGTTGTGAGAAAATAGTTGAATTTAAAGCAGTCATATGATTGCAAGAAGAGATGGTTTTGCATAACATGAGGATGCGGTATGGAATTTTTTACTGAGTCAACCTCGAGTGAGCGATGGATCCAGCTCCACCATCACCACCACCAAAGTGAAGACCATATCTATTCAGTGAAGGTTCCCTAAAGATGAAACCCTCTGTGTTGACACTATTGAGTTTTGATTTGACTTGATCCAGGAGGCAACTGCGAAAAAGCAAGATCATAATTTCTCTTTGGAAGATCCCAGGTCATTGCCGAAGAAAATGATCCTATGATATCATCTGTGTAGGACATCACAGAGAAACTAAAGGGTTGTATGAATAAAGTGAACTTAATAAGATAAAGAGTAAACAATGTAGGGCTCAGAGAAAAGCCCTGTGAGATTCTGCAAGTGAGAGGTCTTGAACATGACTAAAATAGGGGGATATGGACTCTTTATGCCCTCTCAGATAGAAAAAAGGTAAGACACTACAGGGCGTGTCTTCAATGCTATATTGCTCCAAATAATTGGTATTTTGATAAACATTTTATGAAGTTTAAAACAATCATGTTATTACAGTGCATATGAATATCACCTTAAAGCACATACATTGTTATTTTAAAATGTACTCTTTATGTAGCATAGCCAATCCTTCTATAAGTGCAGACAATAAGATGTATACCTCAGTAAACAATACAAAAAACTGTGTTGGGGGTCAGCTTTAACCTGTTTTTAATGTGTGATCAGAACTATGCAATACCATAGGATACTGATTTGGACCCCAAGTAAACTGGATCTCTCACTGGTCATAAGTCTATCAAACTCAACGGTGTATCTGCTCTTCCAGTGAGTAGTGTGTGTCCATCCCTTAATTATCTTCTGCCTCTTATACAGTCTATATTTAATTGTTAACCACACATCGGTATAGTGTGTTATGCAGTTGGGAGTGCTGGTCATTGAGGGTGGCCTATAATCTGAAAGCCTTTCAGTTTACAACATTATTGCTTCCCCCGATCTGTTCCATGTATGTGTATAACTGAGTTTCTCTCTGTTGTACATTCTGCCTCCACCCATTTCTTTGTCTTCCTCAAATTGTTTTTTTTATTAAGTGCTATTGTTGCTCTTCATGACATAGCTACGCTACATGTTGCTGCCACTATGGTCTAATCTGCACACCTGTATAGTCTTCCTTTTTTTGGCTCTAGGCAACAAAACCATCATGCTCACCCTCCGAGTACTGTCTATTCTTTCACCCACTACTTTTGCTGTTGTTTGAGTCATGTTTCCAGTAGTCTTGTAGGTTCCAGCACTCCTAAAGCCAGATGGTCAAATCTCTCTTTAGACCCTCATGTCTGAAAGATTCATCTTTAATCTCCATATCTTTCTGAGCTTCCTTGGGGTGAGATAGTTTTGATGAAGGCAATGTAATTGTATTAATTTGAAAAGGGCAAGGATGCCACTGCTGGTAAGTGGAAAACATCTAGGAGGGCTGCCATCTAGTAGACCACTCTCTTAGAGTTCAAGTTTAACTGTCCAAAATGAAGCCATTTTGATCATGAGACAGAGACAGGGCAACAATCTATTCGCTCGCACCTCCCCCAGGATTGTATACTGTATAGTCATCATAGAGAGTGGTTGCTTCAAAGTCCTATCAAAACTATCACAGCCAAATTGCAGAATCATGAATAGAATCTCTGTCATTTGCGAAAGCATGAGTAAAGTTTGAGCCTGGTTATAGACATCCAAGAGCTGAGGAGCCATCAGTCTTTTGTATGTTAAGTAAAATTTGTTTGGCAGGCCAACCGACCATGGGTTCTGGCCATTAGTTATCACTTCTATAGCTTGAGTAGTTTCAGCCAGCGCTGCCTCCAAAGCAAGTCTTTGATCTTGTGATGAAATGGGAAGAGCCTGATGTCCTTAAATCTTCAGTAAATGTGCCCTATATCTCACATGGTAGCGCATCCAAGGAGATGTAGTAATTAACAAAAAATTTATTGAAGTTGGTCGGTGCATAGTACACACCCCGGGATATCTCCTCACAGCATCGCCACTGGACTTTGAAGCACCTCCGAGGTAAGAAAGCTTGCTAACAACCAGCCTGATCTATCACCCTCTCCGAGTTGCTTGGCTGTGAATTCCTTAAAAGCAAATGGGGTTCAATCTATGTTTGATCATCTTGTACCTTTCCCTACATGCTAGTAATCTATCATTGCTCTTAATATCAACCCCAGTATCCCTCAGAGGAGTATGCATGGCAGTCTCTCTCTTGCATACTTTCCTCTCTAGCAGCACTCGTGCCCCAATTACTATGCTGATACACACTACCCGAATCATTAGCTTTAACACTTATAATTCATCAGCACGCTCCCTAATGTACCTCCACTTTCCCTACAATAGTCCACATTTGCATCCCTCACAGCCCCCCAAAAAGTTGCATCTCACAGCGCTGCCACCTAAAGTTTCCATGAGTAAATGCTAACAGGCAATATACCCCAGCCCAGGTTAACTAAGAGCAGTCAGTGGGCCTTATTATTGCGCATATGTACTGAGCCTCAGCCACGAGTCCCATATTCAGGAACGTTTCCGGGTCATCTGTGTTGCCACTAAACACCAACGTGCCGTCTCCTAAGCCACTGGTGATAATCAAGCCCAGCGATTCATGGAGTGCCTCCACTGCTGCAGCAGCCCTCTCAGCTTGTGTAGAGTAGCGGATGGTCTGTCAACCTTTTGTGTTTTTCTCCTACGTTGCGGTTGGGATTTCAATCAGTTTTGGGATGACCAATAAATAGGGCTTCCCGAGTTTGTCAGAGCTTCAGCCCATTTCCATACTGCGGATGTATCAGTATAGATGCGAATTTCCCATTGTACAAGACTTTCTGGTCTGTTTGGAATGAAAACATGTACTTGAGGTGTAATTCAGGAAGTTGTTTCTTAACTTCCAGATATGTCCTCCTCTGTTGTTGCACCATTGGAGTGTAATCTGCAAAAATCAGTACTTGTGTATCATCAATTGTATATGGGCCATCCCGGCCAGCCTGGAGCTTGTGTGGGGCCCTGACCCAAAGAACCTGGCTATCTATAATGCCTAAACTGTGTGACCCTGGGCAATTGCTTTCCTTCACTGTGGCTCCTGTTTCAAGATCCTTATATTTTAAGGCACCTTGAAATAATTGTTCAGGATGCAAACAGTGCAGAAACCTCTCTTGCATATTGTTTAATGTACCATAATGTTGCTCATTCTATAACAATAAAGGTCTCATATAGGAGGCTCAATACACCTACCTAGGCATGCTTGCCTACCGCAACCTGTCAACTGGAAGCCAGGCTTTTTTCAAATCATGTGCATGGTCTGTTTCATAGCATGACTATGATTACAGTTAACCCTTCACCCTGTGAAAAATGCTGCACATCATGCCGACAGCCTCACTTATAGCGCATTGCATGTCCTCTTCAAGGAGCAGAACTTGAAGAAAATTGCCATGGCTGCCCACTTTTGGGCAGTGCTGGGGTCATCTCTCCTTGAACACTGCAAGATGATGCTGCTTTGTCTGTAGTACAACACTTAGCTCTGTTGTGGCAAGTGGAACAAAGTCGATCAAAATCTGTAGTAGCAGCAGATGACATCATTATAGCCCTGGCTGGTCCTTTGGATGGCAGTTGTTATAATATGGGCCTGTGCCTGCTCAACTTAGAAGAATTGTCAGGTGATAGGTTGTAAGTGTTGTACTTTGTAACCCTTCCAAAAAACATTCAGTGCTAAAGCTCTTTTTTCGTTCGGTGAGACCCCCTATCTGAATGTTGGTCCCGTAACTTTTCCTTCAGCATCTTTGGCCCAGTATTCAAGGAATGAGATTCTGTCTTGCACGTTGTCAACGTGCTCCCCGAGCACTCTGATCTCGTGTCAGTTTTGCTTTGGCTTCTGATACCAAAACTGCCAGTTCTGATCAGAGTTAATCCTACATCAAGCACTAGTGTCAATCTTTTCGACCAGGGCTGCATGAGTATGCTTTATAGTGAGACTATAGGTTTAATATGTCAGCAGTGTCCGCAGTTGCAGTTCACCCCTTACCTCCATGCCTTAATCTTCAACTGTCAGCTCTCCCCTGTCTCTTACCTTCTTCCATGCATGTCTACCCTTCCTCTTTCTTGCTGAGCGTTACTTTTTCTCACTGATTATTTCCCTCATACACTCACTTTTCCCTCTGCTCCCTCCCTCACTCCTATAGCCTGTTACTTTCGATCAGTGGCTCTGCCCCACTTTCATCCATGTTTCCCTCAATGCTGTAATTTCCCTTCGGATTGCCACCTGGCCAGTCTGTTAACCAAACAGCAGGTATTTTTAAGTAACGCCCGGTAAAAAAAACCTTGGAACTCAACAAAAGCTCATAGGGGCATATTATCAAGGGGGTTTATCTCCGCTTTTTTGGCTTTAAAAGCCAAGAAAGCGGAGATAAAATTATCTCCCTATTACCAAGCTGTCGCTAACACCAGTTAGTGACATCTAATAGGAGATAGCGACCATCTTGGGCCTTGCTTTGCATGTCAGTGATATTTATCACTAATGACATGCAAAGTGGGCGTGCCAAGATGTTAGCGACTGGAAACAGTCCCTAACATCGCTATCTCCTATTGCCAACTTTTGGAGATATTCGCGCTAAGCGCGAATATCTCCAAAAGCTAACACCTGCCCTGAGCAGTTCTTAGCCATGTTATCCAATGGGAGGTGGATAACATGGCTAAGAGCATTTGCTCGATAATGCATGAATATCGCTGACTATTCAGCGATATTCATGCATTTCGGCCATTTTTTATCGCATTTGCGATAAACCTTGTTAATAGCAAGGTTTATCTGCGATAAAAATCGCCGATGTGCGGCGATAATTTTTGTCTCTAAACAAGTTAGAGACAAAAATTATCGCTAGTTGTTGGTAATATGCTCCATAGTTATTAGTGTTTAAATTACGAGGTCCAAGCAGTTAATACAAGTACATATACAGGGCCACTAGAGGTATGCAACTGTATGGCTGGGGTGTTTTTTGCATAGTTGAAAAATAGCTACATTTGCCACATAAACTATCATCTGCCTCACAATCTGCAGATGTTTACAGAAAAAAAATGTTTTCGCTTAAACGTTCAAAAGTTACTAAAAACGCAGTGTAAGGACCTTTGCAAATGGTGACTGGTCACCTAACTGTTGCTTATTTCTGTATTTCGGTTTTAAACTGGTATTAATGAGATGCAACCAATGTTTAGACAGTGTTGAAAAGAGTCAAAATTACAAATTAATATAGTAATGCCATCACAAAATGTGCAGTATTATGCACATAATGTACTTAACCTTACTGCATAATTTGGCTCTCCCCTGCTGCAGAATTTCAGTTGCCCCGCATATATTACATCAAAATTATTACCAAGCAACATACACAATTCCTAAATTATTATTAACGCTAACAGTCTTCCTCTTCGCTGTTCAATATTTGTCTCCAAACATTTTTGATGACCTGACTTTATGACTTCGATATTCAGTTGTTCAATGCAATAATTGCAGCTTCACATTTACTGTGCTCCAGGTGATGTCTTATTTTTGTCTATAATATCCGATTGTGCATTGCGAACTCCTCAAGACTACTATACTTTCTATAACACTCACTATACTGTGATCATTTTAAGCCCCACTGTCATTTTAGTTTGGTGACATTATAAAATAAAATGAAATTGCCTGAGCAAAAAAGTTAAGAACTGAGTGAATTTTTCTTTTTCTAAAAAGACTAACTGCAGATTTGTTCATAAATTGCTATTCACTAAGCAGCCTCGTCCCCATTTGTATCTGAAAATGTGGCAACCCTATGTATATCATATGCCCACTTTAGAATCATCTCTCCCCTACAATCTTTGCAAAAGTCTGTTGTGACGCGGGTGTATCCCTTGTTGTTTGCAGGATACTCTGTTCATTCCAGGACGGGGGTGTGGGAGGGGGTGGGTTGACTTTACTTCACACCTTTAAACCCTTTCACTGTGCCAGGCTCGCCGCTGTTATCATGCAGATACAGCCATTAAGGAATGAAAGGGTCATGGGGGGGAGTCTACTAAAAGAAAGAAAGAGGTAAATAGGATCAACGCAGAGGAAAGCTGTGACCGCCAGGGCTTTAGGACGGATCGAGTAATACCCTCGATGAACCTTGACTTCTGCCTGGCAGCCTCAGCCCAGCCCACGGAACCTGACGGGGGGGGCTGAAGCCCTTTCAGCCCAATGGTTGTTGCGCGCCTGGTCACAGTACAAGCATGTACTGTGGGCAGGGAATGGTCTAAGCCAGGCATTGTCACAGGATAAGCATGCACTGTGGACAGGGCATGAGCACCAACCCTGCATCAACACAGTACAAGCATGCACTGTGGGCAGGACATGGTCCGAGCCATGCATTGTCACAACATAAGCATGCACCATGGGCAGGGCATGGTGCAAGTCATGCATTGTCACAGGATAAGCATGCACTGTGGGCAGGGCATGGCCCAAGCCATGCATCATCACAGTGTAAGCAGGTACTGTGGACAGGACATGGTCCGAGCCATGCATTGCCACAACATAAGCATGCACCATGGGCAGGGCATTGTCCAAGTCATGGATCGTCACAGTACAATCGTACTGTGGGCAGGACGTGGTCTAAGCCATGCATTGTCACAGGATAAGTATACACTATGGGCAGGGCTTGGCCCAATCAATCAAACAGGAATTTATAGAGCACGGCTACTCACCCGTAAGGGTCTAAAGGTGCTGAAGGTGAGGCTGCTGGTCCGTCTGGGCATGGCGGTTCAGTCGAAGAGCCAGGTCTTGGGATCCTGCCTGAATTGGGTCAGCGACAGGGATTGCCTATAGTGGAGGGGCAGGGTGTTCCAGCGAGGTAGGAGAAGGATTTTCTTCTGGTCTGGTCTTGTGGATCCATGGGATGGTGGCCAGGGCAAGTTGGGCAGAGCGAAGCTGTCTGGCCGGTGCCTGGAAAGAGAGGCTGTGGTTCAGATATTGTGGGCCTGTGTCATGGAGAGCATTGTAGACATGTGTGAGGAGCTTGAAGGTGATTATCTTATTGACTAAGAGGCAATGGCAGTGGTGGCTCGCAGAGGTTATGCTGTGGGGTGGTGAGGCGGGGCAAGGGTGGGGCTGGGCGAGGGGTAGTGGAGTCTGACATACGACGGTAAAGGTGAATGTAAATAAATAAATATCTGCTGTCGTATGTCGGACTTCACTACCCCCCCACCCAGCCCCTTCCTCACCCCGCCCCACCTCACCACCCACAGTGTTACCTCTGCGAGCTGCCACTGGCCAGTGGAGATGACGGAGGTGTTGAGTGATGTGGCTGCGGCAGGGGATGTCAAAGACCAGTCTAGCTGCAGCATTGCTGTAGTCTAGTCTACTGGGGATGAGTGTGTGGGTGACCGTCTTTCTGGATTCTGTGGGATCCATCTGAATGTCTTTTGGAGCAGGCGAAGCGAATGCAAACAGGATGAGGATACAGCATTGATCTGACGGTGTATTGAGAATGAGGGGTACAGTATGATGCTGAGTTTGCGTACGTGGTTTATGGGGGTGGGAGGCGTTCCCATAGAGGCAGGCCACCAAGAGTTGTCCCAGGACGGAAGGGGCGGGTCATAGGATGAGTACTTCCATCTTGTATGAGTTGAGCTTGAGGCAGCTATCTTTCATCAAGGTGGCCATGGCCTTCATCCCACTGTTGGAAGTCGGTTCTGGCGGCTGTAAGTTAGTTGGTGAGGGAAAGGATCAGCAGCGTGTTGTCTGCTTAGGAGTTAATAGTGTTTCTGTGATATCTGAGGATGGCAGCGAGAGGGGCCATGCAGATGTTGGGGCTTAGAAAGGATCCTTGAGGAACTCCGCAGCTGATCTCAGTAGGTTGGATCACTGACATAATATAGAATGACAAAATATAGACTTACCAAAATATAGTCACCAAAATATAGAATGCCAAAATATCGAATTCCTATCTACAAACAGGTAAGTACAAAAATATTGAATCCAAAATATAGTCTGTAAAAAATATAGTCAGTCAAAATATCGAATTTTTTTAAATGTCTTAAAAGTAATTTAAAATTAATGAAATAATAAATATAATTAACTAAAACATACTTAAAAATACTCAAATAACCTTAAAATGAAGATATAATTAATTTAAGTTATTAATAAAAAATGTACCATATTTTACCGTAGGATAGCAGGAGGGTAACATTTAATATTACCACTCCAGTGAGTGCAACAGTAGGGAAAGCGTTGGATAGCGTAGGGGTAAAAAATACTATTCCCACTCCAGTGAGTGCAATAGTAGGGAAAGCGTTGGATAGCGTAGGGGTAAAAAATACTATTCCCACTCCAGAATGCAACAGTAGGGAAAGCGTTGGATAGCGTAGGGGTAAAAATTACTATTCCCACTCCAGAGAGTGCAACAGTAGGGAAAGCGTTGGATAGCGTAGGGGTAAAAAATACTATTCCCACTCCAGTGAGTGCAACAGTAGGGAAAGCGTTGGATAGCGTAAGGGTAAAAATGACTATTCCCACTCCAGAGAGTGCAACAGTAGGGAAAGCGTTGGATAGCGGGAGGGTAAAAAAATACTATTCCCACTCCAGTGAGTGCAACAGTAGGGAAAGCGTTGGATAGTGTAGGGGTAAAAAATACTATTCCCACTCCAGAGAGTGCAACAGTAGGAAAGCGTTGGATAGCGTAGGGGTAAAAATTACTATTCCCACTCCAGAGAGTGCAACAGTAGGGAAAGCGTTGGATAGCATAAGGGTAAAAATTACTATTCCCACTCCAGAGAGTGCAACAGTAGGGAAAGCGTTGGATAGCGGGAGGGTAAAGATTACTATTCCAACTCCAGAGCGTGCAACAGTAGGGAAAGCGTTGGATAGCGTAGGGGTAAGAATTACTATTCCCACTCCAGAGAGTGCAACCGTAGGGAAAGCGTTGGATATTGGAAGGGTAAAAATTACTATTTCCACTCCAGAGAGTACAACAGTAGGGAAAGCATTGGATAGCGTAGGGGTCAAAATTACTATTCCCACTCCAGAGAGTGCAACAGTAGGGAAAGCGTTGGATAGCGTAGGGGTAAAAAATACTATTCCCACTCCAGAGAGTGCAACAGTAGGGAAAGCGTTGGATAGCGGGAGTGTGAAAATTACTATTCCCACTCCAGATAGTGCAACAGTAGGGAAAGCGTTGGATAGCGGGAGGGTGAAAATTACTATTCCCACTCCAGTGAGTTTAACAGTAGGGAAAGTAATGATTTAATATATTATTAAAAATAAATTAAATATCAATACCAATAAAACATTAATTGAAATTAATAACCAATGTAATATTATGTAATAATTAATTAGAAATACAACTACATATTAGTTATTACAAATTAATAACCTATTCATAAATATTGAACAACTAATTAATTTTCAATAACAAAAACTAATTAATAATAAAAATTAATACCAATTAAAAATGAACAGTAAATTAATTATCAATACACAAAAAGTATTTTTAATATGTAATTAATTACAATTACATTACTTCCCACCCTATTCCCCTATAAACCCACATCCCACTACAGAAAATACATTAATACATTAATACATTAATACAATTATCATAATTATCAAATATTTAATTAAAACAAAATAATTACCAATTATTAAAAATTAATTGCCAATTAATAGAAATTGATTACCAATTAAAAATTAATTAACAATAAATTGAAAATCAATACCAATAAATGAAAACAATTATTTACTTAATTACAATTAAATTACTTCCCACCCTATTCCCCTATAAACCCACAACCCGCTACAGAAAATAAATTTAGAAAATTAACATAATTAACAATCAATCAATTAATACAAATTAATTGGCACGAATAACAATTAATTACCAATTAAAAAATAACAATACATTCAAAATGAATACCAATAAATAAATAAAAATATTTAATTAATTACAATTAAATTACTTCCCACCCTATTCCCCTATAAACCCACAACCCGCTACAGAATCAAATTACGCAAAAATTAAATAACATAAAATTCATTACTTAAAATACATTAAACATACATTACAATAATTAATATACACTTTTCACACATATACTAACATACAAAATCGATATATTTAATGCCTATATTATATACTTCGATATTTTGACTTCTATATTTTGAAAATCGATATTACTTACCTTAAATTCGATATTTTTAACCACTATATTGTGTCCATTCGATATTTTGTCCATTCTATATTTTTACTTCGATATTATGTCCATTCTATATTTTGGAATAGATATTATGACTGTTTACCCAGTAGGTTCTGAGAGGAATGGAGGTAGTCTGACTCGCTCTGTTCGGCTGGTAAGAAATTAGTGGATCCAGTCCAGGGCCTTGTTACAGATGCCGGCGTCATGTAGTCTCGTGATTAGGGTGTGGTGGGAGACGCTACCGAAGGCAAACAAGAGGTCCAGTAGGATGAGGGCTGCGGTTTCGCCATGGTCGAGAAGGGAGCGGATGTCATCGGTGACAGTGAGGAGAGCGGTTTTCTGTGCTGTGTTTACTTCGGAAGCTGGATTGAGATGTACCCATGACTTGGTTTTCCTCAATGAACCCTGAGAGCTGGGCATTGATGGCCTTCTCGATGACCTTAAGTAGGAAGGTGAGGCAAGCCATGCATTGTCACAGCACAAGCATTTATGTGAGCAGGACATGGTCAAAGCCAGTTATTGTCAAAGGATAAGCATGCACTGTGGCCAAGGCATGGTTCACGCCATGCATTGTCACAGGATAAGCATACACTGTGGACAGTGCATGGTCCATGAAATGTATTGTCACAGGACATGCATGCAGTGTGGACAGGGCATGGTCCAAGCCACGTATCGTCACAGTACAAGCATGTACTGTGGACAGGGCATGGCCCAAGCTATGTTCTTCTTGCCATAGGAGTGCAGAGGCCAGATAAAAACATACCTGTATTGAATTATATTTGCATGAAAAGAAGGACCAAAGAAACACTGTGCACTTGGTACAGTACACTCCTTCTCCCACATACCTGCATGTCAGCTAGCAGCGAGCTCTGCATGGTGAACCCTAAGTGCATAGTTACAGACTTGTGTTACATCATTGTTTTCTCTGTCCTGCTAAAGAGTGGAAAGACACCTGCCGCGTGTATTCAATGGTGGGTCGTTTAATTTCTCTCTCCTCAGAACAGCAGTTCTATCCCTCCTTTCACAAAGTACTAGAGTGATGATTCGCTGTTTGTGGCAATGCATGGAAGTGTGCACATAGTAAAATGCACTGATGAAGGTTATTATAGTAGCATCAGGAGTTGGTATGAGCCCTACAATTAGAAAGGAGGGTTAATGCATCAATGTATAGAAGAACCAACTATTGTGAATATACTGGTAAGTTCATATGTCTCTCTTGAGCATTATTGGATGAATGTTTACCTATAAATAGAATACTCCTTTGGGGTAGTCTAGGCTTACTAACACCATATAATTAATAATAAACATGCCTATCATATTCCTGAGTTCAATGCCATTTCCTATACACCTCACATGACTCTAAAAATCAAACCAAAAACCAGAATCTCAGCTTCCTTGTTAAAGCAACTGGTGATCTTGTGCAGAAAAAAATGAATAAGCCCCTCAACTAATGTTTTCAACCATGAAGGTTAATGCAACTGCAAAGTCAGTTATCACCGACAATGCACCAGAAAATGTGGCACCAGAATACATTATGTTCTACAGTAGTCACATACTGGAACTTCTAATAAGCCTAACAGCCTACTAATTAAGCAACAGAGGACAGCTGGCTTCACTGTAGAGAGGAGTAAACTATTTCTGGGAGATTGACACTAGCCCAAAGTACTTATGATGTGTTTTTAATTTTAAGAGCTGTTACGTAAATGTAATCTCTTATCTCTGCCCACATGTTTTGTTATGTGTATGTTTTGTTACATGTATTTGTGAAGAACAATTGAAAAGCAAGGCCTTCAACTTCTTGCGTAATTTAATTAGGGAGGATGTGCAGAGGGAGGACGTTCCATGATTTAAGAGTGATGTAAGAGATCCTGATCTGCCACCTTGTGTCTGTCAAAGAAGGAGTGTACCATAGGTGCCCCCCAGTGCATCCAGCAACGCCCCCGGGGGCCCACAACGGCGGCCCACAACGGGCCCCCAATGCCCATCTCCGCATGCCTTTCCATGGCGGAGTCTCCGCCATGGAAAGGCAGGCATCATAATATTGATGGCGGTGCCTGCAAAGCAGCGCCACAATATTGTGTCCCTTTTCCGCCTGGCCAGCAATCCGACTGGCAGAAAAGCGGCAGACGGTCTTTCCGTCCGCCGCGATGTCGGGGGACTTTTGGCGGGCGGATCGCTACGTCCGGCGGTAGCAATCTGCCCGCCATTGTAAAAAAAGACCCCAAAGTGTGCATAGCAAGGCAACATAGTGATCTGTAAATCTGTCCTCTCTGCTCTTCCGGACTTAGAAGAAGACACAGTTTCTGCCAAACTTAGTATGCTGAGATAGTGTTAGAGTTATAAAACTCTACCATAGGAGTAGTGGGCAATAAGCATGGGCGAATTTTGCAAATCTGGCGTTCGCGAATTTTGCAAATTTGCGAACTCCCAATCCGCAAAATCCGCGAATTCTCGCGAATTAGCGGATTTTTTTTTTGTGTTCGCAAGGGTTTCTGCAAGTTCGCGAGGGTTTGGTACCAGTTCGCAATTGCGAACTTACTTGTCGGCTCGCAACGGTCGCGACAATGTTGTTTCTACGTCTGGTTCATCATCACAGGTTCCCAGCACCCTCTGTTTCACCACTGCCACCCTCTGTTTTACCCATGCCACCCTCTGGTACATCAATGCCACCCTCTGGTTCATCATCACTGTAGATTATGGGGGGGAAAAGCAAGCACACCTGCCCTGCTTCAACTGACATGAATTAATTTGGGGTTGGTTTATTAATGTGTCACTGTTTTAAAATTCCTGGTCTGGCACCTGCTTCTTTATCAGTAATTTGCTTTCTGTTGCAGTGCAATTTTTTTTTCCAGGACCTTTGAGGCCTACTTGTAGCTATTCTATGAGCCTGCTGTGAGGGTCAGAGCAGGGTCATACAATTGTTGCAACTAGCAACTGAACTCTGGAGGGGCCCCAGTCAGGAAGCACTACAGGGAATGGTTACTAATGATGAGTTGGAACTCTTGCACCTGCTGAGTGCTTTCAGTTTTGCAAAACTCGTTTTTCTGCAATTTCGCGGGATTCGCGGGGCGCGAACTTGCGCGAGATCGAATTCGGAAGCCGCAAATTCGTGCGAATATGCGATTTGTTTTTTTGCGGCGTGTTAGTTCGCAAGGTTTTGTGCGTTTTAGCGAGCCGCTTGTAGCGCAACGGCGCGAAGTTACCCTTGCTGTCATTCAAGGGCGCGGCCATCTTGTTTGCATGACGTATTTCCGTTTCCGGGCGCGATGAGTAATCTCGCAAAGTGTGCGGCTCGCTAGTACAATTTCGCGTGTGTTGGCGAGGAAAATCTTGCGTGAACTTACCCGCGCGGTCGTGAACGGGCGCGGCCATCTTGTTTCTCATTCATTGCTATGGTTCTGGGCATGCTTTTTGTATCCTCTCTGTATCTCTGCCATCCTTTGCTTGTTTGAAGTTTTTTTTAAATCTATTTTACTTATTATCTATCCCTCTATTTTTCTAGCTCTATATTTTTGTGTTTTCTGCTTCTTTTGGTTAATTTTAAACTACTTTTTTAAACTCTTTTCTTTTCTTCTCTTCCCTATTCCATTTTCTTTATTATTTAGCTTCCTTTCTGCCCAGACCATGGTGAAGGGAGCCGGGAAGCATCCCGAGAAGGGGAAGGGTCCCGCACCCCGTGCCCGGCTCCCGTGCGGGCGTTTGAGGGGGGAGCAGGTCGCACCCCGGGAGATCTTCAGCCCAGAGGAGGTGGCCGCACTAATTTTTTATGTTCAGCGCCGCCTCCCCAGGACCATCATGGCAGGCGGCAAGATCGCTAGTGGGTACGGGATCCAGGAGCGCCGGAAGCGGTGGGAGAAGGTGTGCCGGGCCATGTACCACCACTCTCGGGTCCGGCGCACCTACAACCAGGCCACCCACCGCTGGACGGATGTCCTGGACCGGGAACGCGATCTGCTCGACCTGCTCGGCCTTGAGATCCCCGGGCTTGGTGAGTAGTAGTAGCTATTTCTTTACTATGTTTTCTCCTGCTCTGTGTGTTATTATCTTGCTAATTTTTGTTTTTTACCAAGAGCAATAATGCTGCTGATTACATTGTAGGTAAATTATATTTCAAAATCTTCTGTGCATTTCAGGTGCACTGCTCTCCTTCTCAGTAGCGCTGCTACTATGCTTATTTGTTTTCGATTTTGTGCTCATTTCCTTGGCCTGTGAAATTATGCATGAGTGTAGTTTAAAGAACTGCGTAATGCTAGACACTAAGGGTTAGATTTTTAATTACCGGTGCATCCCTGCAAAGTAGCAGGGATGCGCCAGTAATTGTGCGCCACGCCCCCACCACCCATGGTGCGCCGTATTTACAATGCGGCGCACCATGGGCCCAAAACGTCACCAAAGCGTTACGCATCTGTGCCGTAAAGGCGGCGCATTGCTGGAGTTGCGTCGCAACGATGGCGCAGCTCCAGCAATGCTCTGGGGTGCCCTATCTCCCCAATGCTGCGTCAAGCCGTACATCTGCTTCAAGCAGGCGCAGGGTTTAAGTCACGCATCATTGTCCTCAAAGTGACTGATTGAAATCTTGTAGATTTCCCTCAGCCACTTTTAGGATGCGTTCCTGCGCCGGAATGCCCTCCCTTGCGCCGGAACGCCCCCCTGATGGCGCAGGGCTTTACAACGTGTTGCATCTCCCATATGCGTCACGTTGTTAATATACGCCGCACCATGGCGCCTCTTTTGTTCTGCCGCTGCGTCACAAAAGTCAGGCAACAATGGAGCAAAAGAGCAGCAAGGGGCTTCTAAATCAGCCCCTACAGACTCAAGTCCAGTCCTTCCTTTATACACATGGCGATAAGAAGAAATAGTGGTGGTGGATTGATAGTTTGAGTATTTTAATGACTGGTTAATGTAGTAGGAAACTATAGTGTTTGTGCTGATCTGCAATCACGATGGACTTTGTCTGTCACTTCGTGTGCTGCGGACTGCTGCCTGCCAGTCCTAGGCAAACCTTTTTAGTACTTTGTTTAGTGAGTTACATAAAAACTTTCCAAGTCGACGGTCCGCAAATCAAGCAATACTAATAACGTAGTAGACCACATGAGATCGGTCAATATATCCCGTGGAATAGTTGTCTATTTGGTATTTCGCCAAAATATTTTGTTATTGTTCTTTTGAAATGTTTGATTTGGTTGACAAATCTCATCCATGTTTTCTGGTCTTTCTTTCTTTCATGTTGTACATCAGCTCCCCCCAGGGGCAAGAGGACACAGGAGGAGGAGGCTGCTGTTCGCCAGGATGCAGGCCAGGATCGGGCAGGCGAGGGCTCCTTTGCTGGCCCTGGTAAGTTTTAATTTTAATATAGAGTACCTATTTTTTCCTAGCGTTCCTCATTCGATTTTTTCTAAATCGTGTTTGATCTTCTTGTAGACTGGATCTAAATTCGTATCCTGCCTCGACTATGACTCCCTGTGGTATTACTAGATTATTCTTATTAGTCTGTCTGTGTAACTAACTAAGATTGCACATTTGGCAATTCCATTGTACTCCCATTCTAGACAGCAATAGCTCTATGCACTGAGTGCAGTTCTCTGGGATTGTCCATACTGTCTTTTCAAGTCTTCTAAATGTTTATGCTTTGACAATTGCCAACAATAAAAAGGTGAATGACCACCAAGAAAGAATAAGATACTACTTTACTTTTGGTTTGGATAGGAGGACAATCCATTCTACTACTGTTGCAGGGACAAATCTGCAGAAACAGAACTATGGACACTAAATAATGCATTGCTTAGCTTATCAATTATAATAGGCGCTGTTAGACTTTCCACATACCTCAGTGATAACAGACTTTGTAGTTGAACCCCCAATCTCCTTACTGACTAGATAGTGTGGCAGAGTCATTTAGCTCCCAAAGTCACCGATGATTGATCCCCAATGATGATTAGATTATCCAACGCAGGACAAGAGTACGGAGTCAGAGTCAAGAAGTGTCAGAGGCACGGACTCATGCTTGCAAAAATTCCAAAACCTTTAGCTCAGCCACTCTATTCTGGAGGACCAAAAACCACAGAGTCTATTTAAGTTTAAAAGCTTTATTAAAAGTAAACACATTTATTAAAATCAAGTTTGTCATAAAAGTAAACGTTTAACTGAAAATGGAAAAGTGCTTAGTGCTGACAATTAATTGGACACATTTCTTGTGTTCGAGCCGAGCTCTCACCTGGTTTGAACTTGATCTTGCTCGTGTTCTTAGAAGTCAAGCTTCTGTCTGTTAGGAGAAAAAGTGGTGCGTGTTAAAAATAAAAAGCAAGCATTCATCAGTTGTGCCAAAAAGTGCAGCAAGACAACAGCCTTCCCTGGAAAAATGGACATTTTTACTTTAGAGTAGACAGCCACAAATTATTACATTGTTTGCTGTTTTTTTTTAAATCAAGTTTGTCATAAAAGTAAACGTTTAACTGAAAATGGAAAAGTGCTTAGTGCTGACGATTAATTTGACACATTTCTTGTGGTCGAGCCGAGCTCTCACCTGGTTTGAACTTGATCTTGCTCGTGTTCTTAGAAGTCAAGCTTCTGTCTGTTAGGAGAAAAAGTGGTGCGTGTTAAAAATAAAAAGCAAGCATTCATCAGTTGTGCCAAAAAGTGCAGCAAGACAACAGCCTTCCCTGGAAAAAGGGACATTTTTACTTTAGAGTAGACAGCCACAAATTATTACATTGTTTGCTGTTTTTTTTAACATTTCTTTATTCCTAGACCAAATATTATATAGTAGTGAGTGGTGTATTCTAACATTCTTAAAGGTTCTTTGTAGTTGGAACATCTGGTGGCGGGGCCAGCGCGGAGGTGTGGTGGTGGATGAGGGGAACAGTTCTGGGGGGGATGCGGTGCAAGTGCCGGACGACACCAGTGTGCCTGTGAGAGTTCACACGGTGGTGGCAGGCAGAGGTAAGCTATATATTCCTTACTTATTGAGATTGAAGACTGCAGATGTGCAATCTGGGGCTCTGGGAGGGGGAGGGGGCGCACCAGCAAGTGCAAGGAGCCTGCGCCCGCTATCTGCACGGGTGTATTATAAATCAACCAGGTAGTAGCCTCCTCTAAATGTACTTCGACTTAGCTGAGTAGTTTTTGGCGAGAAGAATCCCAATCAGATCTGAGATGAACTTGATGGATGGGATGAACGAAAAGCGAAAGAAGGGTGTAAGTAAGTGTGGAAGGACGAGAAATTTAATGATGACTGGCAAAGAAGAATGATATGTGTTTGCTTGGTCCCCGAGGTGGCTGGGAAGGAAAGAATATGGTATGGTGCATGGCTGGGTGAATGATGAAGCAAGGATGGGTGGAAGGAGAACAGCCTGGGTGGGTGAAACAGAAACTGTATGTGTGCATATACTTTGAATGGATGAATGCCTGGATCATGGTACTATCTGACTCTTAGATAGTATATACTCTTAGATAGCATATGTGTATCTAGAGAGAGTAGACGGTCACTGGATGAACTAAGTGTTACTTTGAAGAGCATGTAACACCGCACCCGCACGTCTGTTCCAGTGTATGAAAGGCAAGGAAAAGAAGTTGTAATTTTGTCCAAATACTACCATGAATAGTAGCACTATTTTGTATTGCAACTGCAAGCACAGCATATATCCAGTTCTTACGGTGGACACTCCCTACCTCTCTTAATAACTTTAGTTTAGTAGTAGTAAGTCATTCATGTGTGGGCGTATCACTGTTCACTCAATAATAAGCAAAGCACCTAAAGTCATCCCATATGTAATCAAATACATCCCATGTGAAGTGATAGATAATCAGATTATTTAGCTTCTTCATTTTCCTTTTCTAGTACTCATTTGTACTGTAGGGTGAAAGCTAAATTAAGTAAGCTGTAGCCCTTTTAACAGAGTATTCTCAGTGCCACCCGTAATAGAAAAGTAAGAGCTTCACCACCTGCATGTACTGGACCGGTACAGTAACGCAAGTCTGTCTCACTCATCATGGTGTTCGTCTGTTTTTCTCAGGTGCAAGTTCACTGCGCTGGCATTATGCCGGCTTGCATAAGATAACGTACCAATTTTCCTAAACAAGAGAGAAGAATAAGAATAAGACTGGTGTACTGTCATAGTCGACTGTAATGGAAGTCCATAGTGCTCGTAGAATTTGTTCCTTAAACTCCCACTAATGCTAGAGCAAGGATGAAGAAGTGGGAGGTTAGATAGATACTGTCCTTAATAGTTATGTACTGTGCTTTCAATTTGCTACTTGTACTGTGACACAACTTTCTGCTCAATCATTTTGTGTTAATCTTAAGGAGCATTGGTTACAGACTATGTCTTTCTTTCTTCATAAGAAGCTCCTTCCAAATCAAACAGACCATCAAGGAAGGAGCTGGCTCGAATGGCCCGGCAACGGAGGCTGGATGCCACTGTCGCCGAATATCGGAGGCTGGTGGACCTGGAGGAGGAGGACACGCAGTCTACCGGTACAACATCCACTGGGACAGCTGCATCCTCCTCTGTGCCCCCACGGGCTGCCAGCCAGCGCAGTGCTCCAGTGGTACGGAGCCGGGCTACCAAAGCCAACCGCCACCGCCGAGCAGCAAAGACAGCAGCTGCCCCCCACAGGCGTTTCAAGGCACGCCAGCACCGCCTATCCCTCAGAGTGTCCTACCTGGAGCAGGAGGTCCTAACGTACAAGACCTTGGTGGAGGGCCTCCGCTCCGACCATGCCACCCTCCGCAAGGAGTATGATGCCCTGACCGCAAAAGTGAACAGCAGCCTGCCGTAGTGTTTCTTGCCCCTTTTTTAGAGACTTTTGGGGGGTGGGAATTGGGAGTTGGGTGGTTTTTGGGACTTTTGAAGGACAATCGTTGGGGTTAGGGAGGGTCTTGTGGGAGATTATTTTGTTAGGGCTACAAAAATATACTTTTTGAAACTTTATCTGAGCATACCTGTTTTTTACTGCTTTTGAGTCTGGTGGGTGGGGGTTTAACAGAAAGTTTGTGTTCCTGAAACTTAAGTCTGTGTCATTTTCTTCCTTTAAGTGTAAATGGCTAAATGTTTTCAACACTAAGTGCCTCTCACAGAGTAAGTGAATTCAAGAGTCCTAGGACTTTAGTAGTACTACCGTCAATCTCTCGTCTCTCCTAATACTCCATTATACTACCTCCCACCAAACGCTTATCTTACCTGTAATTTGTGTTTGAAAGTAGGGCTAGGCCCAGGGCTGGCTCCACGGGAAATGGCGAATAAGGTTGGCAATCCTGGGCGGATGAAATGTCCTCCTCATTGCGGTGGTACTAGTGGTGTGACACAGTGGCAGTTGCATGCCTATGGAAAAAAAGAAAATGAAACCTGGTTTGTCCTTACTGTAGCATTACAAAGGTACGATAGAGAATATAGCAGGTGACAGTACACTAGAACAGTGCCACAATGTAGCCTAACAAATGGTAAAGTATTGAAAGTATAACTAGTACTTGCGTTGAATTTCTTTGACATTGGCTACTACTACAAGAAATAGTACTGAAGCTGAGTAAGTCTAGAATATATCCTCGGATTCCTTCACCAGCCTGTTGCTATGACCTTATCCTCCCCAGCAAGTGTGTGGAATTATTGATGTCATTTAGTCACACATCAATCAAAACCACACAGCCCGGGGGAAGAGGGTTAGGGTTTGGAAAATGGATGGGAATGGGGGTTTCTTTTTGGGTAGGTTTTGTTGAGAGAAGAAAAAAAAAGCACAGCATGGACAAACAATAATTGAAGATAAAGAAATCTTTGGGTACAAAGCTAACCATAAATCTTTTAAGTGGCATAAAGGAAATGCATGCACTACTGCATGCATTGTTACTGAAAAGTAAGTAGTACTAGAATGCGACAGTACAGGGCTGCAGCGTTTTCACTTGCCTATCTCTGCACTCAGAGAAACACTTCTTACATTAAATTAGGTTTAAAAAATAGCCGAAGTAAAACCTATAGAATGGCTGTAGGGATCAATTTAGAAGCAGAGAGAGATCCAAGAAACGCAGTCACACTCATAGAAGAAAACAATGGATACTGTATCTGTATGTTGTTGTAGTTGTCCTGTTGAATTTGGTAAGTAAGTTGCATGCAGCAAACAATTCCTCTTATTAGCGGCACTCCTCCATTCCAGCTGACGCTTCGTCCATCAATGTTGGTGACCAGAAGACACCCTGTCCACTGCCTGCCTGGCGGATGCTGAATTGCGGCTCGCTAATGTGAAGCCTGACTCTATCATATTTTAAATATAAGGTATGTACGCTGTGTAGTGCAAAAAGTCACACTTTGAGTTTCCTAATAGACAGTACAATATTTTTGAAAGTGCGTACTCTGTCTGAGTCACCTTTTGAAGGATAAATAAGTATGGGCAAATTAATTTAGCGGATCTTGCCCCTCAAGCTAGGTGTACTGTAAACTGTGTTTTAGAACAAAATTAGACCTTCCCAGCAGTGCTCCCACCCAGACCCTTACTAAAGCCAGTCGCAAAAATGTAGAAGACCCCCAATCAGATCTCAAAAAACGAGGCCTAGCAGAAAACTGGTGACAAAACGTACTTTGAAAGTAAAAGTAGGCCCAAATACCCCCTTACCCACCATGGATTGTATTCAAACCACTTGCAAGCAAGCAAAAGTATCCATAGCCAGCATCGCTCCAAGACTCGAAAACCCCCCCACCCAAACACATGCAATAGAAATACTGCTAACCCTAAGGAGCCCTAAGTTAAGAATAGTGGCAAAGGCTTTCTTTAACTATGCCAAATCCCCCCTTTCCCACCATGGATTTTCTTCAAATGACTTGCAACCAAAATTACACATTCCCACGAGTGCTCTAAGACCCCAGAACTCAGTTGCAAAAATCTAGAACACCCCGAAACACATGCAATCCTGCTGCTAGGTCTAACCCTAACGAACCCTAAGTTACAAAAAGTGCCAAAAGGCTTTTCCTTATGGATTTTGTCCAAACCACTTCTATCCGGTATTAGACCTTCCCAGGAATGCCCCAAGACCCGCCAACCCACCCGCAAAAAAGCACAACACCCCCAAACAGCCAAAAAGGAAAATCTCATACTTACAATATTTCTCGGCCTTCGATCCAAACGCGCTGTGCAGCTAGGTAATAACTCCCGTTTTCCACCACGGATTTCCTGAAAAGCAAATGCAATCAGGATTAGACTGTCCCAGCAGTGCTCCCAGACCCCAAAACTCACCCACAAACACCAGTAACTCCCCCAAAGAGCACCTCAAAGGCAAGCAAGTCAGCAAAAACGCAAAAAAAATTCCGCCTCCGATTTGGTCCAAACCACTTTTATCCGGTATTAGAGCTTCCCAGCAATGGCCCCAGAGCCGTCAACCCAGGCGAAAACTAGTAGAAGACCCCCAAACAGCCAAAAAGCAAAAGTACAAAAATGGGGACAGTCATTTTCTTGGCAATTTCCAAAATCACTCCGCGCGCGCTCTGCAGCTAGGCCCTAACTCCCCTCTGCCACCATGGATTTGCTCCAAACCTCTTGCAATCTAAAGTATCCATAGCCAGCAGTGCTCTCAGACCCCGAAACCCACCCACAAACACCAGGAAGCCCCCCAAACAGGCCCCCGAAAACGCTACATTGAGCAAAATGTCAGAAATAGCAAAAAAAAATTCTGCATGGATTTTGTCCAAACCACTTCTATCCGGTATTAGACCTTCCCAGGAATGCCCCAAGACCCACCAACCCACCCGCAAAAAAGCACAACACCCCCAAACAGCCAAAAAGGAAAATCTCATACTTACAATATTTCTCGGCCTTCGGTCCAAACGCGCTGTGCAGCTAGGTCATAACTCCCGTTTTCCATCACGGATTTCCTGAAAAGCAAATGCAATCAAGATTAGACTGTGCCAGCAGTGCTCCCAGACCCCAAAACTCACCCACAAACACCCGGAACCCCCCCAAAGAGCACCTCAAAGGCAAGCAGGTCAGCAAAAACGCAAAAAAAATTCCGCCTCCGATTTGGTCCAAACCACTTTTATCCGGTATTAGAGCTTCCCAGCAATGGCCCCAGAGCCGTCAACTCACCCGCAAAGAAGTAGAACACCCCCACAAGTGCTGAGTCTTTCTTCATTGGGCGTAATCCAGCCCTCTGCTTTGAGGGAAATAGGAGTCTGGAGGAGGAGGATAGAGGAGCATGTTCTTGTGAACCTGAGGAATGCAGACTGTGGCACCTTCAAATCAATAAGCAAACAAGTGAAGACAGTTCTGCTGATGGGCTTGTTTTTGTGATTAGGTGATTAAAGTTTGAATTAAATTAACTGTGCAAAACAAAGAAAGACAGACACACAGGAATAAAAGTGAATAAGGACGAAAAAGAAAGTTATTGATTCATTGTCTCATTTTCAGGGCTCGGTGTCAGGGAATAAGAATAAGAGTTCGTCATCATACTCTGCGAATTCAGGCAGGGTGAGGTCAGTGTCACCTAACAGAGAACAAATTCCCTCATCTACGTTGCTGTCCTCCTCCTCGTCTTCATGCGGCGTGCTTTCTCGTACTTTGTAATCTGGTGGTATGAGGTGCTGATTCATCTTGATCATTGTTAACCTCTCCACATTTTTGGGCGAGAGGCGGCTCCGTTTGGAAGTTACAATGCCACCAGCAGCACTGAAAACACGTTCAGAAGACACGCTTGTGAGTGGGCAAGACAAGTAGTTTATAGCCAGGTTGGAGAGCTGTGGCCACAATTCTTTTTTCCCATGCCAATACGCCAATGGGTCAGCATTAACATAGACCTCTGTTGAGTCATTCAGATAGTCCTGCACCATCAACTCGAGGTCCTCCAAGGTTCCTCCACTTTGCTTACTTTTTGCTGTGACCTTTTGAGAACCAAACCCAAGCCGAGTTAGCCAATCCTCTTCTGCATCCAATGTTACTGTTGTGTCTGGTGCAGATGATCCGGTTGCCGGTGTCTTTAACGGCTGAGAGGTCACTTGTGCCACAGCCACAGGTGCAGAAGTGGATTGTTTTGACTGGGGATGGCCTGCTGATGCTGATGTACTGCCTTTTCCTTCAATGTGCTGCCGTTCTCTTTCAAACCTCTTGGCTGACAAGGCTAGCCAACGTTTGTACTTTGTAACATCTTCATCATCAAAAGGAAAGAATGCTCGGCCTGCCAGTGCCTTTTTGTAGCGTGGATCCAGAAAAGTAGCACAAATGTAATGCTGTTCTGAGTGGATCATTTTAAGACGTTCATCACCACGTAGGCGCTCTAATAATTTCTCCGCCAAAACAAAAGGGTCTTGGTTTTTTTCATCTTTTTGAAACACAGAAGACACCGCCTTCAGTTGGTGCTCCAGCATGCACAACAATGGGATAGCTTTTCCCAAATTACAGTCCTCCTTGCTGACTGCACGCGTGAAGACCTTAAAAGGACGAAGCATGTCTGTCAGGCTTTTAACTAGGTCCCATTGCGCCGCACCTATCCTCAGGTCCTTCTGAGCTGTACCCAGTGTTAAGAAATAGTGATCGAGTACCGTATACTGCTCATACAGACTCTCAAGCATGTAGAAGGTTGAGTTCCAACGTGTTGGCACCTCCTGGATGAGTGCTTTCACTGGCATTCGACGTTCATGTAGCAGGCTCCTCAGATGCTTCTGGGCCTTAAAAGAATGGCTGAAATGGTTGCACATTCTTCGGCAGGTGGCCACTAACTTGCACGCTGGACTGTCTTCATCACTCAAGAATTTTTTAACAACCAGGTTTATACAGTGCGCCAAACACGGCACTCTGAAATAGGGACCCAGCTCCATGGCCTTAACTACATTGGCGCCATTATCCGTGGAAACATAACCAATCTGGCGTTTTTTTGGGGACAGCCAGTGAAAGACCTTTGTGTTAAACTCATTCAAAATGTTTTCTGCTGTGTGACGTTTCTCCAAGCCAAACATGGTGTTAGACAGGGACCCGGAGGGTCGGCCGAGGACAAGGGGAGAGGCCTCCAGTGAGGGCCGTCTCCAGCGATCGTACAGACAAGTAACTTCCCCCCCACAGATGAACACCACACAAGGATAAGGTTAACGCTCTTTATATGCAGTTCTTAAAGCAAAGTATCACGGTACAGTGAGATCGGGACACGAGGGTCCTCTCAATTCTAGTCTCTGGGAGGAAAAGGGGGTAGCGGGACAGTCTTGATACCGATCTGGTATTGAGGTGAAATGGTGGATAGCTCACAATCCTCGAGCTCGGAGTTCTGGAAGGTCGGGCCGCGGCAGCGCCAGCAGGTCCCTACGATGATGGAGTTTGTAGAGGGCGGCGGCAGCGCCAGCAGGTCCCTTGGACGATGTAGGTTGCAGAGGGCCGCGGCAGCGCCAGCAGGTCCCTGGGACGATGTAGGTTGCAGAGGGCCGCGGCAGCGCCAGCAGGTCCCTGGGACGATGTAGGTTGCAGAGGGCCGCGGCAGCGCCAGCAGGTCCCTGGGACGATGTAGGTTGCAGAGGGCCGCAGCAGCGCCGGCAGGTCCCTGGGACGATGTAGGTTGCAGAGGGCCGCGGCAGCGCCAGCAGGTCCCTTGGACGAGGAGGAAGGTTGCAGAAGGCCGCGGCAGCGCCGGCAGGCAGGACGATGGTTCACAAGGCAGGGCTGCGGCAGCGCCAGCAGTCCGTCAAGGATGAGTTCTTCAAGGTGTCTCTCGACTCCAGGATACAACTGCCTTCCTGCTCTGGAGCTGCCCCAGTTATAGGTCTGGCCTCCTTTGATGTCCGGACCCTCGCTCCTGGAGGTCGGGAGGTCCGGGATGAGGGAGTCCAGACACCCAGCAGGGGGGTGGAGCCAGCGCCCGGGGAGGCTGGGGGCGATCGGCACCTGGCGGGGGAGAGCCATCGACACTCCTCTCTCCCATTGTACTGTCAAGTGGTCCGTTCACCTCCTGGGTGGATGGTGGTGCCGGGATGTCGAGGCCTGGCCAGGCCCAGGGTTGGGGTCGAGCTGAGGCCACGCGGCCTCGTAGTGCAGGGTCCACGATGGCGGCTGGGCCGGGCAATGGTGCTGGTGGTGGCCCGGGCCAGTGACACAGAGATGTCCGGGAGCAGGCGTCCCGTAGGGGACGGGTTGCGGGTTGCTTCTGTGGGTCGTCTGGGTTGTTCTTCTGGTGACACCGGGAGAACCGGTGTCCAGGCTCTGTCATGCGGGGAGGGAGCGAGCCCTTCACGAGGCCTGTCCAACATGCGTCCCCCCCAGCTGAAGGCAGGGAGAGTCACCCATCCTCTTGGGGACTTTCCTCGTCGAGGCGGAAAAAGCGTGACAGGCCGTCTGCGTTGGCGTGGTCTTGGCCAGGACGGTGCTCCACAGTGAAGTCCATCCCCTGCAGGGAGATGGACCATCGCAACAGTTTGGGATTCTCCCCCCGCATCTGCATCAACCATTGCAGGGGTCGATGATCTGTTTGTACCCGGAAGTGGGTACCGAAGAGGTAGGGCCGGAGCTTTTTGAGGGCCCACACTACTGCAAAGGCCTCCCGTTCGATGGTGCTCCAGCGCTGTTCTCGGGCCAGCAGGCGTCGGCTGATGAAGGCCACTGGCTGGTCGACCCCCTCGGGGTTTAGTTGGGAGAGGACTGCCCCAATGCCATGGTCTGAGGCATCCGTCTGGACGATGAACTCACGGCTGTAGTCGGGGGCCTGGAGCACAGGGGCGGTGCACATGGCGGCCTTCAGTTTCTCGAAGGCCGCTTGACAGTCCGGGGTCCAGTTGACAGTTTTGGGGTGGTTCTTGGATGTGAGTTCCGTGAGGGGCCCCACAATGCTGCCATAGTCTTTCACAAACCGCCTGTAGTATCCGGTGAGCCCCAAGAAGGCTCGGACCTCGGTTTGGGTGACGGGTGGTTGCCAGGACTGGATGGCAGCGATCTTGAACTGGAGAGGGGCCACCAGACCGCTCCCCACTTGGTGCCCGAGGTAGGTCACGGACCCCTGGCCAATTTGGCACTTGCTGGCCTTGATGGTGAGGCCGGCCTGTCGGAGGGCGTGCAGGACTTCTCGGAGGTGGTGAAGGTGGTCTATCCAGTGCCTGCTGTACACAGCGATATCGTCCAGGTAGGCGGCGCTGAATTCTTCGAGGCCCGCCAATACCTGGTTCACCAGTCGTTGAAAAGTGGCGGGGGCGTTTTTCATGCTGAATGGCATTACTTTGAAATGGTAGTGACCATCCGGGGTAGAGAAGGCGGATCGTTCTTGGGCTCTGGGGGTGAGGCCGATCTGCCAGTAGCCCGCTGTCAGATCGAAGATGCTCAGGTAGCGGGCAGCCCCCATGCGGTCAACCAGTTCATCTGCTCGGGGAATGGGGTGAGCGTCGGTTCGGGTGACAGTGTTCAGGCCCCGATAGTCGACGCAGAATCGGAGCTCGGGGGTGGTGCCCGGGGCAGCAGCTTTGGGGACCAGTACGACTGGGCTGGCCCAGGGGCTGTCGGATGGCTCGATGACTCCGAGTGTGAGCATTTTGGAGACTTCATCTTGGATGCAGGCGCGCACCCGATCTGGCACTCGGTACGCCCGGTGTCGGATAGGGGGACTGTCCCCAGTGTCCACATCGTGAAGGCACCAGGGGGTGACCCCGGGGGTGAGGGAGAACAGGCTTGCAAATTGCAGCAGGAGGGCCCGACAGTCTTGGCGCTGCTCCGGGGTCAGGGCATCGGAGAGTCGGACCCCGTCCACCGAGCCATCTTTCTCCCGGGTCCTCAGTAGGTCAGGGAGGGGCTCGGAATCTTCTTCTGCCCCACTATCTGTGGCCATCAGTAGGCTGAGCTCCGAGCGGACGAAGTGTGGTTTGAGTCTGTTGGCGTGAAGGACCCGGAAGGGGTTCCGGGGGGACTCCATGTCGATTAGATAGGTGACAGGGCCCTTACGCTCGACCACCTTGAAGGGTCCTGTCCATTTGTCCTGCAAGGCACAAGGCTCGATGGGAGACATTACCCATACTTGCTGACCAGGCTCGAACTCGATGGAGGAGGCATGTTGATCGTACCATTTCTTCATGTCCTCCTGACTGGCCTCGAGATTTGCTTTAGCGAGTTCCCTGAATCGCCGGGTCTGGTTGCGGAGGGTCAGGAGGTACTTATACACGTCCGGAGGGGTCTTCTGGGGGGCCATTTCCCATTCTTCTTTGACCAGGCTGAGGGGCCCCCGGACAGGGTGTCCGTACAGGAGCTCGAAGGGGCTGAAACCGAGGGATTTCTGGGGGACTTCTCGGTAGGCGAAGAGGAGGCACGGGAGTAGCACATCCCACTGGCGACGTAGGGGTTCCTCCAGCCCCATGATCATCCCCTTGAGTGTGCGGTTAAACCGTTCGACCAGTCCGTTTCCTTGCGGGTGATAGGGGGTCGTGAACCGGTACGTGACCCCGCACTGCTGCCAGAGAGATTTCATATATTTGGAGATAAAGTTCGTGCCTCTGTCGCTGACGACTTCCCGGGGGAATCCTACTCGGGAGAAGATCCCCATTAGGGCTCGGCCTACCACTGGTGCTGTTACAGTCCGAAGAGGGATGGCCTCAGGATAGCGGGTGGCGTGGTCCACCTGGACCAGGATGAATCGATGCCCTTGTGCTGTTCGGGGGTCCAGGGGCCCCACAATGTCTATTCCCACCCGTTCGAACGGGGTGGTTACGACGGGGAATGGTTGCAAGGGGGCTTTGATTTTTCGGCCGCTCTTCCCGCTGGCCTGGCAGGTGGGGCATGCTCGGCAGTGGTTGGAGACGTCATTTCGCATTTTGGGCCAGTAAAAGTGGGTTACCAGGCGGTTGTACGTTTTGTCTTGCCCCAAGTGCCCAGCAAGGGGGACGTCGTGTGCCAAGTTCAAGAGGAAGTCTCTGAAGCGGAGGGGCACTACCAGTACCCGACTGGCCCCCAAATCTGCAATTCTTTGCTCGCTGTATAGTAGGTCATTGTCCCAATAGATCCAGTGGGCCCCGGCGGTGTCTCCCGCGCTCTGGGCGAGTGCTTGCTGTCGGAGTCCCTCGAGGGAGGGACAGGTCTTCTGCTCCTACCGGAATTGTTCCTGGGTGGGTCCACCCTCTTGACGCCACTGAGCCAGTTCTCGAAGATCTTGGAGCGGAGTGGGCCCTTCTTGGGTTTGCTCTGGGGGATCAGTGCTGAGGGTGGCTTCCTCTGGGGTGATCAGGGGAGGAGGTGCTGGCCATTCGGGTTCTTCGGGTCTGGGGATGGCACGGGCGGCCATGGACCGGGTGGTTACGCACGCCCAGTCCGGGAGGCCCAACATCCCCAGGTGCTCTCTTCTCTCAACGGCCGCCCACGGGGAACTCTCGAGGTCGTTTCCCAGGAGGCAGTCCACTGGGGCATCATCGCGGACAGTCACTTTTAGCATACCGGACACTCCTCCCCATTCGAAGGGGACGCAGGCCATCCGACACAGGCTCTCTGAATTGTCGGCTGATCGGACGGGGCAAAGAACGTTTGGCAGGATTTGTTCTGGGGTCACCAGGTGACAGCGGACTGCCGTCACACTGGCCCCGGTGTCGCGCAGGGCTTCGGCCTTGCGCCCATTTATGTTCTCCCACTGGCTGTATTTTCTGGTGTTGGCGGGTAGGGGAGCCCGCGGAATCATGTCTCTTTCCCCCAGGCAGGCCAGGGTCATGGCGGCAGGTTCCCACTCGGGCTGTTCCTGCTCGTACTCTTCATACTCTTCGGAGTGTTGCTCTTCTCCTAGCGCGGCGGCAGCGACCTGGCGGGGCACTGGAGTCTGGTTCTTCGGGCAGCTCGGGTCGCTGGCATAGTGTCCGATTCGCTGGCACCGGTGGCAAGTAACGTTGGCTCGGAACTCTGGGCGCATCGGGGGGTTTCCCCGACCGGCCGGGGGCGGGGTGTTGCTGGCGGGAGCTGCCGGGACGGCATCTCAGCCCCGGCCCTGGCCTCCTCCTCCTCCTCGGGGGCGATGGAGACCTTGGTTGTTTCTGTTTTGTTCACTTGGCCCACTCCGGGCCACTCGAGTGCTTTCCCATCGGTCAGCTTCGGCGGCGAGCTGCCGAGGTTCAGTCAATTTACTGTCAAGAAGGTGCTGCCTGAGCTCGATGAAGCAATTGTTGGAGAGGTGCTCCCACACCATGAGGTTAAAGAGTTGTTCGTAGGTGGTTACGTGGCTGCCCTTGATCCACCCCTCGAAGGCTCGGCTGAAATAGTTCACATACTCTACCCAAGTTGTACCCGGGATCCGTTTGCAGTCGCGGAACCTCTGGCGGTACATCTCGGGCGTGAGTCCGTATCGAGTGAGGAGGGCGGCCTTCATGTGGTCATAGGAGGTCATCTGATGGTCCGGGAGCTGTAGCAGGGCATCGCGGCCTTCATTGACGAACCTCCCCCATAGCCCGGCTCCCCAGTCACTTCGATCAATCCGGTGGGAGGTCATGGCGATCTCGTAGGCCCTGAACCACTGCTGTATGTCGTCGTTCCGAAAATACTCTCTGACTACATCCTTGGGGATGTGGACCTTTGGTTCGGTAGGGCCCGGGGTGTGTGGGCGCTCGGGCACCCCTAGATCTTTATTCTGTTTCCGCATTTCTATCTCTGCTAGCTTGCGCTCGTGTTCGTATGCCAGTTTTTTCTCTTCGAGTTCTCTCTGCCTTTGTTTCTCTTCCCATTCCTCTCGGAGCCGTAAGTGTTCTAAGTTTATCTTTTGTTCCGCCAGTTTCAGCTCTCCGTCCAACCGGAGCCGTGCCAACTCCAATTCATGGAGTCTGCTTTTCTCTCGTTCTTGGATCTCTTCCAGGGAGAGACCCGCTCTCCTTTCTTCCGTCGGAGTGGTGTTTGTTTCTGGTGCCTCGCGGTTTTGGTTCCGGGGTGCAGCCGCACCCGTTTCTGCCCAAGATTCTAGGGCGTGTTTGAAGTCCTCTTTCGTGCTCAGCCCGGTGGTAGCAATGCCTAGTTCCATGCAAAATTGCTTTAGCTCTCGATGGTTGTAATCTTCTAGTTTCTCCATCTGGAATTTCTCTGCGGATCCGCTCTCTTTTGTTGTCATTGTGGTTGAGTCGTGGGGTGAGTTACTTTCTGTACGATTACGCGTTGGTTCGGATCGCGCCGCTGGCCACCAATGTTAGACAGGGACCCGGAGGGTCGGCCGAGGACAAGGGGAGAGGCCTCCAGTGAGGGCCGTCTCCAGCGATCGTACAGACAAGTAACTTCCCCCCCACAGATGAACACCACACAAGGATAAGGTTAACGCTCTTTATATGCAGTTCTTAAAGCAAAGTATCACAGTACAGTGAGATCGGGACACAAGGGTCCTCTCAATTCTAGTCTCTGGGAGGAAAAGGGGGTAGCGGGACAGTCTTGATACCGATCTGGTATTGAGGTGAAATGGTGGATAGCTCACAATCCTCGAGCTCGGAGTTCTGGAAGGTCGGGCCGCGGCAGCGCCAGCAGGTCCCTACGATGATGGAGTTTGTAGAGGGCCGCGGCAGCGCCAGCAGGTCCCTTGGACGATGTAGGTTGCAGAGGGCCGCGGCAGCGCCAGCAGGTCCCTGGGACGATGTAGGTTGCAGAGGGCCGCGGCAGCGCCAGCAGGTCCCTGGGACGATGTAGGTTGCAGAGGGCCGCGGCAGCGCCAGCAGGTCCCTGGGACGATGTAGGTTGCAGAGGGCCGCGGCAGCGCCGGCAGGTCCCTGGGACGATGTAGGTTGCAGAGGGCCGCGGCAGCGCCAGCAGGTCCCTTGGACAAGGAGGAAGGTTGCAGAAGGCCGCGGTAGCGCCGGCAGGCAGGACGATGGTTCACAAGGCAGGGCTGCGGCAGCGCCAGCAGTCCGTCAAGGATGAGTTCTTCAAGGTGTCTCTCGACTCCAGGATACAACTGCCTTCCTGCTCTGGAGCTGCCCCAGTTATAGGTCTGGCCTCCTTTGATGTCCGGACCCTCGCTCCTGGAGGTCGGGAGGTCCGGGATGAGGGAGTCCAGACACCCAGCAGGGGGGTGGAGCCAGCGCCCGGGGAGGCTGGGGGCGATCGGCACCTGGCGGGGGAGAGCCATCGACACTCCTCTCTCCCATTGTCCTGCCAAGTGGTCCGTTCACCTCCTGGGTGGATGGTGGTGCCGGGATGTCGGGGCCTGGCCAGGCCCAGGGTTGGGGTCGAGCTGAGGCCACGCGGCCTCGTGGTGCAGGGTCCAAGATGGCGGCTGGGCCGGGCAATGGTGCTGGTGGTGGCCCGGGCCAGTGACACAGAGATGTCCGGGAGCAGGCGTCCCGTAGGGGACGGGTTGCGGGTTGCTTCTGTGGGTCGTCTGGGTTGTTCTTCTGGTGACACCGGGAGAACCGGTGTCCAGGCTCTGTCATGCGGGGAGGGAGCGAGCCCTTCACGAGGCCTGTCCAACACATGGCTAGTGTTGCATGTTTCCGAGCAGCTTTAAAAACTTGGTCCGGGTCAACACCTGCGTTTAGCTTTGCTTTAACCCCTGAAAAAGAGACCCAGTGTGCAGTGATGCACATGTAATCAGCGCCTGCGCCACTGGTCCACATGTCTGTTGTCAGATGTATAGTGTGAACAGCACTCTTCTGCAAAGCTGCCCCAATCACCTCCAGCACATCTTCATGTAGTGCTGGAACCGCAACTCTGGCAAAATAGAACCGGCTAGGAACCTTTAATTTAGGGCAGAGCGCTGCCACTAATTCTGAGGCTAATCCCTTCTACAAAAGAAAAAGGGAGAAGGTCCAGAGCTAGCATTTTAGCCAGCTTAGTGTTATACAGACGCGTCAGTGGGTGGTTGCGTTCATATGGCGCTTCTGAAAACAACATGGTTCTAATGTTGCCCTGGACCAAGCATTTACGGGATGATGATGACTTCTTTGACCCAGTTACGCTCGCTGATGAACTTTTTCGCATTGGTGTCTCACTCTCTCCCACACTCTTAGTGTGGCTCACATGGGGTGTGCTGCTGACAGGGGTACTGGGTGTAAGTGAAGTGTTTGACACGTCTTCTTCCTCCTCGTCATCATCAGATGAAACATCAACGTTTTCTTGACTTGCAATTCGGGCTTCCTTGATCTCCTTTAGGTGCGCAAACCATTGGACAGCGTGCTGTCTCCTAAGATGACCTCTCTGGCCTCCGGTACCATAGTTGGTACCAAACTTACCACGACTAACTGCAAGCTTACAAATGCTACAAATGGCGAAGTTTTCCTTTTTTGGGCAAACACTAAAGAAGTCCCAAACTGGGGACTTGAAATGTCTGTGGGGGCCGGAGGAGGCGGCGATACTGGTGGTGGTGGTCATGCTGCTAATGCCAGATGAAGTGGAGGATGTGGATTGCCGAACTTTAGTACGTTGTGCACTTTCACCACCACTAATTGAGGTTGAGGTGGATGGAGGTCCCTTCTGGTGAGGAAGAAATATGGAAGCGGTACGTGTTGGTGTACTAGTTAACTCCAATGATTGTGGTGTTTCCATTGCCTCCTCGTCGACAACATCATCATCACGCTCAGCAGCTTCTCGGGCTAGGGTCAAAATGTCTGTTTGCGGCATGCCCGCTGGGGCTGCAGTGACATTTATGATGACTGGGTCGTTGTCGTGAGCCTCATCACACTCCATAACTATGAGACTTTGGACGCGCATCCTTTTACGCTTAACTACCTTTGTCAGATCATGGTGTGCCTCACTCGCAGACGGCAGTGGTGCTGGTTCCCAATTTTGATCCATATCATCAGAAGGAGGTGTGCTTGAAGAAGATGTAGACACCACCCTTGATCTCTTCCTTGCTAGGGGTGTGGAAGATAATGAATGATCATCAGGAGGAGTGGCTTCGTCAAATGATACCTCGCCTTGATTGTCGATTTCCTGATGTGCCCCTACTTCGGGAGGAACAACTATTGTGGGCACTTGTGACCCTCCATGCACCTCTGCTTGCGCATCTCCTTGCGCTGCCTCTCCTTCCACTTGTACTTGGGCTTGTACTTGCACATGTGGTTGTTGTTGCGGCTGTGGTTGTTCAACACTCGTCAGATGAGTTACAACAACCTGTGTTGATTGAGGGACATTGCTGCTACTTTCTTGCGATGAGCCAACATCACTGGTCGATGGTGATTGAACAACTAGATTAAGTGCCTCTGCAGAACTCAAGGGCTTGGACTTAAGTTGGCGTGGTGGTGGTGGTGGCACTGAGCCCAATGGAGCGGGGGTGCTGCTCCCAGCTTGGTCCCCAGCAGATCCCGCTGCTGCTGCAGGCGTACTTTTTTTTTACTCCCAAAAAATGTGGCGGGCGGCACACCAGTCTCCTTGGTAACTTGCTTCTTCTGCTCCTTACTGGCAACTTTCTTGCTAGAGGAGCTACGGGGAACGTTTTTGGGGGCCATCTTCTTCAGAGGTCAGAACAGCAGGCCGCAGTTGCACGAGTTGCAGAGTTGTCTGTGGCCAGACGTGACGTCGCGTGACGTTATGCTGCACACACACACCGCTGCAGGACTTCTTCCTGGCACTGGTGGTTCTCTTGAGCCTTGGGCACCTAAAAGCAATGGAAGACAGAGGAACATCAGGTCAGTTATACACCACAAAAAATCGAAAAACACAGAAAAATCAGCACAATCCCATGCCCTCCATGATGTTTAAATTCAAGACACCCCACAGAAAGACTAGGCCCATGCACCACTCACTACCCCTGGTGAAAAGGCCACAACAACAGCCCAAAAAAACGAAAATCACAGAAAAATCAGCACAATCCCAAGCCCTCCATGATGTTTAAATTCAAGACACCCCACAGAAAGACTAGGCCCATGCACCATTCACTACCCCTGGTGAAAAGGCCACAACAACAGCCCAAAAAATCAAAAATCACAGAAAAATCAGCACAATCCCAAGCCCTCCATGATGTTTAAATTCAAGACACCCCACAGAAAGACTAGACCCATGCACCACTCACTACCCCTGGGCATAAAGGTTGAAAGCTAGGCAAAATGGTTGCAGACCTAAGAACACTGCCTCCATTCAAAATGGCCCCCTGCCTCCCAGCACATGGCCGTGGGCCTGCCTGTAGCAGCACTCAAAATGGCCCCCACCCACATGGCCTGTCCCCATGAACACCCCAAAAAATCGATAAATCAGCACAATCCCATGCCATCCAAACCCTCCATGATGTTTAAATTCAAGACACCCCACAGAAAGACTAGGCCCATGCACCACTCACTACCCCTAGTGAAAAGGCCACAACAACAGCCCAAAAAATTGAAAATCACAGAAAAATCAGCACAATCCCAAGCCCTCCGTGATGTTTAAATTCAATATATCCCACAGAAAGACTAGGCCCATGCACCACTCACTACCCCTGGGCATAAAGGTTGAAAGCTAGGCAAAATGGTTGCAGACCGAAGAACACTGCCTGCATTCAAAATGGCCCCCTGCCTCCCAGCACATGGCCAGGGCCTGCCTGTAGCAGCACTCAAAATGGCCCCCACCCACATGGCCTGTCCCCATGAACACCCCAAAAAATCGAAAAACAGAAAAATCAGCACAATCCCATGCCATCCAGGCCCTCCATGATGTTTAAATTCAAGACACCCCACAGAAAGACTAGGCCAATGCACCACTCACTACCCCTGGGCATAAAGGTTGAAAGCTAGGCAAAATGGTTGCAGACCTAAGAACACTGCCTGCATTCAAAATGGCTTCTTGCCTCCCAGCACATGGCCAGGGCCTGCCTGTAGCAGCACTCAAAATGGCCCCCACCCACATGGCCTGTCCCCATGAACACCCCACAAAATCGAAAAACACAGAAAAATCAGCACAATCCCATGCCATCAAGGCCCTCCATGATGTTTAAATTCAAGACACCCCACAGAAAGACTAGGCCCATGCACCACTCCCTACCCCTGGTGAAAAGGCCACAACAACAGCCCAAAAAAATGAAAATCACAGAAAAATCTGCACAATCCCAAGCCCTCCATGATGTTTAAATTCAAGACACCCCACAGAAAGACTAGGCCCATGCACCGCTCACTACACCTGGGCATAAAGGTTGAAAGCTAGGCAAAATGGTTGCAGACCTAAGAACACTGCCTGCATTCAAAATGGCCCCCTGCCTCCCAGCACATGGCCAGGGCCTGCCTGTAGCAGCACTCAAAATGGCCCCCACCCACATGGCCTGTCCCCATGAACACCCCAAAAAATCGAAAAACACAGAAAAATCAGCACAATCCCATGCCATCTAGGCCCTCCATGATGTTTATATTCAAGACACCCCACAGAAAGACTAGGCCCATGCACCACTCACTAACCCTGGTGAAAAGGCCACAACAGCCCAAAAAATCGAAAATCACAGAAAAATCAGCACAATCCCAAGCCTTCCATGATGTTTAAATTCAAGACACCCCACAGAAAGACTAGGCCCATGCACCACTCACTACCCCTGGGCATAAAGGTTGAAAGCTAGGCAAAATGGTTGCAGACCTAAGAACACTGCCTGTATTCAAAATGGCCCCCTGCCTCCCAGCACATGGCCAGGGCCTGCCTGTAGCAGCACTCAAAATGGCCCCCACCCACATGGCCTGTCCCCATGAACACGCCAAAAAATCGAAAAACACAGAAAAATCAGCACAATCCCATGCCATCCAGGCCCTCCATGATTAAATTCAAGACACCCCACAGAAAGACTAGGCCCATGCACCACTCACTACCCCTGGTGAAAAGGCCACAACAACAGCCCAAAAAAACGAAAATCACAGAAAAATAAGCACAATTCCATGCCATCCAGGCCCTCCATGATGTTTAAATTCAAGACACCTCCCAGAAAGACTAGACCCATGCACCACTCACTACCCCTGGTGAAAAGGCCACAACAACAGCCCAAAAAAACGAAAATCACAGAAAAATCAGCACAATCCCAAGCCATCCAGGCCCTCCATGATGTTTTTATTAAAGAGACCCCACAGAAAGACTCAGTCCACCCACCACTGAGTACCCCTGGGCAAAAGGCCCCAACAACAGCCCAAAAATCGAAAATTCCAAAATTGTAGTTGCAGCAACTGTAATGCCCCAAACAAACTCACTTGTGAAATTTCTAATCCAAAAGTGATCCAAAGAAAGTCAAAAAGGCCTCAAATCCAAATATCCAGCAGCATCCACAAAAAGTAATCCTTCCAGCTCCAGATCCAAATGAAAAGTGACCAGGAGATGGACAAAGCACTGGGAGGAGCCTGCTGGACCGGAACAGGAAGTTGGAGACTGTGGGGCACTTCCTTCCTCCCACCCTCCCCTCCCCAAAATGGACTCCTTGCAAAAAAAGTGCAGGCAAATGTCAACCTGAGGAGTTATTCTGATAAAAATCATCATTTTCAGAAGGTTTATGCTGCTTGCTGGTGGATTTCTTGTGCAGAATTGCTAATTTTGTATTTTCGCGAGTGCGAGATTGTTGCTGCCCGCCGCATCTACGTGTTCGCAATTGCGAACTCACGTGATACGTGATCACGGCGTACTCGCGTTGACAAACTCTCGCTGTGTAAGGTGGCAAGCCGCGATGACGTAATCGCGGTCGCCAAACTCCCGCGGGACTCCGCAGCAAGATCCAAAATGGCTCAGCACTCGCAAAATATCGAGAAAAACAACTCGGCAAACGCTGAATGACGGTAAGTGAACGCCGCACGCCGCAAAATTGTATCACCAAGAAAAAAACATCCGCTGCGTGCGAATTTGCGGATTTTGCGGGAAATTCGCGAATCTCGCGGATTGCGAATTTACCGAAAATCCGCAAAATCCGCGAGCGGAACGGATTTTCCGCCCATGCTTAGTGGGCAACATTCAAGCATGTTCTAAATTTAATGGAAATATTCAAGGCATTTATGGGTTATTGGATCCGGGAAAATTAGGCATCATGGGCCAAATGCAAGAAGCATTTTTGTGGTTGGAAACAGCCCTTATCTGGCACTTTCTGACTGCAAAAAATGCTTTTAAATATGTATAAAGTACAAATTGCGATTCGGTAACAGGTTACTGAATCGCAATTTGTGTTTGCGGTTCGGTATTTGGAAGGGGCATGTTTAGGGCTTCCCTTCCGAATCTGAATAGGATGTATGAATGTTGTGCGATCAAACTACAGTCGCAAAATGTTTGCACTTTACCACCAACTCATAGTTGGTGGTAACCCATTCACAAATAGGGCCATTTCCCAATTGAGAATGGGAAACAAATATGTTTTAAGAGCAGGCAGTACTCTTTAAAAATGATAGGAAAACTTTTCATTTTATTTTTTAAATGCATCGCATTTTTCTTTAAGGAATACAAGCTGCATTTTAAAAAAGATTGCTTTAATTGAAAGCAATCACATACAAACGGAGTACTACCAAGTTGACTGCTCACTTCATAGAAAAAAATCATACACCTAACGACATGCGGTGGACTGTCGTGGAACAAGTTTCTGGTGATGAGAAGATGCTTTTTGAGAAGGAACAGCGGTGGATTCATCGCCTGTCCAGCCACCGCTCAGGCCTCAACGATGACATTCCTTGGGGACTTGTACTACGACGCTGATATACCCCTTCTTAAAGTCAATATATGGGCTCCTTAGGTGACACCTATATGTAGTATAAGGGTCTCATCTTTGCTGATCTTCTTTAATAATCTCAATAGCCTAATATTTCACACCACATAGATGGACTCCAAGGCCACATTACAGTTATACTTGGTGATAATGTCCTTTGGGAGCCTTTTGCAACCTTTAGAATTTTGAGAAAATGCACTCTGAATGAGGAATAAAACCAATGCTTGCAAAATTCCTATAACAACATTGAAATTGCCATTCACAAGACTAGGTTGTATGGTTCTGTCTGAGATTTTGGTCATGACCAGCTTAGTGTTTTTGATTTACTTACGGGGGGTCTAGAACCTGACCCATGCAAACCTCTCCTCTCAGAAGATGGAATTGCACGGTATACATATCCGGACATATGGGTGTTACAAGCAGCGCTTTTCTATGTATAGGAATAATTCATCCTGCCCGCGCTGTAGCATCCACCTGTTAATTAGGATCACCGATTATGATTGACTTCCAACTAGCTTCTAAATATGTTCGGAATAATTTACAAGTCTCGCTACACGATTCTGTCCTGACTCGCAAGATAAACATCGTAGGAATAATAACACACACGTCCCCTTTAAACACCCAGGACGCTGTTGTGATAGACCACGTGATCCCGGGAGGTCACGTGGTACTACCAGGAAGAACTAGTACCGACAGCGCCGACGTCTCGGCGTTCAGTCCGGGCCGCGGTGGTGCACGAACAGGTACTTAGAGGGGAGTCGCCTGCAGAAATGTAAGTAATAAACGAAGTCTTGTACGCTCACGCCCTAATGCCACTAAGACACCACGTGAGCAATGGGCATTTCATAATCGGAGCGTTTTGATCTGTTTCTCCCCTATGTCTGGCATCCCGTTTGCACAGTTTGCAGCGTGAAGATCACCCCACGCCACGTTTTTGCCCATGAGGACATTCATTGATGCGCCTCCTGTGAGTTCTAAGAGGGACTTGTTTGTCTCCCATTTGTTCTGTTATTGTTAATTTTACCTCTTCTTAAACTACGGAGCCCTCAAATACTCCGTTTTTTGTGAAAGAGTATCCTAGTGCACCTGATAGCTTGTTTTTTATCAGTTTTAACATTCCCACTCTGTCATTTTGTAAACGGTTGGGCTGAATGTTGCTGTCCCATGAGTTTTGAGGCCACATACAATACAGTGACCCATTGATGCCACTTTGTTACCAGTTGGGTATGATACTGACGTCACATGAAATTTGAGACTCAGTGGCCCATAGAATTTCTAACAGGCTGTACTGGTACCTTGTGCCTGTTAAGACAATGTGACCACGGCTAGAAAACATTTACCATGATTAGTTCACCATACAGGTGTTTTCTTTGTTCGGGTGATGGGACATACTAGTAATGTTTGGTGCAGCACCATATTTACTGGGGACGGTTTCATCCTAATTACTGAAACTTTCTTTCCCTACAGGTACACGACTCCAGCAAAATTGCTGCCTGGGTCTAAAACGGCTTTACAGCCGTAAGTATAACATACTTTTTCTATAAAAAAATAAAAAAATTCTCTTTTTTCACACAAACTCCTCACGGCAGGGTGCACCTTAGGGCGTGTACACCACCGGAGGATCACATTTTAAGGTCCTGATGAAAGCTGAGCGACTCGGGCTCCCAAAAAGCAGAAACATGTTGACCAAATTCACCACTATGGACTAGGGGTCTATCATAACTGAGACCACACCTATGGGTCCATTCACACTTATTTTTAACCAGTGCAAATCGGACTATTAATAAAATAGTTGAAAGTCACGAATCTGCACTTTTTAATTTTTTTCCCTATTTCTTTGCACTCACTTAGCTTAATTTGGCTTCATAAAACACCCTCAACACACACAAGAACCAGCTCCGCTGTAAACAGGCGTTGAAGCACACTGGAAAGACATTAGGTCTTTCCAGTGGGAACCCAGTGATGAAGCATGTCACCACTAGGTTGGTTAGTGAGGGTTCTTAAAATTACTTTGTATTGTCCCACTTTTACTAGTTTATTTCTTTCTTTTCTGTATACCCCGTGCACTATCTCGAGGTTGTCCTTTACTTATTTTTCACTCTTCTGTTGTTTAAAAATATTGTAAAACACCAGCAGACAATGGTGCGTACAAGGGAAAGTGCATTAAAGCTAAGTCTGTTGGCTTTGTCAGTCATAGTTTTCAATATCCAAAGACTACAGTTTCACTTACTAAAGAGAGGTTCACGCAGAAACACCCTAAATACAGACTGCAGGATCTCCAACCCCAGGCATAATATTCAGTTTAGATAAAGTTCACATCACATCAGGTCATTCAATATTGTTTTAATTTGTTTCTGTTTTCTGTTGGGTTTTTTTCTTTTCAGGATTGCACATTAATTCTGAAGTTGTTAAAGGTTGGGAGATGCGTCAGAAGATCAGCGAGGGCTTTAGGTGGGCCGGGTCCTGCCTTGCTCAGCGCCGACAGTTCTTAAAAGCAGGTGCCGAGGCGGGTCCCTATCGGGCTTTCCATTTTTGCCTTCACACTCAGAATGGGAAAAAAATCTTACCTCTACAGCAGTTTACAGTTTTTTTTATTATAAACTTTTTATTAAAACAACAGTGATCTGCATGTACAATTTTACAATCATGATGTCAATCATCTACAGTCAATCGATTTTCCACATTTATGACTTTAGCTATATTACATGTCCTCGTCTGATTCACGATCTGACTCCGGAGGTGTACAGGTGTTTCCCCTATAGCGTTCCACTTGCCCCACACCCTTCCCCATTTCTTCGGGCATTTCCTGTTGATAAATGTGGCCTTCTCCGCTACCATGACAACATCCATATATCTACACCAGGTCGTTAAAGTCGGTATACTCCCTACTCCCCATTTTTGCGCTATATTTAGCTTGGCTATCATCATGCCTGTCGTTGGCATTTGGCGTTCCGCGTTTAAGGTCTGTTGGTCCCCAGACATTGAGGAGGCAGCATTTAGGCTCAGGAGGGACATGTTTCTCTGTGACCTCTGTGATGGTTCCCATCACCGCCTCCCAATATGTTGTGAGATTTGTGCATTCCCACAAGGTGTGATAAAAGGTACCTGTGGCGCCGCAGAGGCGCAGGCAGCATGGGTCAGGAATTCTCCCCATCTTGTGTAGTAGTACCCGTGTATAGTAGGTACTGTATAGTGTTGTGCAGGGCATATAGGAATCTGGGACGGGCCATCATTTTAAAAAGAGACGCTCTACCCAGTAGGGTGAGTGGCAGTGCTTTCCAGTGCTTGATGTCACGCTTCAAAAAACACAAAAGGGCCTTGACCAGCACGGCTGAGTCAAACCAGAACAATATAACAAAACAAATACCAATGCTGAGAAATTCACTTTGCCACTAAACGATTCACATAAGTAGCTGTTTTGAATCAAGCACAAACAACTTGCTTAAAGTATAGCAACATACAAAATTTAATCTTTTTTGGTTTTCTTCACTTTTTATGACACTATTTTTTAGTGCATGGAAATACAAACAATTTTATATACAATATATACATTAATAACGCAAATAACACAAAAACATTTGCACACTTCATACATACTTGGCCATTCAGTCATACAAAACACATTCACACAAAATGACCTAAACAAAAAGAGGACTGCAGCGTCCTTCTGTATTGTGTGTTTTCGGCCCAGTACTCCATGCAAGCGCCTGAGATTCAGGGCTGTTTTCCTGCCAGGCATGAATGCCGATTGTTCCGGGTGGACCAGTTTTACGAGATGGGGTGTTAGCCTAAGCGCCAACGTTTTTGCTAAGATTTTTCCTTCTGCATTGATTAAAGAGATCGGTCGATACGATGCACATTCCTCTGTTGGTTTGCCCGGTTTAGGAATGGCCACAATAGTCGCCAAGTGTTGATCTCTTGAGAGTGTCCTACGTCGTGACTCGTTTCAAACATTTTTAGCACATATGGGGCTATTTTGTCTGCCGTGAGTTTATATAATTCTATTGGGATGCCATTAGGACCAGTGGCCTAAACCGATTGTATCTTGAGATAGCAGCCTTGAGTTTGTCTATCGGGATGTCTGCTTCTAGACTCTCTGCTTCTTGAGGCGTGAGCCTTGGCATACGGATGTCTTTAAGGATCGCAAATGATTCCTGAACCGTGGTAGTATTCGTGGATGTATAAACTCGTTCGTAATGTTGCTCTAGTGCGGTCACTATGTGTTGCGGGTCTGATGTGACTTCTCCTACTTTGTTTCTAATCTGCGCTATCCATTCATTCGCCTGTTCCCTCTTGTCTAACCAGGCTGTTCACTGTTTTTTATGTACATTATTTTTTTTGGCAGGTCTATATTGCAAAACCCAAAGTTCTTTACATGAGCACCAACAAGGACATATTCCTTTATTTATTGGTAAGCACAGGTGATTAAGTGATTTGCCCATAAGCATAGGATGTTGAGCCAACGCTGAGACTCAAACCTGGATTCCTCAGCTCCAAAGTTGGCAGCTCTAGCCATTACGCCACAATCTCTCGTGCAAGAATTAAAACATTTTCAATATTATAAACAATGAAGCCACAGTTGTATGTATGCATGTAGTATATTTATATTATGCAACTGATAACATTTGACAAGGCCGATCGTCCTGGCTTGTTTAAGGTGTAATATTACATGATTTATTATATATGTGGAGGCAATAACAGAAGCAGCGAAATACCAGTCGGGTGGCACATTATGCTGTGTATAGATTTTTAGCATAAAGGATTTAAGCCACGCCCTTAATTATATCGGCCATGCCCCTTTGAACCCCCCAGTTTGTTTCATCCCAGTCGCTTCTGTGGACACTGTAAACACGGGGGCAACTGCCTGTTGTTAATGTGCTGTCACTTAGCGTCCTGGCACCTTTAGAGCAAGCATTTGGAATGCAAAAGGCCTCGCATTTGTAAGAGTTTGAGCTATTGGCATTGTAAATAGGAATGCCTTTTATTTGTACATTTTTAAGCCGTTGGGTGCATCGGACGCCCACTCCATAAATCTCCCGCACCGGCGGAATTCGCAGTCAAAAATTAAAGGCACTGTCATTTACAATGCCAATAGCTTAAACTCTTGCAAATGCTTGTTAGCCTTTGAGCTTTTCTTTTTCCAAATGTGCATCACTGACAGGACATATATTATTAAGAGTTAATGACATGCTTTTCTGAGTTCTTACGGCCACATGCATCAACCTATTTAGGAAGTGCAAACGGTGCGAATCGGTAAATTCGGCCGTTTGCGATTCCTAAATAAGTTTTTGGGATGCATCATACATTTTTGTGAAATTCGCTATTTTTAGCGATTTCCAAAAATGCGATTGTTTTTAAGGAATCGCAAATTTGCGATTCCTTAAAAGCAATGCATGATTGTTTTTCAAATTGCGAATTAGCAATTAGGGGGTGCAAATTACCACGAGGTTGAACCTCGTGGTAATTTGCGAAAAGTTATGAAAATGCTCAAAAATGCAATTTTTAAACTTTCATGTTACAGACACACATGTCCTTAGGACATGTGTGTGTGAAACATGCACTTTAAAATAAATTTCAGGGGTGCAGGGGGGGTCCTTCGGACCCCCTCTGCACCCTTTGAATGCATTAACAAATTGCGAATCGCATTTTCAAATTCGCAATTCGTAAATGCCTTCCCATTGACTCATAGGAATCAATGGGATTTACGAAATCGCAATTAGGAATTCGCATAATATTTGCGATTCGGTAAAAATTGCGATTTTTCCGAATCGCAAATATTATGCGAATAAAATCATGCATCCCATTTTGCGATTCCTTATTTGCGACTCCCTAAAAATCGCAAATAAGGAATCGCAAAACCTTACAATGATGCATGTGCCCATTAGTGTTTAACCTTCACCACCTTCCTGAGTAAGCCTTGGGCAGCTGTCCAAGCCAGGCTATCCTGTCAATCTAGATCTACGTGGCTACTTGATGTCCGCTTGAGGGTCAATATTAAGGTGGCCTCTAGACCCCAGAAGTAAACAACTCCAGTTGTTACAGTTTGAGCCCAGCGACTCCATACTGCCCTGGAACTCCCAGAACCGTAGAATAAAGAAGGTCTGTGACCGTGCTCAGCCACGTGTCTTGTTGCTTAAAGATTTGCAGATAACATATGCAAGACTTTTACAAGCAGACATAAAGCTCAGGTCTATAAAATATTTATGATACAGAGGGGGCAACATTTTGCAACATTATAACAGATGTGGCATAAAGAATGTTAAAAGTTAAACGTGTTAAAGCCAAATATTTTCTCTTTCCAAGGAAATTGGTATTTTCTCGCCTTACTGTTCAGTTTCCTGCACATTTAAAGAAAACACCTGCATGTGCAAAAAGATAATGGTGACTGTTAGAAAATTATTTTAGTTTCCAAATATGGGCTCGCCGCCGGGGAACATCAACCATGGGTCATAAAACCGTTGGGGCCCTTTGGGGAACACACGTTTCACGATTTCATCAAAAGACCAACAGATGAGAACCCCGTCAAGTTTGTCAACATTCTAAAATGATTTTATTATTACACCTACTGATAAAAGAGACACATACTCTCCAGACTCACAAGTACATTGACTGTTGTGTGGTAAAATGATGATTTGGATATGGCGGGGATTGTTTACGTCCTCTAGGACAGATAAACTCCAGGCTGCCACAGAGTTGGCCAAGAGTTACCGGCCAAGTGATTGTTAAAGAAAGTTATTTGAGAGGCACACGCTGGCTTGGAAAGAAAGGTGCAGGCCTCAATGTAGTAACCTCACAATGCAGTGAGACAGACACTGCATAGTTTACCACATTACAGAAAAGTAGTACAGTAGCACATGTGGAAATAACCTTGTGATTGTAATTATGGAGCGAGAATGTGTTTGTAAATATAACCTTGAATCTTTTAAAGAAAATGTTAAGAGTGCAGAATCCCCCTAGGCAAATATCATTACACCTCTGCTACAGAGTCCAGAGTCAATGTTACTACACACATCCTTTCAATACAAACATTATGCAAACTGTATTGAAAATAACCCTTCAATGCACTTCCCTCACAGGTCACTAGGGGTGCTCTATCCTCACCATTTTGCGTAGGTGGAGAAGTCTCTCTCTGTGAGAGGACAAAAGGGAAAATAAAATGTCCCTGAAGGTAAGGCAATCTACCAGGGTTGATGCTTCAGATTGCGAGCAGAGCCTATTTCTCAAGAGACAGACCAGGTTCAGAGTCTTCCTGGTACAAACGGATTGCACTAGTGCTTAGAATATCCAGAAATGGCCTCTAGGTGCTATGAGGCCCACAAGAATCATAGATAAGTGAGTACCTGCAATGAACCCAGGTGGTAATATCTAGTTGCAGGACACCACATTATCTTCTGTAGAGGCCAGCTGAAATCTCCTCTTTTTGAGGTAGCCCTTGATAAATTCTTTGGGTTCACTTAGGGTTGCCGAAAGAACCAGGAAGCACACACGCATTACAGCTAAGTCCACCCAAAAGCAGGTGGTAAAAGTTTCTGAAAGTACTGGGAATGGAAGATAAGTTCGAAAACAACATAAAAAAACTAAGAACACAATAATGAACAAAACCCAGCAAATGAACGGCTTAAGATGTAAAAATAAAATTACTCCCACACCTGCACTCAGTGAGGAATTTCATGCTATGCCAGATCGATATTCTGCTACAATAAACCATACAGTATAAAAGTGGAAACAAAACCCCATGCCATGACCTCAAAGGACACAGCAACGCAGGATGAGAGCCAGGATTGACAGAAGAAAGATGAAACACCAAACCATGAGTCAGCTTTAGCTCCAGAGGTCCTACAGGCTTGATTGGGGCACCATACAAAACATGCTTGCATCATTAGGGATACTTGGAAACCCAACACAGTAATCCACTGCTATTCCCCCTTCCTGAACATTCTAGTTGCACTAGAATTCTTTGCAAAGGGCACCAAACGATGGACAGTGGGATTTGTGCATGGCATTTCTCTGTCACCTTTCAGCAAAATACTTATTTAAGTGACAAGTGACGTATGCTGTTATGAGAGTGACTGGGCAGCTTATACAGTTCCCCATGACATCTGACTTCCAGATATGATGAGTCAATTGACTCCACTCATGTTCAAGTAGTGGCATCATGTAGACAGGAACAAGTGTGCTGCAAATGTAAAATGAAGCACACCATTAATGTGCAAATGTTTTATTATACGGACCAGTGTATACTGAACTGCTGTCCTGAGTGTATCAAACCACAATGCCATGATCCAGTGGCGCACCAACATTATTCATACTTTCTTAACACATCAATCTCAACGTACCTGGTTGCACAGAGAGTACAAGATAATTTAACCCTTCAAATTACAATGCATTATTGATAGGGCCGGACTGGCCGTAGCGGGCACCGTTCCCCAGTAGGTCGCCAGGGTAGGGGCCGGTTTTAAAGCATAGCTGCAATATCGGCCCGCTGTAACAAACGCAGCTGCAGTGTTTTCCACACGTACACCCTGGCCCACCTCTCCTCCTGCGGCCGCTCCGACTCAATTGCCAGGGCCGGTTTGCGTTCCTTGTTCGACCCTCATTATGGATATTGTAATCCAATCTCAATACATGCTGCAGTACCATTGGAAAGTTGTTAGCCCCTTTGGAAGCACATACATGGATCAATGTGAGTATGTGTAACAAATGACACCAGTCTCTCTAGACAATGATGAATCTCAGTTAAGTCAACTTTTTAACAAACTCAAGTGCAGCCATTGCAACTCTCATTTCTCTTACCTTGGATTCCTTCGATCTCAGGACTTGCATTAATGCCCTCCACTCCAGACATTCTAGGTATGATCATGATCATAATGTTTTCTTCCCGCAGCTTGAGGTAGAGCTGCAGTGGAGAACCATTTGCACTGCTGCAGTGTTTGTGCTTCACTACCTGCTTATCTGACTAGCATTTCAATGTTTGGAATCTTTTTTTTAACATTATCAACATCTTATGGATATGTTTATACAACATTGATCTTGTACACTATCTCTTTCCACAGAGATGTTCTTGTGTCCAGTGGGATCCTCGGCATGAGATGGGGCATTAGACAGTCATGGTGTCTTACCACCTCATTGGCCAGGACCTCCAGTTCAGGATCCGTAAACGTGTACTTCCTTATTCAGCTGGAGTCCCTCATGGAAGAGTATGGCAGGTTTCTGCTTGTGATGACTGAGTGATATAAGAAGGTGGGAATTGATTCAGTTTGTCTTGTTTTAAGGTACTTTGGCCACACAAAATGATTGCTTGCACACTCCCACACAGAAAGGCAGTGTTGGTGTGCTTTGGGGTGTTGTGATACCCATCCATGTGCTGCTCTGGTTGTTTCCGCTCTCTAGGGATTAATTTTCCCATCCCGGGAAAATTAATTGTCCGAAAACACCCCCTTCCTGATGTTTCATGAATGTGCCATTTAATGGGTGTTATTTAACGTACAATGGGCCTCATTTACGAGAAGTGGCGCATCGCTGCATGAAAGCAGAGATGCGCCACTTCTCAGTGCGCCCTCCTTGCGACACCAATGATGGGTCATATTTACAATATGACGCATCATGTCGTAAGGAAGGACAGATACGTCAGTGTAACTGACGTATCTGTCATCCCAAAAAAGCGGCACATTGCTGGAGTTGTGTCAGAAGCCAGACGCAACTACAGCAATGTTCCATGTGAAAGGCCCTGCATCACCCTTGCGTCTGCCGTGAGGCAGGCGTAAGGCTGTGACGCATTGGCGTCCTAGAAGTGGTGCAGAAAAATCTCATAGATTTCGCTGCGCCACTCCTACGACCCTTTCTTGTGGGGGTACGACCACCCTGCATACATTATACCTGACGCAGGTATAATGTAGCACAGGGGCTTACGACGTGACGCATCTGCCTAGATGCGCCACTTCATAACTATGGTGCAACATAGCGCATCATTTACCCCACCGCTGCGTCACTAAAAGTGCCGCAATGGTGGCGCAAAACTGGCTCAAGAAGCTCATAAATAAGCCCCATTCTATTTACCACACCCCATGGAATCAATATTTACAGAACATGCAGGTTTGGCAGTTTTTACCACTAAAATTGTAATCAAGGCCGAAGCTCACAGGGAGGCAGCTGTGCCCACAGGGTCCTTATTTCTCTTAAGCTGTACTATCCCTCTTCAGAGGGAGCCTGCAGCATTTCAGTGAAGCACTTGGAAATCATTGCAGGGGTTAGAGAGCTGTTGCACTTTTCAGGGAGTGGGGAACCTGTAGCTGGAAGGCTCATGGGGCCTCGGAGAGGGGTGTAACCAAATTCCACTTACCAAGTCAATTCCAAACTCTAGATGACACTAGCCATGCAGTTTCAACTTGGGCTTCTGCAAGACCCAAATCTAAGTACAGACACAAAAAGTAAGTTGCCACCATGGATTCCTTGCCATGCAAGCACTCTTAAGATTGTTTCAGTTGCAGGAAAGAGGAAAGATCCCCTGAGCCCCCCCTCAATTGCAGCCCTTTTTATCGACTCTTTCTTGTCCACTGTGACAAGGCCTGTTTAGATCTGTTCAATTGTTATCATGTGCTTGCCTGCTGACTCTTTAATCTCTATCTATTAGAAAGTGTAAAGTGTCGACATGAGCAGAAGTATTAGCATCATGCCCACAGTCTATCTAGGCCGACATATTGTGTTGTTTATGTTATGGTTGCTGCCATGTTAATATGGATGCTTACAGTAGAGGCTATAATGTCTACAAGTGAATTGAGATGATACACTTATCGCCATACTTATTTTGTCACATTGGACTTTAGCCTAGCTAAACTTATAAACATGAGATAATAATCAGCAATAAGGTGCTATAAAAGCCCCTGTATTTGACCATAGTTTGGAGAGATTTCGCAATGGAACTATCAGGCCGGAGGTCACACTGGTTAGCTGCTATAAATGAGACCCAGCTTGGGTTACTTTAGGGCCCCAAAGCTGTGAGGAGAAGTGACCATAGGCCTGGCATGGCAAGTCTGTGATAGAAAACAGTTAAACAGTGAATTCTTACTGAAACAAGCATTTGCAACGCAATCGGTCTCGCCTTTGGGACCTTGCATGTATTTAGCTATGCAGCACATTGACTGAGTGCTGAAACATCTACTGTTCTTTAACATGGAGGGAAAGTAAGCACCAAACTGCGTCACACGCCAGGTATGGAGGTTAAAGATGCTATTAATGCAATCTGTAAAATAAGCTCTCTGGCACACAGCAATAACACAAAGTCTTTAGCACTTAATGAGTAAGACATGGAAAACTGAAAGACTTTGATGAGGTTGTTTATATCAGAATTACTTCATTCATTGATATATACATGTGGACTGTCAAGATCAGTGCATATAAGTGACAAGTGTGCATGGTGCTTAGGTGGTGAACATTATATACAGTGTAAGCATTTACATATATACAAGTGGTAGCGAAGGTAGACCAGATGATGATTTCAATCCAAAGATTCCTCTCTATCCTAGTATAGAATCTTGGTGATGCTGGACCTAGAACTGACTGTAAGCAGGAGTAGGATGGGACCTCGGCCCTTACTTCACATATACTGATGATTCATCCAGCATTTTGAGATACTTGGCCATTGTGCCTCATTATTCCAGGCTGAGACACCCGGCCCCCAGTAGGACAGTCATCCAACAAACCTCGCCCTCCCCCCCTCACTCACCTGTCTTGAGGAAGACCCGCTGTAACCACTCATTGGGGCACCATAGTGTCGAAACGTCGACGCTTTTTCTAGGTCCAGCATCACCAGGATTCTATACTAGGATAGAGAGGAATCTTTAGATTGAAATCATCATCTGGTCTACCTTCGCTACCACTTGTATATATGTAAATGCTTACACTGTATATAATGTTCACCACCTAAGCACCATGCACACTTGTCACTTATATGCACTGATCTTGACAGTCCACATGTATATATCAATGAATTAAGTAATTCTGATATAAACAACCTCATCAAAGTCTTTCCGTTTTCTATGTCTTATTCATTAAGTGATAAAGAACTTTTGTTATTGCTGTGTGTCAGAGAGCGTATCGCGGCTCTTGAAAGCCAGATAGACGTAATCTCCCAGGGTTTGACCGAAATCCTTTCTAACCTAGGTAAAGCCCGCAGACCCCTGAAATCCCCTGCTTGGACTCTCCACACCGTCAACGCAAACAGCCCCCCTGGGCACGCAGAAACCCTTGGTACACAGCATCACGGTCCCCCCTCCAGGGTCCTGGGATCTTATTCACAAAAAGCCTCAAAAACCGGAGTATCCTCCCCTAGGACCAATACCCCTACACTATCGGATACTAAACACCTGACCTCAAGGCCCATCAGAACAGAAGCACCTATGTCAGACAATGAAGCAGCCTTGCTAGCCGCCCAATACGACACTCCCTCCTCAGACTCTCCTAAATCCAAAATCCAAGTGATCACAGGCCACCGGAAAGGCCTTCCCTGCTCTAAACCACTGAGACGCCCTGTCCTTACCGCCATACCTAGGGCAACCAAAGAAAGAACTGCCAGCAATTAGGAGCTTTCACCAACTGCTTACTAATCAACTGCAGATCTGCCTCACTTCACGCAATGGAACTAGCTGAGGCTATCCTCACTCATGACATTGACATTGCGTTCCTCACGGAGACCTGGCTGAATAAGATATCTCCGCCTTGCCTAGACATGCTGGTACCACCTGGTTTCTCCCTTATCACCAAAAACAGGATAGATCAGCGAGGAGGAGGGGTTGCTATCATGCACAAGGATAGTTTGGTCATCTCGGAAACCACCTCTTTTGACTACGATTCATTTGAATGTCTATCCTCCATCATTAAGACCAAAGATAGCAATTCTTTACCGTGTCACCTGCTCTATCACCCCCCAGGTAGAAACGGAACATTTGGAGAACATCTATCCGACCTGATAGCGCAAGGTGCACTCGTAATCTAATTCTTGGTGATCTGAACCTACGATGGAATGAGACAAACAATCCGCTAATCCAATCGCTAGCCAGTCTCCTCTGCGACAACAACCTTATACAATACTGTACAGAGGAGACACACTACAAAGGAGCCACATTGGATGCCATCATTGCGCAAAATAACTCAATCACGGTCAACCACATACTTCCCGTCGACTGGTCAGACCACCATGTGATCCTATTTCATATCATTCACCCCACTATCTCCCATCAACCTCCACAAGACCCCCCCAAATGGATGAGAAACCTCTCTCAAGTACCCCTGGATATCCTGGCAGATCAGATAAGCTCACTTCTCCCGGACAACAAAGCCCACCTCTCTACCAATGACCTCACTGACCGGTACAATTCCGAGCTAGTGGCCCTACTCGACAAACTAGCTCCACTAAAGCTTAAAAGAAGCAGAGCCATTCCATACAGAACATGGTTCAACTCTGACCTCAACTCAGAAAGGAGAAACTTAAGAGCCAAAGAAAGAAAGTGGAGAAACAACCCGACTGCCATCCTTCGCGATCAACTGAAATCAGCCCATAGGACGTACAACTACCACATCAAAAACAAGAAATCCAGCTTCTTCCGCAAGGCACTGGACAGTGCCAAAAACAGACCAAAGGAGCTCAATAGCATCATTAGACAACAAACCTCCAAGCCAGTGTCCTCATCTGTAAAGGCGTCCAAAAAATTGTGCGATAACTTCGCCCACTTCTTCAACGACAAGATCGCAAGAATTGAACTATCATTAGACATCAACAAATCACAGCCCAAGAAGAGCATCATGGCTGTACCGCATGCCCTCTCTCTTGGCTCTCCTCTCACCCCCTGGCTCAGCTTTCGCCCCGTTCAAGAAACAGAGATAATCTCGTTGATCTCCACCTCCAAACCATCAGCACATATCTCAGACCCCATCCCTTCCCTACTAATCAAGAAAATGAAACACGCCTTTGCACTGCTATGGGGCAAAATCATAAATAGCTCCTTAAAAAATGGAGTGGTCCCTGATTGCCTCAAAATGGGGCAAGTCACCTCCTTGCTGAAAAAACCCGGTCTAGATTCGACAGATCTGAACAATTTCCAACCTATATCTAACCTCCCCTTGCTCTCAAAAACACTTGAACGATGCGTACTTCATCAACTAACACAACATCTAGACAACATCAACCTCTTAGACCCCAACCAGTCTAGCTTCAGAAAAGGCTGCAGCACAGAAACCGCGATTCTGAACATCATAGATGATATCCATGGATCACTAGACTCTGACAAATGCTGCCTCCTCATTCTCCTTGACCTCTCAGCAGCATTTGATACGGTGGACCACAAACTCCTCATCAGGGCTCTTCAAGAAAGAGCTGGTCTCGGTGAGGTAGATCTCAAGTGGTTTTCCTCCTTTATACATAATCGCACACAAAAAATAAAAATCAAGAACTTCACCTCCGAAACCCAGCAAGTCAACAAGGGTGTCCCCCAAGGATCGGTGCTCTCTCCACAACTCTTTAACATCTATATGGAACCGCTCTCCAAATTACTCAAAAATACCAACATCCGCTTCCACCTCTACGCGGATAATACACATATCTATCTGGAAACTTCCTCTCTCAATGACATCCAAAGACTAAATGTTGTCCTTAAAGATGTTCAAGAATGGCTGACAAACAACCACCTGAAACTAAATCCAGACAAGACCGAGACACTCCTTATCTCAAACAAAAAGGACAACCCACAAATCACCGAATGGCTAAAGGCTATTGATGTGCTCAAAGGGAATCTTACTCTAGCAGACTAGGTGATCCCTAGGCGTCACCTTAGACTCAAAACTTAATATGAGGAAACACATTAAGAACTCGGCCAAAAGTGCATTCCTTAACCTTAGACTTCTGAACAAAATCAAACCCTACATTCCAACCAAGGATCTCAAACTGGCCACACAATCTCTGCTACTGTCAAGACTGGGCTATGGGAACGCAGTCCTAATAGGTATTCCTAAATCACACCTGGCACCGGTCAAAACAACATTACATGCGGCAGCCAGAATGATCACTAGCATCAAAAAATCTGATCATATCTCCCACTCCCTGCACTCAAAGAACTCAAATGGCTCCCAGTAGAAATGCGAAGTAACTTCAGATTGGCCTGCCTAACCCACAAAGCCCTCCATACTGGCAAACCTGAATACCTGGCAAAAAAACTCAAAAAAGCAGGCCAATCCAGGAATCTGAGAAGCTCTAACTCCCTCCTACTCATCCCACCTAAAACTAGAAAGAAAAGAACAGCGGACTGCTCTTTCACGGGAAACGCCCTCAAAATCTGGAACTCCATCCCCCCGCACATCAGAACCATACCGTCCTTTGTGGAATTCAAAACTCAACTCAAATCCCTGTTCCTCAACCGCTCCCTTCATTGTGGATAACACGGAACAGTCAGCATCCACAGAGCTATGTGACCCCAAAGAATCTTGAAGCCAAAGAAGTTATGCATTACAATTACGCAGCTCTTACGTTGACACTCGTTGGTTGTTATAACGTTCTTATGCCATGCTTCTGTTGATTATAAGCCATTCTCCTACTGTAAAGCGCTTTGATACCTCTGGGTCTTGACAGCGCTACAGAAAACTTCTTAAAAAGATAATTAAAATATTTTACAGATTGCATTAATAGCATCTTTAACCTACGCTTGCTCTACCCGACAGAAACATTCTTGTTTAACTATAAGCTTATCCAGGTTCTGAGGGACACAGGGTCACCCCTTTTGTTAACCCTTTCGATGCTCATGACGAGCTCAGCTCGTCATGATGCACAGTTGAGCTGTGCTGATGACGAGCTGAGCTCGTCATAAAAAAAGTAAAATAGCAATTTCCAGCACAGGAGGGGAAAACACCTAGCAGCCAAGGTGTTAAATACCACCAGGTATGGAAACACATGGAGAGAAATATTGCCTTTCTGTCAGGCCCAGGGGCGCTAGCGGTCTAGGGCCCGCCCCATTTGGCCTACGGCCATGTCCCAAACGTTTATGTGGAAAGACTCATGGGTCTTCCCCTGCTGAACATTGGTGGTTGCTTTGTTATAGGGCTAGGGCAGGCTAAACTTTGGAAATGTATTTTGCCCTAAAAATTCCATTGATTCCCTATGGTCCGCGAGATGAGTGAGGTTTGGCAGGGTACGCGAGATGAGTGAGGTTTGGCAGGGTACGCGAGATGCGTGCACTTTGGCAACCGCGTACCGCGAGATGCGTGCAATTTGGCATGCTGTTGCATTTCAACGCCGCAAGCAGGGGAAATTACGCGGGTGTGGTTACGTTGATGTACGTGACCACACCCAAGGATCTGGAGATTTCTGAGAAGGAGGTTGATTCCAGGCAGGCTCTGTGTTTTGGCATGCTGTTTAACCCTTTGATGCAGATTTGTGTGTGCCGCGCTGGAGCAGACCTTTCCGGAGGAGCTTCTTGAGTTGGTAACTTCTCCGGCAGTCTTTGAGAAGGTGGTTTTCGACCGGATTTCTTCGAGGAATTTCTTCCTTTGGGGTCCAGAGTTTGCAGATGAACCTATAATTAAGAGTAGGCCGTACTCTTTAGGTATGAAGGCGATTTAATGCACAAAAAGGTTTTTATTTTTTGTATTTACAGAATCTAAAGAGCAAGAAAGATTTAAACGCTGTTTCAGTTTTTTATATCATGTTATTTAAGGAATTAGAAATCTTCAATGTTTTTGGTATGAAGTAAACCCAACATAATATTTCGAATAGAAAGTTATTGTTTTAGCACAGAAACAAGATAAATCTCTTGCTTATGTTTTCTACATGTAACTTGATTATGAAGCTATAACAAGACAAAATTAGAGTGTTTTGCAATACACAGTTTTGTGCTATGTGAACAAGTTTAAAGGTTTTGATACTATCTAACAGTGAACAATTTACAGAAGATAATGTAAATCGTGCTATTTTTTCTGAGAGAGTTATTATCAGAAAAGTACAGATGTTTTATGTGCAAAGAAATATCAAGCATTTGGAGAATAATTAGTATAAAAGGTCAAATTGCAAGAGGTTTAATTGCGATATTATTCCACAGAATTTTGTGAAGTGAATCTAGTTTTACATGAAAAATCCATGCTTAGATTGCTGCTTGCATTAAGGAAAATTTACTGAAATATAAGTAAATAGGTATTAGTGTGTGTCTAACTTTTTCCTTTTCAGATCTCCCTCCCAGCTGTTCCCTTCCCAACTCCCCTTTTCCCCCCGCTTGATCACTTCAATATTCTGTGTAATAATTACAATCAGAATTGGAGGTATCGAGAGGTGGGCCCTTATATCATCGCATCAGATTCCGAGGAAGACTTCGTCTGACAGAATAGTGAGCCCACAAATTATTTTCCTCCCGATCTGACTGTGTTGACATAATGGCCACCATGGATGATTTACTTGCGGCAATAGTTAAAATGCAGGCAGATTTAAATGAAACTATGGCTGCTACAGCATTGTTGTCTGATAAAGTAGATAATATTCAGATTTTGAACACTCCCCTTCCTGAGGAGGCGCAAGACACTAGAGCTTCCACAAATATATCAGTAACTGTTCCACCACAAATTCCTCTGTCTGCGCCAGAACGTTTTTCAGGAGACCCTTCTAAGGTTCAAATATTTTTTAACACAAATAGAATTGCATTTCTCTTGTAGACCTGCAGCATTTCCCACCCCTCAATCCAGAATAGCTTTTCTAATTTCTTATCTGTCTGGAGATGCTGCAAATTGGGCAGTTCCGCTAGTACGTCAAGATAGCGCTCTATTGTATAACTGGCGGCGCTTTGTAGAAGAATTTGAGAAAGTATTCGACAGACGAACAGTAACTTTGTCTGCAGATCGAGAACTGTTAAAATTAAGACAAGGAAATCGAGATCTCATTGCCTACTTGTCACATTTTAATAGATTGGTCGCAGAAACCGCTTGGCCTGAAGAAAAAAGAGCAGCACTTTTCTATCAAGGGTTGAAGGACGATCTGAAAAATGTGTTAGCTCAAATTGACCCACAACCAACAACTTGTTCAGATTTAATTAATCTAACTTTGAGATTGGATCACAGACTATCAGAACGAAGGGGTGATAAAAAAAGAGGAGAGAAACCTAATTGGAAAAGTGAAACTAAACCCAGAACTCAGTTCACACATTCTGAATCTAGCTCTGAACCAATGGAAATCGGAACCCTTAGACAACCATTGTCAAAAGACGAGAAAGAGAATAGACGCAAAAATGGACAGTGTCTCTATTGTGGACGCAAAGGACACTTTGTGAAAGATTGTATGTTGAAACCTAAGAATAAAACTCCAACCACAGGTAAAGTGTCAGTTTTGGAAACAAAAGACTTTGAGTCGGGAAACTAACATGCCCAGGATTGGTAGAAGGGGATATCTTGGGAACCATTGCTTACCCTTCAATAAACTCTTGTGTAAGTAATTACAAAGCACATTTTCGATTAGCAGTTCAAATACAACTGATTCACAAAATCTGGCAAATGGAAGTTTTAATTGACTCTGGGGCCACAGGAAACTTTGTCGATTTAAAAAACGCCCAGCGATTGAGTATCATCTGTGAGAAAAAAGACACTCCTGAAATAGTCCAAGCCGTAGATGGAAAAGTTTTGTCCGGAGGTCCAGTCACCATGCAAACCTCAAAGGTAATAATGTGTTGTGAAGACTCAAAAAAGAGATATCATAGAGAGGAGGTTCAATTTGATGTAATCCAAGCACCTCAATACGGCTTTATTTTAGGAATGCCATGGCTTTGTCTACATAATCCAATTATTGACTGGCAAAAGAGAGAACTTGTATTCCAATCTGATTTTTGTCAATCATCTTGTATGGGAACTCTCACAAAAACAATCAGTCAAATTGCTACTGCAGAAGAAAAAGAGACAATTCTACCCAAATGTTACAAAATGTTTCAGGAGGTATTCAGTGAAGAGAAAGCAGCAGTCCTTCCTCCTCATCGCAGCTATGATTGCCAAATCGATCTCATGCCGGGTTCATGTGTACCGAACTGTAGGATTTATGCACTCTCTGAAACAGAAAATCAACACTTGAGAGAATACTTGGATCAATATCTTGAAAATGGGTTCATTTGTCCTTCAAAGTCACCAGCCGCCTCCCCTTTGTTTTTTATTCCAAAAGCAAACGGTGAATTAAGAACGTGCATTGACTATAGGGCTTTGAACAAAATCACCATAAAAAACAAATATCTCTTACCATTAATCCCAGTTCTTTTAGATCAAGTAAAAACAGCAGTAATTTACACCAAGCTTGATCTAAGGGGAGCATACCATCTGGTGAGAATCAGACAAGGAGACGAATGGAAAACTGCATTTAAAACTAGATATGGACTGTTCGAATATTTGGTAATGCCGTTTGGTCTTTGTAATGCGCCAGCAGCCTTCCAGTTTTTCCTCAATGATGTTCTACAGAAATTTCTAGATTAATTTGTTATTGTCTATATAGATGATATCTTAATTTATTCCGATTCAGAAGAAAAGCACGAAGGTCTTGTCAAACAAGTTTTAAAGGCATTACAATCACACAATCTGTATTGCAAGTTATCCAAATGCGATTTTCATGTCTTTGAGGTCGAATTTCTTGGAGTACTGCTCACACCAACGGGCATGAAAATGACTGATAGAAAAATAAAGGCAGTAGCAGAATGGCCAATCCCAAAATCTGTTTGAGATGTGCAATGTTTTTTGGGCTTCGCAAACTTCTATCGACGATTTATCGATCACTTTTCAGCAGTCGTAGCTCCCATAACTCGTCTGTTACGAAAAAAGGTGAAGTTCGAATGGACTACAGAAGCAAATGAAGCATTCCAAAGTTTGAAAAAAGCTTTTACTGAAGCCCCAATTTTGATGCATCCTGATGTGAATGAACCTTTTATAATCGAAGCGGATGCCTCAGATGTTGCAATTGCAGCCATTTTATCTCAGAGACATCACGAAACTGGTCAAATGCATCCTGTCGCTAATATGTCTCGTAAATTGAATGCAGCTGAACAGAATTACATAATTGCAGAGAAAGAGTTGCTTGCAATACTTGAAGCATTCAAGGAATGGAGACATTATATTATGGGAGCAAAATTCACAGTAACAGTGTATACAGATCACAGAAACTTACAATTCATGAGTTCAGCCAGAATGTTAACTCCACGACAAATGAGATGGATGATGTTCTTTGCAGAATATGATTTCATAGTAACCTATCGACCTGGACAGGACAACAAAAAGGCGGATGCTTTATCCAGGAAAGACTCAACATTACATAAGTGTGAAGGAACTCCACAAGAAATAATAGAACCGGACAAAGTGATCTGTTTGTTGAATGCTGATCAGTTCTTAGACAGTATACATGAGAATTTTCCTCCATCACAATGGGAGAAATGGAATAACAAGAAGAAAAACCAAACAATCAAAGAAGGAATACCATTTCATGGAAAACAAGTCTACCTTCCAACCAAGGAATTACATGAGACGGTCTTTAATTGGCTACATTCCCATCCTATGGCAGGACATCCAGGTCCAAAAAAGACTGTAGAAAAGATTCAAAACTTGTTTTGGTGGCCAACTCTCAAAAAGGATGTTTCTTTGATGGCTCAAAACTGTGAAACATGCGCTAGATTTAAAACTGATCATAGCAAACCAAAAGGTTTGTTACAAGTCTTACCAACACCAATCAAACCATGGGAACATGTTTCTTTAGATTTCATCACAAATTTACCACTAGTGAATCTTCATTCAGTAATTTTGGTAGTAGTGGACAGTTTAACAAAATATGCCCATTTCATTGCTTGTAAAAAATTGCCAACAGCAGCACAATTAGCGCAAATACTACTAACAAACATTGTGCGATTACATGGTTTGCCTTCAGTGTTACTGTCTGATCGAGGGTCTCAGTTTTCATCTAAATTCTGGCAGCAATGGTGTCAAAGTCTACAAATCACATCTAATATGTCTACTAGTTACCATCCCCAAACTGATGGTCAAACTGAACGATTAAATCAGACATTAAAGCAATACTTAAGATGTTACGTAGAAGACTCCAAGAGATCTTGGTATGATTTGCTTTGGATTGCAGAAATGGCTTATAACACATCACCGCATTCTTCAACTGGGTCATCTCCATTTGAGGCTCTCTATGGCTATTTACCAAACACAATTCCTTTAGTATTGCCCAAACATGTAAGTGATACACCTGCAGTACAGGATGCTATACAACATATGCAAACTGTTCACCAACAAACTCACCAACGTTTACTACAAAGTAAGGAAAAGTACAAACAGCAGTATGATAAACATCATAGACCTGGTCCAAGATATGTTGCTGGGGATAAAGTTTGGTTGTCTACCAAGAACTTAACCTTCAAAAGAAAAAGTATGTTTCATCCTAAGTTTATTGGACCATATTCAGTACTTCGTCAAGTCAATCCAGTAACGTACAAATTGTTACTTCCAAAAACTTTGAGAATCCATCCAGCTTTCCATACATCCCTTTTGAAACCAGCTAGACAAAATGTTGCAACTAGGCCAGCGCCAGTTTTGGTTCAGGGTAACTGGGAATACGAGGTAAAGGAGATACTGGATTCTAAACTAAGGAGAAGCAGATTGTGGTATCTTGTCTCCTGGAAAGGTTACGGAGCTGAGAACGATTCTTGGGAACCGGCAGAGAACATTCATGCCTCTCGCTTGGTGCGACGTTTCCACCTCCTTCATCCCTCGAAGCCGGGCCCTAGACCGCTCCAGGGAGGGGGGAATACTGTCAGGCTCAGGGGCGCTTGCGGTCTAGGGCCCGCCCCATTTGGCCTACGGCCATGTCCCAAACGTTTATGTGGAAAGACTCATGGGTCTTCCCCTGCTGGACATTGGTGGTTGCTTTGTTATAGGGCTAGGGCAGGCTAAACTTTGGAAATGTATTTTGCCCTAAAAATTCCATTGATTCCCTATGGTCCGCGAGATGAGTGAGGTTTGGCAGGGTACGCGAGATGAGTGAGGTTTGGCAGGGTACGCGAGATTCGTGCACTTTGGCAACCGCGTACCGCGAGATGCATGCAATTTGGCATGCTGTCGCATTTCAACGCCGCAAGCAGGGGAAATTACGTGGGTGTGGTTACGTTGATGTACGTGACCACACCCAAGGATCTGTGCTCACTATTCTGGAGATTTCTGAGAAGGAGGTTGATTCCAGGCAGGCTCTGTGTTTTGGTATGCTGTTTAACCCTTTGATGCAGATTCCTGTGTGCCGCGCTGGAGCAGACCTTTCCGGAGGAGCTTCTTGAGTTGGTAACTTCTCCGGCAGTCTTTGAGAAGGTGGTTTTGGACCGGATTTCTTCGAGGAATTTCTTCCTTTGGGGTCCAGAATTTGCAGATGAACCTATAATTAAGAGTAGGTCGTACTCTTTAGGTATGAAGGCGATTTAATGCACAAAAAGGTTTTTATTTTTTGTATTTACAGAATCTAAAGAGCAAGAAAGATTTAAACGCTGTTTCAGTTTTTTATATCATGTTATTTAAGGAATTAGAAATCTTCAATGTTTTTGGTATGAAGTAAACCCAACATAATATTTCGAATAGAAAGTTATTGTTTTAGCACAGAAACAAGATAAATCTCTTGCTTATGTTTTCTACATGTAACTTGATTATGAAGCTATAACAAGACAAAATTAGAGTGTTTTGCAATACACAGTTTCGTGCTATGTGAACAAGTTTAAAGGTTTTGATACTATCTAACAGTGAACAATTTACAGAAGATAATGTAAATCGTGCTATTTTTTCTGAGAGAGTTATTATCAGAAAAGTACAGATGTTTTATGTGCAAAGAAATATCAAGCATTTGGAGAATAATTAGTATAAAAGGTCAAATTGCAAGAGGTTTAATTGCGATATTATTCCACAGAATTTTGTGAAGTGAATCTAGTTTTACATGAAAACTCCATGCTTAGATTGCTGCTTGCATTAAGGAAAATTTACTGAAATATAAGTAAATAGGTATTAGTGTGTGTCTAACTTTTTCCTTTTCAGATCTCCCTCCCAGCTGTTCCCTTCCCAACTCCCCATTTCCCCCCGCTTGATCACTTCAATATTCTGGAGGTATCGAGAGGTGGGCCCTTATATCATCGCATCAGATTCCGAGGAAGACTTCGTCTGACACTTTCAGCTGGAAATGGTATAGTCCAAAGCTCTGTTCAGTGGTCATTTCACTGAAAATACATTTAAAAAAAATAATGGGCCAGATGTAGGAGCCAAAATACCGGTCGGTAACGGCCGATTTTGGCTGTTACCGACCGGTATTCAGTATTTGGCATGTAGGGGCCCTATTTTACCGATTCGGTAAATTTACCGAATCGGTAAATTTACCGAATCAGTAAAATACCGAATCAGTAAAAATACTGATTCGGTAATGTTGAGATGTAGGTGGGACTCTTCTGAGTCCCACAGGCCTTACCGAATCGGTATTTTACCACCCAATCCAATTGGGTGGTAAAATACCGATTCCAGGTGTGCATGCACACCTATGGCATGTGACAGACAGACATGCCCTTAGGGCATGTCTGTGTGCCACAAGTCACACATGCCTGAAATCGGGGTGCTAGAGGGTGTCAAAGTGACACCCCCTGCACCCTTGCAACATTCGGTATTTACCGAATCGGTAATGCCCATTGATTCCTATGGGCTTCAATGCCCATAGGAATCAATGGGCATTACCGAATCGGTATTTACCGATTCGGTAAATACCGATTCTTACAGAATCGGTAATTCAATTACCAATTCTTCCTAAATCTCCCCCCTCCTATTTTACCGATTCATAAATACTGAATCGGTAAAATTCGGTATTTATGAATCGGTTAAAATATACTTACCTACATCTGGCCCATTATTATCTACGGGTGCTCGTGGAAGACAATTCCTATGGAGAGGAATCTAGAGAATGCTAAAGTGATTCTGTTATTTTACTGACCTCTGCTGGTCGTTTTCTATCAAGAAAGTTAAATAGAGGCAGTTGCCAGAAAATAAAAAAAGAAAGTCCCTCAACAGAAAGCAACTCCGGTATTTTACTGACCTCTACTAGCCGTTTTCTATCAAGACAGTTAAATAGAGGCAGTTGAACAGAAAAAAAGTCCCTAAGCGGAAGCAGACAAGTCCTAGGGCTGATATCCAGAGCCCACAAAGTACATACACGTATAAGTATATACTAAAGTATATACAAGAGGTCTTGAATACTCGACCTAAAAAAGTATGCTGTGCGATCCATCTTAAGAAACTCGATTTGTAGGCTTGCTATTTTCATGCTTCTCCTAAATATTAGCAGAGCACATAGTGGCATTAGGACGCTAGGAACTTACTAACCATGTTATGAATGTTCATATTGTTTTTGCTGGCCATGACATGCATTACTACATTTATGTCCTCATTCAGTAAGGTTACTGTTCATATTTTATGCTCTAGATTTGGGTTTTAGAAACAAACATTTTAAAGTTTATCCTGTGTTTCTTAGTGCTATTTCGAGTGTTTTATTCATTTACAAAAGAGCGTCTCTGAACTCACCTGGAGAGTCTAATCATGACGAGGAAACACCCCCCGCTAGTAATGTTTAGTGGGTTGTTTATGGGTCGCAGTCGAACTGGATCTCTAACATGTGTTGGTGCAGTGAAATAAGTCCTTGCAACAGGGTGTTAGAAATGCGATCCTGTAGCTTTGTGGCAGAACCCAAGAATGTGACACTCAATGACATCTCCAGATAATTCTCTAGTAAGTAGTAGTAAGTAAGTAACTGAGCTTATAAAGCACCTGGTTACACTATCCAGTGTGTCCCCGGGCTGTACCGCTGAGGAACCCATCCTGGCCTGTTGCTGTGAGGCGCCCACTCCTGGGCACCCCAAGGTGAAGCCATATATTCCTTAGCGATTAGGGCCGGTGTGGAGATTAAGCAAGCTATTGCCCAGAGTTGCAGAGTGGGACCCATGATTAGAGTAGGCTCCCTGGCGAGAATTATCGGATCCGCAGACATTGAGCCCAAGACCCTGCCGCGACGGGAATTGAACCCTGGTCCCGGGTCAGATCTCTGCATCAGGGTTTGCCGCTCTAACCAGTGAGCCACACTTCTCCACTAAACAAACAAAGAGCTTGGTTCAGTAGGATTCAACCCTTACTCCCTCAGTCTATCCATTCTGACGATCTCCAGAGTTTTTGGAAATCTTCAGGAGTACCCCCTAGTGTCACACCTTAACTGCAAAGAATCAATATCTGAGGTCCATTCTCTTGATTTGTCTGACTCAGAAATGGGATGGACTTGGAATTCACACAGGAGTTGCCCAGAACTGTCTGTCCCTCACATTGGGACCAGAATCCATTCTCTGCTACAAAGTGCCCTACCCTGGAAAGATATAATATATGCAGACCTAAATATAACAACAATAGATACCTATCATACATCCTTGTTTCGAGTGGGCAGATATACCCACCACCCTCATGCAAATTCTGTACCCAGTGTACAGGAGACCTGGTTCAGATCAATAGAGTCCAGAAGAAGCTAAGCAAAGTAGGCCAACAACCCTTACATTTTGTCTTATGTGCATGCACTCATACAGGCAGGCAGTTGGAAACCCATGTCAAGATATGATTCTAAGGGCCTGCTTTAAAGTTTGGTGGATGCATACTCCATCACAAACTTGATGGATATCCTGTCTGCCTTATTGCAAGTGCATTAGGATATAATGTATTTCCAACAAGTTGGGCGGATAACTGTCATGTTTGTGACAGAGTTCGCATCCGCTAAAGCCCAAATCAGGCTGTACATTCGGTGGTGGTTGTGATGAATTAAGGACACCTATAGATCACACACAGTTCCTATACCTTTGTATTCTCAAGATAGTTCAACTCTTCCTCACATAGACTTGCAGCTGAGTATTGTTTGTGGGGCAATGAACTGGGCTTGAAAGGTTCAGTCCTTACCAAACACAGGTGGATCAAACACTGAACATATGAATGAATTAGAGCACCGCAGCTCCTGTTCACACACACAGTCCTATGATACAAGTAGAAAGAAACATGGTCAGCATTCTACATTGTCCAGTACCCAGGTTAAATATTGCTATTTGAACATGTTTATTAAACTGTAACCAGAATTCGAACTGTTCCTTGTCAAGTGTAAGTTTTTGTCTTCACCTTCGGGTAGTTATAGCTCACATTCCTAATGGGAATGGCAAAATATTACTACCAATATGCAAAAAATAAAAACAGTGGCAAAGGCAATAGGTTGGGCCTTCTTTATCAGTGTTAACACACATTCAATACATGCTCTCAACACTGTCAAACATACTCTTTCACACACAAAATGGATTGTGGCTATAGAGCTGTTAGAAGTGGTGATGGTTGCAATGGTCGGATCGATTATTGCAATGTAGTAGTGTTGATATTGGTGGTGGTTGAAGTTGAGATAATAACAGCAGTAGCAGTGTTAGTGGTGATGATGGTGATAGCTCTAATGATAGTAGTGATGATCATGGTGGCGATCTTGGTGAGGCTGATGGTAGCAATGGTGATGTTGGTGATAGTGGTGGTCATAGTAGTGGAGATGATGGGGGTGATTGCAGTATTCATTATAGTGGTGTTGATGTTGATGTTGGTGATAGTGGAGCTAGTGCTGTTGATGGAGGCAGAAGAAGTAGTGCCAGTGGTAGTAGTGGTGGTGCAAGTGTAGTTAAGGTGCTGGTGGTGATAGTAGCCATGGTGATAGGGATAATGATGATGGTAACAGTGGTGATTAAGGTGGTGACAATGCAGTGGTGGTGGTAGTGATAGTGTTGGTGAGGTAATGGTGGTGGTGATAATGTCTGTGGTAAGAATGCAGGTGGTGTAGTAATGGTTGAGGTAGCAAATATGGTGATAATGGTTATGAGGAGGTGATATTTGTGGTGTTTGTAATAGTGGTGCTGTCAATTTTAGTGGTAATAGGTGATGGTGCTTTGCTGGTGGAATTAATTATGGCGTGTTAGTGGTAATGGTGGTGTTAATTGTTGTGGTTGTAGAAATGGTGATGGTGATGGTGAAGGTAATGCCGCTGTAATGGAGGTCATCATGTTAATGGTGGTGGTGTTAACAGTGGTAATTTGTAGTGCAAATGGTTGTTGTCATAGTAATAGTGGTGTGGTAATAATGGGCGTGCTAATGACTGTAATAGTTGCAGTAAGGATGGTGGTGGCTATGTTGATGTTGAGTCGGTAGTGGTTGTTTTGTAACGGTGACAATGGTGACGTAATGGTGATGTGGTAATAATTGTGGTGGTGGTAATAGCAGTGCAATGGTAGTGGTGGTAATGTGGTGGTGAGGTTGGTAATGTGTTGGCAACTGCTGTTTTGCTGGTAATGATGGTGGTGGCGTTGTTGATGATTATAATGGTGTTGGTAATTGTTGGGTTGTTAGTATTGATGGTGGTGGTAATGAAGGTGGAAATGTGGAGTGGGGACAATAGTGGTGGGGGTAACTGTGGTGATGTTAATGTGGTAGTGATAATAATGATGTGATCATGGTATAGATGGTAATTACAGTGCTAATTGTGGTAGTAAAGGGGGTTTAGGTATCTATGGGGGTGGTAATTATAGTCATAGTAATGTTAGCAATAATTGTAATGGTAGTAACGGTGATGTTTGTTGGTAATGATGGTTATGGTAATGCCAGTAATGGTGTCGATGATAGAAATGGTGTTGATTTTGGTGCAGTGATATGATAGCGATGGTGAAGGTAAGGTGTTAGTGGTGAATTCACATATATACTCAAAGTATTTGGCTATCAGTGGTGACAAGTAGCCATCCCTCACAGTGCGAGACATGCCACGACTTCTGGACAATGTCTCTAACAAAATGTAGCTGACATTGCCTACAAGATAATGAGTGAAGGGGCTGGCTCAGTTTTCCACTCTATGTATGCTGTTCTGTGGATTCCATTAAATTGCGAATGACACTCTGAAACAGCAATAAATGAGGGAGACTAATTTCAAATTGTAAACTGATAAGACAGCTAAAGCTGTTTAGGCCAGATCAAAAACATTACTGCATACGCCTCCGATTGTTCCTATAGGGCTATATGAATTCCCAATAGAAACCTAATGCTGTGGGGATATTGTTCTGCAGCGCTGACTAAGAAGCACTTATTGCGGGATAAGTATGTCAATGATAAGAAAGGTGGACAGTTTTTGCAGCGATTCAGTCCAGTTTATCAATGGTAAGAAATGCCACTGAAAGATCTAGGTTTCACTATTGCTCAACCCATCAACCAGGTGGCTATCTCACTGCCACTCTTAGACCTAAAATCCGATTGGAAGGAAAGCACAAGGCTGCACTTGGATTTGCCTCTTTTTCTAGTACCAATACTTTAGATACTGCTCTAAAATTGATCAAGCTGTCAAGATTCATGACTAGACCATTTTGAAAATGAGAGATGTGGCCTGTTTTTAGAGTTGAGAGTAAACCTCCTTGGTCCAAAAAAGCATTGACTAATCTCATAAAGAATTGCACTGCAGAGAAGGTTCAATTTCTTGACGTTTTGCTGGCAGTGGGTCATCTGTGGAACATGATATTTAAAGGCCCTAGGGTTCAATATCATACCCACACCTGCCTCTTCAATTGGGCATGCTTGTGAGAGCTTTCCTCTGCTGATGTTATATCTAGAGGATGGCAGTACAGTTTACATTTCTGTGCTTATTTTCTGGATATTCTGAGAGAAGCAATTTAAGACTTTGATAACTACATTGGCTTCTGAGAGTGGAGGATTTCTTGTAGGTAGTAGGTTTGTGCACTGTTTCAGTATAGTGACAGGGTTTCAGGAAGTATGGTTGGAGGGATGCTTACCGCTTAGTGTGGCTTAAGTCTTTGGAGGAGGTGCTACAAATCCTCTCACATTAGGTTCCTTTCAGAGAAAGAAAACCTGGAGGTCATCATGGATTGTAGGTGTCCTAGTGAGCTTAGACCCGCAGTCGAAGGATTAGAACCCCCAGTGCTGCTACCCAGCATCCACTAGTCTTTCACTTCTGGCCCTATCCCCATCCTCACCCCTCCATACCCCCTATACCCTACTCCTCGACAAGCCGCACTATTCCTCCTGGCTATACATCAAGGCCTACACTTCAACTGCCGGCACCCCCCGGCTGCACCACTGGACTGTAACTCCTCCTCCTTGTGCCATGACCCTTCCCCCTTACCTTTCCTTTGCCCACTCCTTCTCCCTCAAGCTCCCTCCCCCCCTTCTTCCTCCCTTCCCCCTCTCATTCCCCTGTCCCAACCCCCCCATCTCCCCTCCTCTATTTACTCCTGCATCCAAGCCTCTCTACCTGTAACCCACACCCCCTTGCACATCACTCCGGGTGCCCCACCACCCATGCACATGCTAAAGGTGGGACCTACCCCTGTAGCCCTCCAACGAACCTTATACACCACTGAGGGCACTTAACACAAACTTCAGGGTCACCCATCACCACCAACTCCTCCTTGTCTCCACACCATGGACGCTGCCCACCCCCTATGCGCGGTAACATGGAATGTACACAGACTTACAGATTACATAAAGAGGAAAAAGTGCTCTCTTACCTTCAATCAAAAAAGGTGGACATACCGCTATTACAGGAAACACACCTTGATGCCCCGGAGTCTGGGAAGTTACGCAGAGACTGGTTGGGTAAGGTGATTCACAGTAGCATAGGGAAGGGAGATACCTAGGACGCGATGCCCACTAGGAAATGTGGGGTGGCTGTCCTCGTATGCAGATTTCTCCCAGCCATGGTGTCCAAGACGTGGACAGACCCAGATGGGCAATACACGTTTGCAGACTGCGCATAGGGAGGTCTCTGTCTGCGTTGGATCAGTCTATGCCCCAACTGGAGCGAAAAAATCATTCCTTCTTCAACTGAACGGCCTCCTGGTGGAAATAGACACCTTGCATTACCTCATTGGTGGGGACTCGAAGCTGGAGAGGGACCTAGTTCTGGACAGAACGGGCCCCCTCGACAGAGGCAATCCCACAGACAGAGTTCTAATGGGTGACATACTGTCAGATAATGGTCTAGTGGACCACTGGCAACTCTGCCACCCGGCTGATGCAGAATATACATTCACCTCCCCGACCCACGGCACGCTCTCCGGTTTGGACTATTGCCTGGTCTCCCAGAAGACGGTGCAACTAGTCCGGGAACCCCACATTTTAGAAGCTGCACTCTCCGACCACTCACCGGTTCTTCTCTCACAGTCGGCGGAGCTGGCCAGACCAGGGCGCAAACCATGGAGCATGAATATACAGCGCCATCGCACTCCACATGGCAAATCTCAACTGCGAGCGCACCTCCAGGGGTATCTCGCCACTAACCAGGGATCCGTAGACTAGGCAGGATCCTCTGGGCTGCAGCAAAAGCAACAATCCGGGGCCAGCTCATGCAGGATGTGGCACATGCCAATAGGCAAACAGTGTCTCGGCAGAAGGAACTAGAAAATTACATTGCATCCCATACCCGCTTATACACAGATAAACTGACCCTGCAGCACCGTAAATCCTTAGAACAGGGCTACATGGCTATAAATAGCCTTTTCACTTCAAAGGCAGAATATGCCTTACAAAGGATGAAAGGAAGGCACTACAAGCATGGGGTAAGGGCAGGAAGGCTACTGGCGGCACAGCTACGTCAAAGGGAAGCTTCCATGGCCACACCTGCAATACAGTCAGCCAGTGGGACAACACTCACCCATCCCCAAGATATTGTTAACAAATTTGCTCAGTTCTCCCAGACTCTTTACGCCCCTGGGGCGCAGGTCAATGAAGCTAAACTGAACACTTTTATTTATTTATTTATTTATTTTTTACATTTCTAAAGCGCGAGGCGACTCTCCCCCACTTATCGTACAAGGGCAGACAACTTCTTGAGGGAAAGATCAGCAAGGAGGCGATAGCCCAAGCAATAGTGAACCTTCCCTACCACAAGGCCCACAGTGAGGACAGTTTCCCAGCTGAATTCAATAGATGGGCCGGTATGGGGGTGGTCGACACTCTCCATGCGGCATTCCAAGAGGTGGAGCACAAGTCCTCTTTAGGTCCCCTCTCTAATAAAGCAGTGATAGTCGTCCTACCTAAGCCTGGGAAAGATCCCACACTGTGCAGCAGCTATCGCCCCATATCCCTGTTGAACTGTGATATAAGTATTCTGGCCCTTATTCTGGCCACCCGCCTCCACAAAGTCCTCCCCTCCCTGGTCTACCACACACAAGTAGGATTTGCAACTGCCCGTTTCTCCAGAAACTCCCTGCAAACCCTCACACTTACTTTATAGTACTCCAAAAGCCTCCACACCAATGCACTAGCTTTGTCACTCGATGCAGAGAAAGTGTTTGACCGCATCGAGTGGGACTATCTTTTTAAAGTAATGGCGCGATTGGGACTGGGAGATCAATTAATAGCCAAAGTACAACTGCTATATGACAACCCCACCGTCCAGGTAAACTGCAGGGCTTTTGTCTCTGACCTGTTTCCAATTCGTCGGGGGACATGCCAGGGTTGTCCCCTTGCTTCACTCCTTTTCCACCTGGCTATGGAACCCCTGGCAGCTACCATACGTCAATTGGCCAAAGTCGTGGGTATATCCCTTCCGTTGGGAGAATCCAAACTCTATGTTTATGCGGACGATATCCTGCTCACTCTCACGGACCTACCACGCTCCCTACCGTCCCTGCTCCAAATATAAATGACTTTTCATCATTATCCGGCTACAAAATAAATTGGGACAAAAGTGAATCACTGCCCATCTCAGAAGGAACCACAAAGGCGGCCATATACAGATTCCCCTTCTACTGGCAAGCCTTGCTCCTCAAATACTTGGGTGTCTTGGTGAACAAGGGGATGGTTGGGGACAATCTAAACCCCATTCTCACTAAGATTTAATGTGACTTGGAAAAATGGGAGGCGCTGGGGCTCTCTATGTGGGGCAGGGTACGGTAGGGGAAGCATGCCTACATGGGCATGCTTCCCCTACAGGTACCTCTGGTCACACTGCGCTTAATCGTCTCAAGGATAATATCCTTCCTGTCGGGCTAAAACTGAAGGTTTGCCGTTCTTGCAGGGGACTAAGCCTCCCATCAATAGAACACTTTGCCCTCGCACTGCAGCTCTCTCAAATGGCATACATGCTGGCAGATACACCTGATGTACAGCAATGGGTGCAAATAGAGAGACACCTGCTATCTACAGGGTTAGGCCTCTCCGCTCTATATGGGATGGGGCAAGCCCCCAATACTCCTAAAACCCGGTACTATCGGCCATGCACAAGGCCTGGCAACGGTGCATCAGCTGCTGGGCTCACACCTAGGATTCCACGAGAAAGCCCCCCATGGGGGAATGCAGGCATGTGCATCATTGGGCAGCCGCTGTTGTGCCCCTTACGGGAGACGGCGAGTATCCACGCTCGCTCCTCCACGAAGGGGACCTCATGACATTTGCGCAACTCCAAGAGAAATTTGGCCTTCCCACCTCACAGTCCTGGAAACACATGTAGCTCCAACACTGTCTGCAGAAATGTCTGGGGCCACTCCCTTGGTCATACCGTACCTCCACACGTGGGGAACACACAAAGGAGTTACATGCGGTCTATACGGAGTACTCACCTCCCATCTTTTCTCACAAACCCTATCACAAGCCCTTTGCACCAGATGGCAAGCCCGGCTCTCGGTCTCCTATGAGGAGGAAGAGTGAGCGGAGCTCTTGGATGACCTGGATAGGGGTGCCCGGGAGGTAAGGCTGAAATTTTGTCTGTTTAAAACCCTACACGAGTGGCACTGGTCACTGATGAAATTTCACAGAGCAGGCCTTCTTCAGCATGCAAACTCTTGGAGATGTGCTAACACAGCTTGCGATACGACCCATATCATATGCGAATGTCCCTCAGTACAGCCCTTTTGGTCCTACGTGGGCAAGACCCTGAGCATCACTATGCCCTTGAGCCTGGTGCTTACTTCCGCTGCTATGCTTCTACATGACCTGTGGCGCTCGCCAGAGTATTTGAAGCCGCAACGCCGACTCTACCACACAGCACTTGCCACAGGTAAGTTATGCAAGGTCCCGGCACACGGTAGAGCTAGCGCCATGAAACCTCCCGGTGAACGTGCGCTTTACAAGAAATGAATAACATAACATAACATCATGCGCCAATGGAGATTGCTGACCTCACCATCCCAGGAGGCTTGGTTAGTGGCCATGATCCACACGGCCTCCCACAAATGAGTCATCTACAACCTCGGGGACCAAGCTGACCTATTCCTCCAAGAGTGGGTGCCTTTCCTACTCACAGAGAGCATCAGCAATGGATGTCCCACGACAGACAGCCCGCCTCGGACATCCACATGACAACATCAATGCGACGCAGTGCCTTACTCCACTCTACTCCACTCCCCCACACATGTGCCCCCTCCCGCCCCCCACTCCTCTACCTATCCACCTCCCCCCCACCCTGTACCGCTCACCCCCCCCCACTCCTGCCCTTCCTTGCGAGCCCTTCCCCATAATCCTCATCACCCCCACCTCTCCCCCTCTACACCCAAATCCCCCAGCACTGTTGCCCCACAGGTAAACCCAGGCAAGACAAAGTACAACATCCTCCCCTCCCCATGCCTCTACTTCACCCTCGGCTTGGCAATGTAACTTTTTAAAGTAGGGCACCTTCCCTCCCACGTACCACGCACCACAGCCGACAACTGGCAGAGGCGTTTTCTTACATCACCTGCTACCCCCCCTACTGATTTGTACACTCTGTGCATAATCCCCCCTGTGCCTGGGAACCGGCACAGCCCCAACGAGACCAGACACGAAGTGGCCCCCTATACTATGTTACCGCCGATACATATACGCTGCAATAGGCACATCTCCCCCCTCCTCTATCTCTTCCTCCCGCCCCACCACCTTCTTTTTGAATACTTTCTTCAGTTCCCAAGAGGCACGCGCTACTCAATTTTTTGCTGTAATATCTAATGTGGCCATTGTACCTGTCTGGCCGATAATGATGTTCCCACAATGTTATCTTTTAAAATTGCTAATAAAGAATCACAACACATAATCACAGTTACACGTTCCATTCCAGATGACAAGAGACCTAAGATTCCTCTTTGTCTTGTGCAGATCCTTGACATTCAGCAGATCTCATTGACCAGCTTAAGTGACAAGACAGAAACAGTGAAGCCTGTGTCTTAGTTTCCAATCTTATTTTGTTCACCTTTTCCCCGCTTCTACCACCAGTACTCCTACACCACATATATTCATGCCTATATTCCTGCATCCAACACTAGCCGTATTTGTAGCCACAAGTGGCGTTGGTGAGAGGCAGAAAAGAGCATCACTTCTGTTGGATCCTGTGAACATGGTTAGAGCAACCAGACAAGGGGACTTTGATTGGTTAGATGCACCTTTGATTTGGTTTGTGCATTATCAATTAATGTATAATTTGCTTTTGAGATTTTTGTTTTTGTATTTTTATTTAAATAAAGCTAACCTACTATTAGATCTTCTTTATCCTGATCATGTATTTTCCAGCTCCTTTTTCCACCTGTTCCGTGTCAGTACCCAAGTTTTGCCAGCTTCAATTTTGTTTGCTCCCATTATGTTTGGTATACTCTCATCCACAAGGCTTTTGCTCTAAGAAGATGCCATTTTGTCTGTTTTATATGTTTTTGGCTGTAATATTGTGATTTTCGAAGAGCTTTGTGAGATCATTCTTATTAATGGAATTTAGGGGGTGTATGATTCTTTTTTGTCTTTTCATTTTTGAGTGTGACTTGAGACTGGCTTTAGGTTCTCCTGCTTTTATGATTTTGAAAGGAATAGTCTTGTGATCAGACCAGCGTAGATTATAGGGGCAGACGTAATAAGTGATTTTCACAGGCTAGAATTGTTCTAGTATTTTAAATTTGGAGTGTGCTATCTAACATCTTTCATATCTTCCAAGTCATGTTAGCTTAAATGTATAACTTTCCACATTTCTAACCTAGGTCAGTGATTGGAAATGTGCAGCTTCAGCTCTTCAAGCTAATCTTCCGCTAAAGTGACAGCCTAGTGCTTTTCACTTACTCTGAATTACGACTTTTTGCTTAAGGCCTTCACGTCTTTTATACATACAAACTGCATTATTTCTTTATCCTTTTGATTTATTTAAAACGCGTTCCCATTTGAATGAGGTAATTTTCTTATTTTTACGTCTCGCCTACGCAGCGCGCATGCGCTGTAGAGGCAAATAGACCTTTAGCTATCGCTGTGGCTTTTCAGCCAAAAACGTGCATGCGTGCCATTGCCTTCAATGGTAAAGCGTGCACGTCTGTAGATTCACTTGCGGGAGCGAGCGCCGCCATATGGTAACAATTATCGCTCTCGCAAGGGAATCGCGCAGTCCCCTCCTCCCCCCTGCTGCCGCGTGAGGCGCGCCTCCCCCTGCTGCCGGCAGCCTGCCGTGCTTGTGCTTGTTTACTTTGCCGTTCTCCGCCTGAAAGATGCGGCTCTTGGGGCGAGTTAGAATTATGTTTATGAAAAAGTGCTACATTGTATGCAAGGATTGTTGACCAATCTTCTCAGATCTAAGAAATTTTATTTTGGGGGCCATAGACCATTTTAGTTACTCAGACATGTGCCCTTCAAAGAATGATACTCCTAATGTGTCGGATTGTCCAGGAAGTATGAGCTCATGGGGCTGGATTACAAGAAAATAGCAATCATTTCCAGAAACAAAAGAAACCGAGCAGATATACTTTTAAAATCTGAGAACGATTTTTTGTGATTCGAGCAGTCTTAAATCCTGCCTGCGATTAGAACTAGTTAGGCCAGTTATACGGTGCAGGGCAGTGTGAATGGTTAGTACCTTTAAGGAAAGGAAAGTCTGACAAACCTGTTTTATTAGAAGTCAAAGAATCCTGAGCTGCTTGTTTCTAAAAAGCTGCTTCGCAGATGCTGCGGGTGGCTCAAGCAGTTTTTGAAAGATAAACAGGAGGCTGTTTTGTTGTAATCCGGAATTTCCCCGTAACAATGCTTGCTTTGTAGGTAACTCTAGAGTGAACAAAATCAAGGTTTGGCTACGCCAAGCCATATATATCATGAAACAACTACCAATTGCCAGTACTGCAATTTTTTGGAAACAATTTCATCCAAGAAGAAACAGAATAAAACTGGCTCTTCGAACCACTCTTTCAGTTTGAATTAATCAATGTTTATTCTTCAAACAAAAAATTACATCATATCATTTTATCAAACTTGTATACATTATTTATCCTAACTAACACCAAAGAACCCTAACTAGAATTTATACCTATACAAAAAAAGGGAGGGAGAAAAATTAGAATGTCAATTGTTTCTTTCATTCAGAATACCTTTCCATACATTCGAACTCTCACATACCTTTTCTTTCATACTCATGCAGCAACATGTGCCAGAAAATCTTTCACACAAAAAAGGACAAAAGAAACAGAAAAAGACTAAAGACAACTAACAACCCTAAATGGGTACAGACAATGAATAAAGCGTAAATCAATATGCTCTCTCAGAGCCCACTTTATCCGAACAGTTACTAGTTTGAGCAATAGGCCATCTGAAAATACATTACAATTAGAGCATTTTTTAACCAAGTTTGTTTGATTGGCCTAGCAAAAGAAGGTGGTCAACGCGTTTCGAGTCCCTATAGAAAGGAACTCTCTTCAGGACCTCAACAGTTCTTCAGAAAAACACGAAAAACTTTGTCTTACTATATTACATAGAAATCGAAACAACCACTCTCAAGCTAGTACGGCAGTTAAAGCTCTCTTACCTCACTTAGCATTCAATTTGTTCCATCATGAAAGCTGGCACATACACTCTGGAAGATGGAAATTTAAAATGATAAAAAACCTCACTGAAAGGCATTAAGTTTGGACAACGGTGATTTTGTACATGTCAACATTCGTTTTGCTTACTTGGGTTTCTCTTTCGTTTGATGGAGCCGCCCGAGGGGGCTCTGGGTAGTTTATTACCCAGTCGATTAGAAATGTAGTTCTGAAATGAGAGGCATGGCATATATATGAAATTGGGGCGCTGGTGAGGTACACGCAGTTGCATATATTGGTATTGGAATCTGTGTATAGAGGGATACTATGTCCAATGTACCCTTCTTGTTTTGCAGAACTCCATTTACACAAAGACTCGACATAAGGAGTTTTTCTTGAACGATACCACCCAGGTATGATATATTGTTAAGATCAGGTACCACCAATATATGCAACTGCGTGTACCTCACCAGCGCCCTAATTTCATATATACGCCATGCCTCTCATTTAAGAACTACATTGGATTGTACATTGGCTAATCAACTACCCAGAGCCCCCTCGGGCGGCTCCATCAAACGAAAGAGAAACCCAAGTAAGCAAAATGAATGTTGACATGTACAAAATCACCGTTGTCCACACTTAACGCCTTTCAGTGAGGTTTTTTATAATTTTAAATTTCTATATTCCAGAGTGTATGTGCCAACTTTCATGATGGAACAAATTGAATGCTAAGGGCCATATGTATCAAGCTAATTAGCATTCGCAAAGGCCGAAATTCTGCGAATTTCGGCCTTTGCGAATGCTAATTACCTAAATGGTATGTATCAAACATTTTTGCATCAAAATAAGGAATCGCAAAATTTGCTATTCCTTATTTTGCGATTGCACTTAAGGAATCGCAAATTTTGCGATTCCTTAAATGCAATGTATCAAAGAAAAAAAATGCAAAAAATGCCATTAAGGAATCGCAAATTACCACCAACTTCTAGTTGGTGGTAAATTGCAAATTCTTTTAATAATGCTTTTTTCCCAAAAACCAAAGGTGCCATATGACGCCCATACATGCCCTTAGGGCATGTATGTGCGCCATATGCCCCCAAATGTCTTTTTCAGGGGTGCAGCAGGGTGTTCTTGAGACACCCCTGCACCCTTGAAAAAATTCCTAATTTGCGATTAGCAAATTGCTAATCGCAAATTGCCCCTTCATTCCTATGGGCCTCCTGGCCCATAGAAATGAATGGGTAATTTGTGATTAGCAATTTACTAATCGCAAATTAGGAATGGTAAGGAATCGCTATAAAAAAGCGATTTTGTACATACATACCGTTTTGCGAATTCCAAATAGCGATTCCTTATAATTCTCTATTTGGAATTCGCAAAACGGAACTATGATACATATGGCCCTTGGTGAGGTAAGAGGGCTTTAACTGCCGTACTAGCTTGAGAGTGGTTGTTTCGATTTCTATGTAATATAGTAAGACAAAGTTTTTCTTGTTTTTCTGCAGAACTGTTGAGGTCCTGAAGAGAGTTCCTTTCTATAGGGACTCGAAACGCGTTGACCACCTTCTTTTGCTAGGCCAATCAAACAAACTTGGTTAAAAAATGCTCTAATTGTAATGTATTTTCAGATGGCCGATTGCTCAAACTATTAACTGTTTGGATAAAGTTGGCTCTGAGAGAGCATATTGATTTACGCTTTATTCATTGTCTGTACCCATTTAGGGTTGTTAGTTGTTTCCTTAGTCATTTTCTGTTTCTTTTGTCCTTTTTCGTGTGAAAGTTTTTCTGGCACATGTTGCTACATGAGTATGAAAGAAAAGGTATGTGAGAGTTTGAATGTTTTGAAAGGTATGCTGAATGAAAGAAACAATTGAAATTTAAATTTTTCTCCCCCCCTTTTTTTGTATAGGTATAGATTCTAGTTAGGGTTCTTTGGTGTTAGTTAGGATAAATAATTTATACAAGTTTGATAAAATGATATGATGTAATTCTTAGTTTGAAGAATAAAAATTGATTAATTCAAACTGAAAGAGTGGTTAGAAGAGCCAGTTTCATTCTGTTTCTTCTTGTAGGTAACTCTAGCACACGCGCTTTTCTCCTTATGTATTGAAAAGTTTCAATTTGGACTTGGGCGCACAAAACGCGTTATTGTGTTACGTTTTTTTAGGTCCGGCATAGAGATCACTTTAGCAGTATTGTCAGTCTCTTTTCAACCAATAACAAGCATTGGCATAGCCAATAGGTCTCGCATTTGGGACCTTATAAGTGTTTAGCCATGCAACAGTTGGTGTTGTTGCAGTAAGGATATTCTGCTGCATAACTAAATACTTATACGGTCCAAAAAGCGAGACCTATTGGCTATGCCAATGCTTGTTTAGTTTAGGGGGAGAGCTGGGAAGGTTGGGGCATGTAAGGAAACAAAACTAGCTGGAGCGGCTGGAGAGATATCTCTATAAAGCACCTACATCTTGAACATGGCCCCTAATTGGTGTTGGTAAGCCATGCTTGACTAACCCATTTATATGCCCTGGTCATGCAATCATATCCCTGAAGGCCATCTGGGATCACCTCATACTCCTCTTTGCACAGATTCAAACTTGCTGAGTATATTTCTTTTCCCTGTACTCTTTCCTCGCATCCGCTTTGTTTCAAGCAGAAATGTCTTGTGGAAACTGTGAAACGCAACATATGCCCCAGCTGCCTCAACTAGTGACATTCACCGTGCAAATTACGGAAACCTTGACGTAGGTATCTTACTTACAAGCCTATTGGATGGTTCTATGACGGAACCTCGGATGCATTTACCAAGTATGCCTTCACTACCCGGACTGCGATGTTACCACGCGTTCCTTTACCATGTAAGTCGTTACAACGACTTGCGTTAGGGGTCCGCTGTACTTTGGAATAGTATAATTTACTATTCCAAGTCCAATCCATACAACTGTAGGGATGGTGTTGGACTAAACTCCAGCACCAGTCCAACAACGCGCCCCTAAAGCAAGTTGTAGTAACAACCTGCGTGGTAAAGGAACGAGTGGTAACGTGGCAGTTGGGGTAGTGACTGCGTTGTAAAGGCAGATCGTGGTGTAACTGCATGGCAAAAGATGTTTCCCCTATTGGATGAGAGTACATAATCTGCGTTTGAGGATCGCACGATAGAAAGCATCATGGTAGCCCCGCTTTCCACTCTGAAGCCCACGCAGGGATAGCATCTGTACAACCTTTACTTCTCAAAAGAAATACTTGCACTAGGACAGGAAAAGGCTACACCACTTCCCGAGAGCAGCTAGAGCTGCAGGGAGTTGAGGGGGCTTTTTGAATAGAAAGATGGCGAGGTTGGCACAGCGGAGAGGCTGAGCCGAGTTGAACTCTAGCCTTGTCCCTGTTCAGGCATGCCCCGGTTACTTACCGGTAATCTTCATTACTCCGAGTCCATGTCTTCCTCGCCACAGTAATAAACATACGAGCCTCCGGCTCCACACAGAACTCCAAGTAAAATAAAAGAGCAGCGCTCTAGTCTCCCCTCCCTCCTCCAATATGGCCCCAGAGGCTTCATCCAATCCTATAAAAGGATACATACCAACCAGCCCAGCCTGAAAAACCAAGCCGCACACATGAAGCCACCACCAGGGCCGGGAGGGAAGGGAAACTATACTGTGGCGAGGAAGACATGGACTCGGAGTAATGAAGATTACCGGTAAGTAACCGGGGCATTACCTCCTCGTCCTGTCTTCCTCGCCACAGTAATAAACATACGAGCCGATACCAAAGCAATCAGCTTCATGTAAGGAAAACAGACCACCACATCAGTGCAGTGAAACATAAGTAAATATACAGAGGCACAACAACCCAAAAAATGGACAACCTCTTAAGGTACCCCAGCAGTCAAAACAGAAGAGGCAAACGAAACAGAACCCCCACCCCCAATCTGGAGGCGGTAATGGGACATGAAGGTATGCGGAGAAGACCACGTAGCAGCCCTGCAAACATCCTCCATAGCCACCCCTTCGAAAGAAGCCCAGGATACAGCAACAGACCTGGTGGAACGACCCTGAACAGGAAGAGATGGAACCACAGACACCGAAGCATAGGCCAAAAGAACGGCTTCCTTAATCCACCGACTGATCGTGGACAGGGAGGGCTTCATACCCAGACGCGACAAACCATAATATACAAACAAGCAGTCAACCTTACAAAAGGGAGAAGTGCGAGAAATGTAAATCAGTAAGGCACGCCGAACATCTAAGAGGTGCAAAAGGGACTCCTCAGCCGAGGAGGCATCAGGACACAGAACCGGAAGAACCACCTCGGCAGACCGGTGAAAAAAAGAATCCACTTTAGGAACAAAAGTGGTATGAGGGCGCAAGACCACACGGTCCGCCAAAACCAACAAAAACGGGGCAGAACGAAGGAAAGCACCCAACACCCCCACACGCCTGGCAGAGGCAAACACCACCAGAAACACCACCTTGAGAGTCAAAAACTTCAGGTCCACAGACTCCAAAGGCTTGAACGGAGCCAACTGCAAGGAACGCCAAACCAAAGGAAGGTCCCAAGGAGGAGGACACATGATAGGACGTGGCCGCTGGAAAGAAAGAGACTTAAAAAGTCGAGCAACCAACGGAGAAATGGAAACCAAAGGCAGGACATGAAATGCCCGAATGGCGGCCCACTGAGCCCGAAGGGTCGAGATGGCCAAACCCAACACAAACCCATCGTTCAGAAAGTCCAGAATGCGAGCTGGATCCAAAGAATCCAACGTCAGCCCACGATCAACACACCAAGAAGCAAAATGATCCCAATGCTTGGCGTAAGACTTAAGCGTAGAAGGCCTCCGTGACTGCTGAATGACACCAGCCACAGTCACCGAACAACCGCCACGTATCAGAGACTCCCTCTCAAGAGCCAGGCCCGCAGACCCAGGGAACGGAACACAGGCAGGGGAAGGAGAGGACCCATCAGAGGATACGGCACGAACGGCAAGGGCCACCCCGGAGACACAGCCAATACCCTCAGAAGGGGAAACCAAGGGTGACGCTTCCAACAAGGTGCAAGCAGAAGCACCAACGACCCCTCCCTCTTGATCGTCTGTAGCACAGCCGGAAGAAGGGGAACAGGGGGAAATGCATACAGCAGACCCACCGGCCAAGGGAACGAAAGGGCGTCCACCCTCCAGGCGTCCCGGCAAGGCACAATCGTGCAAAAACAACGTGTCTGGGCATTGTCCTGGGAGGCAAACAGGTCAACAATCGGACAACCAAACATCCTCCGCAACCACCTGAACATCCACCTCGTGAGAGACAAGGATCCCATGGAAGGAAACACCCGGCGCAGACAATCCGCCACAGTGTTCACCGCACCAGGTAGGTAGACGGCAGACAGGGACATCAGATGCACCTCCGCCCAAGAACCAATCCGACGAGCCAGGCAACTGAGGGAGCGAACCCTGCACCCCCCTCGATGGTGCACATAAGACATCACCACCAGATTGTCCGTCCGGATTTTCACGTGGTGACCCCGAACAAGATCTGAGAAGTCCAACAGACCCAGAAGCTCCTTGTAGTTGGAGGAACACGACAAAAACTGACTCAGGCCAAATCCCTTGAGTCGCCGAAACCCCCAGAGTAGCACTCCATCCCAGCAGGCTGTCAACGGTAGTGACCACGCGGGTGGGAACAATCAGAAAAGGGCGGCCCATGGACAGATGACCTACGTCCAACCACTGACTCCGGACCACCCGAACCCCCTCCGACATAGGAACCAGAACATCCATATCGAGGGAACAGGGGTCCCAAAGCGACAAAAGGAGGGACACCACCGGGTACATATGGAGGTGCGCCCACGGCACCGTCAACAATGAAGCCGACAGCAGACCCTGAACTCGGAACCACAGGCCCACAGGATGAGAAACCCCCACCAACAGGGAACGAACAGTAGACATCAGGGACAAAACACGGGGAGGGGGCAGGAACACCATCCCCAACCGAGTCTCGAACAGAGCCCCAATGAAAGTCAATACATGTGCAGGAACCAGGGAGGACTTCGGCACATTTACGAGGAACCCATGATGCGTCAGGACATGGCACAACTTCCGGACATGCAACTCCGCCTTAGGAAGAGAAGAAGCAGAAATTAGAATGTCGTCCAGATGAGGAAAAACACTAACTCCCTCTCCATGCCAATGTCCAATAAGAGGAGCCAGAATCATAGTAAAAATCCGGGGAGCAGAGCAGAGCCCAAAAGGCAATACCTGGAAACGGTAATGACGACCCTGCACACAAAACCGGAAAAACTTCTGAAAGACCGGATGAAGAGGAACATGAAGGTAAGCATCCCTCAGGTCGATCGATGCAAGGAAATCCCCCTGAGAGAACAGAGGAAGGATCAAGGGAAGGGAAACCAACTAGAACCGTAGGTGAGGGATGAAAGTATTCACCCACCTCAGGTCCATCACCGGACGAAGAATCCCTGTGCGCTTGGACACCAGGAAAAGTATCGAATACACCCCTTTTCCCAACTGATCGCTGGGCACAGGAACGATCGCCTTCTTGACCACCAGGGAAGCAATGCCGTCCAAAAGCGCCAAACGTTTCACAGGATCTCTGGGACAAGGAGTGGCCCGAAACAGTCTGAGTCGACCCCCAACCAGCCCTACACCAGGAGCGACCCAGTCAGGATTTGGAAGCAGGAGCGGCGGAGGCAGAAGCGCCGGAGAACCGGGACTAATCAAAGGAGGGAGCACCCCGGCCACGCCCCCGTCCACGAAAGGGCTGACCAGCCCGAGCCCTCTTCGAGGCACCAAAAGACCGCTGAGAACCAAAGGCACGGAACCGGCAAGGAAGGTCAGGAGCAAGCAGTTTACGGTCCTCCGCCGCCTTCTTCACCATGTCGTCAAGAGACGAACCAAAAAGCATAACCCCAGAAAAACGGATCTTCATAAGCAAGTTTTTCTGTGCAGCAACAGCCTTCCAGGAACGGAGCCACAACTGACGCCTCGCAGCCACAGAGGAGCCGGCCGCTGAAGCAGCAGCCCCCAGCGAATCAAAGGAGACATCCGACAGCAGACGAACCTGCTGCTCCATCATCCCCAGGGTAGAAGAAACATCCTCCCCCTGGTCCAACAACTCCGACAGAGACTGAAAATCCTTAAGCAAGGACTGGAGAGTGTAAGAGGAATAGGCCGCAGCCCTGATAGAAAAATTTGCAGCCGCAAAAGTGCGCTTCACAGCACCATCCACCGTGCGGGCAACCGGGCCAGCAGGAGAAGAGTCCTCCGAGACAACGGACCCATGCGAAGACATGCTCGCCAACAAAGAGACAACCTACACGGAGGCAGGGAACTTCACCGCAAAATCCAGAAGAGGGTACCTCTGACTCAAGAAACGAGGAAAAGAACCTTCGTCCACATCCTTCGATTCATACTCCAGGACCTTCAAGACAGAGGAATGGAGAGGCAAAGAATCCGGCTCAGGACGATGATTATTGCGAAAACAGATCGTCCTCCAGAGGCACCACAGAAGCAGGGAACACCAAGTTTTCGCGAATGTGACCCAGCACCTCCTTCAGGTCGGCACCTTGCACAAAGCGACCCCTGACATCAACCTCCTCCTCATACACTGAATCAGCATCAGCAGCAGCGCCATCAACCCTCGCCTTATTAGGAGGAGGGACAGGAACATGACCCCGCAAAGCAGCAGAAACAGCAGAATTTATCATCTGCTGCAAAACCTCCATGGAAGGAACTTGCACCCGAGAACTGGAAGCCACGTCCAAAGAATCAGGAGCCCCAATACCAGACGAAAGATCCATGACAGCCAGCCATGTAAGTGAAGAAAACACAAACCCAGGCAAACCACTGAACAGCCCGTTAAAGTAGGACCCGAGGTTGCTAAGCAACCAAACCAATCCCACCTCGAACCCAGCCGAAGGCTAGAAATGCAGCCGGAAGATCCGCGCGCCCCCAAATGTGAGAGGGAGAAAAAAATTGAGGCACAGACCGCCGCGCGGCAACCCGCTAAGGCGTCTCCAGCCGCGCAGATACACCATGAGGCAGGAAACCACGCCGGTGCGAGGCAGAAGGTAAGGGAAACACAAAGAAGCCTCCGGCTCCAAGAGATCCCGCACCCGGCCGCGCAACGTCCGCTCAGCAGGACGCGCGGTCGGGAAAGGCAAGAAAAAAACGGCAAACAGGACACAAGGCGTCCCGAAAAACAAACCAGCCGTGAATAGAAAGCCACTCCAGTCCGCTGAAGCAGGACACGAGGCAGCTAGGCAATAGAAGGGGGAGACAAAAACATTTTAAAAACGAAGCACATGAAATTACCACAATAAACACGAACAGTAGTCAGCACACACTGCAAAACTAACTTCCCCCAACCAGATACCACAGGACACAGGGAACTGCTAACGCAGGAACCCCGCCCCACTCACCTGACCAGCAGGGAAAAACACAGCACTCGGAGAAGTGCAGAAAAAAAGAACAGGCTGGGCTGGTTGGTATGTATCCTTTTATAGGATTGGATGAAGCCTCTGGGGCCATATTGGAGGAGGGAGGGGAGACTAGAGCGCTGCTCTTTTATTTTACTTGGAGTTCTGTGTGGAGCCGGAGGCTCGTATGTTTATTACTGTGGCGAGGAAGACAGGACGAGGAGGTAATGAGTAGTTGTGTGACATTTAATACTGCCCCCCATAGATGGTCTGGGACCGATTTAGAGATTGACGGAGTACAGTGTGCCAAGGTGGCAGGAGACATTATTTTGACCACCCTGACGAACTCCCATCAACCATACTGAGAGAGGGCTGCTGGCCCAGGGGTCATGCCTGTACGCTGAAGGAAAGCACCTTCACAGCGGTTCCCTTCAAAGTACAAAACGTTTAGTGACAGCGATGTCGATTTTGATGGCAGTTCACTGAACTTTTAAAAAATGTTGTTTAGAAAACAAGCGCCGGTTGGAGTTGTTGTGGATAAAGTGTATTTTACGCAAGCGTGGGGTTTATGTTGTAGACCACTGCCACCAACTACTGAAAGCATGAATAGAAGTCGGGGAGGACAGAGGCCAGGCTGGTTCTTACGGAACTACCATGATAGTAATCTGCTATTTAGATAGCCCATTTGGCAAAGCTCTTTACATTAAATATTCTTAAATACAGTTATTAATACTCAATCAAAACTGTTACTCATGTTATCGACCTGGGAAGCATGAACGCTGGGTCGGCCTATCCAGGATTCAAACTTGACTGTTGATTACACACACATCTCAGCCATGAACAGTTAAAACTCTAAGCTAATTTACTAGATATTTCTTCATTATATCAGATAGGAAATTTTGGATGAAGGTCATTACAACTGCTCCTTCTCTCCCTCTCAGGGCCATCAAAACGATGCAAAAGGTGCTGACAGTTCCTGCTGGACAGTTTTACAATTCTGCATTGCCTTCCAAGAGTCCAAGGGGCAGATTTGTCAATACTTTGTGCTGGTGCAAAGTCACCATATGTAACACAAACAGGCGTAAAATGTTGATTTAGGGGCTCATTAGGATGTAAACCAGGACCGTCCGCCATACTTGCGGCGGTCCCGCACCACAAATCAGGATGCGACTGTCACAATGATGGTCGCATCCTGCATATTTAACATTGCGGCCCGCTGCGACGTCAAAAATGCAGGCTCTGGGGCAGATTTATGTTGGACTTGCGCCACGTTTGCGTCACGCAACGGCGGCGTAAAAGTGGCGCATCCCTGCGACCCATTTACAACGAGACGCATCTAGGCAGATGCGTCAGGTTGTAAAGCCCTGCACCACATGTGGGCGTCCCGGCGCAGGGTGGGCGTTCCGGGGCAGGTGCGCCTCGCAAAAGTGGCTGAGTGAAATCTACAAGATTTCACTCAGTCACTTTTAGGCCAATGCTGCGTCAAAACCCTGCGCCTGCTTGAAGTAGGCGTAAGGCTTGACGCAGCATTGGTCAGATAGGGCACCCCCGAGCCTTGCTGGAGCTGCGAAGCGCTTGCGACGCAACTCCAGCAATGCACCACCTTTACGTCACAGATGCGTCACGCATCTGTGCCGTTTTTGCCCCATGGTGCGCCACATTGTAAATGCGGCGCACCATGGGTGGCGGAGCTGCGGCGCACAATAACTGGTGCATCCCAGGGGATGCGCCAGTTATTGTAAATCTGCCCCTCTGTATTTCAGTGCACTACGTGGCAGGCACCACACGGTGCCTGCCACTTGGTGCACTGAAATGTAGGGGGGTACCATGGGTACGCCCCCGTGCACCTACACCCTCCAACACTTGGGGGGCCTGCAGCGGACCCCCAAACAGAGCCTCTACCAGCCTTTTCATGACGGCATCACCGTCATGGAAATGTGGCTCAAAGGCTGCATCATGATATGGTGGACGGTGCCTGCTAGGTCCGATCCGATTGCCTGTGGCAGGGCCGTGACGGACAGTCCTCCACGGTCGCAGTGTGGATCCGCCCGCCATCATGACCGGGCGGGTGGTCACTCCGCGGTTGGTAATGGACCGATCGCCACCGCACGGCTGGCAGTGGCACTCCGTTCGTCATCTTCATAACCCCTTTATTATTTACTTTCGAGCGCAAAATGTTTTGTGCTGAAAAGTTGTCTACAAGTAAAGCAAAGTAGCCCTTGATGCTATTATGTACTACTTTATGTCAAGGGGGAGTACCATGGCCTGGTTATGGCCGTCTCCTTGCTGCCATCCATTGTTTTTTACGCAAAGCCCTATCTACTAACGTTTGCACATACTTTTAAAAATGCATTCTCCTAGAGGCAGACACAATTTGGAGAAATGTTTGAATGTTTCCAGACTTTTCAAACTGTGCATGTGTGCTACGCTATAGAACAGGTATACATACAACATTCAGAGTTACTTTTGAAGTTTGTCTTAGCATAGTATTTTGTGCTGAAAGGGCACCCTTCCAGTACAAAACCTAGGTTGCACAATGCACACGACACAAAAGTTTGCACCCTTAATGCTAGGCAGACTATTTGAAAACCAAAAGGTGCACAAGCTCTGCACCGCGTTGTTCCCATTATGCAACACGGTAACTACGATTGCTGTGATTCGTGACCTGAATCTGTGTCCATTTGACTCCGTACACAATTACAGCTTCTGTACTGCTCACGTATCGAACAATTTCCAAGTGCACCATCGCTCTGGTGCCCTCTAGCGACTTAAAATATATGGAAGTTATTCTTCTGAATGTCAACTCGTAATTAAACACGTATTTGTCATGTAACATTATAAGGATTTCCACAGCAGCCTTAATCTAGGCCAGTAACAGCAAGTAAACAAAGCGATTGAACGTGTTGAAATGGAACAAGCCATCGTTAAAATTACTGCTCCCCATTCTCCGCGCTCAGCCCACCAACATGGTTACCGCTCCCGAGGGCCTGCTGCTGTGGCCAACCCTCGCCATTTTGCAGGTTTACCTTGCAATCCAGGCCTCTGTACCGATGCCCCTCAAAAAGGTTACCACGGGGTGCCATTTTGCACCGCATTTTGGTTCCACTACAACATAGTTGCCTACATTTGATTTTTTTTTCCTGGAACACTTTACAGCTCAGGAGGGCTCCGGCAATATGCAGCTTCAGAGATCAGCCGAAGCGATGCAAACATCCTTGAAAATGTGATCTAAATCATGCCTGGGACATATCTTGGCAGCATGGCATTTAGGAGCATATTAGCAACAACTTGCGAAAATTATCACAAACCACGCTTAGCGCAATTTTTTTTATCTCCTCCTGTCGCTGGATTTTATCACGGAGATAACGCAGAATTACCAACATTTATCTCCACGGTAATTAAAAATCCAGCGATAGCGGTGAATCCCATCTATAACGTGAGATTTCCAGCGATAAAAATCCTATTGCTAAGGAAAATCTCGCTAATAGGCACGTGGGGACTTAGCCCTAGAATCCACCTCCCATTGACTATTATGGCTAAGTCAAGTTTTTACCAGGTGTAAAATCCTGGCGCTAATCGCTGGTTTTTTTGTCGCGTCTCGGTTATTGCTAATAGGCGATAGCTGTGTTAGCGACTGCTTTCAGTCGCTACCAGTTTGGGTACGCCCACTTCACATTTAATTCGCGATAAATATCGCTGACATGCAAAGCGGGCCCCAAACCAGTCGATATCACCTGAAAGCTGTCGCTAACTGCTGTTAGCAACAGCTTGGTAATTGGGCGATAAAAAAATCACTGCTTTATCAGCAAAAAGTGCTGCTAAAGCGGCGATAACACCCTTGCTAATATGCCCCTTACTTCTTCCATTTAGTTTGTTTCAAAGTGCTGACATATAGCAGATCAGTCAGTCGATAGAGGGAAAGAGAGAGAGTATGATTTGTCCAAGATCAAACAGTTTGCTAAATTAGTAGAGCCAAGACTGCAAAAGCAATACTTGTTGCAAAGGCTACACTTTTACCACTCTATTGCATTTAGATGAATATAAAATGCTACTGGAACCTTCTCCCATCCCCCAAGTAATAGCAAGTCCACTTTCTACCTACACACTTCCTAGCTGCTTTTACATTAATTCTAAATACTCCCATTCTTACCAAAAAGGGAGCAGAAGAATACATTCACCTGGCCAAATGGGAATATGAAATAAAAACTGTGGGCCTCATTTACAAGGCCCTGTGTGCTTGTGTGCCGGCAGAATGTCTCTTTTAGTGACGGCCCGGCGGCGCACACTGCAGGGCCGTATCTACAAAGCCACGTAAAGCCACCCTGCATGGCTTTACTTCGCCATGTAGATATGGACTGATGGCAACTCAGCGAATGACGCTGCATTATCTCAGCCTGCGATAGGGAGGCGTGCCATGGACATCACTGTAACGAGTCTTTTGACACATGACCAGATTTATGAGATTTCGTAAACCTGGGAATGTGACAAAAGTAGGGGAAGCACAAGGAGGCACGTTTTTCCTTTTTCTATGTGTGCTGCATTCTGTACCACACATAGAAAAAGGAAAAAGCCTCTTGTGATTGCTTTTCTGTAGGAAGGTGTCGCTTCCCCCACAAAATCAATCATCCCTGCAATGCAGGCACCCTTACACCATGGACAAGGGTTCCTGCATTGGCGTATGGCAGCCCATTGTCTGCCAGCTCAGGGGAAAAGGACAGGAATGCGCGATATCTGACAGATATGGTGCATTCCTGCCCTTTTCTATTGCCGTAGGGCAGTGCAACAAGAAGGCTTGTGGTGCTTCCCTGTGGCAACATTTTGTAAATGAGACCCTGTGCTTTCCTGTTCCACATCTTCAACTAGTCCAGAACTGGGGAGGCAATGATTATATTAGCAAGACCAAGGGGCTGCCCCGCCAGAGAAATGTCACTGTGTTGTGTGCCGTGGCCATCTTTTCAATACAGTGTTTATTTCCATCATATTTAGCAGAAGTAGTAGAGCTAAGATTACATGTGAAATATCCTATTTCCATGCCTAAAATGTACCCTCTAGATTATAACCTGTGGAAGTGGATAGTTATTGGACAGTATGCATGGTAGATACCGATATTTGCCACTACTAGGAGGGAGATTTATATTTTAGAATGCACCTCATAGTTCACCTGCTCCCCAGCAAACATCATCTGATGTCTCCACACCCACAATGGGTCTCTACAGGCACAAAGCATCCTTTGAAATGATAATAGACAGTTGCCACCCTACTTGGGGCTGACATTACTAGACCACTGTGGTGAGACCCGGGTTAGTGGGGGGAGTGGTGTTGCCTTCCCTGGTACTCACAGTACTGAGTCATATCTCCAAGGCCTAGGGCTGGTAGACCTGCTAGCATGGGGCATGTAGCAGTATACCATGGCTGGATATAGAGGGTGAGGAAGCAAAAGACACACAATTGATGAACGGAATGCAGAACAAATCAAAACATTCACCCCCAGTCAAGAGATCTGGGTGAAATCCATCATTCTTTTGCTCACCATGCCACCCCAGTTTAGACCTGGCCATATGCAAATCAGTCTTGACCCTGTGCCTCATGGGAACAGTCCAGCCCGAACTGCTAAGCCAGGTCCTCCCTGGACCGGAAACAAGCATCCTAGGACCGGTTTAGGGGTTTCACCCCTCTTCAGACAGGATAGCTTGAATCCAGTGGCACAGTGAGGCCGGGCCCAAGTCTGGGCATACCCGGCGCACTTAGGGCGAGGAAGCAAAAAGACACATAATTGATGGACGGAATGCAGAGCAAATCAAAACATTCACCCCAGTCAAGAGATCTGGGTTACAACCATCATTCTTTTGCTCACCATGCCACCCCAGTTTAGACCTGGCCATTTGCAAATTAGTCTTGACCCTGTGCCTCATGGGAGCAGTCCAGCCTGAACTGCTAAGCTAGGTTCTCCCTGGACCAGAAACAAGCATCCTAGGACCGGTTTCGGGGTTTCACCCCTCTTCAGCCAGGATAGCTTGAATCCAGTGGCACAGTGAGCCCAGGACCCACATCTGGGCATACCCGGCTCACTTAGAGCAAGGAAGCAAAAGGCACACAATTGATGGACGGAATGCAGAACAAATCAAAACATTCACCCCCAGTCAAGAGATCTGGGTTAAATCCATCATTCTTCCATCAATGGTGTGTCTTTTGGATATAGAACGCAGCAAGGCCCTCTCCTTTGGGTACCAAATTGATAGACCTTAGATGTGAAGCTCAGGGGAACTCACCTGTTCCACCACACCGGGCCTCGCAGCTCTGGATCGTGATGGTGGGGACAAGGGGAGAAAACCCCCTCACCTGAGCTTGTAGTGCTATACCATTGCTTCAAAGCACAGGGAAGTGGCATTCCCTACGCAGGACTCCCTTTCCCTATGCCTCACAGTGCTAGGCCAGAGTTGGGAGGCCTAACCGAGTAGGGCCCCCTACCCTTAGCCTATAGCTTTGGTATAGGACTGCCGAACGTATGGGTTGAGGTCCCTCCCAGCCACAGTCTTCCAGAGCTGCACAGATCAAGGAAAGCCTCCTGCCCCTTATTACGTGCATCACTAAACCATGACTGTGAGGCCCAGGATAGGGGACCCTTCCTGTGGACCCAATAACTATTATCTCTCATTGCTGCACCATTGCTGCGTGCATGGGTCCATGGCATTGAAACAGCCATCTGTACTGCAACAGGTACAGTGGTACCAGGCCCTGGGATCATTAGGTGCTCAATCTACCCAAATGATGGCTGTTTTTTACTGGGTAGTCAGTGGAGGAGGGAACTTTCACCAGGGCCCATGATACCATTGCAATGATACTCCCTTCTCTTCAATGGGCTTCGCAGCCATGTTCCAGTGCTGTCAGAGAAGGCCTTCTGTGACATGGTTGGGTGCTCAGGGAAGGAGGTGCCCGTCCACTGGATTTGCAATGCTGAAACTTGGCAGCTACAGCCATTGACACAGTGCCTCTCTCAGGGGTGTAGCTATCAATAGAGCATCATGTGCAGTGGAGCCAGGGCTCAGTGGTGTTAGCGACCCAATGCACCCAAATTATTTGATTTGAAGTTTTGTAAAGCGCTCACATGCTCGGAGGTGTCTTGGCGCTAGCTTTTTTTTTAACACTGAGGGCCCTAAGTAGCTTCTGTAAAGCCAAGTCTTTAAGGATTTCTTGAATTTCATAAGAGTTGATGTGGATTTAATAATAAAGGGAAGAGTGTTCCAATGTAAGGCTGTGCCTCTAATGAAGCTACCCCGACCCCAAGAAACAAGCTTGTGGGAGGGAACCATCAGATTTCTAGTGGTGCTAGAGTGAAGCTCTCCACTAGGGGAGTACTACTTAAAATGATTCTTTAGCAGGTCAGGACCTGACGCGTGCAAGGACTTAAATGCTATACATTGTGCTTGTAAGATGGTAAGTTTTTCAACAGGAAGCTAGTGAAGTTCCTTAGGAGCCTGGGCAGCAGAATGAAATGTAGGAAGACCCAGCAGCATCTTGGCAGCTGAATTTTGCAATATTTACTGTTTGGTAAACCGGCCCTTTTGTAGGTTTAGATTAAGGGTGGGCGTAGTTCGCGAAGTAGCGCTACGCCAAGCTACGCGAAGTGCACTTCGCGCTACGCGAACTTCACGTAGTACTACACGAGCTGCGTAGTAGCATGTTCGCACTGTGCAAGATGTGTTTTCAATGATTGCACAGTGCGGACAAGCATCCGGCACTGTGCAATAATTGAAAACCGCATCTTGCACAGTGCGAGCTGTAGTTTTCTGCTGCTCGAGTAGATTATTACTCGAGCGGCAGCTTTCTCAACGCAAACTGGTAGTTTCTCATTGAGAGCGGTCGCGAGCATGCTCAACCACTCACAATGAGAAACCTGACCTCCCCACGTTAAGAATCTCGCCGGGATGTCATTTTGCTTGCTCGCGGTCGCGAACATGCCGTTCAGGACCGCGAACAAGCAAAAAATGAGCGCTGCATTACGCTATGCTGCACTACGCGTGTTCGCACTGTGCTACGTGCAGCTCGCGTAGTGCGAAGTTACGCAAACTTCGCAAACTCCGCGAGCGTAGCGTAGTGCTTCACCCAGGGTTAGTTTAGATACAGGCCATTGCAGTAGTCAATACGGGAGAGGACCAATGCAATGACTACTGTCTTCGGGAGCTGAAAGGGGATTAGATGGGAAATCTTTTTTATGACTTTTAAAGCAAAGTAGGAGGAAGAAATAACTGCAGAGACCTGATTCTTATAGGTCAATCTATTATCCAAGATGACTCGTAGGTTTTTAATTTTTTTTTGAGAGCTGGCAAAGTACCCAGTTCTTGAGGCCAACACAATGGAGACCAGAAGGAGGTATCATGCCCAAATATCGTCACCTCTGCTTTGGAGGAATTTAACTTGAGGCCGTGGTTGTCCATCCAGTTGCTAACTGCAAGCATACAGTCTTGAAAGGTATCACTCATTTTGCAGTCAGTATTAGAAAATTATCCAACTGTTTGGGTATTGTCGACGTAAGACAACAATGAAACCCCAAAGGATGTGATTAAAATGGCCAACAGTGTAATATATACATTGAAAAGAGTGGGACGAAAGGACAAGCCCTCAGTCACACCACAGGGCAATGCATATGGCTCAGATTGAAAATTACCAAGAGCTACAGATTATGATCTAGTGGTTAAAAAAGAATGAAACAAGGCCAGTGCTATATCCTTAATCCCTAGTTGCCTTGACTGATTGATCAAACAGTTATGATCAACCGTGTCGAAGGCAGCAGATAGGTCCAATAAGACTAGGGCCGCTCTGCCACCCTTGTCCAGTATGGATCTGAGTTCTTCGGTGGCCACTATAAGAGCTGTTTCCATACTGTGACCACTTCAAAACCCAAATTGTGTCGCATCCAAGAGAATATTTGACTGAAGAGACATTGTCAATTGACTGTTCATAGCTTTTTCGGCCAATTTGGCCATAAAGGGAAACCTAGATACTGGGTGTTAGTTAGCGGTATCTTGTGTGTGTAAAGTTTTTTATGATTGGGAGGATTGAGGCCTTTTTCCAGAGGGTTGGAAACACCCCCGTTAGGAACGTATACATCACAAAAATCTCCTCTACGCCTCTCTTCAAAAAGGAAGCAAAATTATTCCTGATGAGCAAATTCCTACCTTAAATCTGCACAATTACGATCCCAGCTATACAACCTCCTAAATTCCTCTACGCTCGAGTCACTGACACCGCGAAACAAAGACCAACACAAACTCGATCTTGTTTTTATTGTTTCAGAACAATTCCCACTGCTGCTATTCACCCTGACCCTTTTCCTATATGCTGCTACTTTTATACTATGTTTTCGTATATACTATTTTTCACTAATATGTTTTACACCTTGGTCTTTATGTAAAGCGTTCTGATACCCTACTTTGGGTCTGGTTCACGCTATAGAAAACTCTAAAAAAAAACAAAAAACTGTTGATGATTTTAGTGAGCTATTCAGCGGCAATGTCTGGGATTGGCTTAACTATAGATGGTGGGCATCGATTAGCAGGAGAGCCAGATTTTATGGTACGAACACGCTGTTCTACTTGATCCACTGTTAGAGTCTGGAATTCCCTAAACTCTGGGGAAACTTTCTCAATTAAGACCTCAGAAATCGAGCTTTGCTGGTTATTTGGATTATGAGCAGTATAGCCATTTGAAATATCCTGAACCTTTTTCTGAAAAAAAGTGGCTAACGAATTACAAAAATCCTGATTATATTCCCAAAATTGTTTTGCAGGTAAAACTGTATGAAAAAGCTCTTTTGCAGAGCTCTTTGCTGATTCAATTTTGTTTTGTGAAATAGTCTGATTTGGCCTTCGTAATGAGTGTTTTGTATTTTGTTAGACATTCTTTATATTTCTCATTTTCTAATATACTATAGTATTTCCTCCATACCCTTTCTTGTCTTCGACAAAGCCGCTTGCCAGCTCGAAGACTTTCGGTATACCAAGGGGCTGATGGAGTAGATCTCTTGGATTCTCTGGGCCTAATTAGTACTAGGGGAATTAAATGCAGTTTGCAACCATCGTTCATAATCTGTTGATGTCATATTGGTGTAAGCTGTCACTGGTAAGTGTGATACAGATAGTTGCTCTCTAAGATCTGATTCGTTTAGTTTATTCCAGGGATGCGTAGTTTTAGTTTCAATATGTGTGTTAATTAAAAAACCTTTGGAGGGTATAGAAATGGAAAACACTACAGCTTTATGGTCTGACCAGGTAAGATCGAGCAGCTCAATAAATGTTAAATTTGAGTTATTGGTAAAGATACCATAGAGAGTGTGGTCAGCTTCGTGAGGTGGTCCCACCAAAATCTGCTGTAGGCCAAAACAGGACATAGTATCCAACAATTCTTCTGTATCTTTGTCAGAGATTTTTTCCAAATGATAGTTCAAGTCAACTAAGCAAGAAAAAACTTTTTTATGGCTGCATGCTTCTAATAGGATGTTAATGTTGTGGGAGAATGTTAATTTTGTTTCTAGTGGACAATACACCAGTATCCCATTAAAATATTGATTCTTTGTGAGTTCAATATTGAAGAATAGAACTTCACAGCCCTGTGAGGTTGTTGGCGAACATAAGACTGTAAATTTATTTTTCTAAATAATGGCCAGTCCACCTCCTTTTCTACGCAGACTATCTGATCTGTATTTATATAGCCAGGGGGAGTGGTTTTGACCATACCCAGACCCGATGAGGCATCTGTCAATGTTTCAGTAATAACACCATGTCTATCTGGTGTCCATATCAGATTTTAGCAAATTCAAAGGTGTGCTTAACAGAGAACTGTTGTTGTAATAGCCCCTCATGAGATAGGCCTGTCCGGGGGCATAGCCCAGCTGTGATGAATCACAACGCTATTGTTAAAAATCTGTACTGGGGTGAATGTATGACATTGTTCTGCATTCTGTCCATCAACTGTGGTTTTTGCATTTGCCACCCCGAGTGGGATGGGTATGCTCAGACGTGAGTCCCATGCTCTCCAAACCACTGGATTCAAGCAAGCCGGTCTGAAGACGGCTGGAATGCCAGAAACCGGTCCTCGGAAGCTTTTTTCCGGTCCAGGGAAGGCATGGCTTGGCAGTTCGGGCTGGACTGTTCCCATGAGGCACAGGGTCAGACTGATTTGCATATGGCCATGTCTGAACTGGGGTGGTGTGGAGTGCAAAAAAACGATGAATTTATGCCCAGATCTCCGTACTGGGGTGAATGTATGATATTGTTCTGCATTCTGTCCATCAACTGTGGTTTTTGCATTTGTCACCCCGAGTGGGATGTGTATGCTCAGACGTGAGTCCCATGCTCTCCACACCACTGGATTCAAGCAAGCCGGGCTGAAGACGGCTGGAATGAAACAAGGCCAGTGCTATATCCTTAATCTCTAGTTGCCTTGACTGATTGATCAAACAGTTATGATCAACCGTGTCGAAGGCAGCAGATAGGTCCAATAAGACTAGGGCCGCTCTGCCACGCTTGTCCAGTATGGATCTGAGTTCTTCGGTGGCCACTATAAGAGCTGTTTCCATACTGTGACCACTTCAAAACCCAAATTGTGTCGCATCCAAGAGAATATTTGACTGAAGAGACATTGTCAATTGACTGTTCATAGCTTTTTCGGCCAATTTGGCCAGAAAGGGAAACCTAGATACTGGGCGTTAGTTAGCGGTATCTTGTGTGTGTAAAGATTTTTATGATTGGGAGGATTGAGGCCTTTTTCCAGAGGGTTGGAAACACCCCCGTTAGGAACATATACATCACAAAAATCTCCTCTACGCCTCTCTTCAAAAAGGAAGCAAAATTATTCCTGATGAGCAAATTCCTACCTTAAATCTGCACAATTACGACCCCAGCTATACAACCTCCTAAATTCCTCTAAGCTCGAGTCACTGACACCGCAAAACGAAGACCAACACGAACTCGATCTTGTTTTTATTGTTTCAGAACAATTCCCACTGCTGCTATTCACCCTGACCCTTTTCCTATATGCTGCTACTTTTATACTATGTTTTCGTATACAATATTTTTCACTAATATGTTTTACACCATGGTCTTTATGTAAAGCGCTCTGATACCCTACTTTGGGTCTGGTTCACGCTATAGAAAACTCTAAAAAAAAAATACAAAAAACTGTTGATGATTTTAGTGAGCTGTTCAGCGGCAATGTCTGGGATTGGCTTAACTATAGATGGTGGGCATCGATTAGCAGGAGAGCCAGATTTTATGGTACGAACACGCTGTTCTACTTGATCCACTGTTAGAGTCTGGAATTCCCTAAACTCTGGGGAGACTTTCTCAATTGAGACCTCAGAAATCGAGCTTTGCTGGTTATTTGGATTATGAGCAGTATAGCCATTTGAAATATCCTGAACCTTTTTCTGAAAAAAAGTGGCTAACGAATTACAAAAATCCTGATTATATTCCCAACATTGTTTTGCAGGTAAAACTGTATGAAAAAGCTCTTTTGCAGAGCTCTTTGCTGATTCAATTTTGTTTTGTGAAATAGTCTGATTTGGCCTTCGTAATGAGTGTTTTGTATTTTGTTAGACATTCTTTATATTTCTCATTTTCTAATATACTATAGTATTTCCTCCATACCCTTTCTTGTCTTTGACAAAGCTGCTTGCCAGCTCGAAGACTTTCGGTACAACAAGGGGCTGATGGAGTAGATCTCTTGGATTCTCTGCATTTATGTTATGTTATGTTATGTTAAAGAAATTTGTAGGGCGCAGCTAACACCATTAGGTTTCTTGGCGCCAGAAAGAAGAGAGCAGATGAAGAAGCAACAGAGGACGTTTTATTGGTAGGATTCGGTGAAAAGAAAAGTTTTGAGAGAAGATCTAAATTTGGGATACAAAGTGGACAGTCTGAGGGGCAGAGGGAGAGAATTCCAAAGAGTGGGGGCCAGATAGGAGAACTTAAGCCCACCGTGTTTCTTCCTCTTGTATCTGGGAATGGATACCGATTAGAATCGGTACTAGGGAGTTAAATGCAGTTTGCAACCGTCGTTCATAATCTGGTGATGCCATATTGATGTCAGCTGTCACTGGTAAGTGTGATACAAATGGTTGCTCTCTAAGATCTGATTCGTTTAGTTTATGCCAGGGATGCGTAGTTTTAGTTTCAATACATGTGTTAATTAAAAAACCTTTGGAGGGTATAGAAATGGAAAACACTACAGCTTTATGGTCTGACCAGGTAAGATCGAGCAGCTCAATACATTTTAAATTTGAGTTATTGGTAAAGATACCATAGAGAGTGTGGCCAGCTTCGTGAGGTGGTCCAGCCACAATCTGCTGTAGGCCAAAACAGGACATAGTATCCAACAATTCTTCTGTATCTTTGTCAGAGATTTTTTCCAAATGATAGTTCAAGTCAACTAAGCAAGAAACATCTTTTTTTATGGCTGCATGTTTCTAATAGGATGTTAATGTCGTGGGAGAATGTTTCTAGTGGACAATACACCAGTATCCCATTAAAAGATTGATTCTTTGTGAGTTCAATATTGAAGAATAGTACTTCACAGCTCTGGGAGGTTGTTGGCGAACATAAGACTGTAAATTTATTTTTCTAAATAATGGCCAGTCCACCTCCTTTTGACCATACCCAGACCCGATGAGGCATCTGTCCATGTTTCAGTAATAAAAACCATGTCTATCTGGTGTCCCTATCAGATTTCAGCAAATTCAAAGGTGTGCTTAATAGACCTGTTGTTGTAATAGCCCCTCATGAGATAGGCGTGTCCGCGGGCGTAGCCCAGCTGTGATGAATCACAACGCTATTGTTAAAAATCAGTATGGAGAATAAAAAGTTAAACTGGGATCCAGCAACCCCTAACCTTAGTCACAAGCTCCCCTGTGACCAAGTCTACTAGAAACTTACATTTAAACAACGTAAAGAGTGAGTAAGGAAATCATGCACTAAGTAAAAGGTGGGACAAGCTCATTCAAATATGGTGCCCCCCCTAAGGAGCCAGGCACCTCCTAAAAATCAGCACCTCGTGCTGGTACAAGGTCATTAAAATCAGTGCGGGCACACAACTTCCGTGTAGGTAAGCCTTTTAAAAAATTACATCTGTGTTTTACTGTCCGGTATCATTTGTTAACATCAGAGCCCAGGGTACCATTACTACACCACTGGCCTCTTCTCCCATGCACCTCTAAACCATGAACTAGAGCTGAGAGGCCCAGGAAATACCCCCACCCCCACAGGCCTTGAAGACATGGTCTTGACTGACAGAATCAAAAGAGGGAGCCTCCTCACCTGGTCCTCACAGCAGTAGGCCATGACGGCAAGCAGCATTCTGCAGTTGGATCACACAAGCCAGGGTCTCCAGAGCAATAGAAAATAATAATGGTGACAAGGATACCCTCCCCGCCCATCTACGTAAGACCCAGGACTTGCTGATCTTCAGGAGAAGCCTGAAGACATGGCTGTTTGACCAGTAGCTGCCTCCCCCCACACCCCTTAGCGCCTTGAGACCCTCACTGGTGAGTAGCGCGCTTTACAAATGTTTTGATTGATTGATTGATTGAGGGGCATCATTGAGAAATGCCACTATATACTGGAAACCCCTCAGATGTGTTACAGTTTGACCCGAGCCACTGGCTTAGTATACAGTAATTGTGTTCATTGTATGAATTTCACAGGTATCCCCATTCGGGCCACAATCAGGAGCATATAGTCACATGCGATGTAGCTTTGGCTAAATCCAGTAGGAATGCTGCCACCTTCAATGATAGATTTAGCCGATGAAACAGCACAAATATAGTCCGCAAGATATGTGTGGTGAAACTGGCCAGTAGGAAGCCCGATTGATGCGGCAACAGCAAGCGAGGAAACCATAGCTGCAGCCTAGTCGGCAGTACCTGAGTGTGGATGTTTATTAATGACAGCAGTTGGTATGATTCACAGTGTTCCAGGGCTTTGTCCGGGTTCAATAATGTAACAATTAGGGCTTCCCTTAGGGAGGGGGTAGTATCTGCTTAGGGTATGTCTCTTCATATAGGGCATGTACATGTTTCACCAGCAAATCTGAAAATTCCTTTTAGAATTCTACAGTTAGGCCATCCAGGCCTGGAGCCTTACCATTTGGAAGTTAACATATGGAATCTTTAATTTTTTTGGGTTAATAGGTAGTGTCAAAAATTCCTGCTGTCCTAAGGACAGCCATGCCAGTGATATATCATCGAGCTAGCTCCCTTGTTCAGCAATGGAAGGGCGAGTTCCGTACAGTTGAGCATAAAAATTCATGAGCTCAGTGAATATGGGGGGAGTATCATAATGACCAGCGCCTTCATGGGTGGTAATCTCTACTACATGTACTTGTCTCTTTGGCGATCACAATTTTGTAGGTAAACTCTGACCCTGCGACCACCCTCGCTATATGTTCGAGCTTTTATGGCGTTTGGTTAAGAAGTTCAATTCTTGGGTGACCAGTTCATGAAAAGTGGTTTTGTGATTACGAATAGCAGCCAGAGTGACAGGACAAAGGTTCCCCTTGTATTCGCTCTTTAGGGACAGCAGTTGACTCTCAGGTTTTAGTATTTGGGCGTAAATTGCTTGCAACACTCCAGCCTGCATGCTTATTCACAACCCCCCCTCCCAATTGTGGCCTTAGAAGCTTCCCAATAACATATCAACATCCTTCACGAGCTGACATTTTTATCAAAGTACTCAGTTATAGCAGATCCGATCCCTTCTTGGAACACAGGGCCCAGAAGTGCTGTTACCTGAAAACACTTTTTTTTGTGAGAGTAAATACCCAGGCAGGCTAGAAATACAAGAGCTGGCTGACTGTAGAAACAATATCAAAATAGCACAATTTATGTAATAAAATGATTTGAGCAATGGACTGAAATGATATCAAAAGGATATACTTTAATATAAATATATAAGATAGACGTATACATAAAAATAAATAAGTTACACAATAGACATATTATATCATGAAGTTCATTTGTTTGTTCTCAGAAAGACTTCACAGAATATAAAAACAGGAGTTCTTTTTCGGCAGGAATGATTCCTGCCGAATCGAGGAGTTGAGGGAGATCGAAGCGCTACAGAACCATAACCCAGGGGCCGTTCTCCGACCAAAACAAACAACAGAAGCGCGCTGCCTAAGGAACACGAGCGTTTTTAAAACACGCAACGGCTTTCATTCATGAGTCACGTTTAAACCACCATCAGTAGCTGTCTAGGATCGCGCCTGTTTTGACAAATGACACATCTATAAATATCTTTTTGTGCAAATCGCTAGACGACGACTGAAATGGATCTGAACGTTTGAGATCTCCCTCTCATGTCTTTTTAAAAAGAAATGACGAAGAGTAGCGATAGGTAGTAGTAAGATGGAGGCAGTGAACACTGACTAAACAGCTATCACATACCGATTCCGTACTCTATGAAGGAAAGGTGCCTTACTCCCTACAACCACTTTGTATCGTTCTGGTTTTTAATCATTTTAGAAAAATTGGCTGAACATCCGTTTTTGTCCTGACGAAGACAACTGAGTTTGTCGAAACGCGTTGACACGATACACAGCCATATTCTCTACAATCAGAGAATATTGTGAAAGAAAAAGAACTCCTGTTTTTATATTCTGTGAAGTCTTTCTGAGAACAAACAAATGAACTTCATGATATAATATGTCTATTGTGTAACTTATTTATTTTTATGTATACGTCTATCTTATATATTTATATTAAAGTATATCCTTTTGATATCATTTCAGTCCATTGCTCAAATCATTTTATTACATAAATTGTGCTATTTTGATATTGTTTCTACAGTCAGCCAGCTCTTGTATTTCTAGCCTGCCTGGGTATTTACTCTCACAAGAAATTGTTGTCCCTGACCCAGGAGTCTTATCCACATCAGGGGGTCCTTGTTACCTACAAGATGTTACCTGAAAACACCACATAAATTGGAGGAAGGGTATGAGTGGGCATCGAGAGCAGGAGCTTCACAGGTGCATGATCAGATAAGATCTTGGGGGTGGTGTAAAACATCTGTTGCCCAGGTGCTAACCTCGCGAGTGACTAACCAATAGTCCAGGTGGGACCATGAGCCATGGACAGACGAGTCGTATGTGCCTTCTCGGCATGTCGGGTGACAGAGCCTCCAAATGTCTACCGTACCATACTATGCCATACCGTCCCTGACGATCTTAGCAGACTGCTTGCCAATCCAGTCCGCCACAGCTGACTAGTCCAGTGCAGTGTCTAAATATGTGTTGAGATGTCCTCCTATGTCACTCTTGCCGGAGGGAGGGCGTGAATTAAATCAATCAATCAATCAAGCAGCAGTTGGCGAGTGCAGCATTGTCACCCCTAGGGGTATCTGCTTGCTGTGTCTCCATTGAATAACCAGGGCTTGAGGCTCTTCCTGAAGGTTTGCAGAGTGGGGGAATGTATGATGTTGAGTGGGAGCTTGTTCTAGAGAGAGTTCTAGAGAGAGTTCTTGTTTGCAGCGAGATAGGAGAAAGCTCTTCTACCCACTCTGGCTCTGTGGATGCGCAGGGTTTCGGCGAGTGCAAAGATGGAGGAGCAGAGGTCTCTCTTGGGCACGTGCAAGGACACTCTTTTGTTGAGGTATTGGGGTCTAGTGTTGTGGAGCGATTTGTAGGTGTGAGTGAGGAGCTTGAAGGTTACTCTCGTCTTGATGGGGTGCCATTTGAGGTCTCCAAGATGCTGGGTGATATGTTCTTGTCGTGGGATACCAAGGGGGCGTCTGGCTGTGGTGTTCTGAATGGTCTGGAGTTTGTGGAGAAGGGATTTGTTGATTCCAGCATAGAGGACATTTCCGTAGTCGAGTCTGCTTGTTATGAGTGCGTGGGTGATGGTCTTTCTGGATTCGGGGGATCCACTTGAAGGTTTTGCGAAGGATGCGGAGGGTGTTGAAGCAAGTGGAGAAGACAACGTTGATCTGTCGGATCATGGTGAGGGAAGAGTTGAGTATGATGCAGAGGTTCCGGGCATGGTCCGTGGGAGTGTGGAGGTTGCCGGGGTGGTGGGCCACCAGGTGATCCCCCATGCTGAGGGGGTGGATCCAAGGATGAGGACTTCTGTCTTCTCCGAGTTGAGCCTCAGACAGCTGCTGCTCATCCAGAATGCGACATCCTTCATTCCTTCCTGGAAGCTGATTTTTGTGGTGTGGGGTTCCTTCGTGAGGGAGAGGATGAGCTGGGTGTCATCGGCGTAGGATACTATGCTGAGTCCATGCTGTCTGATGGTGACAGCAAGGAGGACTATGTAGATGTTGAAGAGCGTGGGGCTGAGTGATGATCCTTGGGGTACTCTGCATGTGATTTCTGTGGGTTTGGAAAGGAAAGGCTAGAGTCTGATTATTTGTGATCAGCTGGCAAGTAAGGAGCGGATCAAGTTGAGGGCGGTTCCCTATATGCCGGTGTTGTAGAGTCTGGTGGTGAGAGTATGGTGGGATACAGTGTCAAAGGATGTGGAGCGGTCTAGTCGTATGAGGGCCACAGTGTGGTGCTGGTCGAAGAGAGTGCGGATGTCATCTATGATGGTAAGGAGGGTAGTCTCGGGTCTGTGGTTGCTGCAGAATCCGGATTGGGAAGGGTCGAGGATGGAGTCGAGTGACTGTGCTAACTTGTTGTTTCATGGTCAGTTTGTTTTTGAGGATGATGCTGAGGTTGCATGTGTGGTCGGTCGGTGTGGGACCGAGTTCTGCAGCCTACCAGCTGTGACCCTATGCAGAGGTGTTCTTCCTGAAGATCAGTACTTCAGTTTTGTGTGAGTTGAGTTGAAGGCTGTTGTCTCCCATCAATTTGGCTACATTCATCATAGCATTGCAGAAGTTAGTTTTGTCGTAACCAATATCCAACCACCCCAGAGCAATCTTGTTTTATATTAGTTGAGGCTCAGTGAGCGAGATATCAGTTGAATGTCATCTGCGTAGGAGATTATGTATGGTCCATGTGATCTGATGACATCTGTGAGAGGGGTCATATAGATGTTGAACAGGGTGGGGCTGAGGGATGATCTTTGTGGTACCCCACATATGATGTCCTTGGGTGCAGAGGTGAAGGCAGGCAGTCTGATGCTCTGTGTGCGTCCTGTGAGGAAGGAGGCGATCTACTTGAGGGAGTCTTGCTGTATACCTGTGTTGTGGAGTCTGTTTATGAGGGTGTTGTGGGAGACTGTGTCGAACACAACAGAGAGGTCAAGGAGGATCAAGACAATGGTGTCTCCACAGTCCAGTAGTGTTCTGATGTCATTTGGGGTGGCAATCAGTGCGATCTCAGTGCTGTGGTCAGCATTGAATCCTGATTGAGAGGCGTACTGTAGGTGGTTTTGTTCCAGGAATTCAGTGAGCTGCTGATGATAACTTTCTTGAGAACTTTAGCCGGGAAGGGGGGCAGGTTGATTGGACAGTAATATTTTAGATCATTGAGGTCAGTGGATTCTTTCTTTAGGAGAGGTCTGAAGTCTACATGTTTCCATCTGTTCTGGAAAGTTGCTGTGGAGATCGCGGTGTTGAGAATGCTGGTGAGTTGCACGCTGATTGGGCTTGTGGTAAGGTTGTAGAGGTGGTGGTGGCAGGAGTCAGTGGGTGCCCTGGAGTGGAGGAAAGACATGATGGCTGAGGTGGTCAGGGCGGTGAGCGATGACCAGGTGGTGGTGGTTTGGCTAGTATTCGCTGGTTGATTGAGGTCGTCCGGTCGAGGGTGGCGGGTTGGAGTTTGCTGTGGAAGTAATCTGAGAGGGTGTCGCAGAGTTCTTGGCAGGGGTGGATGGTGTTTTCTATGGCTGTTGCATTGGAGAATGTTTTCACATTTTTGAAGAGTTCCTTTGTGTGGTTGGCTTCGGAGTCGATGCAGGTAGTGATGGCTGCTTTCTGGCTTTTTTAATGTGCCGGTAATAGATGCTGAGGGCTCTTTGTTGAGCTCCTCTGTCTGCAGGGTTCTTGGTGACATGCCATTGTTTCTCCAGTTGGTATCAATTGTGCTTGGTGGTCCTGAGTTCTGGGGTGTGCCAGCTGGCATGTTTGGGGATCTTACAATCTATTCAAAGGGAGTGTGTGATTCATCCAAATAATGATAGTGTTCCAAGCAGTGCGCTCATATTTCTTTGTTTAGAAAGAAGGACAGTTTTGGAGATGCGCTAGAAGGAAGCATGGGATGTAATTGACATTTGCAATAAACAAAGATTGATACTAGAAGAAGGATGGGCGCACAACATGTAATATAAGTCATATGATTATCAAGATATTAGAAGCTCTGATGACGTCTGCTTAGGACGAAAAACTTTGGCTGGATAATGTACCTTTGTGTTGAAAAATTGAAATGAATAATACATTCGGAATTGGCTTTCCAATTAAACAAGACTCCCTTGGGATTTACTTGGTTGGATATACAGAGAATGGACGATATATGAGTGCACTGCTTAGAACGCTATTGTTGCGGGGATTCTGCCTCGGCGCGAGTGTTAGCCTTGTGAAGGACAAATGTTTCATGCGAAGAAGTAAGGGCAACTTCTTTTTGAGACAACAGAGCCCTTATTCGACTCATCTTGTTGAACTCTGCTTTCAAGGTCCGAATGGAAGGCCAGATGGACACATCAAGCTTCCCATGCGGAGGCGGGAACAGCACATTTTTACAACAGACTACACATTGGGAGACGGTCACAATATACGGAATTCCTACCAGCATACCACAGCAATCTTCATTATTTAAAAGCAAATAGTTACCGTTAGCCAGTAACGTGAAAGTTGGTGTTATAGCCGTGACAGGATTTCCGTTTAAAATGCTTGCTAAATTCAGGGTGTTCGAATTGCACGAGCCATGCAATTGTATGTTCTTGCAAACCAGTGAATGGTCAGGTGCAGAATTGCACTTTTCTCCTTTTAAGTAAACCTCTTTACCCTCCCTCAGGCACCTATAGGTAAATGGCAGAGACCACACATCATGGAGATATGCACTACCCAATGGTTCATATCTGCCTATGGCATAGTGTTTCATGCATGAACTGAATTTGAACAGGGGAAAAGGCAGCGTTATTAACCCATGAATGAGCCAAACTGTTGAATTGGACCCGGCAACAGAAAAAGGTAAAGGCTCCAATTTTTCAATATGTAAAAGTGATTCTGTAGTAGGGGATCTCTGTGTATAGTCATAATCTAGTGAATAGTCCCGCCCATGTGCGTGGACCCCGGAGCAATCAAAAATAATCTCTTAAAGTGTCGAGAAAATGCAGAACTGCACAGACACTTAAGAGAGAATTTAAAGACATATAATGCAGCCTATAACAGACTACACTGTCCAGTACTTCAGCTAGAAATTCCACCAAAAATCCACAAAACAACAAAGCCTGTCCAGATTTCCCTTGCCTTCAGCAAAAACCCCTCTGGATGATAGAGAGGAAGACATGGGCAGACAAGCCCCATAGGCTGCCATTATGTGGCTCAGAATAGGATACTGTGCCTTTAAGAGAACTTTCCAGAACTTCACAGTATCCCAGAATGCCCTGCAGGTCTCTCATACTTTCAGTTCTTTTTTCCGGCTCCTGCAAGCAGGACCCTGGAGCATTGAGCTCTCCCTTTTCAAGGGTTTTGTTGGTGTTTTTTGCACTAAACTCGATTTTGTGTACTTTTTAAGTACTTTCAAGCTTTCTTCTTGGTTTCTTGCACCCCTTGGTCGTCCATAATGCCTGCATTATTCGACAAATGCCCGGAGTGCTCCAGGAAGAAGGCCAAGTCAGACCCCCATGAGGTCTGTATCCTCTGCCTTCCCTCTTCCCACATCCCTGAGGAGTGTGAGATCTGCCAAGGTTTCACTGGCAGGACCCTGAAGGACAGACTGAAGATCAGGCTTCAGGGACTAGAAGAAAGAAGACAGAAGACGCAAGGTGGGTCTGGAGGGGCTTCATCTGCCCATGCTGAGGCCCCTGGGGGGCTCCCCGGGGGCAGGAAGCCCAGCACACGTCCCCATTCTCCGTCTGGGTCGGTGGCACCTACCAAGACGTCGAGGGGGAAGTCCAAGGCCGGCTCCCCGTCTCCCCAGGGCTCTGGGTCGAGGAAACGTCGCCCGTCGACGTCGAGGGACCTGCATAGGCCGCCGTCGAACACAGAGACAGTGTCATTGTCGCTGTCTTCGGCGTCGACGTCGAGCTCTCGGCGTCGACAGGCCCGGCGACGACACTCGCCGCCGAGGTGATACCGTTGATCGCCGTCAAGACGCAAGGCTTCATCGTCGTCGAGGGGATCCTCGTCGTCGAGCCCGCCGTCGACGCGGAAGCAGTCGCCGGCGAGACGGAAGCGTTCACCGTCGAGGCGAAGAAGGTCGCCTTCGAGGTGGACGTCGAGACACTCCAAGGCGACGTTGAGGCGGTCGCCGTCGAGGCGCAAGAGATCACCGTCAAGACGCAGGGGATCGTCGTCAAGATGGTCCGGGTCGACCTCGAGACACGGCAGCCGTTCGACGCCGAAGAGGAGGCGATGGTCGACGCCGAAGGGACACTCGACGTCGAGGGGCCGACGGTCGACGCCTGAACACCGGTCAGCGGCGTCGAGGGATCGTACTACGCGGCCTAGGGCTGTGGGGGGCTCCCCTCAGCCCGGGAAGGATGGTGGGTCACCGGGATCGGTGTACTCGGAGGTGTATACTCCAAAGAAGTCTGTTCCACCTCCTCCTCCGTTACCTAGAGGCCCGCGTCCGAGGACTCCTACCCCTCCTCCGTTGCCTCCTCTGCCTGACAAGCCTCCACCGGTTCCGCCGAGGTCGGTCTCGTTGCCCGAGCTCCCGACCCCTCCCAAGAAGACTCCTAAATCTAAGGAACCACGTAAGCCCAAGTCGGCCACCCCGGAGAAGCCGGTGTACCGGCCGAGGCCCAAGAGATCGAAGTCTCGCTCCAGATGGAGAGAACGATCGAGGAGCAGGCACAGGTCCTCCACCCGTTCCAGACGGCACCATAGGAGACATAGATCCAGGACCGATACGTCTTCTAGGACCCGCTCCTATTCCCCTACTTTGCCCGATTCCCCAGAGACTAGGGTGTCTCCTATCGATGACATCGGTACATTCCAGGAGGTTCTCCTGAGGGGGGCTGCGAAGTTGGGTATCACGGTGACGGCTCCTACACCTACGACGTCCGTGATATTCGAGACTTTGCACAAGAAGCACCTGTCTCGCCCTCTGTTGCCCTTGGTCCCGGGACTGGTTGAACCGGCACAAGAACTGTTTCTTACACCGGCGGTGGTGAAGGCTGCCCCGTCCAGACTTTTGAAAAAATACAGGGCACCGGACTCGGACCCCGCCTTCCTGAGGATGGACCCAGTCCCCGACTCAGTGATAGTGACGGCTGCCAGAAAACAACATTCTACCTCCCCGTCCTCCACCGTGCCTCCGGACAAGGAGAGCCGCTGGATTGATTCGGCGGGAAGGAAGGCATGTGGGACTTCTTCCACGACAATGAAGGCTTCCAGTGACTCGGCATTACTAGGACGGTATGACCGTGCGCTTTGGGATTCCATGGAGCAGTTCGCGGACCTTGTACCGCGTGACAGGAGGGAGGACTTCATGGAAATCGTCAAGGATGGGATGCTGGTCTCGAACCAGGCCATCAGTGCCGCAGCGGATATATCCTTGTTAGCTGCACATGGCTACTGCCACGATATCAACCAGCGCCGCCATGCTTGGCTCAGGCTTACGTCTCTCAAGCCTGAGGCGCAACAGCGAGTGGCCAACCTGCCGTTTTCCGGGGACACGCTCTTCGGTAAACACGCAGATGACGAGATGGCCCGGATGAAGGCCGAGGCTGAAACCCTGACGGCGGTGGGCTTGGAGAAGCTCAAAGACAAGAAGCCCTACCGCCAGTTCCAACGGCGGTTCGGCTCACAGGGGAAAGGAAGAGGACAGTCTTCGGGACAACAGCAGCAACAACAACAGCAGCAGTTCCGAAGACCTTTCCAAAAACGTCAGAGGGGTAGATGTGGACAGCAGTCCTCTACCGTGACCAAGGGCCCGGCCGGGTCTCGACCCTGAGCGGTTACTTCCCCGTCATCCGTTACCCGCTCCGGTGGGGGGAAGCGTTCAATTTTTTCTGGCAGAGTGGAGAAAAATTACTCAGGACAAGTGGGTGCTGAATATTGTTTGCAATGGATACAGTCTTCGATTCATCAGCCCTCCTCCAGCGATCCCTCCGGTCAGCTCGCAGTATCAACTGCGCGAGCTCCAGGCGGAGGCCGATATCCTGTTGAGAAAAAGGGCGATAGAAGACGTACCTCTGTCTCAAAGAGGAAGAGGTCTGTACTCCCGGTTCTTTCTGGTTCGCAAGAAGGACAAGAACAAGTTCAGGCCCATTCTGGACTTGCGACAGGCAAACAAGTGGATTCGCAGAGAAAGGTTTCGCATGCTGTCGTTGCATCAGATTTATCCTCAGTTGCAACAGGGGGACTGGCTTTGTGCCATAGACCTACAAGATGCGTACTTCCACGTGCCCATCGCACACAAACACAGGAAGTTTCTGCGATTTCAAGTCGGCTCCAATCATTACCAATACACGGTGCTGCCTTTCGGACTGAAATCTGCACCCAGGACATTCTCGAAGTGCATGGCAGTGGTAGCGGCACACCTGAGGAAAGACAGGGTGTTTGTCTACCCATACCTGGACGATTGGTTGATCAAGGCCTCCTCCTTCTCAGAAGCTCAAGCAGACTTCCAGAAGACGTGCGTTCTCTTGAACAAGCTGGGGTTGCACATCAACATGTCCAAGTCGGTCCCGATCCCGGTCCAATGTATTCAATACTTGGGGGCCACCATCAATACGCTGTCAGCAAGCGTGTCTCCTTAGGAGGAGCGACGGAGATCGATCCTTCGGAAGGCTCAGGCTCTTATGACGGCTCCATCTACAACAGTGAGGACGGTGTCTTCTCTACTGGGGTCGATGGCCTCTTGTATCTTCCTCACTCCTCATGCACGACTACACATGAGACCTCTGCAGGAGTGCTTGGAGGATCAATGGGACCAGAGGAGAGGATCTTGGGACGACAAGATACAACTGTCTCTGCATGCTCTTCAGTCTCTGAAGTGGTGGTGTTCAGCGGAAAATCTCCTCAGAGGGGTTCCCTTCCACAAGGACATTCCTACTCAGACGATCGTGACGGATGCTTCTCTCCAGGGCTGGGGAGCGCATTCGGGAGACTTACAGATCCAAGGCACGTGGTCTCCGACGGAGTCCACGTATCACATCAATTTCCTGGAACTCAGAGCTGTTCACTTGGCGCTGAAGGCCTTTCATTCGGCCTTCCGGACCAACTCTCTGCTTGTACAGACGGACAATACGACCACGATGTATTACCTCAACAAGCAGGGGGGGTCGAGATCGCGCACCCTGTCTCAGGAGGCGCAGACGATCTGGCACTGGCTTCTGGCAAGAGGATTGACGATAACGGCTACCCATCTACCAGGTGTGCAGAATGTTCAGGCGGACGCACTGAGCAGACTGATTCAGGAAAACCACGAGTGGGTCATAAACGACGACGTACTAGGAGAAGTCTTCGCAAGGTGGGGGACTCCAGACGTAGATCTGTTCGCCACCGCCGAAAACAGCAAATGCTGAGACTTCGCCTCCAGGTACTACCAGCAAGGGACGCTGGGGAATGCACTCTGGATCAACTGGTCGAACAGCTTTGTTTACGCTTTTCCGCCCATCCCCCTGATTCCGGCGGTGCTCATCAAGCTGTCTAGGTCCAGGGCACGAATGATCCTGATTGCCCCGGAATGGCCCAGACAGTGGTGGTTCACGGATCTCCTACACCGGTCCCTCCTTCCACACATACGGTTGCCGTGCAGGCCGGACCTTCTCACGAAGTTCGGGGGGCAGATGGTGCACCCCAACCTCTCATCCTTGAGTTTGGAGGCATGGCTCCTGAGGTAGTGCAATATGGCCATTTGAATCTACCAGAAGATTGCATGGACATACTGAAGGAGTTTAAGAGGCCCTCCACTCGGACATCCTACGCCTACAAGTGGAAGAGGTTTTGTATCTGGTGTGGATCCAGGAACTGTGTTCCTACGACGTGCAAGGAAGATGTCATCCTTCCCTACCTCCTACATTTGGCGCGATCTGGCCTTAATGTTCACTCTATTAGGGTTCATCTCGCTGCATTGACTGCCTACAGGAAAAGCCCTTCACAGACTTCCTTCTTTCAGATCCCTGTGATCAAAGACTTTTTGGAAGGCTTGAAGAAAGTGTTCCCTCCTGTCAGGCTCCCTTCGCCTTCATGGGAATTTAATGTGGTGCTGTCCAGTTTGATGAAGGAGCCTTTTGAACCCATTCATAAGGCTTCGTTGCAGCACCTGTCCTGGAAGGCGGCGTTCCTCGTGGCCATTACATCGGCCCGCAGGGTGAGTGAAATTCAGGCGTTGTGTTGTAATGAACCTTATACTGTATTTCATGCTACTAAGGTTGTTATGCGTACTCACCCTAAATTTCTTCCCAAGGTTATTTCTGACTTTCATGTCAACCAAACCATAACTTTGCCTACGTTTTTTCAGAACCCTTCATCTCCAGCGGAAAGGTCCTTACATTCCCTGGATGTGCGGAGGGTGTTGAAATTTTATCTGGATAAGACTAAAGATATTCGTAGGTGAGACCAATTGTTTATCAATTACGGATCAGTCAGGATGGGTCTTGCGACCTCTAAGCAGTCCATTTCTAGGTGGATTGTGTCCTGCATACAACTATGTTACCAGAAAGCTAATAAGACCTTAGGGGGTAAGCCTAAGGCTCATTCCACCAGGGGCAAAGCTGCCACGACAGCATTGCTCCGTAATGTGCCGATTGCAGAAATTTGCAAGGCCGCCACTTGGAAGTCAGTTCATACCTTTGCTAAGCACTACTGTCTGGACGCTGATGCCAGAGCAGATGTTCAGGTTGGACAGGCTTTGCTGCGGAATTTGTTCGCACAATAGTGGTGTTGGTTTCTTTTCTCCACCGCCGCTTTGGTGTGGGGATGGGCTTGCCATTCTATTCACTAGATTATGACTATACACAGAGACTCAAGCTGCTGAACTAAAAGACCTGCTTACAGATCTCAATTTAAACCAGCACATTCATGCACCTACCCACCAGAAAGGCCACAGCCTGGACCAGATCTGGACGCATAACTTATCTCTACCCAACCCTGTAATCAATCCATGTATATGGTCGGATCATTTTATCATTTACTTCACACTAGAAATACGAGGAAATGTCAAGTCCAGACCATGCAAGAGCAAAGAATTCCGCAAATGGAAATCTATGGACCTTCCGGGATTCATTGATGTTTTAAGTAAAACCGTACCACCACCGCACAATGACCTGGACACTGGCGAGAGAGCGCTGTCTAATTGGCTATGCAACGCAGCTGACCTCTCAGCCCCCCTGGTACTGGTCCCTAATATTAGAGGGAATGAAGCCCACAAATGGTTTTCCCAAGAACTGAAAGAACTTAAACTGGGGGTTCGACAAAAGGAACGGAAATGGAGACAAAGTTACTCCCCTCAAGCCAGGAAAGTGTATTGTACCGCAAGAAAGGAGTTCCAAAAAATCTTGCTCCAACACAAAACCAACTACTTTTCCTAAAATTTTTTAACCTCTTCCAACAAAACTAAAGATGTTTTTAACATAGTCAATGAGCTCTGTGACGATGATAGGACAGCTCCCTCAATAGCCCCCACCCAGAAGTTGTGTAACTCTCTGAATGAATTCTTCAGAGAGAAAATTGTAACCATAAAACGCAACATTGCTAGTTCTCCTAAATCGTCTCCTTTGGATGATATTTTTAATAACCCTACTACATTAGATACCCTTCCTGCTATAGACCCTAAAACCTTTTCCACTCTCCTGGCACGGGTCAAGTCTGGCTCACCCGACGACATCTGCCCACCCCACATTTTCCCAGAGATAGGGCACTCCATCCCTCATGGGATCCTTTCTCTGCTTAATGACTCACTTGATCAGGGAAAGGTACCTGCAGGGTTTAAACATGCTCTACTGATTCCCTTGATCAAAAAACCCGGTCTTGATCCTCACGATCCATCTAACTATCGCCCGATATCCCTGTTGCCATTCCTTTCAAAAATTCTGGAGGCACACGTCGCTAGCTGTCTCTCTAGCTTCGTTGAAACCACTGGATACCTGGAGCCCAATCAAGCAGGGTTTTGACCGGGGCATTCTACTGAGATGGTGACACTGGCGGTCCAGAATGTACTAAGATGCAATGCAGACAAGGACATTCACCAAGCACTGGTACTTCTTGACCTGTCGGCCGCATTCGACACGGTCGACCATACCATCTTGGTCGACCGTGTCGAACAGGCAGGCCTGAGAGGCTCGGCACTTAGATGGCTGAAGTCATTTATCTCGGAACGCACCCAGGCAGTGAGATTAGGAACCTTTACAGCCCCCAAAATCAAAAACGAATGCGGAGTCCCTCAGGGCTCGTCCCTGTCCCCACTTTTATTTAATTTGTACTTACGACCCCTGCTATTTTCATTAAAAAAGTTTAGAGCCTTAATTTTCAATTATGCAGATGATCTGCAACTGATCTTCTGTTTGGACTCCCCTGGCGCGGCCACCGAATTTCGGGAGGCCATGGTCCACATTCAGAGATGGATGAGCCTAAATCATCTGAAACTCAACCCAGGCAAAACTGAATTGATTCTGCCTGGGAAGAGTGAACTGTACTGGGGGCCACACTTTTGGCCTCCAGAAATGGGAAACCCCCCAGCTAAGTCCCAAACAGTTAAAAGCCTAGGAATCACTTTCAACCAAGATCTTTCGCTCAAAAGTCAGGTAGGGACTGTGGTATCTGCAAGTTTCTTCCAACTTCGTAAGATTAAGAAGATCGCCCACCTTTTAACCCACCCTGCTCTGATTCAGGTCATCATTGCTCTTGTGCTGTCCCGTCTGGACTACTCCAATAGCTTGTATGTGGGTCTTCCGGTGGGGCAGCTCAAGAGACTTCAACTGGTTCAGAACCAAGCGGCCAGGTTGATTTGTAAGATTCCTAAGTGGCAGTCCATCAGACCGGGACTGGCCAGTCTCCACTGGCTGCCAGTAGCGCAGAGAGCAGCTTTTAAAGCGGGATGCATTATCTTCAGGGCTCTACAAGGCAAGGGCCCTGGATTTATTAGCAGCCTGCTTGTTAGTTACACCCCCTCTCGTGCTCTCCGCTCTGGTCAAAAGAACTTGTTAGTGGTGCCTCAGATCAGGAAACAACGCCAAGGAGGCGGATCTTTCCACTTCTTGGCCTCCTCCCTGTGGAACTCTCTGCCACTGACGCTAAGGCTTCATGAAGATCTGTTAGCCTTTAGACAGGCTTTTAAAACTTGGCTCTTTAAGCAAGCTTACCCTTAGTTAACTCCGTTTCTTTCTGTTACATGTTATGTTTTGCCAGTCTTCCACAGCGCCATGAAGCCTACGGGCGTACGTGCGCTTAATACATTTAATTTAACATAACATAACATAACATCCCCTACTACAGAAGGAGTAGTTTCTTTTCTGTAACTCCAGTTCTGTAGTAGGGGTATCTCTGTTATAGTCATAAGCGCCCGCCCTCCTCCCCGGTGGAGAGAGAGAGAGTGATATTCATGTGAGAAATGCTACAGGTCTGGCGTGTTACGCCTTCAAAAAGAACTGAAAGTATGAGAGACCTGCAGGGCATTCTGGGATACTGTGAAGTTCTGGAAAGTTCTCTTAAAGGCACAGTATCCTATTCTGAGCCACATAATGGCAGCCTATGGGGCTTGTCTGTCCATGTCTTCCTCTCTATCATCCAGAGGGTTTTTTGCTGAAGGCAAGGGAAATCTGGACAGGCTTTGCTGTTTTGTGGATTTTTGGTGGAATTTCTAGCTGAAGTACTGGACAGTGTAGCCTGTTATAGGCTGCATTATATGTCTTTAAATTCTCTCTTAAGTGTCTGTGCAGTTCTGCATTTTCTCGACACTTTAAGAGATTATTTTTGATTGCTCTGGGGTCCACGCACATGGGCGGGACTATTCACTAGATTATGACTATAACAGAGATACCCCTACCACAGAACCGGAGTTACAGAAAAGAAACTACTCCATATGCAGCATCATTCATAGACATAAATTGTTGTTTTTCAGTAAAATTAAACATTAAAAATAGAGATGACGTGTTCATGTAGTCCCATGGAACTTTACTAGCTGTTAAAGTTTGCAAAGTCCACGCAAACTGCATAATGGAACGTAATTGATTTTGACCATGGTACAAAACATACACTTCATCCAGCACAATTTCAGCAACAGATAAAACAATATTATCCAATGTATAAATTCGGAAAGAAATTGTATTAATGCTATTGTCAACAACTGCAAGCACTTTTTTTCGAAATTAGCTTCATCAATAGCCCTTAACCTAGAAGTAGCTTCGATTTGAGACAGTTTCCAAACTTTGTTGTAAACAGCGTATACCCATGTTTTTGACATTGCCTTTTGAAGGGCCTTTAACAAAATCATTCAAATCAACATTGTCGGTAAATTTGGGGAAATGGAGCTTAACTGACGCTAAAGTGGAATGTTTTAGCCAGTTCTGACATAATTTGCCTACTGAATAGGTAGTAACAGAATGAGCACTTTCAAAATGGGGATGAATGAATGAAATTGTACTTGTATAGCGCATGGCTACCCTGAGGTCTCCCAGCGCTGTAGACAGAACAAGCAAAAGAGCAATGACGTTAAAGCGATGTCTTGAGGAGGTGGGTTTTTAAGAGTTTACGGAAGGCCAGCAGGTTTTTTCCCTTCCGTAAAGTGACAGGCAGAGTATTCCAGAGTTTTGCAGCGTTAAACAAAAAGGAGCATCCGCCCCATCTAGCTTTTCGTATTTTCTTTGGAGTGGCCAGAAATGAGGAGCTGGAGCGAAGGGTTCTGGAGGGAAAATGGGGACTAACAAGGGAGTGGGTGATGACCGGGCCAGTCTTCCGAATGGCTCTGTGAGCCAGGCTCATGGCTTTAAACTGTATCCGGGCTGAAATTGGGAGCCAGTGAAGGCTCCTCAGTGCTTGTTTTGCAGATTTCCACCGGGTAATCTGTAGAAGTTGACTGGCTGTACAGTTCTGAATCATTTGCATGTTATGAACAGTAAATTGGGGAGCTCCCAGGTATAGGGCATTCCCATAATCAAGGCAGGAGAGTATGAGGGCATGTACCAAAATCCTCCTTGCCTGGAAGGGAAAGAGGGAGATGATTTTCCGCAGCATTCTCATCAGGCCATAACAGGTGGCTGAGAGCTTGGTGGCCTGGTGGTTAAAATGAAGGGAACTGTCAAGCCACATGCCAAGGCTCTTGATCTGTGCCTTTGGAGGTGGGGCAGGGCCAAGACATACCGGCCACAGGAGAGCAGAGATGGATGGAGGAGGGTTGCCCAGGAACATAATCTCCGTATCGTCCCTGTTGAGCTTAAGTCATGAGATTTCCATCCATTCAGCCACCGCCTCTAGGCAAGGGCCTAGGGTACTAGACGACCCCTCGGAGTGATTTAATGCTACTACGAGCTGAGTGTTGTCTGCATAGGTGATGATCTTAATGCCAAATGGATGGACAATCTCCGCCAGAGGACTCAGGTAGATATTAAATAGGGTAGGGCTCAGGGCGGAGCCCTAAGGAACCCCACAGCTAAGAGGCAACAGGGAGGACACCACATCTCCTTTAAAGACTTGGAAGAAGCGGTCACTGAGGAAAGACTGAAACCAGATTACTGCTGTGCCTGTCACTCCCATGTTTTTGAGTCGGTGAGACCGGATGTTATGGATAACAGTGTCAAAAGTGGCACTGAGATCCAGGAGGATGATTGCCACTGTCCCTCCCTGGTCCAATAACCTCCTTGCCTCCTCCGTTACTGCTAGTCCCAAGCTGTGGACGAAAGCCTGTTTGAGAATCATGTAGCAGGTTGTTGGATTCCAGATAATCAACAAGTGCGGTACTAATTTGTTTCTCAATCAGCGTATTCAGCCAAGGGTGAAATGAGATCTGGTGATAGTTGGCCAGATTGGATTGGTCCAGATAAAGGACTTCGAATACAATAATTTAGTGTGTGAGAGTCTAACTTTGGAAGAGGACTTAGCAGTTATCTTGAAATAAAATGAATCAGGATTTGTTTGATTAAAATCAGTAAAATAAGTAAACTTTTTCAAAAGAGTTTTCGAGCTGCCTTCAACGGGAGCAGGAGGAGAACGTTGTTTACAACGCGGTGTTTACACCGCACAACCTTTTCCCCGAAGCTGTTACAACGCAAGTCGTTACTACGACTTGCGCTGGATGGCGCTGTGGGATAAGGAATGTTTTAATTTTATAGTCCAACACCTTCCCTACTGTTACAGGGACTGGTGTTGGAATATAAAATTAAAAATTTCCGAAATCCGCGCCCTCCAACGCAAGTCGTTGTAACGACTTGCGTTGTAAAACCTGCGATGTCAAGTACCGCGATCTAAAAGATCGCGTTGTACTGACATACATCCGGAGCAGGACAGTGTTCCCATTGTTTGTAATTTACCACATTTCTAAATGTGTTGGCTCTATGCAAAACATTATTGCCATAGGGTTGGTAGCAAAATAAGTCTGCATAATTAGCTGAGTCTAAGTACAAATCCTCAGCATCAAAGGCAGCATAATATTTCAAATCAGAAAACAGAGCCTCAATGGCTTGGACATCCCAATCATCAGAGCGTATGTTTTGTTTTACAACACCCCCCATTGAAACACGAAGTACATTGGGGACATTTATAACCTCTGTAGGGCCATGTATCCGAAATTTAACAGCATCCCACACAATCCCATCTAATAAATTCCAAGCTGTGGTGTTAATCAAAGTCTGGTCCCTCTTCATTCTGTGTGATGAGGAGTGAGGTGCCAAAGGTCCATCAATTAACCGAATTGTAGATCTTTCATTTACATAATGTTCTTTAATAAGACGGAAAAACATGACTACAAATCCAACTGACATGAATAGAAAAATTGAAAAAAGCACCAGCCAAATATAATTCCAAAGGGGGGGGGTCAAAAAATGTCTTTTAAACCAAACAGCAAAAATAAAAACATTTGATGGGGACTTAGATGTTGTAAAGTCAGTGTCAAATAAAAAACGTGACTGATAACAGTATCTGTGAGTACACCAGGCAACGACATATCTGTGGGGTAAGTATACTCAGTATCATCAAGGGTCTCACCAGCCGGTAGAATCAATAAATGATTAGTAACTGCAGACAGCTCGATGGCAACGTCAGGCCTGTTGGTAATCGCCGGAGCCAAAACAGAATTTCCCAGCATTGCTGGACAAGAGACGGCTTGAGGCATACTAAGAAGAATAGGCCACTCGTTGTAGTTTGACATTGTCAATAGATATGTACCTGTTTTCCTTGCGACCAGGAAGTGGAGGTAAAATGACTGTTCTTGTATCCTGCACTCCAAGCACAGGAACTGGTGCACAATATGAGGGGCCAAACTCCTTCTTGTTCTCCAACTTCTAACGGACCAGGTCACCGACTCAGGGTAGCCAGCCAACTACCAAGATCTGAAGAGCAGCATCAAAAAACGGAGAGCAAATGTTCCTTTGCAAGACTGTTTCTGGTCTTTTGTAGATTCTGTAATACAGCAGAATGATCATCTACGTCAAAGGGTGCGGCACACCCCGCCAGGTCTAGACCCTCAAGGTCCAGAACAAACATTTTTATGCCAAAGAGCTTTTCGTATGGGGTCCGCCCACCCAGAGACCTTTTAGGGAGATTATTAGGTGCACGCTGAACGCTATAGAGATGGGCCAGCCGGTTCCTGCCAGTACCTAAAACCCTAGCTGTCAAGGATTGCTTTAGGTCACGGTTCATCCACTCCACAACACTATTGCCCTCAGGCCTGTATGGAGAGGAAAATTTGACCTGCACCCCCATAGACATCATAGCACCCTGGTCCGAATGAAAGGTACCACATGCAAACATTTCCACAAAGACACACGATTCCCTTATGACAGTTCGGGCATCAATACCCCTGTGCGGCCAAAGCCAAACAAAGCGTGTGCATGAATCCACTGCAACTAAGATGTACTTATACGCAGTATCTGAGGAGAAAGGACCGCAGTGATCTAAATAAAAACACCCAAGTGGTTTATTAGATATTTGCAACTGTGTCTGGGGCGGGCGCGCAGCATTTGAAGGCTTAATCTGCTGGCAAATGTCACCATGAAGTACATAATCCAGCATCTGTTTGTACAATCCACGCCACCAGTAACGCTGCTGTAAGAGAGATACAATAGCTGACACGCCAGCATGTGCCGAGGCCATGCCCTCGTGAGCCGCTGGTATCAAAGTCTGCCTGCGGTAAGCGTTGGGAATCAACCTGTCACCAACTTCGTTAATTCTCACATAGGGAACTTTATCAGGGCTTAAATGATAAGAGTATTTAGAAGGGAAACCACTAGGGTAATTACCTCCCTTCTCAGTTGCAGCAATGGCTGCCAATATGTCATCATCAATCTTACTTTTGGAACATGTAACTGCTGCTACTACATATGTCGCAACTGCGGTCTTGGCTGCTTCATCAGCAAGACTGTTACCAACAGCGTGCACCCCCAGGCATTGGTGACCAAGAGTATGAATTACAAAGATGAGAAGCAGCTGTTCTTTAAGTTCTGCCACTCGAACCCATAGCCTTTTGTGTTTGATTGTGCTACCATTGGAATCACGATATTCATTTTGAGTCCAAAAAAATACATTTTCATTGTAGGACTGAACACAGTATTAAGAGTCACTTACAATAAGAGTAGTCACACAAGGGTCAGCGTAGCTCTGCCAATTGGGCGGTACAGTTCCCTAATGTCTGTGTATGCACAACATTGGACTCCATTCACCGTAGTACCAGTGTAAATGATACAATGGAAATCCTCCAGCGGGTGCAAGGACAAAGGAGCCGGATGAACAAATTCATGCTGCAAGTTCTCCTGAGTTTGCAAAGAGGAATAAAAAATGAACGTGACATCCGGAGATGTCAAGGATGTGGCCCACTGTATCCAACGGGGATGCAAAGCTCTTAAATTTGGTACACTGGCCTTTGTCACTGCCTCCAGGGCAGGATACGGTGTAACAACCAACATGCGTTTCCCCTGAAACAGCGCTTGTTCCTTTAGAACCGACATCTGCACCGCAGTCAAAACTGTTTCCATGGAAGAAAATCGCATTTCAGCTGAAGTGTACAAGGTATTACCAGGTTGGTGTGGTTGTCACAAGTCAGTAAGTATTTAGATTCAAGAAGATCAGACTGAAAAGATTGCAATATTGCAGAATGTTCAGGCAGCTAAGCACGATTTGGTGAAAGTAGGTTGTGCCAAGGCAGAAAGAGGCTTGATATGCTGGGCATAATCGGGAATGTAAGTACGCCTGAAATTTAAAAAAACCTGGTAAAGATTGTAGCTTTTTCAGAGTTGTAGGAGCGCGCAATTGTGCGCATTTCTCCAGGAAGTGAGATGCCAAACCTCTACCTTCATTGTTGAGGTCATAGCCCAAGAACAACACTGTATACTCAGCAATGTGTGATTTAGAAAAGTTAAATTTGTAACCGAAGTCCGCAAACATACAAATGATGCGGTCGACGCGACACAGATGCGGCCATAATTCGTCCTCTGTGAGATAAATATCATCCACATACGAGCACGCATCAGGGTCGAGTCCCTCTAAAAGAGAGACTATGTAAGCGGCAAAGACACCTGGGCTGTTTTTGTAGCCCATGGCTAATCTTCTGAACTGTTTTTGTTTACCGCCACAGGTAAAAGCTGTCCATTGACTACTAATAGAGGACTGGTTATGGCTAAGAAAAACATTGGATATGTCAAGTGTGGTCGTAAACCGTTTATGAACGAGACTATCCACATGGGCTGAACTGTGAGAATTCTGTACCACGCAGGTCCGACAATGAGAGTTCAAGTGCCGGTAATCCAATACCAAACGGTACGAATCATCAAGTTTAGTCACAGTAAAAATAGGATTATTCATCAGAGACACACAGGTTTCAATCATACCTTAATATTCCAATTGGTCAAGGATCAACCACAGGAGCTTTTGCGTCACGTCGCATGGGATATTGGGGTTGAGGCTGTGGCATAGACCACAATGGTATCTCATGCCTGGGGAATTCTTCTTCCTACCTTCTCGGAGCGGCCAGAACAAAGGGTGGGGGCTAGTCGTCCTCTGCCAACAAAATGTCATAGGTAGAGGTCACATTTTCCTAAAAAATCACTTTTGTAGTTCGCTGTGTGTCACCCTTAATTAAAATGACTATGTCATAAAGTCTGTCAGGGGGGCCACTCTAGTGTTAGCTGTCTCAACAGCAACGAACGTGTTAGTTGCTGTCGCCTTCAGAAATGGACACAATGCTCCCACACTACTGTAATTTCCGCTGCGCTGTCTAGCAGCGTCAGCACCCACGTCAGGCTCCGAAGCTGTGTTCTCATTATCCGTGGCAAACCCTGCTGTTAAAGCGGCAACCTTGTTCTTCTGAAACTGGGGTCGTTGACGTGGAAAGTCGTCTTGCTTGCCTTTACCTTCCGTCTTGCTGGGCTGCTCACAGCTTTGTTGAGCAACCTCTGCTGCTGACTCCCCCATTGGATGGTGAGACCGATGTATCCTGCAAAGAGCGACGAGAACATTGATCAGGAACCTGAAAACAAATCAGGTGACTTAATATTAGCGTGGTCGCGCAAATCATAGGTGCTCTCAGTAGACACAGGTATTGGCGAAGCAGGACGTGACCCTTGTTTCTGTTGCTTTTTTCCCCTGTTTCTTATTCTTATTCCAATTCTGCTTTGGAAAATTGGGGTATTCAACTTCATTACAATTTGCCGCCTATGTTTGCTTCTCTGCTGGTGTCTTAGCAAAAGGCTTAACACCCAGACTATTGCGGCCAAAGGTCTTATAAGCCTCCGCAATGATTTTCGGTAACTGCTGGGATTAATCGGCATCGGGGACATAGCGTAAAGCATTAGACACCTGGAAGTTCACCGCATCTCCCTTAACATTAGCAAGGACGAAATCGGAAACCACCTCAAACACTCCAACGAGTCTCATTCCCAATTCAAGAGCCACCTCTGCAAGGTGTTCATCTTGTACATGATTGATGACGGAGGGTAGGACAGCCATGTACGGAGTGCTGAAGCACTTAGTATAGACTGTCGCAAATATCTTACCCCAGGTCTCACAATCAGGTACCTCTAGTATTAAGTGTTTCTGCAAACTTATCATTAGAATTCTGTGTTTCTCAACAGGAGTCGTATTAGAAAATACTGCTTCCAGCTGGTCAAATTTCTCCGCAAGCCAAAAAGGCATATCATCCTTTTCTTGTGGCAGATTGCCCATAACCGAATTACCCATGATGGGATTAATTTTCATCCTGGCTGGTCCAGCTGGTTGCACCGCAGCACCAGGTGACCCCACCTGGACGTTGTTGGATACGTATTGCACTTGAGCCGGATGCACTCCCATGAGGGAAGCATAGAGTATACCCAACTCATCTATAGTAACTTGTAGGTAACGCGGGTGCGGCGTGTAACTGGCTAAAACCGGCCACGTGGCCCCGGGAATTGACAAAGGGCCTAACCGTACCACCGTTACCGATTGGGTAAGGGCGCCATCAAACCAAACTCAATGCTGCCAGGCAGTAATAGGAATCTCCAGTGTCCTATATGGGGTGTGGTTTAGAGGCATGGCTGTGGGAGTATAAACGTGAAAAGTACCAGTACCCGCATTAGCCGCAGGAACGGTAACCCATGAGTAGAAATTCAAACGGTTACGCCGCTTCAGCACTCACCACAAAAACAACCGCCAAGCCTTTCAAGGTGACGGCAAAAGCCTGAAAATGATTGCGGACAGCCACCGTACTATGCGGTGGGATATCAACGCCAATCATGAGGACACAGAAGGGAAAAAACAATGCAAACGAAGCGTAGCACAAAATGGGTTGTAACTCAAATTAAGAACCTTTTTGAAAATCAAGCTTGAATAAACCTATACATAAACCATATAGGTAGGTTAATCCATCACCACCGTCAACCGGAAACAGTAGTGAGGGTGTCATGGACTGTTACAAGCACTACTCGATTGTCTCAAATATAAGAACACATTGTTAGGTGCGCCATGTTGCGGGATACTGCTCATACACAGAACTGTGCACAGAGACCCAGGACCTCAGTGAATTGTGGTGGACCAAAAAACTCATCTCAGTACCTAGAACCCCTAACCGACTAGCATCAGTGTCTCTTTAACTCTTCGTCCTATAGCAAAGGCACCAATGATCAGACAACCCAGAACATGCGACTTAGGATACAATCAGGAACTGTGGGAATCAAGAACACTGTTTCGTATTATTTTCATACCTGTCCCCAACGTGAGTAAATAGAGACACAGAAAAGTTTGAATGTTTATTTTAATGACATGCTCTAAAATGCATTATTTTTGCTAACATAAGCAGGCATATGATTAGAAATAATACGATCAGCATTGTTACGATTCCATAAAACACAAAGGGAGAAATCATATTATAATGATAATGGAAACAGGTCCTATAAAGCCTTGTGTACTACCCTCCCTAGCTAGGAACTAGGTTTTATATAATAATAGAAGGTCTCTTAGGCTTGAATGGGGAATCCCATACCTCCAAGATCAGTGGAGATGAATTTCATCAGGATCAGCAAAAGTTCTCTCTCTCTGGAAACAGAGTTTTTCCAAGTGTTCTAAGCATGCATGCAGTGCAATATTAAAGGCGCTAGAATTTCAATTAGCTGCAGCTGTGTGCATGTTGTGTCTAGAGCGTGGGCCGATCAGCCTGAATAACAGCTAACATTGTCAAGATAACCTTGGAGGCTTCTGCACTCACTGTACAGACTAAGGAAGCGATGTAAGTCTAGGGATGTTGAAAACAAGTTGTTCTGATGTGATGAAATTTCAAGCAGTCTCACTTACAACAACAGTTACATGCAGTGTCGTGTGTAAAAGCCACAAAAAGGTAAAATGGCGTTTAAACTTCTAATAAGCCTATGCTAACATAAGCAATGTGTGCAAGCAGGGCCCTGCCTTCACTACACTATCATTATTTGGATGAATCACACGCTCCTTTTGTATAGATTGTAATTATTGTTTTTGGCCCAGGGGTGGTGGGTCCACATAAGAGCGTGATCATAACATTTAGAATAAGTATCCCAGAACAGACACCTGTGCGCACTTTGTTTGCCACCCTCACCGCCAGTTTGTGTATAATTGAATGTTTTTGGATCTTGTTGGATTTCGTGGGTTTCAGTGGGGCGGTTCTGTTGGTGATCCAGGCAACAAAGTTCTGCACCTACTGGTTGAGGTCTGTTGAGGCCTTGGGGTGGTGAGGACCTGTGACCACTGAATTTTGGTGACCTTGCTCCAGCAACAGTGGGAGGATATCTGACTCCTGATGATGGTGTGCTGTGCGTCGGTGATGGAGAAGTGTACGATGGTGTGGTCTGTCCAGGTGAGTTCTGTGGTATGGCTGAATTTGATTCTGTTGGTGGAGGTGAAAATGGAGTTGAGTGTGTGTCTGGCTTTGTGCATGGGTTCGGTGACCATTTGGGTGAGGCCGATGTTGGTCAGGTTCCCCAGGAGGGTGAGGAAGTTGGGGTCGTTAAGGTTAAAGTTGAGGTCGCCGAGTAGGACGTAGTGCTCAGAGTTGATTGCTAGGGGTGTGATGAGGTTAGGGATTGTGTTGCAGAATGTTGCTCATCAGTGGCAGCTGGTAGGGAATGGGTGGCGGGGCAAAGGGGCAAAGGTGAGCTTGAACAAAAAAAAATAAACCACTTACTTTTTTCACTGTGTCTCCTCCGTCTCCGCTTCTCTTACCTTCCTGACTCCGTGTCAGAAGAAGCAGGCTCCACTAAGACCATCACAATGCTGCAATGGTCTGAGTGGTTCAGCGCTCAGGCGAGTAATAGGAGCCTGGGCATGTTCCTCACCAGGCTGTGTAATGCAGCTTGGTGAGGCACATGCAAAGTGCACATGACTGTTTGTATGGGCCAAGACGGCCAACCAAACACTCATGCACACTTTGAGTGTGCCCACCACTCCTCCTCCCTGTGCCACCACCCCCGCCCGCCCTAACCCAGCCCCACAGCAACAAAAATAAAATAATAACAACATTGTTATAATTGTATTTTTTCCTTTTCCACTGCCCTGAGAGCAGTGGGGCGATGCTCCTCCACCTTAGCAGAGGAGTCAAGTCAAGTCAAGTCAAAGAATTTATATAGCGCTCTACAAACCCAGAGGGTCTCAAGGCGCTTGAGGAGGGGAGGGGAATTACTTGTCAAATATCCATGTTTTAAGTTGCTTTCTGAATGCTAGGTGATTCTGAGTAAGGCGAAGGTGAGTGGGAAGGGAGTTCCAGGTTTTAGCTGCCAGGTAGGAGAAGGATCTACCTCCCATGGTGGTTTTGTTGATGCGGGGTACAGTGGCAAGGGCTTAGTTGGATGATCGTAGCTGGCGGGAGGGGGAGTAGAAGGACAGTCGTGTGTTGAGGCATTCTGGTCCGGTTTCGTAGAGTGCTTTGTGTGCGTGGGTTAGGAGACGGAAGGTGATCCTCTTATTGACGGGTAGCCAGTGGAGGTTTTTCAGGTGACCAGAGATATGTTCTTTACGCGGGATGTCTAATATGAGCCTGGCTGAGGCGTTTTGGATTCGTTGGAGTTTTTTCTGGAGTTTAGCGGTAGTGCCGGCGTAGAGGGTGTTTCCGTAGTCCAGCCGGCTCGTGACCAGGGCGTGGGTGACCGTTTTCCTAGTTTCGGTGGGGATCCAACGAAATGTTTTTTTGAGCATGCGAAGAATGTTGAAGCAGGATGAAGAGACGGCGTTGACTTGTTTGTACATCGAAAGTGAGGAATCCAGGATGACGCCCAGGTTCCGTGCGTGGTCTGTCGGGATGGGTGCTTTTCCAAGGGCTTCTGGCCACCAAGAATCGTCCCATGCAGAGGGGGAGGTACCTAAGATAAGGACTTCTGTTTTATCAGAGTTCAGTTTCAGACGGCTATGTTTCATCCATTCGGCAACTTCTTACATTCCTTCGTGTAGGTTAGTTTTGGCGGTGTGAGGGTCATTGGTGAGTGATAGGATGAGTTGAGTGTCGTCCGCGTAGGAGATGATGTTGAAGTTGTGTTGGCGTGCGATGGTTGCGAGGGGGCTCATGTATACGTTGAAAAGGGTGGGGCTGAGTGAAGATCCTTGTGGAACGCCGCGTGGATGCATTTTATTGTGGTTTCCTTGTCGATTTGTAGTAGGAAGTTGAGGTGTTCCTTGAGAGGTGTGGGGTGGGCATTGGTGATTGTACATCTGGAGGTTTCCTTGAAGATGATGGCGATGCCTCCACCTTGTTTGTTGCGCGGTCACAGTGTTTCATCTGGTACACTTTGGGAGTGGCAGTGGTGATGTCGGGGTTGAAGTAGGGTCCGAGTTATGTTTCTGTGATGAAGGCAACATGTGTGGAGAAGGTAGTAATGGTGTCCCAGATTTCCATGGTGTGTTTGCAGTGTGAGTGGGCGTTGAGCAGGATATAGTGAAGTGGTTGGAAGATGTTCTTCATCTTGTGGGCAGGAGTAAAGTAGGATCTTTCGTAGGTTGTGTTGCAGGAGAAGTGGCAGTGTCAGCAGGTGAAGGATCCTTTGGTGGATCTTGGGGAGGAGGAGACGCAGCTGTTGTTTCAGCGTCTGGGGTCCAGGTCCAAGAGTTCCTTGGGAGTGTATTGTCAGGTGGCAGGAGGGCCAGGAGTCCTGGCGGTGGGCATTGTCCAACTGGCGCTGTGTTTTCAGCGCACCCTTTGGGCACATCAGCTGCGTGGTCATGCAGCGGCCTCCATTATTATGGTCCTGTTAGATGGTACAAGTGCAGGGACTGCAGGCAGTGCAGGGAGAGGGACAGCAGGCAGCGTAGGGGCAGCAGGCAGTGCAGGAGCAGCAGTCAAGTCAGGGGCAGCAGGTAGCACACGGGCAGTGACAGCAGACTATGAAGAGACACGGATAGCAGGCAGCGCAGGGACAGCAGGCACTGCATGGGTAGGGCAGCATGCAGTGTACCGGCAGGGACAGCAGGCAGTGCAGGGGCAGGGACAGCAGGCAGTACAGGGAAAGCAGGCAGTGCAGAGATACAAAACGCAGGGGCAAGGACAGCAGGCAAAGCAGGGACAGCAGGCAATGCAGGGACAGGAGGCAGTATAGGATATGGGGTAGCAAGCAGTGCAGGGACAACAGGCAGCGCAGGGGCAGCAGGCAATTAAGGGGCAGGGACAGCAGGCAGCGCAGCAACAGGGAGACCACTGTTTTGCTGCTTTATCCACTATAGCACAGCTTTTGATAGAGTGGACAGAGGCAAACTCTGGGGGAAAGTGTCAGGCAGGGGAGTTCCATCAAAGCTACTGAAAGCCATTATATCCCTTTATGAGGGGACCTGGGTACAAGTCAAGATAAACCCCACAGAGTTATCTACAAGAGTGGAAACTAACAACGACTGAAGCAGGGCTGTGTCCTGGCCCCCCTATTATTCAATCTCTATACAGGGAGCTTTGAAAGAGGCAAGTCTAGTTCCACCTAAACTGGGTACGGTAATTCTTCAGTACGCAGACAACACTGTAGTGATGGATCACACAAGGGTGGGCCTCCAAAGAGCATTAAAAGAGCTGGGGAAGTATAATAAGGAAAATCACTTGACTGTCAATCAGAGCAAAACAAAGATAATGATATTCAGCAGATTTCCTCACAAAAAAACATGCACACTGGAACTTGGGAGATCTCCAAATTGACAGCACCACAGCCTACAATTATCTTGGGGTTTGGCTGCATGAGAGGGCAAAATCGGCAACTCATGCAAAACATCTAATTGCCAAAATCAAGAGTGTAATCCTATCTATGAGACGCCTAAGTCAACGCTTGACCAGCCCCACAGCGGAGCCCATGCTGAAGTTCCTCAAGGCAAAACTAATCCCAGCCATCATCTATGGTCATCTGGCATTCCCAGGAGATTTAGATAAACTCATATCAGCAGCGCAGGTCAAAGCCCATAAAATCGTGCTGCAAACACCCAGGTATGCAAGGAATATCAGGCTATGGCTGGACCCGAACTGGCACTCCAGGGGGATCTAATTAAATATTACATCAGAGTCCTGAAAGCACCCCATGACTCTCTTAAACATCACCTGGTAACACTCTTTAGAGAAGAGGACTCCCCCTGGTACATCAAGCTGGGCACAGCAATAGAGACCCTCAACTTTGAACCACAAAGCCTGCACCTAACAGACATCCCACACAAGACCTGGTCAAACATCATGAGACGGCAGGTCCGCTCTATATCGTACAAACTGGATCTAATCACACTTCGCCATAACACTCTCATCAAGGCATTGAATGAATCTTGCATTATGGGGAAAGCTCAACCATACTTAAGTGAAGCACTAGGGGCCCAGGCCCGCAAGAAAATCCTTTTTATGAGATTAGTGGCCCTAAGAACTGCGGACTTCAATCCAGAATGGGCACGTGTAGATGGTACTACCTCTTGCCACCTATGCAATTACCAAAAGGAATCCTGGCTCCACTTACTATGTTGCTGCCCCAAATTAACTAGTGAGCGACAAAGGATGCTCCGCCCCATCTTAAGAGACCTTGGCATCAGAACATGCAGGGAGGCATCAGATTGGTGCTTCTCGGAAACAATAACCCACTTCCTCGCAAGAGCGGCAAAATTTACCCACCATATCAGACTGGCTTTAGACGCAAGCCCTTTACCAAAAGCACGCAAAACACAGAGACTGATAACAGGCAAACAAGGTGCTTCAGTAACAATTTATGGGCAATGAAGAGAAAGCCCGATTGAACAACCACCGAAGTACAATCAAGTTCCCGGAGTTGACGGCAAAAGGGACTTTGCAACAGAGGACCTGACTGTCGGAAACAGGGCTCTAAAGACTCGCAGTTTGGCGGGGAGGGAGACGGCAGGGGTGGGCAAGAAATGGGGGAGATGGGCTTCAATTTTAGCTTTTTTTTTTTTTTTTACTGTAATGATTTTAAATAATTGAACGGTCAACAATAAAAACCATACCTGAAACAGGGAGAAGAGACAGTACAGGAGCAGCAGCCAATGCAGGGGCATGAGGCCATGCAAGGGCATGGACAGCAGGTAGTACAGGGGTAGCCTGCAGCGCAGGGGAAGCACAGCACACAAGCATCAGGCAGCGCAGGGACAACAGGCAGCGCAGGGGCAGGGGCAACAAGTGGCACTGGGATAGCAGGCAGCAAAGGGACAGCAGGAATACAGGGACAGAAACAACAGGCAACTCAGGGACAGCAGGCAGCATGGGAGCAGCAGGTAGTGAGGGGCAAGGGCAGGGGGTTACAGTACATACAATTGGGGGTCAGGTGAAAGAGGGGTAGCCCGGCCCAGTCTCCTCTGGACTCTGATGAGTGCGGATGAACCCGCCCTTGGCCCGGGCTTTGCCCAGGTGCCTCCATTTCACGTCCTGCGATGCGGGAGTCGCAGGCTACCTTTATCCTACACCGGGAGGCACAACAGTGAGACTTCCAGCTGGCCCCACATCCTGGGCTGCTGGTCCATGTAGTCTGATCCGGTCCTACCGGCGAAGTCTGGTGGCGGTAGGGGGTCTTAGGGTGATCTCTGCGCTAGAGCAGGCAGGAAACAGGAGGGGAGACTCCTCGTACTACAAAGGAGGAAGGCAGCTTGGGGAGTTTGATGCCAGATTGTCAAGTAATATTCAGGGTCATCTATATTAGGGACATATGTGTTGACTAAAAGGCCTGGGGAGCCAGAGAGTGCCCTGCACTATTGCATATCAGCCTTGTTCATTCACTACAGAGTGTGTTTCGGTGAAGGGCAGCCCTTCTTTTATCAAGATCATGGCCCCCTGGAGTATGAGGGATAGGATGATGCTAATTTATAAGTCGCACATCGGGACCCAACAGCTGACTCCGTGTCTTGTGTATATGATGTCTGGCTAGGTAAGAAAGGACCTGCCGTATTTTTAAGCCCCCGACATTTCAATTCAAGATGGTTACCTGACACCTGGTTCAAACCATTGGGCAAATGTTTCGGCTAATAGTAAGTTGCAGGGGTAGAGTGTGTATCATGTTCAATCTGAATACAAATACAATCAGCTTCAGAGTTATTGGTTAAAAAATTAACAAACATCCCTTCCTTCACCCACTTCAGCATCCCAACCATGCCGAAGACAGTCCCATAATCAAATAAAAGAGAAATCAGAGAAATCATACACATAAACAGAGTTGTAAAGAACACTTAACATGTTACCACACAAGGGGCCCGATTCACAGAACTAACTTAAGACAAAATCCTAAACTTACTACCATTTTGGTATTCACAGAAAGCACTTTCTCCTTTTGGTATTCACAGAAGGCACTTACTCATTTCAGTATTCACAGAAGTTAGGAGTCCTATTCCTAAACTGAGAAAAATCCTAACTTTAAGACTTTCGGTATTCACAGAAGGCATTTAGGAGTCCTAAAGTTAGGAGCCCTAACTTTCTTACTCTTAAACTGAGAAAAATCCAAATTTTAGGACTTTCGGTATTCACAGACGTCTGCGAGGGACCAACATTGAATGGGACTCTAGTGAGGGTGTCATAATTGGTGCGTCTGGTGCGTGTGGAGTGGCCCTGAAGAGCGACTAACACAATTCCATGAATGGTTAAACGCAAGACATCCAGATATCAAATTTACCATCGATCAGTATTGACATTTCTTGACGTGGAAGTATTTGAAGAGAATCAGAAACTAACTACAACACTACATCGGAAATCCACTGACAGAAATACCATCTTACACTATCGGAGCTCCCATCCCAAAAATCTGAAAAACAATTTACCATACGGACAGCTACTAAGAATAAGGCGCAATTGTGCGCGCAAAGAAGATTTTATGGTTAATGCATCCATCTTTAATGACCAATTAAGAGTTTGAGGTTAGCCCCGAAAATTGTTGAAACACGCTGTCAAAAGAGCTTGGTATACACCACGAGTCACCCTGCTAATCAAAAGAGTGAAACCTCCTATGGAGAAACTGGTGTGTTTATCCACGTCTGGTCCACATACCAATAAATACAAGAAGATCATCCTATCAAATTGGCACCTTTTAACCGGATTGGACCTCCAGATGGAAAAACCTCTATTTGCCATGCGTAAAAATAAAAACATAGGGCAAAAAAATAATCAGAGCCGACTTGGGACGAACACCAACGCCAGTCAGTGATTTGCGCACACAGTGGAAGTTACCCCCCGTTCAAGGTCACAGAAAAAGTGGGAACTGCTCTGTCTGCGGTACGACAATTATGGGCCATCAGTTTATACATGACGGCATTATATGGACACACAAGGAGTTCACTAACTGTAAAAGTAGGAATACCATTTATGCAATCAAATGCCCATGTTATCAAATATACATTGGCAAAACGACCCAACAGGTGAACCAGCGAATCGTACAACATAGATCGCGCATCAAAAATCACGTACTGACCGCCCCAATGGTGCAACATTTTGTTGATCAACAACATTCAGAAAGAGACTTTCAATGGACTGTACCATCCGGTATTAAATTGCCCCCACGCGGAGCCAATTTAGAAAATATGATGGCTAAAAATGAAGCGTATCTAATTCTAAACTTCCATTGTACAACAAGAGGATTGAATGAGCTAAGCGAGTTGAACCAAGCACAAACCTGAACATTGGAACCACAAGTCCCACAATCCAAAGGGACAAGGAGCATGATGATGACACGCATAAATGCAGAGACAGCACAAGCATCGAGTGATACACGTTTGGTAAGAGAAGACTGAATCTATGCCAGAAGAGCACAGCTGCAAAGTAAGTGAAACCCGCCGCAAACACCGTTATGAAATGTGAAGTAGACGGGCGGTGAAACTGCCATACAGAACAAAAATGTCCCAGTGGTTCAAGTACTCCATCGCGACAACGTGCAATGTAATAACATAATGGGCTGAAGCAGATAGATTAATAAGGACGATGAAAGCGCACATTTAAACAAATAGCTTTCCATTTACACTGCGTTTAAAAAAAAAAAAGTTTCCTCTGTTTGGTTGCGACAGGAAATGATGCTGCCCCAAATTTAGATGAGGATACAATTCATCTGGTAGAAGAGGAACCTTTCATACAAGTAAGAGAAATGCCGTGGAAAGTTCTTCCTAAGACTCAAACAGTAAGCAACTTCGTTCTGTATAAACAATGGCAATTTATTTGTTTGCAGGGTGAATTCAAAACGTCCTAAACCGACCGTGTCTGGAAACACGAACACAAGTGGGGAGTCATCGAAATAGATGTACGAAGACTCCAGTAAGTGGTTCCATCTCTAAGTCATAAAAAACAAAGATAGTAGTTAAGATTGTCCCATAACGCCAGACTCAAACTTACATAAAATCAATTTGGTTGTGTTTAGGGACAGAAGATGGACCTTTAAAAGAACCCCATCAAAAGCTATAAGATACTCTTGGTATGTACTTAGTGGGTTGGTTTATTTAAAAGTTTGATAAGGAGAGGCAAAGAAGGGCCCTACTCATTATATATTATTTTGTTAATTACCAGGATTACACCATGGTCTACAGCCCTGATGATAATCCCCCAATGCAGAAGGGGATTGGAAACGCGTCGGCACGTCTTTAATCGTCTGCGAGGGACCAACATTGAATGGGACTCTAGTGAGGGTGTCATAATTGAAACATACCACGAGAGCGAACTTTTATAAAAAATAATTTTCCCCGCAGCCTGCCTGTCATAGTGCCACATAGAATTTGAATTTTGGCAGGCAATTGTTGAAATTTTGAACTGGTGTAATTAATTGATGCAAATACAACAGTGTTTTGTCTTTGTTTTTGATTATAATATGTTTTTGTAAAATGTTTTTCATACAATTTTGATTCGCACAATATACTGAATGAAATGTGTATTCCTCCTATGCATCAAGAGTAATGAACAGTTGTATGAAATGAAGTTGAATCAATACAAACATGAAAGTAAAGTACAATGGTTTTTTCGTTGTATTTCGAATCTGCAGTATTAATTAGCAGTACTGAAATTGGTGGCCTGGTACCCCTTGTTTGAAAAAATGTATTAGACGTCCTGCCAGGCTCCCAGAACGGACGAAACCCCTCTGGTTTAAACCAGTTACTAGATAGGCATTTATGTAGGTTGTTACATAAATACGTTGCTTTTTCCATGCAGGATCCGAGCCATTGTAAATTATCAGACAAAAAAACACTAGAGTTCAGTGGACTACAAGGAACTGGATGAAGGTTCCCCAAAAGGAATAATTTACTAACTCAGTTAGACCTGACCAATCAGGTAATGTCAATCAAGTAATGTCTTAAAATCATGCCAGCTAAATTACATTTGTACTTGTTGGGTATAGTGGTTTTGGGGTTGATTTTTTGATAGTGCTAATAATAGAGAATAATGCTCAGCTATTACTAGGAAAAATCTGTTTGTAACAGCATACACAAATTCTGAGTGAGATTGGTGGTAGTTCAAAATGAGAAAAAATTCTAAAGTGACCATTTAAGTGGGATAACTTCCTGTCAGTAGTTGAGTTGCCCCAACTCTTGTTTTGGAAGTTTTACTAAAGCATCTTTGTTCGAAATGGGGGTCTCTCATTGGCGATGGTGTGTGCCTTTGTCCAAGTATGGACCCTTGCTTCTTGTCAGGGCAAGGGAGTTACACCCTTAGACAACCCCTACTCACCCCCTTGGTAGCTTGGCATGAGCAGACAGGCTTTTCTCAGAGGCAGATTAAAGCATTTGTGCACACATACAGTAATACAGTAAAAACACTACCAATGGACACCACACCAGTTTCGAAAAAATAAGTAATCTTTAAATCAAACAAGACCAAAACAACAAAAAATCAACATACAGTTATCAAGATAGGACTTTTAAAAGGCAAAAACAGTTCTGTCCATTGCAAACTATAGAGATGACACTTTTAACACACAGTACCTTGGATGTGTCGAAATCATAAGTATAAACAGGTGCAGGTAAGGTGATGCGTCGGTTTCTTGCTCCAGGGAAGGTGATGAGTCCGTTCCCTACTGCCACGCAGGGGAGGTGATGCGTTAGTTCCTTAATGAAGAGGAGGTGATACATTGGTTTCTTACTATGCGGGGAGGTGATGCGTCAGTTTCTTACTGCGGCCCGATGTTGTTGTAGACTTGGTGCCCCAGTGTGATTCTTCAGCAGCAATGGCGCTGCGTTGATCTCTACAGCCACGGTTCCACGATGGGTTGGCTCTTGCATTTCCACAGCAGGGCATGCATCATAGTTGGTGCTACTAGCTAGGACTTTGGAGATTGATGCACAAGACTCAGTGTGCAGCAATGTTTCCAGCCGTGGGCAGGCGCTGCGTCGGTTTCATCAGCTGTATGATGGCGATGCGTGGGAATTCTTCCGGCACGGCGGTGTTGCATCAGAAACGGGTGCGGATGTGTCATGCTGCTTCGGTTGTTTCTATTTTCTCAGCTCTCAGCAGCAGGAAGTACATCTAGAGGCCCAACACAGGAACAGGCACCTCTTGGCAGGTCAAAACTCCCAGCAAGGAAGTTCAGGGGAGCTGCACCCTGCCAACAGGGGTACCTTGGGCCTAACTTAGGGGTGACTCACATGTAATAAAAGGAAAGGTTGAGGAAAGTCGACATGGCAGTAGAGCCTGCGCGCAGACACTGCAATGGCAGGTCTGAGACCCCTTTTGAAAGTCTGCTTGGGTGGGTGCCACAATCAGTGCTGCAGGCCGACTAGCTTAACAAAAAGCGGTAACCCTGTGTCCCTCAGAACCTGGGTGTGTGTGATTAAACAAAAAGTGGTTCTGTCGGGTGGCTAAACGAATTACTTTAAGTACAGGCTGTTTTAGCTCATAAATTATTGAGAAGAATGATAATCAATTACATTCAAATACACCTCTCTGAGAACAGATTTAGTTCAAGGTTTTTATGTATGAAAAAATCACCATTGTAATGCACTGGAATTTCTTCGTTCCAATCCAAATTCAATAACAGTTAAAAACATGTGAAGAGTGACTGTTGGTGAACACAGTGAATAGTGAAACAAATTAGGTGACACTTATTTACAAATCTATACAGTATTGTACAAGAGTAAGTGGGGGTTTGGGGGGGGTTTTGGATGAAAAGTCTTTGATTTTGGCGGTCAGAGTTCTGAATGAGTGCTCCAAGGACACAGATGGTTACTGCGCCTGTTCCCGGAGGTTTCTTGACCAATGTTATGCGTCGACGTTTCGACCCTTAAGTGCCCCAGTTGGTGGTCACGGCGGGTCTTTATCAACACAGGGAAGGGGGGGGGGGAACAAGGGGTCTGGAATCACAGGAGGGAATTATCGCACCCTGGAGGAAAGCCTGAGGTCAATCCCTCGAAAAGGAAGAATAGTGCTTTCAGTGGAAGATCCGAGCACCGTCATTCACTGTGTGCAGTAGCTCGAACAGTGCTGCAGAAGACCGCGAACAGGCCGACTAGCAGCATTGGATTTACAGGCCCTGGGCACACACAGTGCACTGTTCTAGGGACTTAGTAGTAAATCAAATAAGCCAATTATGGGAATGTCAATCCATAAATACAGTTTACATAGAGAGCATATGCACTTTTACACTGATCCGCACTGATAAAGTGCACTGAGTCATAAAGTCAACAAAAACAAGTCAGAAACAGGAGGCTAAAAATCAAAAAGTCTGGGGATAAACCCGCTGACAAAGTCAGGTCTAACAATCATTAACACAATATTGTAATGCCACAATGTTACACAGTCCTTCTAAGGACATTCAATGTATGTATGTCTGTATGTATATGATATTAGTATAGGGAGAGCCTAGCCTAAAAGACAGTGGAGCTCTGTGCAGCAGCGTTTTTCAGATGTACATTTTTTTGGGGATTGATTTCATAAAAAGGGTGCTGGGGTGTACACTAGGGGCCCGATGTAGGTAAACGCGATTTTCCGATTTCAAAATACCGAGGCGGGCCGAATCGGTATTCTGAAATCGGAAAACGAGATGTAGGGGAAAAAAACCGAATGAATACCGATTCGGTCGGCATCGGTAATGAGATTCGGTACGTTCCGATTCTGCTCGGTCCGAATCGGAAAGTACCGAATCGGCCAACAACGATTCGGAAATCACCGAATCGGCTACCACCGAATCGGATATTCCCGATTCGGCGAATACCGATTCGGTAAAAGCCGATTCGGTAAAATCCGATTCGGCAATCATAGACCCATGGCGAAAAAGCCCATAGGAATGCATTGAAAGAACCGATTCGGCTTTTACCGAATCGGATAATACCGAATCGGATTTTACCGAATCGGTATTCGCCGAATCGGTAAAAGCCGAATCGGCAATAGGCGATTCAGCCAATGAGGTGGCTCCCCCTCCCCCACCCAAACAGGGAGTGGCAACCCTGGCAGGTGCAGCTAATTAAGAAGTTTCTGGAAATATCTGGAAAGCCTGCCTGAGCCCAACACACACAGTTAGCAGCAGTGGGAGAAGGAGGTTGCAAACTGAACAGGAGAAGATGGCAGATCAGGCAGGAAGCCAGAAGTCCTCCCAAAAGAGGAAGCCCAAGTTCACCACCACCGAACTTCAGGTGCTGGTTGAGGAGGTGGTGAGGGTGCACCGCCAGCTGTTTGGCAAGCTGTCCCTCAACGTGCCAGACAGCACCAAGAGGAGAATGTGGGCCGACATCGCCCAGAAGGTCAATGCTGCTGGTGTCACCCCCAGGTCCATTGAGGAACTGAAGAAAAGGTTTTACGACCTCCGCAGCCTCACGAAGAGGAAGCTGGCTGACATTCAAAGGCAGGCTGGACTCACTGGAGGAGGCAACAACCCGGCGCCACCCCTCACCGAGCTGGAGGAAATTGTCTCCAGCACCATCGAGAGGGAGAGCATCGTAGGAATCGGGACCCTGGACAGCTCTGCGAGAGCCACAGCTACAGGTAAGAAGCATGCGCATCATGACACACCCTACCAGACACCTCCCCATTAGACACAATGCATAGGCAAACACCAGCACTGTACTGTCACCAACATACAAGAGACAAGCATCATGGTACATGTAGTCAGCAGAAGTTAGCCAAATATGTCAGTGCAGAATCACAAGACAGGAAACAGTGTGACACGGTGTAAGGAGATGCAAGGACATGTGGAATGCCATAATTGTACTGACTGTAATACATCGGCACTCAGTTTACAAATGCTTCTTTGTACCTAGGGGCACCATCAGGCGGCACAACTGTGACAGCAGAGGGAGCAGCAACGTCCAACACTGCAGTCGCAGGGCCGAGCACCAGCCAGGCTGGCCAGGAGGAGGAGGAGGATGAGGAAGGAGACACCCCAGGGCTAGGAATGGAGGGAGTCCTAGTCATTGACTTCCAAGCAGTGCACTCCCCAGTACTGGCCAGCACACCCCCCTTGCAATTTTCACCAGACAACTCCCCTACAAGGCAGACCATTCCGCCTACACCAGCTCCTGCCACAATCGTGGCCTTGCCACCTGTCCAACCAGTCCTGGGAGCAGGGGCTCAGGGACCGGCCAGCACCACACCCCCACCAGTGGCACCCCAGCCCACTCAGCAGGCCGGAAGCAGCAGTGCCCGACGCCGTGCCACCACCACCACCACTGCTGCACCAGCACGGGAGGGCAGTGTGTTCCTGGGCCTGGAGGGACAGATGGTTAAAATCCAGCGCCAACAGGCCAGATCCACCATGGCCTGCCAACGCCAGCTCCTGCAGCACAACATGCAGATGGGGGAGTTGGTGAAGGGTTTCCAGGCTGTTGTGGACAGCAACAAGGAGGTGGCAGCAGGGTTAGGCAGGCTGACCACTGCCATCACCCACTCATCTGCCAGACAGGAGGAGCATGAGGTTGCGCGCAGGAGGGATGCCCGGGTGCTCAACCGGGCCATGGCCCGCCTTGCAGCGGCGACCGCACAACTGTGCCATCGCAGCTCCAATCAAGAATCTGAGCTCAGTCAGCATACAGCTGAGCTGACTAGGGGGATGGCCAGGATTACCACGGCCATGGAGGCCATGATAATATCAAACACCGCCTCCAATCCTGCCCTGGACCTGGGTGATGCTGGAGACAGCAGCAGCCGCAGCAGCCCGGCCAGCGCTGCATCAGAGCCACGGAGGAGCACCAGGCGATCCGCTGATGCTGCTGGGCATTCGGAGGGGGCCGAGGGACACCCCAGTGGGTCTGGCAAGCGGGCCAAAAAATAGCCTGGCAAGGGGGGATGAGCAAACCAGAACCCTGGACTTTATTTGAGTTTACAATCTCCATTTTTTGATGCACATCAGTGCTGTAACTGTGGTGCATCACTATTAAAAATTATTTTTTCCAAGCAACATTTAGCTGTCTTTGCATCTGTACTCAGTCAGAAATAGTTCTCAGTGATCTCCTCACGTCTGTATCTGCCATCACTTGGCGTACACACCCCAGCTGGCTGTGTCAGTGGCACAGCTTCGTCGTCGTCATAGTCCTCGTAGTCAGACAACTCCACCTCAGTGCCCTTCTTGACCGCAAGGTTGTGTAACATTGCACATACAGCTATGATCTTGCAGCAGGTGATGGGGGTATACTGCCTTGCACCTCCACTCTTGTGCAGGCATCTGAATCTACTTTTCCAGATGCCAAAGGTCCGTTCAACAACATTCCTGGTGCGTATGTGGGCCCGGTTATACCTCCTTTGGCTGGGTGTGGAGGGGTTGAGGTAGGGGGTGAGTATGAATGAGCGGAGGGCATATGCACTGTCGCCTGGAAGAGAAAGGGGTCACATTAGACACATGCATACATGTATTACACCTACCTACTATGTGTTATGGGGGTCTGATGATGTGGCTCACCTAGGAGGTATCCTTCTCCAAAATCGCCAGCCATCAGCCGTGCATATATGCCGCTCTGTTGGAATATATAGGAGTCATGGGTACTTCCTGGAAATTTTGCTACCAGGTCTGTGATGGTGCACTTGGCATTGCAGATCACCTGCACGTTGATGGTGTGTGTAGATTTCCGATTGCGGTATATGTATTCGGTGTCCGCTGGTGGGCAAATCGGAATATGCGTGCCATCTATGCAACCGATGATTTGGGGAAATTGTGCCATCTGGTAGAAGTCAGCTTTGGTTTGTAGCAGTTTTGCGTGGGTTGCAGGGAATGAGATGTATTGGTCCATCCTGTCTATCATGGCGTCAAGGAATATGTGGAAGAACCTTGACAGGCTGCTCTGGCTCACCCCTCCTGCTGCTGCTACTCCACTTTGATAGCTGCCAGACGCTACCAGGTGTAGGCTGCATAGCACCTGGACGTGCGCAGGGATGGCGTGTGCCCTTGGGGTGTGGTGGTCCAAGTATGGCTTAAGGTCCCTGATGAGCTCAAGTATGGTGTCAGAGTCCAGCCTGTATCTCTGTAGGATCTCAGCCTCAGTGAGCATGAACAGGGTTATCCTCTGTCTGTAGACCTGTTCATTTCTTAGCCATTCCCTCTGTCCTTCCTGCTGTAGCCGTAGCCGCCTCGCAATGACATAGAAAGCTGCCATCCTGCAAGTTGCAATGCATTTTGGGACTGTTTATATGGGTTGGAGTTGGTTACCACCTGATTGCAATCCATGGTAAATACCGAGTGAATTCTACCGATTTTGAGCCGATTTCGGTGTTTCTGTGCCTCCCTACATCTCCCCAACTGTCGGAATCGGGGAATTTCCCGATCGGAGATTCATACGAATCGGCATGTTTTCCGATTCGGCTCATGTCCGATTCGGTATTTTTTCCGATTCGGTACATGGACCGAATCGGTGATTTTCCGAATCGGTGTCACTAACGAATCGGTTCTTGGACCGAATCGGTGATTTTCCGATTCGGTGTCACTAACGATTCGGTACTTGGACCGATTCGGTGATTTTCCGATTCGGTGTCACTAACGAATCGGTTCTTGGACCGAATCGGTGATTTTCCGATTCGGTGTCACTAACGAATCGGTACATGGACCGATTCGGTCTTTGTAACCGATTCGGTGTTTTTCCGATTCGTTACATATCCGATTTTCGGTATGTACGTATCGGATTCTTTCCCATTCGGTACTCATTCCGAATCGGTTTTCTATCCGATTCGTTCTGTTTTTGGTTCCCTACATCTCGATGGCTGTTTACCGATCGGTAAGGGCCAAAAATCGGTATTTTCGGCCGATACCGATCGGTAAAGCCCTACCTACATCGGGCCCTAAACCCAGAATTCTCCTCCGTCACCACCGCATTCATAACCGCACAACTCCCTACACAGCAGGACAGGGATCTTCTGGACCTCCTATTAACTGCAGCAGTTAAATTGGTCCGGTCCAACTTGAAGGATACTGCTAAGACTTCATACAAATGCTGGTTTAACTGGGTGACATACCTCAGAGGCGCAGATAGCACTGCCCTGCAAAACTCACCCTGGAGGCCAGCCACTAGGGGGATGTGGAAGTCGCTAGACATTTTCCTGGACTCCTATGAACCCCCTGAGTCCACCTGGGATCGTCCAGGAGGAGAACGGCCCCCAAACCCAGACTCGGGTCAAAGCAAGTGAACACTTCTTGTACCCTACCTATCCTGTCTCTAATTTTTCCAGCTAGTCCACACAGGAGGGACCAGCTGGACGTGTACGAAGCAGTAACATGTAGTCTCTGCAATATCAGCTACGTTTATCTGGAACCCTTAACGAAACTGCAAATGTACCTGCCTTGTAAAAAATTAATAAAAATACCTTGAAATCAGAAAAAATAAATGGGAAAAAAAATTATGTTGTTGAATAATAAATTTAATGATGGATCTAATATGGTATTATAAAAATAACATGCATGCACTTGAACCGAGTTTAAAATATCATGTAGAAGTATGCTTGTTAACATATATTAGCTATCACAAATTTTGCTAAAATCTCCATTTTCAATATTATGGATAATTTTTGCTCCTCACTCCTCTTTCTACCACTCATAAGCCTCTTCCTCTGTTTGTATTTTTCCTTTCAGATCTCTGCAGAAGGAAGACAGAACTACGTCACTGCTGTAACTTTCCTAATGTGCATGCAGTGGCGGCTACTCCGCTATAACTTTGGTGCCGCGCCACCCCCCTCCTCCCTTAAAAGTTGAAAAATATAACAATAATAAAACAACTTTATTATCGTTTTATTTTTCAACTTCTCCCTGCTATGTCCTAGGGTTGGGGCAATTGTGATGCAGTCAGGAGAGGGAGTGGTGGGCAGCACCGCTATCAGTGCGAATGTGGGTTTGGCTGGCCATCTCAGGCCAGCCAAACCCACATGCGCACTAAGCTGTTTCCGAACCCAGTTGCATTGCTGGTTTGGAGAGAGAGCAGGCAGAGGTTCCCAGTTGCCCTGGGAGTGCAAAGTCCCAGTGACCAGGCCAATCCTTATGCTGCTTTCTAACATGAAAGCAGCATCAGGATTGGCCCCAGGGGAGGTTTGGAGCCTCTGCTACAGCGAGGAGAGGATGCAGAGAAGAGTGTCGGGTGGCAGATAAGTTATTTTTATTTCTAAATATTTAATATCCTTTTTCCTCCCTCCCTCTCCCCTTCGTCCTCCCAGCCCCCGCCCGGCCACTACGTCTGCACAGCTGCCGCTCCTGTGTGCATGTATTGTGAATGAACTCTCCTTGTTTTCCTAATGTAGCAAAATGCTCACGGGTTCTTCTGCTGTATATAGTTCCTTTGCTGATTTAGCACCCTTCTACTGGTCTATAGTCCATTGTTAAGAAATGTTACCTTTTAGCTGAACTTCCCATCACAACGTGATGCTGAAGCTGCTAGAAGCTGCCTTAGAAATGGGATAGTGTTATAAGCATTAATGTGATGTAGTACTGTTCTGATTTGTCGAATCTTAGATACATTTAGTCATGCCACAAATGAGATTGCAGTATTCTCTCATTTTCCGTGCAAAATATATGTGTAAGAACCTCTTGCTTTTGAGGTGAGCTGGAAGACTTTTCTATTCTGCTAGGGATGCTGCCCGTTTTCTTATGAATTTGCTGTTCATTTGGGAATTAGAATATTTCTGACTATGCACTCTGCATTTGATTCTTCATGCCATTTGTCCGTACCACTTATTTTTGAGATTTTGTTATAAAACCTATTAACTTTTCCCTGACCTAGAATGCAGTTATTGAGTTACTTATTTGCTACTGTGCTAAACCTATGTTGAGCTTGTTGATATGGAGTGTGCCTTTTCACTGAAGCCTGTGGTAAAGTTTGATGTTTTTGAATTTTGGGGTGTCTTAAAATTTGGGACTCGGGGTTCCACTTCCACAACTGATAAGGTCAAAGGCTAGCATACAGTCAACGAGTGATAGGAGAGGTAACTGGCTATTGCATTGTTACTGCATTGTGATGCAGTGCTCTTTACAAAGGTATGTCTTCAACTCTTTCCTAAATCGGAGCAGCATTGGGGCAGTCCTTTTGGAAACAAAGATGTTGTTCCAGATCCTGAGTGCATAGATGGAGAAGGCCTGATGACTTGTTATTCTTTTTTACACTCCTTAGTCTCCAGTCTGATAGTGGCCTGGCTTCGGTTATGAGGACAGCCACCAGAGATGGTGAGCTAGTCCTCTACAATAAGTGGAATGCTGGTTACAAAGGCTTTATACATAAGGCAGCTGGTTTTGAAGATGGTGTTGGCTGGCAATGGGAGCTAATGCAGTTCCATCAGGATGGAGGTGATGTGGTAATATTTTTTCCGGTTGTGGATGAGATATGCTGGGGTTTGTAGGATGCCCTTAAGGGATGCTAGGGTGGAGTTCGTAGAGCAAGGTGTTACCACCATCTAGGTATGAGGGTGCAAGGACTTGAACAGAAGTTCTGAAGATGCTTTTCGGAAGAAACAGTTTTACTTACTTTAGAAAAGAGAGCTAGTAGCAAGGTGTCTGTTTTTTGGCAATGTGTTCCATGAGGCTGAGGTTGCTGTCCAAGGTGAATTCAAGTGACTTCACATTTGGTGAAAGTTGGGGTTGGAAGTCATCACGGCTTAATTCACAGGGTCAGGTTTGTACTATTCTTGTTTGTTCTTCTTGATAAATAATAAGAATACTGCCTGAGTTGAGTTGAGCTTCACATAGGCATTCGACATCCAGACCTGGATGAGGTTCAGCCAGTGTTTGAGGCATTGGATGTCCGGAGCAGAGGAGACATTCAAGTTAAGTAGTGTATCATCAGCAAATTGGTTAATCTTGATGGTGTTAACTGTAAGAAGAGTTCCAAAGGACTCCATGTTGAGATTGAAGATGACAGGAGACAATATGGAACCGTAAAGGACTTTTAAGGTGAAAGGGATCTTTGGAACCTGGAGGCGCCCATGTAAACAAAGTCCTGTTGATTGGAAAGGTATGAGGGGAACCAATAAAGGACATTGTCAGTGAGTCCCATTGGGGACCCATTGTGTGGATGACGGTTGGATGCTCCACAGTGTTGAAGGACAGTTGAGAGGAAAGCAGTATCAGAAGGTAGGAGTCATCTTCATCTGTGGTGTATGATCTCAAAGCAGATTGGTAGTCCTGAAGGAGAAAGCTAGCACTGATATGACCTTGGAGTTAAGCGTAAGCTACTTTTTTAATGATTGTGCAAATGAAGGGTAGGTGAGCAATTGACCGGTAGTTGGCGAAGACATCAGGGTCTAATGTTGGTGTTTTTGTGACTGAGATAATCCGTACAGCTTTGAGGGCTTCCGGCAAGAAGCCTTGAGTAAGGGGGGCATTGACAATGGTGCCTAGGGGTAGAGGGCTTCCTGGGAGAGAAATTGATGAGCAGAGTAAGACATCTTCTTTGTAGGAGGTGGCTTTGAGGGAGTTGAATATGTCAGCAAAATTTGTGGGAGACAAGGTTTGAATGACCATTGTGGGATTCTGCAGGATAGCGTCGGTGTAGGAGTAGAAGCAGGCTTGGCATTGCTGTCGGATCTTCTTTTTATCACTTGTATGTGGAGTGTTGCATAGGTGGGTAATGCCGGGGGTTGATGCAGTGCTGGATTTTTCTACCTCTGTTGGGGGCTTCATTTATGGATTTGGTATAGTGCTTTGCATTAGATGAGTGATTCGCTGTCTACATGTTGTGTGGAGGGAGTTCAATATCATGAGGTTATTGGGAGTTCTGTGTTTCTTCCACTGTATTTACTGTCTGCGGATGGAATGTTTATTGTCAGTGAGGCATTTTGAGTACTACAGTGGTAAAGTGTTTGGCTTGATCTTGTGTATTCTCATTGGAGCCGGAATGTTCACATAGAAGCATTGATGTTGTTTGAATGGGTATTGGCTTCAGACGTGGAGTGCCAGGGTGCACGATTAGTTAATCTAATAGATTGTCAATGGAAAAGTCTTTCAAAGATCCGAAGGATTGGTCTTCTCTTTTAGGTTGACCTCGGTTTGTTGGTAGAATGCTGAGCAGGGAAATAGGGAGAGCAAGGTGGTCTGTCCAGTCCAGTAGTATGGTTAGTTTACATTGGACTATTGGTGATATTGAAAAGACGTGGTTGAAGATGTGGGCTTTGGAGTGTGTTGGCTGGGTGACATGCTATATCACATTGAATGTGGCAATAAGGTTATGGAGGATATCTATAATTTTTTTGAGCTTGTGTATTCTGGGAGGTAGCATTAACTAAAGACACGGGGTGGGTTGCATGGATGAGGTGGCAAGGAGGTCAGACAAATCAAAAACAAAATCCTTGTTTAGCCTGGGAGGCCTGTGGATGAGATGGAAGATGGTCTGAGTTGCAGAGAGGAAAGTGGGAACTTGCAAAGTTCTGAGAGTGATCATTTATATATTTATTTCTTTTTACATATTGTTGATTGCTCTCTCTCACAAATTACTTCTGTGGTATACATGTTTACTAATCTAATTGAGTGAAGCTCAGTTCACAGAAATGTCAGTTGAACTGCGTGCTTAAGAAAATGCTTCAACTGCACAATTTTCTCTTTAACATTCCAAGGTCACAAGGTAGCATTTACCTTTTCCTTAGCTTTGTACACTGTTATCAGGATACAAGAACCATTAACACATTTGGGGCTGATGTACGACATGTTTTTGCGGTCGCAAACAGAAATTCAGCTGTTTTTCCACAGCAAAATTGGTCTGCCCAATGTACAAACCCTATTTTGCGAGTCAGTAAACTATTACAGACTCGCAAAATATGGTTGGCGACTCACTATTAGTGAGGGGTGTGCCAAGGGTGTTCCTTCCTAATAGTCAGTCTAACTGCAATGTATGATTGATTTTTAACCTCATTTGTGGTGGCAAAAAACTCGCAGTTTACCAGTTTGCTTCAAGTAGGTGGTAGGCCACTCGCAAACAGGAATGGGCCCCCAGGGTATCCCTTTCCTCTTTGTGAGAGTGTGCGAAAATATTTTTTAAGAGTCAGCTGTGGTCTCAGGGACCATTTCCTACTCTTAAAACATGAAACAGAAAAGTTTCATTTTTCTTTTTTAAATACATTCCATTTTTCTTTAAGGAAAATGAGCTCCATTAAAAAAACAGCTTTATTTAAAAAACAGTCACAGACATGGTGGTCTGCTGACCCCAGCAGGCCACCATCCCTGAGAGTGCTAGACATTCCTAATAGGTTCTTAAATAGCACCTGCCTCATGAATATTAATGTGGCAGGCAATTTGTGACTCAATTTGAGAGTCGCAAAATGTAAGGGACGTACATCTGGCCCTCAATGTTGTTCAGCTGTTCTCATGAGATTAGACACAGCTATTTTTTAGCTCCCTATTCTGTTTAAAGTTTATCCAGAGATAATGAGTTAGGAATGACACCAGTAAGGAAGACAATCACTCAAGAGGGAGGGTTTTCAGTAGGTAGGAAGTAGTGGCGCTCTGCTATATTTGCGTATGTGTGAAAAAGTTCAAATAAATATGGTGCTAACCAGGTAGGGGGGGACCCCTGTAATCCCTAAGTGAGTGTAGGAACACCTCCACAAAATTGTACTCTTTAGTCCTGGGCACACATATAACAGTGTGTTTAGAGAACAATCTTGTTACGTAAGTCCATGAGAAAGTTCAGTATCAGCTCTAAAACAACCAGCTGGTTGTTTTAAAGCTGATCACTGTCTACGTGAAATAAATGAAAAAGGACAAAGAACAACTCTTCTGCGAACTTTTTTGAATACTGAACTTTCTCATGGACTTACGTAACACGATTGTTCTCTAAACACACTGTTATATGTCTGCCCTGGACTAAAGAGTAAAATCACTCAACTGTTGGCAATGATAAGTGACAAACTGCCTGATCTCTCCCTCCTACAGCTGAACTTTCTCAAGATCTTTTCAATTCAGCTTTATCAGTTCAAGTTTCCAGGGAGTCTCTGGGACTGTGGAGATCCTGGGCAGCTGCCCACTTTGCCCTTAAAATGTCTCAGAGAAGCATGTGAACCTTCTTTAATGGCTTGTGTCCTTTCTGGCTGATCAATCTCAGTTTGTCCAAACTGTTCATCCCACATCCCATTCACTCACAGCATAGTGCAGATTCTTGGTGTCACTCTCCACCGGTATATTCATGACATACGGTGTCTTGCCTCTTTATGAGCCTTAGCACACATTATATTATCTCCAATGTTATCTGACACAAATCTTATTTTGTGCTAAAAAATTGTGGGCCATATTACCAAGATGTGCGTTAAAAAACGCACATCGCACATTTCCCTATTGCCGGCTATCGCCGGATTTTATCGCTGTGTTAGCGCGTCATTATCAACGCGCAACACGTAGGCGATATTAAATCTGGCGATAGGGAACATTAGCGTGTGAAAACAAGCGATGTTGTCACGCGCTAATGTGTGCCTTGATAATATGGGGGGTGGATTCAGCTTTATGATACACACCCCCATGTTATCAATGCCTAACACCTGATCAGAGCAGGCGTTGGGAGACCTGCGATAAACGAGTTTATCGCAGGTCTCCTTCTCCCAACGCCTGCCTTGGTAATAGGGTGTTACCACCTCCAACCACATTTTACATGTGGTTGGGCGTGGGAACGCCAACTTTGCATGTCATTGACGGTGTTTCTCACTGACATGCAAATTGGGCTGGAGGCAGGCGTTATCATGCCCTTGTTAATAGGGCGCTAGAAGTATCGCCGCTTTCTCGGCTCAATTCGCCGAAAAAGCGGCGATACTTCACCTTGGTAATATGGCCCTCAGTCTTTAACTAATCTCTCTCGGCTAACTGAGAATGATCTGATGCTGTAACCAGTATTATGGTTTTAGACTTTTATAACACTTAATACTACATTGAGATTGTCATTTAATGCATATTCTAGAAAAAGTGCACCCGTTTAATTTAAACTTTATGAACAGAGATGCACTGGCATAATTGGTCTGGCCTTCACCCGGTACGCCGGGTGGGGGATGGGGGGGGGAGAAGGGGGGTGATGCTTCCAGAGCTGAATAGCCTGCTATGACTCAATCATGCCCCATGGCCATTATCTAGACACAGCCTCTTGCAGTGGTTTGAACATTTTCACCAGGGCAATTTGATTCCTATTCAGGCTATGAACACAAACATATGTTCAGACTGATCTGTTGCCTTTCGTAAAGCAGACCTTTGCGTTTCAATGCCCTTTGAGGCATGGTGGCACTCAAGTTGACAGTTTGGGGGGGGCGGAGCTAAGCTGCGATGGCTCATGACAGCTCACTAGTGCAGCTCATGGGCCCACTGCTTTACACAGCTCATTTCCATCCTGATTCAAGGGACTTCAGTCATGCTACTTTAAAGGTTTTTCTGATGTACAATTTTGGGTGACAATTATTAGTTTTAAAGTTGTAAAAATGCAGATGACTGTAACCAATGAATTAATGATTTTGTGATTAAAACAATATACATAGCTCATCTAGAAATGTGATTAATAACGTAATAGTAGAATTGTGCCACATATACGTGTGAAATGCCACTATTTTAAAAATGGATGCAGCTTTTGATGTTTTGTTGATCCTGTTCGTTCTCCCCTCCCTTTCAGTAACCCGCTGCAAGTCTTCTCTCCTTATAGTTACCGCGAACACAGGGAGTAACAGCAATGTACTGTAGAGTTAGAAAGCATGTGTTGTGAATTAAACCTTCATTAAGTACCCAAAGTATAATTTCAATGGATTTCCATTGCTAGATACAAGGAAGACGTGAAGAAAAACACAATTCCCTGAGCTATTGTTAAGAAAATGTTTGATATTAAGTTGTACATCTCTGGAGTGCAGTTGCTGAAAAAGCAAGCAGAAGATTTCTCTTATCTTAAGAAATGGGTTAGTGTTAAAAGCCTTTCCTTTTTTGTAAATATTTTTGATTTGCCAATGAGATCTAACCATGATCATTCCATGATGAGTTTGCTGTTCATTAATTAATATGCATACATTGCATATACAAACCTCTGGCTTTCAAGGATCAGGGGAGACTTTTCATGTTTCCCCTGAAATTGTCCAATTATTCTGAGTCTTACTTACTTAGGATGCTGTCCGTACTCGTATGAGTTTGAAGCTTAGTCTTTAAAACTAATTAGGGGTTTCTTTATGATTTTGTATTCTGCAGCTGAGCCTTTTTTGGAAGAATATGCAATTTTCTTTGATAATTTCTAAATTAAACCTTTTAAACTTCGGGTATATTTATGAGAACCGAAGCAACGCTGCATCGCAGCAGCATTGCATCAGAAAAACTTGTGCTACTTCACTTCCTTGCAACATGGAGGTGCCGTATTTATGGTACAGCGCACCCAAATACCGAAGATGTGTCAAAAAGTCTGAATCAGCGCTGAGAAGAATGATGCAAAGTGTTGTAACGCAACTGGTCCACACGTGACGCAAAGCTGATTTGCATGTTGTAAAACACCATTATGTGCCGCAAATCAGCTTTGTGTTGTGTGGGGGTGATGCTTTAAAAATGACGCATACAAATCTACAGTACTTCTGAACACCAAAATAACAGGGAAAAATGGAGGTCAACAACACCAACAACACCAACCCCAGCCAAGATGACCAGAAAGCAGCCCAGGGGAAGAAAAAGAGCAATTTCAGTGAGGAGAACCACATTTTATTATGACAGACTGCACACCGTTTCTTAGTCACCTCAAAATTGCCATTAGGAAAGAAGGAAGCCATTCGGCAATACATAGTGGATAAAATCAACAGTGTAGGGGGAAAAAAAGGACAGTGCAGGAGTGCAAGAAGAGGTGGCACGACCAGAAGCACAAGTCCAAATACAGACTTGTCAGGAAGCTTAGGGAAGCCAGGGACACTGGAGGAGGACCTGATTTTCAGGAGTTGGACCCATTGGAGGAGCAGGTGGTGTCGCTCATCCCTACAGAGCTGGTGGCAGGAGTTGCCAGACAGGACAGTGCTGCGGTCAAGGACCAAGAAGAACTACAGGGTAAGTGAAAACAAGTGACAATATGGGTAAAACTGTCATGCAGCGCAGCAAGACACTTTGGCTGCACTGTGCTGTGTGCAAGTGAAAGGAATGTGTCACACTTTAACTCCTCCATCACATAACTTCTATTTTATTGCCCAGTCACCTTTATTTCGGTCCAGCCTTGCCAGGTTTCTCTGATCTACATTTGATGTGTTGTCCCAGTCCATGATGCCCTCTGAATCCTGGGACTTGTAGTGTAATCCATAACATGATTGGCCAGGACTACAACACCTGTATTGGAGCAGCACATCATGCATGGACCTTGAAAAGTTTGCAGATATGTCAGTGCCAATACTGGCCCCCTTGCACCTGAAGCAAGTATGCTTGTTTTGGGGCTAGGCATGCAAAAGGGTAATGTAATGCAAAGTAAAGTGATCTGGTTTGCCAGAGGATTAATTTCTCACCGAGAAGTTATCCAGGTGCTGAGCATGTGCAGGCTCTGCAAGTAGGATCATGTGGCGTGCCAGGCTAGCGTGTGAATGCATTCACAATTAGTAAAATGTCAACAACAAGGACCCCCTTGTACAATGGTGCAAGGGCGTGTGTGGGAGTGCAAGGCCCCTGTGTGTGTTCCAGTGCAGCCAGGGAGCAGTAATCTGTAGAGACAAAATGATCCTGACTATACCCTCCCTATCACTTACACACATGATGCAACTGTAGGAGACTACCTGTGTTGTGTTGTGTAGAAAATCACCAACTGAGCCCCGTCTACAGTGTCTAAAGCAAATAAAATGTCCAGTAGAATACTCAAATGTGAGGTAGACTAACAGTTGTCCATAGGCCTCTGACAAAGCTGCATATACCTTAATAGACCCCAGGTAAATTGCTACATCATATTAAAACTAACTACATCTACCTAGGCTACATTAACCAAACACTAGCCTAAGCTATCTTAACTCATCACAAAATATCTTAAGTAGTATACACACATGACAAGTTAAATATAAACCTCTGACTCCCTTACGACACATAGCTATGTACAATACAAAATTGTTTTTTTTTTTTACATTTTTGTAATTTATTTGTTAAACACTAAACATCAGCCCCAACCCACTTAAAAATACTACCTTAAATAACACACTCAAACATGATTAATTAAAAAAAACTATTTACATTACACTTATCTACTCTGAACCTACACATATACTTAACCCTAACACTATGCCTTATAACAAAATTGATCATCATATTAATAACAGGGTAAGGGACTGTCTAGAGGGAGAGTGTTACATTTTCACAGAAATTCTCTCCATGGCCTACTGCAATGTTAACATTCTTTCCAGGAAAGTGTCCTTCTCCTGTTCAATACCACAAATCCTCCTGTACTTTTTGTGTTACTCTCTGAGATTCTGGTATTTGAACAAAGATCCTCTGGCACCACTGGGCCTCCTAGTCCGTGTGGTTGGCTGCTGTGAGGCAGTTGATGGTGCTGCTGTGTCCTATGTCTGGACCAGCTGCTGCTGGACATCCTGCAGACGTTTTGGCCCACCGGATTGTGTGTTGTCGGTCTGCCTTCCAGTCTTCCAGGTCCCTGATGCCCTGGCCCTTTCATATACTACTCTCATCTTCTGGTATTCCTTTGCGAAGTGGTGGTAGTGTGCCTTCCGCCATTCGAAGGCTTTCGCTTTGTCAGCTGTCATCTAGGGAGTTGAAGGAAAACGTAATAGCTTAAGTTATAAATCAACTTGATGTTTGAGAAAATAGGCTGACATTGTCATACAATCATATGTGGCCGTCCAGACCAACACAAAAAATTGAAATAGAGACATGGACAATATACCTTCAGTACAAAGACATCTCCTAATTGAGCAAGGGAAAATTAGTCAAGTGAGGTCAGTGTAGTTGACGATGGACACTTTTAGTGCTGGCATTGCAATATGCAAGAGGCGTGAAACTTGCTCATAAACATACGTGAAAGGTGCATATGTAAGCAGATCTAGGTAGAGTGCTTCTGCATTGCATGACTCGTCTGCCGTTAAACAAGGCAGCACACATTGCTTTCTTTTCTTACTCAGTGTCAGGTAGCAAATAGATAGATGGAGGGTGGTTGGCCACCTCCTGCAAGACATTGCTGTAGCACACTTTACTAATTCGCCCTCAGGCAAATACACTGAAATCTGACATATAGCTTCTGGTATACAGTTGTAGCAATACCATGAGGACCTTTACATAATCAAATTTCTAATATTACACTGGAGTACACCAACAAAAGCAAACTCAACATACATACACAAATGGAAATAGTCAAGAGTTTGATAACTTGCAAGAGTATCAAAATGTACATACACTAAATACTGCTTTAAAATATATTTAAGTATATATGGCAATTGTAACATTCTATCTCAGGAAACAAAACAGACGATTCCTATAAACAGGTGATAATACAAGCCCTGAATCCTGGCAATTAAATAGCAGAATGGAAATTACTAAGCAGTTAAACACAAACAAATAGCCAATAGGAGGGATTCTGTTTTTCTTGTATAACATTCAATGAATGACACAGCCAACACGTGTTTTGTCTAAAAAAGACTTCCTCAGAAATTATATATACATTTTCAAATACAGAATCTGAATGCTCACATACATTCGGCAATCTGGTGACCAAAAATCTCCTTACAAAAATTTAGGGCAATTTTATTTTGCCAAAGTGTGAAGGAAAAACAAAATAGGTGTGCAAAACCAATACAGCCATGGAAGAAAAGCAATCAAGTAAAAAAAGGAAGAAAAGGGACATAACCGATTTGGTAAGTTTGTCAAAACAAACATTTGCAATGCAATAGGTCTCGCATTCACGTGAGTTTGAGGTATTGGCATTGTAAATGGCAATGCCTTTTGTTTATGTTTTGGGTTTTAAAACATAAATAAAAGGTATTGTCATTTACAATACTAATAGTTTAAACTCTCGTAAATGCGAGACCTATTGCATTGCAATAAAGTGCCTTCTCGACCGCATGTTAGATTGTAAATATCAGAGGATGAGACCGGGCCTGCTAATACCAGTGAGCGAAGGCACTGAGGTGGTGGTATTGGTATTGGGATTGGTGGTATTGGTGGTGGTGGTATTGGTAGTGCTGGTATTGGTGGTATTGGTGGTGGTGGTGGAATTGGTGGTATTGGTGGTGTTGTTATTGCTGGTTGTAGTTTTGGTATTTGTGGTGGTGGTATTGGTGGTTGGGTGGTACTGGTATTGGTGACGGTATTGGTATTGGCGGTGGTGGTATTGGTGTAGGTATTGGTGTTGGTGGTGGTACTGGTATTGGTGGTGGTATTAGTGGTGGAATTGGCTGTGGTGGTATTAGTGGTGGTGGTGGTATTGGCGTGGTATTGGTATTGGTGGTGGTGGTAGTATTGGCATTGGTATTGGCTGTGGTATTGGTGGTGGTGGTTTTGGATTAGTGGTGGCGGTATTGGTGGTGGGGGTATTGGTGGTGGTGGTATTGGTAGTGTTGGTGATAGTATTGGTGGTAGTGTTGGTGGTGGTATTGGTGGTGATATTTGTGGCAGTGGTATTGGTGGTGGTAGAGGTGGTGGTATTGATGGTTGTGGTGGTGATATTGGTGGTGGTATTGGTGGTGTATTGGTAGTGGTGGTACTGGTGGAGGTGGTGGTATTGGTGTTGTGGTATTGGTGTTGGTGGTGGTAGTGGTATTGGTGCTGGTGGTGATGGTATTGGTGGTGGTGGTATTAGATTGGTTGTGGTGGTGGTATTAGTGGTGGTATCGGTGGTGGTATTGGTGGTGTTGGTATTTATGGTGGTGGTATTGGTGGTGTTGGTATTGGTGGTGGTCGTATTGGTGATAGTGTTGGTGGTGGTATTGGTGGTGGTATTGATGGCAGTGGTATTGTTGGTGGTAGAGGTGGTGATATTGATGATGGTGGTGGTATTGGCGGTGGTGGTGGTATTGGTGGTGGTATTAGATTGGTGGTGGTAGTATTGGTGGTAGTGGTATTAGTGGTGGTGGTATTGGTGGTGGTGTTGGTGGTGGTATTGGTGGTGGTAGATGTGATGGTATTGATGGTGGTGGTGGAATTAGTGATGATGGTGGTATTGGTATAGGTGGTATTGGTGGTGGTGGTGTTGTTGGTGGTAGTGGCATTGGTGGTGGTGGCATTGGTGGGGTTGGTGATAGTATTGGTGGTGGTATTGGTGGTGGTGATGTGGTGGTGATAGTGATTATATTGTGGTGGTGGTGGTATTTGACGTGGTGGTGGTATTGGTGGTATAGATGGTGGTATTGGGGTGGTGGTATTGGGGTGGTGGTATTGGTGGTGGTGGTATTGGTGGTGGTGGTAATATGGATGGTGGTGTATTGGTGGTGGTGGTATTGGTGGTGGTGGTATTGGTAGTGGTGGAGGTGTTGGTATTGGTGGTGATGGTGGTATTGGTGGTAGTATGGGTGGTAGTGGTATTGGTGGTGGTGGTGGTGGTGGTGGTATTGGTGGTGGGGGCTGTAGTAGTATTAGTGGTGGTATTGGTGGTGGTGGTATTGGTGGTGGTGGTATTGTTGGTGGTGGTGGAATTGGTGGTGGTGGTGTTGTTAATAAAACAGGCTTTTGAAAACAGCCCATCAGGTGGCTTTAGTACAGATGACTTGTAACTAACCATGGGCGAAATTTGCGGATATGCGGTCCGCAAATTCGCGCGAAATCGCATTGTCACATTATGCAAATCCGCGAGTTCGCGGATTTTTGCACCAACTAGCGGATTTGCATAATGTGACCATGACCACGTGTGCTTGTAACTTTGCCACCGCGCCAAAAGGCGCCGAGGTCCCTCGAGTGAGCTGTTCATCATAGTGAGGAAAGGGCGGGAAGAAGTTGCATACCCTAGTGTGTATGGGGCGGGGCCAAATGGGTGGGGCTTCCATGCGACTTATCATGCCTCTTGTAAGGGTCAGAGACCGATCAGAGCACTAGATGAGGAGAAAGCAGCCTCCTGTTCACAGGAAGTACAAGGGGATTGCACTAGAGACACTCATGGATGCAAAGACCTTCATCAGGAATTACATCTCATTGTAGACAGTAGATATGGAGAGTAAGCACACCTGCCTAGCCTCGAACGTGCTCACTAGTTGTTTGGGCTGATTATAGTGCGTTACTGAATTTGAGCTTCAACTCGGGTACCTGCTTTATTTATATCTGTAAGTGCTTCCTGTTGAGGTTTAATTTTTGTGAAAGGAGCATCGTGCCAGAATGAATCCTGCCTGCATATTTATCCACGATGATGCCACGTGTTGTGCCATACCTCTACTCAACTGGAGTACTTTCTGCAGGGTAATCAGTAAGTGCTACCTCGTTGGGTAAATGTATAGTGGTTTTGCTACACTACAGCTGCTTAAAGGCCCAGAAGAGTTGTCTTCAGTGACCATGTGTGTCTGTAACTTTGCCACCGCGCCGACAGGCGCCAAGGTGACTCGAGTGAGCTGTCCATGATAGTGAGGAAAGGGCGGGAAGACGTTGCATACCCTAGTGTGTGTGGAGTGGGGCCAAACGGCCGGGGCTTCTATGCGAGTTCACATGCCTCTTGTTTCATAAAGGGGCAGAGACCGATCAGAGCACCAGATGAGGAGAAAGCAGCCTCCTGTTCACAGCAAGAACACAGGGATTGCGCTAGAGAAACTCGTTGATGCAAAGACCACCATCAATGATTACATCTAATTGTAGACGGTAGATATGGGGAGGAAGCACTCCTGCCTAGCCAAGACCTTGCTCACTGGTTTTTTGGGCTGATTATAATGCGTGACTGAATTTGAGATTCAACTCGGGCACCTGCTTTATTTATATCTGGAAGTGCTTCTTGTTGAGGTTTAATCATGCCAGAATGAATCCTGCCTGCATATTTATCCACGAAGATGCCACCGTGTTGATACCTCTACTGGAAAAAAACAAAGAAAATCTGCCCGGGAGCAGATTTGCGGATTTTTCGGCAATTTCGCAAGATTTGCGAATCACGAAATTGCTGAAAATCCGCAAAATCCACGAGCGGAACGGATTTTGCTCCCACCCTTACTTGTAACACAGATGTGCAGTTGTCAGCTTCAGCCCATTAGCACAGGATTATGTCCTACGTGGAATTCACATGACAATTCACTAATCATTTCTAAATCTATTTTACCTGGGGGGATGAAATATACATGAGATAATGCTGGGTTAAAGTGATTGAAAGAAGGCTCCGTGTTACGGGGGCGGAAGTGCTGCTTAAACAAACACAAGCAGTTTCACCTGAAGCAGTGCATGTCCTGCCTGCAGTAAGAGAAACTCAAGAAAGTGAATAGTGCTAACAGACTAGATAACAGGTCCCGTGTAACAACTGTAGTAAAAGGGCCAGTCGCCATGGGAGGCTACAAATGAAGACAAGGCCGTACTAAGGAGGGACTAACAACCCAATTAACAAACCCAAACGCAGCATTTACTAAAGACAATGACCCATGCCAATTAAAAATATGGGAGGAGAGTGGGCGCAGTTTATCTCCCGTACTCTACTACAGCAGTCTCGCTGGCTCGAGCTAAAAAGAGCAGAGCGAAGTATTGGCGTAGCAGAAACCAAGTACCAATAATAAATAGAACAAAAGGTGTGTTGGGTAGACCAAGAACAACCCCTTATGTAGTAATATAAGTGTTATCTGTGTGCTGTCTGACCCTATCAAGTTGGTGCAGACAGATAATATAAGGCAAACACAAACATTAATCAGTATATCACCTTCTGGTCATGATAACATAAGATGGGGAAAACTATTCAGGATGCAATAAAAGTGTAAATATCTAAAAGAACCATAGTAGGTGCTCTATTTTAGTACATAAACACATTTAGTCAATGATGTAAAACTAAAAAAGAGGAAATAGCCATGACAACTTGCTAGTGTAAGTATGAATGTAGTTGCATAGTATTCAAATAACATTGGCCATAGAAAAAGGTTTTGTGATGAGCCCTATATATTTAGGGGCTACTGCACCCTCTGTCAGGAGCAGTTTACAGAGGTCTGTACAGAAACATAACAAAAAAGTAAGTAAAATAATACATAGAGAATAATGCAGGTTCATACAAAACAAAGTCTGAATACTCTTTATTCTATTGTGTGAGTCATAGTGATGACAGTCACAAATGTCTAAACTCAGAACATAAGGGAAAGGAAATAGTAAACAAAATAAATATATACAATAATGCGCCAAAGCCTGCTTAACCCCATTGTTTACAAAGGAGAAACTTTATTAGAGAAGGAAGATGAAGTCATCAACTGCATTGCTATATCAGGATGTATTGATATTGCAACCAAGGCACAGTATTAAGTATCTGACTAAGCGAATAAGGATTGCCAAGCACCATATTGAACCTTTTAAGCCCAGAACAGATAAAGATTATGAGCTGATGAAACGTACATTAAATGAAGTAAAGCCACAGGGACTCCGTAAGGGATAAAACAGACACTAAAGTCAGCAATTTAAAAGTCGAAACAGAGTTATAGCAAGTAGTAGCAGATGTGTGACTGGGAAAATGCTCATTAAATATGACAAGTCGACGGTAACCTGAACTACTCCACAACCGAGTAGCTCAATTTCAATATGCAAAGGCAATCAAAATTAATAGTATTCTAGTAAGCACACAAAAAAGCCTAAATTTGGTGTAATCGACACCTTGAACATTAACAGCTAACACGTACCGCTGATTCCATGATCTGCAGTTGCCAGATTTTGAGACCCTTCCCAAGACCAAAGCGGCTCAAGTGTACGCCTAAATTTAGCCCAATGCAGATCAGTGCCAGCCCAAAAATCAGCCCAAAGTTGTAACTCTCAAATTATGCAAAAACAGTCTTCAAAAACCATTTTAAGGCTGATTCAAAATTCTATTCAATATACAGATAGTGGGAGAATGGTAACTGGGCACCTGTGTTAATAACTACTCATTTTCAAGACCAGTCCTCATTTCGACTTTTCAACTTGTAGTTCTGTCACCACAGATCCAAACCTGCCATTCTTGAACTAACTCTACAATAGCAGATTACAACCCACCTTAGGTCCATGAATGGGAATGTCAATGCTATTTCAGCAATGTGGTTCCAAAAAAGAATACAAAAAAATGATGCAGGGTTAACACCACACAATAATACACATATTAAGAAAGGTCTTGTTGTATAAAAGTAATCGCAACACAACTTGCTTGGCAGAGCCTACATTGTATGCACTTGCATGAAGATATTCAACAAACAAAAATCCTTTACATTGACAATATGAGACAACAGCAATAATAAACATTGCAGCAGACAAACCTGAAAAGAAGTTTTTATGCATAACAAGTGCGTAAATGTGAAGCAACAGTGTGAAAAACTGAGGGTTAGTCACATGAATGGCAGTAGTGATTCCAAAGACTGCACTGGTCATTATTCCAAATTCTCTTACCTTTATGCACACTCCCACAATTTTGACTGCCAACAAAACCCAATTAACTTGTAGAAAACTAACTATAAGATAGGGCAGCAGCTTATCACACAATTTATGGAAACATCTATGGGGTTAAAGCTGTAATCCCTTATGATCAGACGGTCATAATCAAAGCTTATTTGTGTTGCAAAGGATTGATACTCCAAGTGCTGGATTTTTCAAATATTCTTTATTTTCAAACCAATTTTCCAATGTTTTAGACAGTCCCAGCCAACATGTTTCATTCCAATGAAGGGACTTCATCAGGGCCTAAAAATACATATGTACAATAATCAACATTTCAACAATTAAAAATCTTTTTCCTCACTTTAAAAAAAATATTTTTTGTTTTAATATAAAAATCATAGGTATGTCCCTATAGTACACACATTTTCTTGAACCAATTTCACCCAATACCTCACTTCTATTGCAAACTCATTTGACTCCTACATTTATGTAAATGTTTTTCATAATTGCACATTAGTGAAAGTTATGCGCAGGTTTTAAAGTCAAACTTTCCTAATGATTCTTGCCCCCCTCTGCATATTGCTTGCAGTCCCCGTGCATCCAAACCCACCTTTTACCTTAAATATCAGTAACTGTTTTACAGATAGATCATATGATTTGTAATTAGCCTCTCAGGTCTTTTCCAGTCACTGGCACTGTCCCTCATGTACCGCTGACTCACGCAGCAGGTTGGTGGGCTAAACAACAAAGAAATCTCCTAAGGTCGGTTTTACGATTGTAAGTTCCCTTTGTGTAACAGAACTTTGCTAATGAGGACAGGAAAGGCCTGTACGCTTCATAGCTTCTGTCTTTCTGGGAGGATGCAAGGCCCAAAGCTGTGTGGAAAAGAATATGCACCTCCGCCAATCATGATAAGCAGTCACCTCTGAGGCGGTACAGCAGGCTTCAAAGTGTGAGCAATAGACTCCACCCTCACCGTGAGCACGTCTCTAGCAGTATGTAAAAAATTAACATATATCCATAAAAACAAGGAATCAACTTGCTGTTTTGGGACTGCAGAAATTTTAACTAGCCGTATTTGGCTAGTCATAAATCCAGAGGTCGCGAGCAGCATGGCAGGGGTCATAAACTGATGATAAAGGCCCTAAATGATGTCCATGGCTGCGGGAAGGCCTTTCAGCCCTTGCCTTGACACTCCTCCTCCCTCAAAGTCCGCAGAACTCCGGTCGCACATGTCAATTGATAAAAAAACAAGCATTTGCAATGCAATCAGTCTCGCCTTTGGGACCTTACATATATTTAGCAATGCAGCACATTAGCCTGAGTGCTGAAGCATCTACTGTTCTTTAACATGTTGGAAAGTAAGCACCAAACTGTGTGGCACGCCAGGTTTGGGAACACATGGAGAGAAATATTGCCTTTCAGCGGGAAATGGTATAGTCCAAAGCTCTCTTTTTAATATAAAATTAGGGCGTTCGGTGGTCATATCACTGAAAATACAAGATTTGAAAAAAATATTATTGTCTACAGGTGCTTGTGGAAGACAATTTTTAAGGACTGGAATCTAGAGAATGCTAAAGTGATTCTGGTATTTTACTGACTTCTACTGGTCGTTTTCTCTCAAGAATGTTTAATAGAGGCAGTTGCCAGAAAAATTTAAAAAAGAAAGTCCCTCAGCAGAAAGCAATTCTGGTATTTTACTGACCTCTACGGGTCCTTTTTTATTAAGACAGTTAAATAGAGGCAGTTGAACAGAAAAAAAGTCCCTAAGCGGAAGCAGACACCAGAGCCCACAAAGTAATTACACAAATAAGTATATACTAATATATAAGTATATACCAAAGAATATACAAGAGGTCTTGAATGCTCGACCTAAAAAATGATGATAGGCCTGCCCCTCATAACATCGTTGCTCCATTCTCTCTGGGAGCTGGCCAACAGCATGAAGTAGGGCCGTCGTAGGCAGTGCGTTCCCACTATCAATGAATGATGGCCATGATTTGAAACGGTGGGCTACGCAGAGCGTAAGGCACCTGCATGATATTGCAGAGCATCTGCCAGCGCCGCCGATTCTACATATATTGTGCACACATGGGCAAATGTTGACCAACTCTACTCAACCCACCCTGGGTGTTTTATCCTCACACAAATGGGAAACATATCGGCCATTTGTGCAGGAAACAGCTCAATCTAGCAACACTTGGTGAAATGAAGAGCGTCTACAACACATTTTAAAATAAAATTGGAATAGACATAGGACAAACCTGTTGAGGAACTATGTCAATATGTGGACACGGTCACAATAAAAGGAAAATCCATATGACAATAAGAACAGAAGTGTGAATATTCATTCAAAAATAACTAGGCAAAGCACTCAAAGAAAAATATTAATTACAAATAACAACACATTAGTAAAGATAATTTGTTAAATGAGAACTGACATGATAATGCAAAGATATGAAAGAATATACACTCATGATTGAGAAGCACAAAAATCTGTGTGCATCAATAAAAGTAAAATATTACTAGAAGTATGTGCGCAAGACCTAACTTCACAAAAGTACAAGTTTCCAAAATGCAACCAAAATTGGCATGGTCAGACAAGTATGTTTGCATGATGAGTGTGCACATCTGTCAGTATGCACTAAGATAAGAAAGATGGGGCAAATAACTTGTGCGCAGGACCTCATTTCGCAAATGTAAAGGCTACTCTATTAGGACCTAACAGAAAAAAACAAAAGCTAAATACTGTCACACTAATAGTGAGCAAAGACCCATCAGCCTGGGACAGATGTTCCCTATAATGGCAAATGTCTGATATTCAATGGTTCAGTGCCTTAGCAAAGAGTGGAGTGGGGTACAGTGGAGTGCATAGAGTGGATTGCTTACAGTGAAATAGCATACAGTGGTGGGGTGACAGTGGAGGGGCACAGAGTGGAGTGTCATAGAGTGAAGTGGCGTAGATTGGAATAGTGTGCAGTGGAGTGGAGCAGAGTGGAGTGAGAAAGAGTTGTGTGGCATACAGTGGATAAGCACAGAGTGGAGTGGTCTACAGTGGAGTGGCCTACAGTGGAGTGGCGTAGACCGGACAAGTGTACAGTAGTATAGCGCAGAGTGGAGTAGCGTTAGAGTGGAGTGGCATAGTCAGCAGTGGCATAAAGTGGAGTGGCATAGAGTGGAATGGCATACAGTGGAGTGGCGTGTTGTCTAGTGGAGTGGAATAGAGTGGAGTGGCTTAGGGGTAGATGTATCACAGTTTTTTGTGGTCGCAATTAGGAATTTGCTCCGTTTGAGACAGCAAAATGTCAGCCCCATGTACAAACTATATTTTGCGAGTCGCTAACCTATTAAAGGCTTGCAAAATATAGTTTGCAACTCGCTATTAGGAAGGGACGTGCCCAGGGCATCCCTTCCTAATAGGGAGTCCATCATCCATGTAAGATTGTTTTGCGACCACATACCCTTTGTAAATGGGTGCATAAATATTTTTAAGAGCAGGCAGTGGTCCCAGGGTCAAGTGCCTGCCCTTAAAACATGAAACTGAAATGTTTAATTTTTCTTTTTTTAAAAGCATCCCGTTTTCATTTAAGGTAAACAGGGATGCATTTAAAACATTTTTTTAATGCTTTATTCAAAAAGCAGTACAAAAGGGGGTGGTGATGGACTGAGCATCTGAATCTATCAAACACTCACACCCAGTCAAAAGATCTGGGTTTAATCCATCACCGTTCTTTAGCCCACTCTGCCACCCCAGTTTAGACATGGCTACAAGCAAATCAGTCTGATCCTGTGCCTCATGGGAATAGTCCAGCCCGAATTGCCAAGCCATGTCTTCCCTGGACCGGAAACAAGCTTCCGAGGACCGGTTTGTGGCATTCCAGCCGTCTTCAGCCCGGCTTGCTTGAATCCAGTGGCAAAGTGAGCAAGGGACTCACGTCTGAGCATACCCTGCCACACTTATGGCGGCCAAAAGCGGTACAAAAGGGGGTGGTGATGGACTGAGCATCTGAATCAATCAAACACTCACACCCAGTCAAAAGATCTGGGTTTAATCCATCACGTTCTTTAGCCCACTCTGCCACCCCAGTTCAGACATGGCTATATGCAAATCAGTCTGACCCTGTGCCTCATGAGAACAGTCCAGCCCGAACTGCCAAGCCATGTCTTCCCTGGACCGGAAACATGCTTCTGAGGACCGGTTTCTGGCATTCCAGCCGTCTTCAGCCCGGCTTGCTTGAATCCAGTGGCAAAGTGAGCAAGGGACTCACGTCTGAGCATACCCTGCCACACTTATGGCGGCCAAAAGCGGTACAAAAGGAGGTGGTTATGGACTGAGCATCTGAATCAATCAAACACTCACACCCAGTCAAAAGATCTGGGTTTAATCCATCACCGTTCTTTAGCCCACTCTGCCACCCCAGTTCAGACATGGCTACATGCAAATCAGTCTGACCCTGTGCCTCATGGGCACAGTCCAGCCCGAACTGCCAAGCCATGTCTTCCCTGAACCGGAAAAAAGCTTCCGAGGACCGGTTTCTGGCATTCCAGCCGTCTTCAGCCCGGTTTGCTTGAATCCAGTGGCAAAGTGAGTAAGGGACTCATGTCTGAGCATACCCTGCCACACTTATGGCGGTCAAAAGCTGTACAAAAGGGGGTGGTGATGGACTGAGCATCTGAATCAATCAAACACTCACACCCAGTCAAAAGATCTGGGTTTAATCCATCACCGTTCTTTAGCCCACTCTGCCACCCCAGTTCAGACATGGCTATATGCAAATCAGTCTGACCCTGTGCCTCATGGGAACAGTCCAGCCCGATCTGCCAAGCCATGTCTTCCCTGGACCGGAAACAAGCTTCCGAGGACTGGTTTCTGGTATTCCAGCCGTCTTCAGCCCGGCTTGCTTGAATCCAGTGGCAAAGTGAGCAAGGGACTCACGTCTGAGCATACCCTGCCACACTTATGGTGGCCAAAAGCGGTAAAAAAGGGTGTGGTGATGAACTGAGCATCTGAATCAATCAAACACTCACACCCAGCCAAAAGATCTGTGTTCAATCCATCACCGTTCTTTAGCCCACTCTGCCACCCCAGTTCAGACATGGCTATATGCAAATCAGTCTGACCCTGTGCCTCATGGGAACAGTACAGCCTGAACTGCCAAGCCATGTCTTCCCTGGACCGGAAACAAGCTTCCGAGGACATGTTTCTGGCATTCCAGCCGTCTTCAGCCCGGCTTGCTTGCATCCAGTGGCAAAGTGAGCAAGGGACTCACGTCTGAGCATATCCTGCCACACTTATGGTGGTCAAAAGCGGTACAAAAGGGGGTGGTGATGGACTGAGCATCTGAATCAATCAAACACTCACACCCAGTCAAAAGATCTGGGTTTAATCCATCACCGTTCTTTAGCCCACTCTGCCACCCCAGTTCAGACATGGCTATATGCAAATCAGTCTGACCCTGTGCCTCATGGGAACAGTCCAGCCCGAACTGCCAAGCCATCTCTTCCCTGGACTGGAAACAAGCTTCTGAGGACCGGTTGGCATTCCAGCCATCTTCAGCCCGGCTTGCTTGAATTCAGTGGCAAAGTGAGCAAGGGACTCACGTCTGAGCATACCCTGCCACTCTTATGGCAGCCAAAAGCGGTACAAAAGGGGGTGGTGATGGACTGAGCATCTGAATCAATCGAACACTCACACCCAGTCAAAAGATCTGGGTTTAATCCATCACCGTTCTTTAGCCCACTCTGCCACCCCTGTTCAGACATGGCTATATGCAAATCAGTCTTACCCTGTGCCTCATGGGAACAGTCCAGCCCGAACTGCCAAGCCATGTCTTCCCTGGACCGGAAACAAGCTCCCGAGGACCGGTTTCTGGCATTCCAGCCGTCTTCAGCCCGGCCTGCTTGAATCCAGTGGCAAAGTGAGCAAGGGACTCACGTCTGAGCATACCCTGCCACACTTATGGCGGCCAAAAGCGGTACAAAAGGGGGTGGTGATGGACTGAGCATCTGAATGAATCAAACACTCACACCCAATCAAAAGATCTGGGTTTAATCCATCACCGTTCTTTAGCCCACTCTGCCACCCCAGTTCAGACATGGCTATATGCAAATCAGTCTGACCTTGTGCCTCATGGGAACAGTCCAGCCCGAACTGCCAAGCCATGTCTTCCCTGGAACGGAAAAGAGCTTCCGAGGACCGGTTTCTGGCATTCCAGCCGTCTTCAGCCCGGCTTGCTTGAATCCAGTGGCAAAGTGAGCAAGGGACTCACGTCTGAGCATACCCTGCCACACTTATGGCGGCCAAAAGCGGTACAAAAGGGGATGGTGATGGACTGAGCATCTGAATCAATCAAACACTCACACCCAGTCAAAAGATCTGGGTTTAATCCATCACGTTCTTTAGCCCACTCTGCCACCCCAGTTCAGACATGGCTATATGCAAATCAGTCTGACCCTGTGCCTCATGGGAACAGTCCAGCCCGAACTGCCAAGCCATGTCTTCCCTGGACCGGAAGCATGCTTCTGAGGACTGGTTTCTGGCATTCCAGCCGTCTTCAGCCCGGCTTGCTTGAATCCAGTGGCAAAGTGAGCAAGGGACTCACGTCTGAGCATACCCTGCCACACTTATGGCGGCCATAAGCGGTACAAAAGGAGGTGGTGATGGACTGAGCATCTGAATCAATCAAAGAGTCACACCCAGTCAAAAGATCTGGGTTTAATCCATCACCGTTCTTTAGCCCACTCTGCCACCCCAGTTCAGACATGGCTATATGCAAATCAGTCTGACCCTGTGCCTCATTGGAACAGTCCAGCCCGAACTGCCAAGCCATGTCTTCCCTGGACCGGAAACAAGCTTCCGAGGACCGGTTTCTGGCATTCCAGCCGTCTTCAGCCCGGCTTGCTTGAATCCAGTGGCAAAGTGAGCAAGGGACTCACGTCTGAGCATACCCTGCCACTCTTATGGTGGACAAAGCGGTACAAAAGGGGGTGGTGATGGACTGAGCATCTGAATCAATCAAACACTCACACCCAGTCAAAAGATCTGGGTTTAATCCATCACCGTTCTTTAGCCCACTCTGCCACCCCAGTTCAGACATGGCTATATGCAAAAAGCAGTCACAGACATGGTGGTCTGCTGACCCCAGCAGGCCACCATCCCTGTGAGTGCTAGCCATTCCCAACGGGGTTGCAAATTGCGACAGCCTCATGAATATTAATGAGGCATGCAGTTTGCTACCCCATTGGGAATCGCAAACAGTGTCTGAGACACTGTTGTACATTCATTATTGCGAGTTGCAAATTTTAAGTTGAAATTTGACACAATTTGCGACTTGCAAAAATGAATTGTCGTACATCTGGACCATAGGGCACAGTTGAGTGGAGTGGCGTATCTGCGAGTGGCATGTGGTACAGTGTCTTTGAGTGGAGGGTCATATTGAGTGAAGTGGCGTAGAGTGAACTGGGATGTTGCAAATGGGGTTGTGTTCACTAGAAAGCATGCTGTACAGTGGTGTGGAGTGTGGTGGAGTGGAGTAGCGTGTAATACAGTGGAGTGGTGTGTAATAGAGTGGAGTGGTGGGAGTATTATAGACCAGAGTGGCATGTCGTAGAGTAGAATGGCATGTGTTAGAGTGGAGTGGCTTGTCATAGAGTGGAGAGGCGTGGGGTGTCATACAGTGGAGCGGAATGTGGTGGAGTGGAGTAGCATGTCGTAGAGTACAGTGATGAGTCATAGATTGGAGAGTTGTGTCGTACAGTGGAGTGGCGTGCTGTGTTGTAAAGTCTAGTTTAAATAGACATATTGTGAAAATGGCTGAATGGGTGTAGATGAAATTTGTCAGGAATGTAGAATATGAGGTGAAAAGGGAATTTTGTTTACAGTAGATCAAACATGGTTACGAAGTGTTAAAGTTATTAGTAGCAAAACACATACAGGCAGATTATTAAATTGTCATACAAGTAAGACACCAGTGCTTTGTGTCACAGGAAGAAGACTGGTGTTTGCCATATCTATCAGTACATGCACATTCCTGTTCTCTCCTTTGCACTGGCCCACTTGTGACTGCCTAGTACCAATGCAGGCACCATTGCACCACCTTCCTGCACAAAACAATCCTTAGAGGCATTTTCCTCATTGCAAGTGTGCTGAAGAAGGCAGCAAACTTAGAAAGAGGAAACAATGAGGAGAAATAGAGATATTTTCCCTTGTTGCAAATCCCCTGTGAAGGCGTAGCATTTTGCAGAATTCCCAGGTTTACCATTCTTAGTAAATCTAGAAATGAGCAAAACTCCATGCACGGCCACGCTTGGTGGGCTTGCAGAGGTTGGTAAATTGGACATAAGTATTGTGCTGCCATTGCGACACCATGAGTGATGCAAGTGCAACACAATATAATGATAAATCTTGCCCCTAGTAATACATACCGGGCTACGGTACATTGCGGTAGCTTCATAGTATACAGAGGTTGTAAAGACTGCCTTTCAAAAGTAAAAGACAGCCATTTTGTTTTTACCACACTTTGGCTTTGTTATGGGATTAGAACCTTAGATATAGTTAAGTAGTAGGTTTTATTGTTGTTCTCTACTTATTACAACTTAAAGAAAAAGTGGTAATAGGTAGGGAAATGTACTTATTTTTTCTATATATTTAAAAAAATGTTTACAAAGTACTGCGCTAGTACTTAGACCCATTCAAAAAACATCAAAAATTAAAACTATACTGTAGTAAACTATATTAGTGAAATATAGTGTAGTGAAGACCACCCATGAAGGGGGTTGCATTTTACATATTGTAATTAAATATTACTTTACATTTAAAAAACAAACAAAAATTCAGTGAATAAACCAAAGGTTAAAGTAACGTAGTGGTTAGATGTGATAAAAGAATTTGTTTTTTTTAAATTAAACTTAGAAAACCACTGAAAAAACAAAGGTTAAAGTAACATTATAGTAAGTTGGGTGAATATGTCAGTGATTTGTACAAAAATAAAACACAGGAATTCACCCGTTATAGTTAGCAGGGCTAACTATAGCATACCCAAAAAAGAATTCCTTTCTGTGTAATACAGTTTGGAGCACTAATGTAACTCATAAACAATGACATTTATTTAGGTCAATTATAGCCCCAGCTCACTATACATTGCATTCAAACCAAAACATAACATTTGATGTATCTCAATAATTTTTATTAAAAAAGTTATTTTCATATACTCAGTATAGACACTTTATCATAAGTAAAAATAATATCATATAGTTTTTTTTCAAAACAACATTATGCATATATTCACTAAACACAATACATGATTCTCAATACATAATAAAAATAACCAATTAAAAACAGTTTGTCGACGCGTTTCGGTGCTTTGTTGTTTGGAACACCTTCCTCAGGACTATTTTAAAACATCTTCTTTCTAAAAATAGATACATAACATCTGTTAGTTTACAATGTATGGGGAAGTTTATGTTTTTACTCATGAGCTGTCGGGGGCAAAGATCTTAAGTTTATCTTACATTTATGGCAATTTTATTTTGCGGTACCAGTTTTAATCCGGGAGTAATGAACCTGGGTTATTTGTGAAAGATGACAAGTTTAAAGATAATTGGACATTAATCGCGAACCGACTCAGTCGCGACTGGATGTTATTAATCATTGACACAGCACAGGGACTTCTAATAATCGAACGTGAGGAGATAGAGAAGTTAGAGAAAGAACTAAACAAATCCACAGCTTTGGATGATGCTATAAAAAAACTAGCGGAAATAAAAGAAGATATTACTGGCTACCAAGATTACATGACAAATAAAAAAACAAATAAACTGAGAAAAGATATAGCTAATTTCAAACTTGAATTGGTGTACCCATATCTTCAGAAAGATTACTATGACCAACCTGTTCCCAGTGAATATAATAACCGTCCCTACAAATATAATAGAAATAAATTTTATAAGAAAAATGTGACCTTCTCAGACACTTCTTATAACACTAGTGATTCTGAAGCCGAAAGAGTACCAGAAAACACTAAACGTAATGAATCTAGAGAAGAAAGCGCAGAAGATTTTCATGAGTACCAGGCTTTTTTAGGTCAACAACAAAAAAGACAGACCCGTGGTTTCAGGACGTGGGGGAGGGGCCGTCAGGGCTTCCGCCAAAAGGAGGGAATAATGAGGAGACCCTACATGAGGACTCGCAGTCACAAGGACTGGGAATAAATAATCATATTCAAAAAGCACCAATAATAAACCTTTCTGATAAAGTATTAACGAAAGAAGAGGTGACCATCTTAGAAAAAGGGTTAGGTTTTGCCCCTAGTACTGTAATCTGTAGGTACTCAATTGAAAAGGATGTACGTAACCTTTTTCGTAAAATCAGAATAAAGAGATTCTTTGAGAATAGGGAAAATAGGCCAAAAGAGAACAAATCTGGTCTTAAACCACCCTCTACCTGGACTCCTGATATTACAATGGTTAGTCAGGAGGTCGATACATTTGAAAAAGTGATATCCATAGGACTTGAAAAACTATTAGCAGAAAAAATCTGGACTAACAATAATCTATCCATAAATGAAAGGGAAGCACTTAAAAATCTCTCAGATTGTGAGGAAATAACAATAAAGCCTGGAGACAAAAGGCGGAAGTGTTGTGATCCTTAATACTAAAGACTATAATCAGAAGATTTATTCCCTTCTAGACAACAAATCTCACTATAGGAAATCTAATATAGGAGAGTGGAACAATCTAAAAAAGAAAGTAAGAGATATAGTTTCCTTAGCAAAGGAGGACTCCATCATATGTGAAGAAGAATTAAAATTCTTGGTTAATAATTATCCAAAAATACCAGCCCGTTATGGGCTACCGAAAGTCCATAAGGATATGAGGGACCCGCCAATGCGGCCAATAGTATCCGGAATAGACTCTATTACGGAGCCGCTCAGCAAATATGTAGATCACTTTATCCGCCCTCTAGTCGAAACACTACCATCTTATATAAAGGATACTACAGATATGATCTCTAAAGTCGAAGGTATTAATTTCAACAATGAAACCCAATAGTTAGTGTGCTTGGACATTGAGTCCTTGTACACTAACATACCCCAGCAAGACACTATAAATATGATGAGAAATATTCTGTGCGATGAAGAAGGTTATCTCACGGCACAGAATACTTTCATTGTTGATTGTATTGAGATTGTCTTTATGAACAATATTTTTCTATTCAATAAGGATTTCTTTTGTCAGATAAAAGGCACAAGCATGGGAGCTACATGTGCTCCGAGCCTAGCCTGTTTATATGTTGGAAAGTTTGAGGAGCAACATATATACAATGAGGACAGCCCTTTCTATGAAAACATCAAACACTGGTCTAGATTTATAGACAATGTGTTTTTTATCTGGGAAGGAAGCGAGAATGACCTCAATGCTTTCTTGGACTGGCTAAATTGTGGAGATCTAAACCTTAAATTCACAGCCAACAAGAGTCAAGTGGTAGTTGACTTCTTGGATATTAAAATCATGGCATATGAAGGCAAGTTATGTGTGGAATTGTATGTAAAGCCCTCAGACCAAAACACACTACTCCACCACACTAGTTATCATCCAAAAAGCCAAAAGGATGGTATCCCCTACAGTCAGTTTATAAGAATCCGACGCAATTGTACGGATAAGACCACCTTTGAGAAACATGCCGAAAATTTGAAAGCTAAATTGCACCAAAGGGGCTATCCAAAAAGATTAATAAGAGAGAGCTACAAAAGAGCCAAATATCAGAATAGAGAAACACTATTTGAACCTAAAAATAGAATGCAACAATCTGAAACCAATATTGTAATGGTGCCGGATTACAATGGCATGAGTTTTAAACTCAAAAACCTCATTAACAAAAATTGGTCAATTTTAAATAAAGAAGGACAAAAACCTTTACCTAAACCGACTTTTTCATACAGAAGGAACAGAACCATCCGTAACTGTTTGGTTCAAACATACAGAGAGCCCAAAAAAGGTTGTCAACTCAGTATTGATCAGGGTAAACCCATCCGTGGTAATTTGCCGTGTGGAACTTGCTCCCACTGTAAATCTATCATCAAATCCGATAGGATTGAACTGAACGGTATATCACATTGGATGAATGAACATGTTAACTGCAGAACATCCAATGTTATATACCTACTAATATGCCCCTGTCAAAAGGGTTTTATTGGGGAAACTGGACGAGAGGTGCAATTACGTCTATCAGAACATAGATCAGCCCTCAAAAATCAAAAGAAAAATGCTCCATTAGTCGAACATTGGGCAATAGAAAACCACAAAGAAGATGAACTTAAATGGTTCATAGTGGAAAAAATAAAGACATCCATGAGAGGAGGAGATACTGAAAAGAGACGTAAACAGAGAGAACAATTTTTTATGCAAAAATTCAGAACGTATACCCATGGCCTGAACAGTAGAAAAGAATGGGAAAGACTGGTCAGGTGAACCTAGTTGTCTGCAAATATATACATTAGATATACCTTAATAATTATTAGAATAAGTGAAAAAATTAGGAAACCATAATTAGATAGATGTGTCTTAACTTGGGGATGTGACGTATAACCCTGATATTGTTAGATTGGAAAATTGTTAAATAGAGGAAAGTGATGCTATTCTGTGTACTGTTTAATTTTACATCATGTTGGAATATGTACAGACAACACTTACACACCATTTAATAAGATCTGTGTATATATAAATATGTGCAACGAAGGGGTCTGTGAAATAGACTTACAGTTGTTTCCTTGAGAGACTAAATATACTAAACTGAGAGAATAAATGTATTCTGGTTAATATGATTACTCTATGCACCAATCTTATAAAATGAGACATTGAAATTACTACTGTTTATTTAAAACAATTTTGTTAACCAGACCAAAGGTATTGTGAAATATGTCAATCATGGATATGTAAAAAATGTAAAAAACATGAGAACGAGATCCTTTATCTTATGGTTTGTTCTTAAAATGTGAATGTATTACAGACCTGATAATATCCTCTAATTCAATTCAAAACTCAATTTGTTTATGTATCTGTTAAATAGAATGCAATTCGCTTTTAGTTCAATGTGATCACTGGTAAATAGGTCTCATATGATTGAATATCAAAATTAGTGGGATAAACGAACGTTCCCGTTAATTTGGGTGCCTGTATTTACTAGCTAGGAAATATTAGGGTGTCTTATTATTTACATCCCAAAAACTATAATAATGATATAGCCCTAGTTGCGACATGTTTGGCAATTTGAAACAGTCTACCGGAAACAGGCTACCAATGATAGGGGGAGCGTTCGTTATCCGCTATTTTGGCTTTACTGTTTTGTATAAATATTTACATCACTAACATCGAGGCCAGAACTTTATCAATAGCGTTTCATGCAAGTGTATTTGAAAACTACCAAAATGGCGGACAATTTATCGCAACACGATTCATACTACGAAACGATTGCTAAAAATCACCTGTAACTGTAGTTAAAATACACATGTATATAGGAGCTACAAGGCACTAGAGTAAATTTTGAAAGCTAAAACTGAGTAATCCTGCGACTATAGTAGTGGGTCCGGGTCAGTCTGTTTTCCATTGTGGATGGCATTGAAAAAATCCCTTAAAAAACTACAACCATGGCGCCCATACTGCATCTAACACGGCTTAATTGAACAAAGGTGTCTATAATCTTTCACTAATTACAACCGTATTCGGTATAAAAAGGGAAAGCTCAGTGCAGTATTTATTCTGACACGGGCAACCAGGGAGACCGGGCAGGCGGAGCGTTCATTTCCATGAGAGGTAAGAGGTACTCGAACCGCAATAATCATAGGGGGATTATTTATTGGTTTAGACCCTTTTCTTTAGCTGCCGTTTTAAACACGTTTGTAGTCTGAGAGGCAAGAGGTATTGGAACCGCAATAATGGAAAGGGGGTTTACTTATTGGTTTAGACCTTTTCTTTAGCCGCCTTTCAATACGTTTGTAGTCTGAGCAACCCATTCCAGAGGGGTGTGCCTTTCAGACAGCGCACAGTACTGTCCTTAAACGTAGTATACTAGTATGGACTAGTTCGTTAAAAGTACTGTTTTTAAAAATGCAACCTTTAAAAACGGTCTATGCTATTTACCGCCTATCCATCTACGGACTCTATTCAATATGAAATATGAGATTATGAAGGAGCAGGGAATCTATTTATCCATTTCTTCAATGATGATTACAAGCATTTGTGTAAGACATAATATCCACAAATGTGATCGAGGGCTTATATGTACATATGTATTTAAAAAGTACACAATACCGCCATTGATACCATATACTGTTTATCCAGACGTTGCTGATCACCTCAATTAATAAAGAGGAAAGATCCACGTGCCAATCGATAAGGAACAAAGGATTAGGATTGGCCAAATCAAAAATCGGAAGCAGCAAATATAAAGCTTGAAAGAGTCCATTCATTGACACGGATGGCCCTGCGCAAACTATAAGTAAGCGACAATGTTAGATGTCCCGGTTTACTAAACTTTCTATTCTAACTACTGTTTATTGAATTCTAAAACGATGTTATTTTATATACAGATCCTCTGACGATATAGCAGAGTGGAAGGGGAGTCTTTATTATCACCACAACTCCCGGATTAAAACTGGTACCGCAAAATAAAATTGCCATAAATGTAAGATAAACTTAAGATCTTTGCCCCCGACAGCTCATGAGTAAAAACATAAACTTCCCCATACACTGTAAACTAACAGATGTTATGTATCTATTTTTAGAAAGAAGATGTTTTAAAATAGTCCTGAGGAAGGTGTTCCAAACAACGAAGCACCGAAACGCGTCGACAAACTGTTTTTAATTGGTTATTTTTATTATGTATTGGGAATCATGTATTGTGTTTAGTGAATATATGCATAATGTTGTTTTGAAAAAAACGATATGATTTTATTTTTACTTGTGATAAAGTGTCTATACTGAGTATATGAAAATAACTTTTTTAATAAAAATTATTCAGATACATCAAATGTTATGTTTTGGTTTGAATGCAATGTATGGTGAGCTGGGGATATAATTGACCTAAATAAATGTCATTGTTTATGAGTTACATTAGTGCTCCAAACTGTATTGCACAGAAAGGAATTCTTTTTTGGTTGTGATATTTCCCGGTCCTTTCTGGGTTAAGTAGGGAAAACTCTCTCTTTTTTCAGTCTAACTATAGCATACACCCCGACCATGCACTGATTATAACTTTACACATGACATCACTCATGCCATTATCTATGACATCATTTATGACGTTACTGATGACATATAAAATGCCATCATTGTTGACATCACTGATGGCCTCACAAATGGCAGCATCCAAGCTTCGTTTACCCACATATTGCTGCATAAATTACTATTACTATGGCTTCAGAGGTCTGACAGTAAGTACAAGATAACCCAGGAGAAGATTAGGCATGATTACTACTACCACAGAAACAACTCCCTTAGGTGCTGAAAACCAGCCTTATGTACAGCATTGACCCCATAGCATACACATAGTTCACATCAGCCACAGACGTATGGGAAACTCTCATTGAGTACGGTGTTCAATCTGCACTATTCAGAGAAAGCCAAAAAAGTGAATGTGAATTCTAAAACAAATGCCCTTCTATGGACAACTTTTGTCAATATCAAACCTCTGATACACCTCAAACCTACATTAAGAAATTAATTTTATATCAGTAGAAAACTGAGTACTGTAAACATTAAGAAATAAGGGGTGATAGTGTCATTATTGAGGTAAGAATATATGATACAGCTGAATAAAACATTGAACATCTGACTTCCACTTGACTCAAGGTTTTCAAAAAGTATGTAATTCACTACTCCAGCTATCCCCTGATGTCCCTCGTTACAGTGATTTTTTTCCAGCTATCACCTCTATTCCCTCTTGCATGCTTTTAATTAAACACGCACAGTGATGTTTCTCCCCTCTGTGGTTTTGCCCTCTGTACTTTTTCTTGTGACCTCAGTGTTGCGTTAATAATATTACATTTCATCTTTTTGTGTGCATGGTTGAGCTTGAAGTGTTAGTCCCAACTTGGTAATTAAGTGGAGCCACAAACAGATAAGACCCATAGCACAGTCTTACCCAAGTGTAGATAAAAATATATCACCAGGGGGTTCATTAGCTGGTGTTTGTAAACATCTAGAAGTGGAAGTTGCTGAAGGTAGTCAAGCAAAATGAACATCTATAGCGTTTAATGACATGAGAGCACACAGGGGCCCAATTAAACATGGCTGCTCTTTCTGCTGTTGCTTTCTTTGAATATAGCGAAATGGGAATAGAAGTGTACACATCTGCTACTCATCTTAGCCTTTTCTGAGATGGGACCTAAAACACCACAACAGTCATTTTGGGAGAGAAGTAGGCTTTATTGGAAACACCCGTGCCACAACCAGAGGGACCTGTCAGTAGCAGTGGTCAGTTCCTCGTCCTGTCCACTGTCACATCACAACATTCCAAAGTACCCTCAGTCAGAGTGTACCATTAGACAGAGAAGGGAGAGGGAACCTTATAGGAAAATACCACACTCACCCCTTCTTTTAAAACAGATTTGGAGCGTAGGGAGAGGCAATAGGGGAACAAAATGTGTGCATGAGAACAAGGATCATGTTAAAGCAAACTGTACAAGCATCTTGAGGTTGATTAAATAACAAGTGTCCGTAAATACATATCGTATATGCATGCAACAATAATACTTACAATCCAGTTAGGGAAGGAGAGAAAGAACTGAACTCAGGTATACGATGGAGACGTATAAGATATTAAGGTAAGATGAAACAACATTGAGATGAACTGTTGACTTTCTCTTACTTAGTGACACAGGGCCATATGCATCAACACATTTTCCCATAGACACAGAATGGGCAAAACACTTTGATGCATCTGGCCAATAGTCTTGTAAATACCTAGAAGGTTTCCCAGGATGGTCTGTACCCTGTACAGGGTACCATACATAAGTTTTGCATTGGGCTTCCTGACCTGGACTGCGAATGCAAAGATTCCACTTCGAGTGCAGAACCTCCGTCCGAGTGGAGAACATCTACAATCATAAAGGTACTAATCGCAACTTACCTTTGTGAATACCGAAAAGTAGTAAAGATAGACGTTTGGTCTAAACTTAGACTTTTGACCTAAATTTACTTTATTGAATCGGGCCCTCAGGCATGTAGGGCACAATCACAATATGCACAACACAAGTCATACATCATAATCTACAATATCTCTACAGGATGGAGTAAAGAAGCCCAGTTATGAGGAACACAATGGATTTACCAAAAGGTAGTCCACAGAGGGTTGCTAAATTTTCTCCCTGGTGTACAACTTAAAGTGACCATACTCCTCCACAATAAATTCTGCTGCCTCCAAAAGTAAGTTTCTCCAAGGGGGGTACACTTCGAGAGCAGATCTTAGCCATCTGATCCTTGTACTTTAATAGTTGATTAATAAATAAAAATGTGCATTAGGTCTCATCTATTAAATGACTTTTTCAATGGTTTGTGGTAGTGGACATCACTTGGACCGGTTAAAATTAAAAATTGTGTTTTTTAGCATGGAAGCGCTTTCTGCAGCGCCGAATGGCCCATCAGCAAACGGCAGCTGCTGAGCGCTCCAAAAGCAAATTCATTTACCAAAAAAGTGTTCAGGTGCATGCAACATTGGACTACGTGGGTGGGAAAACAGTCTGGGGAAAGTTGGAAAAAATAGAAATGGGCTGGGGAAAGCGGAAAAGTAGTACATGAGAAAGAAAGCAACACTGACTGCAGGGGTCTTGCTGGTGGGATAAATGCACGCAAAAGAGAGACAGAGCAGCAGCACAAGAGAAAAATAAAGCAACATTGTGAAGGAGGCGGGGATTTGTCAGGGGGAGAAGCACACAATGTAGAAAGGTGGAAAACACATTCTCATGGAGTGTCCAACCAAAGCAAACAAAATTGTGTCCTAAAAGGGAACAGTGGATGGATACAAGTCAGCCAATCAAAAAGATGGTTAAGAGGCCATGCTTGAGTGGAGGTACAAACACAAGAAGATATAGGCAAACAAAATAATGAGCGTGACTATGAAGGTAAGCAATTGGTTGGATCTAAACACACTGTAAGACCATCATTATAGATAATGGGGTAGCCCCTACAGTCAAGCCGGATCTAGGCACAATACGGGAATGAAAACATTGGTCCCTGACCAGAAAAAGTCACTCTCACAATTTATGTTGCATTCAGCATTACAACTTGGTTAGCAAATAACCTAAAACACTAAATACTGAATGTACAAAATCCCTAATTTACGCATCAAAACAAGTAAATAGACCACACATCAAACAGGCGCACAAATATCTGTAATAAATAGCAAGATATTTATTTTTGAGCAAATCAAGAAATTACTTGAACAGTAACCATAGGTTGCGCGCAAAAGGGTAGGAGAAAGGAAAACAAGGTAGTGGTGTTGGGAAGTGAGAAGGTGAATCAAAGAATAAAGGGTAATCAATTAGATATTTTTCATATACTGTTAACAAAGACTAGTTGTTGCAAGCCTGTCCAAATACAATTTACAAAGATTCTGTAAATGTCGTTGTGCACATAATGCAATTTCAAATGGTATGGAAGGTTAGAATGTAGGTACAGATCTTGATCATTGGGAGAGCGTCGACGTTTCGACTCGACTATGCACTGGGAAGTTTTCAACCTTTGCTGTGAGTCTTCATCAGGACTGTGATGCAACCTCAACCTGGAGCAAAAAATGGCTGCCCAGGTCCAATTCCATATATATTCTGCAGGGCTCAATGTCGCCAAGAGCAGAAGGTCTGGTTGGCTCAATTTACATCACCAGGGGTCAAAGTTTGATCATTCGAAGACCTTCTTGCCAGCATTGAGGCGAGCAGCAGACATACCCTTGATGACCTCCTGATTCAGGAAAGGGGCACCTATTCTGATCCTTGAATGATTGAACTTTGACCCCTGGTGATGTAAATTGAGCACACCAGACCTTCTGCTCTCGGCAACATTGACATTGGGTTCCTTGATTCACCTTCTCACTTCCCAACACCACTACCTTGTTTTCCTTTCTCCTACCCTTTTGCGGTCAACCTATAGTTACTGTTCCATACATGTCTGTCAATCAACATTAGAACCTCAGAAGTTACTGTTCCAGTTAGCTACTGCGGGACAAGGTCCTCTCTGCATGCTCACCACCAAACTGTTGCCTTAACCCTTCACTTTTTGGTGAACTAATTTTCTTGGCCTTAGGATGGTTAGATAGACATACACCTAATTGCCATATTTAATTTATGTATAAGTCCCTTGTAGAATGATATACCGTATACTGAGAGCCTGTAAATTAAATGCTACCAGTGGGCCTGGAACACTCATTGTGCCACTCACTTAAGTAGCCCTCTAAAACATATCCCAGGCCTGCCATTGCAACCTGAATGCATTGTTACTGCCATGTCATCTTGGCATTTTAAACCAGATTGCCAAGCCTTAAACTACCCTTTTATTACATATAAGCACCCCCAAGGTGGGTCCTAGGTAGTCCATATGGCAGGGTGCTGTGTAATTAAAAGGGTGGGCATGCACTTTTAAGTTTTACATGTCCTGGTTATGAATAACTCCAAAATTCGTTTTCAGTACAGTGAGGCCTACCCCTTCCATAGGATAGCACTGGGGAATCTTTATTACATTTAATGAGCTGTAATTCCTAATTGGGAGCAGGTTGATATGTAATGTTTGGTATCTAGGAATTGCAAGAAAAACCCTCTTTAGTGGTAAAGTTGGATTTTTCATTTCAATTTTCGTAATTCCCGCCCTCAGTCTTGAGTCACATGACTGGGTGTAGCTGACTGCTAGACTTTGTGCATTCCTCCCAGATAGTCACACAGTAGAGGGATAACGTGTGCCTCAATGGGCCATCTGCTGAAAGGATGGGGGGTGAGCTGAGCACATCCCCCCTTACAAATGAATAGGCTGTGCTCTGCCTTCATACAACGGGGCCTAATGACCTTTTATTGTCACTCCAGCCAGCTTGGACCAGGGCAGAGCAGACAAGAATACCATGGACTTCAAAGAAAATTTCAAGAAAATTACCCCACCTTCCAGAAGAAGGGCACCAGGTTATAAAAATAGGACCTTCAGACCCACTCTTCAGTTCACTACTGGACCTGAGGAAGGACTCTCAGAGGATTGCCTTCCGTTGTGACCTGCTGTGAACTCTGCCAGAATACTGCTGAACCTGGAAGGACTGCTTTGCTCCCTGTAGCCTGATTTCAACCCTCAGAGGTCAGCCCTGCTTTTCTGCCGAGCTACTCAGGGTTAAGCACAGGTTAATTTAGTGACTCTTTGTGGTTCACCCTGCAAGGGATTGAGGCTGTTGCTTGACCATCAACAACCCATATTCTCACAGCTCCAAACTGGACTCTGACTATGCCCTTTACTGGGGCTGCCTAGCGTTCCTTCTGTTGCAGCTCTAGATTATTCTAAATGTGGCTGCACGCTTGTTAATTGTAGAGCACTCTGCCCTAAAAGTTGATATGTGATTAGTTGCACTTCAAGGTGCTGTACATAGATCCTGTAGGACATGTATGGCAGGACAGCTTGCTTCAACCTCAACAAACATATACTTTATGTACTCATTCATTCTTTAAGATCTTCCTGGGAGACTTCTACCGATCCTCAAGTATGGCATGTGGAGGTAGGGAACTCCCTACCTCTCTCTACTTGCACCTACGTAGTGGGATTTTCACATGTGAAATAGTCTTTAGATGTGTGTGTGTGCTACTGGTTCTATGCTGCACAGTGCACCCCACTGCAAACAAAAGATAAATGCATGATGTGCAGGTGATGCGCATGAACCTTATAATGCTGAAATGATTCATGTAGTACCTCAATCAAGGAAAAGAGGCAAGGCATTACAACAATTGAAGTGCTTGAATTTTGAGGTCAACTAAGTATTCAGGTTCCTTCCTTATAGAGGCTTTCTTGGGATCACTCTATGTTGCTGTCCTTTCATTAATAGTGTGTATCACTAAATGTAATAATTTCAATGTTTATAGTAAATAGTGCATGACACCTTCCTTATTTAATAATACTCAGAATGTTAAACAATTGGGCATATGTACAAGCCCCTATCGCCACCACAACATCACTTTTACCGACATTGTCGTGGCGATAGGGGCTGCGCCTTATGGACAAGGCAGCATTAAGCCACCTAGTGTGGCTTAAGGCTTCCTTGTATATAAACGCCCCTTTCACACTATAGTTAGCGTGAAATGGGTAGACAGTGGGTGTTGGAGTGGGCGTTTCACCACAACACCCATTCATTTTGATGCTGCCCTCTATGTACCAGGGTGGCGAACATAGGAGCAAGTGCCAAAATTAAGACCAGGTAAATCCTGCTCTTAAGTTGGCGAAGCGAGGCGGAATGCATTATTTCTCCTTGTTTTTGCTTTTTCCATGTGTGCGGCTTTGTGTAGCATACATGGAAAGAGCAAAATGTTTATGTACAGGAAGGTGTCTATTCCTGTACATAAATAAACCTTTTAAAAAATGAAGCAGCACACATGAAAGTGACAGAATGGCATTTTTAGGATTGTTTTTGTGCAGGAAGGGACACCTACACATGAACAATCCTCCCCTGCACGCAGACACCCTTGCACTACGGTGCAAGGGTGCCTGTTTTGGCGCTAAATTGCTAAACTTAGCGCCATCGCAGGGGGAAACGCAGAGCTGAACCACATTCTTTTAAATATGGTGCAGCCTTGCATTTCAGAAGTGTCGGAGCGCAGCGTTATGCCAAGGAGGATAACGCCGCGCTCCACCACTTCCTTGTAAATATCCCCCAATGTTTTCACATGCTATGCTTTACTTTTCATTCAATATCTACCTCTTTGGGGTGGCCTATGTGTGATATATATTGCCTTGATGCCATTAATTCAAAATGTTTTGGAGAGATAAAAAGTTGTGTTACTTAAACCTGTGTTTCTATAGGAATAGTGTGTTTAAAATAGTTAGCTGATGGTATACATTTCTGTCAGCTCCTTCATTGTATCATCTAGTGATGATCAGTCCTTCATTGTGCTGCAGTAAATAGATCTCCTGAATTTCCAGCCACCTTTTTTGTTTAGAAAAGGCCTGACGACAAACAATTGTCCTGAAAGGAAACCCCATCTCATATGTATTTAGGAAAACAAAACAAAAAACTGTGATACAATGATACACGCAGCTTTCTTCCCATTTCTGGATGCTATGGTGACAGGGATTTTTCCTTGCATGTCTAATTGAGATGCCTCATAGTAGAGGCTTGTCTGCCCATAGGCTGGTCCATAGCGCTTAGTTTATGTAAACCGGAAATGGAATCACCATGAGCTGCAGCCTTGCCATTTCTCATGCCAACCACAGGATAGCAAAGGAATCAATAGCTTAGCAAAGGTGCCATGGGCAGTGGTGCAAGCAGGGAAAATGGGCAACTTTACCCCGGATTGGGTTGTAAAATTCAGTAATAATTGGGATGTAGAGGGGCCCCTACATCATTACATTTTCACTGCTCTGATGAAGGCCAATGGCACACTCAAACTGTACAATCTGTGCATGCCAGGCAGTGTACTCCCTCCCCTTCTGTGATTGGCTCCTTGTTGAATTGTTGGGCTGAAGCGCTCTGGGATGCACCTGTTCTCTGGGATGGTAGAGAAACTTGAGAAGAGTGTAAGCATTCTTGCCAGCATCCCATTTTTAACTTGTTACCCTCTACTGTAGTAGGACAAATATCATGAAACACGTCTACGCAGCACTGGCTGCACCAGCAATGCTGAAAACTAAAGACTTTCAACTCAAATGAGTGTTATCATGCACTGCATTTACCACAATGCATCTGGGGGATTTGCGTGATGGTACCCCAGCTTGTGTGCTCCCTGTGCCCCTCCCCCTTCTGTGATTGCAATCCACAATAGCATGGGTTTTAATGCATGCTCCTGTAACCATTTTGTGTGTGTGTTGGGGGGCAACGCTTCAGGGGTCCCCCAATCATCCCATGGCCAATGAATAATTGTGAGATATGGGAGATTCGGGCACCCCAAATACCATCATTCTATAGGGGAAGTGGATGTAATTTTGTGTTACTTTACTGTGCAGTACTTTCAGCTACAAATAGTTAACAGAAGTAAGCTTAAGGCATCAACGATTTGTGAAGATTTCTGAATATGAAATCTTTGTGTGTCGACCCCTTGATTCCTATATGCAGGAACACTTGCAAATCCTCAGGACTGTTTGTAAGTGGTAGCCCATGACTTATCTAGATAATGGCCACTAAAGTAGTCCAAGGGCTGGTCACTGACATCTAATGCCACGTTCTGCAGTTCTCAAAAGATAGGAGTTTGCATCATCTTCCACATCTGATGCAATTATTGTGCCCATCCGCGACAGGCCCCTCCTGATTACACGAGGAATCTGCTGTGCAGGAGCTGAGAAATTGTCAACATCTGGCAATTAAAATAATCACCTCTGTGTTCAAGGCCTTGTGTGGTTTTGCCTTTGTGAACAATCATCTTTCCAATTAGGTGCTGGGAAGAAAGAGAGCAAAGCGCGGGCAGGCCTAATTAGGTCTCAGTGCTCTCCACTCATTAGAGGTTAATGAACTTACTGACATTCATTTCATTTGAGAAACTTTTAAGTTCCACTTTGGGTTCTAAATGCACTAGTTAATTAGGACATTCGATAATTATACTTTATTCACACCTGGGGAAAATTACCCACATGTCTTGACTCATATTATTTGCCAAGCAGGGACTATCTTTTTAGGACTAATGCAAATTCAAACCTCAGCCATCAACATGTTGGATAAAATACATAACCACGCTGACAGGAAAATACAAATACATTGTAATGAAACATCACTGATGACCATATATTAATGACACGTAAAATGTGATATAACTAAAAGCAGAAGAAAAGTGTGTGGTCATAGGGACATAAGTGGATGTTTTCAGCAATGTTTAAACTAAAAACATGGATCCTTGACCCAACACCCTTTCAAGATGGCTGTATAGGGTTTAATGTTTTATCCAGTAACAGAGGGTTCTCATTTCTCACACAAGTGCACCATATGGGCGTACTATCTTGTTGTTGAACACTTTGACCTTTATATGGCACATCCAGCTGTCTTATTTCTGCCTTCGTTATGTTTGATTAAAAGGAGCAATATCCAGTAACAGACACAAAGTGCCTCATTTATGAGAAGTGTCGCATCGCTAAGTGAAAGCAGCGATGCAACACTTCTCTGTGCGCCCTCCTTGCGACACGAATGATGCGTCATATTTTCTGTATGACACATCATGTTGCAAGAACTGACATATTCGTCAGTATTACTGACGTATCTATTGGCGCAAAAGTGGTGCATTGCTGGAGTTGTGTCAGAAGCGTGACACAACTCCAGCAATGTTCCTTTCACATGGGGCAAGCCCCATGTGAAAGGGCCTACATCACCCTAACGCCTGCATGAGGCAGGCATAAGGTTTTGTTGCGTGGGCGTCCTAAAAGTGGCGTAGTGAAATCTCATTGATTTTACTGCGCCACCCCTATGAACCTTTCTTGCGGTGGTACGCACACCCTGCATACATTATACCTGGCACAGGTATAATGTAGCACAGGGGTTTACAAAGTGACGCATCTGCCTAGATGCGTCACTTCGTAAATATGGTGCAACATGGAGCATTATTTACGCCACAACAGCGTCACTAATAGAGTGACGCAACGACGGCGCAAAATTGACACACGCCTTCATAAATAACCCCTACGCATATAACCTACAGGAAGGGGTTTTAGATCAGCCCTTGTGTGCCATTTGCTTGGATAAGCCCCAGATTGCATTGGCTAAACAGGCTGTCAATCATGTTGTTTAATCGGTCTGTGGATTTTTTTCTGGTTGGAGAACAGGCTGTAAAAGAAGACCACTCTGAACATTTGATTTCTTCACTTAAAGAAGCTGCCCCACCTATGCTGCATTTTCCTGGCTCATCAGGATATTGTGGGAGTGCTGAAAAGGGTGCTGTGGGAAGATGCATCCCTCTACCTTGCACTGTGACCTTTCCTTTATCAGGATTAATGGAAGAGGCCATGCCGGAACAGGTGTACTGCGCCCATGATGGATGCATAAGGCACTTAAAGCGCTTCCTAATATGTATATGAAGAATTGTCTAGATTCTAGAAGGTGGACAGAGGAGGGAAGCATGGTGGCAGTGGGTGGTGGCTGGTGTGCCGCAGCAGGAAGGGGCCAGGCCTCCCGCTCCTTTGTTAGCGTGCATTCACTTGCAAGAGGCCATGGCATAATGCAAAATGATGGGGTCCCCATAAAGACTGTGATGAAGGGTCCCCAAGCCCGCCATCAAAAACAAAACTTTCACTGTGTGGGGAGATGGTGTGGCCTTGGAAGTGCGGGGCCTCATGCCAAGAAATATATAAGAGGCACTTTTTCCCACAGCCCTCCCCAAGTCACCTCTCCCCCCAGAAAAGGACAAAAAGAGATTGCCGAAGCTGGTGCGGATGCCCTGGAGTGTTTCCACAGCCCTTAATGGACGTCAGCATTTCAAAGCCTCTGAAAATGAACTGGAAATCCACTGTTCACAGGGTTTTTCTGCTCGTTTCCCTGCCTCCATGTGATATGGCTCCTAATTGGCTGACAGTGTTAAGGGGGCCAATATCGTGCTACACTGTATCACCCTGTGAGTTGGAAGGTCTGGGTCCTCGTGGCTCCCATATCTCACAGATATTCATTGGCCTTGGGCTGAATGGGGGCTTTCTGAAGGGTTGGGGCTACCCTTCGCTGCAGAAGCTGCAAGATCTTGCACACCACTGGCCGCAGTAGCGTATTGTGTGCTGCAGCACACTTCACTTTTAACACAACATTCAGGCTTTCAAGGATGAAATCTGTAAGAGGTGCCACACTTACCATGACAGCTTTTTTCAAGGGTGACTTTTGACTAGCAGTAACAGAAATTGCTGCAGGGTGAGACACAGGGGACGGCCCCTGATCCACCCCCTCTAAATCACAAATGGCTCTTTGATTACAGAGAGTCGGGAGCATTGCCTGAGATGTGATAATGCTACCAACTTCCTGTTGAGACCTACTGCCGCCTACTCTTGGCGGAGGTGTACTTGAGCCTGGGCCAAAGCCTTATCTCCAAGGAAGTTGAAGCCAGGTCAACTGAAGCCGCCTGCCAGCAAATGGCAGTGGAAGCTGCAAACACCAATACATGCAACCACTTGCTTTCTGTTGTGCCAGTGCATATGTAGTACATTTCTTTCACAAATGAAATCTTCAAAGAACAGTTTTACAGTCAATGGCACATAAGTACATTAAGTGTTATAATGGCGTCTTAAGAACATAGAACACTAATGAGCACACCCTTAAGTATTAAAGATCACCCAGAGTACTGGATAAGTAAAGGAATTTCAAGTATCCAATGTCCCATATATGTCTCTTAACACATGATATCAGTCGATGAAATCCAACAGCATTTGTTTTGTATAAAATATGCAGGGTCCACAACAGTCCAATTCTTCAACTTGGCGATTTTGTTCTTGCATTACACCCAGCATGAAATCTGCCAATGTGCCAACACATGTTTCGTCTACCCATAGACTTTTTCAAGGCTACAGCGAGGAGAACGAGGTAGAGGATGTACTCCCACCGGTTTGCAGAGTGGATCTTATCCGGGTGTCCGTTGGTATTTTAATTCTTTACTTTCTCCACTAAAAGGAAGTGTTTGGATCATCCCTCTCTTGGGTCGCTGATACCACAAACTATTATATGACGGTTATTGATGTGACTATAGTGTACACCCAGTTTGCGAATGGGGCTGAAACAACCATTGACAATAGCTGTGGATGCTTGTGTGTTTATGATTGCAAGTCAACTACGACCCGATTCTGAACATTATCAACAAAAGTTTTTTCGCTCTAACCGCCTTGAAAAAGTGTATGGGTAGATATTTTTCCATAGGCCTAAATGTACAGTTCCCCTTCAGGTGGTAACATTTGTTTGTGTATGTGAATTTAGCATGCCACGCAGTGCACAATAAAAACCCGGAGACTATGAATCAAACTGCTCACTGGAAAATGTATTGAGAGATTGCATTGTAAGAGGATTGTTGTCCTTATGCTGTCTTTGCTGGTTTGGAGTATGATCTCTTCCAGATCCAAGATGTCAGGGGTGTAGTACGTCAAGAATGGTAGAGACAATATGTGAACAAGTAAACACCAATCCCTCTTTGCTTGACAACTGGGCATCTTAGGTTCCATTCTTTCAGTACCGTTGCACACCTGGCTTTCCTCCATGTGCTCCTTCTTTGTTTTTTTTATTTGTTCTTTTCTTTATAAAGATGTTTTTATTGGTTTGAAATAAAAAACATGTACATCTCATATCTGTCAATTGCAAGCATTTCACCACATTTACCACATTCATACATTTAAAGAAATCAACAATGCTCCTGTCTCATCTCTATTATTTTGACTCATTTCCATATCCTTAGTGGGCGATGTACACAGCACTCCCTGAAACATGCTCCATTTGCCCCATTTTTTATCCCACTTCTTAGGACAGCCCCTGGATTTGAACACTTCCTTTTCCGCTTTCATACATTTGTCTAATTCCTGCGCCCAGCTTTTCGGTGATGGCTCCTCCCCCACTCAACAATTCATTGCAATTGCCATTTTTACTAATGTGTATCCTAGTGTGGTCATTTGTTGTTCCACCTCCGATAGGTCCGTAGCCTCCCATATATTAAGAAGCCCTGATTGTGGCATAAGGCTAATCTCTTTACTTAGTGCCCTCTGCATGTGTCTTGTAGCTTTCTCCCATAGAATTTGTATGCAGGGACATTCCCAAATAATGTGGTAAAATGTTGCCTCTAGACAGCAGTGGCAAAGACACCTCGTATCTGGTCTGTTCCCTATTTCTGCTAGCGTGACCCCAGTTAGGTATGTTCTGCTTAGGATTTTTAATTAAATCAAGCAGGGCCATAAAGGAATGGCTGCTTCTCTCAGGGACATGAGTGCTGTTTGCCAATCATCATCTTCGATTTGCCCAATTTCTGCTTGCCACCTCTCTTGAAGAGTGTGAAACAGAACCGGAAAGTAATTGCATAATTTCTTATATGTCAACGATACGCCTTTCTCTGACATAGGTTCCGAGAGCAATCTATCCTCTAGAGGGGAGGACTCCGGTATACTTGCTAGATCTGAAATAGTTGCCTTAAGGGCATGGCGGATCGGTAAATAATGAAACAATTCCCCCTGAGCTAATTCATACTGATCCCTTAGTTCTGTGAATGTTATTATTTTCCCTTTTTTCACTAGGTGGCCTATTGTCGAGATGCCTATGGTATCTCACTTATCAAATCCCGGTTGGTGACATAGTGATCCTAGCTCTTGGGTGGACCATAGAGGAGTGGCTTGAGTCAGTCGGTCCGACCATCCTAGACGTCTATTAGCTTGGCGACATATCTCTACTGGGTGGGCTTTTGGGCCCAGGTATGGATCTTTCTGGACTTTCAAGTAGAGGTCTCCTAGGCAGCTCTCCTTGCCCATTTGATATTTATCCAACAGGCTGGGTCCATCGGTGAGCGGTATATCCAAGGATTCACCCCTATTAATTGTGAGGCCCAATAGTATAGTCGCATATCGAGGAGTGAGATACCTCCATCATACAAACCCTTGGTCAATTTATGCAATGCTATATGGGGCGCTCTCCCATCCTAAAGCAGAATTCTAACCTCACCTTCTATGTTCCTGAAGTAGGAGTCGGAGTCCTTATGTGGACAGTTTTGAAGAAGATATAAAAATCGGGGAAGCGCCAGCATCTTGAAAAGGGCAGCTCGCCCCGTAAGGAGAGGGGAAGCGACCTCCAGTGTTTGACATTGTTACGAAGTCTCTCCGGCAGGATAGACAGGTTTTTGTCGTAAAAGGTCTGGGGGTCTGGAGTTATATAAACTCCCAGGTATCGGAATCCTATGGTCGTTATTTCCACCTCACAACCTGTAGGGAGTTTTGGTATCGAACCTTGAATTGCAAAAATCACTGATTTAGTCCAGTTTATCGAATAGCCGGAGTATTTTCCGAAGTTTGTAAAAATATTTAGGATTCTGTGCACCGATTTATAAGGGGACGCTAGATACAGCAGGATATCATCTGCGTAAAGAGATATTCTGTCTTCTTGTCCTTCTGCCCAGTTCAACACTCTAACCAGTGGATCCCTCTTCACCCATGAGACCAGTGGTTCTAATATTAGAGAGAAAATCAGGGGAGACAGGGGGCATCTCTGTTTGGTGCCTCTCTTCAAGGAGAATGTTCTGAACAGACTGTTGTTAACCCTGACCTGGCCCTTTAAGTCGGTATAGAGCAACTTGACCTGTAGCACCTCAAAGCACCTCAAAGAGATACGGCCATTCTATAGAGTGAAACACTATTTTTGCGTCCAGTGATAATACCACTGCATATTCTTCTATAAATTATTTGTGGCCAAGGACATTGTGAAGGCAACAGATGTTTAATGCAGTATTTTGGCCAGGCACGATGCCTGACCGATCTGCATGGACCAATGACGGGATACTCGAGATCAGGCGAGTTGCCCGGAGTACGCTAGGATTTTTGCTTCTATGTTTATGAGCAATATCGGCCTGTAAGATCCGCAGCTTTCAGCGGGCTTCCCTGCCTTACAAATGACCACAATGGAAGTCAGCCTTTGGTCCTCCGGTAGAACTCCTTTTATGTAACTCTCATTATACATTTTTCGCAGGTGAGGCGGAACGTATGAAGCCGTTGTTTTAAGGAATTCAATGGGGAAACCATTGGGTCCAGTTGCCTTTCCTGACAGAATACTATTTATTGCCAAGCAGATCTCATCATCCGAGAGATGCTCTTCTAATGCCTATCTGTCTACAGTGGACAGGGTAGGCAATTGAATATCGGCTAGCAATTGTCAGGAGTCGTCTGCCGTGGCTTTAGTCGAGGAGGTATAGAGCGCTTGTAAATGATCCACAAATGCATCTGCAACAGCTTGCGGATCTGACATATGCTGCTTATTGCAGAGTGTCAGTCTAGGCACCCATCTCTCTGCTTGCTCCTTTTTTTCCAACCATGCCAGCATTTTGTAAGCTCTATCACCCAGCTCATAAAGCCTGTGCCGTGCGTCAAGCATTCGGGCCCTTACCCGCTCACTAGCCAGGGATCTATATTCTACCTGTTTAACATCTAGGCGATGGGCCATATTTTCACTAGGTGACTGTGTGTGTTTTATTTAGAGCTGCTGGAGTTGGATCTCGAGTTGTACCAGTTGCTCCTGCTGTTTGTTCTTATAGCCCACCTTGAGCGCTAATGCCTGCCCCTTCAAGACCGCCTTAATGGCCTCCCATACTATTTGTGCCGATTCAACTGAGCCTCCATTTTCAGTAAAATAGTTTTCTGTATGCATTAATAAACTCTCCTTTATATCTGAGATTTTAAGCAGCCAGGGGTTGATTACTATCGTGTTGTTTTGTCTCTGATTATAGGATGTAAGTTCCACCCACACCAGAGAATTATCAGACAATGTGGGTTACGTAGATTACCAATGTCAGCCATGTGTGTCAAAAAAATAGTCTATTCGTGATAGACTCTTGTGGGCATTTGAATGGTAGGTAGAGTGGGTTAGGTTTGGGTGAAAGTATCGCCATACATCTGTGAGTCCCATGACCTTGGCAAACTCTGACATGTGTGTGCTGGGGCGCGCCTGGGGGTACACCGGTTGTCTATCTAAATGGTCATTGAAGGTCATTTTAAAATCCCCACCTAGGATAAGGGTTCCACTCAGCATGTCTACCATGATTTTCCTAAGGACTGTGAGTGCCTCCTTACCCAACGCTGGTGGAAGGTATGCTGAAATTACATTGAGCGCTTTACTTTCCCAGCTTGCCTCCAACACAGCAAATCTACCTTGGGGGTCTGCCCATGTACGTATCGGAGTGAGTGCAAGACTTAAAAAAAAAAATATTTTTATTAATATAAAAACAAAAATAATAAAGGCGTATCAGGTGCAATACAGTCAATTACGAACATTAAATCAAACAATTGAAAGATCAGGATATATATGCAGGACAAGATGCTGAGACCCCAACTCCTATAATCAGTTGACAATACAAAACAAATAAAATTCACAATATACCCTAAGCGTGCAGCTCTCAGGTCCCACCCATAAAGTCAGGATAACGAAGCTTGTATTGCCCCCTTGATACTAAAACCATAAGCAGGATAAACGTCAGACATCTACACATAAAATGAACAAATCAGGATAGTAAAGCTTGTATTGCCCCTTGATACTGGGACATAATCAGGATGAATCACAGATATTTACACCTGAAAGAAGCCAAAAAAGGAGAACAAAAAAGAAAAATAAACAACGCAACCTACGTAACTCCCCATCCCCCACCCTGCACCCCTGCATGTAGCTTACCCCAACTAACAGTGTGCCTGTCACCCCATCTAATCTACATAACTAAAAATAGTAAGTGGAGGAGGACCTTTGTTCAGGCTCCCGGCCTCTCCCCCCCCGCCAGATCTGAGCCTCCCCTTTATTTACGGATTCACTAGCAAATTATCAATCGATCTAAAATCAGGGGAATCATTGTTCGCCTACTTCGCCTCCCGTTACCAATATTGTAAAGTGAGTCCCGCACAGCCACCAAGTCAACAAATGTCATCAAACAGTCAACCATTTTCAACCTTGGCCCGTCCAATCAGGCACATGGATGCTTCCTAGCCGAGCTGCCGCCATCTCTAGAGATTCAAAGGACCAAAGGTTTTCGTCCAGTTGCACACTGAAGCGAGCCGGGAACAACTGAGCATATTCAATCCCATTGTCTCTGAGTTCCCTCCGCACCGACAGGAACCCCTGGCATTGTTTCCGGTCCAGTTGTATAGAATCCGGGAAGGAAGAAAGGGCTGCATTGTCGAACCACATTTGAGTCCCAGCTTGAGCCGTCAAAAGAATAGCACAGAGTAGTTTTCCCACAGTCAGAGCTGATGTCGGACACATTGACTCTTCCGGGACACCCAGTGATCGGACATTGGTCAGCTTGTAGTCCAGAAACTCCTGCACTTCCCGTTTCGTGGGGTTTACGTCATTGATTGGTTTGGCCTTTGTGGGTGTCATGGCTCTCATTTTTTCATTTAATCAAATGAAGGCCGTTCTCATTAGCCCCAGTTCAAACGTAATAGCAACCAGTTTATTTTCCAGGGCTTGGGCTCTCCGGCCCAGGGAAGAATGTAGACCACCGATAGCCGCCATGACAGCTCCAAGCGCCGGTTCAACCCTGGCCAGCGCCAGTTCTTCTCCCTCGATAGTGACAGTTTCTTCCTCTTTCGGACACCCCTAAGACAGGATATATCGTCCCAATTCATCCATTTGGTCTTTTCCGGTCACTTTGGAGGAGGGGGTCTGAATTGTGCATTGTGATCAGTCTCGAAATGACAATGAACTAAATATCATACCTGTTTACACACTCTACTTAAGATAGATATATATCCACCTACGACCTTATTTATCATCTACCTCCTATCATCTACCTCATAGCTGCTTACACATCTTCTCGTGATTGAAGTATATCCAACACTGTCTATATTTATTACCTACCTCCTATCTTCTACCTCATACGTGTTGTCAGTAGAACTGTTTGATATATATGTCTTTGTCCACGCCTCATATGTAATTCGTTCCGATGCCTATATAACTGAGTGATATATACTGTCTGTCGCATACGCCTATATGTTAAGCGCTCTGATACCCACGGGTCTTGTTCGCGCTATACAAAACTTTCTAATAAATAAATAAATAAATAATAAATAAATAAATAAATAAATGGGCGCCATTTCGTTCAACTCGTTCGCGATCTGTGCCCCATGTCTGTAAATGTAGACCCCGCTCTGTTGTATAGTTACGGCCCACGTATTAACCCATCAATTTGCTGGGAAACTTCAGGGTCGCCTTCCAGGTTACGCCCGCATCCGTCGGGCAGAGTTTCAGACAAGGTCCGAGCCGTTCACACTCTGGGCTCTGTCCTTTATGGCACACCAATTGCAGCCGCCGTGCTATTATATTGCTCCACTTTTGCCGTTAATCAGTTTGGATGTTCACCGCTAGAATCGGGCAAAACTCCACCTCCATTCCGGTTGACCGGTCCCTCCCGGACTCCCACGGCCGATGTTGTTCCTTACTTGAAGCCCCGGCTCCAAAGCTGATGTAGGCCTCAATCTTAAAGGCGACGTTTCTCCGTCCTTGAAGCTGGTGGATCACTCTGGATCCCACGATCAGGCGTCGTTTCGACTCATCTATGCGGGGGCGTTGCATAGGCGCAGGATAAATAGCAGGATCTTGTGGCAGGATAAGGAGGTCTACGGAGCCGGGAGCCTAAGCGGCCATCTTGGTCGCCAGCTTGGCCCCTCCCCGAGTGCAAGACTTTTTATTAGGATTCCTGTTCCCCTAGACCCCGATGTGTATCCTGTGTGGACCAGGAATTTATAACCCAACGCGTTAGGGCATTACACTTATTTCCCACTAAATGTGTTTCCTGTAGCAGGACCAGATATGGGGCTTGTCTTTTAAGGTATTGTAACACAACACCTCTTCTTATTTTATCCCCCATCCCGTGGACATTCCAGGTTAAGACAGAAAGTGATGTTTCTACCAATCTCCTGCCATAGTTTCATTAAAAAAGAGGCAAAGGAGCCCAAGGACTGATGAAAAGGTGCATAGAGTTCCATACACGCTGTCTCTATAGCTTCTTTAACCTTCAAGTGATTTTCAGGCCGATGACTCCTTGAAAACAGCATAGATACATATCTGACACAGTTAGAAACGCTACTTGTAGCTAGTTCAAATATTTCAAACCTTGTGATTGGATTACATAAACAAAACATAACCCCCCTCCACCCATCCCCAAACTCCACCCACCCTGCTCCCTTGCCAGTGGATTTTGAACTACCCACTGTCGCCCCTCTCTCCAGTTAAAGGAGCCTAGTCTATGGCCCCTAGCCCCCCCACCTAAATCCAACTATTTTTATATGGGACATATATTATGTGGGGAGACCCACGTCCCATCCTCCGGTTGTAGCCCATTGTACAAATGTTAGCAGTCCTCCCAACGCTGGGAATACCCACTTGGGTCAGTAAAGCCCAACAACTTCATGGACAGGACCCTGCCGTGTTCTGCTGGTATTGCCTAACCCCCATCAGAGTCACTTAGCTGTGGTCTGCGTAGTCCACTGCTCGGTCCAGAGCCTTTCCGCATTCAGCTGCGAGTTGTCAAGTCTGTTTCTTTGCTGACAGAGTCACTTTGCGACCCATAAAGGTGGTCTGGTTTATTATTCCGTGGTCCCCGTGTCTTTCCTTGTGGGGTTTCTTCACTCGCCTCCAGCCTTCTATCCAGTCCGATGCATCCTCAGGTGTGGAGAAGAACCAGGCCTTACCGTTGGCTTCTACTCACAGCTTTGCTGGAAAAATAATAGCATATTTCAGCTCTTTGTTTCGCAATGCTTTTTTGACCGCTAGGAAACTGCATCGTTGATTTTGGACTTTCATAGTAAAGTCTGGAAAAAAAGGACACCACACTGTCTTACAGCTTGATTGGCGGGTTGGCACGCACCACTTGAAGTATAACGTCACGATCTCTGAAATTGAAGACTCTGGCTATTATCGGTCGAGGAGGAGCTCCCGGCTTAGGCCTCCCCCTGGAACTTGATGACCCCGTTCAATAGAAAAATATTTTGATAGTCTCTTTGGTTGCAAATGTTTTAATATTGACTCCTCTACAAACAAATCCATTGCAGAGCCTTCTGCGTGTTCCGGAACCCCCATAATGCGCACATTATTCCGTCGCGCCCTGCCTTCATAGTTGTCAAGTTGCAGTTCCATTTTTGTTTGCTTGTCTTGCAATTGTAGGACCTGTTGTTTGAGCAGGGAGGTGTCTTTATGGAGTTCTGTTGTAGCATCTTCCACCTCTGGTGAGAGAAACCTATATTTTCACTGTATCAAGACGGGACTCGAGAGAGGTGCGCACTCCCGTAATTGCCACCATGATATCCTGAAGCGTTAGGTCTTGTTGCGTGTGGGGGGACTCTGTCTTTTCTGGAACTTCCTGGTGAGTGGTTTCTTGGCCATCTCCTGTGTTAGTCCACGCAAACTTAGATAGTTTACTGTGTGGCAAATTCGTTCAGACAGATCAAACAGCTTGCCTGGCTTAATGGCTCTCCTTCTGCGTGCAGGGGTGCAAGTGCAGCGGCTCACTCCTGGGTGAATTAAACTTTAGTTGGGCTGACACCTTTGCCTCCGTGCCACTGTGTGCTTGCTAAGGAGGATAAGCTGCCTGGCTAGTGGGACTCGTATTGATCTGCTATGGGGCGGTGGGCTTTATTACTCTGATTGTCTCTTGTATCTTAGGGGGAGTGCTTCACCTCTCGGAGTTCTTAGACCCCGCTGTTTCCTGTAGGCCTTCTGTGCCCTTTGTCTGCCATTAAGTCCTAGGGCCAGCCACACTCCCTAGGCTGTAGATGTCACCCAGGCCTCCCGCAGCTGGCCAATTCTTCTCTGGCCCCGCCCGGAGTCTTGATGGTACAAGCCCGCACTCACCAGTCGGCCGTTATTCAGTGCCTCGCTTTTCCCCCTCTGGTGCCTGTGTTCCTACTCTGCCGTATTCTCCGCTACGGCTCTCCTGTGTCCGAACCGGCCCGCTGGGTTGCTTCCACGCACTTGTGCATCAGGGGTCATAGTCCGCTGGGCCACCGGATTCTGGGTGTCGCCCCGATTCTTCCTTTCTTGCGCTGTACTTGGATTCTCCCGTGGCAGTCGATTCTCCCCTCCTCACCTCTGAACATTTTCAGACATCGCAGCTCGCCGCCGCCATTTTACCCCTGCCTCCGCTTCCCAGCATTGAATGTTTCTCAGGCTCCGATTCTGCTCCAAGCTGGAAATCACTTCGCTTCACACACCCCGCCCTTGGGGGCCGGGGTCTCCACCTCTCAGTTTGGTAGTTTCTCAGTTTAGAGCAGGATATATGCCGGATATCTGGTGAGGGCTACGGAGCCAAGCTAGTGTGCGGCCATTCCAATCAGCTGCAGGCCAAGCCCCCCTCCTTCTTTGTTTTTGAATGCTCTCTTTGGTTCCCCTTTACTTTCTCCCTGACGTCTTCAGCAATTTCTCAATCTTCAGCTTCTGAATCCCTGCTGCTCCATGTTGTTTCATCTCCTTTGGGTCTACTGCTGGAGTGTCCTTACTCATGGTGTGGGTGACGCCTCTCAACCAGCCTTAACTAGTGGTGTCCTTACCTCAGAGGGGATATTGGAACCTTCCAAAGTCTGGAGTTCAACTTCTGCATCCATTCCTTTCCTATTCTTTCTTCCATGTTTCCCCAGTGTCTTATGCATATTTGTTCCATACTAACTGCTTGCATTTAGGTTCCAGGGGAGGGGCCTGATCGGCATTCATCTATGAGATCCTGACAGTACCTTTTAGTGGCCATTGATGCCTGCACAACATTTCCAGTGGCAGAACTTTGGGGCATATTAACAAGGGCTTTATCTCTGCTTTTTTGGCTTTAAAAGCCAAAGAAGCGGAGATAAATCAACAACAGGGTGCTAACATGCAAAATCACATGTTAGCACTCTTTTTCACTACACTTCCCTTTGCATCTCTAATAAGATGCAAAGTGGGCGTTCCAGAGCAAAATAATAGGAAAAATTTTGCTAAGAGGCATTTCTCCTATTATCAAGCTTCACACTAACCCTGTTAGAGACAAAAAAGCAGCGCTAAACACGGTTAACACTGCTTTTTTATGTCCGCTAATTTTCAGACTTAACCATGTAATCCAATGGAAGGATGGATTACATGGCTAAGTCCACCATGGGCTATCAACAAGGATATCCCCATCCTTGTAGTTTTATCGCTGCATTACCAGCGATAAAAACCCAAAATGCTGCTATCGCTGGATATTTTATCGCCTAGGTGGTTAGCGTTGTTAATAACGCGATAACCAGGCGATATTATCCGGCGATACCAGGCGTTAAAAAAATTAACTCTAAGCGCCCTTAGCGTTAATTTGGCCTGTTCCTTGTTAATATGCCCCTTTTTACCTTGATGGCATTTGAATATATCTGACTGAAGTTAGAGAAATCATAGCATTATGAGGAACCTTCAAAATCATGAAGATGGACCTCATTTTCAGAGCAATGACTCCATACTAGGCCCGGGCAGAGTTTGCGGAGTTGCGCTACGGGGAACTCCTCAAAGTGAAAAAAAACCTCCGCCACCCTATGCGGGGTTCCGCTTGTGGAAAGAGTTTGCCAGCGTGCCCATTCGCATTACAATGGGAATGCTGAGTGCATTCTCGAGCTCCAAATCGCGCATACATTGGCACCATGCAGTTCTCATGTACATCGCTGCGTCCTAAATCACTTGCAAACCGCACCACACAGTCTGCGTGAGCGCGGCCATCTTGTTTTTCTGCTCTCTGTTAGGGTGCTGGGCCTAAATATTAATCCTTCTTTAATATCTTTAATCCTCACACTTTAAAACATATCTACCCCTAATTTTTATTTTTTATATTAGTGGGAGTCTTTATGTTTGTACAGTTTACAGTTTTGGGAAACCTTTTCTTCTTTTTCGGGACTTTCTGTATTTTGTTTATTTCCCCTTATCTTCTCCTTCTTTCCTTTCCATTTTCTTTCTCACCCACCCAGCTCCATGGCAGAGGGTGGACGGCTACGATGCAGGCTGCGATGCTGCCCAGATGTGCAGCTTCTGGCGATTTTTAGTGAGGAGGTGGCAGCACTCATTTCTTGTGTGCAGCCCCTCCATGTTAGTAGCAGGCGGCAGGCCCAGCAGTGGATACGGTGTGCGGGAGTGCCTACTGTGCTGGGGAAGGGTGTGCTAGTGGGTGTGGTGTACCAGCCAGTTCGGCGCACTGTCCAGCAGCTATGTTAGACCGGGATCAGGACCTGCTCGACCTGCTATGAGTTGAGATTCTGGGGCTCAGTAAGTATTAGTTATTTGATGTGTTTGCATTATACAATGCTAACATTTTTGTCTGAATAGCATGCTGCTTACACTCAGAGGTAAGTTATGTTTAGTTTACGTTGGAATATTATTATGTAATCCTCCAGTTTCTAGTTTCTGCTATGCAGGTGTTCAGCAGCGCTACCTTATCGTACCTATCATTGGTGCTCGCTTTGGCTGATTAATTAAGAAGCCATTGCAGACTGTCCTCCTGTCACCATTGTGAATCAGTGATAATAGTGAGTTAGCATTTTCTCTGTGATTTTGTTTATGTTGCTTGTACAGTCTCAAGCTAACACCAATGTGTAGTATGCATCTATGCATTCTAAAAAAAAAGAGATTGAGTTGGTGCATAAAGGGGGTTGAACTTGATATTGAAAAATGAGAATAGAATGAAAGATAATTCACTGCAATGCCTTACTTCCAAATGTAGTTCTTGTTAAGGAAATTTGGAACAGGGACTTTAGGATTGGTATGAGCAACTCAACGATAGTCGATAGATGACCTGTTTTAAAGAAGTACAATTATGTGACTGCGTTTGCCTGTCATAATAATTTTGTGGAGATGAACTAAAACACTAATCTGTTTTTTATCTTTTTCATTTCTTACATCAGCACCCAACGGCAAGAAGAGGGACATTGTTGAAGGTCCCGGAGAAGCTGGTCAGGAGGTACCGACCACCTGCACCACTGACAAGGGCTCTGCTAACCCCAGTAAGTCCTATATTATTTAGTATTTACCTAATGTTTTGTTATGATTGTTGTGGGCTTAGGGTAGAATCTTTGGGTATATTGGAATGTTAGTGTTGGGTTCCAGGATGAGAGTTGCTGCCTGAGGCTGGTGTTGCTGGTGAGAAATAAAGTTTCTCTGACACCCTTACCTGCTGTCTTCCTTCCATGGCGACGAGGACGGGATATGAACCCACTCGTGCAAAGCACAAGGGATTACTTTTTTGTTTCAATCCTGTTATCCCTGCATTAACTCTTTTTCCTCATATTATATGATTTTATTTTTTGATAGCAGACCTTTTCTGGTTTCTAGTCTCTAGTCCACTAAGTTATCTTCTGCTTTGTTGGAAATCTTTGCCTCTCTCCTATATATATCTTGTGGTACTGTAAGAGTAAGACTAAGAATAACACTTGTTTGGTACTTCACTGTCTAACGTGAAGAGTGGAGACCCAAGTAAGCTAGTATTAAAATATTGACCTTGTATATTTGTTGAGTTCACGAGAGAGTGGCCATGGTCTCCTGGACCGCCCCTAAATGTTGTGTGCTGTCATTTTCATTTACTAAGGATATCAGCAGTTTTCCAGGTTGTAACCCCATCTAGCCAGTGTCTTACAGGTATTGCCAATTAAATGGGTTTCTTCAAGCAGGACCACTTCAGGGGAATGCCTTTTAATACATTGTAAATAAGAAAACAAATTACCTATGCCTCTAGTGACTTCACAACACTTATTCATATGAAGTAAGATGAACGCAAACTAATACGTTTACCTTAGCAGTAATTTCTGCCTTTTATTTCATTATTTTTTTTAATTAATATCTTTGATCACAAAAAGAACACATAGTCAACTAAACGAAATACCACATTAGTACTTACACAGTGAAAATGAACAACGTGAAAATGTGTTTTGACATACAATTACAAATAAACTGATAATAATCAAACATCAAACCTCTTCCCCCAGTACCCTCTTCCTGCATATATGAATACATCACCAATTCTTTTTTTTGTTGCTGAAAATTTGCCATCGTTGATTTCGTCTCTTAATTTTCTTCATTTACTCGGTTCGGCAACAACGCCACCCTTCGTTGACCTCCGATCATCCATTTCAGTCCCCAGATTTGTCTTGACTGGTCGACCTCATCGTCCTGCCACTTGGATATGTGTGTCTTGTAAAGGGATAGTCTTTGTCACGTTTGGGGCTGTGATCCCCAGCCACTCTCCATCCTTCTACCCACTCCAGCGCTTCTTCAGGTGTTTCAAAGAACAAAGTCTTGCCTTCCGCCTCAACCCAGAGTTTGCCTCGAACAGCATAGAGTAGCAGAGGCCTTTCTCCCTTAGTTGTTTTTTTGACATTCAAAAATGATCTCCTCTGTTGTTGCACATTTACTGTGAAGTCCGGAAAGTAGGACAGTTCACTTTTCTCAAACTTGACAGAGGAGGAGTCGAATAGGCCGTTTGTAGCATAGTGTCACAATCTCTAAATGTGAAAGGCGCGCCAACAGAGGCCGCAGGCTGGCCACTGGCCTTGGCCTCCCACCTGGGACTCTGTGCGCTCTTTGTACCGTGAAAGATTTGGACAGGCTCTTCGGTCGCAGGTGATTTATGATGAGGTCTTCGACGAAGAGGTCTGCCGCCGGACCGTCCGCCTTCGCAAGGACTCCAATTATTCGGACGTTGTTGCATCTCGATCGACCCTCGTAGTCTTCCAACTTTTTTTTCTTCTGTGCTTTGGGCTTGAAGCTCTCTAATTTCCTGACTCATTTGCTTGGTTTCACCATCGAGCTTGATAGTAGTCATCTCCAGGGCTTTGACTTTCTCGCCCATTTTCTGAAGGTCTGCTGTCATCAGTGTCACTTCAATAGTGATGGAGTCCATTCTATGTTCTAATGATGTACGCACGCCTGGTATGGCATCCATGACGTCTTCTAAAGACTCTTTGAGTAAACCACCTTACGAGGTGGGGGGAGACTTATATGGTCTTACACTGCTTAGTGCTTGGCAGTCGCCGTCTGTTATTGGGCTAGTACTTCTTTCACCTTATTTATCTGCCATTAGCCAAATACCTAGTTTCTTTTCATTATGGCCTGCAGCCCCTTCAATTCAATGTCCGACGTTTTGGGAAATGTAACAGTGCAATAACTGTTTGCCACGACAGCTTCTTGCCACCTCCAACGTGGTGCTTGGACTCAGCTCTCCTCCCGTCTCTTACCGCTCCGGGCTCCGTTCTATATGCGGCCTCCAGCTGATGTCCCTATGTCTGTTTCTGGCTCTGACGCCCCTTTCTGCTGCGGATGTCACGGGAGGCGGTGCCCTCGGCTGTGTGCCCCACCCAGTGCTGCACTCCGCCGTGCCTCTCAGCACACGCGTTGGATGCTAACGGAGACTCGACCCGACGTCAGTCATTACGCGAGTCCCCAGCTTTCAGGACTCGTTAGGCTGCAGCACGTAACTTCTCTTCTCTGGCCACATTCATCACCTTCCTTCTCTCCCATCCTTCTTCCGCTCCTGCAACGGTTCCGAGTGTGTTTTTATTGGTGACTGCAGATTTGTGTGTTGGATTCCTGGCAGGAAAAGACTGGGTTATCGCAGAGCCCTAGCGACGAGCGTCCATTTCGCTTGGCGTTCAAGCCATGCCCCCTGACTCACTGTATTTTTGAGTGAGCCAGATGTATCCCACCCATCATTCATCACGCCCTCCACCTCGCCCATGGCATTTTGCCACCTATGACTGCAGTGCAGTATGGTTCAATTGATGACATCACATGACTGCAGTCGTGTTGGCTGTGCAATGTGCTTCTGCTTCAGTTAAAGCAGAACTTACAAATTGTTTAATGCATCGAAAACCAAACACAAAAGGTATGTTTCCCTTCACCCACTCAGTCACCTCTTAGTACTTCACTCCTTTATTTTGTTCTGAAAGTAGAAAATCCATACTTGGCATGGGCCAAATTTGATCTTACTATGTGAAGTGAATTGATTCCAGAATATATTTCTAGGTTTCTTATAGCAGAGTCATTTTACAACTGTTCAGATTTTTCCCTTTCGACTTCTGTCGACTAGTACAGTGATTGAATAAGTCAAAGATGACAAATTGATGATTAGTGTAGTGAATCTATATCAAAACCTATACCCTACCCATCTTATCCCTCTACCCTACCCTGCAGTAGAGTAAGTCATGTTTCCTTTCCTTACTTAATGCCCAGTGAATTAATTTGTTGTAAATAATATGTAGTGGTGGGCGAGGCTAGTAATTAAAGTAGGAGTAAGCACACAATTTGATGTCAAGATTTTTTAATGGAATACACTGTGATGAGCATGCCAAAATCAATCTATATAGCCTGTTACTTTCCCTGTAGTGCAGTCCATCATTATCCCCAAATGTTTACTTATGGCAGACAGAATAAAATGAATATCCGTATTACATACGTGAGATGTGTGACGTAGCATCTTATTTATTATTCATCTGCCTCTTTGGAGTCAGGGTAGAAAGAGAAATGCATTTGGAGAAGAGCGAGGCCATTGGAATTAAAAAAAGATAATTATCAACTACAGCTACCCCAGCTGCAGACAGTAGCAAAATACCTGATGTGCTGGCTAGCAATAAGCATGGCTCCTTTATTTTAGCCCAACACACACAACTTGTACTGTGTAGTGCATAATGCCGTACTCATTAATGAGTGATAATTTATTTTTCCACTCAAAGTGTTACTGTTTTTTTAATCCTTCTTTATTCTGCCTTAATACTTTTCTGCCACACAGTCAGTGCTTTTTATGCAAGGCATGTGTGGGTATGACCTAAATTGGCCTTGTGACTATCCTAATCATATCACATCGAATTCCATTAGCAGCTTTAGGGTACCAGCAATGTACTACAACTGTGTCACCCTCTAGTTTAAAACAATTGTTTGCACAGAGCATTATTTACAATTTGTCTTTTTTCATTTTGTTTTTCTCAATATAGCTTTTCCTGCTGGTCCATCCTTAGGACCAAACAAGCAGGATATAGCTGGCCGTCTGTGGTGACAGAGGCTGGGGCGTATCCAGAGAGAATACCGGCGGTTGGTGGTCCTGGAAGAAACAAATGCCTCTCAGCCAGCCCCAGTGCAGCCGGTCTGCCTCAACCTCGAGCCCCTCAGCCATCCCAATGCCGGCTCCTCCTCCAGCCAACTGCACCACCCCCTCCCTCACTGGCAACAGGCCATTGCTGTGTAGCATCCTATAGCAGCTTGACACCATCGAGGGTCAGCTGACCACAATGGAGGAAAGCCTGGACGAGCTCTGGATGGACATCCATAATGCTCTCCTCCAGCCCTTTTTTTAAAGGTCTTTGTTTTGCTAGGAGGGATTTCTTGTGGCTGGATGGAAAGGGTGAGAAGGGAGTTGGGACCGGGTTCAATTTTCTTTGGACATTTGGGACATTGATCTCGGGTCAGTTCTGTTTGTTTGTGGAGAGGGGTGGGTATGTTGTCTGGGTGGAGAGGGTGGGTATCTTTGTAGAAAAAATAAAGGTGAATTTATAGTATATCTAAATGTGTGCCTGAAGTAGTTTGCTTTACTTTTACTTTGCATTGCTCCCTTCAGTTTTTACATAGCCTGTTTACTATCTTGGCCATTAGGGGGAAGGCTGCCATGAACTATATTGTCTAAAACAACCTAGATATCCAATAGTAGCAGTTAGTTACTTATTTACTAAGTTGACTTCATTCCATGATAGTCTTACCTGAATATATATAAAGCAAAAACAGGGAAGGCATCAGAACTTCACAAGCGAGGTCCCACTTCCTGTTTCCCCCAGGCGAGCTACAACTGTAGGATTAATCAACTGAATGATTAACCATATTAGGCAACTTATAAATAAAAAGACTGCGTTAGTGGGTTATATCAAAGCTTTACAAAGAATTGATACCAGAGTACTACACATTGATAGCACAACAAGAATTCCTGATAGGGATAAAATATCAAAAAATTATTTGGATAATAATGGGGAGCCAGTAGTAACTTAACAAAATCCTCAAGTCATAAAAAAATGGACAAGTGAAAAAGCTGAGGCTAGGCGTTTACGATTACGCAACACAAGGCTTGAATGATGCTGATGACTGGTGTTCTCTGTTCAAATATCTAAAATATGGGACACTTTTCATGTGCTGGTGGGTAAATGGGGCCAGTGTAAGCTATTGCTTAGTAGATCCTGCAGTAAGTTGGAGTTTTTTCATCACATCTGTCCTCCAAGTGCGTTCCATTGATGATGTAAATTAAGACACACCTCAATAAATCACACATCCCGGGGGAAGAGGGTTAGGGGTTTGATGAATTGAGGGTAAAGGGGATTTGGAGAAAGGTTTGACAAAGACAAACACTACACAAGGACAACATTAATCTGGGCAATGAGCAGCACATGCTGAATATTGTTGTAAAATGGTTGTTTATGTGAGATAGCATTTTTACATTACATTTAAACATCTCACACATGCTTTGTGCTTGGTACTTACCCAGTAGCCATATTTTGCCAAATTCTCCAGCTGTCATCCTCTGGGCATGAGGTGAACTGCAGAATATGTAGCTATCATGGTTACTGCCTGGAAACATTGCATGCACATCAATGAATCTACCTCTGGCATCACAGACACTCTGCATATTGATGGAATGCCATTGGTGTCTGCTGCAGAACATGTGTGCAATGCTATGAGGTGGCTGAAGAGCCACATGGGCACAATCAACTGCACCCAGCACATGTGGGAAGCGGGAAATGAGGTAGAAATCCCTAGCTAACCTCGTCCTCTTGTCTAGTGTATGGGCATTTGTACATGGAGGGTGACCCTTCTTTTGATGCAGCTCAGTACCTGATGCAAGCATCACGACTGGCCTTCCTGTGAGATACCTACAAAGTCACTGGAGACCCTATGGAATGACCCTGTAGGAAAAAAAAGGAGAGCTGCAGGGATCTTGAGATAGACAAGTCGCAGAGTCAAATTCCTACTCCTACTCACAAACCATCTTCAAGATGACATCTGGGGCGAAACAGTATCTGGCCCAGACATCTTGGCTGGACATCCCAAATAGGTTTATACTTTTTCTGAAAATCCTCTCTACTCCCCCCTCCTACTCAAATCTTCTTGGCGCATGGCAAGGGGTAGAGCAACAAACACATTCAGCGACATGTTGAAAGATCTGAAAGGCTGTGTATAGTAACTCTGCTTTTATGTTTGCTGCAGGGCTGGTATTTGCTGTTGGGCTGCAGTGTTTCAGCTGGAGCAGGGGGATAGAAAGCACTTATACAGGTGTTTAGGATTGAAGGCAATGTCTATCCAGCCCGAGCTGGAGATTCCGCCCTGACTGTGGAGGATCTGCCCTGACTGCGGGAGATTCAGGCCTGACTGCGGAGATTCCGGCTCAGGTGCAGAGATACTGTCCCGAGAGTGGAGATTCCACCCCAACTGCAGAAATAAAGAAAGAAACGAGTTGTAAATGACCTCTGTGAATACCAAAAGTAGTAAAGTTAGGCTTTTGTCTCAGATTGCCTCTGTGACTCGGATCCTATGACACTGTACTCCACTCAATGCAATTCCACTGTACAACACTTTACTCCACTTTAGGCCCCGTCATCCATTCCATTGAACAATACTCTACTGCACTCTATGGCTGTAAACTCCATGGAACAATATCCTACTTCACTCTACAAGACTTTGCAACAAACACACAACTGTACTCTACAGTACGACATATCACTCCAATTTTGACAGTTTACCTAACTCTACGCTACGCCTCTCCATTCTACTGCACTCGGTCCCACACCACTCTACTCTATGACATGCCACTCCACTCCATGACACTTCACATCCTCTTTACTCTATGCCTACCCACTCTGACACTACACTGTACAACACTACACTGTACGACACTCTCCTCTACTGCACTGTACAACGCTACAATTAATGACATTCTGGTCAGCGATACTGGACTCTATGATTTGAAACACATTTTTGTTAACAAAAAAGACATGGAGATTTAATGAAAATACCAAAGAGTGTACCTTAGTAATAGTTAGGTAAACTTTATTTATTCTTTCTATATAAACCAAAACTTAAAGTACCCAAACATTAGAAAATCTAAAGTTATAGTTATACCTTTCATTTCTAAATGATGTGCCACTGTTAACATTTAAATTACTTTAACTTTATTTGTTCTTTCTATATTAAGCAAACTTAAACTACACAAACATTAGAATTTCTAAAGTTATACGTTAAATTTAGAATTTACTCACCATCTTCAAAATATTATAACTTGGACACCTCCATACACAGTGTACTGAACTCAGTAGCCACACTACATTAACTATAACTCACGCCTTCTCTTTGCCCTGCTTATACCCTTTCATAATACATCACTTATACATCTGAAACAATAGCAATCATAACAACTCTTATGACATCGCAAATCACATCATTTGTCAGAACACAGTGCATGGTAGAGTGGCGAGTTATAGCTAATGTGGTGTAGCTATTGAGTTCAGTTTTAAGGCATACCAATAGCTTTAGAATTTGTAACATTTGTGTGCTTTAAGTTTCGTTTGTATAAATAGAATTCATAAAAATAAATAAAGTTTTCCTAACTATAACTTAGGTTTAACCTTTGTTGCTTTATTGAATATATATATATATATATATATATATATATATATATATATATATATATATATATATATATATATATATATATATATATATATATATATATATATATATATATATATATATATATATATATATATATGGTGAACAGACGTCTCAGAAGAATAGCTTTCAAAAGAAACGAGGCAAACCCAGGAACTGGTGCGCCATGACACATTTCAGCCTAAGGAGGCCTTGATCACATGACAACGTTTCAAGGGGCGGAGTGCTCCTTATAAAGATGAAATGCCAGCATTATTGGTATGAAAAACATACTATTATGTGCATAGTAAGCAATAGCATTTGCGCAGAGAAAAGACTGAAAAGTATGTTTTGTTAATCAGCCAAAATGAGGTTTTGTAAATAAATGTACAAGTGTCAGCAATATAAAATTCATTTATAAAACATATAAATAAATAATAAATATGTTTAAAATTTTAAATATTTCTCATCATTACTGACATTACCCTGTAACACACAATTAATGTGTTAAGCACATGTCTCAAAGGAATATAAATATCCTAAAAGAAAGCAATCCCGTTAACATATTCAAGTAACTAGGACCTATACATGTGCAAAATCTACGCCGGTAAATGCAAAATCTCAGTGTTCACCTAAATATCCAGGAAAGCACTTTGAAGTCAAGCCCAAGTGGGCCTATACCGGTTTGTCATAATACTGTGCAATGCGCAAATGTGCAAAATTACGCAAATAAATACTGGCTAAAATCAGTGCAAGCTATGAGTGAAAACCCAAGATATAAAGTGACTAAGTGCTGACATCATAGAACTAAACCATAATGGTTAAAAAATGCAGAGGCAACTAAAACAGATATAAATACAGTATGACGGGCAGTTTCTAAAGTTGGATTGAAATACTACAGGTAATTAAAACAATCTTCACTAGCATTCATACCATTTGGGCTCTTACAGCTAGATTCATCATTGTCCCGATTTGCGAGTCCTTAATAGCGATTATTAAGGAATCGCTATTAAGGACTTGCAAAACGGGATTCATGTAGGAATCTCTAAATAAATTGCGATTCCTACACATTCCTTATTTGCGATTAGCAAATTGCTAATCTCAAATAAGGAATAACTCCCCATTCATTTCTATGGGCCTAAAGGCCCATAGGAATGAATGGGGAGTTATTCCTTATTTGCGATTAACAATTTGCTAATCACAAATAAGGATGCGATTTCAAGGGTGCCAGGGGTGTCCAAAGGACACCCTGTAGCACCCGTGAAATGAAAATGTAGACTGATGTTGCGCACACACATGTCCAAAGGACATGTGTGTGTGTAACATACAACAGAGAAAAATGCACAAAAGTGCATTTTTCTCAGTTCTCGCTATTTACCACAAAGTCAGACTTCGTGGTAAATAGCGGCCAAAAATAGCGATTTCGCAATTTTTAAATGCTTCTTGAATTGCATTTAAGGAATCTCTAATTGAGATTCCTTAAATGCAATTATTCGCAATTATGCGATTTCTAAAAATGCGATTTTTGCATTTGGGATGATGAATCCCAAATGCAAAAATAGCGCTCGCAAAGGGTCAGATTCTCAGAATCTGGCCCTTTGCGAGCCGTTTTCGGCTTGATGAATCTGGCCGTTAGTATCTAACAAGATAATATGTCTGGTTTCTAGTTTACGTAATAGAGACTCTCGGTCACCGCCTCTCCTCTGTGGAGGAACTGTATCTTGAGCAATGCAGGGTTCTTGTTATGTCTGTCCTCGAATTGATGAGCTACTGGATACACAGTATCTCCGTTAGTAATAGCCCTCAAGTACTGGAGGATTCTCTTGTACACCTGTGGTCTAGTACTTCCCACGTAACGTAGACCACAGGGACATTCCAGCACATATACTGTGTATTCCGTCCTACAAGTCAACTTTTGTTTGATGAGTGTAGGCCTAGTACTGAAAGGGGTGGTATATTCAGTTTTACTTGTTCCATGCTTACAGGCCTTACACACACACACACACATATATATATATATATATATATATATATATATATATATATATATATATATATATATATATATATATATATATATATATATATATATATATATTTATATATAATATATATATATATATATATATATATACACACACACACACATATATACATATTCAAACTCACAACCCTGCCACAGAGAACAGAGAGGCACTCTCCTTAAAAGTGTCTTTAATTCAAATATAACAGCGATCTTGGTACGATTTATGAATACAGGCCTAAATTTACCTATTTGAGGATGATTGGATCATTGTCATGCCGCAAACTCATGGTCTCAGAATGCATTATGTAGCAAGTCACGATGACGCTCACAAGAGCATAATTGAAATTATGCAAATGTGGGGCTACAAAGAGCATATGTTACTAGTGTTTCAAAATGGCCCATGATCATAAGCAGTGTATTGCGGGGGGCATAAGTTATAGTTAGCTCAGGTAACTTTAACTGCTGAATTTCAATGGTTTTGAACTAGTCAAATCTAAGCCTAACTATAACGTCCCTGTAATCTTTGTTTTTTCTGTGAATTTATAAGGTTTTATAAAAAAAAATCATACCTGTGACCTGTTACCTTTGATAGTGGGTGAGTGAGCACCTGTGCGGGTCTGTGAGTGTGTGTGTGTGTGTGTCTGTGAGTGGCTGTGTGAGTGGTGCTATGGGTCTGTGGTGGGTATGTGAGTTATGCTATGGAGTTTGGGCATTTTCATGCTTAGAGTATTTAAAAAGGAGAACTAAGGCCTCTGCTCTAGCCAGTAGACAATAAGAAAGAAACCACTCATCACAGTGACCCAATTTTAGATTGTGGTCCAATAAATAAATGATGCATTCACTTCCATTACGGATTTCTGATCATTTTCCAACGTGAAATACAACAGGAAACATATTCGCTTTGCATTCACAAGCCCAAGAAGTTAGGATTGCTTGCACTTTACTCAAGTGGAGCTTCAGGTGGGGCACCTGGTATGTGTATGCTCGTAAGTGCTTCCTGTTGAGGTTTAGTTCATGTGAAATGAGCATCAGGGCCAGAATGGAACCACATTTTAGCCTATAAGAGCCTACACTTTTGGTGAAAATGTCTACCCAACTGCAGTACTTTCTACTGGCGAATTAGTAAGTGCTATTTCATAGGGTAAATGTCTACTGCATATTGTTTAAAACATCTGAATGGAGGACTACCCATTGCAGTATTTTTCTGTGTCTCTGCTTGCCATTTGTTTTAGTGGGTTAATAACAGTATATATATATTTTTTCTACATTTTTCATTCTTCGCAAAGTCATTGCAAAATATTGCGCTATATATTTTCTGGTTATGCAGTAAGTGGGGAAGATAGCGTGTTTTTGAAAAGTGTAAAACACATATATACACATATTGTAAATAATGTTTGAGAACAGTAGTTTACTAATCTAGTGTTTAAACGTCTGTATTTCTGTAATAACTTTTAATGTAAAACACTTTTTAATTCTATTTCACATCTTCATGATGCCCCCACTATTTGCGATGATGTCGGAGTTCGCAAAGATCTTGTGACAATGTAACAAAGAGATTTGATTGGGGAAGACAGTTTTTATTAATCTTCAAAGGAAGTTCTCAACCAATTCTCTCCTCTTGAAGATTCCAATTGATATTTGGAACATTCTTAGGAGTTGTACTGTACATTTATTGAAGAACTGTGTTTCAGATAGTGTTTTGTCATTTTTTTAAAAATAAAATGGTAAAAGGAGGAAGTTAGGAGCAGGAACTGCCACAACAAACTGAAGAGCAGAAGGCACAGCAACATCAAGGAGACTCCTCCAATGAGGAACTAGCCCCAACAAGGCAAAGTTTTGCTTAGGGTTTTTTTTACTATCCTGACAGTCGCCAAATTTATAAAGTGCACCTTGTGCAAGAAAGCCCTTCAAAGGAGCACTGCTAAAAAATATTCTTGTGGGACATCAAGCATGTTGTCCCATTTAAAAACATATCACAATAACCATCTGAAGAGGGCACAGAAGTAGAGAAGTGGGCAACCCCACTTGCTCTGGAGAAAAAGTACCTCAGGATGTAGAGAGTCGCTGTCAGAATTATCTCTAGAATTGAAGAGGACTGGCACAATTTGTATAGACTGTAAAAACTCTTACAGTCAGTGATCAGTGTGGGGCTGTTATTATGGAAAGTATGAAAAAACACACTGGTTGATTATTTATTTAATTTATGCCACTTTTCCCATTTTGTTTGACCTTCTGGTCGTAATGTTTTATTTTTGAAGTTTACATTTTATTTATGAAAAAATAAACCAAAAATACAAAAGGATTTTTTTTTTAAAACAGTTGAAGAAAAAAAGAAGAAAAAACGGTTCTTGTCAGAACCGCCTTTCTTGGTTAAAAAAATAAACTGTATTTCTCTGCATATATAGAGGAGTGATTGTATAAGTGAGTGACTGAGTATGTTAGTGGCTGCATAGGTGAGTGATTGGCTGTGTTAGTGGGTGTGTGAGTGTCTGACTGCCTCTGTACATTCCTGTATGTGTGAGTGAAAGGCTTTGTAAGAGCCTGGATAATTGACTGAGTGTTTGCATTAGTGGCTGTATAGGTACGAGTGCTTCGCTGTGTGTTTTAACCGAATCACGCTTGTTGTGCTCTAATTGCTGCTAACCTTAAAAAGAGAAAATCATTTTAACTTTTGCTGCTACATGTTTTAAACTCTTGCTGCTAAATATTCAATTGTATTTTACATTGAATGTCTTGAATCTGAAACGGATTAGTTGTACCTTTTTCCGCCCTTTGCACTTACTTGTCTCCTTGCTATCAGACCCGATCTTCCGGTCTCTTCCTTAGAACCTATCAGGTTGGGCTGGGGGAGGAGACTATCTCCACAAATCACCTCAAATGACGGCCGCAGAGCGGGAGCGCCCGCCTTAGGTAAGAGTGCTGCACTGTGTGTTTTAACCGAATCGCCCTTGTAGTGCTCTAATTGCTGCTAACCTAATTGCTGCTAACCTTAAAAAGAGAAAATCATTTTAACTTTCGCTGCTACATGTTTTAAACTCTTGCTGCTAAATTGTTTATTGTATTTTACATTGAATGTCTTGAATCTGAAACTGATTAGTTGTACCTTGTTCCGCCCTTTGCACTTTCCCGTCTCTTTGCTATCCGACCTGATCTTCCAGTCTCTTCCTTAGAACCTAACAGGTTGGGCGGGGAGACTATCTCCACAAATTGCCTCAAATGACGCCAGCAGCACGGGAGCGCAAAGGACGCGAGCAGCGGGTGAGCCGCCGGCGCGCCAATGGCATGCCCGTCTGCTCCCATCCACGGCAAACAGGGGAAAGGGGCTATACTCCATGCCCGTTTTACCGTTATTCTGCATCAGAACTGAAATTGCTACAAGGTAATTTGTTAATTGGTACTGATACTTGGGCTAAATTGGATAAGGAGGGGAATTGTACACATAGAGATACCTACCCAGAAATCTACCATAAACCTCCCCGCATGGAGGGCCATTTCAAAGAAATTAGCTCACCAGACTCAGCCACCTCATATCAACAGGAGTTTAAGGGACTCACAATTAGCTACTTGAACACTAGATCGATGGTGAAACACCAGCTTCAAATATTTCAGCTTTTAGATTCTGATTAACGGCATATTCTCCTCCTCACTGAAACGTGGCTTATTGAAGAGTCTATCCCTGATATTGTAGCAGCATTACCTGATAGCTATTATATTCTTCAGGCAAATAGGACCTCAAGTAAAGTCAAGGGAGGGGTTGCAGCTATTGTCCATCAGAAAGTTCAGTTCACCTCACTAGGGATCACTGGCTTATCCTAAGTTGACAGCCTAGTTTTGAAATTTGAACCTCCTCAGTCTTCTTTTATTTGCGCCTTATTTAATAGACCCCCATTATCACATGCCTACATTCCCCCAGTTAATAGGTGAAATGATCTGCCATCTAGTTATTAACCATGCTAGAATTCTTATAATCTGAGATTTTATTTACTGGCCTAACTAAGTACGGAAGAGTGTTAGCTCTATGGAACTGGTAAATCTCCTCTCTGGAAAGAATTGTACCGAGCATGTGAATGCAGCTACCCATATAAAAGGGCACACTTTAGACCAAGTCTGGACATCTAACCTGAACACCTCTAAGTTATTGATCTCTACTTGTACTTGGTATGACAATCATTTTATTACGTTTACTATCTCCAGTGTTCTCTTAACCAAACCCCCATGAACAGAAAATCATATGGCTAGAAACTGGAGTCGCACAAATATTGGCAATTTTTGCTCATTATTAACTGCTACGGCCCCAACAGCACAGGAGTCACTTCACAATCAGGCAGAAAGCATTAAGACATGGCTTGAATCTGCTAGTGATAGTATTGCTCCTTTCAAGATAACCAAGGTCATGAGACCCTATGATGCCCAATGTTGGTTCTCCGACGACTTAAAATCAAAGAATCTTGCTTTAAGGCAAGCAGAACGTGGTTGGAGATGCCTCTATTCCTCAGATAAAAAGGTTATATTCTACCCAGCTTAAAGACTATAAAAACGCTATTCTTCAAACTAAGGCGGATTACTTCTCCATGAAAATCTTAAATTCGGCAAATAAGCCCAAGGATATTTTCTCTTCTACTTGATCAAATTCCTCTGATCTCTAGGGTGGTATTCTTTGATTTTCTTAAAAAGGTTCCGGTTCCCCTCACATTCTACAGGAAGCTTTTCTCACTTGCCCAGACCCCCCTCTTTCACTCCTGAACAATTCTCTCGAACTGGGTATAGTCACTAATATATTCAAAAGTGCAGAAATTGTTCCGATCTTAAATAAACCTAGTTCTGACCTCTGGTCCTCAGCAACTATCGTCCCATCTCCTTGCTGCCCTACTTAGGCAAAATCTTAGACGCTCATGTAGGAAACTGCCTCAGCTCCTTCGTTGAACACTCTAACTTTCTTGACTCTCATCAGGCAGGTTTCAGACCTGTACACTCAACGGAGTCAGTTATTCTTACAGTCATGGACGAGCTCAGAAGGGGGGCTGCCAAGGGTATCACCCAGGCCTTTCTCCCCCTGATTTGTCAGCAGCATTTGACACAGTCGATCACGATCTCCTGCTGGGATCCAGGGTCTGGCGCTGAAGTGGCTTTCTTCTTTTCTCAGCAATCGATTTCAAGTGGTTCTCCTTGCCAACTTCTTCTCCAATAAAATGAAATTGACCTGTGAGGTACCTCAGGGCTCCTCCGTTTCTCCTCTTCTTTTCAACTTGTACCTACTACCCTTGATTTGCTCTCTGAGAGAGAGTAAGGTTGGAACCTTTAACTACCCTGACAACCTTCAGTTGGTATTTGATATCAATTCATTTGCAGTTTATGTGTCTAACTTTCAATCCACTCTGAATTTTATCAGTGAATGGATGAATCAACTAAAATTTAATCCTGATAAAACCAAGCTAATCCTTACGGGCGGGCCAGCCAACCTGTGGAACTCCAACTTTTGGCCTCCATTGCTGGGAAATACCCCCTTCCAGCAGGCTCTACCAAGAGTTTGGGTATTGTGATCAGTAATGATCTGTCTATGAAAGCCCAGATTGGCTCAGTAGTCTCTGCTTGTTTCTTTCACTTGCGAAGAATTCGGAAGATCAGTAGATTCTTGACCACTGAAGCCCTGACCTTGTTCATCCTAGCTCTGGTAATCTTCCGGGTTGATTATGCCAATTCTCTGTATGTTGGTATCCCAGCATATCAATTACATCGCTTACAGCTGGTGCAGAACCAAGCGGGCAGGTTGATTTTTCGTCAGCCCAAACGGCACCACATAAGACCACTGATTCTACATTGGCTTCCTGTGGCTAAACGTTGCGCCTTCAAGCTGGGATGTACCATCTTTTGAAAGCCCTCTCTGGTAATAGTCCAGCATTAATTTCTTCTCGGATTCAGCACTATGCTCCATCTCTGGACCTGCGTTCTTCCCATTTGAATTTGCTGGCTACTCCATCATTCAAACGCAAGAAGTATGGGGGACTAAGATTTGCGGTTTTGGAACTTGTTTCTTGTGGAGCTGAGGTTGTGACTTCTTATGCAAAGTTCAGGAAAAAGCTTAAGACCTGGCTGTTCCCCCAGGCGTATGACTAAGTTAATTCTCTAGTTGTGGCAGCCTCGTCTCTGACTCCTGCTCCATGAAACCGTTTGGTGTATGTGCGCTTAACAAGGGACTTTAACATAACATATCATAACATAACATAACATAACATAACATAACATAACATAACATAACATAACATAACATAACATAACATAACATAACATAACATAACATAACATAACATAACATAACATAACATACCATACCATACCATACCATACCATAACATAACATAACATAACATAACATAACATAACATAACATAACATAACATAACATAACATAACATAACATACCATACCATACCATACCATACCATACCATACCATACCATAACATAACATAACATAACATACCATACCATACCATACCATACCATACCATACCATAACATAACATAACATAACATAACATAACATAACATAACATAACATAACATAACATAACATAACATAACATAACATAACATAACATAGGCCAGTGACTGTGTGTGTTAGTGCCTGTATGAGTAACTCACTGGGTGGGTGTGGGTGTATTAGTGTGAGCGTGACTGTATAAGTGAGTTTATGAGTGGGTTTATGAGTGAACGAGTGGGTGTATGAGCTTCTGCATTAGTGAGCTAGTGGGTATGTAAGTAACAATATGAGTGAGTGAGTGAGTTTGTGAGTATTGGTATGGGTGATTGAAAGGATAATATGAGTGAGTAAATGAGGGCCTCAATGGGTGAGTGAGTGACTGTGTGAGTGACTGCATGGATGAGAGAGTGGGTGTATAAGTGGCTGTATATGGGAGTGAGTGGGTGCCTGGGTGCTTGCATGAGTGAGTGATTAGGTGGGTGACTGTCTACACAAGTGATTGACTGGGTATGTGTGTGGCTCTATGGGTGAGTGACTGAGTTTGAGTGGCTCTTTGAGTACCAGCATATGTGAGTGGCTGCATTAGTATGTAACTGTATCAGTTTCTGTTTGAGTCAGCAAGTGGGGGTGTGACCCCCATAAGAGTAAAATAGTGGGTATGTGAGTGGCTGTATGAGTCAGTGACTGCCTGTGTGAGTAGCTGTTAGGTAAAGTGACCTGGTGTGTGAGTGCCTGCAAGACTAGGTGACTGCCTGTGTGAGTTTATATGGGTGAGTGAGTAGGTGTGTCAGTGATTGTGTAATTGAGTGAGTGGTTCTCTGAGTGGCTGTATAGGTGTGTGACTAGCTGTGTGAGTGGCCATATTGCTAAGTGATTGGGTGTGTGAGTGCCTGCATGGCTGAGTGACTGCATGGGTGAGTGTCTATATGGGCGATATCGGTGACTGAGCGCCTGTATGGGTGATTGACAGGCTCTGTGGCTATATGGATGAGTAAATGCCTGTGTGTGCCCATATGTTTGAATGAGTCATATGACTGGCTGCATAGGTGAGGCACTGTGTGTCTTAGTGCCAGTATGAATTAGTGATTGGGTAGGTGAGTGTGTTTATAAATGAGTGACTGGGTGTGTTAGTGGCTGTAGGAATAAGTGAGTAGGTGGGTAAGTCTTTATATAATTTAGTCACTGGATATGTAATAGCAGTAAATCTGACGGGTTTAAGAGACTGTATGAGCCAGGGACTGACAGTGTGAGCAGTTGAGTGGGTCAATTTATGTGTAAGTACTTGTATCAGTGTATTCACTTCCTGGGTGTATTAGTGTGTACACGAGTGTGTTTGTGTATGTCAGTGAATGCCTGCATATGATACTCTATGTATCAGTGGGTACGTGGATGTATTAGTATAGAATCACTGGATGCCTGGGTTTTCCACTTTATGCATGAGCGTGTGTCTGCGTGTGTTAGTGTCTGCATCAGTGTCTGTCCGGGTGTAGTACTGTTTATAGCATTGTATGAGTGGGTATCTCACAGTCTGAGTCAGTCTGTAAAGGGGTGTGTGAGTATATTTATAGATGAATACGCTGGTGTGTGAGTGTCTGAATCAATGATTAATTGGCTGTGTAAGTGCATGTATAGGCAATTAACTGATCTAGTCAGTAGTTGTATGTAATATTGAATATGTATGTGATTGGGTGTATCAGTACTTACATGGGAAATTTACAAGTCCCTTGCGCCACATTTGCGTCACTTTTTAACATGGGAAAAGTAATGTACGGGTGGCGCAAGGGGCTTGTAAATAAGCCCCTGAGTATTTTAGTAATTCTATGTATGACTGACTGGTTGTATAAGCGCCTGTTTAGGTGATTGAGTGCATGATTTAGTCCCTGTATTAGGAAGTAACTAAGAGTGTGAAGATCTGCATGGGTAAGTAAGATCATGTAGTAGTAGATGATTCGCAAGTTAGATGGAGTGTTACTGTGTCAGTGAGTTACTGGGTGAGTGACTGATTGAATGGATGAGTGATTGGGTGTATGAGTTATGTAATCAGTGTGTGTATGAATGTGCCAATGGCTGTACAAGACCCTACCTTTGGCTATAGATTTATAGTGTAAATTTGATGAACTACACTGGAAATGGGCAAAACAAAGTAGTGGCAAGCTATGCCAAGTGTTCTTCATGTATATAAACACTCTCCACAGGTGTGTTTAAGCAATATTTCTGTGGTAGAAGAAGTGTTTCAGACATCTAAAGACGTACAGCTCCAGCCACATTTGAAAAAAGAAAAATAATTTAACTATATGTTAATATTTCATTTTCACAATTACATAAACCTAACAATACACGTTGGTTATACTGTAGCACTATTTCACAATATAGTAAAAATTATATTTTCCCTTTTTTACTGTTCTCAGCTTTCATAATTCTTCACCATAAACAATGGTCTGTATAAAGCCTCATACCTGAACAGTATGGAAAAAAAACATCATGTAGATTGTAAAAAACAAAAAACAAAGGTGCACAGTACATGCATTGAACTCACTTCAATTCATTAATCAGTTGCTTTATCTGGAGTTACTACACTGATCTAAACAAACCTATGTTACAAACACTTTTTCATTATTATATCTACTACAGTTGTACAAATCTATTTTAACCACTCATTAAAATTAGAGATCCTTTTGAAAACATCACCCCTGGTAGGCCAAATGATGTGTAAACTGCTGATCCTAAATATAAACAAAACCCCACACAGTAATTTCTTTTCCACTAATAGTATGTAGAAGTTTTGTTTGAAGAAACAAAGGGGATTGTTTTTTGTTTTGAAGGCAGTATTTAGTTTCAACTTAAGGTTGCTCTAATTGGATTGCATCCCTCCATTTTCAAACTTTAATAAGAGAACGTAATATTTATATGTTATATTAACTCCTTTCTGGAAGAAAAAGGACCTTTGAATTTTGAAGAACCTTTTAAAGACATTATCCAATAGGCCCAATAATGTCTGAAACACTGAACCACCTAAAAGCAACACTGTATACCCCTTTTTCTTTTATCCAGAATTCCTCCTTAGAATATTGGTTGAAGAAAGAAAAAATGAGTTTGCAGTTTGAAAGGAAGTTTTTGTTTGAATATAAGCTTGATGTCATTGCATTCTGTCCATTCAGTGTCACTCTTTAAATAGACAGCATAGTGTCCAGAGTTGTATTAATTCCTTTCTGAATGATGATAGCCAAAGTAGTCAAGGTTCTTCCCAAAATTGATATTTGTCCATCTTTGAAGGTTTTAATTAGAGTTTCCAATTTAGAACCATCTGCTCTGCATCGTTGTAGCATTACTATAAGGTATTTTCCAGTTCTTCCTAGAATCAACGTAGACATAACGTCTGATTTGCAGTTTGGGCAGGTCTTATTTTGGTTAGTATTTTTCAACAATTTGTCAAAATGCACAGTTTTGGAATCCAGTAATGTTAAATAGAGAAAACACTCCGAATTTTCTTGACTGGTAGTTGAATAATCACAATCTTGACAGTCATGGTTCCATTTGTAACTCTGCGTGAATAAATCCTCAATGCTTACATCTTGTTCTCTAAAACTCTAAACATAACCATAAGTGATTCTTGTGTGTCTTGTTGAGTGTTGGGAGTGAATATTAGTGACCCGCTACACATATATAAAAGATCTTGAATACCTGAAACAGAATGTATCACAGTTCTGTCAGTCAGTAAATATTGGAGAAAATGATACAGTGCAGAACACAGCTTGTTCAGGACCAAAAAAACGAAACTGAACATCATCCCAAACATTTTTTCTCTCTGCTACTGTACCATGCAGAAGAGCTCCATTCATTTCTCCTAAACATAAAGCAGGCGTTTTCACATAGTAATGCCTCCTAAATTTCACAGTTCAAAATGATGAACAGCCAACATTCTAAAGCGGAGAAAAGTGCTTGTAAACACTTTATTTGAAAGGCATGCTAGTAAATATCCTTGTAAATTAATATGCTTACTTACTTTGCATGGATCTAATCCTTGCAAAGCCACAATTTTCAGTTTCACACTTTTGCTTGGAAACTTATATAGGAAAGTGCTCAATATATCAATAGATTCCTGCCAAACACTGCAACAGTCCCATTTATATACAGGGGCCGGTCCGCGCCTTCCCTGTACCTCTGCAGCTATCACTTCCTCTACATTTCTAGCTACCATCACCTATTTTAGAATAGGAGTACCATCCGTCATCTGATAACATTGTCCAGATTCTTCAACTGCATGAACTAAGGTGTTCTTTTGGAAACAGTTTTCTTCAATAAAGAAAAGCTCAGTACTAGAAGTTTGTCTTCATTCACTGCTGAGTTCTTATTAGATTCTGAATTACTCTACTGTGGAACATTCTAACACTTTTTTTTAACCCACCTTTGTCTTCTGGTTAATTTATGTGCTGCTCTGCATGATTTATTACTCTGCATATCATGTAGTTTTTTCACCTTTCTTATGGATCTCAAACTTTGCTTTGTTTTTTATTTACTCGATTTTGCTAACTTTCTAGTTGTCAACATACTATTTTAAGAAATGTCTTGGTTCTCTTACCAGCAGTTCTTTTCTCTTTTACCACTTTGTTTGCATTTTGCTCCTTTTGTTTTTCAATTGTGAAGAGACAGTACCACCACTACCACTGGTAAGCGCTACCTTTCTCCCCTACAGGCCTCCTAACCAAAGTGGCTAAAACCTTTCTTCCCTACAGGGTCAACTCCTTGCCACTTCACAACCTTGGAGCAGAATACTGCTTAAACTAGCGTAAGAAAGAACTCTTGCGCTTTTTTCCTTACCACTCATGCACTATGGTTGTGAATACCGTGTTTTAGCCACTCCACCCCCGAACTTCAAGTGCAAATCTCACCCTAATGGTACCTCCAATACCATTACACTGTAGCCGCCTATAGCCTGCACTCCCATCGCTATAGTGTCGGCAGTCAGATGTATATAATGCAATACATTCAAGTGACTCTCTTTTCCCCTTGAATGTTTTGTCCTTGTCTATATATGTTATATGTACAGGTGTTTTGAGAAGGGAATCCCCCTCTCACACATAGAAAAACACTTTAGGGCCTGTATACACATAGTCTGAATTACACACCCACTAGTTTAATCACACACACTTATTTAAATTTCGTCCTGATAAAGCCAGCATATTCATAAGGCACTGGCTGAAACATGTTGACCCACCAAAGGATGTGGGAGGTCGTAACTCACCTCTAACATCCAACAGCCTTATTTTTAACCGCTGACGGTGGCCCAGGTATTAAAGTTTAATTCACCTCCGGGTACTGGGACCCCCGCTAAGCCGTTTTAAATTCACATTCATAACACTCTTCACCGCACACTCAGCGACATACCTGCTCCGCTGTAATCAGGCGTCGAAGCACACCCGGGACACGCTAGGTGTCACTGGGTGGGCCTGATGATGAAGCATGCCACCAACTAGGTTGGTGGGTGAGGGCTTCATGAGCACACTCACCAGGTGCTCCTACCCCCTGTTGAAACATACTTGAGTCCTTAAACTTTTGTTAACCTCTTATACATAAGCTAGTCTCTTTTTGATTAACTAAAATCTAGTTTGCGACATCAACATTATCGGCGCCATCGTGTCCCTTTTCAGACTTGTATGTGCGAGTAAGTAGCAGCCATTTTGAATGCCATGGCCTCTCTGCCCACTGCCGATAGCCAGCGCGTCTCTCTCTCCCTCTAACCTCGCAAGCATCGCCCCACACGCCGACAGCCCCCGCTCTCACATGCTTGGGCCATAAACCTCTCCTTCGGCGCAACCCTGTCTCCGAACCACATCCCGTTCCCAGCTACACACCTCCCTCCATCCCTTTCATGACCTCGTATCCTTTGATAAACCTTTCCTCTGTGCCATATTGTCCTGCTCATTCCCAGGCTGCCACCTGGCCCTGCGGATTCTGTTTATTGCCCCCATACATTAGGAAGTTTCTCCCATCAAAGGATCCATAATTGATAAAAGCCCCACCCCATGAGATCCGATCAGCTGCACACATTCCGGGAATCGGCGGAATGTCCAGCTGCGCGACAGTCATCACCTGTTGAGAACGGGGTGGGGACTTCTACTGTAAATGTGTGTGGGAACGGGCTTTAAGCGGGGATTCCGAGGATGTCTTTCCGTACATCAAAGTGTTGACAAAGATGTGTTTCATGTAATAAAGCCATAGACCTGTGTATAAGAGGCCAGGCCTCAGGGATGCGGTTAGAGCACCTTGAGAAGATACCCTGTTGTCTGGTTTGATGTGTCCTGCTCCGTCGGAATAAACTCCTGTTTCCTGCCTTCCAGTCTCCAGCGCCTGCCTCTTTGTTTGATAGATTCGAGTGGTATGAGAGGCGGTTAGCGCCGGGCAATACTTAAAAGGTTCTTGGTCGACATCGGCCCTACCCTTTTCTACAACCCCCTAGGTTTTCTCAGAGGGGCCTAGGAGGACCCCAAAGGGGAAAAAAGCTATTATTTTATTTTTTTTTATTTTGCAGAGTACGCTCAGGGCGCGTTTACATGTACGCGTACATGTGCGTTTAGCCGTACGCGTACCCTGAGCGTACCACAGCTGAAAACAGTGAAAAAGGGGGTCTCAAAACGTGTTTTTACCCATGCAATTTTACATAGGACATCTAGCCCTTCTCAGGGGGTCCCAGAAGAAACCAAAGGGCCAGCAAAAAAAAAAGGTTTCGAAAACACGTACTTCTTGGACCACCTGAGAAGGGATAGTGGGTGAGGGGGTCTCTACCCTGCCCCATTTTCGCGTTTTCCACTCTTGTTTTGGGCTCTCTTGTGCCTCAGTTCTCCTGAGAAACAAGATGGTGGACAACACTTCTTGGTTTGGAACGTTTGGAATGTTGAAAGACGACTGCCAGCCAATCAGGAGTGCGCGCAGACCTTTCCGAGCATGGGCTGCATTGATTGGCTGTAAACAGGAAGTTTGGGCATCCATCTTGTGCTCGGTACACCGAGGCACAAAAGAAGCAGAAAAACAAATGTGTAGAATGGAAAAAGGGGGCAGGGTTGAAACACCCTCACCCCCTAGGGCTGCTCAGGTGGTCCCACAAGGATATTAACATATTTAAACGTTATCCGCTAATAGAATTAGCATTTAGAAAACCTTGGAAAATTATTGAAAAGAACCATAGGTTTCACGCCTGATATAGTTAGGAATTAGCATTTAAAAAACCTTGCAAATTCACTGAAAAAAGCACAGGTTTCAGGCCTTATATAGTTAGGAATTAGCATTTAAAAAACCTTGCAAATTCACTGAAAAAACCATAGGTTTCAGGCCTTATTGAGTTAGGAATTAGCATATAAAAAACCTTTGAAATTCACTGATAAAACCATAGGTTTCAGGCCTTATATAGTTGAAATTGCTCCTATATAGTTAGTTGTACTAACTATATTTCACGCACCCGCAATCCACTGCTGATGATGTCACATATTACATCATTCATGACATGGTCAGTGACATCACTGATGACATCTTTTCATCCCTCTTTGTAAAATACAGAGTATCATATTTGAATCCATTGACACAGAAATACAAGTATTTAAAAACCCACTCATTGATTCCTAGATGTATACACACATCTAATCACTTACCTGTAGATTCACTCATACATACTGTCAATGAACAATAGAACACTATCAAAAATACTTATACAACTATACACCTATAACGACATTGCACACCAGCACACAACCTATTCACATATGAAGTTATCCTACTCACTTATGCAAACAATGGATCATACTTACATACTTACTTAGCTACACTCTCTTTCAAAATCTAAATCAGATTGCTTTTCCACATGGGGAGCTGCATGTTAGTAACTCCTCATGTGGAAAAGCAATGCCGGCTCCCAAACGCGTAGAAGTTGTGCACCAAAGGCGCTGGAGTCGCGCTCCCTACAGATTATGAGGTGTGCATCTAACGCGTGCACACCAGGGGGGCCGCACCGAGCGCCGCGCTGGTTGCGCGACTTCTAATTTACCGGTAAAAAAATGGCCCCTATCAGTAATTTCTAATATCCCAGGGGACCCCATCCCCCGGGACTCATAAAAAAATGTTGGGGACTGTGAGGGAAGCCAAAATGCCCTCACGGTCCCGCCGGCTCCCCACGTCCATCGGGAGCCGGCATTGCTTTTTAACATGGGGATATGCTAACATGCATGTGGAAAAGCAATCTAGTTTGGATTTTGAAAGAGAGAACAGATTTCGCTGCTCTCTCTTTTAAAAGCCAAACCAACTTTGCTATGGGGGGGCGGGAGCCAAGAGGCTCCCGCCCTCTCATGGGAAACAGAAGTGTCCCGGGGGTTAGGCACCATTTATTTTATAGCCCCGGGGGTTAGCTCTCACTCTTGCATAGCAAATAGCAATGCTGAAAAAATCTTCTGGTAAGATAACAAAGGATTTTGAAGTCCATTTTCGCTGTTTTTGTTGTAGTTTGCTGCTGTTAAAGCGACAACAATTTTAACGCTGTGTTTGTCAATATGCCCCTACGTTTTGTAATGTCGACAATCCCGTCTCCCATTTAAATAGGGACAAAGTATTTATTGAAGTGCATTGTGAATCATGAGGCAACACAGTCTAATTGTTATCGATAAAGTATTGAAAGAGTTGTGTACTTCTTTTGCTCGTAATGTGCATAGGGGCAGATTTACAAGTTCATTGCGTTACTGTTGCATCATTTTTAAGATAGAAAAAGTGGCACAAAAGTGGCTCAAGGGGCTTGTAAATCTGCTACACAGTGTTCTGTCTTACTTTGCTTTCCTTTCTGTTATGTAAAGCATCCTGGGTAAATATAACGGTTTCTGTACAGTCAGTACTTTTCAACCCTACCCCCAAACTGCTTACTGCCTGTTACCATAGTAACAGTTCATGGAACACTTAAGTGAGCACAGAGGTTAGAAGTTCACCACACAATGTTGGTAATCGACACAGTTACTGTGCTGGTAGTTTTAAATTTTTTCCATAGGAACCGTTAGTCATAGAAGAAGTAAATGGAAAATATAATAAAAATAATAGCAGTGGTTCGCTGGGCCCCCACAGTCCCGGGGCTTCACTCATGTTGGGTGGGGGGTTCAGTAGGCTGTGGAAATTATATCGGGAAAACAACAATGCGGCTTATTGCGACTTTTCTTTAATATAATGTGGAATAATGTTTATTTATAAGGCAGTGTTCACTTTTTTTAACGGATATAGTCACTTTTTTTACAGGAAATGTATTAATATGTAGGACGGCGTGTTCTGTAGGTGTGCGTGGAACAAATTGAATGTTTAATTGGCTAAGGTGTTCCAACAACAAGCTTAATGTTCATTGGGTGCGAACTATTGAAAGTAGAAGTGTTTTCTGCAATTCACTTCTGCTCCGGAGAGTAGCAAGGACATCTAATTGGTTTGCATGTTGTAAGGAGGACTTTCCTGAGCTTTATGTTGGTTGGCTGCAAACTATTGAAAGTAGAAGTGTTGCCAGCCATTCACTTCCGCTCTGTGGAGTAGGAGGGACATCTGATTTGCTGACGTGCTCCAAGGAGGAATTTCCCAAGCTTAATGTTGATTGGCTGTAAACTGTTGAAAGTAGAAGTGTTGTCAGCGATTCCTTCTCTCTTCGCAGAGTATTAGGGACATTTCATTGGGTAACTCGTTCCAAGCGGGACCTCAGGAAGCTTAATGTTCATTGGCTATGAAGCATTCAAAGTAGAAGCAGGGCCGGCTCTAGACTCATGGTGGCCCTGTGCAGGGAGCGTAGGTGGGGGCCCCGGAAGAGGGGGTCCGGACGGGGCGGAGCTCAGGAAGGTGACACTAGTTAAGCCAAGTTATTAGATATTTTAGCATTATTCACTTTCTCTTAATTTCCATTACATATGATTCTTAGGTGGCAGCGACACCTCCTGTCCAAACGCACTCACCCCGACATACAAGGGTAGTACATTACACTGCTGGAGAGACGGACATGAGGAAAGATATTTGAATTCTCGGCCTTGGAATGGGCGGAATGGGCTGGCATACATCATAGCTGTCATACCCTGCTCATAAATGTTAATCAGGGATCAATGATGCTTTGCAATGTCAGCAACTTCTGTAACATGTCAATTACACGAAGATATCATGACAAATGTTGGACAAATATTATGTAATGTAGAATGTATAAAGAAATGCCAATAACGATATGTTTAAAAAAGGAGAATGGGACGTGTCCTGGTACCTCTTGAAAGGTAAGGGCTAGAAAGAAAGGTGAATTGGTTCCAAGTTCAGAGTGACGAGACCTTGGGAGCAAGCCATGGGAGAAGAAAGCTCTGTCTGTTGAGGCTGAGAGGGACAAGTGGAAGTCTTTTTGAGGCATTGTCACAGTATTGTTCTTCTTCTTCGAGGACCTGGTGGAGTTACAATGGTGTGTTTGAGCGAAGCGCACCGTTTGTAGCAACAGACAAATTAAAATCCGTATTTTTGCTTACGTTGCTGCAAGTGTGTTTGAAAATAGTTTATGCGCTCCCCCCGACATGAATTCATTGCAGTCAGGGGGGAGAACTCCCATAAACTGCCAGGACGCATATTCGAATCCAGGTGCCAACTTAACATATCATGTTGATAAAGAGTATTATTATTTACGCACTATTATGTAACCACTATTATTTAAAGGCATAGAAGCAGTTTTTATTTATTTATGTATGGTGTGCGTTTTATGACAGTAAATGCTCTCAACAATATTATTGTTACTAAATCAACTTTGTGGATAACACGCTTCAAAACACAAAAAAGTAAATCTCAAGAAAGGGTCAATTTTTGTGGAAGTGGCAAAGCAGTATTTCTGAAAATAATAATTTGCCACATCTAATAAGACCACCGTTATACATGTACAGTCTGAAGGAACAGAAAATCTTGTTCACAAAAATGAATGGCATCAGAAATTCTTTTCTCTATGCCTACAGACACATGCCCTGCAAGACCATCTAAGATCAAGGGAGAACCAAAACAGCACAATCCCATTTTAAACACCCGTTCCTCCAAATCTTACTTGAGAAACTAAAGGTCCTTCTGTCAGAGATACAACATAAAACAGTACCTCACATTAGAAAGAACCAAGTACAAAGTCACAAGGGATGCAAACAATCTGCGCTTTTAATGTAACCGATCAGTGGATAACCTGTTCAATACTATCACCAGCTAAACTGAGCAACTAAAGATGGGACAACATAGAGCACCTGACAACAACGTCAACCCTACTTACTGCCGTTTATACAACCTCAGACCACATATTATTTCAAATAGCCTCCTGTCAGCTTAATTTGTAAAATCTGAAGTGCAGGTGCTGAAGTATTGGTCGGAGGCCACACCTACTTTTACCTGGCCCCACCCACTTCCTCCACTGGCTCCACCCACCTACTCTATTGTCTCCACCCACATCCTCAACTGGCACTGCTAAAAGTCAGACATAATACCCGATCTGAATTTCAGCAAGGGGGCCTTGCTCATAGTAAGGTTTTGATAGGAGGTTCCCCTGCCCAGTGAACATTTTGAAAAATATTACATCAAAGTGCATTTAAAGCACAAATTTGGAATATATTAGCTAAAATTAGTACACAGAAGGATCAGTGCAAAAAACAACGTGCACTGACAGTCCAGGACAAAAACAACTTGTGCAATGGCAGTACAGTGCAAAAACACCTTGTGCAGTGGCAGTCCAGTGCACAAACAACTTGTGCAGTGGCAGTCCAGTGCAAAAACAACTTCTGTATGGCATCCAGTGATAAAACAACGTTGACACAGAAAGAAACATGCATAAAAACATGTTTACAACTTGTGTCTGACAGTCTAGTACTAAAACAACATTTACACAGAAAGTAACGTGCATAAAACAATATTTTTACTGACAGTCCAGTGGAAAAACAACTTGTGTCTGACAGTCTAGTACTAAAACAACATTTACACAGAAAGTAACGTGCATAAAACAATATTTTTACTGACAGTCCAGTGGAAAAACAACTTGTGTCTGATAGTCTAGTACTAAAACAACGTTTACACAGGAATATCAGTGTAAAAACAACATTGGCACGGACAGTCCACTACAAAAACAACAATCAAACATGAAAAGCCATGTAAAAACATCTGCACTTGCAGTTCACTGCAAAAACAACTTTAGCACTGACAGCCCAGTGCTAAAGCAACATTTATACAGAAACACCAGTGTAAAAAAAAATGTTTCCACCGAAGAACCAGTCCAAAAACAACGTTTAGACAGAAAGAGCAGTGCAAAAGCAACATTTGCATTTACTGTACATTGCAGAAACAAACACCTGCAGTGGTCCAAGCGTGGGCAGCACTTACTCTGACCGACTGGCACAAACAACAGTTCCTCTTACCAACTTCTTTAAAAACAACAACATTGAGCCAGCATTTTTTTTACAATGTTTTAGCAGCAGTTGGCTTGTGTAAAAGTGCCATGAATCAGTGGAAATGTTGCTTTATCTTACTCCGGTGTTCAGTCTTTTCAGGAACAGCCTCAGGAACTATATTTCGTTTGGGGCAGAGTCAAAGCTGGCAATGTGTGTGCCCAGGAGGCCCAATGATGCATTGGCAAGGGTGGTGTGTGAACTCGCACTGCCCGGACCAGCTAATGGTTCCTGCAAGGGAGAATTAGGCTGTGCTGAGTGATTGTAAAAGAAGTGGCACGTGGCTGGGGAATTTGTACTCTCTGGGTGCCATTTAGCCGAAGAGAAGCCAGCCAAAGTGTCACAAAATATGGGAAGCTGGCCTTGGCGAGCAGAATGGGGCTAAGCTCACACCAAAATTCAATGGATATCCTTGGTATAGTAAAATGTTCTTTTTCCGTGATTCTTTTAAATAATGAACAGAGTTTCATGGAAGGTGAACACTTTGCTTCTCAACCACTGTTTTCAAACAATAGGCAAGGTTTTCACAGAATGCAAGCAAGTGAAAGGCTGCCATGGGCCAGAAACAGTGCTTGACTCAGAAAAATATGGTGCAATAGTTACTGAAAGGGACGTGGTGAGCAGTGGGTACTTGTGATGTGTAGAAGGGGTGCGTTGAGCACACATGCACACTCCCTTTCACACACATACTCATATCTAGCACATACGCATGCATACACCCATTAAAACATCCATGCATAAACACACAAACATTCATAAAAACACGCTCGCATCCAACATTACAAAACAAAACTTACCAGGCCATATATTGAGAGGTAGGAGGGAATCCTCTGTGGTTCCTAGAGCGTTAGGACTGTCGCCTCCCCTCATTGGCTGACCGTCAGCCAAAGAGAGGAGGCAGCAATCCCTTAATTGTCAAAATGTGAGATGGGTGTCCGTGAGAGTTGCTGACCCTTCCCCACTCTGTGATGAGCGTCACTGATGGGCACTTGGCCCATGGCACTTCAGGGCTTAAAACTGAAATGCCCAGGTGGTCTGAGTCTATCAGTGACGTGCCCCCTTGTCATGATGAGAAGGCTCACAGAAGACTTTTCCGAGCTGAGGAGGTCACGCACACCAGGCTGAGAAATCTACAGCCTGGCAAATGTTGGCTCAAGAAGCCAGGGGCCTGCACAAGTATAGCACCTGCATACCCAAAACGAACATAACGAATGTCTATCAGGCTGGCCTTTGCTCAGCCTGGCAGTCACTGCTCATGCCTCACAAAAAGGTGGCGAGGCAAGGACCCTCTGTCCTAAACAACAGGCAGCTGCTGGTGGTGAGTTGTCCTGTTTTAGGTTTGAGGCATGAGGATGGATCCTCTTACTAGCATGGAAAAACAGAACAACTGTGCATTTATATCCTTCTTTTTCACTGAGTATCACTGCATGGGATAAATAAAACAGAGAACATTTCTAACCTTTGGTCTGACTCGATTACTACATAGGTGTTTCTAGCCTTTTATCTCACTGTATTAGGGTATGGAATAAAGAACATAGGCAGGGATTTGTATACTGGCATCTCACTATTTCATTGCACACAATAAAGAACATCCACAGGCCTGCCCATCCTTTGCTCTCACCGTATTACTAATAAACAACACCCAGGCATGTCTGTCCTGTGATCTCACTGTAACACATCACATTATAAAGAACACCCAGGCATGTCTGTCCTATAATCTCTACACATAACATCAGTTGGTGCGTCTAACCTTCGATCTCCCTGTATTGCTGCACACAATCAAAGAGCATCCAGGCACGCCTACCATTCGCTCTCACTGTATCACTGCATGAAATAAAGAGCATCTCACTGTGTCATTCACTGCACACAACACAGAACATGGCCAGGTCTGTCTGTCCTTTATTCTCACTGGATCAATGCTCAGAATGAAAAGCATCTACAGACCTGTTCATCATTTGATCTCACTGTATCATTGCTCAGAATAAAAAGTTGCTCGCTGTGTCATTCACTGCACACTGTACAGCACCTCCAGGCATGCCTGTCCCTCGATCTCGTACATGACTTCATGAAAGAGGCCTACGCCAAGCCAAGTCTCTCCTCTGCCAGATATCACTCTATCAGTGATTAATGGGTGAGGCTCCGGCGCCAGGCATGAGGCACCAGATCAGTACAATGCCACTGCCCGGCCCAGGGCAGGAGAAGGCTGGAAGGAGGAGGAGGGCAGGGGCCGGTGCTCTGCAGAGCACCCGGCTACGCAGCTCGTTTACTTAACCTTAACCTAGGCCGGACTTCATGTGGAGCTGGAGCAACCACGCTGACGCTGATGACTGTCATGTAATACCATCATGCCACTCCCAAGTCCACGTACACCACGGCCCACCAAAAAAAACTGCATTAATGTAATGTAATGGCTTATTGCTGTTACTTACCGATACAGCCCTGGTGGTGGTGGGCGGGTGCCCAGCCACTGGCCTGTCTGCCTTCAATCAGTTATATTAGATAGGCGGTCTAGGCCAAGCTGCATTGCCTGCAGTATAACATCATCTGGCTGTAACTTCCTCTCGGTACTGCCTCAACCGCTGATGACTCACGCTCATGGTGGGGACTGGTGCGTGCGTGCTGGGCGTGGCATAAAAAAAAAAATCTACGCACGCAGCCTGCCGCACAGCCCTACCCCTTCCCCAGCCGAATCAAATCCAGCCCCCTGCCCAATCAGGGCTTAAACCTCGTTGTGGCGGCCCCTGGGGTTTGGCGGCCCTGTGCAGGTGCACAGTTTGCACATGCCTAGGGCCGGCCCTGGTAGAAGTTTTGGCATTCATTCCTTCCTCCTCTACGGAACAACATGGACATTTTATTGGTTAAAGTGTTTCGGGCACAAGTTTGCTCTTTATTGGGTGGGAACGGTTCACTGTTGTCAGTGATTTTGTGACGCTCTTCCAAAGGAGTATGGGAAAAGAAAGTAGTAGAGGGGAGGTTAGGAACACTATTAACTCTGTACAGTGATCACAAGGTGGTGGACAGGGATTATAAAGGTAAAAATTGTTTTTATATGTTTTAAGGGCCATTTATATAATTGCCATTTGGTGTACAAATCACGGCGGAAAAATGACAGTGTCTTCGGTGTTTTTTTTATCAAGTTTGCGGGTGGGATACTTCCCAGGAGCACTATTTACTTACAATGTGGTGTTTACTTTTCTGATTGGGAGGTGTGGTTGTGCAGCAAAGATTTCAGTCTAGGTTTGAAACTGTTTTTATTTAGCAAATACAAATAAACTTTCTTTAGAAACTGACGCAGTATATATGAAAGGGGTGACAATTAAAAATGGAATTTCATAAAATACAGTTAAGCGTGGCCATATCCTCCTTTTTTCTGCTATAGTTTGTAAAAGTGTTGCCACATATTCTTGATAATGTAAGAGGGCATCAGTTACTTTTAGATAAAGTAGAATAGAAGTGCTACAACAAACACTCCTGCACTACATTATCTGAGGTCAAGAGAACAAGTAAAATACAGTTAAATACAAGTGACTTCACATTACATAGAAATGTATGCATTATTATTTTTCAAATTTGTATTCTGTAGAATTCAGGAACGTTCTGTCATAGTGCTTAGAGGTCGCACACTGTTCCGCTAACAAATCACATACTCACTTAAGAATATATAGGATAGTACTATTATAATATACAGTACTGGTCCTATATTTTCTTTAGGGAGAAGGTGAATAGGAACCGCAAATGAGAAGTATAGAAATTAGTAAATAATATTCAGAAATGTAGGGTTTATCAAATAATTAAAGTAACAAAGTATGTATGATAGCTATATTTTTTATCCTGCAATTTCGTAAAATATGCTTCCTGAAGAAAATATCTGATCAAGTACGTTCTAATGTTTCGTAAGCTGAATTACAGATGGGGCAGACAAATCTCCTATTCCTCTTCTGTAACAATAGGACAATCTATTACAATATAACGATTGATACCATTGTTACAGTAAAAAGAAAGTTATCTATTTAACAGAACATCCATAAAGAAATACTTTTGAGCGGTAATTATTTTCTGAGCTTCTTTTCTCCGGGAGGGTAAAAAGTTTGATCTTCGTAGCACTGGGTCATAAACTTTGAGATCATGACTGTGAAAATGTTAATATATATATACTCACAGTATATGATCAAATGGAGGGGAACAGACCAAAAACCAGAAGCTGGTGACGTTTCCTATATTTTTTTACTCTTTGTGGCGACGGGTCATGAACTCCACTGAGATCAACATAACTGTTAATATTATAATATGCACATTAACAGTATATGATCCCTAGGGGAAAACACAGTACCAACTGAAAGATGGTGACGTTGATTGTAAATGTTTAGGGTTTGCGCTGACGAGTCACCAACAACTCTGAAGCAAAGTACAGTGTCAATATTATAATATAGAAGGTCACAATATATAAGGTGAAAGGAGCCAGAAAAGGAGCAATGTTTGTTCTAATCTATCTGTTTCTGAAAACAAGCTGCTGACGTTACAGAGAAAAAGGGAAAAACATGCAATAACACTTTTTTCTAGATATAAATGTTTAAATATTGACAAATAGCCACAAATTATAACTATCTACTATGCCATAATGAAACAACGTACAACTCCGGAATATATTTGTTGTTGCAAAAAAAAATCCGATGCTAGAAAAGGGAACCTTCATCACAAATTGGCGACGGAGAAATAACTCGTGAAAAAGAAACGAATTGCACAATAGGTGTGGTTTATATAGTTTTTGATTGTTTAGTAGTCTTTTGAAGGAAGATTTGGCTCCGCCTATGTAGATGTCACGTTTTACAGTTTACACATGCTCACGTTTCAACTGTTTTACTTTTGCACGTGTTCGGAAAAGTTACAAACTGTGAAGCTGTAAAGGTTTCGATTTCCATAGTAACACGTATTAGGTCATTATTATCTACATACGTTGGAGAGTTTAAAAAGTGTTACTCGGTAAACTGTGTCCTTTGCATTCTCATGATTAAAAACATCTAAATCGAAGATATAAAAAAAAATATTGTTTACAATAGAAGAAAAAAAAACGTGTTAATATTTATTATCACTACGCTTTTTAATAAAAAAAATGCCAGCATTTGTATAGCATAAAGCTACCCCCGGAAAGGTGTGCCGGTGCTTGAGGCATTGGGGAGATTAAGCAAGGTGTTACTTACAGTGAGATAGTGGTGGGCTAAGATGCTGATGGACTTTGGAATCGAACTGTGAATGCTGTTCTTGAAAGTCAGGTATTATAGGTGCTGCGTCATACTCTTAATCAATCAATCAATCAATCAATCAATCATCGCATTTATGTAGCGCACTACTTACCCAGAGGGTCTCAAGGCGCTGGGGGAGGGGGATCTGCTACTGCTCGAACAACCAGGTCTTGAGTTGCTTCCTGAAGGCGAGGTGGTCCTGGGTCAGGCGGAGGTGGGTGGGGAGGGAGTTCCATGTCTTGGCGGCGAGGTAGGAGAAGGACCGTCCCCCTGTGGTGGCTCTACGGATGCGGGGACGGCGGCGAGGGCGTGGCTGGTCGATCGAAGCTGGCGTTTGGGAGCGTAGAAGTTGAGGCGGCTGTTGAGGTATCCTGGGCCTTGGCTGTGTAGGGCTTTGTGTGAGTGGGTGAGGAGACGGAAGGTGATTCTCTTGTTGACCGGGAGCCAGTGCAGGTCTCTCAGGTGTCCGGAGATGTGGCTGCGACGGGGGATGTCCAGGATGAGTCGTGCTGAGGCGTTCTGGATCTGCTGGAGTCTCTTCTGGAGTTTGGCGGTGGTTCCGGCGTTTAGGGTGTTGCCGTAGTCCAGACGGCTGGTGACAAGGGCCTGGGTGACCGTCTTCCTGGTCTCGGTGGGGATCCACCGGAAGATCCTACGTATCATGCGCAGGATGTTGAAGCACGACGAGGAGACGGCGTTGACTTGTCTGGTCATGGAGAGGGAGGAGTCCAGGATGAAGCCCAGGTTGCGTGCGTGGTCTGTTGGTTTGGGTGCGCTGCCTAGGGCGGGGGCCACCAGGAGTCGTCCCAAGCGGCGGGTGAGGATCCCAGGATGAGGACTTCCGTCTTATCTGAGTTCAGTTTCAGGCGGCTGTTCTTCATCCATTCGGCTACCTCTTTCATCCCTTCGTGGAGGTTGGCTCTGGCGGTGGCAGGGTCGTTGGTAAGGGAGAGGATCAGCTGGGTGTCGTCGGCGTAGGAGATGATGTTGAGGTTGTGCTGGTGTGCGATGTCTGCGAGGGGGCTCATGTAGATGTTGAAGAGGGTTGGACTGAGCGAGGAGTCTTGAGGGACGCCGCAGATGACTTCGGTGGCTTCAGATCTGAACGGAGGGAGGCGGACTCTCTGTGTCCTTCCGGCGAGGAAGGAGATGATCCACTCCAGTGCCTTCTCCTGGACTCCGACGTTGCTGAGGCGTTGTACTAGGGTACGATGGCAGACAGTGTTGAAGGCCGCGGAGAGGTCGAGGAGGATGAGGGCCGCTGTTTCTCCATTGTCGAGCAGCGCTCGGATGTCATCGGTGACTGCGATCAGGGCGGTCTCGGTGCTGTGGTTGGCCCGGAAGCCAGACTGCGAGGGGTCGAGGGATCCGTTCGTCTCGAGGAAGACGGCCAGCTGCTTGTTGACGGTCTTCTCGATGACTTTTGCAGGAAACGGGAGCAGCGAGATGAGGTCGGTGGGGTCAGCCGATGGCTTCTTGAGAAGAGCACTGAGTTTGGCGTGCTTCCAGCTCTCTGGGAAGGTAGCAGTGTCGAAGGAGGTGTTGATGATGTCCCGCAGGTGGGGTGCGATGAGAGCGTTGGCCTTTTTGAAGACGTGGTGAGGGCAGGGGTCGGTCGGAGATCCGGAGTGGATGGAGTTCATCGTGCGGACGGTGTCTTCGGTGCTGATCGGAGTCCAGGCGCGGAGGGTGGTGGTGGGGGGCGGTGGTTCGGTCGTGGTGATCGTCGGTTGAGTGCTGAAGCTGTTGTGTATGTCCGTGATCTTGTTGTGGAAGTAGGAGGCGAGGGAGTTGCAGAGGTCTTGCGAAGGGGTGATGTCGTTGTTTCCGGCGTTGGGGTTGGAGAGCTCTTTGACGATGTTGAAGAGTTACTCTTATCACACTTATATGTTAAATACTGCTAATTAAGTTGAAAATATTCTTAAATTATAAGTAGGGCTCCTTGACTTATGTTTTTATTGATTTTTACAGATAAATACAGACAGAAAAGTATTTATTTTCCTCTCTGTATTTATTTTAAAGTGTTCATAAATACGGAAATTGGGTTATTCTTTGAGCGTTTGTAAATGCTGTCAATGATGAGTAGTAGGCCAACGGGTCTGTTGTTCTAAAAGTAAAAGGGTAAAAACAATAAAAGACTTTTAGTAAAGAGCCTTAAAGAGCAATATATATCCTCGTATAAGAAAACAAAATCTGAAATATATGTGGGTAAATACACATACAATTATTTAAAAAATATATGGATAAATATAGATGGAAATGTCCCAAAAATAAATACCATAAAACCAGGAGGTATAATTATAAGTTATAAAACACTACTGTTAAGTTTGTTTTTACTATAAAAAGTATACACGTGTTTTTACATTTTACTTAACAAACACTATAGGTTATAGGGCTATTGTAGTTAGATATTGACATTCCAAAAAACTTTGAAATTCACTGAAAAAAACATAGGTTTCAGGTAGGTTATAGTTAGGAATTATCATTTAAAAAACCTTTGAAATTCACTGAAAAAACCATAGGTTTCAGGTAGGTTATAGTTAGGAATTATCATTAGGAAAAACTTAGAAATTTACTGAAAAAAACATAGGTTTCAGGCAGGTTATAGTTACGAATTATCATTTAAAAACACCTTAAAAATTCACTGAAAAAAACATAGGTTTCAGGGGTGTTATAGTTAGGTGGACATTTCACTCATACAAAACCATTGAAATTCCTCCGTTTTAGTTAGGTCTGCTAACTTTAACTTGCGCGCCCGCAATCTACTGCTGATGATGTCACATATTACATCATTCATGACATGATCAGTGACATCACTGATGACATCACTGATGACATCTCAAATGACATCACTGATGACATCACCAATGACATCATGCATGTGACAATCAGATACACCTCATCATACACTAGTATAACCTTTGATCACTCACTGCAAAATACAGTGTACCATATTTAAATGCATTGACACGCCAATACAACTTTCCAAAAACCCACTCAGTGATTCCTAGATCTACACACATATCTAAACACTTGGTTAATCAATCAATAGGGAGGAGGGAAAAAATGGTCCATTCAGTTCCCCAATGTAATGATCAGATTAATCAAAGAGAAGAATGGACCCTTGTAGCTTCATAACCATTTGTTATAATTGAAGCACCCTCATAAACGCTACAATATTAAATGCGGTGTATATCTATTATCCGCCCATTATCAGCGTTATGGCATAGTCATCGGGTGTTTAATTTCGTGCTATATGCCAGCCTCATCCTGAGGCAACCTCTGGTCTGGGTAGCAGTGTCTAGAAATTGGAGGACACTCCCAGAGGGAGGTGCAGAAAAATAAGAAAAAAAGACTTTCTTTTTTTTAAAAACAATGCCTTTCCGAATGGCAATCACATTCCCTTTTTTCAACCTTACATGCCACAATTTGGCAGTTGGTTTAATCCCTACAACCAAGATATGCGACAGCCACCACAAATGGGTAACCAACATGGTTGATATGGGGAATCAACATCATAATCAACAGCCTTTTTTATCGAGAGGCCAAAATCAATCACACGGAAGAAAGAAAAATCTGACCTGGCAAGACCAACAGCCCAATGTTCAAACGCGCAGCATGTCATCGGCTCAGCCAGGCGCGAGCAAGAAGAATCACTAGTTGTCAATCTATCTCAAATGACTCTAACCACAGACCATATTAACATCCTGAATAAAGGTTTAGGATTTGTTCCTACTCCACCTTTGGATACCTTTAAACTCAAATGTGAAATAGCTGAGTTTTGTAGAACACTGAAACTGAAAGCCTTCTTCTCAGGTACTGAACAAAAACAAAATGAAGGCGATACAACACTCAGGAGAAAATCTACATTTAATCCACCAAATAGTTCTGTCTGATTCGAAATACAAACATTTGAACAAGCTCTTCTTAAGGGGATAGACAATATTGACATCAAGAAAAAAACTTTCCTGAATCTGCGTAGAAAAGAACGTATAGCGCTAGATGAACTACAAAACAATGACACCATAATCATCAAACCGGCGGACAAGGGGGGAGGGGTAGTAATTCTAACCATAGGTTTCAGACCTTATATAGTTAGGAATTAGCATTTAAAAAACCTTTGAAATTCACTCAAAGGGATGTCATTTGAGATGTCATCAGTGATGGCACTGGCCATGTCATGAATGATGTAATATGTGACATTATCAGCAGTGGATTGCTGGTGCGCCAAATATAGTTAGTACAACTAACTATATAGGAGCAATTTCAATGGTTTTGTATGAGTAAAATGGTCAGCTAACTATAACACCCCTAAAACTTATAGTTTTGTGTGTGAATTTCAAGGGTTTTTCAAATGCTAATCATGCTCTGGTGCTTGAGATTCTGGTGAAGGAAGCTGTATCAATTCCTTCTCCCACAGTCAGGTGTTGGTTCAAAAATTGTGAACCTAGAAAAGTTTCCTCGTCTGCATCAAAGTAACGGCATGGATGGTCCCAAGTTGGTGCGGATGAGGAAACTTTTCTAGGCTCACAATTTTTGAACCAACACCTGACTGTGGGAGAAGGAATTGATACAGCTTCCTTCACCAAAATCTCAAGCACCGGAGCGTGATACGTTGCCATTAGGGGATCCCACACAACTATACTGTGAGGTTCTGTTTAGGTCCATGAACAACTCAGGGTGAAAATAAAACACTTGCATACAGAACTACCGAACCAACAAGACAACTAGGAATTCTAACTTTTGAAAGAAATAAAACTCTTTTCACGACTCTTGAGGATCTGGGCACGCGCTACCGGTTTAAACATTACTCGCCCTGAAGAAACTCCTTGGTAGGGAGTGAAACGCGTTGGCTGATTTTGTTGCAAATTGCACTGTGACTGCTTTTAAAAGAATGAATAATACTAAATAAAGAACTTTTTCATACACTCAAAATTGACAGTTTTTCTTGGACTTCTTTCCTGTGCGCCCCCTTTCAAGCCAAACAAAGTACCTGTGATCTGGAATACACAGCGAAGCCAATTAGCAGCTGACGTCGAGGGTGGCTGCACAGAAACTTACAAACTTTTGGAACTGGGTTCTAGGTGCGGCATTGTAAGGTCCGCTGCTACAATCTTTGTGCTTATCACATGGTATTTATTGTAGCCAGTTATTAGTCTGGGGATCATGGTTAATTTGGAGGTGTTGGTTGTGCGGGATGTACTACTGGTACTTTTGTGAAGCAGGTCTGATCTGCTTAGGCTATTACATTTATCTTTAGCTTTGCCTAGTGTTTTATGTTGGTACCCCCTTGCACTAAGTCTCTCAAAAAGGTTATCTGTGCTGGCTTGCAGATCCCTGTCTAAGCTGCAGTTCCTTTTCATCCTGAGACACTCAGCGTAAGGTATACTTTCCTTCAGGCTGTTGGAGTGGAAGCTGCGTGCGTGTAGTATGGCATTCCCTGCGGTCTCCTTCCTGTGTGTTCGTGTTTGTACCCTTCCTCCTACATGGAAAACCTCAAGATCTAAGAACATTATTTTGTCTGTGCTGGTGGTGCAGGTAAATTTGAGGTTGAGAGTGTTGTTGTTGATTGATGTTGCGAATTCTGACGCGCTGAGTTTGGTGCCCTGCCATACAAGGAAAATGTCATCTATGTAACGTTTGTACATCACTATGTTGGTGTTGACCTTGTGTTGATGTTGGACCATGAGTACTTGATCCTCCCACCAGCCCATATGCAGATTCGCATAGCTGGGGGCAAAGCAAGTACCCATGGCCGTGCCCTGTGTTGGTTTGTTGAGCAGTTTGTTATAAGAAAAGGAGTAGTTGTCAAGGCACCACTCAGTCATCTGTAGGAGCATCATGGTATGTTGGTGTAGTGTAATGTCCGTGGTACCTAAGTAGTGGTTCATTGCGTTTAATCCGTCTATGTGTCTGATGCTTGTGTACAAGCTTTGTACATCCAATGCTACAAACACGTAGTTGTCGTGCCAAGCAAGGTCTGAAACAAAAGTCAAAAAATGCCCAGTGTCTTGTAGGTAAGCTGGTAATGTTTTTACTAAAGGCTGCAGAAAGTGGTCTATGTACTTGCTGGTATTCCTAAGGGGCTCCCTATGGCCGACATTATTGGTCTGCCTGGCGGGCATCTGATGTTCTTGTGGACCTTCGGGATACGTTAAAGCTGTGGTGTCATCGGGTAGTCTTTTTTTAGGAAGTCTATTTTTGGTTTGGAGATCAGGCCTTTGCCCCTTCACTCGTACAAGCATGCATGGTATCTCTCCTTGATGTTTGTTATGTTGGTACTGTTTGTTCTGATATAACATTGTCTGTCCTGAAGTTGCATCATGGCTTCTCTGTCGTACATCTCAAGAGGCCACAGGACCACATTCCCTCCTTTATCTACACAGCGGGCTACTATGTATGGAAGCTGTTTGATTTTTTCCATAACTTTGCAGTATTTTGTCTTGTGGTCGTACGAGTTTTAGTTGAAAGATAAGCTGCTTGAAAGTGCTAATTCTTTAAGGTCCTTAGTGACTCTTTCTACAAACATGTCAATGTTGTCCCTTATCATGGGTGGATTGAATACAGACTTTGGTTTGAATTATGTTGTTTCAGTTGCATAGATCGTCACATTTGAGAGTGCACCCGTTTGGGTGTTGCTGAGACTTCCATCACATGTGTTCAATTCCATTTCTGTCATGTCTTTCAAGAATTCTATGTCCACTACACTGAGCGAGCTGGTTGTTGGTGTCATTTCTGGGTCAGCTAGTTTGTCCACGGATTTGTCTTTTAAGGTGGAGAAATACTTATTCAGTTTGAGTTTATGGGTGAAATGGTAGAGATCTATTCTCGTCTCTGTATTATTAAAATTTGTTTCTTTGCAGAATGAAAGTCCTAGTGCCAATGTCTCTTGTTCTTCGATTATAAGATCCATGTTGAATAATTTGATAACTGTGTTGTATGTCCTCATGTATTTCTCTATTACCTCCTTCTGTTTTGTATGTAAGTTGGCTTTGTCCTTTGTGCTATTTCCACCCCACCGTCTGTTCTTCCTCCTTCTGCTTTTTAAGGGTTGGTTTTGCCTGTTGGGTGGTCTTGTCTCGGCGTTCTCGGTCTGAGGTTCTTGAGACGTTCCACACATAAAAAACCAAACTCATCGACTGAAGTGGGTATTTTCTTTCGTTGGTTGGGGATTTTGCCCGCGTCGGGATCCGATTCTGCACCTGAGCTGATTTCAGACTCACTCAATTCTTGTGGGCATGGTGGTGGGTTCCCAGTTGCCGAGAGTTGTTGGCGGCGAATGTTTTCAAATTTTCGGGCAAAGGTGTATATTCTTCCTTGCGAGTAGTCATTCCTGTCTCATTGGACCTTCTCAGCTTTCCTTTCCTTGATGGTATTTTCATGTTTTTGGACTGTTGTCTTTATTTCAGTTAGACCTTTGTTGACATCATCTTGGTTAGATAGTTTTCCCAATTCTGACATGATACAATCGATTTTCAGGAGCAGTTTCTCCCTGTCAGTAGTTGCGTACTTTATTAGAATGCACAGCATATTGCGTGATGATTCCGCGCTGTTGTCGGCCCAGTCCTGAAGCATGGCAGGGTCTGGGTTCTCATAGGTAGGGGCTACCAGGATTCTCATCCCTCTGGGTATTCTCCCAACTTCCAGGTATCTTTTGAGGGAGGTGCATTCCTACCACTTGGCTACCTCCTGTTTGCGCAATTTCTCAAGTCCACTCGAGTTTTTTCAATACCAAAGAGACACAACGACGGACTTCAAGTGCTGCACTAGCCTTGAAATAATTACCCAAAGTAGAGACTAGAAGATAGTATAGAAAGTGGTGTGCACAATCAACTCCTGCACCCGCCGTTGAGGGGTGCAACCCGCATGGGCAGGAAACAAACGTAGGAGAAGCAATGAAGCGGTGCACTCCCCAATCACAGTATTGTCTAATAAGGAAGCAAAATCAGTGTCTTTGTCGGTATCAGCTTTATTATATATATCCAAAGAAGCAAACAAACATCAGTCAACGCGTTTCGTTCATATGATGAACTTCGTCAGGGCGGTAATCGTGTAACGAAAGAACGCTGTTCGTAAAAGGATCCAATTGTCCTGAGAAAGTGTGGAATCAGTGTGCTACAGCGACCTCCATGTTAAGGGCCTGCAGTCAACAATCTGCCGTGTCGGTCCTGACGTGTCCGCACTGCTGATATGGACGAAGACACTGATTTTGCTTCTTTATTAGACAATACTGTAATTGGGGAGTGCACCGCTCCATTGTTTCTCCAAGAGTTTTTTCAAGTCGCTGCCACAGGTTGTTGATTGTGAGTTTCTGCTTGTGGATGGGACTGATAGCACTTCGTCTTTGTTCCTGAAAATGTCTAGAGCAGCCTCCTCGCGCTCATCCTCCCATTCATCTGCCATCATTTTTAGAAATGGAATTCTCTTTGACACCCACTACCTGTAATTGCGCGAAGCTGCGCTCAGGGCTCTCTCTCCTGCCGGCTTGGTCTATTGCTCCTTGGCACTACAAGCAACACTCATGCACTGTAATGAGCCTCACTAAATCTCTGATTGCCCTCCGCCCCCCCCCCCCCCCCACAGAATTAGGATACTCACGGTTGCGTTGTGAGAGTGATGCCGGCTCGGTAGGTTTCCTGCCGCGGGGGCTCTCAGTCTTCCTCGACACGAAGAACTGTCCAAAAGGTTTCACTGGTTACTGGGAGCACCAAAGCGAGGAGGGTCGGTGTGCGAAGCTCCAGTATGCCTCAAATATGGGTTCAATCCCGGTTCAGCAGTATTCACAACAGGCACCAACTCTGTGGGTTTCAAGATCAAAGAAATTTATTCAGGAAACGACCAGACGCGTTTCGGCGGACAATTCCGCCTTGTTCACTACATCTGTTAACACCATAAAAGTGACTTTATTTATAGTGGAGTGAAGTGACCCGAAGGGGGTCAGGTGGTTGGCTTGGAAAAACATGTGACATGTGAATAGACATGGAAGAGTTATGTCCTAAAAAAATGCAAGTCATGGTAAACATTTAAACTACATGTAAATAGCTTGTTGCATTTAAAATGTAAAAAACCTTATGCTGAATGCTGCACTCGATTCTGTACATAATCATGCATTTATGGCTATTTTTATGTGCTGTGTTGAGTATTAGGGGGTACCCCCCAGGCAGAGTTTGTGGTCGGAATGAGTAGGTGCTGAGACAGACATAGACAACACGAAAACGCAGCTTAAACATTTCCTGCGCGCGCGTGTTCTGTAATGCCTATAGTGTCAGGGAAGATGTTGCCGCCTGATTGTGTGCGGTGTATATATATATATATATATATTCACAGAAAAAACCATAGGTTTTAGGCCATATATAGTTAGGAATTTGCATTTACAAAACCTTGAAAATTCACTGAAAAAACCATTGGTTATAGACCATATATAGTTAGGGATTAGCCTTTTCAAAACCTTATTTTACTCACACAAAACCATTGAAATTTCATATATAGTTAGTTGCACTAACTATATATCGCGCACCCGCAATCCACTGCTGATGATGTCACATATTACATCATTCATGGCATGGTTAGTGACATCACTGATGACATCACTGATGACATCTCAAATGACATCACTGATGACATCTCAAATGACATCACTGATGACATCACTGATGACATCTCAAATGACATCACTGATGACATCACTGATGACAACATCCAGTGACTGTATGTTTCTGTAAAGTTAAAATATGTCTTACATATTGAAGAATGAGTGGATGTATAAGTGTCTGGAAGAAGGATTTAGTAGGTGCATGACTGACTGTATGAGAGAATGATTAAATGTGTGTTACTGAGTGCATGGGTTAGTGACTAAACTGTCTTAATTTGTGCATCATTATATCTGTTGTTCTACAAACTGCTGCATGTGTTGATCAGTAGCTATATGAGTAACTGTATGGGTTATTGATTGGTTGTCCAAGTATTTGTATGGGAGACTGAGTGTGTGTGTATGGGTGGCTGGGAGGTGTGTGACTCTGTACATAGATGTGTGAGTAGTCGATTCACTATATGTATGGGTTCAAAAGTGCATGTGGAAACAGCTCTATGGGCGGTTGACTGTGCATGAGTGTATTGGTGAGTGAATAGATATCTCAGTGCTACATGTCAAAGTAAGTACATATGTAAAACACAGTACATGTGAGAGTTGACATATATAAATAACTGTGCATAAGAGCCAGTGAATGTGTGAGTGGCTGTATGGATCATTGTGAACATGTATCAGGGATTGTATAAGAGAGTAAATATGTGTTAGTATATGTTTGAATAAGTAAGGTGTGTATAACTGTATAGTTGAGAAAATGGAGGTGTGATTGATTCTTTGCATGACTGACTAGGTGTGTGAGTAACTCCATGGATGAGTGACAGTCTGTGACTGTCTGTTTACACTGATTGTATCTAAGGTTATATTAGAGTCTGAAGAGGTTCATGGTATTATCACATGAATGATATCATCAGTGATGTGATCAGTAATGTCAAATGAGATGTTATCAGTGATTTTATCAGTGATGTCATTTGAGATGTCATCAGTGATGTCATCAGTGATGTCATTTGAGATGTCATCAGTGATGTCATTTGAGATGTCATCAGTGATGTCATCAGTGATGTCACTAACCATGTCATGAATGATGTAATATGTGACATCATCAGCAGTGGATTGCGGGTGCGCGATATATAGTTAGTGCAACTAACTATATATGAAATTTCAATGGTTTTGTGTGAGTAAAATAAGGTTTTGAAAAGGCTAATCCCTAACTATATATGGTCTATAACCAATGGTTTTTTCAGTGAATTTTCAAGGTTTTGTAAATGCAAATTCCTAACTATATATGGCCTAAAACCTATGGTTTTTTCTGTGAATTTCAATGGTTTTTTAATAGCAAATATCAAAAGCTGTCAAATGTCAAGTACGTGATAGGTAAAAACTTTTTTGTGTTTATGCACGCTGATGTGCTTTGAACGCTGCCCCCCCCCTCTTTTCTCTTAGTAGTACTCTCTCTTTGCAGATAGTGAAGGGTAGTTAACGCAGGCCTTTACCCCCGTTGTAATCCGTCGTGCCTGCTTGTCTCTCCATTTGATTGATTGTTATCCAAGCATTTACTGTTTTACAATTGATTCTCTTTGGTTCATTCTCTACAAACAAGCACAAAGTCACAATACTCTGTTTAGTCTTTGCAGATAGTGAAAAATCGTGTAAAAAAATAAAAGTAATCAAGCAAAATCAGTAGGCCACTAATTGGATCTCTTTTTGACCTCGCTAAAATAGAAACATTAGGAACAACCCTTCATGAGAAATACGAAAATAGTGAGATGAACTGAGCTCCACACCATGAGGGCTGCAAGACAGCTCGGCTCCGTCACCCACCCCACCCAAAATAACGACAAACCCTATGCAAATATTAAAAATATATACAACACACCAGCAAAGTAACAGGGTAAAACATTTTATTAAATAACTATTTACATAACTATTTTATACTTTTTGTTGCCCGATCCGGCTAGCTCAATCGATCGAGCATGAAACTCATGCACTCTGATAGCAAGCGTTGCTGCTGATGCTATGCAGACCAAAACTGGTTTTCAGTTTGTACTTTCTTCTAGATTTTTCCATCCAAGGTTGGTTGAGTTTGTAGAACGATGGCTTCAGATTTTCAACATACGGTGTGGTGCCGCGGACTGGGAGGGGGCGCTTGGCTCCTGCCCCCTCCCCAAGTAAGATTTTCATACGTGAAAGTACGTTCATGGTTTTGGTCCCTGAGTTGCTTCGATGTCACTGCCATTCTCAAATGGCATAAGTTCTGGATGTTGGGTGCTATAGTTCAGAGTTCTGAGCAGCGCTTGTAACACTGTCTGAAGCTTATTTGCACCTACTGCAGCTTCACTATTCTCAAAGTAAGTGAGGGCCGTTTGTGGACCTGACTGCATTTGAAAACAATGTGATATGGTACCTCCCTAAACCGCTTGACGGAGGCCCCCGAGGGGCGGTGTGATGGCACGGACTCGGAGAAGACGCTTGGCTCCGACCCCCTCCCCAAGTCTTATAGCACTGGTGTAGCCTGAGATCGCCCCCGACATAGGCGGCCGGCTCCCGGGGTCCGGCAGAACTTTTTGCCTTTTGATGACTCTTCTATTCTGGACCTTGTCCCACAATCCGTTTGACCTGAAGACACGCTGTAGTGGGGCGCCCCTTTACGTTTTAGTTGCCATTCCGCCCGCTTTTGCTACACTGTGCCTCTTCCGCCATTCACCTGTTTACCGCCCGCTCTTGCGACTACAGCGTCTCGCTCACCATGTAGTTGAGTTGCTCCCGCTCTTGCGATGCAGCGATAGGCGGATACCACAGGACTCTCAAAATGGCGGCCGGCTCTTCAGATTTGGGCGTGGTCCACTAAAATGGCCCTGGGACACCTTGGAACTCGGACGCTTGCCTGATAGGGCTTGGGTCCCATTCTCGAAAGTGTCCCCTCAGCCGTGAAGATTCTACAAAAGTCTTGGGGGCCCCCGACTCCCGCAGGCTTCTGGTGGGGAGCGGCTGCCATGATTGCTCGTGGAATGGCCACGACGGAGCTACGAGATGGTGGTGCTCTCATGCTGACGCCAGCTTCAGTCTGAAACATCCAGAAACACTGTAGACTACCAATTCGATCAGTTCCGGTAGCGCCCCAACATGACCCGGTAGAGAAGAACTTGCCCTCCCCTCTTTGACTAATGGTTCTTGTTGCCTGTCCCCTCTGTTGTCATTTAACAGAACTTTTTGGACTGCTGAAAGGGGTTGTGTTCCGAACGCTGGTTGGTGGAGACATTTTGACTATATTCTTGACCTACGTTGTCGCGTAATGCGTTATATGACACGCCGCGTTAGCGCACCCGGAAGTGATCCGGGGCGCGGCGCGCAGCGCGTAACGTAAGCATAACACGTCATGTGACTTGTTAATAAAACTTTTCATTGGTTCATTTTACTTTTGTTATTTTATTGATGAAAAGCTTGGTCATATGACCTAAAAATTACGCTTTTTATTGGTTTCGAACATTATTTTTTTTTAAACATATATGTTATAATGTTCCAGGCTAATGTACTTTCCCGGAAAATTTACAACTGTCCTGCAAGTAAAATATATTCCTTTTTCGAGAAAAAGGGCGTTTCTTCGTCCCATGACGGAGCCGTTGAGTAAAAGAGGCTCGGCCTGCTGTCTTAGTCGCCGATACGCCTGATTATCAGATTCTTATCGATCTCTTTATGTTGCAGGAGTGGAAAACACAACTGCCCTTGACCATTTATCTTTACTGCGTTCCTACGTATTATACCTTTTATCCGTCATGTAATTGGACTGCTTTATTTCACTTGCCTTTTACTGATTCGAAAACAGTGACTAAAAGTAAAAACTTTACCAATGTAAATACTACTACGATGTTTTGTTTTAAAAACCTTTATTGTGAAAATGTCAGTATACAAATATGGGCCTATAACCACGTGGGCCGGCCACGGAGCAAACTGAAATCGTATATGATGAGGAGACATTTACACTGTAGAGGAACGTAACGAGCGGGTCATTAGGTTGCAAGAACTAAGGTGTCTAACAGTTGCGGAATCGGTGGACGTACATTTTGTAATTAAAATACGACAGGGCCACTTACAAAAAAATTATCTAGATATACATTTGCGGGCAAGTACCATGGGTGACGTTAATTCGAACTTTCAATAGTACAGTAATCAATAACACATCAGAACTTAATATCAATAGGGATGTCGAAATATTCAATCAATTCTCGTCCCCGCCCGCCATGAGCATCAAAACTGCATTCATATCTCGTGATATCAAGGTTGTTCAACCAGTACACAACAAGGAGTTACGAGTCCTATTTATACCGGTGCCATTTTGGGCGAGGCCGGGCAGGTCCAAGATATAGTCAAAATGTCTTCACCAACCATCGGCCAGACCAGAACCCCTTTCGGCCCTTTATGCTACAAGATGGTGTCTTCCATTCAGAAAATATTGTTGGCAGCATTTTGAAAGGAAAGATAAACAGCCGTTCTCCTAGTGAATCTCACATTCTTACATTTAGGAAGAATGTTGAAGAGTAGTATGTTGAAAATCTGAAGCCATTGTTCTACAAACTCTCAATCAGCCTTGGATGGAAAAAAAAATCCTGAAGAATGTACAAACTGAAAACCAATTTTTGTCTGTATAGCATCAACAACAACGCTTGACTCAGCTTTGTGTGAAGCCGCCATTTTGATTCAATCAATAGCGTCCCCCTGCACACATTCAGGGTTCTGGTCGTGTCTTCAGGTCAAACGGATTGTGGGACAAGATGCAGAAAGGAAAAGGAAAAAAGGTCCGCCGGACCCCGGGAGCCGGCCGCCTATGTCATGGGCGATCTTTGGCCACACCAGGGCAATAGTGAAGCTGCAGCAGGTGCAAATAAGCTTCAGACAGTGTTACAAACACTGCTCAGAACTCTCAACTATGGCACTCAACATCCAGGACTTGCCATCCGGATCTTGGCGCCTTGTGCTGGTTCCGACCTATTCACACATCGGTCCACTACTGACATCACCTCATAAGCCAACGGGGCACCCCACGCCGACTTTCGGCGCAGCATTGTAGGATGGCCACACCAGTGCGGCAACTTGCTGGACACCACCTCGGTGCCATCCGGATCTCGGCACGTTTGAGTCACTGTACCGCAAGAGTGACCGGAACTCAGCTGGACACGCCGTCTTTCGGCGCAGCATTGTAGGATGGCCACACCAGTGCGGCAATTTGCTGGACACCACCTCGGTGCCATCCGGATCTCGGCGCGTTCGAGTCACTGTACCGCAAGAGTGACCGAAACTCAGCTGGACACGCCATCTTTCGGCGCAGCATTGTAGGATGGCCACACCAGTGCGGCAACTTGCTGGACACCACCTCGGTGCCATCCGGATCTCGGCGCGTTGTGCTGCCTTCGGCCTACTGTAGCCGCAAGTGCGGACGCAACTCAGTTGGACGGCGAGTGAAATGCTAAGGGGCGCCCCACTGCAGCCGAGGAGCCTCCATCTTGGGGGAGACGCACAGCCCCCACTGACTGACGCGACCTCACAGGCTAACGGGGCGCCCCACGCCGACTTTCGGCGCAGCATTGTAGGATAGCCACACCAGTGCAGCAACTTGCTGGACACCAACTCGGTGCCATCTGGATCTCGGCGCGTTGTGCTGCCTTTGGCCTATTCGCACATCGGTCCGCTACTGACGCCGCCTCACGTGCCAACGGATTTTCTACGCTTTTTGTAGCCCTATGCCGCATAACAGGTCATGTGACTTGTTTATAAAACTTTTCATTGGTTCATTTTACTTTTGGTTTCCTAATGATGGAAGGCTTGGTCATATGACCTAAAAATAACACTTTTCATTGGTTTAGAACATTTTTTTTTCCCAAACGATGAAAGCTCCACCTTGTTTCTGGATGATTCAGACTGAAGCTGGCGTCAGCATGAGAGCACCACCATCTCGTGGCTCCGTCGTGGTCATTCCGCAAGCAATCATGGCAGCCGCTCCCCACCGGAAGCCTGCAGGAGTCGAGGGCCCCCAAGACTTTTGTAGAATCTTCACGGCTGAGGGGACGCTTTCGAGAATGGAGCCCAAGCCCTAGCAGGCAAGCGTCCAAGTTCCAAGGTGTCCCAGAGCCATTTTAGTGGACCAGGCCCAAATCCGAAGAGCCGTCCGCCATTTTAAGAGTCCTATGGCAGCCGCCTATCGCTGCACCGCAAGAGTGGGCGCAACTCAACTACATGGTGAGCGAGACGCTGTAGCCGCAAGAGCGGGCGATAAACAGCTGAATGGAGGATGAGGCACAGTGTAGCAAAAGCGGGCGGAATGGCAACTGAAACGGTAAAGGGGCGCCCCAGTACAGCAGACGAGCCTCCACCTGGGGAGGCCCGTTCACGCCGCCTCCCCCACGCCCCCCCCGGGGCGCCCCACGCCGTTTTGCGGAGCAGCATTGTAGGATACCAAAACCAGTGCGGCAAGTTACTGGACATCACCTGGGTGCCATCCACATCTCAGCGCGTTCTGCTGCCTTGGGACTATTCGCACAACAGACCGCTACTGACGAGGCCTCCCCGCGCACCACCCGGGGCGCCCCACGCTGTTTTTCTGAGCTGCATTGTAGGATACCAAAAACCAGTGCGGCACCCAGGTGACATCACCTGGGTGCCGTCCAGAACTCAGCACGTTGTGCTGCCTTGGGACTATTCGCACAAAAGACAGCTACTGACCATTGTTGCTTCTTTTTGCCAAAAAATGTTTAAATGTATTTACAGTTTTTATTGCGTTCGATATATTTATAAGTTAATAAAGTTTTATAATCCTACTTTGTTGGAGTGCTATATATTTTTAAAAAATCGGGTGAATGGGGCCTTGAATCGGGTTATTGTCATGTGTGGGCTTTGGAAGTGTGCTGCTGCAGGATCGGACATTTCAAACTCAAATGCACATTCTTTTTCTTACCTTTCCGAAGCATGGAGCGCAATAGCAGGCAGAGAAAGGGTGATGCAAGTGTTGAACACTGCCTGGCCTGGCAAGTTCCTGGCAGTGCCCCCCCCCGCCCGCTCCTGAAAGAGGGCACACACACACAGCCGCCCCGAGTACTTCACAGATCTTTAAAAGACCATGCGCTTGTTAATGAGGCTTAAATGGTTTATCACCCCTTCTAGAGCCCCTGCATCAGCCCTCTGACGTTTCCTGGAAGAATTAGCACGTAACACAATACCAAGCCCTGTCAGCTGAAACCCCCGAAGAATCGTGTTTTTGCTTGCAGGAATCGGGAGGCGGGAGACTAGCACTGAAATCGGTAGTCTCACGCCTGAATCGGGAGGGTTGGCATGTCTGGATTCTCTACAGCTGGGCACACAATGTAATAACAGCTGACAGGTAAATAGTAAAGCCAGGGAGAAACAACATGTAGGAAGCACAGACCCCAATAAAAAGTACAAAATTGAATTTATTTATAAATGTACACATGTAGAATAAAAACATTAGAAATTTAAAAAAAATTCCAAAACATTACAACAAATTAAAAAACCAATAAATTCAATATAAAAAACTATTTTTATAACACAATTGTACAGAATTTCATAAAAGAGTGGCAGAAATAATCATCGACGCGCGTTTCGGCGTTTGGACAAGAACGCCTTCCTCAGGAGCCACATTTAAAATCTGAAAAATATACACAAATTGAGTTAAGAACACACAGAGGAGTATTAACACTCCTATCATCAATGTATCAATATTTATACTAGGGGCTTAGCCCGAGGCTGTGCTTACCAAAACATTTCTTCCCTACTTGTGCAGTTATTAATTCTAACTGCACAAGTTACAACCTAAATAATTTATATTTGAGCAGTGTCATATTTATTGGACAGAACAGGACATGAAATAGGTATCATTACTCAATTCCGTTCACAAAGGGGATTATCTGTACTCATTATTAATGACAGACTGAGAGCTTTCTTGACTACTTATGAACATAATTGACAAGAAGGGGGACATGGGAAAGGCTGATCAATCCCTTCTACCCTTAGATGAAATGAAGATATATATATGTATTTACAGCAAGTTTTTAATCTATGGTGATTAAACTAATGATAAGTGTGCTGCTGCAGGATCGGACATTTCAAACTCAAATGCACGTTCTTTTTCTTACCTTTCCGAAGCATGGAGCGCAATAGCAGGCAGAGAAAGGGTGATGCAAGTGTTGAACACTGCCTGGCCTGGCAAGTTCCTGGCAGTGCCCCCCCCCCCCGCCCGCTCCTGAAAGAGGGCACACACACACCGCCGCCCCGAGTACTTCACAGATCTTTAAAAGACCATGCGCTTGTTAATGAGGCTTAAATGGTTTATCACCCCTTCTAGAGCCCCTGCATCGGCCCTCTGACGTTTCCTGGAAGAATTAGCACGTAACACAATACCAAGCCCTGTCAGCTGAAACCCCCGAAGAATCGGGTTTTTGCTTGCAGGAATCGGGAGGCGGGAGACTAGCACTGAAATCGGTAGTCTCACGCCTGAATCGGGAGGGTTGGCATGTCTGGATTCTCTACAGCTGGGGCCATAAACTACATCCGCAGGGCTAGGTGATAGCCTGGGACCGGCCTGGACAATCGGACACAGAGGAAGAGGAGTGTCAGAGGGTGCGGTAGTGAATAGGGTGAAAGGGAGGTGTCGGGCGGGCACAGGGTGTGATTCTCAGGGAAGAGCAGCGCAGATGGGGGGAAGTTTATGGCCCATGCATATGAGAAAGAGCGGGGGTGACCAGTGCGTGGGGGAGATGCTTGCGAGGGTGGGGAGCCGTGCTGAGAATCGACGGCGTGCAGAGAGTGGGTCTGCTCAAGGCATCTAAAATGGCTGCCGTGCACGACAAAATTGTGGCATTGGAAAAAAGGCAAGATGGCGCAGACAATGTTTATCAATAAGGATTCATTTATAACAAAATATTTTATCGCAGTGACAAATTGGCGGTCAACACTTCCTGATTTCCATCGAATCGAACGTTAACAGACGTCACGCAGCAAAAAAAAAAAAACGCTCACGCACAGCCGCTGGAAGACATGTATCAACATATATGAGCCTCCTCAGCCACCCTCAGAAAACATAAGGGATCAGGATACGTCTCCCGCACCCCCTTATACCTAGTAATTTAATTAAAACGAAACACAAAATGGCGAATTCCCGTTTCGCTACCAGTTTGCGGCCCAGTTCGCGGCCCGGGAAGCGCTTCTACCGTGAAAAATCAATTTTTTTTTTTTCCCCACGGGACCCTTTAATAACCCCAACATCATTCCTAGGGGGTCAAGAGGGGTCTACCTTGCCCCCTTTCATTAAATTCTCCCTTCGTTTTTCACCTCTTCTTGTCTCTCGATCCTACCGAGAGACAAGATGGCGGCCGCTCTGGACTGTTTAGAATGTTGACAGACACCGGAGAGCCAATCAGCTTCGCATCGCAAAGTTCCGTTTCGCGAAAAGTATGTGGACCGGAGCGCAGCCCGGAGCGCTGTTACAGATATATATCTTGTTTTGAACGTTAATTTCTCAAACTCCACTGGAGCACATATATTGAGACCTAGCAAAGGCACATCGGGCTAACAGTCCCTACAATTTTGCCAAGTTTCGTGCAAATCCATTCAGCCGTTCGAGCTAAAAGTGAGGCCAAAGGCCCTATGGAAATTAACATTGGAAAAACGCGTTTTGGGACCCCCCTTTTTTCTCGGCCCCCCCCTTGACGAAACCCCCCCAAATTTTCAAGGGCTGCTCAGGAACAAAATATGCCATTTTCCTGAAAATTTCAGCCGATTCCGTCCACAAACGCCAAAGTTATTAGACATAGAATTTTCAAAAATCCCATAGGGAAAAACTCCTAACTATATATACCTATTGGCGACAGCCAGTAGGTAATATATGCTTATATACATACACAAACACACATAGTGGGCCTTTAGGTCAGCTCTGTTGTGCCATTGGTCTGCCTGAGTCTCAATTACACTCTATTTGATAGCAATCTCTGTGGGGTAATGGTTCAGTCTGCATCAGTCATTGGCTCTCTTGCCCTCTGAATGACAGCCTCTTCTGATCACATGTGTACATCCAACTGAAAATGAGTGCGCTTCAGTGTCAGGGATGGTTGGCCTGTCCTTTATTTTTTTATTTTGAGCTTTTATAGGTTCCCTTTCATTTCTTTTGTTCTCCTGTTTCTATATCAATGTTTCTTAAGATGACACCACTGCTTTCCTGGCAGTGCTAACAGGTCCCTTGCTTGCCACCACGTAGCCACTTCTGCTAAACCAGCAGACCATCATGTAATGATGCTGTTCATGGTATATATAAAAATGCTTCCATATAAATACAATGAGCATATCCTTGCAATATCTAAACTAAACTAAATATAGCAGCGGTCTTTGTAAATAATCTGTAAACCACAAACAGAACCGGTGGTCTACAGGCCACAAAATCTAGCCTGTGGTCCTCAACCTCACTGCTGTAAGGAGATGCCCAAATCAATTCGGTAAACTTACAGAAAAAAGGAAAACTAGTGCATAAGAACAAGGTAACGTCCAAGTAAAACAAGATCCATACCACCTATATGTGGATTGCCATAAAATGGACTCAGTGATCAGTCATATCATATGGTCATCCAGCTCATGATATGGTATATCCCTTGATCATAGGGAATGAATACCATCCAACTCTGTATGGACTGGATCTTGTCTACTAGCACATATGGTCCTCCATAGAAAAGCAAATCAATGATGGCTCTAGTAAGTGAAAAAAGCAGTGCAAGGAAAATAACAATGTGTTGTATTAAAATAGAGTGATGTGTCTAAAAAACTACTATTTTTATTCATGAAATAGACATATCCCCTAAAGAAAAACAGAACAGTGCAAACGACAGTCAAAACAAATAGCTGTCGGAAAAGGGGCCAACATGTTTCAGCCTATTGGGCTAATATTCCCTCGGCCTCCGTCAGGGCCTTTGCTCTCAAAGTTCTGCTACTGCCAAATATGTGATGAAATAATAAAAAATGGTTGAAAAGAATACAACCTTACAGATGCTACTCCTCCAAGACAGTGGATGCAGAGTGACATCTACAACAAATGTGAAGCAAAAAGAAACTTATCATTATTTCTATAGTGATACATTGCACTGTACCAAAGTGCCCATGAGCACAGTGTCTTCTAAAATTATCCTATATCATCCAAAGTTGGATATAAGTTCATTTCACCCAACTGTGCAGGGGACTGGACCTCACCTCACCTGGACCGTGCTCAGGATATCGAGGCCCCGCTCTGTGAAAGGAAAAGGCAAACAGATGGGCGTTGGAGGGCTATTGCTTAATAACTCCATTCCCAAAGACAACCTCCATTAATTCAATTCCCTTCACTTTGAGGTTAAACTGGAAAAAAGTATCTATCTGGTGCCTACAGAGTCTAGAACCGACGTCATCAAATACAGCAAAAACCATACAAATGTAATGGTGTCTGTGTTGATATGTTTCAAAGTAAACACACCTCGTCATTAAAAAACTGTCTACTCCTGTCAACCTGTATATAAACAAAGTCTCAGGGCAGACATGATGTAGAATTATGCTTTTCAATTGATAGACAAAGGGTTGTTCCATAGGTAGCTATAGTGTATAGAATAAGCACTTATTGTCAGAGCTACAGAACAACCAGCTAGTCATTGCACTGGTATCTATATACTGGTGTGTGAAAGTGCACCTTAAATTTCTCTTGGACAGTCACACCAATATTGCTGAGACTTCAAAGCCCTCTGCTGTTACTCCTTGTCATACAGCGCACTTCTTACAAATTGGCAGGACCACACTGCAACACTCCAACATCGCAGCCACTCATTCGAGTCAAACTCTGCAAAATATTCAAACATATTGTGCAACCGCTTACGTATCCGTCGGTGCCTCAAGACTTCACCTGAGTCTTGGGGGAGGCACCAGCTATTGTGTCCACTGCGCATTTATACAACACAGCCGGGACTCCTTTCGGCACGTTGAAAGATTGCACGCTCCAACGATGCACCCAACAGTTAGAAGGCACACAGAACTAACCTTGATCAAAATGAGGGCACATTAGGTGAACAAAACTGTCTCCACACGATTCTGGTAAAGATTCCATAAACATTAAACCGGAGTTCGAACAGGACTACAAAAACGTCACCATGTTCACACTGGTAACCTCGGACTACAGAGTGACGTCATTGTTAGTCACTCTGTAGTTCTTATGGGGATGTGATCGTAACAGTATACAGATCTGAGCCCCAGTTGTGCCGTAATGGTGCTATTATTACAGTATACTACGCTGAAAGCGCCCATCAAATTGGTTATCACCTAGTAAAACCTCTTGTGGGATTAGCCACGTCCACTCAGCATCTAACTGTTATCTGAACAGCACGGCTAAAAGCATATGCATCTCACATTCAATTATCGAAAGGAGGTATAATAATCATTGTATTGCTGAGCATTATTGTCTGATCGATTAACTCCCCAGAGAGCTTACATCACCGTGATAAATCAGGAGCAATGTAGAGATCAGAGGAAATTTGTAAATCATCACTCTTAACCAAATAGCACAATGGATATGCTTTGCTCATAGCAGGTATCAAGATAGAGGATACGCCGATGCTCTAGACGGGCCAAATGACCCACTAAGAGGTCCACGGATAACACAGCTAAATATAGGGGCTCCCTCTATCCGCTATCACATCCATTTGCCAGGGATACATGAAAACAATGAAGGCATGTAGAAGCCCAATCAGCCAAGAGTGTCGATCGCTATCAAGTATTGGATAAACCTAATGCCTGTAATTTTTAGAGTTGATGTACAAACGATCCACAGTTCCCTACTGTTATCGCTGACTGTTCACACTGATTATGAGATACAAAGAATACCAGCCGGCACTTGATGTAATATCTCTCACTGTGCTAAAAGTAGCTCGACCTAGCAGCTCCGTCCTTCTTAGCAAACATCTGTTAGGACCTAGAGGCATAGGCCACAGTATACAAAGATACCCACGGTATCTCGTTGTTAAGGCCTGTAATATTAGTGTGGAGCCTGTAAATCCATTTCTGTTCTTTAATGAACAGATATCTGGAAACATTGGTGATATGTGATGGTATATGTGGTTTCTCCAATACAGTCCATTGATATTCATCTGCCCCATGTTGCTTGTCTACAAAGTGTTTGGTCAAACCAATGATTGTTTTTTGCAACAAAAAGAGCTCTTATGCTCCAACATTCGTGTGTGCACCTTCCGAGTTGTCATCCTCACATATTTGTTAGAGCAAGGACAAGTAAGAAGATAAATCAAATTGTCGCTGTTACAATTTGTAAATTGTACTTGCTCCCAGGGATGGTCTGTCCCTATATCTATGCTGGTAGAATGTTTCGTCTGTGGACAGATTGAACAACTACCGCAGGGGTGGTGACCGCCTACTGGTGGCAGATTCCACAGTGTGCCAACCGCTCTTCTAGGTAAGTCTTTAGGACGTGTATGCACCAGTCGATCTCGGATGCTGCACGACCTTTTGAACGCGAAAGGAAGGTAGAGTGATTTTGTCATTGCTATGATTTAAAATACGCCAATGTTGGCGGACTATTTTCTGAATGTTTTTACTTCAAGTATTGAATGTACTCACAAAAGTCAATCTATCTAGTGTAGGTTTTGGTACTGGAGGTTCTAGGAGAGCTTCCCGGTTATTGTTGGATGCTCTCTTACGAGATCTCCTAATGAGTGAATGTGGGTATTGTCTCTCTAGAAGTTGGCCAGTTAGATTCCTGGCATGTTTCTCAAAATCTCTTGTGGTGGAACAGTTTCTCCGCACACGGAGAAACTGGCCTTAGGGTAAATTGTCCCTTAATGCCTTTGGGTGTTGACTCTGATATTGAAGTAATGCCATTGGCTTCCGATAGAGTTCACTCTGTAAGCCCTCTGGAGTTACATAAATGGAAAGATCCAGAAATGTCAGCCTCTCTTTATGAAATTGCACTGTAAATTTAAAAAATTGGTTTCTGGTGTTCAACCATTCGAGGAATTCCATGATAGATTCATGATTCCCTCTCCATATTACTAATACATCATCGATGTATCTTTTCCACCATCTAATGGACTTGTGAAATGGATTAGTTGGTGTCACCACGTGCTGCTGTTCAAACTGGTGTACGTACAAGTTAGCAAGGCTAGGCGCAAAAAAGCTGCCCATGCTAGTCCCGGACACTTGAAGATAAATCATATCTTTGAACTGAAAGAAATTCCCTTTCATAGCCAACCTCGCTAAGGCCATTATGAAAGGTACTGGTGTGATGGTATCCAAAGTTGTCTCCCCCAGGATGGATGTCACCACTTCCAGAGTCTCAACCTGGGGGATGGATGTGTACAACGACTTCACATCGAAAGAGACTAATAAGTCTCTTTCGGCATCAAAATCAATTTCTGGTAGGACTCTTAGTACATCCTTGGTGTCCTTTAAATATGTGGGCATCTTCTGCACAATCGGCCTTAAAAAGTAATCTAGGAAAGTAGCTAAAGGCTCAAGAACAGACCCTTGTCCAGAGATGATAGGTCTCCCAGGAGGGGGCCTCTGAGGCTTGTGTACCTTTGGGAGGATGTAAAAGTAAGGCATGACTGGATATTTGGTTTGTAAAAACAATGCCTCCTTATTAGTGATCCATCCTTCCGCAAAGGGCTTCTTCCACTAGGTTGCTAATTTGTCTCTGGAGACCCTCTGTGGGATCTTGTTCAAGTGGCATGTATGCCACTCTGTCACTTAGCTGCTGCAAACACTCCGTTCTATAGTCATTGGCATTTAAAATGAGAATCAAACTGCCCTTGTCGGCTGGCTTTATTGTGATTGATAGATCTTTGGATAGAGGATTCAATGCCTGCTTTTCCTCTCTTGATAGATTTTTGTATGCACCGTGACGTGTCCCCCATAGCTTTAAGATGTCAACTACTACTGCTTTCTCAAAAGCCAGGACTTGTGGAGGAACCACATTTGCAGGAGGAAGAAACTTAGATGTAGATTTCAATCCTGTGTTTTCATCCTGGGTAGGTTCCAAGGCAGTCTCTTTTTCTTTGAAAAAATAATGTAGCCTTAATTTCCGGAAAAAGTGGCTTAATTCACAGCGAAACATAAAAGGATCTCCATTATCAGTCATTACAAAACCAAGGCCTCTATTTAAAACACTCTCTTCCATCCGGCTTAGTGTTCTAGATGATAGATTAACTATGAGGGTTGATTCCCTGATGGGCCCGCTTTTTGGAGATTCTTGCCGGTTTGGCTGCGAATTCCTGCATGGGGGCCTGATTGGTACTCCCAATGGACCCCTGTTGATTGTGTTCTTCTTCTGCCGCATGATCTGCGAGGGCCAAACCCTAACAAAGGCTGCTGGTGGAAATCATTGGGGAAGCCTTGAAAAGATCCTGGTGGTGGAAGAAAAGTATGTTGTTGCTGGGGTGGATAACCCCAAGCAGTTGGTGGCCACCACTGTTGGAATTGATTTGAAGGGTGGTTGCCATAGGTATAAGGTCTATTGGATCTCCCTCGGCCTCTTTTCTGAAAACTCGGTGTAACAGAGCTATCTGAGTCACTACTCCCATCTGAATTTGAACCTGAATAATTCGACCCAAAACGTCTCCCATTGTTCCTAAACTCAGGTGGAGTATATGTGTCGCTGGTGTAGGGGTACACACGTTCATGTTTGAATTTTGACAAGTCCTTTTTGAATTTCCCTGTTTTGCTTTTCAAAAATGAGTCTTTAAATTCTTTAGTGTTTTTGTTGGGGTCATTTTGTTGTTTCCCGAACACTTTTCCCGTAATGGTGTTTTTTATAGAGGCTTCTAAAACCTGAATCTCAATTAGTATAGAGTCAGCTAGTCGCTTGGCTGTGCTGATAATTAAAATCAGCCAATCTCTAGTACACCTCCAGGCTATAAGCGACCAATCTTTTAGAAATCCCTTATCCTGTAAATGCAGGCGTGGTGCATTGATGACTATCAAACCTGGAGGTGCACAGCTGGCCTTAGATATTCAGCCATTGCTATACCATGCACTGTTGTGCGTGCATGTGATTTCTTCAGTGTTAAGACTTTCGCCTACTCATCCTCTGAGCCTGTTGTCATGGTGGGGAGTGCCTCCAAATATACTGGGCATGATATCCAGTATAGATTGATATGTTGTATCATCATACGCCAATCCACTTATTTCTGCCATACTGTATGTCGTATGTATCACCGCTCAAAAGGCAACCAGACTGTCACTAAAAACCACGTGAAACCCAAGTGTAAGTGAAAGCAAAAGGCGCTCTTTCAACAAAAGTGACGGCGCAGAGACTACCTAACTAGTGTAGTCGCACTAAAATTCGACCCGCAGCCAAAAGCTGCTCACATAACACTACAACAAACAGTATGTAAGAAGTACGCTGTATGACAAGGAGTAACAGCAGAGGGCTTTGAAGTCTCAGCAATATTGGTGTGACTGTCCAAGAGAAATTTAAGGTGCACTTTCACACACCAGTATATAGATACAAGTGTAATGACTAGCTGGTTGTTCTGTAGCTCTGACAATAAGTGCTTATTCTATACACTATAGCTACCTATGGAATAACACTTTGTCTATCAATTGGAAAGCATAATTCTACATCATGTCTGCCCTGAGACTTTGTTTATATACAGGTTGACAGGAGTAGACAGTTTTTTAATGATGAGGTGTGTTTACTTTGAAAAATATCAACACAGACACCATTACATTTGTATGGTTTTTGCTGTATTTGATGACGTGGGTTCTAGACTCTGTAGGCACCAGCTAGATACTTTTTTCCAGTTTAACCTCAAAGTGAAGGGAATTGAATTAATGGAGGTTGTCTTTGGGAATGGAGTTATTAAGCAATAGCCCTCCAACGCCCCTCTGTTTGCCTTTTCCTTTCACAGAGCGGGGCCTCGATATCCTGAGCACGATCCAGGTGAGTGAGGTCCAGTCCCCCGCACAGTCGGGTGAGTTGAACTTATATGCAACTTTGGATGATATAGGACAATTTTAGGAGACACTGTGCTCATGGGCACTTTAGTACAGTGCAATGTATCACTATAGAAACAATGATAAGTTTCTTTTTGCTTCACATTTGTTGTAGATGTCACTCTGCATCCACTGTCTCGCAGGAGTAGCATCTGTAAGGTTGTATTCTTTTCAACCATTTTTTATTATTTCATCATATATTTGGCAGTAGCAGAACTTTGAGAGCAGAGGCCCTGACGAAAGCCGAGGGACTATTAGCCCGAAAGGCTGAAACATGTTGGCCCCTTTTCCAACAGCTATTTGTTTTGACTGTCGTTTGCAGTGTTCTGTTTTTATTTAGGGGATATGTCTATTTCATGAATAAAAAGAGTAGTTTTTTGGACACATCACTCTATTTTAATACACCACATTGTTATTTTCCTTGCACTGCTTTTTTCACTTGCTAGAGCCATCATTGATTAGCTTTTCTATGGTGGTTCATATGTGCTAGTGGACAAGATCCAGTCCATACAGAATTGGATGGTATTCATTCCCTATGATCAAGGGATATACCATATCATGCGCTGGATGACCATATGATATGACTGATCACTGAGTCCATTTGATGGCAATCCACATATAGGTGGTATGGATCTTGTTTTACTTGCACAGTACCTTGTCCTCATGCACTAGTTTTCCTTTTTTCTGTAAGTTTACCTCATTGATTTGGGCATCTCCTTACCGCAGTGAGGTTGACGACCACAGGCTAGATTTTGTGGCCTATAGACCCCCGGTTCTGTTTGTGGTTTACATGCTATAAAAGGGGATAAGAACCAGGGCTGGTCTTTAAAATTTTCCCTACGACCCTTCCCTTGCTGTTTGTTGTAGTATTGTAAATAATCTATCATTGTTTTAAAGTTCAAGCATGTCTAACATGCTTAGAATCAGCATGTTGGCCATCTTGGAAAGGCAAAACAGTGACCACGTAATAAGTGCCTAAACCCAATTACACAAAAGGCACTTTTATTTATAAGCCAGAGCTATTAGCATTGCCAATGTTTGTTTTTAGATTGGTTTAAAAAGCATGGTAGACATTATTTCAGCCACGGCATCTGTAGGTTTTGCTTTCTTTTGACTTCCTCTACTTATATGTAGCAAGATGCCTTCAAGCAACCCGGAGATAAGGAGCAGAATCTAGTCTCTGTTGTAATGAGGGATCAGCAACACACAGCAATGAGGTATCCAGTGTCCCCACCTGTGTGTATGTGGGGCTGGATTAGCTGGACTAAAGCTTCTCAACCAGTTTTTTGTACAATTGCTACTTACTTACACATAAATAAAGCACGCTGCGCCATCCATCAACAAAGCATTATAATACATCTGGTAAAAAATACATGCATTTATACTTATCTATTTACATATATTACAGAAGCAACAATAGCACCTCTGTATGTGCAGCTAGATCAGGTTTCATTGAGAGCATTTTTGTGTTTTTATTAACGTTGGTGCCATTCAACACATCTGCGTAACTTTCTAATAATAAAGTTCATCCACTCAGAATACCAGGATAAGCTGGATTATGGTGTAGTGTACTGGCTGTAGATGATGTAGCGTCTGTGGTGTGGAGCATTCGCAGGGACTTAGAAACACTATGGGCCAGATGCTTCAAAGGGTTTTGCCCATTCTGTGTCTTTAAGAAAATGTGTTCATGCATATGGCTCTATAATCTATGTTTTATCTTTTTTTATTTTTTTTCTATATTATGAGGTATAATAGCAGTACAATTGATTGCAAGGCTATCACAAGGAGCGGTACAAAACAAATATCTGTTCCCACAAAAAGTAGGTTAGCTAGGTATTAACAGACAAAAAGACATACTATACTCTCTTTTTTTCCCCTTAAAAAATCTAGCCCCGTAGCAGACCTAGAGCATTATCCATAACATTTTTTACAGTGCAGAGTGCAAAGGAGCATCACATAATTCAATAGGAATGCAACAAGAAGAAACATAGGAAAATAGAGTTTCACATTAAAACATTTAGGGCCTGATTATGATCTTGGCAGATGGGATGCTACATCACCAACGTAAAGGATATCCCACCCGCTTTATTACAAGTTTGATAGGCCATAAAGGAATTGTAATTTGACGGATGGGATATCTGTCACATTTGTGACAGAGTAACCCTGTCCGCCAAGATTGTAATCCTGTCCTTAACTCCTAATAGACTCTGATACCCAAAGTGCAAAGTGAACAAGGGCAATTAAGACATTTTTATGATAAGGGCGCAATTCCACCCTGCTCAAATAAACACGGTAAGTGTACCCAAATAACGAAATTGTAGTGACTAACGTGAATATAGTGATCGAACATATGCAATTCGTAAAAATGTATAAAGTGCAATGAGCAATATAAAATATAAAAACTATAAAAACTGAAACAATTCAAAGCAACTGCAAGAGAAGAAATATCAATACCAAAAAATACATATTTCCTACTAATGTTATATATCATTGTTCCCTGCCATACACTACGGGAAACACCCCCACAACTGCTCAAATTTGTCAATTTGGTTGTTCCTCTTGGCGTACATATATTCTAAATGCTGGATCCTACTCATTTATGTTCACTATAGGCTAAACATGGACATCTAGAAGATTCCGCACTGTAGAATAGGTGATCTAGCATTCGAAGCCACAACAAATATAAACTTCTGTTCAGATTGCATGAAAGCTTCATTATCCATTAAGACCTCATGAAGTGCTACTAGTAAACCTGGCTCCATCCATCTGGCATTTTTTCAAAACTGCCCACTCTAAGCAGTTTATGCCCAGAAGCAGACATGTCCACACAGTGATTTTTTTTTTGTCCTCATTTATGCGATTTTCACGGTTTTTGCAAACCAGGTCACCTCGTGTTAAATTGAGAAAAAAAAAGTGAACCGCCCAGGATGAAAGAGGCATGACCATGTCTTAAAAACCTATATAACAACATAAACACTTTTCACTCATGCCGCATTTCCATAACGTCTTGGTGGTTTTAATATGTCTGTGGCCACTTTTCGAATATGGATATTACATGGTCACATATCAGATATTTGTTTCTATTTATTATATTAGATTTATTTTTGATCTCTTGATATACAATTAGAACTGTTATCAGCATATTGGATTATTATATTCTATTTCTTACCAACATTAGATCACTCAGGATAATTTTGAGTGTCTAGTTGACTATAGGATGGATACTGGTGTTAGAATTTCACTATTGTGCTAATCATTATACTGATATTCATGTCTCTTTAAACAGCGTATACACCAATCCGCCAATACTCTTTAGCTGACTGATGAATAAAGACTTTTTTTGGATGCCAACCCACTATATAGAAAGTTCTCACGCCCATTACTTGGAGTTGTGAGGTAAGTCCACAAGGCGCCATATTTTCTGTAAGTGTTTTTTCTCCCTGGGAGCATACTCCTATGACTTTCACTTTCAGGGTCTTCATTCCTTGGACTTATTTAGTCTTCTTTTCTTCCCCTTAGAAACCTTGTGCATCAAACCGGTATTGAGGCCAATCATATTGTTGTATAGAGCAAATGATTTACATTTTAAATTGCGAGGTGAGTCCAGTGTCCTGCACGATTACTATAGGTGTGGGCCAATCGAGTTCCCACTTTGATTCATATATCTTATTCATCCTTTCTTAGATGCTTCATTGTATACATCATATTTGAGGCTTAACTTTATTGGATTGTTACAACACACACACCACATTGGTATTTGACCAACAGAACAGATAGGAGGTAAGAATTTTCTTAGTTATCAGTTTTGGTATACAATGTCTTTAAGGATGATAAGTGTTATTCGCTGACACTACACAACTAGTTTTTGATGTCCCGCTATTCTTGGCAAAAGTGCTATTGTGTGTAATATACTGTCCCTTATGGTATCTCTTCTGATATTGGTACGCTTCCTAGACTATGCCAATTTTTTAAGATATTACAAATTGCTTGGAAATATATGTACTATTGATGATAAATTATTTATATGTTGTGTTTTTATATGTTTTTATATGTTTCTTATACGTTGTGTATATATTGTTAACATGTCTCTTATGAGAAATACGTAGCATTTTCTTCGTGAGCAACATGTAATATTTACGTGAAGAGTTTTGATGTGATTTCTTTGGATCTTCTTATATCATTTGATTTTCACCTATGTGAAAATTCCTTGTTATGTGAAGTTGTCGGGCCGTCCAAAAGTGTTTCTGTTGTTATATATATTTAATTGTTGTTATATTTTTTATGTCATATTGATGTTGTGTCTCGTCTATGATGTTACAGCCCTGACGAAGTTCCCTCTGGCAAAGAATCGGGAACAAAATGCGTTGGCTGTGTGCCATTTGTAAAAAGATCTATTGAATAAAAGAAAACTACTTTGGAATAATATTTTGCGGTGTCTGTACTGACTCCACAATGAGTGCACCTTCCATCTTTTGTTTTGAACTTGGTTACCTTTTAACACCCCTGGACGGCGGATGTAGGAAGAGATTGCACCAACCCTCGAACTTCTAATACATATGGACTGGATGTGCTTTACCTTGGTCTGCCGTTGGTTCTTTCCTTGATAATATGTCTTAAAAACCTACAAATTCTACCCAGTGATCTTGAAAAATAACAAATACAGTAAATGATACAACTTTTTGGGGACGCTTTGGGACACAGCACAGTTGAAGTTGCAGATGCAACATATTGTACCAACTCCCCACTCCAATCATATTATGCTTGTAAAATAAATTCAGAAAATTCACAGTAAATGGATCAAAATCAGGATGGAAATTCGAACAAAACTGAACCATAAGGATGGCTTCTCATATACCAACTGACTCCACTGCTGCCAGGTCTTCCATCTATCATTGTTGCTGAAATCATATAGAGTACCAAACGCCAGTCTATTCCAGAATGCAGTTGTAACTTGAGGGATTGGCAGACTCAGACTATGACATTCTTGTAGAGGAAAAAAAGGATGACCATGTAAAATCTTAAATTTGAGCTTTAATAAATTTTTACTAAAACGAACTGCTTTTAACACTGTATACCTAGTTTTCTTGGGGCATTTCCATGGTTTCAGAAAAAAAGTAAACTTTAACCCTAGCTCCTACAACATCGATCTTAAGATAAAATTCTCAGGTGTGAATCAATCAGCAATAAATGTGCATGATAGTCAGCAAAGGCAAATTGGGTAGAGCAAGCCTGCCCTTGTCCTTGTCTAAGTGGATATGTGGGGGCTGTTGTTTCCATACAAAACTCCTAATTAGGCTGCCCATTTCCTTAAAGAACTTCTTAATAAGTCATATTACAGGTACATTAGGGGAAAGAAAATGTAAAGGCTGGATCGACATTTAAATTAAAGCAACTCGGTCCATAATGGTCAAAGGCAGAAACCTCCAGAACTCCCAACATTCTCTTAACTTTACCCATCATTGTATATTAATTTAACTCGTACAAATCGAGAATGTTAGCGGTAACAAAGATGCCAAGGTATCTAATTGGGCGTGTAGGCCCCCACTATTCTCTAACCACAAATAAAAGATCCTCAATGGAAGCATTAAACAACAACATTTCTGATATGTTGTGTTTGATCATTTAGCCCCCAATTAACGTAAACACATTAAACCTATCAAGTCTTTTTGGGATATTAGCTCGATCTGCATCCAGATATAAAATAATATCATCCCCAAAGAGCTTTAGTTTGGACGATAATCTATGTGTTGTTGTCATATTGAATAAAATACATTTAATTCCATGCATGGAAATAGAATCAAGGCACACCCTATAACAACACCAATCAAGCCTGAAGAATAAGCGATAAGACAAATGTTGAGGGCTTTTTTAAATTCTGTACATCAAAGTGAACATTTGGCTCTCAAACTATCAAAATGTTTTTTTAAATCTAGCTGCCAGTTGGCTTTCTCACCTTCAGCCAATGCTTTGGGTTGACTTCAGTCATGGGGGAGGCTGCCTATGTCGTTTCTCAGATGACAGGTGAGGTAATGGCAACTTACGGCCATACTTATAATTTTTCCATGCAGCACTATGCAGCAAGACACCATTCTGCTCTGTGCTGCGTAAAAGGGCAGGAATACGGTCTCTCCTTGCGCTGGTGAACTTTTGTCTGCGTAGCGCTAACAAAGACGCCCTTACACCATGGTGCAAAAGTGCCCGTGATGCAGGCACGATTGTTTTTGTGCAGAAAGTGACAGACAGTCGGACTCCATGATACACATCTAATGACTTGCAAGAATGTACATTTTGAAACTCATGTGTAAGAGCTTTGACAATCTTGAGGGCAGGCTGTCCCAGGCAGCCATTTTAAGTTTATGTTCACATTTGAGTGCTGACAAAATTATGTACAAAAGGTGTCTACAGTGAAAAATATACTTTAATAAAATTAATGTGTGAGATAGAGATTCAGTGAGGCAAGAAGTGTGATGATTGAATGTATTTTTCAGATGTGAAATAGTCCTTAATGAATTGCAAGGGAAGAGAGAAGGCCATCTAAAAACATTAGCACGATGGTGAGACTAAAATACACCTATGAGCTGAGCCAAGATGTCACTGACAATTTTTCAATCCATGGCTGAAGAATGCTGATGCAAGAAAGACCTTTTTTTAGAGGAGATAAAGGCGAAGCCTGTGCTATGTTCTTTGAGCAGACAAGATCTGATGATGACTTTGTCAGACCTCAAACGATAAACGTGTTGGCTTGGCCACTGCTGGATTTAGCTGGCTGCACCAGTAATTTGTCCATCACAGCCATTACCATGTTATCAAATTTAGAATTTCCCCAAATTCATCTGAGAACCAGTATCTTGACACAGAGTGGTTTGTTTCCACGCAGGGCTACAAGAACCTAATAAAAATGTAAGACAGCAGTGAAGTTTTCTCCATAATGACTACTGATCATTGCTAATTTGCCAAACCGCCCATTAATACACTAGTTCATAGCTATGTCATTTGAATTCCTTAATGGTTATATTTACTAATGAGTGCATAACTCCTTGTGGGCTCCTTAGAACTGAAGCTATAGTTTTAGGACACAGATGTGCTGCAGGTATATAAGATGGGCAGAGGAAGGAACCTAAAGAGAACATTTGCAGTTTTTAATGAACTTCAAACCAATCCTCGGCTGAGAACTTTGAGACCCAGAATATGAAATGATGATACTGAGCAGTCTACCAAGGCACAGTCACTAAAAGGTATGTCAATCCGAAATCTTTTTTCTCTGCACTCACGTTTAGTTGAATGGATAAATGTATTGCCACTGCCATACAGAAGTACAATGTAGTGTGTTTGAGAAAAAAGGGGCCCCTTTATTTTGAGATGCTTCATAGTTAATGCTGGCAGTGGTGCATCTTAGCCAATGATGGGCCATGTGAGATGTAAAGAAATGTTAGTTTCTCATTATGTGTTGACTGCTTTACAAGCCAGGCTTCAATCAGGCTGCCTCCATCTTGCTATTTGGTCCTCCTGTAGCTTTGCAGTGCATGTTGTACATCTGTGGACAGACTTATGTCACATGCCAGAAATGCTACTGGGTGGGGGAGGGACAGTTGGACATGATTGACTATTGTGTGTTATCATCAAAAGCTGCATCTATGGAGGGTCTTGGAATCAGATACTGTGATGGCTCAGAGGGTGAGAGGGGTACAGGGACTTGGTCAGTTAAAGTCTGACCGTCTTTGCCGCCATTGGGAACTAATTTCCTTGAGCAGCTTGTGGCTGCTCAAATGAGAGATCTCCTGGAGAAACAGGGATCTGCTGATGATTTCTAGGCGAGCTTTGAGCTTAATCGTGGGACGAAGCCCAAACGAAGGCAGTGTTAGGGCCCTGATTCTCTTAGGTACAACGTGCATTGCAAAGGCTTGGGCACAGCACCCCAGAAACTCCTCTGTTCAAAGGCCTTTTTCATGAGCAGGTAGGCTGTAGAAAAACTCTTAAATCAGGACAGATTCAATTTAATTTTGCGCAGATCCTTAACAGCTTGCAGCCCTGAGCCAGCTCGTCAGGTGGGTAAAATCAAAAGGTGGTAAAGGCAGAAAAGCTATGCATGATGTTCAGTACCTTGAAAACACCTTTGATTTCCCACTCTATACTGATCAATGCAGGAAAAACGATGCTGGTGCTTAGGAAAAGAGAAAGCAGGAAACTCCCCGAGTTATATGAAGTAAGAATAGCTGGGATCATTGTTAAAGAACTTCTGGTGGAGCTGTACCCCTCCTCATGTATGGTTGGCGTGTTGATCGCACTTACACTAGCCTTTGATGGGAGTAAATGTTGGTGCTATATTTAGCTCTGTAAATTCAATGGGGACTTTTTTGTAGACACACAAAGTTGTGCCTTTGTGGGATTTTATACTTTCCATTGGCACATAAACCTGGTGCTTCAGAGAATCTGTTGTACTATAGTGTATGTTCTGTGGTAGGAAGTTCCATCTGTGGGGGTAATTGTTCGCACACCATGCTTTAGTGCATCAAGATCTGGATATAACCACTGATGAAACAAAGTGAACGTGAAGGTTTAAACATGAGAAGTGGGCTCTTGATTACCTTCGTGGATTTGCAACGGCAGAGGATCCTTTACTGACTGCTTGGCTTGATCAAAGAAAACTGAATGCTTGCCTCCTCTCAATAACCATGGCTACTGACACAAGGGGACAAATTGGAACATATATCTTTAGGAAGCACTACCTACCGAAATGAGATGTAAGGAGTAACAATTTTGAGTGCAAAGTAGACTCATTTTGCAACTCTCTGAAGCTGAGCATTTTTCCTAACTTTTCTGAACTTCATCCTTGAGTAAATTTCTCCTTAAAAAGAATTGTCACGCAAAAAAGGTTTTTCAATTCCTTCCTCCAGCAACCCCTACATTTGTACTGTTTTTAAAAACGATGGTAACTTTATGAAATTGATCACGATGAAGGATTTTTTTCAACAAAAAGGGCGTTTAAAGTTGGAAAAATTGACTTAACACATTTCGAACAAGCTGCAGATAGAGTGTTCAAAGTTGGAGGTGGCAGAGGAAAATCAAATACCAGCTGAGTCACCGCTTTTTTAAATGAGATAAGGCTTCACCACTAGGGACCACTTAATTGTTGCAAAGTGTTTCTTAAAGCCTTCATGAATACCTTTCCCAAACTCCAATAAATATGAATATGTTGCAAAGTTAAATAAAAGTTGGCTTCGTTTAAGAATCTAGACTTTGGAATTATTTTATTGTTGCATACTTTTAATATATCGTCTTCAAGAGGATGAGTGAGTACGTTTATGAATGGATAAATGAGTTAATGTGCATAGATGATTAGACATGTGACTATATGGATGGATGACTGCACAGATGTGTTAGAAATGGGGTTTTTGGTTGGCTAGGGTATGCACCTAAGCCTGGCAACCCCCCTCTAGTCAGGGCAAGGGAGTTACACACCCAAGATAACCTCTGTTACCCCCTTGGTAGCTTTGCAAAGCAGTCAGGCTTATCCAAGAGGCAATGTGTAAAGCATTTGTGCAACCCACACACACACCAGTGACACACTAGGCATACCACAAAAAGACACTCCACAACAGATAAAAAAAAGCCAAACCTTTGTATTGTTCATAAAACTCATTAGACCACAATCACATAACTTACTGTGCCACTAGGCACTTGTCATGACGTTACATAGACCATAAATTCACTTTGCCGTAAGGCAATTGTCATAACATTACAAGGTAGTGGAATCCCGTAAATACTTTCAGATTTCACACATCACAAAACATCATCACTGCGCACATAAAGGCAACTTCCTAGAGTAATACTCGGTATCCTAATACTGTAAGGCATAAGCAACAAATATTTCATCTGGCAAAAATATGTATCAGTAAGAATGAGGCACGGAAGAGGGAGAAGCATGGCGGAACGGGCCACATTGCACCTTGATGAATGTGTGAGTACAGGGCAACCACTATATCCCCGGGTTCGGACTACAAACAATTAAACTTGGGTATGCCACATGAAGTGTTTACTAAACTATCTAATAAGGCAGGTATGGCCACTGACACACTACTGATTAGTATATAGTGATTCACTAGGAGAGAGTGTTATAGGTGAGTACCCTTCTAGGTAGTTTGAATCCTATTTGTTCTCTGCATTATGGGGCCCCTAGCTTGAAGTTATCGCCTTTAAAATATAAAAAACTGTTTAGTTAAAAATAGCGCTGTACCCTTAATGTTGGATCACTTCAAGGTGTGCTAGCAGGCCCTATGATGAAGCATGCCACTACTTAGTGGGTGAGAGCAATAAAACTATAGGGTTTTCCCAAATTATTTTTGTGAGGGCATTGTTTAGTGGGTCTCCCCCTTTTGTCAGGAAAAAAACTAAGGGAGTTAGAGGGTTACTAGCTTGGCTCGCCCTCCAGTCATTAAAGTCAGAAAAAACGGTTTCTGTTTCCAGATACCTGAGAGCCTTGCTAGAGGAAAGGACAGCCACTGCTCAATGTGGTTGGCTGTTGGAATAGTGTCTAATGTGTAACAAAGGAAAAATTGTTCCTTTTTTAGGTGTCCCCTCACTCACCGGGGTTGCCCCACGGTGACATGCTTCATCATTGGGGCCATCCCAGTCCTCTACGGGCTGGGGCGTGCTACGACTTGCGGAGTTACGTAGGAGCACTTAAATGGACTATGTGTGGTGCATGTGTATTTGTGGGGAGTGGACTATGTGATGAGTTAAAAAATACCTGCCCAGTAGGTTACTAATAAACTTTATTCTGGCCTCTAGGTGGTAGTATTAAAAACGGGGTAGGGAGATAGGCTGTCCTAAACTTAATGTGTCCAGATGTACCTATCAACTCCTAAGTCGACATGTTTCGTGCATACCCCAAGCACTTCTTCGGGACTACACAGGGACCAGCCCTGTGTTCGCCACTCCTTACTCTGTCACTGAGATATTTACAAAAAGATTTTGAACTGCAGCAAACTCTGTTAAGTGCATGCATTTATACCTACGTATTTTGTTCCCAAAAACACGTGGTTCCTGAAAGATAGAAAACAACTTTAAAATTCAAGGGGTGGTTGGCCCCATTAGTTATCACACACAGTTTTTTACAGTAGTGAAGTACTCTGTGAATTTTGAACGCGAACTCATTGGCCGTGTTTTCATGCACAAAAACGTGATTGATTTCGTGCATTTTCGAACGTGGTTTTTAACATGACACCTATCGTAGTGTCACACCCATACATTCAACAGTCATACACACTCATACATACTTTCTTATGAGACCTAACTGGGCCCCATGGAGTCGGAGGGGTATCGGTATCCTCGCAACTCTGATGAGAAAGAAATGGAGTTGTTAAGTCACCCAGTGCTGTTCGTTTCCTAGGCACTGTCTCCGTTTCAAAATAGGCATTCCTTCGCGCTCTATTCTACTTACTTGTGCTCCGGTTACCTCCTGTATTCAGGCACCTACTCTTTCTCCCTCCGGTCCGGATGTTATCGGACTGGAGGTTCCGTGATGTTTAAATGCAGATGCCATTCGCGGTATCCCAGCGCTGTCGAGGGAACGCCCTTTGCGCATGCTAGAGCGTGTGTTTCTCTACGCGTGCCCCGTCTACGTGGCGGCCATCTTAGGGGTGTCGGTCTTCGCTAATAGTCAAGATCAGGTGTCTAATGTGACTATTATAGCATTACGGCACCTCTAAATCAATTTAGGGTGATCTACAAAGTACTTGCCGTATTATCAGCGTTTTTACCCGCCGTGTTTGAAAAAGTGGAAATAAGTTCAAAAATTGAACCGATTGAACTGGTTCGCTAGTGCCACCCTTCCAATAGGTATGGAGTGTCACCAATATCTCATGGTGAATTTTAGCTGGTAAAATGCAGTATTTTTAAAGGACTTTAACCTTCCAGTGGTGAATCATTTCATCAGTGATTGTACAGTTATTGCCAAAAAGTGGTAGAAACTATATACATGAGACTTCGTGAATTCCACATCTACTGGGTCTGGTATTATAATGTTTACATGTGTCTTTTATGTAAACTGTCCCCAGGGAATGTCGTCATTCAATCCCACGATATGGGAGCGAAGTTTAAACACCCAGCGTTGCTCCTTTTCTAATAGTTTCTTTTCCATGTCAGCATGGGGTTGTTGGGTTTCCAGCACCACCCAGCGCATATCGTTGGGTGTGTGTGCTTTTTCCAAAAAGTGTGTTGTCATTTTGGTGTTCGAGTGTTTGCACCTAAAGTTACTGCGATGTTCAACCATTCTGGTGTTGACCTTTCTGGTTGTCATTCCAATATAGTGCAAATTGCACACACATGTGATCATGTAGACAACTCCTGATGTATTGCAGTTTGAAAACTGTCTTAACTCCCATTTGAGGCCTGTGTTACAAATCACTTGTTTGGTGGTTTCAGTCAGGTGGCACACGCTGCAGTTGGAGCATGGATGGTGTCCAGCTGGCAAAGGGTGCAAACGTCGGACTGGGCCTTCCATAGATCTAGGGCGTGTGTGCACCATCAAGTCCTTCAGGTTTTTCCCTTTCCGATGACTGAACATTGGTTGGGTGATGTTCAGACCCCCGCTGTTCAGAGTTCTCCAATGTTTTTTCACGATCTTTGTCACCTGTTGTGAGGCTACTGTATATGTAGTAATGCAGATGGGCCTTCTTTCCGATGGATTTGTCGGTTGTTCCTTAGGTTTGGACTCCAACAATGCATCCCTGTGGTTATTGGATGCCCTTTTCTTGGCTTTCTGAACAATCTTTTTTGGGTACTGTCTCTGATATAGTTTGTCGCACAGTTCCTTGGCCTGCATTTCATAGTCACATTTTTCTGAACAGTTCCTTCTTAGTCTCAGGAACTGCCCAAAAGGCAGGTTTTCACGGAGTTGGCGTGGGTGGAAGCTCTCAAAGCTAAGTAGACAATTTCTAGACGTTGGCTTAAAATGTGTCGTGGTTATTAGGGTCCCTTTTTCCGCCTTAATGTTTAGGTCTAGGAAGACTAGATGTTCACGGCTCATTGTGGAGGTGAACTTCAGGAAAGGGTCCTGGAGATTCAGCCAGTTTAGGAACACATCTGCCTCCTGCTCAGTTCCATTCCAGATAAGGATGACGTCATCTATGTAACGTCTCCACATCTGGATTTTAGTGGCATGGGGGTTGTCTGTATTCAGGATCTTTTTTGTCTCAAGCCAGTGCACATACAGTGCACTGGCTTGAGGATCTGTAGGGTCTCTCTGTGAGGTAAGCTTGTATACAGGCTCTCTACGTCGAGACCTATTAGTATCTGTGTGGAGGGGTCAAAAGGTAGGTCCTTTAGGAGGCACAGTACTGATTTTGTGTCCTGTAGGTAAGTTACTGTCTTCTGTACCAAAGGTCTCAAGAAGGCGTCCGCAAACTTGGACAAAGGCTCAATACAGATCCTAGAGGACATCCTATTCGAAAACCAATGGGATTACAAAACACCTAGGCATGTAGTGCTAGAATGTTGCCGCCTTGCCCTTACCGAGAACTTCTTTCTCTTCCAGGAAACTTTATACAAACAGACCCATGGAACCAGCATGGGAAGCACATTCGCGCCGAGCGTGGCGGGACTGTATGTGCACTGGCTTGAGACAAAAAAGATCCTGAATACAGACAACCCCCATGCCACTAAAATCCAGATGTGGAGACGTTACATAGATGACGTCATCCTTATCTGGAATGGAACTGAGCAGGAGGCAGATGTGTTCCTAAACTGGCTGAATCTCCAGGACCCTTTCCTGAAGTTCACCTCCACAATGAGCCGTGAACATCTAGTCTTCCTAGACCTAAACATTAAGGCGGAAAAAGGGACCCTAATAACCACGACACATTTTAAGCCAACGTCTAGAAATTGTCTACTTAGCTTTGAGAGCTTCCACCCACGCCAACTCCGTGAAAACCTGCCTTTTGGGCAGTTCCTGAGACTAAGAAGGAACTGTTCAGAAAAATGTGACTATGAAATGCAGGCCAAGGAACTGTGCGACAAACTATATCAGAGACAGTACCCAAAAAAGATTGTTCAGAAAGCCAAGAAAAGGGCATCCAATAACCACAGGGATGCATTGTTGGAGTCCAAACCTAAGGAACCACCGACAAATCCATCGGAAAGAAGGCCCATCTGCATTACTACATATACAGTAGCCTCACAACAGGTGACAAAGATCGTGAAAAAACATTGGAGAACTCTGAACAGCGGGGGTCTGAACATCACCCAACCAATGTTCAGTCATCGGAAAGGGAAAAACCTGAAGGACTTGATGGTGCACACACGCCCTAGATCTATGGAAGGCCCAGTCCGACGTTTGCACCCTTTGCCAGCTGGACACCATCCATGCTCCAACTGCAGCGTGTGCCACCTGACTGAAACCACCAAACAAGTGATTTGTAACACAGGCCTCAAATGGGAGTTAAGACAGTTTTCAAACTGCAATACATCAGGAGTTGTCTACATGATCACATGTGTGTGCAATTTGCACTATATTGGAATGACAACCAGAAAGGTCAACACCAGAATGGTTGAACATCGCAGTAACTTTAGGTGCAAACACTCGAACACCAAAATGACAACACACTTTTTGGAAAAAGCACACACACCCAACGATATGCGCTGGGTGGTGCTGGAAACCCAACAACCCCATGCTGACATGGAAAAGAAACTATTAGAAAAGGAGCAACGCTGGGTGTTTAAACTTCGCTCCCATATCGTGGGATTGAATGACGACATTCCCTGGGGACAGTTTACATAAAAGACACATGTAAACATTATAATACCAGACCCAGTAGATGTGGAATTCACGAAGTCTCATGTATATAGTTTCTACCACTTTTTGGCAATAACTGTACAATCACTGATGAAATGATTCACCACTGGAAGGTTAAAGTCCTTTAAAAATACTGCATTTTACCAGCTAAAATTCACCATGAGATATTGGTGACACTCCATACCTATTGGAAGGGTGGCACTAGCGAACCAGTTCAATCGGTTCAATTTTTGAACTTATTTCCACTTTTTCAAACACGGCGGGTAAAAACGCTGATAATACGGCAAGTACTTTGTAGATCACCCTAAATTGATTTAGAGGTGCCGTAATGCTATAATAGTCACATTAGACACCTGATCTTGACTATTAGCGAAGACCGACACCCCTAAGATGGCCGCCACGTAGACGGGGCACGCGTAGAGAAACACACGCTCTAGCATGCGCAAAGGGCGTTCCCTCGACAGCGCTGGGATACCGCGAATGGCATCTGCATTTAAACATCACGGAACCTCCAGTCCGATAACATCCGGACCGGAGGGAGAAAGAGTAGGTGCCTGAATACAGGAGGTAACCGGAGCACAAGTAAGTAGAATAGAGCGCGAAGGAATGCCTATTTTGAAACGGAGACAGTGCCTAGGAAACGAACAGCACTGGGTGACTTAACAACTCCATTTCTTTCTCATCAGAGTTGCGAGGATACCGATACCCCTCCGACTCCATGGGGCCCAGTTAGGTCTCATAAGAAAGTATGTATGAGTGTGTATGACTGTTGAATGTATGGGTGTGACACTACGATAGGTGTCATGTTAAAAACCACGTTCGAAAATGCACGAAATCAATCACGTTTTTGTGCATGAAAACACGGCCAATGAGTTCGCGTTCAAAATTCACAGAGTACTTCACTACTGTAAAAAACTGTGTGTGATAACTAATGGGGCCAACCACCCCTTGAATTTTAAAGTTGTTTTCTATCTTTCAGGAACCACGTGTTTTTGGGAACAAAATACGTAGGTATAAATGCATGCACTTAACAGAGTTTGCTGCAGTTCAAAATCTTTTTGTAAATATCTCAGTGACAGAGTAAGGAGTGGCGAACACAGGGCTGGTCCCTGTGTAGTCCCGAAGAAGTGCTTGGGGTATGCACGAAACATGTCGACTTAGGAGTTGATAGGTACATCTGGACACATTAAGTTTAGGACAGCCTATCTCCCTACCCCGTTTTTAATACTACCACCTAGAGGCCAGAATAAAGTTTATTAGTAACCTACTGGGCAGGTATTTTTTAACTCATCACATAGTCCACTCCCCACAAATACACATGCACCACACATAGTCCATTTAAGTGCTCCTACGTAACTCCGCAAGTCGTAGCACGCCCCAGCCCGTAGAGGACTGGGATGGCCCCAATGATGAAGCATGTCACCGTGGGGCAACCCCGGTGAGTGAGGGGACACCTAAAAAAGGAACAATTTTTCCTTTGTTACACATTAGACACTATTCCAACAGCCAACCACATTGAGCAGTGGCTGTCCTTTCCTCTAGCAAGGCTCTCAGGTATCTGGAAACAGAAACCGTTTTTTCTGTCTCCCCCTTTTGTGTTAGTATTGTTTATATACTTATTTTGATTTATTGATGAGTCCTTATCGAATTGTGATTTAAAAGCGAGGGACAACACATAAGAATTTCTCCCAGTATGTCCACATTACCATGCACAACAATAAACTACACCACGAGCGGCACCAGCACTCTTATTATAGACTACATGGTAACTTTGTTCCCTTCCTGGTAGGTTTTTGGCCCACCCATCTGCCTATAACAGGGAATGCAGTACTTTCTGGAGATTCTTTCTCATTCAGGAATTGGGGGCCTTCGTCAAGATCTCCCCAAACTGCCAAGTTTCCACAAATGCCCCCCAGGCATGTGTGCCCACTGAAGCACTCCCCTGTTGTCGGGAAGTGCCTCAGGAAGACCGGCATATGCTGGGGGCCTCAAGTGGGTGTGGTCATCACAGGTGCACTCCAGCAGTACACCACGCTCTCCCACCGAGTGGAGTACTTGCCCTGTAGAACTGGAATGTATATACAGCACCAAGGAGATCGGGCACGGTCCCTTTCGGACCGCTCTTCTCTTGGGTTCTTCCCGGAGGCTGGACCCTGCCCACCAGTGGCATCTGTGTTGCTTGGCAACAGGGGGGGCTTTGGCCTGGGGTTTCCTTCTTTCTTTGGCTCCCTTGGCAGGTTCGATCGCGGGCTCCAGCAATGCACTTCCTTGAGGGGAGCCAACCAGTGCTGCGGTGCCTGCAGTGCAAAGTGACATCGTTGCATGGGCCTCCGCTGCAAGACAGCTGGGAAGGATGTGCGCGTCTTTCTATGCCGGACTCCGCTTACTCTAGGATGCAAGCGGGGATCCTCAGCTTTTTCTGGAATCGGGCCTCCGTCGATATTATGGTACCTCTTTCCTCACGAGTAGTGCTCAACGTGTGAGCGCTTTGCACGCACTTTCCCTTTTAGGCTCTGGAAAATGATGAGGTAAGAACCCTCAAGCGCTCCACACGCTTTGTCAAAATAGGGAGGGAGGGGATTTCAAAGGAATAAAGTACTCTCCAGGTGCTACACTAGCAAAAACAAGGGGCATAATCGCACTCCTTGGAGAGCGCTGGGGCACACTAGTAGGCAGGCAGGGAGGCCAGCACAAGGGTCTTCAAAGCAAAGTGATGGTCCGTGTTTCAGACTCACAGGCAGCAGGTTAGCACTTCCAGAGTAATCAAGTCCCAAGGCGGTTTCTGCTGGCTGTCCAGCAGTCCTCTCATGTCAGGCAGAGCCAGCAGCATCTATCTACAACTCCCACACAGTGTCTAAAACATGCGGTCACTGCCCTTGTACTTATTGTTCCATAGTCTTTTTTCTGGAGGCACTTCACATACGTTTCAGAAGTGCATAACTCCCACCACTCTAAATTCAGACCAGGCCTATTCAAGTGCAAGGGAAACTCCTCCCACCACTCTAAATACAGCCATGGTCAATTCAGTCCAGCGCTGAGTCACACAGGAAAGGCAGGACACCCCTCAACCCCCCTTGTGACTGTCTAGAGTGATTGCACATCCCCTTCTCCTGTCAGTCTAAACTAGACATTGAATACACAACCATGTAGGGCACAAAAAACATGCTACACAGTTAAGGCATATGTCCTACCTTTTAGCTACATAGCACCCTGCCCATACGGCTAGCAAGGGCCTACCTTAGGGGTGACTTATATGTAGTAAAAGGGGAGTTTGAAATGTGGTAACCACTTTACATGTCACAACACTGTGGCAGTAAACTGCACATGCAGGCCCTGCAGCAGCAGAGATCTGAGACAGGTTGTTAAGGCTACTTTGGTGGGTAGCACAAACAGCGCTGCAAGCCCACTAGTATCATTTAATTTAAAGGCTGTGGGTATATAGGCTGCCACTGTAGAAGGGACTTACAGGTAAATTAAATATGACAAACAGTTGTAAACCAATCTTACCAAGTTTACAAGAGAGAGCATATGCACTTTAGCACTGATCAGCAGTGGTAATGTACCCACAGTCATCAAACCAACAAAAACAGGTCAGAAAAAATACAGGAGGAAGGCAAAAAGTTCTGGGATGACCCTCCAAAAAGGGGTAGGTCTGACAAGATGGATGAATTACTGAATGACAGAATGCATTATTGAATGAGTGAATTAGTTAACTGATGGAAGATAAATGAATAGGCGAGTGAATGGATGAGTCACACAGTGCCTTGGAGAATGAATGTGTAAGTTTATGATTAAGTGCATGGATGGTTTATTAGTGACTAAGTGCAAGTATTGATTGATGATGAATGGGCCACACATCTATACAAACCTGTGTTTGTCTCTCAGTCTATCTGTCCACCAGCCTACTCACACATACACATCCATCCATCCATCCATCCATGTATCCATCCATCCATCTTCATCAGCATAGGTGTATTGATCTGTTGCTGCATGTGACCATGGAAATAGGCTATGTGTGTATGTACCTATGTGTGTGTGTGTGTGTGCTTGTGCATGTCTGTGTATGAATGGGTGTCCATAGGTTTATGTTTATCGTACTTGCATATGAGAGGTCCTTGAAAGTGTATTTTTTATGGATGCATGCCAGGTTTTTACTAAAATTAGATGTATAATATTCTTACTTAAAGGGGCTTTCAGTCAACCCCCTTCATCCATTGGTCTGTGGGTGTGTCATTCACACTTTGCTTCCTCCCACTACAGCATAGGGCAATGGGTCAGCCTACTTCGTCAACTAGTTACTTCCATGCTGACTGACGGATTGAACTGAAACTGCTCCATTTGAAACTGTTCTTTCCTAGATTGTTCTCTTTTTACTATGCATGCAGTACACAAACGAAAAGCTTCAACATAATACAAGTGAATTTATAAGTGGACAATTCTTCAGAACACGTTTATTCTGGACTTAGTAGGTAAACTACAAGTAAAGTTACTTTTGGTGTAAACTTAGATCAAAAGCCTAAGTTTACTACTAGTAAAGTTATACTTTAGGTATAAACTTAGACATTTGGTCTAAGTTCACCTTTGTGAATCAGCCCCATCGTTGACAACATCCTGCAGACATGCAGCGTCACACCAGGAGTGCTGGGATACTTTACCACTACTGCACTAGAGTCAGAAAGTAAAGTCGTCATAAAAAATTACAAGGAGGTGAAAAGCTAATCTTTCTGTCGGACTATCTATGAAGACGTGCATTTCTTACTGGAGCAAGTCCTCTTATGTGGTGCCTTCATTATATCAAATTGCAGCCTGTCACAAAAATGAAACACATGACTGAAACCCCATGAGATTGGAAACAACTAGAACGCTCAACACCGCAGATGTAGGTTTACAACAAATTTGAGCTCTCAGAAATAATTTATTACTTCATAATTTTTGAAGATACAGTCAGGAATTAGCAGGGGATTAGGAGTCTGAGAACTTGAGGTGGAAGATCTTGAAGGTATTCTTCTTTATGATCAATTCTGTTTATTAACAGATCGCAGATATTGAACACTGCATGCCACCTACAGCCCAACCCGGGCTAGCCGCGTACTCACAATGATTCAGATTGTAGCCACAGATAACACAGCAAGCCGCCTACAACCCAACAGGGCTGGCCGCGTTCGTTCAATATTATGGATTGCCAGCAACAGTAAAAGGATCAGCATAAGAATGACTACGTTTTGAATAAAGTGGGGGGAAAAGGTAACCCCTCATCTCACCCTCCTTCCTTCCAAACTGCTACTAGACGGGGAGATGCGCGGATAATCCGCGTGTCCCTTGTCCGAGACCCCACCAAGGCCCCCTAAACCAGTCCCCATCAGTGCTCAGAGGGAGAGGGTTCTGGGACCAAGCACAGGATGCAAAGATAGGATGGGAAGGACAGCTCTCTGAATTCTTTAGAAAGAATTGAAATAAAAAAGAGGCCCACAACTTTGATTTGGAGGAACCCTCTGGCGCCACCGCCATGGACAACCTTTCCATCCCCAGGAAGAGCCACAGTTGGTGCAACCATGCCATATGATTCGGTGTTTTCTCTGTACCCTAGGATGAAAGTATACCACAATACGCTGTGTTCAGTGTGAGGGCCATCTGTCTCCCTTGACGGAAGCTCAGAGGGAATGTCAATGCGTTCGGGAGACCCAAGATAGTGTAAGCTAGGAATCGGGTGTTATGGCAGTGTTAAAAGGGCTGTCGATGAGAGACGCGCGAGCGCGTCAAACAACATGGCCGCTGCCGCTTGAGCTCCGTGATTCATCGGCCCATTTTTCCACAATAACGGAGATTTTTCTGTCAGCAACTCGACGCAAATGGGGTCGCTTTGGTAAAGAAGAGGATTTTTGAGATTCTGCGATTTTTTACCTGTTCTACGCAGCGGAAGTGTTGTTTCTCACCTCTTGGTTCCTGCTCCCAGCCTCTCACGAAGGTACTGCCTGCTCTGTGTACTCTGGGGGCAGAGTGATTCTGAGCAAAGGGCCTGGCTTGGGCCTATCCACGCCCACAGTCCAATATAGCTGCTGCACTAGTGCTTTTGAAGTGATTTTGAAGGGTTTTCTTTACTCTTTTCACTCAATAACTTTGTTTTTACGCAATTGTGTATTAGTTACGCTTATTTCTGGATTTTTTCACCTCAAAGTGGAAAATAAAAATCCAGTCAACAATAAAAGGCGACAACAAGTTTCTCCTCCTCCAGTTAAGTCCAAGGTGGTGGAGTCCTATGAACCTTCTCTCTCTTTAATTTTGGAGGAAATTCAAGCATTGCGTGTTAATACTGACACTATTGCTTCAGATGTCAAAAGTGTGCTTAAGGATATGGCTTCCTTATCTATGAAAATCTCTGATAATTCCATCAAAATACAAGATAATAAAAACAAAGTGGAAGCTTTTACACCATTAGTGGCAAAAATACTTCCTATGCATGCTCAGCTTTTGGATATGGAAAATAGAAATAGACAGTACAACCTTCGTATTTTTAATTTGCCTGAAGAAGGGGAGGAAATTGTCGATTATATTTGGAATCTTTACTTCCTGGTCTATTGAATATCAAGTTCCCAGAAAAATTTGAAGTGGATAAAGTCCATAGAATCCCTTCTCATCGCAACTCGCCACACTAAACCTAGGCAAATTATATTTAAAGTACTGCGTCATCACCATCTTGTATTGATAAGAAAAGCTGCAAGAGACATTCCATCACTAATGGTTAATGGTAACAAAATTTTTATTCACTAACACTTTGCCAAGGAAACTGTATGCAAAGATTTTGCTACCTGTCATCCACAGTTAAGAAGCCTTGGTTTCAAGTATGGACTTTTTGATCCGTCTACAATGCGCATAGGGAAAGATAACTTTTCCAAATCCTTTCAATGCCCAGAAGAGTTCCGACATTTTCTTGACCAACAAGCTCCTCTTTCAATGGATACTCATGATACTTGACTCTTTCTAGTCAGAAATTTGCTGACTTATCTATGAATAATCTCTGTGTTTTTGGGCTCCAGCGGTCTTGGCCATGCTTGTAACACGTGTGTGCGTTTCTATATTCCTATTTATGTATCTTGTTCGTTTCTCCCTGTCTTCTTTTCTTCCTCTCCTTTCCTCATTCATAGAGTTACTATTTTTCATCCATTTCTTCACTATGCTTTTCTTCACCTCTTCTTGTTCCACTATCCTTCTTCTTTGCTTCTTTTCTCATAATGGCTACTGTTCACAATGTTAAAGTTGTTTCTCTTAATGTGAAAGGTTTGAGACACCCAGTTAAGCGTACCAACATTTTAGATTATTTAGGAAGATGTAAAGCAGACATTTGTTTTGTACAAGAGACTCATATTGATGAAATAATAGAACATTATATGAAAAAAAGTGGGTTGACATTATTGTGTCTTCTCCTGCCGATGGCAAGAAAAATGGGGTTGCTATTTTCTTTTTGAAAATATTACATTGTCAAGTTTTAAATACAATTTCTGATTCAGAGGGTAGATATATTATAGCTAAAATTAAAATTCATGACTCTACTTTATTTGTACTCAATGTTTATGGTCCTACGGCTGATGATCCTACTTTTTGGTCTAATACCACAACTGAAGTTTTAAAGTTGGGTAAACTTCCGTTGATTTTCGGGGGTGATTTTAATATTATTGTAGACCCATTATTAAATAGGCTGTCTAGCTCTAAATTTCGTCCTCCTAAGGTGTTTCATTCAGTTAAATCCTTCCTTCAAACCACCAAATTAGCGGACATTTGGCGTTTACACTTCCCTACTGATAAATGTTTAACCTTCTTTTTCAATCCACATAACTCCCATTCTAGAATTGATTATTTTTGACTTTCCCCGTCTCTTATTCAATCTGCAATTACTCCTGTTATTGGTACTATTGATATATCTGACCATGCTTTATTCGCTTTTGTTTTAAATATTTCGTCCACTTTTACTAAACAAACCAGATGGCGTATGAATACTGGTTTTGCTCTTAATGACCATAATAAGCCTAAATTACGACAAGCCATTCAAGATTATTTTTTGTTTAATCCGGAAAATTCTTCTGTGATTAATAGATGGGATGCATTTAAATCCCACATTATAGGTGCTACTATCTCTATTATGGCTCATGAGAAAAAGTCATTCAACGCTAATATTAAATACCTCGAGCAACAAATTGCAAAATTTGAATGGTTATTTATTACATCCAATGACTCTCAATAAAAAACTTAAACTGCAAAAACTTCGATATGAATTTAACTCTATCCTCAGTAAAAGCTAAAAGAGTAAAAGAGCTGGTGCGCAACTCACTAACTCAAATGCTAGATTTCATTTCAATACCAACAGGTCTGGCAAGCTCCTTGCAAATTATTTACGCAATAAAAGAGATAAAACACAGATCACCTCTATTCATGGTCCTCAAGGCAAAATTGCGTTGTCCCATAATTATATTGTTAAAGAATTTCTGGACTTTTATTCAAACTTATATAACAAGCCTGACCTCCATGACAATCCATTAATTGATACTTTTTTAAATAGTTGTGATTTACCCCAAATTTCCCAATCAGATAGACTTGGATTAGATTTGCCTATTACTACTGATGAAATTTAGTACGCCATAAAATCTCTTTAAAAAAAATACGTCTCCAGGCCCTGATGGTATTCCAGCTGAATTTTATAAAGAATTCCAACCTCATCTTTTACCTTATTTATTTCAACTATTTTCATACTTTGGCTCTTCTGGGATGATTTCAGGCTCTTTTGCTGATACTTTAATTATTACTCCCCAAGCCTGATAAAGATCCTACCCTAGTTTCCAATTATCGCCCTATATCTTTAATAAATCAAGACTGTAAATTATATGCTAAAATTCTTGCCTCCAGATTAGCCCCTATACTTCATTCTATTATCCACACGGATCAATCAGGATTTATGACAAATAGATATTCTGCCAACAATACAAGAACCTTATTGCATGTTATTGAACAGAGTCATACCCTTCTTGTTCCTGCTGGTGTTATGGCTTTGGACGCAGAAAAAGCCTTTGATAAAATTCATTGGCAAATTTTATTTCGAACTTTATTGTCATTTAATTTTGGCCCCTCTTTTATTCGTATGGTTTCTGCCTTATATTATGCTCCCACTGCTCGTTTATTTATCAATGGCCAAATATCTACTCAATTTTCCCTTTTTAGAGGAACACGGCAGGGTTGTCCCCACTCACCAGTTTTATTTTTGTTGGGAATTGAACCTTTCCTTAATTATATATGGAATTGTATTGATATTCAAGGTATTATAATTAAAGATGTTACTATTAAAGCTTTAGCTTATGCAGATGATGTGTTATTATTTCTCAGTAATCCAATTTCCTCTGTCCCGTCCTTATTAGATATTATTACCAAATATTCTGCAGTTTCAGGATATAAACTTAATGTTAATAAAACAGAATTTTTTTCCTTTAAATATTTTTTGTACCCCTGATATACTACCTGTGACAGATATTATTTGGCAGAAAAATAAATTGAAATATCTAGGTATTTTATTCTCATCTTCCTTACCATCAACATTAAAATTAAATACTGATTTGTTTTGATTATGTTAAAAATAAGATCTCTAGATGGTCTTCCCTTCATCTTACTTGGTGGGGAAGAATGGAATCTATTAAAATAAATATTGCACCTAAATTTTTTTACTCACTTGCTATGATTCCCACTCAATTTCCACTGAAATTCTATAAAGATGTTGATAAAATGCTTTCCAAATTTCTATGGAACAATAAACCACCTCATATGTGTTACAAAAAATTGAAAATCCCTAAATGCCATGCAGGTTTTGGCCTTCCTGACTTTTTACTTTATCATAAAGCATTTATATTGAAACAAAGTTCCTTATGGTTTAATACCTCCTCTATATTTAAACCTCCTATTTGTTTTGATATAGATAAATCTCTTGTTTACCCTTTTCCATTACCCACCTTGCTTACTATGTCTCATAAGTCTACAATAATTCATCAGTCGTCTATAATCAAATCTTCAAGACTCATACTTAATGATTTAGATTTAAATTCTGCCTCTCCTTTAAGTTCTACAATGGATTTATCACTATGGTATAGTGCTGTTATTAAACTCAATAGAAATATGAATTTCTGGAATTCATGGATTAAGGCAGGCATATTTTTTCTTAAAGATATATTTTGTGATAATGCTTTTATTCCCTTCGACATTTTACAATCAAAATTTCAATTATCTAATGGTGATTTTGTTAAATATCAATCTTTATGCAATTCAATTTTAGATTCATTCCCAAATGGTATTCCATCTACTGTCGCAACAGATTTGATAATTGATCTCCACGCTGTATCTGCATCTTCAAATGCAGTATCTATTTTGTATAAAAAACTAGCCACTTCAATGGGTTCCAATCTTACTGTAATTTCAACTTTTTGGAATGCTGAACTTTCCATTACCATATCAACTGACTCTTGGAAAGTTATTTGGCTTGATAGTATTTCTGGTTGGTTGCCTGTGTCTCTATATCAGACCAATGCGTATATTTTGTTTAATTCTTTATGGACACCGTCTACATCGTGCTGAATTACTTACATCTGATATTTGTTGGCATTGTAATTTGCACCCTGGCTCTATGCGACATGTTATTTGAATGCCCTATAATTTCGAAATTTTGGTTTGAAGTTTGAAACGTTATATTGAAAATATTACCTATTCAGGATGTTCTTTCATATAAATTGTTAATTTGTAAATCTGTTGTTTTGATTCATCCGCTTAATGACTCTAAAGCAAAATTGTTTAATTTCTTAATTTCAGCTGCTTTAAAATCAATCACTTTTTGTTGGAAAGATGCTTCTTCTCTATCTGTTCATGCTTGGTGGTCTTGGATTATTTTTACAAGAAGAGGTGCCCAATTATCATTATTTGGAGTTAATCATAATCTGCTTTCTTATCAATCCTTTTGGTCACCTATAGATTCATATTTGTTATTATGACTGTGAATTTTCATTCTTGTCCTGTTTCATTTTTTTAAATTTTGAATATGCAATATTTATCTGTTTTTTAGTAACTCTATTCTCTATATAAGATGATTTATTATGTACCCTCTTCCTCTGCCCCTTCCCTTCTCTTTCTAATACTTTTTCTTTTCCCTTATTTGATTATTATTTTATTATTATTTTATTGTACTCTACAGACATGCTATAATTTTCTCATAATTTGTATTTACCAATTGTTTAGGTTTTATTGCTATTTACAACGTTTTTGTATTGTCTAATGTGTGTCACTTGTTTGAAAATTCAATAAAATTATTCTGAACACAAAAAAAAAAAATGTCGATATCATCCAGGGCTTGTTCCCAGTACTTGGTCAATTTGAGACAGTGCCACAGGAGGTGCAGCAGGGTTTCGGGATTCCGACAGCTCCGCCAGCTGCCTCCTGATTGGTCTAAATTCCATCTCCGGTTGCGATGTACTAATAGGAGATTATCATATATGCTGTTTCGGTGTTTATCACTGTGTGTGCTGTCTGATGGACTCTGTAAAAAATATCATCCCACTCTTGTCTGCCCACCTCTGCCTCCCACTGCCTCTGGTTGGGGGTCCTCAGACGGGGCCCCTCTCTGCCCAAGTAAGCGTAAATCTCTGAGACCAGCCTCTTATCATCTGCTTTAAGAAACCAGCATTTATCAAACGGGTCATCGGTCGACTCCCGCCCTCGTGCACGCAGGTTTCCCATACCCAATGCCGCAGTTGCAGGAATGAACAATGGTCTGTTTCCGACAAGGAGTAATCAAGTTTAAGTTGGCTGAACAAGATCAGCCCGTCCAGATCAAAAAGACAGCCCATACACTTACAGCCCCGGCTACCCATCATCGGAAGCTACCCTGCTCCATCCCAGGAGGAAAGTCTGGGTTAGCAAAAAGGGGGGTCATGGGCAAGGGTAGTTGTAACCACCACTTTATCCCACACCTTCAGGGTCGCACACATTACAGGTGATGATTAGAGTCTCCAAGCCCTATGCTGGCGAGGCAGCCACACCTTCTTCCATAGGTGGGAGGCAGCGACCGCCTGATCCATAAATACCGAATGCTTCTCAGAGAGGGGCAGATTCCACGCTATGAGATAGCAGAGCTGGGTAGCTTAATAGTACCATGACAGCAAGGGCACCGCCAGTCCTACCTCTTGTCTCATGCTGTTTCTAGAGTCTAAGGGGCAGATTTACAATAACTGGTGCATCCCCAGGGATGCGCCAGTTATTGTGCGCCGCAGGTCCGCCACCCATGGTGCGCCACATTTACAATGCGGCGCACCATGGGGCAAAAACGGCACAGATGCGTGACGCATCTGTGCCGTAAAAGTGGCGCATTGCTGGAGTTGCGTCGCAAGCTCGACGCAGCTCCAGCAATGCTCTGGGGGCCCTATCTGTCCAATGCTGCGTCAAGCCTTACGCCTGCTTCAAGCAGGCGCAGGGTTTTGACGCAGCATTGGCCTAAAAGTGACTGAGTGAAATCGTGTAGATTTCACTCAGCATCTTTTAGGGGGCGTCCTGCGCTGGAACGCCCCCCCCCCCCGCGCTGGAATGCCCCCTTATGGCGCAGGGCTTTACAACGTGACGCATCTCCCAGATGCATCACGTTGTAAATACCCCCCCCATGGCGCATCTTTTGCGCCGCCGCTGCGTCACAAAAGTGACGCAACGGTGTCGTAAAAGATGCGTAAGGGTCTTGTAAATCTGCCCCTAGGTTTCTTACCTCCCCAGATGAACTTATTGATGTCCAGCTGAAGTGATTGAATTGCACCAGGCAGTGGGGCCAGCCGAAGGGTTTGAAATATATAGAGGATGTGGGGTGGTTGACCATCTTGACCACTGTGATTCTAACAAGCCATGAAAGTGTTAACATTTGCCAAATTCCCAAGTCCTTTTGGTTGTGGGTGATCAGAGACATAGTTTGCCGCCATAGTCTTCGAGAGAGTTCGCGCTATAGCTATGCCAAGGTAGGGAAAGTCCTCTGTCACCCAATGGAAAGCAAACCGTGCCTATAGAGTATGCTTGGTCTCCCGTGTTTCCATAAGATTCAAAATTTTAGACTTTTACATGTTAACCGGAAAGCCCGAAACTGAACCAAATGTCTGGAGCTCCGCTGTGGTAGTCGGCAGCGAAGTCAAGGGCTGTGTGACCGAGAAGATAACATCATCTGCAGATAAGCTAACCAAATGGTTGTTGGAGCCAAACGGAATGTCAGATGCTGCTGGGTTATCTCTCATCCTTTGTGCCAGTGGCTCCATATAGAGCACAGAAAGGAGTTGGAAAAGTGGGACGACCCTGACTGTTTCCCCGGGGCATGGGATAGAAACAGGACCAGATTCTGCTGACCCCTACCGCAGTGCGGGGAGGACTATAGCTACATCAAACCCATTTTCCAAATCCCTCATCAATGCCAAACCATTTCAGGGTCCCAAAAAGATAGGGCCAATGGACTCGATCGAATGGTTTCTCCGCATCTATAGAAAGCAGGAGAGCCACTTTAAGTGACCAGTGTGCTTTGTCTATGAGATGACAAATGCATTTGGCTTTATCGCCACATTGGCGAGAGGGGATGAAGCCCGATTGGTCTGGGTTAATAAGCACAAGCATGAGGGGATTGAGGTGATGGGCCAAGATGCTAATGAAGGGGTTCACATCAATATTCAGCATTGAGATGGGTCTGTGAGACCCACATTGGGCTGGGTCCTTACCGTGTTTTGGGATCACCAAAATGGATGCCTCAAGCATAGATGCCGAAAGAGTACCCGAGTCAGAGAAGGAAATGAAAAGTCTTGTGAACAAAGACACCTGATCAGGGTAGAAAGTTTTGTAAAATGCTGTACTAAACACATTAGGGCCGGGGGATTTCAAGGGTTTCAACTGTGCAATGGCCGCAAATACCGCCTCCACGCGATGAGCTTATCTAAGGCTTCAGCTTCAACAGGAGGAAGAGGAGTGAGGAACGCACCATTGAGATAATCCTGGCTGTTGACAGATAGCCCATCCACTGTGGAGTGCAGTGCAAAAAGAACAATTGATGGACAAAATGCAGAACAATGTCATACATTCACACCAATCCATTGTTTTTTAGTTTTTAGTTTTTTTTGCTCCCCATGCCATTCCAGTTTGAACCCAGCCATATGCAAATCAGTCTTGACCATGTGCCCAATGGGAACAGTTCAGCCTGAACGGCCAAGTCTTCCCTGGACTGGAAACAACCATTCTAGGACCGGTTTCGGGGTTTCACCCCTCATCAGCCAGGATAGCTTGACTCCAGTGGCTTGGAGAGTACGGGACCCACATCTTGGCATACCCGTCCAACTCAGGGTGACAAATTGACAAATGCAAAAAGAACAATTGATGAACAGAATGCAGAAAAATGTCATACATTCACCCTAGTACAGAGATCTGGGCCTTAATCCATAATTTTTTTGCTCCCCATGCAATTCAAGTTTAAACCCAGCCATATGCAAATCAGTCTTGAGCCTATGCCCAATGGGAACAGTCCAGCCTGAACTGCCAGGCTAGGTCTTTCCTGGACTGGAAACAGGCCTCCTAGGACCGGTTTCGGGGTTTCACCCCTCATCAGCCTGGATAGCTTGATTCCAGTGGCATGGAGAGCACGGGACCCACGTCTGGGCCGACCCGTCCCACTCGGGTTGACAAATGTAAAAAGAACAATTGAGGGGCAGAATGCAGAAGAATGTCATACATTCACCCCAGTGCAAAGATCTGGACCTAAATTGATCGTTTTTTTGCTTGCCATGGACATTCCAGTTTGAACCCAGCGATATGCAAATCAGTCTTGACGCTGTGCCCAATGGAAACAGCCCAGCCCGAACTGCCAGGGGAGATCTTCCCTGGGCTGGACACAAGCATCCTAGGACCGGTTTCCCGGTTTCACCCCTCATCAGCCAGGATAGCTTGACTCCAGTGGCATGGAGAGCATGGGATCCACATCTGGGCATACCCATCCCACTTGGGGTGGCAAATGCAAAAAGAACAATTGATGGACAGAATGCAGAACAATGTCATACATTCACCCCAGTGCAGAGATCTGGGCCTAAATCCATCCTTTTTTTGCAGTGCAGCATAAAATGCCTGAAAGCTGCCGCAATACCCTCAGCGTTCCCAGAAGCTGACGTAATTGTCCAAGCCAATCGCTTGTATTGTTTGCTGCTTAGTCGGTGTGCCAACATATGACCCCCCGGTTGCCGCCCAGGTACAATTTGTGTTTAAGGCGCATCACAGCATATTCAGTCAGTCAAAGAAACTTTATTTCGATTGAATTATACAATCATAAAAAGTGCATAGTAAAAGACAGTTACATCGAAATTGTAAAAAAAAGTTATCACATGTGCAATATTAACTGAAATAACGACAAAGACAATAAGATTAGTCTTTAAAAGGAATGTCGCCTATGCAGTGTGACACGGTTTGTCAATTGGATGTAAATTGCATATAAAAGTTACAAAGCAGGGTCAGTCAGTTGTAAACGAGTTTTCAGACATGCTTTTAAAAAACGGGCTATACACTTAGCAGCAAATTGTGTGTCTAAAAACTGTAGTGCCAAGAGAGCAGGTCTGCATCTTCTCAAGCCCATTTGGCGGAGAAGAGGAACTAGCCAGCGTTTACGCGGGGTCTCATAAAAGCTACAAAATAGAATTACATGTAGGGTAGTCTGAGGTGCATTACCATCACAGGGGCATCTAATTAATTCAGGTGACCAGTCTGAAACCCCGGGGAACAAAACGAGACGATAAAAGGAATCAAAACGAAATCTAGTTAAAACATATCTATCATAGTTTGACAAATAGAAGGACAGATACGGCTGCAAGCCGGGTGTGGTTTGAATCGTCATTAGATGACTGTTTGTATGTTTACCAATCTCTGAACACATACGAAGTTCTCTTAGGTGGTTAACACACAAAGACTTCAGAGCCTTCCTGGATATGTCCACGAGTGAGGAAGGGTCAATAAAAAATGTTAAACAGTTCAAATCGTTCAGAAAATTAAACACATAAAGTAGCCATGGGATCTTTTTCCAGTGAGTCAGGGATAGGCAATCGGTTATCAGTGACCGAGTAAGATGACATTGCTCTTTGGTCCATATACGGTGCCAGAGGAGGATCGGTTGGTATCTGATGGTGTCAGTTAGATAATCCAAACCGAGCTCAATGTGGCTGCCGTAATTTGGAGCGCTTCGAGGGAGGGCTAGTACGTATTTCAGGAAGCCATTTTCGGTTGTTTGGAGCTCTCCGGCAGGAGCATAACCCCATACGCCCGCTCCGTAAGTTGCCACACTGAGACATTTAGCTTGATAGATTTTGAGCAACTCATCGGGAGCGGGCTTGCCCAACTTCCTGGAGAAAGAGATCAGCGCCGCGGTTGTACGCTGGAATTGCATTTTTTTATTAGTGGTGGCAGGTTTCCAGGTTGTTTGATCATCTATAAGAATGCCTAGGTAGGGGTATTCCCTAGCATTTTCCAGTCTGACCTTTTCTATAAAAAGAGGTTTCTGTTTCTTAATTTTCTTGCCTATATGCATCACAAAAGTCTTGGTCTTATTTACTTTTAAACCAAGGGAAAGCATGAATTGGCAGTACTTGTCCAGTTGCAGTTGGAGCTGATTTAGGGTTCTCGCCAATATGACGGAATCATCAGCGTATAATAGGGCTGGAATGGGGCGGGCGTTTATGCAGGGGAGATCCTGGCTGCCTTCCAGCATCGCTTGCTCCAGCCCGTTTGTATAGATATTGAATAGAAACGGGGCGAGGACGCACCCCTGTCTGACGCCTTTTGCTACGCTGAATGAGTCCGATAGTTCCCCGTTAGTGCCATACCTCACGCATGCTTTGGCATCAGTGTAAAGTTCTCGGAGGAATTTAAGGAGTGGAGGGTCTACCCCCAGATTACTCAGGATCTCCCATAGCTTGGAGTGTATCACGCAATCAAATGCGGAACTTAGGTCAACATACACTAAGTAGAGGTTTCCGCCTTTTGCCCTAGCATATTTGCCCATTAGGAGTGTCAGGTTAAGGGCCTGTTCTACAGTGCCCAAACCCTCTTGAAACCCATACTGGAGGTCAGTTAAGATCTTCTTCTCTGTGGCCCAATTCTGGAGGCGCTCCAGAATTAATCTCCCAGCAACCTTTCCCAGTGAGTCCAAGAGGGAAATGGGTCTGTAGCAGGCTGGGTTTTCGCGTTCACCCTTTTTAAAGATGGGTAAAAGCACTGATGAGGACCAAGATTCAATTAAGCCGGCCTGAGAAACTGCGGACATAACTTGCGTAACAATTGGGGACCATAAATCTAGATTACTCACAAAAATATCGAGAGGAACTCCGTCGGGGCCAGGAGCTTTCCCTGTCTTCGAGGAAGTCAGTGCAGCTGTGACCTCCACAAGATCGAAATGGAGGTCGATCGGATAAATATTATCCGTAACAGAAACTTCCTCTACGATCTGGGAAATTAAGGCTGCGGCGGAGGGGTCACCGAAAATCTGTGAGTAATGCGCCACCCATTTTTCAGCAGGGACCGCCACATCTAGGTGGCGGACAGCTGAAGGATCTGCTAAGAAGGGAGACTTAACTGTTCGCCAAAATAGCGAGCTATCCTTGCTCCTTGTACTCTCATGTAGTTTGGCCCAAAGATTATTTTTTATTTCCCGTTTCCGGGTTTGTTGGGCCAATTTGTACTTCCTTCTTAGTGTGGCTATTAGAGCCACGTCCCTGTCTTGGCTATGGAGTGCGTTTTTTAGCGCTGAGAGGGCTTTGCGGCAATGGACATCGAACCACCCCCGTGAATCCTTGTCTTGGGCCTTATGTTGGCGGTTGAGCTCCTGCTGGATAGCTTTTAGTATATTAGCGGAGCTAGAGAGGATCATGTGAGGAGATGAGATCTCCGCTAGACAGATGTTTATTAGGGGAAGAGTTTTTTGGATAATATTCTTGGTAACATCGTAGGGGTTTATCTTGGACCATTTTACTGTAAAGCCATTTGTTTTATCCATAGCCAGAGATTGCTGGTTTAGCAAACTAGTCTTGCTATGGGCTAGTGAGGCTGAGTTAAATATAAGGGTAATACTGTTAGAATAGTGATCGCTTGAGATGTCTGTACCAGTTATGAAATGTTTCAAGCGGTTTTTTAGAATTTGTGAACACAGGATGGAATCAATGGTGGTAGAAAGGCCTCTGCCGTGGAAGGTCGGCTTGAACTCAACAGGAGGATACACTGTTTCATTAGCAAACTCAAGTTCTAGAGAAAAAAGACATTCGTTCAAGGTATTACCAATGCTAGAGTGGGTAAAGTGTGTCATAGGGGAGTCGTGTTCATCTTGGAGCCCACAGATACCTTTTTTATAGTTATTACACAAATAAACATTAAAATCTCCGCCCCACACAACATAACATAGTAGCTGCGGGTATTTTGCCTTTTGATCGTGAATGAGTAAGGTGATTTCAGTCAGTGTCTTTACACAATCAGCGGGGGAAGTGTTGTTATACATGTTAATAATGTAGTAGATGGAACTTTTTTCGAAGGCTAACTTTAGGATTTGAACGGTTGGAGACACAAAAGATACATCTATAGTTGTAGGTGAAATCTTATTTGAGAAATAAATTGCTAAGCCTCCCTTTGGTCTTCCATGCATAGACGGGCTGGCGGGGACGTGGAATGTTTTATAGCCCTGGATGTGGATGGGGTCAATGGCCCAGGTTTCCTGGAAGCAAACTAATTGATGCATATTGATCACATCGATCCATGACTGGAGGTGGACCTTAGATCGAAGGCCCGCTACATTCCAGTAAATAACTGGGAGCTCCCATGTTAGAGGTAGGGTGGTGTTTGATTTTTTCAAGTTAGCAGAAGATGGTAAATCTTGGGGCTGGGTAATTGGGTGGGAGGTAAGAGAAGAAAGATGTGTTACTCGTAAAGCTGATTTGTTAAGTGAATGATGGGATGAATTTGTAGTTAAAGGTTGCCTCTTGGGTAACTCTCCAGGGAGGGTTGGGTGTTCACGTGTGCGTTCTTGATCCAGAAGAACTGCCGGGTCCGGAAATAATTCCACCAGGGGGGTTGAAGGCTCTACAGCAGAGCCGGGGAAGGGTGAAGGTACTACAACTGCCGTCGATATTCCTCTGAAGGTATGAGTAGTTCGAGTTTGGATAGTATTTCTACCTTTAGGATTAATGGAGGGAGTTGATGGTTAGTCAACCATATCAAGACATTCATATCTGTTGGTTAGGGGGGGCCTCTCCAGTTTATGGAAGGACCAGGAACTGGATTACTGAATCCATACCCTGACCAATGGCCCGGTCTCTGCTTCCATCCCAATTCCCCACTCTTGTCCAGCTCCAAGGGGGACCGGCATTATACCGTGGAGCCGGAGGATAGAAATATGACAATCTGTGCGTGGCTATCCCTTCGGTGGATGAGTGGTCACCCCAGGAGCAAATGTGCTCTACTGTGTTTGGATCAGCGAAATTCACTATTACGCAATCGCCCTGGATATTTTTGGGTTCGGTGCCCAGCCAGGGGACCCTGCGCACAGTGGTGACTCTGTTGTCCAGAAAAGATGGTAATGGTCTATTGGTGGAAAGCCAGTAGATTACTTTGTTTTTTAGTGACCAGACAGGTTCATCCGAATTGGGAGAGAGTTCTGGAACACCAGTCATAATCACTACATAAGGAGTGGCTTCAGGGGGAAGATGGATGGGATGGCCCCTCCTCTTTCTATTTCTCGGGATGGTATTAAAACCATCAGAGGGTTTTGGAAGGGTAGGGGCCGGGGTAGGTAGGGAGCAGGGTACTTTTGGTTGTGTTGAAGCCTGTGGCTTTGATTGAGTGGGCAGTGGAGTGGGTAGGGGCTTGAGTGGTTTAGGTGGAACTTGAGCCTTAGTTGCTATTGGTGGTGGCTGTTTTTGTTGTTGTTTGTGAGGTACCTTAAGGTTGTAGTAGAGGGATTTGGTACAGTCGGGCCTGTCTTAGATGTTTTTACATTATGATTGAGTGACCTTCCTTGACCTGGGTTGATATCTTTATTTAACTTCAAAACTGAGGACAGTTGAGTTAGTTGAGTTTCAACCTGGTGAAGTGACTGTTCTATTGGTTTTAGGTAGGTTCTAATTAAATCCCCAATTTTGCTAAGAAGTAAGTTGTTAATGCTGCAGGTGTTACTACTTGGGTTACCATCATTATCCATACTACCTTCGCTGTCGCAGCTACTAGAGCTGAGATTTATATTGTCGGTAGTGGGGATTGTTACTTGTGCAAGTGGGGAGGTAGGTAGCTGGTGTGCCGTTAGGATAGGGTCAATGGGCTGTATAGGAAGGGGGGAGGTGGGGAGGGTTATGGGGGAGGTTTTGGAGGGAGAGTTAGCAGGTTGACAAGATTTGTTAGTTTTTCTCTTCTTTTTGGGAATTGCTCCCTCACGTAAACCCCTATCTACAGGTGGAGTGGCAGCCACACTGGATTGGCTAACACAGATTGCCGGGGATTTTTCCAGTGACTGCAGCAGATGGGATTCGGAGAGGTCTAGGGATGCGGACAGGTCTACTGTACATGGAACAGTGTGGATCTCCGCGAGCTCTAGCAGTGGTGGGGGTAAATCTGAGGGACGCTGAGGAGTTTTTGCAGCAGCCAGCAAGCCCATGGAGGAGCGTCTGGCAATGGCCAGATCCTGTGAAACTCTACGTTCCAACAGGGTAATGCCCTGCTCAATGGCCTCATTAGCTTTGGTAATAAATTGGTCTATAGGGCCAATAACTTGAGCGGCAGCTTGGGCCTGTTTTTTAACAATGCTTCTGGTGCTTCTGGGGGACATGATACAATTTGAATAGATACAAGAATAGCAGGTAAGATATAATTGTTACGGGCTATGAGCAACTTGTAGAAAATACACACAATGTCAGCTATAAAGATGTAGGAAAAAGCAGAAACAAATGAGGTGGCCCAGTCCAGTCTTGCCCGGTCTTGAACGGGCTTAAACGGGCCCGCCCTTGGCCCGGGCTTCGCCCCGCGCTTTGACCCGCGCGCGTCCCGCGACGCGGGAATGACCTGTTGATTTATGAGCTTACAAAAGGGGGGGCGTGTCCGCCGGGGGAAGAGGCACCAGCTGTCGGCAGTGAAGGCTGCTGGGCCTCGCAGTCCCCCGGTCAAGCGCCTGGTAGTTCAGGATCTAGCGCACACTGGGAGCGTGCAGGCAGTCCGCCGAGTGCGGAAATGCTCCCACCAGCGGCGCGACCACCGAGGTAAGCTGTCCCAATGATACCCCTCCTGGGGAGCTGGAGACCTCCTAGTCGGGCAAACTGAATGAGGATAAATGCAGAGTGAGCGGCACCCGCGGAGCGGGTGTAGTGAAAAGTAAATAGGGTCAGCGGGGGGCGTGTCCGCCGGGGGAAGAGGCACCAGCTGTCGGCAGTGAAGGCTGCTGGGCCTCGCAGTCCCCCGGTCAAGCCCCTGGTAGTTCAGGGTCTAGCGCACACTGGGAGCGTGCAGGCAGTCCGCCGAGTGCAGAAATGCTCCCACCAGCGGTGCGACCACCGAGGTAAGCTGTCCCAATGATACCCCTCCTGGGGAGCTGGAGACCTCCTAGTAGGGCAAACTGAATGAGGATAAATGCAGAGTGAGCGGCACCCGCGGAGCGGGTGTCGTGAAAAGTAAATAGGGTCAGCGGGGGGCGTGTCCGCCGGGGGAAGAGGCACCAGCTGTCGGCAGTGAAGGCTGCTGGGCCTCGCAGTCCCCCGGTCAAGCGCCTGGTAGTTCAGGGTCTAGCGCACACTGGGAGCGTGCAGGCAGTCCGCCGAGTGCGGAAATGCTCCCACCAGCGGCGCGACCACCGAGGTAAGCTGACCCAATGATACCCCTCCTGGGGAGCTGGAGACCTCCTAGTCGGGCAAACTGAATGAGGATAAATGCAGAGTGAGAGGCACCCGCGGAGCGGGTGTCGTGAAAAGTAAATAGGGTCAGCGGGGGGCGTGTCCGCCGGGGGAAGAGGCACCAGCTGTCGGCAGTGAAGGCTGCTGGGCCTCGCAGTCCCCCGGTCAAGCGCCTGGTAGTTCAGGGTCTAGCGCACACTGGGAGCGTGCAGGCAGTCCGCCGAGTGCGGAAATGCTCCCACCAGCGGCGCGACCACCGAGGTAAGCTGTCCCAATGATACCCCTCCTTGGGAGCTGGAGACCTCCTAGTCGGGCAAACTGAATGAGGATAAATGCAGAGTGAGCGGCACCCGCGGAGCGGGTGTCGTGAAAAGTAAATAGGGTCAGCGGGGGGCGTGTCCGCCGGGGGAAGAGGCACCAGCTGTCGGCAGTGAAGGCTGCTGGGCCTCGCAGTCCCCCTGTCAAGCGCCTGGTAGTTCAGGGTCTAGCGCACACTGGGAGCGTGCAGGCAGTCCACCGAGTGCGGAAATGCTCCCACCAGCGGCGCGACCACCGAGGTAAGCTGTCCCAATGATACCCCTCCTGGGGAGCTAAAGACCTCCTAGTCGGGCAAACTGAATGAGGATAAATGCAGAGTGAGCGGTCCAGATCAAGCCGCCTTATCTGTAAGGATTCCCTCTTGAGCTCTCTACACATCCTAGGGGCACCCGATCTCTTATGAATGGCCTCTAGTTCAGAGACCCTCTTTTCAAGTGCCGTTCTTTTATTGCGTCACCAGCGGTTTTCAGTTGCTGCAAGCGCAATGAACTCTCCACAAGCAATTAGCTTCAGAGCCCATATTGGCATTAACACATTTCCCCCGTTATAGTTAAGGACCAAATAATCATGAAAAGCCTTCCGGAGTGCAGTCAGTGTTGTGGGTTACAGAAGTATAGTGTCAGGAAGTCGCCAGCCCAGAGGCTGTGAGGCAGAGGGAGGCGTGCGTAGAGTCAAAGTGATAGGCGCAGAATCGGAAAGTAGGCGGGGCTCAATAGTAGTGTCCATGACTTGCTACAGCACAGAAAGAGAGACCAAGAAAGGATTGATTTAGGCATACATCTTATGATCCACGGAGCAGAAGGTATAGTTCCTATCCTCAGGGTGGAGCAAATGCCACCAGTCGCACAAGCCACAGTCAGATAGCCAAACTAGACCTTCGATGCAAAAGCCCCGGTCCATCTAAGACTCCATCACTAAATTAAGGCCACCCCTACAACCACTGCGGCATCCTGGAACTGTGGGACCTTACCCAGAGAGTCAATCAAGAAGGGTTCCTAGCGCTCATTACGTGCATAGACTGTAGCTAAAGTGATATGATAGGTGAAAATCCGAAGCCAGAGAGCCAAGAGAGGGCCCCTAACCTCCACTACCATGCCGCGCATAATCGCATGGAAGCGTTTAGAGAAGAGAATGGCTACCCCGCCTTTTTTAGTGCCACGGAAAGACCAGTATTGCTGCGGGAATTGCCTGTTTGCATCCTTTGAACATCTTTGGGCAGCAAGTGGGTCTCCTTTTGGAGGCAAATGTCCCCTCTTGTATTTCCAAGCAATGATAGAATGGCTGAACTCTTTGTTGGATTGCTTTATGCCTTGAACATGGAGGCTTAACTGTTTAATCTCTATTGTAAGAAGATAGAGGACAATTGCTAGCATCAGGCCGTCCCATACGCCAGGTAATAAGAAGGGGATCTGTGAGCCAGCTTGCCTTGTGATGTAACATCTACCACCCCAGGTGTCCCTCATATGTTTGAGTATGTGTGTTGAAAGGAAGACCCCTCAAGAAATCCCAAACCCCCAACAGTAAGGAACAACTCTTATTCATTCTGATAATTATAGTGTTGAGGGAAATTTGTATTAAATGGGTTCCATGCACACCACCATCCTGTGCAGAATGGGTTAAAATCAGCTGGGCGCATAGGTAGGCTATACTGCATAGGTGGGTCATTAAAAAGAGTTTACATCTGGAAGCCACTAGCTGCATTCATTTCCTGATCGACTCCAACATTTCAAGATAAGATCCAAGGATGAAGACACCCGCATCCATAGAGAGCCTGGGTGGGTGACCCCACAACCTCTCATATTGGAGGCAGGAAGGTACATCAGGGGAGAAATTGCCGGGCCCGCTTCAAGATTGGGTCACCAGAGATGAGGGTCACACCTAAATGTATACCTTTGCAGGTTTGTCACATATGAAGACCCAATTCTTTTTTAATGAAAAGTGGAAACATAATAGTGGGGGTGACAACATTAGGCGTATTCATCAACGATATCCTCTTGGGTCCTTTCGCCCGCCTCCACCCTCTATAAACCACCCACAGCATTAGGAGAGCACTTTATACCCTAGAGGGAAGATCCACAGTTATCCATCCCATCTCCCGACAAGGAGCGAAGAATAGCGACTCGCTCTCGTGAAATGGTGTTTGAGTCGAGGCTGTGACCCTACAGGGTTGATTTGTGGCACGACCTCCGTAGTACGGTCTTGTGTTGTGGAAGATTGTGCCCCTGCAGCTCAAGGTCAATGTTATGACTTTGTAAGCCTCTGCCAAAGATCGTTGCTGATAAGTCTTGCCCTCTAGTTAAAATATGAGGAAAAAGGTGTGGCCCCAGGAGTACGGAGTGCCAGCATTTCTCAGGTGATCTGTGACTGTGCGGAAGTCCCTTCTTTTCTGTAGGGTGATCGCTGCTAGATCCTGGTACAGCTGGGGTGTATGCCGCCGGATTTGTAGCGGCTGGGCACTGCAAGCTTTACATAGGATTGATTCTTTGGTTTTGAAATCAAAGACACAGACCAGAATGTCAGCTGGAGGTTTTTTCGCTACACGTGGTGGATCCACTCGATGTGTGTAGAGTTTGATTATCTCTTCCAATGTGGAGTCCAAAATCAAGTGGAACAAGGCTTGAACATACTGCAGATCCGATCCTTCTCCAGCAGTCGGGACCCCCCTTAAACAAATGTAATTTCTCCTGCACATGTTTTTAAGGTCTTAAGCTTGTGCCTGCAGGTCGATCTTCTGTTCTTGGAAAAGGATTACTTCTTGCTGAAGGCTCTGTCTGTGGCGCCGTTCTCCAAGACTGCCACCCATTCCCCTACTTCATCTATATCTCTATGAACATCTCTCAGGCCCGAGGAGAGGTCCTTCATCACAGCTTGGGGGATCCTCTTCCTGGGAGGCGAATAGGGATTTCAGAAAATCATGGGTTACGGGCCTCTCAGGGCCCCTCCCAGTGCCTCCAGGTCTCTGGTCAGCTGATCCAGATTTCTCACTATGAGTCTCTCCAGCGGTCTTGAGGAGCATGACTCATAAGATGCAGTCCTTCTTGGACTTAGCAGAAGCCATGTTGTCACAGGCCCTTCCGGGGGGTTCTACGTCTGGCATGGGTGACCCCCACCCGAAGAAGTGCCAAGATGCTCCAGCAGTCAGCCCAGAGAGAGTTGCCCAGCAGGAGCCCCCATCTGCAGCCAGCAACCTCCAGGGATCACCAGTACCAGAGAGGCCAAAGGATTCAGCTGTGCCACCTCCCCGCTCAGTAGCCAGGTCTGCCTGCACCCTCACCTGCCCAACTGCAGCTTCTCCGGGTCTCTCAGCACATCAAACAGTAAGAAGTATACTCAGGCCTCTATGTCTCTGAGCAATCGCGAGGGTATCCAGTCAGTCTCACTGCTCCAGGCGCACTCGTACATTGACTATCTGGACAGCAGGCCCCAGATCTCCTTCAGCTGGTGTGCAAGTCCAGCGTCATCGAGTCATAGTCTATGGGTCCTGCCCAACTCCAAGCCGGCTCCCAAGGAGAGAGCCACCACCCCGCAGGGCCATCCGGAGAGAAAGTCTAATCCACCAGGACCAACTCCACGCCCAAATTAAGGGTGCTGACTACTCACCCAGAGGCCCTCCAGGGTCCTGTCGCATGCGTTGGTCGCCACCTGTAGCCAAGCCTCAGGTGTTCCACGGCCAAGTGGGCATCCAATAGTGAAAGTTCATTAAGTCCCCGCTAGGAAGGCTCCCCAATTCAAGGGTGCCCGGGATCACTTTCAGGAGTCAGAGGGGGTGGGGGTCCAGGCCATAACCATATGCCTTCCCTTCAAGGTGAGCTCTTCTCCCATGGTCACAAGGAGCATTCTCTGCCTGCATGGCAGAGTCCCAGCCAATTGCAGTCGTCCCAGCACGGCTCCGCTCACTAAAATCCCAGGATTCCAAGGTCTGGAGCCGCTGTCCGCCTATGCTGCCCCCGCCGCACCCACCTCACTCCTTCGGCAGGCGCAGCCCAGACCAGAGAGTCCAGGGCTACAGTCGGGCATCAAGCATGGCCAGCTGGTCCCAATAATCTCCAATGATGGTCCCGCTGTCCTTCAGCCACACCTTGGAACAGGGCCCGGCTAGCTAGCGTTGAGTTTGAGGTAAGCGGCAGGACGGAAGAGTGAGTGATGCGCAGGCCTGAGTTTGAAATGAAATGAAATGAAATGAAAAGATAATTTATATAGCGCGATGGCTACCCTAAGGCGTCCCAGAGCTGTGGAGGTTTGAGCTAAGGCAGAGCTGCTGGGAGCTACACAGGTTTGTTAAAAAGCCAGGTTTTTAAGAGATTTCGGAATATTAGTAGTTTGGGCTCTGATCTGATTGAGAGGGGGGACGTGTTCCAGATCTTGGCCAGGTTGTAGGAGAGTGAGCGGCCTCCGGACCTAGCTCTCTCAATTTGAGGCACTGTGGTAAGGTAGGAGGTCCCGGATGTGAGGTGTCTGTTGGGGTGATAGGCGTTTACTAGGGGAAGGTTGATGGAGGGGCCTGTTCCCCAGTAGGATCGGTGGGCAATGCACATGGCCTTAAATTCAATCCTTGATTTTACTGGGAGCCACTGGAGGTCCTTCAGTCGGGCTTTCACTGAGACTCGGCGGGGGATTTCGAGGAGGGTCCTAGCTGCGCAGTTCTGGATAATTTTGAGTTTATTTAGTGTGCACTGCGGAGCCCCGAGATATAGGGCATTCCTACAATCCAGACGAGATAGGATAAGTCCTTGCACCATGATCCGTCTTGAGTGAAAAAGAAGGAGGCGGAGGATTTTGCGCAGCAGTCTCAGGAGCCCAAAACAGATGGCGGATAGCTTGGCGGCCTGGTGATTAAAGTTGAGTGCCTTGTCCAGCCATATGCTGAGGCTTTTGATTCGTTCTTTGGGTAGGGGGGGACATCCTAGGGAGGGGGGCCAGATTGGGTCAATGGACTTGTCGATGGTGTTTCCCATGAGCATAATCTCTGTTTTTTCCCCATTTAATTTTAGACAAGATGAAGTCATCCATGAGGTGACTGCTTCCAGGCATTTGTATAGGCCATGGTGTGAGTCAAACGGGGGGGGTCTAACGCTACCACTAGCTGTGTGTCGTCCGCATAGATGACAATTTTCACTCCGAAGGGGTGGACGACCTCAGCTAGTGGGCTCATATAGACATTAAATAGAGTGGGGCTTAGGGAGGAGCCCTGTGGCACCCCACAATTCAGGGGTTTGCAGGGGGAGGTGTATTCTTTCTCAAATACCTGGAAGGAGCGATCTGTGAGAAAGGATCTCAACCAAGTGATTGCCATTCCCGGGATGCCCACCCTGCTGAGACGGTGGAGTAAGATGTTGTGGTTTACAGTGTCGAAGGCGGCACTAAGGTCAAGGAGGATGATGGCCGTCGACCCACCGTTGTCCAAGATCCTTCTTGCCTCCTCCATCACTGCAACCACGGCCGTTTCTGTCCCGTGGAGGGGCCGGAAGCCCGTCTGGGAAGGGTCAAGTATAGCGTTTGACTCCAGAAAGTTTGTCACAACAGAGTTGATGTATTTTTCCAGCAGCTTACTGAGCCAGGGTAATAGTGAAATGGGTCTGTAGTTGGAGGGGTTGTTCTGATCCAAGCTCGGTTTCTTTAAAAGGGCCTTGACCATAGCTTGCTTCCAGGGGGGTGGGACGGTGCCGGTGTGAAGGGAAGTGTTGAGCAGGTCCAGAATAGTGGGTGAGATGTGACTGGCGATCGGGAGGAGAACCAGCGGAGGGGCCGGGTCATTTGGTGAGCCAGATCTAACCTGCTGCATAATTCCCTCTAAATGGTGAAGGTCCAAAGGAGGGAGGTGTTTAAGTGAGGCTGGGGAAGGTGACACGGGGTCTAGATCTAGAGAGCAGCTGGCCAGAGGGGTGTGGCGTGTAAAAGAAGAGTCAATTGTTTCTATTTTACGGAGGAAAAATTCAGCTAATTGGTCGCAGTGAGCCTGGATATCGCCGTGCTCCTTGGGTGTCTCTGGCAGTTGAAGAAGTGATTTCGCTATTCGGTAGATTTCCTTAGGTTTTGAGGTTGCCTTATGAATTTTTTCCTCAAAGTATGTTGCCTGCGCTAGTTTAATGCTAGTTTTATAGTTTTTGATTGCTACTCTGTAGGCTATTTTTCCAGTTGGTGAGTAATCAAGGCGCCATTTCCTCTCAATTTTTTTACAGTTGTGTTTGGCGTCTCGTAAGTCGGTGGTATACCACGGGGCAGTCGTGTTCCCGCGTTTGGGGTTGGTACTTTTGAGTGGAAGCACCAAATCGAGGGATTTAGTGATCCAGGTTTTATAATTCTCATTGCCCTCTATGGGGTTGGAGGTTATGGGCGGTTTGGTTGATTAAAGGCCCTCCAGCCATTCTGGCTGGGGAAGTTTGGACCAGTTTCGGGATTTTTTAACTGTTATGGGTTTAAATGGGTGGTGGTTGGGGGGGTCCACGTAAAAGGGATAAGGAAGTGGTCTGTCCAGAGGAGGGGAGAGAGATTTCCAATTTGTAGGTCAGGGCAGTTACTGAAGATAGGGTCCAGGAGGTGGCCTTTTTGATGGGTGGGCCCAGGGACCTGTTGCAATAGCTCGAGGGTGTCTAGACTGGAGGATATTTCTCTGGCGTTTGGGTCACTGGGGTCGTCAAAGTGGGTGTTAAGGTCTCCTAGGAGTGTGAAGTTTGCAGGGCTAAAGGCAAGGTTTGATAGGATTGGTGCGAGGCCAGGAAGGAATTGTCCTTGTGACCCGGGGGGCGGTATATAAGTATACCCAAAAACGTATTTGTGGGACTAAATTTTATTGTGAAGGGTAGACTTTCACTGTCTGGGACAGGGGTGGGGAGGCTAGTTATTTCAAAACATGTCTTGTGGATTATTGCAAGTCCACCTCCTATTCCTGTTTTGCGGTCATTGCGCAGTATTTGGTATCCTTGAGGGAGGGTTTGAACAAGATCTGGTTCTGATTGTTTGTGCAGCCAAGTCTTTGTAAGAAAGAGGATGTCCGGGTTTATGTCCTCTATCAATAAAGAGATCTCCAGGGTGTGTTTGGGAAGGGACCTACATTTGAGCAAGAGCATAGAGTATTGTGAGGGTTGTATTATTGGGATAGGTGATAGTTGGAACCCGCAGTGACTGCAGATGGTGTGTTGTTTTGATGGGTCCCAGGAAGAGTGACATGATGGGGCTACATCCCTCCTTAGGTGGCGTAGGAGGCGTGGGCTGTATTTTCTAACATTGGTGGGTGGCCGGACAGGGGGGGTGGCCCTTGGCCTCGGCCGGCCGCGGACGGGCGCAGACGGGCTTGCCTTTGGCGCGCCTTCGGAGCGCCGCCGACACGCCCGCTGCGCGCGTCCGCTGCGCAGTTTGCCAGAAGAGCCGTGTGCATGGGAGCTCCGCTCCGTCGCTCCATTCTGGTCCGGAGTCTCAGCTCTTCCTGTGCTCTGGACCAGGCAGGTGCTGCCCTGAGCTGTTCTGAGGGAGATAGGCGAGGTGGATGGGGCTCTGTGGATGATCTATAGACATGGCAAGGAAGGAGAGACAGGCGAACGCCTCTGCTCACACTAGAACTTGCCCAAGGCATGTGCACCTGGCCCCTTTTATTAGCAGAGTCACCTGACTGGTGACGCCTGTGATGGGTGGGTGTTGGTGTGAATGCTAGCATAGAGCAAAATGCTAGATTTTATCCAGCAGGACACTACATCCCTCCCAAACTTTAATGAAATAGAAACAAACAAAAAGTCCAACTTACAGGAAAACAAATAAACAAGACACAGCAGCAAGTGAGTCTCTTCAGGCTATCTGTGGGATGGTGTTGGAGTTCTGGACCACAGGAAACTTGAATCCACCTCACCGGTATAGTTCAGACCGGCCTGGTCTCGTGGTGTTGGAGTCTATTTACAAAGTTCACATATTGGTGCATCTGGAGCGGTGGTTGAGTCCCCTCTGGAGTTACAAAGTTCCAATATCGGTGCATCTGGAGCGTGGTGGAGTCCACTCTGGAGATCTCACAGGCTCTCAGGTTCCGGTGGACGACAAACCTACAGCTATTGGGGATGATCTTGGTGTATGAGGCCTTTCATTGGAGGCAACGTGCTTGATGGTCTTTCCGGCTCCTGACAGCCTAGAAGCTTCAGACTTGCCTCTCTAGCCTGGAGTCCTCTCTCAATGGAGTCTCCTGGAGGGCCTTCCTGCCGGGCTGCCATGGGGCCACGTGGACTGTGCGGGCTTTGTGTAGGCCACGCGAAGGCGTTGCTGAGGAACTGCCAACAGGAAAAATATAGGAAGGTGCCACTATTTATTATGCAGGGAGGGGGTCAGTAGGCAAAACAAAAGGACAGACCCTGTTGGGTTGTCTTACTATATCAAAGACAACCCCAAACACATACTTCTAGGAAAAACACACTTGTAAAGATCGGTCTCTAAATTGAGGGGGACACACAATGTTGTAGTTTGAAAAGGCACAACAGTGTTGCAAGATCAATCAACAATGCGTAGATATGGATATTAAATTAAAACAATTTATTGTTTACATAAAAAATAACTTAAAAATACCTCCCTGAGGGTTACAATCTAATTTCTATACAGCGTATATCTCTTTTAGGAGACAAATCTTTAAAAGAGTCATTAAGAAACAATTAAAAACAGTTGACGCGGCGTTTCGGTGTACAGTTGATATTAGCACCTTCTTCAGGACCAAAATGTTTCTATATCACAATATCTTAAAGGTATCAATGAATACTTGATAGTCTTTCATTGCTGTGCTGATCACAATATTCTTTGGTTTCTTATAGTATAATTTCCTTATATTTTCTTGTTTGTGATTTCAGCATAATAATACACTCAGATGCTCTCACGTGTTGCTGGAGCCGTCGAGAATAACTCGTGTTGGCGTGTAGATCTCCGGAGGTGCAAAGGTCTGGAGATCTACACGCCAACACGAGAGGAGCGCCATTAACAGTTCGAGAGGCCCAAAATTGAAAAAGTGGGACCATTTCTTAAATTAATACAAGAACAGCATTTATTGCAAATTGACGCCTTATTCTCGACGGCTCCAGCAACACGTGAGAGCATCTGAGTATATTATTATGCTGTAATGACAAACAAGAAAATATAAGGAAATTATACTATAAGAAACCAAAGAATATTGTGATCAACACAGCAATGAAAGACTATCAAGTATCCATCGATACCTTTAAGATATTGTGATAAAGAAACATTTTGGTCCTGAAGAAGGTGCTAATATCAACTGTACACCGAAACGCCGCGTCGACTGTTTTTAATTGTTTCTTAATTACTGTTTTTAAGATTTGTCTCCTAAAAGAGATATAAGCTGTATAGAAATTAGATTGTAACCCTCAGGGAGGCATTTTTAAGTTATTTTTTATGTAAAGAATAATATGTTTTAATTTAATATCCTTATCTACGCATTGTTGATTAATCTTGCAACACTGTTGTGCCTTTTCAAACTACAACATTGTGTGTCTCCCTCAATTTAGAGACCGATCTTTGCAAGTGTGGTTTTCCTAGAAGTATGTGTTTGGGGTTGTCTTTGATATAGTAAGACAACCCAACTGGGTATGTCCTTTTGTTTTGCGAACTGCCAACAGGACCACAGCCAAGTGGCTCATGTAGCTGCAGAGGGTGTTGTCGCAGTCTAGGTGTTCTCGCTGTCAGGACTCAGGTTCTACGCCTTCCCCCGAGGGTCTATGGGTGACCAGTCTTCAAAGGTGACCTCCATGCTTCCCGTATCTGTTGTGAAGCTGCTGCCATTGCAGCTCTCCTATTCGGATTCCCCTCTCACAGAATCTCTGTTAAGGCCCTTGCCCCTGGATTGCCAAGTAGCTGTGTGGGCTGTGCGGGCCTTTCGTAGGCCAAGCTGAGGGGTCGCTGCAGAACTCCCAACAGGGCCACGGCCAAACCACGTGTAACCTCAAGGGTGGATATTCAAATGGTCGGGAATGCTCTACTTCGGCAGGCTTCAGGTTGACAGGGACACACAGAAAGTTCCTGGATGGCTAGCCTCATTGAACTCAGTTTTGTCTGGAGTGTTAGGATCCACTCTGGTGGTGCGATGCTTCTTTGACGTCCTTGGTGATGATGCACCTGGATGGCGATGACGAACACATTGATTTTCCTTCAGTTGGGCAACAGGCGGTGATCTCTTGCCTTGAGTGACCTTGTGGAGTGAGGAGGACTAGAGGGACTTTGTGACCTCTTGCAGTTGTCTTCCAGCAGGTGCACCTGCTAGGTGTAGTGCTAGCGATACCAAGCACTGGATTCAACAACGAAAGAGCAAGAACAAGTGAGGCACAACCCACTAGTCAAGTGGTGCAACCCATGAGGCAAGCCAAGAGTACTTACTAGAGGTAGAGAAAAATCGTGAATCCCAATAGTAAAGTATGAGCTAGAACAAAGTGTGTATATGTGCACCCAATGTGATGCCTATATACTATATCTATATATAGACACAGCCACCCGGTGACTAAAAAGAACCCTCAGTCACCACACAGTGGTTACCCGTTTCATCATTGGGTTCCGTCAGAAAAAAGGGCCAAGAAATATGTGCCCTGCAGAAAAACCAAAGTGAAGGTAAAAGTGCAATTAAAAGAGAAGTAACTGCTCCCTAAAAGTATTTTAATAGAGGGACTGCCAACTTCACAGTAAAAACAAGTGAAGGTGGGAAAGTCAGAGGTTGAGTTAGTTTGAACCAATGATTCCTATCTAAGGTTAAATAATCAAGTGGTCAACATGTTTCTGCTTTTGCGTGCTATAAATGCTCAACATTCGTCAGGACCATATATACCATCACTTCAGTGGTTGCACGCACGCTAAGGCGTGCCCCCTACCGAAGGATTGTACAAAAAAAAGGACTCACGGAGACTCCCGTGTGTGCTCGCCTTGTTCAATTCAAGGTTCATCAATTTGTGGCAATTCTGCCTAATGTGTCATGGGCTCTCACGGCAGGGGAAACCTTCACGTCGGACCTTTTCTAGCCGACGACTAACCACATACAACCTAATTCTGGCACTTCCGCGGCCCGAAATGTTTTCGAAGGGCAAACTAAAAGAAGCTCTACTGCTACCCATGTGCACAGCTGCTGTTGCTAATGATGGTCCCCTACAGAACTGGTAAACAGATGCTGTACTAATCATTTACTCATGGTGCAGCACCAATTGGCCCCTCACAACAACTTTATCAATCCAGGAGCAAGCCTGAGCTGGCTACCCCAGGACCATGCTGCACACGCCTTAACCTAAGGAGCTCTACCCGACGGAGAATTCGTCCCAGCAGAACTGGCCCATCTGTATCCAACTCGCAGTGTGTCAGACAAAGTGAACCAGGTCCCCTAAAGGCTAAAAGGATGCCCTGGGCCAAAGATAATTGTCCACCCTGATCTTGACTTACTGAGTGAACAATAGTATTAAATCACCTAGTCAAATATATCACAGGAGAACTCGCTGCCGAAATTTTTTTGGCTGGCCCTAGCAGCGCTTACGGAAGTCTATACTTGACAATACCATTGCCCCTGACCACCTGGATAGGCCCTCTCCCCTGCTGTGTGCAAACCCTATAGTGTGTCACCAGTACTGATCTTCAGATAACTTCTGGAAAAAAAACCTGGGCACGCCCCAATGAGTACCATACAAGTCTTCTGCTCATCTACACTTGTGGTTACTCCTCCTGTCACGTATGAGCTGAGGCCAGTAGTCGCATAAGGTAATTAAGCGCAACTGTGGCTGATGTGTAAGGATGTCATGGTAATTGCAAAACTGCTACACTTAACACTGCTTCTACTCTCCCCTACAAGAGGTCTGAACCGGGTTGTCACCTTGCCCCCCAAGAGCACTTAACCAGGAACAGCATTCAGGCTCCGAGCCCAGACCACACCCGGCCATTCCTGCTTCCGTTCCCACCTGTCCTTCTCAGAGTGGTGCCTGTGTACTTGATTCTATTGTCCTGAAATTAGAAAAAAGTTACACTCCATTCCTGGACGTGCTGGCCCAGAACCCCACACACTGGCCCCAGTGTGTTCTTCCCCTGTACCTGCTCCGAGCCCTGGCAGGCCAGCCTGCTAGGCGTGGTTTGACCATTATAGAACGAAACCCGTGCGTTTCTGGAAGAGAGAACAAGTCCATGAAAACAGCCCATAACCAGCATTGATAGGTAAGCCTATTGCTAACTCGATCGCCAGGATCAGAGCCCCTTACTTGAGCACCAGTTGCTGTACAAAGAACACATTCCAATATTGCACATGGGATGCATGATATGCCCAGACTCACCAGTTGTTTAAAAGAAAACGCATTTCAATTTTGTCACAGGGGATGCATGATTTGCCCACACTCTGAGAGAGAGAACTCACCAATTATTGGCCAGTAAATCAACAAATTGCCCAGACTCAGTTGTTTTACAAGAGAAAACATCCAATTATTGCACCGGAGATACCTGATATGCTCCGGCTCACCACCAGTTGACTACCAATGTATTACTCCTCATGGGGTGTAACCTGCGCATGCCCCCAGGGGAAGCGCCAGAACGGAATGTTCGTGCCCCCCCTGTTGCATAAAAGCAGCTTCAAAATTTACCACATTAGGTTACCATGAGGGCAATGGCAGGATTCAAACCCCTGTCTTGTGAGAGCCTTTACCACCGTATGCACAAGACTTACCCTTAAGTTATCGCTCCTTGTTACAGTTACATTTGCTAATGGGTTGGAACCTGTGCTCTCCAGCGCGAGGCGCACGAAGAAAGAAACATTTAAGCACCCCCCCATGCACCGGCCGGCAGGGAAGAGAGCAATAGCGCGGTCTCCATCAGAGCGCCCCACAACAGGGACAGTAATGACACCTGGGGAGAACCTGGTTATCCCAGACCCTAGCACACTGACCCCAGTGTGCTAGGGCCCTTATACCTGTTGATACTTCAGGTGGCCCCCCAAGTGAGTAGGGTGGTGCTCCATCGCGGTTCCTGCATTTGAGACAAAACACATCCATTAAAAGCCCTGCCCCCCTCATATACCAATATGAATTCCCTGCAATGGGACAGGGGCCATCAATGCCCCCACGCTACCAAAGCCAAGCCTGTTTGTCAGTAACGAGAACTAGGTTGACCACATAATATTCTAGTAAGGAGTTGGGTGAGGCAAACACTAAATCAATTATTCAAATGCTAAGTCAATAATGACCGTTGCACTTTTGGTTACTTTTCCTGCCATAACCACCTCCGCATCCCAGGCCTTCAAAACTGGCCTCAACGTTCTCCTCCTTCTAAGCCACTTCCAAATGTTTATGCCCTCTCTATTATCTGAAAGAAGACCTTTTATTATAGAAAATTCTATTCTCCTTGACTATGGAAGTGTCCTCCCAGTGTGTTCTTGTGGTTTGAGAGTCTGTCATTTATGAAGTATTATCCTTCTACCTGTGTTTGGTACTCTATTGTAACATGCACACGTCACTTTTCTCTTGTAACACACTGTTTGCTACCTCTTACATTGTGTTTGGTTCCAGTACTTGCACAAGTGCCACCATTGCCTACGTATCGTTTGTTCTTGTGTTTGAGTGTCCTCTATTTATTTTAGTAATATACCTCTAATTGTACTTTGTACCCTTTTGTAACTTGCACACATGTCACTTTTCCTCCTGTAATGCATCGTTTGCTACCTCTTGTATTGTTTGCTCACGATTGTCACTTGCTTCATGTAACTTAGCGTTTGCTTTAGTAATGTGTTCACTTATAGTGCTCTCATGTATCAGTTCTGTTCCTATTGTGAAGCGCTCTGACACCTTCGGGTAAAGTCCGCGCTATATGAAGGCATAAATAAGAGTGTGTACATGATTGTCAACTGTAGTGGGATGCGGAGCGAAAATGCAAGACTCGAACCCGCTTCCCCCGCAACAAAGTCGACCGCTTTCGCAGTAAGGCCACATCCTCTCTGATTATCAACGTGTGCCTAAAACGCTGCAATGCCTTGTCCAGAACACTAGCTTTGGGACTAGAAATACATTTAATGACTTGCCTCCCTTGCAACCAGGCACCACTGTAGCCGCTGGCCCCGGCCCGGCCCAACTCCCGCCGCACAATTCAAAACCCGATCCTCCGTGACTGCCTTATCCCCAACCAGGCAGGAACCACGCGGACAGCCCCACCGACGCTCCGATCCCATCCCCTGGGGGCAGAGGAGGGAATCTCCCACCCTGCGAGTTCCATACCCATATGAGAAACCACAGTGGGGAGGCGCGGTGAACACGCTATATGTAACAGAAAATCGTGCACATCGGGGAACTACAAGCGGGCCAAAACCTTAAGTGTATGATAACGTGCCACCCGAGGGCCCAATGCACCGCAAACGGGGCAGACCTCAAGGGGAGGGAACCAGGGTCATGTATTCAGGGGGTCACTCCCCGAATTGGTAATTCCGCAAATGAGATAGTCCTGATTATATCACCAAAAACTATACCTTCCTCATTGTTGGCCGCAGTCAAGGTGGTAAAGTGGCAATTCCCCAAAATTAGCATTGCCAGTGTCACTCATACATATGCGCACCCAGGGTGTGCTAACGATCAATAACCAGCTAGACACGCTTAACTCCAAGGTCGACAATTGGGCAAACACACCCAAGGGTGTGGAGTCTCTGACCCGCATTGCAAGTGAAGCCATCCTTGAAACATTAACCACCGCCTGAACAATTCTCGGCCTGAATACATTTTTCAAGCAAAAACCTGTATTCGCTGCCCATAATGCAGGAAACACCGAAACTGGATGTATCCCTTACGTGTGGTGGTGGTGGTGGTGGTGGGGGGGGGGGGGTAACATCCGTAACATCAGAATATGTAGGAACATGCCTGACGAACCAACAAGCGACAAAGCATTACGCAGGTTTAATATGCTCAGTAATAAGAATACTAGCTCTTCCCAGAGTACAGAAAAAAGTGCTAAGCCACCAGGAAAGAGAGATGAGGGGATCGACAGTAAGTGCATAGGGACAGCTCACTATCAGATCAAAGAAAAACCACAGATATCGTAGAAAACTGTAAAAGGAAAATTCAGCCGGTTCATAATATGCCATAACCCACAGAGACCACAGGGCTATCACTAAACACACCTGTTACTGTGATATAGTCTGGACATGGCGGCAGTATAACCGGGAACCATCCAATCTTTCACAAACTAAACACATAACATCCGAACAGCTATCGTCCACTAAATTCAACATGCTTCAATGAAAAGAATTCTATTCTCAACCCAAACGCTGAAGGCTCCCGCCGAAGGACACTACCCGGCCCCTGTGCGTCACGGACGACTGCACTTGCCAGATTTCCCCCCGCGAGGCCCGTCGGCACCACCAACCCTGTCCCAGCCAGGACTCGACTGAAGCGTAGCTGGGGGGCTAGAAACTGCACCCCGCCCTCGTCTCCCACAGTGGAACAGAAAACCTGGGTTCTGCTCAGGTGCGGGAAACCACAGGGCACCTACACGCATGAGCAACTGAAACGCCGAGCACCCACCGGAACTCTCGCAGTCCGCGTGGTTGCAGGGAGGGGCATTCCTCCTGTGCAGCCCTCCCGCAATCCTGACCAAACCAACTGCCAGGCCCAGCAGGAGGCCCGTGCCAGCTGGCTGCACAGCGGTACCAGAAGTGTGAGGAGCAGGGCGCGCCTGCACGGACCCAGGGTAGGTAGAAGTCCCCTACAGACAGGGTCGGATTGGGATCACAATTCGGCCCGGGCACTGACGAAAAAAGTGGCCCACATTCAAGAGGCGTGGCCCATATTTAAGGGGCGTGGCCCACATTCAAGGGGCGTGCCCTTTCATGAAACACCATTTGCACAGACAAGGAATGAAAGTGGGACGATACTGTTCTTGCACACGACACAGGGCCAAGGTGACAATGGCCTACATGCTGAGCAACTAAAAAAAATAGCAAGGCCCCTTTTTGTCACAAAATTATTCCAGCCCTCCAGCACAGGAGCACCTGAAAAGCAGCAAAGCCCCTGCTATTACTAACCTACTCAGCCCTCCCCAGACCTTCAGCTCAGGAGCACATGAACAGAGGTAAGGCCCCTGCAATTAGTAAATTAATCAACCCTCCAGGCCTTGGGAAAATGTCCTGGCAGGGGAGCACAAAACACAGCTTTCTGGGTCATCCAAGGTAGCCAGGTAGCCAGGGGGGAGGCTGAGGTGAAGCTGGTGCATGGGAAGTGCCTTCCCAGTGTGTTCTGGCAGTTTGAGTATTTACCATTTACTGTAGTATTACCCTTGTACCTGTGTATGGTACCCTTTTGTAACATGCACACGTCACTTTTCTCTTGTAACACACTGTTTGCTACCTCTCACTTTTGTTTGCTTTAGATACTTGCACAAGTGCCACCATTGCCTACGTAACGTTTGTTCTTGTGCTGGAGTGTCTGCCATTAATTGCAGTATTATACCTCTACTTGTATTTTGTACGCTTTTGTAACCTGCACACATATCACTTTTTCCACCTGCAATGTATCGTTTGCTCCTCTTGTATTTTGGTTGCTCACTATTGTCACTTGATTCATGTAACTTAACGTTTGCTTTTGTAATTTGTCCACTTATAATTTTCTCCTCATGTATTATTGCTGTTCCTAGTGTGAAGCGCTCTGACACCTTCGGGTAAAGTCCGCGCTATATAAAATCGCATCAATAAATAAAACAAAAAAATTCCAAACATCACCTGGCCCCCACAGCAAGACCCATTCTTCCTCGCCCACTATGCCCTGAATGTGAAGGGCTGTGGGCGAGGTGTTAAGACTAACACCGTTTCTGGGCTGCATGGGCGCCAGGGGGCCGAGGTGCAAATGGCTCAAAGGCCTGAGAAACACCTGGCCCCCATGGAGGCCGATTATTGCAAACAATCACCCCTGCCCAGCCTCAGCTTGATTGCTTGGCAGGGCAGGGGTGAAGGAGAGGCCACAGCTGACAATAGCTGTCCGGCCGCACAGCGAGGCTGCTTTCATTTTCTCTGTCTCTGTGCACTCTGTGGGCCGTTTTTTTTTTTCGCCCCTTCCCTAGTCCACTCTATGTGGACTGGGACAGGGGAGAAAAAAACGGCCCACAGAGGGCACTGAGGCACCGGCCCTTCGGCCCATTCCCGAATGCCCGCCTTGCCAATCCGCCCCTGCCTACAGAACACGCTGTCACCTCGCAGATAGCACATTATATACCCGCAAATGCCGTTATACCAAAACAGTCTGCGGGCTCCCAACGAACAGCTACGTCACTTGCCCCACAAGCCAGGAGAACAGGCGGCACTCTGGTGGCCGCAGCCAGTGGCTTGAAATGGCCCAGGGAACACAGGCAGCATTGTACTGCACTCACCGCCTACTCAACACCCACGATGTCGAGGACCCGGCGAAATCTTGACTGCATGTCCCGACCCCCCCCTGTCCTAGATAAAGACCAGCGCGCGGGTGGGGGTTCAGTGTTGTCAAAGCACACGCCCAGTGAGGCACTCTGGCTCCCGCAAGAAAGCCCCGACTCTGCCCGATCCCGGAAGACACGCGGAACCCCGGCAAATAACACTGCCCCTCAAATGGGGTGTGGGTGGCAGACTCGCCGCATGAATCACCGACGCCTCAGATACCCGCAATCTGAGCTGGACAAAACGCATGGGAGAGACCGCATGGACTACAAAGTCCCGAAAAGCCTAATTCGCATGTCAGATTGGTATACGGTGTCATACATGGCCAGAGATCAACCTATTGCCTCCGCGCCAACCCTAATCATGTCCCTGTGAATGCAGACTTGTAGGTGCGACCTGGGTACAGACCGTACCACAGCCCCCGCACCTCAACCAGTGAATATCCCGTCCCATGATCATGGCAGGCAGTGCCCCCTAAGCACCGAGCATGCTTAAGCACCGCAAAATTACACACAGAAGAAATAGGCATATTTAAACAAGTAGTGTCAGGGCACGAAGACTGCCTGGTACCGCTGTAGCAAAGCACCTAGCCCACGTGGCTAACCAAAGCGTGCCACGACGCCCGCTACAAAACACCCGGAACAAGACTTGCCCACACGTGGCCCTCCCGGGCTCGCGCACCCATAAAAACTTGCTCTTCTCCACCTCCCGAGCCTGGTCAGGAGACGGCTACTCACAACGCAAAACCCCAAACGCCGACAGGCTCGGGGAAACAACCAACACTCACCGGAATACCGGGGGTCACAGAAACACAACGCGAGACTACGACAAGCCAAACAGCGTCAGGGCAGCAGAGAAAGAAGGTGTTCGAGGGCAGTGGAACCTCCCCCCACCCTCTCCTGCCTGGACGTAACTTCGGCCTAGGGGACCCTCGAGGATCCCAGACACTAGGAGGCTGACTCGTCGTGTGCCATCCTGTGGCACTAAGTAGGGCCACCCTCTTAGGAGGGCCCCCTGCGTGGGCCCGGGGCAGCCCTGCATTCATCCGGTGTGGGAGTGATGGCAGCAGCGCAGCCTTATGCCTGGTCCGCCATATAGGGGAAGACAACTCCGCCGGGCTGGTAAGGGTCTGCAGGTGGACAGCTCTATGGCAGGCGACTAACGTAGGCTGCCTTCTTTTCTCCGCCCAGACCTGTCTGCTTTTACCTTCAGGCTCCTGTGGTGTTGGAGGGCTGGCACAGTCGTTTTGCCCACACAGGTGCTACATAGATCTGTCCGGGGGAGCGAGAATAGGTGCAGACATCGTCTCCCGTTTCTTCTGCCAGGGCAGCTGCCTTCAAGGTGCCGAGTGTTGCAGCAGCTTCCTGACACTGCTGGTGAGTCACCCCTCAAGTGGGCAGCGAGGGAAGGTACAAAAAAGGGGAGCACGTGGGAATCAGCAGCTTATGTGCACCATGCGGGGCTACACTGGTAGGTGGTAGCGGAGGCATGTCCATGCGGACGGCTGGAGAGGCCTTACGGCTCGACTTTGAGGTGCTTGATGGGTTGTCTTCTGCCCTGACTTCCCTTCATCGTGATGGCAGCAGGTGCGGGAGGGGGTGATTTCCGCTTCTCATGCGGCTTCTCATCTAGGCCACAGCTACCTTCCTCACGCTGTGGGCACTTCCCCTGTTCGCTGCAACGTTTCTCCCCTTGCACAGCTCTCAGTATCTGTTATGCCGGTGCCCTAGACATGGGCCCACTTTCCCCTTGTGAAGAATGGCAGCTATGCTGTCAGCAAACGCGGGGTCAGATCAGCCCTTGTCATCATTGTGGTGTCTTGGGCCCTAGGCCCACATGCTGGGTGAACAACCACACAGAGGCAACGTATTTGGGTACTGGAACTGGCCCCTGGCACGTGCGCCTGGCCCCTTTCATTAGCAGGGTCACCTGACTGGTGACGCCTGTGATGGGTGGGTGTTGGTGCGAATGTTTGATTCTGTATCTCACACTGTTCAAATCACCACACTTCGCTCTCTTGGTATTCGTGGGTCAGCATTGGAGTGGCTCACCTCCTTCCTAACGGGAAGGACATTTCAGGTCTTCTCCCAAACAGCATGTTCCGACACTCATGTTTTTGAACATGGTGTACCACAGGGTTCTATCTTAAGCCCTCTACTAATTAATTTGTACATGAGCCCTTTGGCTAAGGTCGTAGAAGAAGCGGGTCTAGTAATGTATTCATACGCGGATGATTCCCAACTAATTTTCGCTCTTACATCTGAGAATATGGACGCCCAGTCCACCATTAAATGCGGATTAAAGAAAATAGCGGGCTGGATGCAGGGCAATTTTCTCCAACTTAATGGGGATAAAACGGAAGTTATCATTTTAGGTAAAAACAAAAACCTGTGGGGCCCGCACCATTGGCCAACTGAGATGGGTAGGCTTCCGGTTCCAGTACCTCAAGCACGGAATTTAGGGGTCATCATAGATGACTCGCTCAAGATGCACAAACAGGCTGAAAAAACAGCAGTCACGTGCTTCGCCATTTTAAAATGGTTGAAAAAGATATGCTGGATGCTGCCTGAGCAAACAAAGAAGACCGTGGTCAACGCCTTGATCACGTCACGGATAGACTACGGGAATGTCCTGTATCTAGGCTCAAATAAAGCAACAATCCGCAAACTTCAGGTAGTTCAAAATTCAGCAGCCAGGCTAATATGCAGCATCCCGAGGTATACTCCCACCACTCAATATCTTCGGGACCTTCACTGGTTGAAGGTTGAAAACCGAATTAGATTCAAGGCATTATGCTTTATGCATAAAATTAATGCTGCAAAAGCCCCTAAATATCTTTTGTCACTTGTACTCCCTTATCATCCATCTCGCTCCCTGCGCTCCTCCACACAAAGGAAGTTTGCTATTCCTAAAATTAAGCTGTCCCGTATGGGAGGCAAGTCTTTTCGCTACCAAGGACCCATGCTGTGGAATTCAATGCCTGTTTCAGTACGCATGGAAGACAACTATTGTAGATTCCGCAAAAGCCTAAAAACTTGGCTATTTAACATCTAGACCCTTTCCATCATTTATCATCTGACTTCAGGTATCTTTACAAATGCGCTCCGGGAAACCCTTTGTGGGTAGCTGTCGCGCGTTACAAATGCAATAATAATAATAATAATAATAATGTTGGCACAGAGCAAAACACTAGAACGTGTCCAGTAGGAAAATACAACACCGTCACCTTGGCCAAGCCCTCAGTATTCTTCTTTAAGACTATGGCAGCCCTGCCTTTGGATGCTGTAGTGCCAGGACAGACACACAAGATCAAGTGGAGGACTTCCAGGTTGAGACCAGCAGCAGTACTATTTAAACACAAGCTAGGCAATGACTATGCAACTTTCTGTGTTGCTCTGGCTCCCGCTTACTGTAGAGTTCATTCATTGCATTGTTCCTCACCTTTGTTATATTTTTCCTGTCTAATCATTTTGGCCTGTTACCTGACTTTGTCTCCTGGATTACTGTTTGGCTTAGTTTACATTGGTGTTCTCTTTTCACTTCCCCTTTCACAGGTTACCTGACTCACTTACAGGATTCCTTAAGTACAGCTTAGGTTGACCGTGGCACACCAGCTTGAAGCCAGTAAGTGACAGTGATACTCAAATATCTTAGCAAGTTCATATGTTTACTATTGTTACTAAAGTCTATATGCTCTCTTCTTCCATATAGAGATAGTCCTTTTCCAGAGATTGTTGAGCATTAACATTGTTGTGTTACCTAATATAGAGTGGTGCAGCAGAAGACCTTGGAGTGCTATCTGCTTCATTCTCCACATCTGATTCCCCTTTCCCTCCTGGGACTTTTCCTTTGGTTTGGGCAGCTGTATATTTTGAGGTGTGAGGTGGACTGTCATCAGAAACTGTAAAGCCAGGCAGATATGGCACCTGACAGTTCTCCCACCCTCAGATTTCCACCCTAGTGGTTTTGGATTAGATGGATTTTGTTGATGAAAAATCCTAAGTAATTGGCCTGCATGAATATTTTTTGCTGGTTCCCACGATCTTTCTTCGGGACCCTAATCTTTCCAGTCTATCATATAGCACAATCTCCCCCTGCCATGTTTATCTTTGGCAAGTGTGTCCCTTGATTAACTGTTTTTAGCAATGAAATATGAAATACTGGATGAACTAACATTGATTTAGGGATGCCTGGAATTGGGACTGCAAGTCCTAGGAGATCCGTGCCTCATGAAGGAGGGGCCAAGGAGGAGAAGGGCCCATAGTGCTATACAGTGCCATCGAGATTCCCAATGCGTGGGACGCCTGGCATCAGGACTTTGAGTCTCAGGAAATCTATGCTGCAGTAAGTAGTGGCAAACCAGGAGGGCCCATAGAGCTATATAGCACCATCAATATTCCTGCTGCGTGGGAAGCCTGACATTGGGACTTCGAGTCCCAGGAGTTCTGTGCTGCAGTGGGGAGGGGCCAAAGAGAAGGAGGGCCCATAGCGCTATATAGTGCCATCGAGATTCCTGCTTAGCGGGACGTGCCCAGGTCCGTCCACTCCATCATGGCCTGGAAGAGACCAGAGTAGGCCACCCCCCTAACATTTGCTATCATCTTTCTGGGCCCTCTTTCAATAAGAGTTAAAGGCCGTATTTGATGGTAAGCCACTTTTGCTCAGTCCTGGCTTTGCGTCCGGTCTTCGGGTGAAATATTTTATTAATCTTGTGGTCAGCACAGACTTGGGGAAAAGGAAAGTGGATTCAATTAACATGGTTGATAAAAGACTATGGATAAGCAAGACTGTTTTGTATTTCCTTAGCAATGCAGTGGGGATCCTCACGGAAAAAGTTACGAGCATTGAAGATCAGCTGGCCCTTAGTTGCCATAAGGTTGCTCCTTCAAGTGCCAAAACGAAGGCTTTGTCCATAAATGTATCTACAGAGGGCACTCTTAATTTATGTTGCTCATCACACAGCCCTAACAACAACGTTGTGCCGGCCAGCTACACGCCAGATCCTGAGTGTACGACAATTCCACACTTGGACAGAGCCTGTAGAGAAGGTGCTATGGTGAAATTTAAAAACCTTGTGTTGACCAGTAAGCCTAAGAAGGGAAATAAACTTGGAAAGGGGGCAAAAAAGGGGAATCCTGCCCAGGACTTTGCATTCCCTGTAGTCATCAAGACCTTTTTCTTAAATTGGAAGCAAAAATCCTGTCTACTTTTTATGCTCTTAGCATGAATAACCTAATATGGAGGAGTGGCTGGAGAAACTGGGGGAGAAAGTAAGGCTCATTCATATGCAATTCAAATGCATTTGGCGAATCTCTTGAGCAACCCAACTCCCTTGACAAATATTACGCATGAATAACCAAATATGGAGGTGTTGTTGGGGAAACTGGGAGAGAAATTGGGGCTCAATAATATGTAATTGGCAAATCTCTTGAGCAATCCAGCTCCCTTGATCAGTATTACTCATGATGTCCCTAACATTCCCCCACCGTGCCTGCTTAGTAGGCATCTTCTATCTTTTTCACCAGATATCAATATAGGGTTGGGGTATATTGGCAATACAACTGATAACATAGCACTCTTGCCTTACTACCCCATAATGCCCCGTTAGATCCCCATGTTGTCCATTCTAATGCTTGCAGTAGTAGAAGCTCTCTTCATAACAACATAGGGAGTGTAGACCCTGGACAGTTAGGGAGGCAACAACATCATTCTGTCAACACTGTTTCTGGGGATTGACCATGTGAGGTGGTTATTTAGGTGCCTTCTGCATCCACTCCCTAAGAGTTAGTACTGACTAGTGTTCCCTCTCTTAAGGGAAAGGATATGGAAAGCTTACAGCAGCTTAAGAACAAAGTTAAACATTGGTTGACTGGTAGGGTAAACCTTGATCTGTCTTTATTTGATGAGATCATTATGGTCTGGAGAATGGGCGGGATAGGGAATTCTCATCAAATGAGCTCAGGCGACTGTATAGTTGTAAACATTCGTAATGCTATGAGGGCGTGATGCATTTGATGTAATCTTAGGACCAGAACTGTTTCAAGAAGGAGAATTTCAATACTTCTTTTGGGTTTTTTTCTAGCAGCCCCCCTAAGACAAGGGTAAGGGGAGAGGGGATGAATTGTAGGCAGAGAGGTGGCTGTCAGAACGCCCCTTCAGGGACTGGGCCAGAGTCTGCACCTAAGCAATTGTTTTGAGCCGTTGACATGTCTTGAGGATCCTGACTGATTGGCCCCAACCCCCAGAGCAGGAATTCCTGTGATGTCTAAGGTGCTAAGCTCACTTAATGATCTAACAGTGTTAAGTTGGAATGCTGCAGGGTTTATGAGGAGGGACTTGTTTTAGGTATGTTTTCCTTAGGGAAAACTCTGTTCTTTTTAGGAAATTGTTAGTGGGTTTTCTTGCCAGCCAACACCTTACCAATGCTTTTTTGGATATTTATGGTCTATTTTGACATATTTGTAATGAGCATTGATTTCATGTTGGGGGAATAGATGGATTGATCTCACAACAGGAGAAAGAGAGGGAAAGGTAGGATCTTTCCAATCTTGAGTCAGAAGATGTAGCAGAACAACTATCCTTCAAATTAACAAAGGTTAGAAAATGTAATACTTTGTGTTAAATTGATGGTAAGGGGATTATCACAGGTTTAACATAATTTTGCTATGCAAAGTAATGTGGTTTCATCACATGAAAATTTTGTATTAGTGCACCAGAAAGCCATACTGCCTAGCACCAGAAAAAACCTGATGGGTAATATTTGGTTAATTACGTGTAGGTCTAACCTAATGACTTGAAAAACAATAAGTCAGAAGGGAGATACGTTTGGAAATGGGTAAACAAATTTCAGGAACTGTGCTGGGTTGAGGACTAAACTAACAAGTAAGGAGAGTCACTAGGGCTAAAGTAGGGTCATTCTGCAGGAGAAGCTTAATACACACAAGACAGATACATGAAAGTTGGAAAGAAATAGAAAAATACAGATTCTGTGGCTGGAGAAGGTGAGGATCAGGACTTTCAATTTTATTGTTTTTTTAAACAACAGAATACCAGCAGTAATCAAGTATAGCCTATTACAGTAGTTATAGGACGTCGTCTCATTACATTTACGGAAAGTGTATATTTTGCAGAACATGATCTCATACAGTCCCCCACAATACATATAGTCCATGAAGTGAGGCACTTTTATTCTATCTGACCCAACCACTTGCCCCGAACCTTGCGGTGTTTAGCTGGGCATCCTCTGGCTTCGTACATAGACGTTTCTTGTGCTGCGCACCAGTCCACCCCACGGCGCCATTTCGATACACTAGGGGGGACAGAGTTTTTCCAGCTGGCAGCAATGTCCCTCCTAGCCACCACTATGGCTGTATTAAAACATAGTTTATCAGTTCTGGATCCGTCCAGTCCATCTGTGATTCCGGGGAGCATGTTTAGTTGATTGTGTGGGACCTCCCAACCCAGAACCTCTGTGAGTTCCCTTTCAATGGAGCCCTAGTATCGCACGATGAGTGGGCAAGCTCATACCATGTGAAAGAAGTCTGCCTAGTCTTGTTCACAGCGTGTACATGATGCAGTTGGTTTCAGACCCGCACTATGAAGGCGTTTTGGGGTTCAGTAGGAAGCGTGTAGGTAGTACAATTGGACCAGATGAAGTATGCCCGAAGTAGTGACTGTTTTAGGCGCCATCAGTGTGTCTCTCCAATCTTCCTCTTCAAGGGGCCCCACCTATCCTTCCCATTGGTTCTTAAGCCGGTCTAGTGTATTTGGAGTGTTGTTCAATAGAGAGCAGTAAGTACACAAGATTTCTCCCTTTCCCAGGTTTCCTGTCTTGGTTTGTGCCTCAGGGGGGCTGTATTCTGGCAATGATGTGCGATGTGGTACGGGGTGTGGAGGGCATGGCGCAGTTGCAGATATCTACAGAATCGTGAGGAATGTAGGGAGTATCTGGCCTGCAAGTCCTGAAAGGCACGGATGTGCTCGCTGGTCAATACATCTTCAAGCTGTGAGATACCAATGAGGTCCCAGGCCCGGAACCCCTCCAGTCCGCTAACCTCTCCAAGCCAGGTACCCCGCCAAAGCGGTGTGAATTGGGTCAGTTTGTTCATCCACTGGGTGTGGCGCAAGGAGGCGTGCCAAGCCAGGAGAACCACTTGCGTCACTACAGGTAGAGTTCTGGCGATAGCCCCCCATACATCATCACCTGGATCATAGGCAGACCCAGGCCGCTCATCTCAACTCTGTAAGCCAGGTCAGAGCAGCCTCCGTTAAACCAGTCATGTAGCGTAAGCAGGTGAGCTGCCAGGTAGTACAGGTATAGATTGGTCATACCCATGCCTCTGTCGAAGGGGGTAATCTGGCACTTGTATGCAATGTCTATGGTGCGTAAAAGTTATAAAGTTAGTTATTTAGGAACCTTCCGAGTGACCTAGAAAGCTGAAACTTAAGACACAGGCCCTAGAGGTGTGTACCAGTGTGGGAACACTGGCGTTGCTGTGTTACCTCACCCACAGGAAGCAGGTGCACAGGGTCGAAGTAGTGTCGGGTTTCGTCACGCTGGTCGATGGTGCTTGGAGCTGAAGATGCTGCAGGCGGCTCGATGTGAAGAGTTCCGGTGGATCCAAAGGTGGATCTGAAGTTGTGAAGACCTGAAAGCAGAGGGGACAATGTTAAAAGTCACTAGCCAGTGACTACCGTGGAACCAGATTGGAACCAGGCGATGTCGGGTGCAAACAGGCGATGAGGTGTAGCTTCTCTCTGCAGCCACGTGGACACGAGGGGTCGAGGATGTCCAGGAGTTGATCACGAGCTGTCCCACGCAGGCTTCTCGCTGTTGGCGGTGTCAGCAACTTGATTGGAGCAAACAGGCCTTGGCTAATGCAAGCCACGCAGGAATCGTAAAAAATGCTTATCACTCGGACCAGCAAGGTCAGAGCGGGTGCTCCTTTTTACAGGAGAGAGGGCAAGTCTGGAGCAACCAGACCCGCGGTGTAGTTTGTAGGTTTCGTGGCCAAAATGGCCGCTGACCACGTGGCAAGTGGCCGGGATGGCGAGTCGAGTGGCACAATGCAAAAGGGCCCCACGCAGATCGTGGAGATGCTGGGGGGGCTGATCTTTGGTGAAAGGGCTGCTCGGTGACGGGGCTTCTCAGTCCCCAAAGCACAACATCGAGGGTGCCTCGGATGCTGCGCAGTCAGCTTCTCGGGGGTCTTTCAAGAGGTCCGGTCCCACGTCTCTCGGTACCTCGCCGGGTCCCTTCTTTGCAGGGACTGTGGATCGGGCTGTGAGAAGTCTGGGAGTCTGGGTCTTGTCAGGCTCTGGGCTCGGGCTCGGGCGGGAGGCGGCGGCAAAGCAGACGTCGAGTTGCTGGACGGTGCCTGTATTCACAGGGTGGCCACTCCTGGGCTACAAGGGAGATGCTCTTCAGTCTTCTGTGCAGCAGAATGTCGAAGTCCAGTCGTCTTCTTAGTTTAAAGTTGATTTCAGGATGATCTGAGGTGCTATGGCACTGCTCCCACTCTTATTCCCAATCTGAGGGGTGGATCACCTGCTAGGTCCCTCCTCTGGTGGACTCCCAGCAGCAGGAGGTCAGACTTATGTCTGTGGTGGCAGCATCCATTTTGCTGAGGCTCTCGTTAACTTTAACCGGGGTTAAGGCTATGTACATGTTGTGTCCCTCTAGAAGGGTGGAATGCTATCCTCGTCGACAGAACTGTCGAGGGGATAGTATTCCAAATTGTATGACACCTTACTTGACATGTTTTGATAAAGCCAAACCAAAGTTAGCATATAACCGCAAGGATTATAATGCACTTAAGAGTATATGGTATGGCAATATCCCGGAACAGCTAAGGGAGTTGTTCCCGACAGCTGCAGACAGGCTCAGCTCATGCTAGCGCACCATCTCACATAAAACCAAGCACTCTGCCTCCAGGATTGTTAAGGCCTGCCATAGGAGTGACTTATAGGTTACTATGTGTCCAGTTAGGTTAGATATAGATATACTATATCTAAGTAGAGGTGATTACACTAACTTACCCCAGCTGAGTGATCAGCCAGTTGTGCCAAATATGGAGGCCAGGCCAGGGGTGGCACAATGCATGCTGCAGCCCCTGGTAGGCCTTGGCTACACCTATGCCCGGGGTACCTATGGTACACTGTTACAGGGGCCTATAAGGTGAACCAGTTCCAATTATGTTATGCACCTAGGGTACATGGAGTCCATTTTAAGGAGAGAACAATCAGCCTGGGGCCCTGAATAGCAGGATCCCAGGCCAATTATGCCAAAAACCAGCTAAACGCCAGGCAAAAAAGTTTGGGGGTAACCATAGTCAGATATCCACCTTCCTACACTAGGTACTCTTCTTGCAGCAGGAGTTCAGAGTCAGAAGTCTTGTTTCTTCCAGCAGGGTCATCTTCTTCAGGTCGAGGAATGTTCTGAAGATGTGGTGGTAAGGTGCCAGTCTTACTCCATGAACAATCTAGTGATTGGATACTTTTCCTTACCCAATCTTTGCCAGTTTCTCATCCAATTTCCATCTCTTTTTGCAGCATGTTCTCTTAGTCTTACTGAACAATTACTGAGGATCCCCTATTTGAAGATGGCAGAACTCTTCTTCTAGCAGACAAAGGGTCTCTTCGGCTCCCTAGCCACTCCCCTAGTTGTGATAGCTCTGTTTCCATCTGACGGGGTCAAATATGATTTTTCCTTTTGCTGGGTTTGGAGCCATGGTGTCTACGAGAGCTTTGAAAACAAATAGGAGCAGATCCTGTTAGCCCCTTTTGGGGATCAACCAGTCAAAAGAAGACGTGTTAGGGCGCCCTTTCTTTTAGTAGCTGTCCTGCACCCCTCTTTTTCCTGCAAAGTAGCCAATAGTTAATAACACATTGTTTTCCCTAGGCTCAGAGGCACACTATTATCTTCTGAGCCACAGTGGTTAACTCTTCCAGCCTAGAAAGTGTATCTCAGCTCTGGATGTGGTTATGAGTGTTAGAACTGGTTAACAGTTTGATGCATGACTGAAGAAGCATTGCCCCTGGTCTAGATTACAGAGAATAAAGCTAAATTCCATGTATAAAAGGATACCCATCCAGCTCCTTTGATACATGGAGCTAAGATTCACAAGAATAGGTTCCCACCCCCAGCAGACCTATAGTATCTGATATTGGCTATATTATTAGAGCCTCTTTAGCACTTCTGCGACTAGTTCCTTTAGCCTTTGGTCATTAAGATGCTGTCTTACTTTAAGGACATCAAGAATTTCCTTATCTTTCTTAGAGATCTCAATATTGATATTACTAACCAGTTTCTCATCACAAGGGCCATCAAATCACATATATACAAACATTCCCCAAGAAGGTACATTGGGGGTTGTGGAGGCCAAACTAAGACAGATGGAATTAGACAGCATTACTCCAATTGAATTTGTAATCGATTGTGCAAAACTAGCACTTACTGTTTTTTGAATTTAATGGTACCCTTTACCACCAGATACAAGGTACTTCCATGGGCTGTATGTTTGCCCCCAGTCTGCTTGTTTCCAGTCCAGGAGGGACCTGGCTGAGCAGTTAGGGCTGGACTGTTCCCATGAGGCACAGGGTCAAGACTGATTTGCATATAACTGGGTTCAATCTAGTATAGCACGATGAGCAAAATAACGATGGATTTAGGCCCAGATCTCTGAACTAGGGTGAATGTATGACATTGTTACGCATTCTGTCCATCAACTATGACATTGTTTTGCATTCTGTCCATAAACTTTTGTTTTTGCGTTTGTCGTATGCCCAGACGTGGATCCCGTGCTCTCCATGCCACTGGAATCAAGCTATCCTGGCCGAAAAGGGATGACACCCCAAAATCGGTCCTAGAATGCTTGTTTCCGTTCCAGGGAGGACCTGACTGGGCAGTTCGGGCTGGACTGTTCCCATGAGGCACAGGGTCAAGCCTGATTTGCATATAACTGGGTTCAATCTGGAATGGCATGATGAGCAAAAAAACGATGGATTTAGGCGCAGATCTCTGTACTGGGGTGAATGTATGAGATTGTTCTGCATTCTGTCCATCGACTGTTGTTTTTGCATTTGTCGTCACCCCGAGTGGGACGGGTATGCCCAGACTTCGGTCCCATGCTCTCCATGCCACTGGAATGAAGCTATCCTGGCTGAAGAAGGGTGAAACCCCGAAACCGGTTCCAGGATGCTTGTTTCCAGTCCAGGGAGGACCTGGCTGAGCAGTTCGGGCTGGACTGTTCCCATGAGGCACAGGGTCAAGACTGATTTGCATATAGCGTTGTTCAATCTGGAATGGCATGATGAGCAAATACACGGGGGATTTAGGCCCAGATCTCTGTACTGTGGTGAATGTATGACATTGTTCTGCATTCTGTGGATCAACTGTTGTTTTTGCCCAGTCTGGACTGCATCAATTTGAAACGCACCATATCTGTCCATCTACGAAATCTTTGGCAGGTCACATTGTTGTTTGGGGTATATATATAGATGATGTTTTCATCATTTGGAAAGGGGATGAAATCTCTGCTTTTGAATTCACCACATGGATCAATGTCTGTGATGTTTACTTGAGGTTTACCCACAAACTTCAGTTATAACAACATTATCTTCCTTGACTTTAATATTAAAGTTGGAGATCACAAATTTATAACAAACGTTTTTGAAAAGCCAAACATTAAGAATGCCATGTTCAGCTTTAATAGTTTCCACCCTAGGTAATTAATAGAAAACCTTTGATTAGGACAATATCTCTGTATCAGACAAAACTGTTCTGATATAAATACTTTTGATTAAAAGGCGCGAGTATCAAGAATCGCCAAGACCATACTGAACGGGTTAAACAGGATCCGTCTCATACCACGACTCTAAGGGTCTTTCCCCCGTCACAAGCCATTACCCATGTGGGAGATACACGGTTCGCAAGTTCACTAGGGTATATAAGGAGATTAATAGAGGGATGAACCACCCTTGGATCATTAAAACCCACACAAACTGAAATACTGAAAACATGGTGTACATGATCACAAGCCCCTGTGGCCTCAGGTATGTTGGAGTGAAGTCACACAAGATTCACATTGGTATCAATGAACATAGGAGTAACATCAGATTCAAGAAAAGTGCAAACAAGATGACTAACCATTTTGTTGAAACTAAACACACTGAAGAGAGCATTTGTTGGGAAGTGCTAGAGAAGGTGTCCATCCGCCCTCAGGGCAACACTGTGCAGACTTTACTGAATAGGGAACACCGTTGGGTGTATCATCTAACAACTCACACTGAAGGATTGAATGATGAGATTCCATGGCAACAGGTTACATAATTACATAAACCTTTATTACCACAGGGGTTTATCAAGCTTTGCAACTCATTAGTTCATCTGCTCTCCAAATATTTCCCCTTTCTTTCGCAGTACCCCATCACAAAAGTAGCATCACCAGTTCTCTTAGTATATTGATTCTATTTCTGCTTCATGTGTAGATGTACATTCTGTAGGGTATAATGCAGAAGGGTATGAAAAAACACTTTTTTCACTTTTGTTTATTGTACATTTCTGTACTTAGATACAGACAAGTAATTAAACCATAATGTGACAATCACTTTCTATAAAAAGGTTTTCTCCCCCTTTTTGGGTGTTCTTTAAGGCTTTTATGCCCTCATTTTGTCTCATCTATTTGAGACCTCTGACCTTTTAGGTTCGATTTTAATTATTAGGGCCATTTTTCACCAATGGAGGGTGCACAGGACTACATTTCCTATTAGCCCCATGCACCATGTGACTGTGCCATGACACTTTGGACGTGTTTCTGATTGGCTGGTATCTTTCTGCATTGGAAGGTGCACAAGATACTTCTCCTATCAGACCTGTGCACCGTGTTAACCGTGACCTAACTCGAATGACGTGTCTGTTGTGGGGTGGTTTACAAAAGCTCTATTCAGCCCTGCCAAGTGCTACACAGCTCGTGTTAGAATAAGGCCTTTCCGGTAATTTTCCTACATCACCGCAATGTCTGAGATTGTTACAGCAGAAGAAATGTGTCCTGAAATGTAATAGTTCCAGTTTCTTGATTTGCTTGGACAGATGGCATAAAAGCTCAGCCCGAGTGCTGTTTTTCAAAGGCCAGAAGATGGAGCTAGTGTACAAGGGGAGGTATAGGATTCTCACTATATCATGAGGTGGAAATATCCTGCTATCACAGTTATGCCAAACGAACTTCAAAGACTTGAACACCAAATCACAAAACCACACACCCGCCTAATTATTGTAAAAAACACCCACTGCTCAAGCCATAGTTTCAAACAGATGTGGATGTCCAGCCACAAAACGAAGCTTCTAAATACATGCCAAAAACTGGGTCAGTCTAAACTGCAGTAAAAGAGGGGCCTATTTGGAGAACTCTACAGAGAGAAGATCCCTGCTGGGGCCCCTCTCGCATCCTGTAGTTGGCCTCGAACAGACTCTGTCAATTGGTCATGATATTATCATGCCATTAATTTGATTGGTTGACACCCGGAGGGGGGAAGTCTGGCTGAGGCAGGGAATCTCTGTTTCATGTATTGTTTCTCTGCCGCCCCGCCGGGCAACAGGTGACCAACCTAGGTTGTACCATGCGACTACTAAGTGTGGGTAACATTATATTGTTTGTGAGAAATTGCCACTCATAGTCGTTGCATGTCACTCATAATTTCACTCAATTTATGAAAATGTCACACATAAGCAATCTGAATCCTTGGCAGCTCTTTTCATTTAAACTCACTGTCCTTCAATTCAGATACTGTCAGGAGAACGTGCAGGGTGTGAACTTTGACGTAGTAAGTGCGCAATGGATAATTCATTATCTCTATTTACCATTTAGGCATTTCCCCCATTGGACTGAACCGATGACACCTATTTATTTCGGACTCATTTAGTGTGTGACTACAAGACCACCAGTGTGCAGGGGAATGCAGTGCACACCTACCACGAGCGCCGCAGGATCTTACACGCACTGCTATAAATGAGCATGCATAAGGCGCATTGTCTGCGAGATTTCCCAGTCCTTGTTTGTCCTTATTGTTTCTTATCTTGTACTTTTACTTTATCTATTACTACAATTCCATATAATTCGGGATGAAGAAACGTTTATGTGTCCAGCAGGAAGAAAATTGTTGGGTATATTGTGTGTGCCTGCTGTGTGACTAGTACGCATGCGCTTGCAGCATAGGAACATAGGGGTCCCCGGTCTTGACGAAAGCCATGAACCCGGATGTGGAGATGGTCTGAAACCGGTGCCCTGTCAGATGCAAGAGTGGTATTCTTTCCTTAGCATCTTCTTAGATTTTAATCATCTTGTTGCCTTCTCTAAAGATTAAAGGTAGGTCCCATTAGGAGGCATGCATGATTTTTATTATAATAATCTCCATTTGTAAAGCGAGAACCATCACCATGTCTTTAGGCGCTGGGGGCCGTCGGGAAGATTAAGCAAGCTATTGGGAGGGAGGGGTGAGGGGGGGTGAGCAGACACCAGACCAGATTGAGAGTGTGCAAAAGGCCGCTTTTATTGAAACAGGTGCATATTTACAACAATACAAACCTGGCAACCGCCTCACAAAACTAGTCCTCACTAAATAAGATGTTACCTTACAACCCCAAACGTCAGGCCCGCCCCTAACACGTCACAAACCCCGCCCCCACCCAGCAAAACATATTTACAATTCAAACAATACCAAAACCTGATAATCATTTAAATATCATCTCAACCCACCGCATAACATCACATTCCAGAAATTACCCACCAACAACTTACATTACCCAAAACCTTGTAACCACCCCACGAAACAACTGTTTAAACTTTTCAAGCCATAGCCCAACTTTAGCAAAAACCCAACAACCTTCATGTCCCTGCTGACCAAGAACGCCCAATTTCCGCACGGCACCTGTTCCAAGCGACAATGAACAAAATCTGATTGTTACCCCATATCCACCTGGTCCGACAAAAAGACCCGAAAATCATGGAAGCCTAAACTAAATAAATAAATAAAGGAATTAAATAAATAAATAAAAGACCCAGGGAAAAGAGGAAAAAAGAGATAACCGAGAATAGGGAGGGAGGGAGGGTAAATTTTCAAATAACTAATGAGCTCCCGGCCACCAGGTCATTCAACCTAAAATGGTGGCCGGGAGGAGGAGCCAGGGGAATATATAACTGGGCTCCCTCAGTAGGAACCGAGGGAGCCCAAAACAAGCCCAAAAGCAGCCCAAGGCTGGCGCTCCGAGCACACCCCCCCCACTAGCCCCTTCCAATCCGCCCGGGGGTGGGGACCTCCCTACGGTCGGCTGCCCCCCCCCCAAACCCCCCTTGCCCAGAGTCACATGGTGCTGGGCCCAGGCGATCGAACCCTGATCCCCGGATTCCGGAGCCAGTCACTCAGCGCCACATCTCTCCCTTATCCTGGCCGCGGCGCCACACCTCTCCCTGTTTATGGTTAGTTTGCATTGGATCCCATTCCCCACCCTCCATCCATAAGTGCTTCAGTGAATATAAGGATGCCTGCCCGCCATTAGAGGAGTCTGTGGCGAGCAAGGCTGGCCAATGATGAGGCATGACTCCCGGGGCAGAGGGGGGAAGAGGGAGGGGGGCTTGCGAGTCAATTCCTTAACATTTTATGAAATGGCATAGGACTCACCTTAAGCAGACCTATTGGCTCTGCCCATAAATGTTGCAGATGTTTCATAGCATCAGCATTGAAAACAATCCTTGTTTCCAATGCTGTGCAGCATCTGCAAAAAGAAGGCAGGACAAAGTATGCGTACAGATGGATCCCCCCTCATGCTACCTTTTCGTTTACCTTCTTATTATTTCAGGATCACTGATGGAAATCTAAATTAGAAAAATGTTAAATATATGTAAAAATGCATACACAAAAGGAGCCCCCCAGCAGCAAATTGCACCTGCCAGGCATTCTGGAAAGTTTAAAAAAAAATTGAAGGGTACTGGAGCAATAGAGGAGCAGGTGGGGTAAATGCAGAGGGTTGCAACTGCAAGTAGGGGGTCAGTCGAGAAATGGGGGAGGTTGAAGCAGGAGACAAAGAAACATTGTAATAAGAGAAAAAGGAATGTTGTGGAAAGCAAAGGTCTATCGGGGAAAGATGAGGAAAGTGCAAAGTGCGGGGGGAGTGAGTGGGTATTTTGGGGAACGAGCACATAAAGGAGAGGGAAAAACACACAAGCACTCCCATAGAGTGCTGAAAAAGAACAAAGTAAATTGGGCGTGGATACCTTGCCATTACTGAGAGATTGGGCAAAAGACATGGATCATGCTTTGATCGCCGAAAAGACAGTTTTTTAATGCAGGGGATGTCCACGTAAATGGGATCACAAATTGGGGCGCTGGAATAAATACAGGGGGGAGATATGTGTCTGTCCAACAGTCAAATTGAGTAGAGAAAGACTCATGGTGTTGGAGGAGGACGTTGATGAGCCTACAGCACATAATGTGGGCAATTAGCATTAGTAATATATTGTTAAGTCACCTAACCCGAGAACATACAAGTGACCTACCTTAGATTGTCCTGTAAATGTTGGAACATGCTGCCATGGGCTTCTGTTGGATTAATGATAAGGAAGATAATGCTGTAATCTCTTGAACATCTTTACCTAAACTGCTGATGTAATGTCTTTATTGCTGCTTTTGTTTCTAATAAAAAACTATTTAAAAAAAAAGAAAAAGAACAAAGTAGTCTCTGAATATAAGTAGTGCAAGGATACACGTTATCCAATCAAAAGGGCAGTAAACAAAAGATGCTCCATGGAAGAAACAAACACAGGAAGAGGAACGGATGCCTTCAGATAAGAAGCAAGCGAATTAAAGTTACAAGAAAGGCATCAGACAGCAAAAGCTACTTGTGGGTGACACCAACAGTACTCTCCCCATCTTAACAGATAACATTTTACATTATAATACTTAACATTAACATACTCAGCATGGGTAGATAATGCAAACTACTAAATCATATTGGAACAAAAAAATTCTCTCTTCCCAAATCATATCCTCCACAGCACTCTTTTCAATACACCAGCTTCATAAACAGAACTTCAAACGCTTTTGGGCCAGTTTAGAATTTGGAGTAAATCCACTCACTTCTGGAGTGAACAGTAAATCTAGAAGGAGAAAGGTCCACCAGCTGATTTCCAGCCACCATTTTATCCCTACTTTCGAACAAATTCCATCTATGGATTCTCCATCAGATTAGTCATTTGTTCCATAAATTAGAGGATTATCACCCAAAAATATACCTTTGTCCTCACAGGGCCAGTTATGCTCTTCATAAAAGTGCCCAGTGGGCTCATATAACTTAGCAGGACACATAGGAGTGCCACCCACCCGCTACCATCAGCCAGTATGCAAGATAATATTTTAAAATGTGCCCATAGGTCACACATGAACACTTTGGCCCTTATTACGCTGCGGTTTGGACCGCAACCAACGGCTTGCCAGTTGTAGTCCGAACCACAGCTAAGGCTGTGGTCCAACTGACGCATTAGGATGCGTGCGGTCAGAGGCAGCAGTCGGAGGGACTGACCAATGCCTCTCGATGGGCTCATGAGCCCCCGGTCAGTCGGAAGCTCCTCCTAATCCCTTAAAGTCGGCGTTTCTGCCATTGGGATTATGATGTCTGTTTCCAACAGGCTTTCAATTTCCGCCTTTCCAACATGGAAAGGCTGTTAGAAAGCGAGATAGGGGCCCCAAGCAGGCCCCCCTGCTCCCTGGCCCTCCTCATCTGGGGGACACCTATTGTGTCCCCCTGAAAATCCCTGCAATGTGTTGCAGGCACCCTGATGTGTCTGCCACATGGTGAAGGGATTTTCCCAAATTCTCATTTTTGAATGGGAGCTTGCGCTGCGGGTGGTTTCCGCCTGCCGCACAAACTCCCATTGAGAAATGGTAGTTTCTGACCGCTCTATGTGCAGTCAGATCGTAATTTAGTGTGCCGAACCGCCGACCTATATTTGGGCGGTTTCTCCACCAAAACAGTGGCGGCCAGAAGCCAGCCGTGGGTGGTCCATTGTCACTGAGGGTCCACCCCCCCCCACCTTTTGCCCTTCATGAACAGTGTCTGTCAGGCTGAACAAAGGTCAGCCTGACAGACACTGTTCATTTTCAGGTCAGCCAGCCAGGAGTCAGAAATGAACTAAATGTGAAGGCTCCTGGCTGCCTGAACTGAAAGTTGCTGGGCTGAAGTCACAGTTCCTGTGGGAGTGACCTCCTCAGCTCAACAAAGGTCCCTGATGCCCTCCTCACAGTGACAAGGGGTAGTGTCACTGATTGGTTTGCATCTAGGGTCTTCAGTTTTAAGCCCTGAAGCGCCCAGGACCGAGTGTCAATCAGTGACACTTCATCACGGGGTGGGGTGTGGTCAGCAGTCTTACTTACCCAATCCCACTCTGTGATGACATTGGGACTGATGCCTTCCTTCATTGGCTAAAGGAAGCAGTACAAAGCCTCCTGGGACCTTAGAGGCAGATCTGCAGGTAAGTGTGTGTGTTTTTTAAAATTAATGTTTGGTGCATGTGTGCAAATATGTATAAATGTTTGGTAATAAGTGTTGCGAATGGCTGTGAGTGTGTATGTGTATATGTGTCTGTGCATGTGTGGCCCGTCCGCCCCACTCCCTCCTAAAATTACTAGCAGCCACTGCTGGAGGCAACTCTGACCTACATTGTAAACAGGGCCTTTATCGTAAATGTTAACCCCTTTCTGCTTCTTGGCTCTATGGCTGTTTGACTTATAAGACTATGTCGATGTGGTGTGTCTTCTGCATAAACGGGTTGCTAGTGGATGTGCCTGGGCGATGTCAAGAAAAACTATGCTCGTCAAGAGATACTCCACTGTATCACAGCTATGTCCCAAGTGTGAGGAATCCTCACTTAGAAGAACTGTTAAACACACCAGTTAAGAGGCAGTTGAGGAGGAGGTTGTAGTACCCATACTCTGGCAGTGAATGTTCTTACCACAGAAAATAAATGCACCAAGAGACCTACAGGGGAGAGCACTGCCCATGTGCTGCCCCAACCTGAGGTTAGCACAAATTACTGCCTAGAACAATCTAATTTATCTACGTATCAACTGAGTTCACAATATATCTGTGAACTATGGTAGAATTCTAAGAATGCTGATTTCTCACATCAGCTTCCAATAAACATTAAAATGTGTGTTAGATATACCAAATGTGACAAATAAACTGCACCAACAAATCATTGTTTTAAAAATACACAAGTTTGCAGTTCTTTACAAAGGGGTCATTCATCAAGATGAACATCATTTACAAACACTTAGACAATGAGACAGATTATTCAAACTCTAGAATACCTTTAAATTAATCTCAAGCAATAAACATCCTTTTACAACTTTGTAGCTATGGGCACAAAAACATTACAAACTACAACGTTGGGGGTTCTTTCATTTCATTACAAGTAAGACAAGCATGAAACATACATGTTTATTGACGCCCTAGGCTACAGTGAGTATCAGTTCAGGATTCACGCATCAAATGTCAGCAAAGTTTTTGCATGGACAGGAAATATTGATGTGATGTACAGTTTGCTGCTGCTATTGTTATTCAAGCCAATCTTGTGAAGCAAAGAAAGCCAATAAGAAAAACTTCAATCAAAAACAGATTGTCCTTACTGATTCCTTGCATTAATGGGGCAAGACCGAATAGGTACTTATGTATAGTAACCTATGTTTGTTTGAGGCATAGAAACCATGAACACTCCCCTTCAATTAAAAAATACTTATGTCACAGTACTCAAAAGTCACAAACCTTATCTGTATAACTACAAAAATATTTAAAAAAATTGTAAAGTATACAAAAAAGTACACAGAAAATACAAAAAAAATATAAAGGTGTATACAAAAAATGAGACAAAAAATTCTACAAATATAAACATACAAGAATACAAAAGAGAATACAATCTGCCATTTTCTGCACTTTAAAGCTTGTACTCCACTACACAGACCACCTACTCACCTATTAACGAATATAGGGCCAGATATTAGCATTTTAATTAAGTTTGGGTGAAATTTGCAAATTCGCTGTACGCGAATTTGTGCGAAAGCAAATTTGCGGTCCGCAAATTCCACAAATTGGTGTATTTTTTTATTTTTGCTTGTTCGCGGGGCGCTTTGCGTGTTCACGGGGGTTTTTTCAGTGCATCGAGCGCAAAGTTACCCATGCTGTCGTACATGGGCACGGCCATCTTGTTTTCAGTGTTAGCGTTGCGTATTTCTGTTTCCGGGCGGCAGTTGCATGCTCGCGTTGTGCATTTCCTACGTGCAGGCCGCAATTACGTGTTCGCATCTGTTTTTGCGTGCTCGTGGGGGAAATATCGCGCAAACTTACCCACGCGGTCCCAATGGGCGCGGCCATCTTGTTTTTCATTCTTTACTATGGTTCTGGGCATGCTTTTTCTATCCAACTTTAATCTTTGCAATCCTTTGTATTTTTTTTCATCTTATTTACTCATCTCTTTATTTTTCTACATCTATTTTTGTGTTTTTTTCTACTTTTGGTTACTTTAAAATTACTTTTTTTAACGCTTTTATTTTCTTTACTTTTTTCCTATTCTCTTTCCAATTTATTTCCATTCCTGTCCAGGACCTTGGCAAAGGGAGCCGGGAAGAAGAAGGGGAAGGGTCCCGCACCCCGTACCCGGCTCCCTTGCAGGCGATTAAGGGGGGAGGGTGTAGTGTCCCGGGAGATTTTCAGCGCGGTGGAGGTGACCATACTTATCTTTTATGTTCAGCGCCACCTCCCAAAGACTGTTGCAGCAGGCGGCAGGCCCGGTGTAGGGTATGGCCTCCGGGAGCGTCACCAGCTCTGGGCCAAGGTGTGCCGGGCCATGTTTAGGGAGTCGGGTGTCCGGCGCACCTACCATCAGGCGACACACCGGTTGGCCGACCTCCTTGACCGGGAGCAGGACCTGCTTGGCATGGAGATCCCAGGGCTTGGTGAGTAGTTATTTAATAACTACATTGTTTTCTTCTGCTCTGTGTTATTAGATTGCTAATATATGTTTCCCAGAAGAGCAAGAATGCTGCTGATTCGATTACATTGCAGGTAAATTAATGTTTAAATAGCTTCTGTGTTTGCAGGTGCTCGCCTGCTCAGTGGCTTTGCTACTATACTTACTTGTTGGCAAATTTGTGCTCATTTGCCCTGATTATGTATGAGTGTAGTACTTTACAGAACTGCGTAATGCTAGAGAGACTAGAGACTTAAGTCTAGTCCTTCCTTTGTACTCCTGCTGCCACTAAGAAGAAATAGTGGTGGATTGATTGGTTGAGTATATTATGACTTATTATTTAGTAGTAGGACATTTTTTAGTGGTCTGCAATCATGATGACGGACTGTGTCTGTCATGTCGCGTGCTGCTGAGTGCTGGAAGTCATAGTAGAACCTTTTTGTTGTTGGTTTACTTAGTGATTTACATAACTTTCCAAGTAGACGGTCTGCGAATCCAGCAATACTGTATTATCCTCCTAGTTGACCATATCAGATAGGTCAATACATGTAGTGCCCTTGTTGGTAATTTGTTTTCCCGAGATAATTTTAGATTGTGGTCAAAGAAATCAAATATTTCAAAAAAACAATAATCCATGTTTGTGTTTATTTCATGATCATCAGCAACTCCCAGGGGCAAGAGGAAGACAGCAACGCCGGCGGAAGAAGGTGGGCAGGATCGGTCCTCTGAGGTATCTTCTGCTGGCCCCAGTAAGTTGCTCTGTTGTTAATATTAATAATTATACTTCCCTAACTTTTATAGCACCTATTCATTCCAAACTGTTTCCTATTTCTATTTTTTACAAAATAGTCTGATCTTCTTGTAGACTGTTTCTACATTCTTATCCTGCCTCTACTAGCACTCTCTGTGCTACTACTATTTACTATTATTATGATTTGGTCTGTGTAGGTAGCTAAGCTTGCCCAGTCGGCAAACAGTGTTAAACAAAACTCTGATCCAGCAATAGCTCTAGGCACTTAGTGCAGTCCTCTGGGTTGCCCTTGCTGTCTATTCAGGTCTTCTTAATGTAAGTGCTTTGACAATTTCCAAAAACAAAATGTCAATATGCCTACCCAGAATAAGCTAGTAGTTGGCTTTTTTGATTTCATAGGAGCACATACCATACCGCTAGTGTTTCAGGGACTATTCTGCACATACAGAAGTATGGACAAGAGAAATAGGACATTGTTGATGATAGGTGCAGTTCGACTTTCCCCATAGCTCAGTCCGAACAGAAGTTGAACCCCCAATCCCCTGACCGACTATCTAGTGTGTCTGACCAATGATTATACAACCCAGAAGAAGAAGACTACCGCTGTGTCCCGACCTATCAAAGTCACAGAAGCATGCCTGCAAAGTGCAGTAGTGCAAACCCTTCTGCTTACTCACTCATGAACAAAAAACCACACAGTGTTTTAGTTTTAGGTTTTTTTTCAAATAAGAAATAAAAAATCTATTTCTTTATTTTTAATAGCGCAGTATACCCAGCGAACAGTGGTGATAGATGACGTTAAAGTTTAAACATCCTTTCCTAGAATCAATATACTTCAACTTAACAGTACATATCTAATTATTAGAATAACTGTGCAGGAGCCCTCACCTTGTTTGAACTTCAAGTACTGGTGGTGATGAGGAGTAGGTGGTGAAAATTGAAAAGCTCTTGTTGGCGGAAGGGCAATGGCATCTTCTTTCTGTAATTAGAAAAATGGTGCACGTTAAAAAGCAAGCATTCATTAGTTGTGCCAAAAAGTGTAGCATGTAATGCCTAAGCATATAAAATGTTAACACCCTCCCCAAAACTGTCATTTTTTTCATTCCCAATAATTAAAAATTGCTTATGTATTAACATTTTCTTCCATTACAAGACGAAATAGGGGGTGGTGTATGGCATCTAAAAATATGACATGTTTTTTTTCTAGGCGTCACAACATCGGATACAGCACAAACTACCACCACCACCAGTGCCGGGGACAGCAGCACGGAGACATCCACCCAAGGGGGTGATGCGGCGGCGCCACAAGTGCCACCAGGAGGAGCTGCTGTGGGCGATGGCTCAGCAGCAGCGGAGGGTGGTAAGTTATTATACTCTTTACTTATTGACATTTTAGAGTAGGCTCGCAAAAGGAGTGTATGATGTACTGCACACTAGTACAAGTACACTGTACTGTTAAGTACAGTTACTAATTAGAACTACATTTTTGCCAATCACGGAGAAGACAATCACCCTTGACTTAGCAATAGCATTAGCGGCTGTAGTTCTCGAGTAAGCCAAGGCCTCCTCTATTTGACTTCAACTCAGCTGGGAAACTTTTATCGTGAAGCCAAGTCATATCAGATAAACTTGAGGGATGTGATGAATGAAAAGGGAAAGAAGGGTGAAAGGAAGGACGAGCGAGTCGTAACATTTATGACTGTAAACAATGATACATGTTTTTGAATGCAGGCAGAGGTGGCTGAGAGGAAGGAAACAGATGCATGGCTGCTTGAAGCAAAGATGGTTGGAGGAGAAAGAAAAGATGACTGCCTGTGTGGTTGAATGATAAAATGCATGTGTGGTGTGCATTGCAATATATCATTCATTTGGGTGAAACTCAAATGCAAGTCAAGACGGTGGTTTACCAAATAAAATAAAAAGGGTGTTAGTTCGTTGTTGGAAAAAAGTAAAGTTGGTCCAGTTGAGCTGCTAGTAGAACTCCTGAAACACCTACTAATATTACAGGCCTACAAAGATGGCGGAAAGATACATGCCAAAATGTTACACTGTGCTTGCAAGTTGTTAGTGTTACTGTGAGACAACTTTCTGTTGAATTATTTTGTGTTAATGTTAAAGGGTATTGGTTACAGATTCTATTTTTCTTTCTTTCTTCATAGATGCTCCAAAAAAAACTCACCAGCAAGGAGGTCGCTGTCCGGGCCAGGGCCCCGAAGCTGGAGGCCATTTGTGCCGAATATCGGCGGCTGGTGGCTCGGGAGCAGGAGGAGGAGACGGTAACAGCTGCATCCTCCTCCAATGCCCCCGGGTCCACCGGCCAGCAGCCTCCAGCGGTACGGCGCCGTGGCCCGACAGCCTCCCACCGCCACTGCGGAGCAGCTAGGAAGACACCAGCAGCTGCCCCGGTAGATCCTGGATGGCACGTCACCGCTGCCTGCGCCGTAGTGTGGACTCCCTGGAGCGCCTGGTAGACAACCTCCAGCACCAGCTCCGGGACCTCCGCAAAGAGATGCGGGACAACCTGTGCACAGGACACCACCGGAAGAAGTGACTGTCCCTTGCCCCTTTTTTAAAGACTGTTGGGGGGGTGGGAATTGGACGTTGGGGATTCAAAGGGAGTTTTGAAGGACATTTGGACATTTGTTGGGGTTAGGGAAGGGGGTGAGATGGGTCTTTTTTGAATAGTTTATTTTTGTTAGGGGAAATATATTTATTTATTTTATCTACTTAAACATAGTATACGCGTTCATTCATATTATTTTGTCTGGTGGTGGGCGGGGGTTACTGTACTTTTGGTTTCCTCAAACATACCAGCATGAATTATCTAAACGTCAAAAAATTTACAAAAGTGCCACTAACAGAGTTAGTGAATTCAATTGCCCTACTAGTACTTTACTAGTACTACTGTCAGTCTCTCCTCTCCTCCGAGTCCTAGCCCATTATTCTACCTCCCCAAAATGCTTATCTTACCTGTGATTCGTGTTTGAGAATAGGGCTAGGCACAGGGCTGGCTGCATGGCAAATGTCGATTAAGGTTGGGTATGGAATCCTGGATGGCTGAAATGTCATCGTTGTGCTGGTAGTAGTAGTGGTACACACTGTCAGTAGCAGCATATGAAAAGAAAGGAAATGCAACATTGAGTGGCCTGAGCGTAGCATTAGAACAGTACGATAGATAGTACGGTAGAGAACAGGGCCATAAATTGTAGCCTAAGCAGTGCTAAAGTATTCAAAATATAAGTACTAGTTGCGTGGAGTATGGCTACTATAAGAAATAGTAATGAAGGTGAAGGACACAGGAACGTAAGCATTAGGCATTCGATTTGTCACGTGTAGGAGGAGGATGTTGTTGATGATCAATCCACGATGGCGCAAATGAAATTCTGATGTGAATGATTTTTTGTTGCTTTGACTTTATCCTCCCCAGCAAGTGTGTGCAATTATTGTTGTCATTTAGTCACACCTCAATGAAAACCACCCAGCATGGGGGAAGAGGGTTAGGGTTTGAAAATTGGATGGGAATGGGGTTTTTTGGGAACGTTTTATGGAGAGAGGAAAAAAACACAGCATGGACAAACAACAAAAGAAGATAAACAAATCTTTGGATACGAAGGTATCCATAAATCTTTTAAGGGACATAAAGGAAGTGCATGCACTACTGCATGCATGAAGTTGACTGCTAAATGGATAGGTTCCTGAAAACTAAGTAGTACTTTCTACAACTTACTAACTATGAAGAAACAATGTGACAGTACAGGGCTGCAGTAATTACGCAATTTAATTTGTCTATCTGCCCTCAGAGAGAATAAACACTTAGTACATTAAATTCGTTTTAAAAATAGCAAAGAAAAATGTATACAATGGCTGGAGGGATGAATTGAAGCAGAGAGCAAACAAATGCACAGAGTCACACTCATAGAAGTTCACAACAATAACATTATTTTAAAGATAAGGAGAAGTGAAGAGGATACTGTAACTGTATGTTGTAGTTGTCCTGTTGAATTTGGGAAGTTGCATGCATCCAGCCATTCTTCTTATTCGCGGTACTTCTCCATTGCATCAGACGCTCCGTCGATCAATGTTGGTGACCAGATACACTGTCCACTGCCTGTTTGGCGGATCGCTAATGGTAAGCCTGAGTTAATCGTTTTTCCCTTCGCACAGGGTAAAAGCCGGCCTGTAATTGTTGATGGAAAAACAGGAAGTGCTAATAAATCACCACAGAGAAAAAAATATTCAGTACGCTGTGTAGTGCAAAAATAACACTTTCCGCTTCAAAGGCGACAGTATTATATACAAGCATCATTTCTAAAGTGCGTACTCTGAGTCTCCTTTTCAAGGATAGTAACTAATTAGCACACAGCAGGCCAGAGCCATGCAGACGGTCAAGGCAGGCACCAATGAGTGAAGCAACCTGATGTAGCATACATCTTTGATACAGACAGACAAAGCATATCTAATTGTATAAAGCCAGCCACATAGCCACAATTTTACATTAACTGCTGTCTGGAATCTGGCATAACAACACTACACTGGCTCGACTACTCCATACCACGAGTAAACAGACATGTAGTTCTGCTGTAGTAGTTGTTGTTGACTGGTTTACCTGTTTGCCACTCACGAATTGCCCATAGTTCTTCCTTAAACCGACGATGATGATCCATCCATCCCAGTGATGACTGTAAAGAAAAATGATATGTTATTTAACTTTGATCATCAACACTCATCATCATCATGGTATATTGGCAAACAGTGAGTCCAAGGACATTTTGCATATTGGAAAATGCAACGTAGTGTCCCCTGCAGTTGAAGTACAATTTGAATTAAACAAGGTAAAAAAACAGAGTATACTAGAGTTACATTTAGTATGTAAAACTTGAAAATATAACAGAAGATGATTCATTTCATGCACAACAAACAAGCAGCAATTGCTTTCATCAGAGCCAGACGGCCATTGCTGCCCACTGCATGCCAACTTCTCATTATTCATTACCTATTCCACTTTTTGTCTGCATCTTGTTCTTAAAGTGAAGGTCCACAGGGCAACCTCTCCTGTCAATTTCAGAAGTAACTGTCAGCAATCAGCATGTAGTAATTCCAGTCCCACTTGAGGGGACTCATCTACGAAGCCAAAGTTTCTTGATTCTGCGTAATCCAGCCATCTGCCTTGAGGGAAATGGATAGGGGGAGTCTGGAGGAGGAGGATAGAGGAGCGTGACTGACTTGTGAACTCCCCAGGGAGGCCATCTGGTCCCGCAGCCTTCCACCTCTTCAGTCTGCTAATAACTGTGTTGACTTCAGCTTCAGTTATTGCCTCATCCAGACTATTTCTCTGCTCTGATGAGAGGGTGGGTAAACTAACTGTATCTAGCCACAGGTCCCTGGCCATTTGGTTATCTACAATCTCCTCCTTATAGATATTCCAGAAAAATTCACGAAAAGCACTTCCAATTCCTGGGTTTGAGGTCCTAGATGTATTTTCCACTTCCACTTTTATTTCTCTGATATATTTTTTGGCCTGGTCTGATTTGATTTTCTATGCCAGAACCTTACCTGCTGCTTCCCCATATTCAAATTGCAAGAGCTTACTTGCCTCCCACTTCTTAGCCACCCTTTCCTGAAGTAAATTTTCCAGTTTTAATTTTAATTCTGCCCGCCTCTCTTGGTCGACTAAAGATCCCCTGACGAAGTCGCTCCCACGGTCCAAGTGAGCTAGTTCCCTTTCTATACTTGTGGTCGCTTCTCTATAGACTTTTGCTCTATAAGAGGAGCGGTTGGTTATGCACCCTCTTAAATAGGCTTTAATAGCTTCCCATACAGTCACAATCTTGGCCGAGTTCACATTAATTTCCAAAAAGGACGCTGACTCAGCCTTAAGAAAATTTGTCTCCTCTTCTTCCAGCAAGGTTGATCTATCGAAGGACCAGGAGGAGTGTTTTGATTGCTGAAGAAGATTTAAGGTGAAAAGGATGGCTGAATGATCAGACAAGTGCGAGGGGAGGTAAACTAACTCCTTCAATATGTCTTTAAGACTGTAACTGAGGAGGGCATAATCAATTCTTGATTTATGTTTATATTTATAGTTGTGAAAGGAAACTCCTAAAGTGTTCCCCGCTCTCTCCCTCCAGATGTCTGCTAGACCCAGAGTTGACAATATTGCTAATAGGGTTTGCCTAGATTTTGACTGCGTCATCGCACGGGAATTAGGTGTCTTATCCAGCTTTGGATTTAAGACAATATTAAAGTCTCCCGCCCATATTACTGGGTCTGGGGAAGAGATCAAATGGTTCTCGATCTTATTTAAGTATGAGGGGTCGTCGAGGGTTGGGCCATAGTGCTCCATTAGTGTGAAAGGACAACTGTCTAACCGAATATTTGAAAGAAGCCATCTGCCAGTGTGGTCCTCCTTATAATCCATGATTTGAACTTTTGCCTGGTTTTTAAAAATAATAAGGTTACCCCGTATGTTAGCATTATGGTCCGTGCATAAATATTTGTCAACCCACTTAAGCTTCTTCAACATCTCGTTTACCTCATCTTTAAGTAGATGTGTCTCCTAGACAATGATGACCTGCGCGGCGGAGTCTCTCAGGTATTGTAAGATTCTATGTCTCCTACTCCTGACACGTAGGCCATTAACATTCCAGGATAGGAATTGCAACCCCATCATTTCCTTTTTCCTCTCTGTTTTTTCCACCTACCTTTAGAAACATCCTTTCTAAACTCTTCAGTGTGCCAACTATTACCCTGGCTTGCCCTATTAATGGGGCGCTTAATGAAATTACAAATCAAAACGTTAGAAATGAGGACCGACATATAAGGACTTTTTAACCTTTCCCTCCCCCCCCCCTGGAAAACCCACCTCTACTTACGCTGACTAGATGGATAGCCAGCTTTGCGTCTGTAGACAGACCCTCTCCTCTTGCCCTGCCAGCCCTATGTCTAAATAGGATGTAGCTAACACAGGCATTCATTACTGGATAATTGTTAAGCAGGCATTAGTTTATCGGGGTGGGGTGTCTCCCACCACCCACCCTCTGTTGTGACATTTGTGACAGGATACAAAAACATTGTGTAACCAATGTGTAAACATAGTCAAGTTGTTAATTTATTATTATTTTTTTTTTTACTAAGTATTTTTATTTTTATTTTATTATAGTGCACTACACTCTTTTTACATATACTGGGTCCAGCGGTCATTCCAATCCTGACTGCCCTTTTCAATAACATCTTTATGAATGGGGGGAAACTCCTGAGATGTGGAATGAGGCAACTATTATTCTGATCCCCGAACCTGGTAAGGACCCGACCGACTGCGAATCCTACCGGCCTATCTCTCTCCTAAACGTCGATTATAAGATCTTCGCTGCCACTTTGTCGGCAAGGCTTAGGAGAGAGATAGGCTCAATTATCCACCAAGACCAGAAGGGATTTATAAGGGGGCGCCAGATGGCAGAACTCACGCTTGACCTGGTAGGTGCAATAGATATAGCCTCAGCTTTTGGTCTCCCCCTGGCTACCTTGACCTTGGATGCTACTAAAGCATTTGACAGGGTCAACTGGCCCTATCTGGATGCAGTGATGAGGAAATTTCAGTTTGGAACTAGGTTTTGCCGTACCATAAAACTTCTATATCAGGACCCTAAAGTTAGACCGTTGGTTAATGGCGCCCTTACGGAGTCTTTTCAAATTATGAGGGATACGAGGCAGGGGTGCCCTCTTTCCCCGCTATTGTTCAATCTATATATTGAACCCTTCGTGCAAATATTGAGAAAGGACCATAACATCCCCCCCATTTGAATTCGGAGGTTGGGAAAAACGGGTAGGACTCTATGCGGATGATATCCTGGTGTATACAATCGATCCAGTTCAAGCTTTTACTGTAGTAGTAAAAAGAGGGGAGGAGTTCGGGCGTTTCTCGGGGTATGAAATCAACTTGGAAAAAAACGAGATTATGACCTGGAACATAGACAACCCACAGCTTGTAGCGACTCCATCCATGCGCTACTTGGGAATAAGGATCACTCAGGACATCAATACCTTGGCACAGACCAACTTGAATAGGGTATTTAGAGAATGTAGGCGCTGTTAAAATCTTGGTCTTTCCTCCCTTTGACTGTTCTTGGGAGAATAAGCCTGGTGAAAATGTCTATTCTTCCCAAGTTTACGTTTCTTTTCAACTCCATTCCAGTAGCCTTCGGCTCAAAACAATTATACAAATGTCAGCAGGAAATAAACTCCTTTATTTGGTGCTACAAGGCAACCAGGCTGGCATGGAAGAAACTAAGGAGGAGAAGGGAAAAGGGAGGACTTGCACTGCCAGACCTAGAATACTATGCTTGGGCATTCTTGCTGTCCCATTCAAAGATGTTGTTGAAAACTCCATCAGGCCCGGCAAAAGGGATCATGTTTAAGGCTATGCTAACTGGGGCGAATTTACCTTTAGATGGATTCCTATTTAAATTTGGAGATCAGAGGTACTTCAAGAAGGTGAGGTTGAAGATTCTGCAATCCTTGTCGAAGGCTTGGGCACAAATTAAAAGTAAAGTATGTTTAGCTTATTATTCAGCCCTTGCACCAATCTGGGACTCCCCTGGGCTTCCGTTGTGCTTAAAGGACAGGCTTGCGGTCCCCATAAAGGAGCAGGAATTCTAACATGTGGGGGAGTTATTAGTAGAAGGATCACTGGTCAAGTGGGAGGAATTATATGGGAGGATTGGTCCTGCATTATCCAAATTCAAATATATACAACTTGTTAGCTGGTCCTGGGAGTTGATCAGGAAAAAGGCACCAGTTGGGAGGAGCAGCCCTTTAGAACAACAATTGGTAGAGAGGCAAGTGGGTGGTAAAGAGGTAGCCTTCTGGTACTGGACAATTTTAGAGGAGGTAGATGGGGAATTTACCCTCCCGGAAGAACTATGGGGAGAAGTCATGGGGGTCCAGCGCGAGGATATATGGACAAGATCGCTTACTCTCTTGTTTAAATCAGTTAAGCCTGATTGGTTGAGGCGCAATCACTTGTTTACGCTACACCGCGCATACCTTTCCCCACTTAGGTTATCTAAGTTTCAATCTGGGAAGTGTTGTAACAAGTGTCTCCTCCCTGCAGCCTCTGACATTCATATGTTTTTGGATTGTCCGCTTATCAAAGTTTTCTGGGAAGAAGTAAAGGGCACCCTAGACTCGATCCTTAAAAAATCAATACCTATCACCCTGTCCCTTATAATATTTGGTTTGGATGAAAATATCACAGGGCCTGCAAGGACCTTCTTGTTTTACGCAATTCTCCTAGCGAGACAACAGAGCTGCAAATTTTGGGTTGAGCCAAACGCACCATCATATGCAGGCTGGCTAACGTCTCTGTACTAAACATCAAAGGTGGATCTTGCCAGGTGCTGTAGTAAGCGTAACCTTGCCTTCTGGAACCTGTTGGTTTAGCAGAGTTAGATCAATCATCAGGTTCACCAGGGTTTTTTTTTTCCCTGGGTCCAATGATTAAGCTGACACACCGTTCGAACCTGTTTGTGGCTAAAGTGGGTCCAACATGTTGTAAGATGCCTTTACAGAGCAAAGATTCCTGAAAGCTTCTCCCGCCACTCTGATACTGTCAACTTGGCCTGCGAATATGGTTTCTACACTGTGCCATATGTTACCAAAGGTGGTTGGCGCCTTCTATGGAACGAGAGTTCGGCAAATGAGGACATAAAAAAAAAGAACAAAAAAAAATGACTGACTTGTGAAATTGTGAACCTCAGCAATGCAGAGAGCGGCACCTTCAAATCAATAAGGAAATAAGATGAAGACAGTGCTGCTGATGGATTTGTTGTGATTAGGTAATTAGAGTTTTGTTGTGGTAAAAGTTGCAAAACAAAGAAAGACACACAGGAATAAAAGTGAATAAGGACAAAAAAAAAGGAAGTCATTTTTAGGCCTCGGTGTCAGGGAAGTAGAGCTCGTCCTCAAACTCTGTGAATTGAGACGGGAGTAGGTCAGCTAACAGAGAAGAACTTCCGTCACCTAAGTCGGTGTCCTCTTCTTCCTGCGTGCATTCACGTATTTTCTAATCTAGTGGTATGAAGTGCTGATTCATCTTGATCATTGTTAACCTCTCCACATTTTTGGGAGAGAGGCGGGTCCCTTTTGAAGTTACAATGGCACCTGCAGCACTAAAAACACGTTCAGAAGACACGCTTGTGAGTGGGCAAGCCAAATAATTTAGAGCCAGCTTGGTGATCAGTGGCCATTGACCCCTTTTCCAATATCAATACATCAATGGGTTCTTATCAATGTAGACCTCTGTTGGGTCATCCAGATAGGCCTGCACCATCCACTAAAGGTCATCCAGGTGTGCTGAACTTTGTGCACCATATGAGGCCAATGCATCAACAACACTGGAACGAGCAAACCCTTGATGAGTTATCCAATCCGCTTCCGACAATATTATGGCTGGGCCTGTTGCAGGTGAGGATGAGGATACAGTTGCTGGTGTCGATAACGGCTGGGAGGGAAAGTGACTGCTTTCGGCCACAGAAGTGGAGATTGATGCCAGATGGCCTGCTGATTCAGTAGTACTTCTGCCGGTTCCTTCAGTTTCCTGCCGGTCTTTTTCGAATCGAGTGGCTGACCGAGCTAGCCAATGTTTGTACTTTGAAACATCTACTTCAGTAAAAGGAATAAATGCATTGCTGGACAATGCCTTTTTGTACCGTGGAGCCAGACTAGTGGCAGAAATGTAATGTTGTTCTGTATGTATTTTTTTAAGCCTTTCATTGTCAAGTAGGCAGGTTATTAAGCTCTCCGCCAACTGATATGAGTCTTGCTTGTCACTTTCATCTTTGAACGTTGAAGACACCGCCTTCAGTTGGTGCTCTAGCATGCGCAACAATGGGATAGCTTTGCCCAAAGTACAAGCCTCCCTGCTGAATTCACGCGTGAAGACCTCAAAAGGACAAAGCATGTCTGTCAGGCTTTTACCTATGTTCCATTCCTCCAACTCTAGCCTCATGTCTTTCATATAAGAACCACGTCCAAAGACATACTCTTGGATTACCAAGCACTGCTCATTGACTGGCACTCTACGGGCACGTTGCATGATCCTCAGCTGCTTACGTGCTGTAAAAGAATGGCTGAAATGTGTGCAGATTCTTTGGCAGGTGGTCAGTAACTTGTTCACTTTGTTTTCTTTTTTCAAGAAGTCTTGAACTACTATGTTGATACTGTGCGCCAAACACAGCACTTTGAAATAGCAACCATCCTGCATGGCCTCAACTATATTACTGCCATTATCCATGGAAACATAACCAATCATGCGCTTTCTTGGATGCAGCCATTGATCGACCTTACTCTTAAACTCATCCAAAATGTTTATTGCAGTATGAGATTTCTCCATGGCAAGCATGGTTATTGTTGCATGTTTCCGACTAGCTTGAAAAATTGTGTCACTGTCAACACCTACATACACCTCGTCTCTAACCCCTGCAAAAGAGACCCAGTGTGCAGTGATGCACATGTAATCAAGGGCTTGGCAACTGGTCCACATGTCTGTTGTCAGGTGGATAGTGTGAACAACACTTTTCTGCAAAGCTGCCCCAATCATCTCCAGCACATCTTGATGTAGTGCTGGAACCGCAACTCTGGCACAAAAGGACTGGCTAGGAACCTTCCATTTAGGGCAGACTGTTGCCACAAATTCTCGAAAACCCACCCCTTCCACAAAAGAAAAAGGGACAAGGTCCAGCGCTAACATTTTAGCCAGCATTGCATTATAAAGGCGTGCCGTTGGGTGGTTGCCTTCAAATGGCGCCTCCGACCAAAACATGCTTTTAATGGTGGTCTGGACCATTTTACGTGATGATGATGATCCAGACTTCTTCAACCCAGTTAGGCTAATTGATGTTATTTTTCGCATTGGTGTCTCCCCTAGACTCTTAGTGTGCCTCATAGATGTTGCTGGGGTAGAGGGCGTGGGCGCTACCACTGCACTGCTGCTGCCACTGCCAGGGGTACTGTGCGTACCAGAAAATGTTTTGCTCGCTTGTGAATCTCCACCTCCCCCCTGCACGATCTGCTCATTGTCATCAGAATCATATGCAATGTCAATAGATACATTTGGATTGGTCCTTTGGGCTTCCCAGATGTTACTTAGGTGTGCCTCCCACTGGATGATGTGGTGTTTTTTGAGATGACCTCTCTGGCCTCCGGTACCATAGTCGGTACCAAACTTACCCCTACTAACTACTGCATTACAAATTGAAAATTACTAGGTTTTCCACCTTTTTGCTAATACTAAAGAAGTCCCAAACAGGGGAGTTGAGATTTCTGGTGGTGGTGGTCGAGGTGCTACTTTCAATGCCTGATGAAGTGGAGGATGGGCGTTGCCAAATTAGAGTCTGGTGTGCTCTTACAGTTACAGCACCACTACTTGAGGTAATGGAGGTTGAGCTGGATGGAGGTGCCTGCCGGCCATTCTGAAAAGTAAATATGGCAGCTGTAGGTCCTGTTGGTGTACTAGTTACCTGTGTCTATGGTGGTACCAGTGCCACGCCGCCCACATCCCGCTCAGCAGCAATTCGGGATAGGGTAAAAATGTCTGTCTGCTGCATGCCCGCTGGGGCTGGAGTGACGGCTGTGATGACTGGGTCGTCAACGTCGTCAGACTGTTTATCAGCAGCAGAATACACCACTTCTTGTTCGTCGTCATCACCCATAAGTGAAAGCCCTGCGGGAACCTTCCTTTTAGGCTTAGCTACCTTTGTCAACTATGGCGTGCCTCACTCTCAGAATCAGACTGCATTGGTGGTGGGTTCCAATCAACATCAAGATCATCAGAAAGAAGGGGGCTTGAAGAAGGACTTGTAGTAGCCCTCCTTGAACTTTTTCTTGCTGGGGATCTGGAAAACAATGGATCATCAGGAGGAGTGGCTTCCTCAGATAATATCTCCGCTTGAATCTCGATTTCCTGATGTGCACCTACTTCTGGAGGAAGAAGCATTGTGGGCAGTTGTGCCTCTCCATGCGCCTCTACTTGGGCCTCTACATGCGCCACTCCCTGCGCCTCTACTTGCGCCACTCCTTGCGCCTCTACTTGCACCACTCCTTGTTCCTCTCCTTGTGCCTCTACTTGCACCTCTCCTTGCGCATGTACGTGCGGTTGTGGTTGTTGAACACTCATCACATGAGTTACACCCTGCGTTGATTGGATGCTACTTTCTTGCGATCAGTCAAGGCCAACCTCACTGGTCGATGGTGATTGAGCAATTAAAGTGGCTACCTCCGCAGCACTAATGGCCTTGGACCTAACTTGGCGTGGTGGCACGGAGCCCAATGAAGCGGAGGTGCTGCTCCCAGCTTGGTCCCCGGCGGACCCCGCTGCTGCAGGCGTAGTTTTTTTCTTCCCAAAAAAGTGTCTGTGGGCACACCAGTCTCCTTGATAAGTGGTGCCACTTGCTTCTTCTGCTCCTTCTTACTGGCAGTGGCACTTGCAATTTTCTTGGTAGAGGAGCTACGGCCACCTTTCTTTGGGCCCATCTTTGTCAGATGTCAGAACAGCAGGCCACAGTTGCACGAGCTGCAGAGTTGTCTGTGGCCACACGTGACGTTGTGCTGCACACACTGCAGCAGGACTTCTTCCTGGCACTGATGATGAACGCTGCGGCTGATAAGTGGTTCTGTGCACCTAAAAGCAAAGGAAGAGGAAGATAGTTAAATAAAAATTTTGCATATGTCGTGCTTCAATTAATATTTGCAACTAGGCATTTATTAATTATTACAACACACCCAAAAACGGAAAGACCAAAAATAAAAATTGCAATTATTTTTAATCAAAAATGGATGTTTACATTAATAGAAGAAAGACCACAGAGAGAGAGTTGTTTCATGCACCACAGAGTACCCCTGGCCATAATGGATGAAAGGAGGCCTACTGGGTGCAGGCCTATGGCACAAAGCACACTGCCTGGCTTCAAAATGGCCCCTTGACCCCCACCCACCTCGCCGGTCCCTGCCTGGACCAGGCCTCAAAATGGCCCCCACCCACATGGCCAGGCCCCAACACCTCAAAAAATAAAAAAACACACAAAAAATCCCCCCAATCCAATGCCATCCGTGCCCTAAATGATGTTTAAATTCAAGACACCCCAAAGAAAGCCTTGGTCCATGCACCACTGACTAGCCCTGGGCATAATGGCTGAAAGCAAGGCCTACTGGGTGCAGGCCTATGACACAAAGCACACTGCCTTGCTTCAAAAAAGCCCCTTGACCCCCACCCACATGGCCTGACCCTGCCTGGACCAGGCCTCAAAATGGCCCCTTGTCCCCCACCCACGTGGCCAGTCGCTGCCTGGACCAGGCCTCAAAATGGCCCCCACCCACATGGCCAGGCCCCAACACCTCAAAAAATAAAAAAACACACAATTAATCCCCCCAATCTAATGCCATCCGTGCCCTAAATGATGTTTAAATTCAAGACACAAAACAACAATGGGAGAGGTAGGGAGAGTCAAGGAGGCTTCTCTCAGTCCCCGGTTCAATGCAAATAAACAAAAAGAGAGAGGCCAAATCAGTCTCAGAATTGCCACTAAGTTGGAGCGAGATAGATAAGGATCACACACTCACTTTGGGTGAATAGGAAGGCCCTCACACACCGACCTGGTCAGTGTCATGCTTCATCATCGGGCCCCACCAAAGAGGCCGAGTGCCTCTTTGGTGTGCTACGACGCCAGAAAGACTGCGGAGCTGGTTGTGTGAAGAGGGGCGTGTTGTGAGGGTGAGTGAAATTAAAAGTGTCTAAGAGGGTATCAAGAAATTTTTTTTAATAGGTGATCCCTAAGACACGTATTACAGGTATTATGTGTCTGAATTTAATTGCCAAGGTTTAGGAATGGTAAAATTCAGAGAAATACAATAAATCAGTCAGTCAACATGTTTCTGCCATATGAGAGGTATAAATTTAAAAAAGGAATTCATCAGGACTATACCCCGGTGGTATGGACTCTCTAATCGTCCACCCTAACCTGGGGGCGTGAAAGTGAAAATTATAAAAGGTGAAAAAAGTGCATGAAAAAAGGAGAGCGAATAGCTCAATCCCAAAAATCCTCCAAAATCAGGAGAGTATCAGCACCTGTAGAGTGAAAGTACACACACAAACACAAACAGACAACAATTAATAAATGCCATTGCGTTTGGTCGTAGTGCTCCTTATAATGTGGCATAATTCGTGTGCCCAAAGTAAACACTAGGTTTAACACCATCCACATAACCCTATGGGGATGATATCGGTAACTCTGGGAAGTGGGGTGATAAGGGTGTCTTAAAAACTCAATTGATTGGGAAGAAATGGTTAAAAACACACTCTATGTACTCCTTCTGAAGGGATCAATGGACCAAAGGTCTGTGACCCCCTACGATGGTAATATCACACAAATATCTCACTTTAAAATTTGGCGCTACTTGCACCATGGGTCTCGGGAGGGGGGTTGGAGCGTGCCTGGCACATCCTGAAAATGAAAGAGGTTTAGCCATTAGATCCCCGATATACGGGCGGTACTTAGCTTCGTTTCATAGAAGATCGGCGATGTTTGTGATCCGGGTGCACTCACGCCCTCAACGCTCTCAGCCCACTTGGAACCTAGGATCTGCCTCAGAACCGGACCCCGACGATGGAGAGCGGGTCCGGTAACTGAGTATTAAGGCAGACGGGCTGCGCGTCGCGTTCTTCCGGGTGGGCGTGTCCAGCCAAAACGAGGCTTGGAACGCGCCCGCCCATTGCTGGAGTGACGCGACTTGAAACCGGGTAGAGGCTTGAAACGCGCCCGCCCTGTATGGGAGGGACTTGGCTTGAATACCCAAATAGATATGCAGAATTCAGTCGGCATAACGGCTGATTATGGAATTATGGATTCCGAATTTTGTGACAAGCGAAAAGAAAAATAAAAAATGAGCGCTTGTCATAATTTATAGATAGTGCACTGAAGGTTACACTATGGTTAATATGGTAGTGTACCAGTTGTAAGGGGTATGAATGCTAGGCAACCTGTTGCTCTTTAAGGTACAGGCAAGTATCACAGATTCTCATTACGGGTTTATACTGAGGAATTAAAAGTAGAGGGCACAGAGAGGCATTCCTCAAAAAGCCTTGATAGGTAGATCATATTGTCATACAGGTGCTAAGACATCCTGCTCAAGATAATACAGTATTCCATGGAATGTCATCGTTGAGGCCGTTGGTATTGGTGCCCAGACGATACACCCAGCGCTGCTCTTTTTCAAAGAGTCTGCTTGTGATATTAGTTGTCCCATGGAGTGCTTCAATTACAGTCCACCTCATATCATTGGGTGTGTGATTCCTGTCTAGAAAATGGCGGCTCAGCTTAGTGGTTACTTTTTTGCACCTTATGTTGCTCCGGTGTTCGCATATACGCTGTTTGACCCTGCGCGTGGTCATGCCAATATAGCGAAGCTGGCAGGGGCAAGTAATCAGGTACACTACATTCATTGAGTTGCAGTTAGTATGTTCTCTATGCACCCAGACTTTACCTAATTCCAATGATAGAGTTTTAGTTGCTTCTGTCAGGTGGCAGACAACGCAGTCAGAACACGGGTAGTGCCCAGTAATGTTTGGTAAACCCCATGATGCAGTTATTGATGGCACATTATTTGGGGGTTTCTCTTTTGGCCGAGTATGGACCAGGGCATCTTTCAGACTTCGTCCTTTTTTAATGCCTTTCAACAACCACAATTCCCATTCATGGGTTGGAACCCGGGTTTTATGCCTCCAACACATTTCCAGAATCAGTACAGACAGCCTTTTTTAGAGAACGGCCGGAGGGGCCGAGGCAACAACAGAGTGACCTGGGAAGAGGAAGACCCTGTAGCGAGTCACACCCGCAGCAACCAACAGCCAGGAACGAGCGGGATCTGAGCTTGGTGACGAACTTGTCTGAAAGGATATTAACCACCACAGAAATTCAAGTACTTGAGAAAGGCCTAGGCTTTGTCCCAACAGCGAGACCGGATAAATTCAAGTTACATTGCGAACTTGCGGGTTTTTTTCGAAAATTAAAACTCAAAGCCATCTTTGAAGGCAAAACAGACCCGAATGAAACAATCAGGAAAGGTGACACGGGACTTAGACCAAGTTCCACTTTCACCCCTCCCCCACACACTGTCCCTGCGGCCATCACCGCCTTTGAGCATGCCATATTTAAAGATCTGGAAACATGCCATAACCCTAAGACTTTTGGAAATTTCAGCACTGCTGAATATCAAGCGCTACAGATACTGCAGAATGACACCTCAATAACCATAAAGCCGGCAGACAAGGGTGGAGGGATAGTTATCCAAAACACTAGAGACTACGAGCAAATCTGTAATGACCTGCTTGGGGATATCAGAAACTATACCCCACTTACGATAGATCCTACAAAAGATCTTACTAACAGGATCACACCCTTGGTTCGTCATGCAGAGGAATGCGGCCACCTGTCCAAAAACGAAGCGGACTTCCTGAACAGCCCTAGCAATGTCGTAATATACTTTTACACTTTGCCCAAGATGCACAAAAACCGATTGCCACCTCCCGGATGTCCCATCGTGTCAGGCATCGGCTCGCTTTGGAGCCCTTGTCACAATTTTGTGACCATTTTCTTAAACCTTTAGTACAATCTACTCCCACTTACCTCAGAGACACCAAGAGCCTCTTGAAACTACTATCAGAAGTCACGTTCACCGAAAACTCAGTCACTCTGGTGACCCTCGATGTAGAAAGCCTCTACACGAGCATTCCACAGGACGATACCATCGATGTCCTTGGTAAATCACTAGACTCCATTGAATGGAACTACCAGACACCGAAGGCCTTTATCATTGAATGTGCCACTATAGCCCTAAAAGAGAACTTTTTCTCTTTTAAAGACAAATTATTCCTACAGTGCTCAGGAACATCAATGGGCAGTGTTTTTGCTCCCAGTGTGGCCGGATTATAAGTTGCGGATTTTGAGGCCAAACATATTTTGCCACCAACCGCAGCTTTCTCAACTTACATGCTTTTATGGAATCGTTACATCGACGACATTCTGCTTCTCTGGACAGGGAGTGACAGTGAACTTGAAACTTTTCTGGTTTGGATCAACACGCTAGACCAAAATCTGAGATTCACCAACACCATAAGCAAAACAGATATTGTCTTCCTTGATGTGGTCATCTCTGTTAATGGTACTGGGCTCACAACTAAGACCCACCATAAGCCTACAGCTAAAAACAATCTTCTTGACTTTAGCAGTTTTCATCCGCGCCCACTCAAAGAGAATCTCCCGTACGGGCAATATCTGAGACTCAGAAGAAATTGCAGCACCCTTTGTGATTTCAAAGAACAGTCCACCTGTCTTACAGAGAAACTTAGAGACAGGGGTTACCCAGCACCAATCTTGAGCAAGGGTCTGAAAAGAGCAAGAAACCAGCCAAGAGAGGCACTCTTGGAAGATAAGGTGAAGAACCCGGATTCAATACCACTGACTTGTGTAACCACATACAATAGCTTGTCCAATGTAATGAAAAAAACAATCAATAAACATTGGAATATTATCACATCCTGTAAAGAAAACTGGGAGAAACCGCTTTTCTCTTTTAAAAAAGGACGAAGTCTGAAAGATGCCCTGGTCCATACTCGGCCAAAAGAGAAACCCCCAAATAATGTGCCATCAATAACTGCATCATGGAGTTTACCAAAAATTACTGGGCACTACCCGTGTTCTGACTGCGTTGTCTGCCACCTGACAGAAGCAACTAAAACTCTATCATTGGAATCAGGTAAAGTCTGGGTGCAGAGAGAACATACTAACTGCAACTCAATGAATGTAGTGTACCTGATTACTTGCCCCTGCCAGCTTCGCTATATTGGCATGACCAGGCGCAGGATCAAACAGCGTATATGCGAACACCGGAGCAACATAAGGTGCAAAAAAGTAACCACTAAGCTGAGCCGCCATTTTCTAGACAGGAATCACACACCCAATGATATGAGGTGGACTGTAATTGAAGCACTCCATGGGACAACTAATATCACAAGCAGACTCTTTGAAAAAGAGCAGCGCTGGGTGTATCGTCTGGGCACCAATACCAACGGCCTCAACGATGACATTCCATGGAATACTGTATTATCTTGAGCAGGATGTCTTAGCACCTGTATGACAATATGATCTACCTATCTTTGTAATGATAAGGCTTTTTGAGGAATGCCTCTCTGTGCCCTCTACTTTTAATTCCTCAGTATAAACCTGTAATGAGAATCTGTGATACTTGCCTGTACCTTAAAGAGCAACAGGTTGCCTAGCATTCACACCCCTTACAACTGGTACACTACCATATTAACCATAGTGTAACCTTCAGTGCACTATCTATAAATTATGACAAGCGCTCGTTTTTTATTTTTCTTTTCGCTTGTCAAAAAATTCGGAATCCATAATTCCATAATCAGCCGTTATGCCGACTGAATTCTGCATATCTATTTGGGTATTCAAGCCACGTCCCTCCCATACAGGGCGGGCGAGTTTCAAGCCTCTACCCGGTTTCAAGTCGCGTCACTCCAGCAATGGGCGGGCGCGTTCCAAGCCTCGTTTTGGCTAGACACGCCCACCCGGAAGAACGCGATGCGCAGCCCGTCTGCCTTAATACTCAGTTACCGACCCCGCTCTCCATCGTCGGGGTCCGGTTCTGAGGCAGATCCTAGGTTCCAAGTGGGCTGAGAGCGTTGAGGGCGTGAGTGCACCCGGATCACAAACATCGCCGATCTTCTATGAAACGAAGCTAAGTACCGCCTGTATATCGGGGATCTAATGGCTAAACCTCTTTCATTTTCAGGATGTGCCAGGCACGCTCCAACCCCCCTCCCGAGACCCATGGTGCAAGTAGCGCCAAATTTTAAAGTGAGATATTTGTGTGATATTACCATCGTAGGGGGTCACAGACCTTTGGTCCATTGATCCCTTCAGAAGGAGTACATAGAGTGTGTTTTTAACCATTTCTTCCCAATCAATTGAGTTTTTAAGACACCCTTATCACCCCACTTCCCAGAGTTACTGATATCATCCCCATAGGGTTATGTGGATGGTGTTAAACCTAGTGTTTACTTTGGGCACACGAATTATGCCACATTATAAGGAGCACTACGACCAAACGCAATGGCATTTATTAATTGTTGTCTGTTTGTGTTTGTGTTTGTGTGTGTACTTTCACTCCACAGGTGCTGATACTCTCCTGATTTTGGAGGATTTTTGGGATTGAGCTATTCGCTCTCCTTTTTTCATGCACTTTTTTCACCTTTTATAATTTTCACTTTCACGCCGCCAGGTTAGGGTGGACGATTAGAGAGTCCATACCACCGGGGTATAGTCCTGATGAATGCCTTGGTAAATTTATACCTCCCATATGGCAGAAACATGTTGACTGACTGATTTATTGTATTTCTCTGAATTTTACCATTCCTAAACCTTGGCAATTAAATTCAGACACATAATACCTGTAATACGTGTCTTAGGGATCACCTATTAAATTTTTTTTCTTGATACCCTCTTAGACACTTTTAATTTCACTCACCCTCACAACACGCCCCTCTTCACACAACCAGCTCCGCAGTCTTTCTGGCGTCGTAGCACACCAAAGAGGCACTCAGCCTCTTTGGTGGGGCCCGATGATGAAGCATGACACTGACCAGGTCGGTGTGTGAAGGCCTTCCTATTTACCCAAAGTGAGTGTGTGATCCTTATCTATCTCGCTCCAACTTAGTGGCAATTCTGAGACTGATTTGGCCTCTCTCTTTTTGTTTATTTAAATTCAAGACACCCCACAGAAAGCCTTGGTCCATGCACCACTGACTAGCCCTGGGCCTACTGGGCTTTACACGCACCCCAAAATTAAAAAAAAATTCCACATATAACAGTGAGCTATTCAATTCCTTGACATAAATGATGTTTAAGTTCAACAAAACTCACAGAAACAGTTGTATCATGCACCCATGACTAAGCCTGGACCTGGATACTGTGCCTACCCACATGATTGACAATATATATTTTTTAAAGTTATGAAAAAGTTTAAAAATTGTAGTTGCAGCAACTGCAATGCCCCAAACAAACAACACCAACTTACTTGTAAAATCTCAAATCCAAAAGTAATCCAAAAGTGATCCAAAGAAAACGTCCTCAAATACAAATATCCAGAAGCAGCCACAAAAAGTAATTCTTCCAGCTCTAGATCCAAATGAAAAGTGACCAGGACATGGACAAAGCACTGGGAGGAGCCTGCTGGACAGGAACAGGAAGTTGGAGAATCTAGGGCACTTCCTTCCTCCCACCCAGCCCCAAAAATGGACTCCTTGCATGAAAAAGTGCAGCCAAATGTCAATCTGAGGAGTTATTCTGATCAAAATCATCATTTTCAGAAGGTTTATGCTGCCTGCGGTACATTTCTTGTGCAGAATGGCAATTTTTGCAACTTCGGGAAAGCGAGGTGTTCAAATCTCCCACCGGAAGTCAGCTTGGCATCGCATCTACGTGTTCGCAATTGTTTACACCCACGATGCGTGATCGTGGGCCTTTGTGATGTCGTTGCATTCTCAAACTCTCGCAGTTCAAGATGGCGGGCCGCTATGACGTACTCGCGTTCAAAAAGTCTTGCGCGATCACGCAGATACATCCAAAATGGCGCAGCGTACGCAAACTGGGAGAAAAAACAACTCGGCGAACTCAGAATCACGGTAAGTTAACGCTGCATGCACAAGATTGTATTTTTGAAGCGCGAATAAGCAAAAAAATCCGCTAGCTTGCGAATTACGGATGTTTTGACAATTTAGCGCAATTCACGGAATGCAAAATTGTCGAAAAAGCACAAATTCCGCAAGCGTAACGGATTTTCAGCCCATACTTAATTTTTATGGTTCCAAATGCTCCGATTTGGAGCTCATAGATGCAAAAATGCTTTTTCTTGTGTATGAATGTTATTTTAGTGTCCGGTAAACTTCTACTGACTATTAAAACGGGGTTCCAACCACAAACTAAATAGATATTTGAAAGAGGGATGTGTCTGACATCTCATCCAAATAGCAAATCAGCATATGTATAATTTTTTGGTAAAATGGTCATAAAACATTGAAGAATTACCGACTCTGGAGTTGGGATGGTAAAAAGAGATCACATATATGGTGGTCTCCTAACCCTAGCAGCCACTATTCCTGTGATGGCCTCCAGTAATAGTGAGCCGTACTTTGTGTCCTGATGGACTGATATTCATGAGGTAGGTCGGATTACAACTCACTACATTCAGAATTTTACAAACAGACCTATTAGCATATTGATCAGGTTTTAAGATGATATACTTGTCACTAAAATACTGGTTGTGATTAGCGATCAGTATTTTGCGACCAGTTTTTTGTTCTTCTGGCTCATCGTCTCCTTCCTTTGTTCTGAGCATGAAATGTATCATTCCATTCGAAGTAGCTGGGCAGTAATGAAAACTGTAAAAGTTCCAGTAGAAAGACTTTTTCGACACTTGGTGTCTGATGTTCCAATAAGGCCCATTTCATTGTTTCTATTCCATCCTTATGAGGAATTGAAGTATAGAGAGCAGTGATGTTGATAGTACATAATACCCAGTCTGTTGCTTGATCAGTGTTCAAATCCAGTAGTATATTCAAAAGTGCAGTTGTATCTTGGATATAACTTGTTTGTTGTTGGACAATGGGTTGCAAAAAGCTATCTAGATATCTCCCTATTGGTTCGGACAATGATCCGCATGCGAATACAATTGGACGAAATGGTGGTTTTTCTATGTCCTTATGAATTTTTGGGAGCTTATATAGCTTTGGGCATCTTCGGTAAATGGTATAAAGATACTTGTTTGTATTTTCGTCTATCCAACCCATTTCCAGTGCCTTTGATAGAATCTGTTGTAAAACTTTCTGGTAAGCTGATGTTGAATCAAGTCTTGAGTATGTATCACTAACTTGGAGGTGATCTAGGACACTTTGGGGGTCATTAGGATTGCGGTCGGACTTGAGTATGGGCTGCGGCGTTCCCTCTGTGCAGATTAGGATGTGACCGCCAGGGTGGCGGTCACATCCTTTATCTTTAACATTGCGGCGGGTGCAGCTTCAAGCTGCACCCACCGCAATGTTAAAAATGCATGCACGGCATTTGCGTGCACAAAGCGGCAGGCACCGCGCGGTGCCTGCTGCTTTGTGCACGCAAATGCAGGGGGGTACCATAGGTACCCCCCATGTGCACCCCCCACCACACCTTCACCCAGGGGGCCCACAACGGGCCCCCGAAGTGAAGGTGCGGATGCTTTTCCACGGCGGAAAAGCCGCTGTGGAAAAGCATAGAAGTGCAGACATCCTAATATGCCTGGCGGTGTCTGATAGATACCGCCAGACATGCTAGTGCTTTTCCGCCGTGGTCGGAAGGCGACTGCGGCGGAAAAGCTGCGGACGTAATACCAGACTCACCAGCCATCCTAATTTGGCGGTGGGTCTGTGGAGGCTCCGCAGCGGTTTTCCCGCATCCTCCGGGCCGGCGGTGGCTTCTGTCGGCCCGGAGGAGCGGGAAAACCGCAATCATAATAAGCCCCTATGTGTGTAAAAATCTAATACTTCTAATGCCCCTCCTTTATCTGCTCTTTGGAATGTCAAACGGGAGTCTTGTGCCATTTGGTTCAGGGTGCTCCATTCTGTTTTGGAGAAATTGCCACGTTTTTCATCCTTGAAGTTCATTGATCTAAATTCTGCTTTGACCAATCTTTCAAATGTATCAATTGATTTGTGAGAAATCAGTGAACAAAGGGTACTCTTCCGTTTTTTACAGTTACCAAAGATGACTCCTGACGAAGGGTCAATGATTGACCCAAAATGCATTGGGTTTTTTCTATAGAACATGAAGATCTGGTGACAACTGGTTACCTTGGATCACGTATGAAAATTAATGCACTAAAATAATGACCACTTAAGATGGCATGAACTTCTGGATTTAAAGTTACATTATTCAACGTACTATTTGGATTAATACCTTTAGATATAGATAACAGTGCTCCCACCAGCATGAAGAGATTCCTCTTCCTGCACTTTGTTCTAATATCAAATGACAATGAGCCAAACGGCAACATCACACGCATTACGTACATTTCCAAAAACTTGCATCCATTACATAAGCCAGATTTTCCTTGTCCACTTGGAGTCGAACTTCCTGCATAATGGGGCAGGTAAAGTACAGCTGTGGCAGTAGGAGCAGCTTGATATGTAGCACCTGTAAGTGATGACCTACTGGACTGAGTGGTTCAACGGAGCAGTGAAAACTGAAACTTTTTACAATCTTTTCACGTAGCGCATTGCAGCAGCCACAAATGCTGCGCTGTGCTACATGAAAAGGAGAGAGGAGGAGAGAGCTGTATTTACTAAAATAAGGCACTCTCCTCCCCTCTCACTAGCGCTGGTGCTGAAATCAGCTACTGTGCACCACGGAGACACCTTTGCTCCATGGTGCAAGGGTGTCTCCATGAGTCTGGCATAGGTGTTGTACTGGAAGGAACCCTTCCAGTACAAAATACTATGCACAGATTCACTTTAACCATTTTCCCACTTTGTATGTGTGCTGTAAAGTGCAGCACACATGCATAGTTGGAGAAGTAAGGAGAAATAATACTTCAAAAGCGTGCAGTTTTCTCACACTAAACTCCATCTACTTTATTTAGTAAATTGGGTTTAGCATGAGAAACCTTGGGTGGTTGCATGGGAACCCCCATGCACACCCTTGGTACGCCTCCATGGCACGAAGTAATGCAAAAAGAGCTATGGGCTGCTTTGCATTACTTTTCGGTCATTTCCAGCACTAAACACGCTGGAAAGTAAATTGGGAAAAAAAGATTTTGCACCAATTTGCAATTACTTCTCTGACACAAACACGGCGCAAAATCGTAGTAAATACCCCCCTTAGTGTCCTTATTTTGGTAAACCTCTGAGGATGCTCCAAAAGCAGATGTATAATCATTTGATGATATTTCCTTTGTAACCCAGTATTCTTTTACTTGCCAGGCAGCTCCATGCATGTAAATCTTTAGCTTCTACACGAATATGTGTTGGACACTCCTACAAAAATGGATGACATGGATGATTCTTCCTTACCGCCAGCCAATACAACCAGCAGCAAATCCTCTGAAGTCCAACTTATCAGGAATGTCCTACTGTTACTCATGCCACTGGGAATACTTTTGGTCATGTTTCTCTTCTTCATTATACTTATACTGAGTGCCTTCTTCACCACAACTTATCTCCGGGAGCAGATTCGCTACACCCTCTTGATGTTCATCCTTCTGAATGATACTGTTTCTCTTTTAGGATCTGGGCAACTCATTTCCTGCATTTTGTTGCTATATGAGATGCCAGTCATTGCCTGCATCGTGGCCATTATGGTAACATGGTCAACCTTTCTAAACACACCCAATGGCCTTGCCATCCTTGCCCTTGAGCGCTACGTGGCCATTTGCTACCCACTCCGGCATGCAGCTATCTGCCAGGTGGAGAGGTCTTGTATAGTTATAGTAGTTCTTTCTGTCTTTGGGCTCTTGCCATACGTTGCAGACATGGCAATTGTGATGCCCTCGATGAAGCAGAACGCTTTCTTTAAAAAAGTATTGTGCGATCATGAGTCCATCTTAACATCTGAACTGCGACAACTATTGAGGCTCACCATTCATTCTTCAGATTTTGCTGTGGTTGCCTTTATTGTGCTATACACTTACATAAAAATTGTGCTGGAGGCCAAGAAGATCAACAGGGACACAGCTTTAAGTTCCAAAGCCAGCAAGACTGTGATTCTCCACGCCATTCATCTATTGTTATGCATGATGTCATTTTTCGCTCCATTATTGAGAAAGCTCATCCACTTTACAGGTTTCAAGTTAGGAGTTTTCAATTATTATTTACTCATGGTATTTCCCAGGGTCCTAGGCTGTATGATTTATGGTTTCCGGGATGAAAACTTGAGGAACTATATTAAAAAGTTTCTTCTGTCCCATTGTCAAAGAGCTGGCCATGGAGCACCTGGCCAGATATCTGATAGACATGTATGGTAGTATCTCATGTGCTCTCAGGTTAGCTTGCTTACATGGATTCATGAAAAATTAATTGTGCTTAAAACAGTTTTAAACACTAAAAGAACAATTTGTGTGGGCATGGAATAGATGTTTCTGACCTTTCTATTCACCACAAACAACCCAGTACAGTGACACTCTTTAAACATGACACTAAACTCCAATTAAGATTGATGTTGATACTACTTGGAGATGGATGTCGGTTACTGGGTCTTTTGGTAGACGTGTACTAATTCTGATCACTATCATACCCAGAATTCTAAAAAAAAACGCCATTCTACCAGAAAGCTCAAGATATCTGTAGTAATGACCCAGATCTTTTCTCGCAATGGGTGACTACCTTAAAGCTATTTTATTTTCTCTGTTGTGCCTGTGAAGCTTTTTTATTTGCCCATTGTGGGCTGGGACTTTCTGTGTTTTAGGATGTTTTTTATTTTCACGACCTACAATATATTTATATTGAATCATGATATCCAATGTTATTGACTGTATGACATGCCCTTGAACCCTGTCTGACCTTTACTTGGTGTTTCATATTCAAGTTAATTGCCTATTGCTTCAGTGTCCCTGTTGCAATTTAGGGCTGAGCGGCTTATGTTATGATGTCCACGGAGGATCTAGTTTACTCAGATATTCATAAGGACATCCGGGTTCTCTTTATCTCAACTATCTATCTGTTGGTTATGGATCTGAATTATGGAAATCATTAGAAGTAAACATAATGATGCCTTGGCTCCTGAAGGTCCTGGCACCATTAACCCCTTGCATGCTCGTGACGGCCGGGAACCGTGCCGTCCAAATCCGGCCCCCTAATTAAAATCCCCGCACAGAGCGAAAATATGTGCCACACGCAAGGGGTTAATAGGTCAGAGATCTTCTCCAACCAAATGACACTCAGGTGATCCCACCATTCTAGATTGCATTAAAAGGACTATAGGTTACACTTCCACATTCCATAAAGTCACAGTTTTGGACTTTAAGTTATAGCTAGGTATTATGGTATATCTGCCGTTCCCGCCAAACATATTACGGTCTCTCACCATGGCTCCAAAGCCAGGGAACAGTGATTCCCTGGTGAAGCTAGTGGTCCCAGGGCGGTCCGACCAGCCAACTCCTAATAGGGCAGTTGGACCTCCCGTGCAACAGTGGCTGTATCTGCCACCATGAGTCTGAAGGTCCCCGGTCGCCAGACTTGTAAAAGTGCTCTAAATGGATACCAGCCATATTCAAAAATTTCCACTGCAGAACACATGCTACATAGAGGGTTGTGCATTGTCTGGGGTGTGAAGGATGACATGCACTACAGTGGAACTTGGTAAAAGATGAGGTAATCTGCAATGGCCTGTGAAAAGCCCTGGGGCTGCATTGCAAACCGTGCTCTGGGGGGAAACGGACATCGGCACACATTTTCTGTACCCTTAAGGAACCGTAGCAGTACAAAAAGGCTCAGAAGATGCTTTTGCAACACCTTCTGTAATAGGATAGAGCCAGCACACATATATATTGGTACCATTATTCTTGTAAGGGGGAGTGCCATTGTTTGAAAGTGGGGTGGCCGAATTAAAAAGAGGGACGCACTCTTCCGAACCCTTAATATGTACACAGGTGAAGAGACAATGAGGGTGTCAGAAGCAGCATGGTCTGTGTACCACAAAGAGGTAGCACACAGTGAGTGCACTATCTAAGGGTGCCTTCTGAGGGTTGTACATTATGTGTAATTGGGCACACTGTCAGTGTTTTTACCTGGTGCTCCTCTTTAAAGGTGCACCGGAGCACTAAAGGAAAAGTATAATGCAACCCTTGGTTGGCTTCCTCAAGAGTGGCAATGGTTTCCTTGTGTGATTCTAGCAGGCATAAAGAGGAGCAGTTTATGTCATGGTCCAGTTGAGAGTATGATTTGTGGCATCCCACTCTGATGGCACTGAGGGGCATGGTCCAGGCCTGCACGTACAGAGTTTTCAGGAGATGGAGGGAAACACTCAGAACAGATGTTACACTGAAAAGTAGATGTGATCCAGCAGTTAGTGAATTCAAAGGGACCCAAAAGCATAAGGTAGGGAGGTCTAAATATTGGAGGATGACACTATGGTACACGGTGAAAACTTGCACTGGTTGTTTTAGTTTAGTGGCACAGTACAAATGAAGGGAAGAGTGAATGTGTGGGGTGGGTGGGGGTAGGAGATTGCATCAACATCCCTCAAAGGCACATTCTGGGGTGAGAGATCATTGTCGTCTTCATCATAAACTTACTCATAATAGTCCTCCACATTAAAGCATTAGGAGAAGTGGCTCTTGCACCTGCAGCCGGAAAGTAGTTCAAGGCTTTTAAACTATGATTGCCACAGGCCTCCAACCTCATTTCTCAGTTTCCGATCTTGTGAATGTCCGTGCAATTGTGCAGACCTTGCCAGATTTCCCAGAGCTGGTTGTTCAGATAATGTCCTGCAGGATCTTGGAAGCAACCAGAAGATCTTGGAAGTGCTTGCGAGCAGCCAGAAGTTTATGCAGGTACTTGTTGGTCATCATAATACTGAGGGGTGTTCGAAAGAGTGCTGTGCCACACAATTGTAAGAATAAGAGTGTCAGACCCAAATAAGCTCTGGAAATAAGCACTGGACACCTACAAGGATACAATGAGAACAAAGAAATCAGAAGAAGCATTAGGGGGAGAGAAAGACTTCATAGGCTGGTATACAGCTACAGACATTTCTTTGTTCCAGCAATGCTTAAATAATAACACTTTTTTTAAACATCTTATTCAACAGTGGATATTACAAAGCTTGCATGAGACAATCATACAACTTATTTCACAGTGCTTTACCACCACAGAGCAAACTACTAATAACCCATAAGATTTCGTCAAGATTTTTGCACATTGTGACTCCTCACCAGCCTGATTCCTGTCTTGGAAATGAGGGGGGGAGCAAACATTCCCCTGGTGGAGGTTCCATTTCCCCCAAATTCAGTCTCACTTTCGGGGGCATCCCCTGTGCTCTCATACTGCTTTTTTGGCCAGCATACACCAGTCCATATCTTGCTTCAATTCCTCTATTGTAAGTGCTTACAGGCTATGTTTCGTTTCGCTATTGCCATCCCAAGAGTGACCCATGCTTGTACCATACGGGTCATGTCTCTCGCTTCCCATACATTAAGGAAGCACAATTTAGGCTGTAGTGACAGATCCCTCCCACACACTTGTAGCTGTGACACTACTGCTTCCCAGTACTGCTGGATTGTAGGACACTCCCATATTATGTGGAAGTATGCGCCCACCTCCGTACAGGATCAATTATAGAGCGCATTGTTCCTTTTCCCAATTTTAACCATGATTTCACAGGAGTAGTACATTCTGTGTAATACTTAATCTAAGCAATAGTGTGAAATCTATTTCGCGTGGGGAGGAGAGTTCTTCCTGCCACTTAACGTCCTCTAGGTCCCCTACATCCGTCTGCCACTGTAAGCAGAGTAGTGTAATTGGGTCAGGTAAGTTGTTAATTACTTTTTGATATGTCATGGATATGGCTCTTCGGGTCATGTAATCTGTGAGCAGTCTGTCTTCCAGAGGGGATGCCTCAGGCAGATCTCATTCAGACAAGATGGCTGGTGTCAAGGCATGCTTGATTTGTAGATATTAATATGCTTCGGTTTCTTACATTTCATATTCTCTTTTTAATTCTGAGACTGAGAGTATTTTCCCCTTAACCCAGGGATCGCCTACTCTTAATATGCCAATAGTGTCCCATTTACTAAAGCCGGAATAGGAACCCAGTTTCCCCAGTTTGTCTGTTTTCCAGGGTGGGGTGGTCAATGTAAATTTGTAGTGCCATCCCAGTTTCTTTGTCACTTGATACCACAGGAAAACTGTTCGCGCTGTAGGGCCTGTCAGGTGTTGTTGATTTGGTGTTGTATAGAGAGAAACTTTATAGCCCCTAGGGCCCAAAGTCATCTATCCATCCGATAGGATGATTCGTCATGCAGGTGGTGTACCCATTGGTTTATGACCATTAATTGAACCACCCAGTGATACGCTCGGATATCAGTCCTTGCAATTCCCCCACCATACCATACCCGGGTCCATTTATGGATTGTAATTTGTGGGGGCTTCCCTTCCCAAAGAAGCATTCTGATATCTCCATCTACCATGCTAAATGATAAAGTATCATGCTAAAGTATGGCAGGGATCTCAAGTGGTGGACATCATTTTGCAGGCTAGTAATTGGGCTTGTTAGGTTGTGCGCCTAGAAGAGTTCAGGGTCTGTGGTTACAAATATCCCCAAGTATCAGACGTCTTCTGTCACAACTGTTGCCGCACAGTCTGGGGGCACAATTTGAGCGGGACCAGTAAATAAGTATATCATGGACTTAGACCAATTAATGGAGAATTCTGAGTACTTGCCAAAATTGGTGCTGATCTGGATTATCCTATTAATTGAAGCCCATGGTAATGCAATGTATACGAGGATATTATCCGCGTACAGTGGCATTCTGTCTTTGCATACTTCAGTCCGCGGACCAATCAGTCCCCATGTATCCAGATTGCCAGGGTTCTAGAATGATAGCAAACAGTATGCTAAAGGGGGCAGCCTTGCCTTGTTCTCCGCTTGAGAGAGTACCTCTGTAATACATGCCCATTCACAAACACCTGCGCCAGAGGATCTATGTATAACAGGTGGATCCATGCCATAAGATTTGGCCCGATTCCTATGCGTTCGAGGACTTCAAACAAATAGGGACATTCAGTGGTATTGAAGGCCATGCGGGCGTCTGGAGACAATGTGGTTGCATCTTCTTTAATCGTGTATCTGAGCCCTATCACGCCATGAAGGCGGCACAGGCTAAGGGCTGTATTTTGGCCCGGCATAAATCCAGACTGGTCTGGGTGTACCAGCTTGGTTACGAGTGGTCTTCCTGTACAAAACCTATGGCAGACTTAGGCACGCACCCTAGCACTATGGCGCTAAGGTGAGTGCCTGGCGCTAAGGTGTGTACTTGGTGCACAGCAGCTAAAAGTGGTGCTGGCAATAGGGAAAGGTTTGGAGAGAGCCATATCTCTTTTAGTGCTCTGTTGCTCCCTCCCTGTCACGCAACGCAGCACAGCATTTTTGGCTGCTGCACTGCGTTCTGTGATTCTTTGAGAATCTGGGTCTTAGTTTGAACAGTAAGGTGGTGTTAGACCTGTCGGCCCTTTGGGTGGTCCCTCCTTTTAATTATTTATTTTTTGTCCCCTTTTCCACCCCTCAATCCTTTCATTTTAATGTCCACTGGAATTTTTAGGTGTTGACCTGGGGGTTAGGTGCTCCTTGACCCCATGGTTCCTCACAGGCCCAGAATTCCCTCCTTTTCTGAGGACCAGCTTAATTACCTAAAATGGTGGCCAGCAACTGCCATAACGGTCACTTAAGAAAAGGGGCCCATAGGTTAACATGGAGTTGCTCTAGAACCTTCTAGCTGGTTCTGGAAGACTGAGGCCAGCCTATAAAAAGGCCAGGCCAGGGCGGCCATCTTAGAACGATCTTGGAGGGCTAGCTGGAGTGCAGGCTAGGACATCAGGGAGGTGGAACACTGAGAGGATTGACTTCACCCTCGGGGATGCGCTCTCTCTCTTCTGTTATCGCCCCTGGCCTTAGATCTGACCCTGCTTAGGTACTCTATACCTGAATACTGCTCAGTTATCTCCAGAGTAGAGGAACTGACCCTTCCACTGACCCCTAACTGGTGACTTCCAGGGTCGGTGTTGAGCTAATAGCACTGCCTTTTCCAGCCTCCAGTAAGAAGTGCAGTTCAACATCTCTGTGAGGCTACCAGAAGAAAGGAACAGCGAGCCACTGTGCCCCTCTCTTTACCACCCCATCGTCATCTCAAGAACGGCATCTGCTAAAGGCAGTCTCCTCACCTGCGCTACAGAGCATTGCTCAGCAGCTGCTTTGCCCTCCGTCCAGAGACGTAGATTCCCGAGTTCTGGTGAGCTGTGAGGACCCCCCCCCCCTGATCGGTGGTGTCGGGGTTCGAGGGAAGTCCTGGCTTGGTGGCGCCGTTGAAGCTACTGCTGAGCGGGTGGAGGAAGTCCGCGTCTGACTTCCGCGCAGGCCCAGTGGCGTGGTGCTTTAGGGAAGTGTCTCGGAGAGGGAGCGGCCTGAGGAGAATTGTCCGTTGCGAACGGCGGCGGCGTCTGTTTCCTGCGCAGGCCCGGAAGCGCGATCCTTCGAGGAAGCGTTTCAGAGAGTGGGCAGCCTGTGAGGATTCGCTTGACAGAGGCGTGGCGGCGTCTGACTCCCACGCAGGTCCTGTGGGTGAGTCAGCCCGGGTGGATGAGGAAGAACAAGCTGGAGTAGGCGGAAACCCCCCCCTCCTCCGTGAGCCAGCCGCTAAGGGCCCTTCTTTGCCGAGGAAGGCAGCGCAAGGTGGGGTTTTACATTCCTCGACTGTCAAAGGCCCCCGGACCCTCTGAACCCCCCACCGAGTGTCAAGTAAGTGGGAAAGTGGGAGGCCGGGCAGACATCAAAGGCCCTGTGGTAACATGAGGTAATTGGCTCTTTCAGCAGGCACAGAAAACGTGTAAGAAGAGCCCCGGGAGGTAAACTAATTGAATTGAGTCACTGGAAAGGGCGACTGTGTGTAAATCATTAACCCAGGTGCCACACCAGCCGGACTTGGGCTGATCTGGGGCTAGAATTAGTAAGATAATTTGAGGGGAAAGAAGTCTGTATTGACTTAAATGTGAGACTAAGAATCCTGGATGAATAACCCCCTTTCAAGTGATTGATTTAATTCAAAGACCTGCCCCCATAAAGTGGATAATCTTTTCTAATAAACCCCAGCCTGTGTACAAGGGGAACCTGGACTATGTTTTTATAAGCAAATGAAAGCTGAATGCAATGCAAGAAAATGATGTACCATGATGTCCTGCAGATAGCATACTAGGCCGTCAGCTGTTTGATTCCTTTAATCAGGTATCAGAATGCAGAACTTACACCAGAACTTACTTCCTTTCTATTAGGAAATGTAATGAATTTATGAGTAATTTATGTTATGTAATTCTAAAAATGAAAAGGAAGATTTGTTCTTGAATTGTGTTCCTAGTCCTCAACAAATGTTTACAACTATTGATATTGCAGGAAAACAGTCTAAATATTGACTTGGAAAATTGTATACACCTACTTAACAGATTTAGGGAAAGATAAAGCTTTTCCTACTTTTATAAATTACGGTGTAGTGTAATTATTTTTGGTGGATGGACGCTGAGTTATTGTGAGGGTGTGACGCAAGCTTAACATTGTTGCCTCTAGGTTAGACCTTCCTACTCTGTGTCAGGCTACCCTATGTGGTCTGGTGTCCCCAGGTCCAACGTAATTGGTGTCCAGCGGTGGGATGAGAACTGTGCTTGCGTCCACGCTATAGTAACCTAGTGTACTCCACAGGCCTACACCTGGAGTTTTCTCCTTGCGGACTCCCTAATTATATTTTTGTTTTTCCAAATTTACTCCTGGTGGTGGGTGGAGGTAGCTTCTAAATACCCTCTAAATTAATTCCTTCCAAGTGGCTGTCCCGAACTCTCATTGACAAAATGGTATTCGCACTGGAGGATTTAGAAACCTATACTGTGGCTCAACTCCGAGAATTTTGTCAAAATATGGGGGTGTTTTTCAAGCGTGGTGCTAAGAAGGGGGAACTTCAAACCAGCTTGAGGGCGTGGGCGGCAGCTCACCCAGATGGGAAGGAGGAGGAGGAGGCAGACAGGGAAACTGTCATTGGGGTAGATGTGTTGTACCAATCTGAGAGGGAGAACTTACTGACAGGTCCCAGAACACTCTCAAGAGAGGGCAGCAGTGTCTCCGCGAGAAGCTTGACTGAAGCCGAACTAGCAGATAGGAGGGAGGAGAGACAGTTAAGATGGGAGTTGGCAAAACTGGAAAAGGCAAGGAAAGAGAGTAGGCTAGCTCATGAGTTGAGCCTCAGAGAATTAGACTTTAAGGCCCTGCAAAAAGGGACTTCCAATTCTCCAAATGGTGGCAGCGAACCAAAGGATGTGACCAGGGAACCCAGACCTTATCTACCAAAGGACGTAGTCGCCAGCTACGGCACAGGGGATGACATCGCCAAGTGGCTGGCTGCCTATGAGGTCTCCTTAAGAGCCCATGGGATTCTGGAGAAACACTGGGGGGGTGGCTTGTATAAGTACATGCCTCCTGCAGGGAGGGATACACTCTTGGCCCTAGAGCAGGAAGAGCAGACCCACTACCCCACCATGAAAGTGGCGCTAATAAGGAAGTTTGGACTGACCAGAAAAATACTGCAGGAAGTTCAGGGGTAGTCACAAACTAGGCACACAGAATTGGGTGGATTTCTTGGACTACGAAAAGAAGGCATTAGAGGGTTGGGTGCAAGGCAGTGAAGTGGGAGAGTATGAGGGTTGTACGACCTTATTCTTAAGGAGCACCTACTCGAGAAATGTTTTCCCGAGCTGCGTCAACACCTGGTGGACAGCAAGCTGACCAACCCCCGAAAGCTTGCTGAGGAGGCGGACATCTGGGCAAGTACCCGGGTTTCCTCAAAGGGGACTGGAGGGGATTCCCAAAGGACCGGACAGGGCGCCCCCCAGAAGAAAGAGGGGGGAGATAAAAAGAGGGAGTTCTCAAAAGGCCCCCAAAACAGTTTCCAGGGAAAGGGAACAGGATTCACCCCTAAGGCTAACCCGCCCAGAAACCCTCATCCTGGCCAGAGTCAGCGGCCAAGGGTTGTCCACTGCTTCGAGTGTGGTGGTGTTGGACATTATAAGGGAGATGCCAAGTGCCCAAAGAGACCACCCCCTCCCACTGGAGGAAAAGCCCCGGGAGTAGCTAGTGTAGTGCTCAGGAAGGAATTGCACTTAGATAAGGGGGGTGAGTGGGCGGGTGTCACCTTAGTGTCCCTGGGAGATCGGGAGATGGTTCCTAAGATCCAGGTGCCCTCAAATACTACAAAGTATGGGAAATGGGTCACCATCAATGGCCAAAGAGGGGAGGCTCTGAGAGACACAGGACCCAGTATGACTATGGTAAGGAGTCAGCTGGTGTCTCCGGAGCAAGTGATTCCACATGTACTCCACCCCGCCGCGATGGCTGGTGGCAGATTGGGCCACTACCCTGTGGCCGAGGTTCCCTTTGAGTGGGAAGGGGTTGCAGGTTCACTTCGAGTTGCTGTAAGCCCTGCTGTGCCAGTCGATTGTCTGTTGGGAAATGACATGGAGCACAATGCTTGGAAGGAGGTGGAATACCGGACTCATTCGGAGATGCTGGGTACACCTGACTGGGCCTGTGCAAGCACAAGGTCCGCGACTACCTGGAGAGGGAGTTCGCCTGGGCTGGAGCCTAGAACAATGGCCCAGCCCTCTGCCAAAAAGGGAAAGAACTGAGGATAGCAGAAGCCTGCTTCGGCTTCCACGCCCCATGAGACAGATCGGCCACCTGCGGTGGTGGACCAGGAGTCCGTGGAGGGGGAAGTAGTCTCCCTGGAGGACTTACCTATCCCTGCTGAGTGGCATGTGGAAGGAGGGCCTACCAGGGAGGAGTTTTGTAAGGGCCAGAAGGAGTGCCCTACCCTTGAGGGACGGAGGCGACAGGCCGAAGCCCAGGCAGCAGGGAACGTTGCTGGGAACTACCATATTTACTGGGAGGACGGACTCCTCTACAGTGAACCTAAGGTACCTTTGCCCGGTTCATCACGGGCCTTGGTAGTCCCTCAACGTCACAGAGCCTTTGTTTTGGAACTGGCTTATGAAATTCCCTTGGCAGGACACTTAGGACAGGACAAGACCTTTGCCCGGCTTGTTCCCCACTTTTACTGGCCTCAGATGAAAGTGGCATCCGACACATACTGTCGGACGTGTGTATCCTGCAAAGCCAGTGGGAAGACAGGGGTGAAGCTGAAAGCTCCCCTGGAACCACTTCCTGTTGTTAGCACCCCCTTTGAAAGGGTGGGCATCGACATTGTGGGGCCATTGGATCCACCACCTACAGCTGGTCACAGGTTTATCCTGGTTCTGGTGGATCATGCCACACGGTGCCCAGAGGCAATTCCTCTTAGGACCATTACTGCACCTGTAGTGGCTAGGGCCCTGATGGGGATCTTTACCCGAGTGGGTTTCCCCAAGGAGGTTGTGTCCGACAGGGGAACCAACTTCATGTCAGCATATATGCGGGCTATGTGGAAGGAGTGTGGAGTTACCTACCGGTTTACTACTCCTTATCACCCACAGACCAATGGTCTGGTGGAAAGGTTCAACAAGACCTTGAAAGGCATGATAAGAAGTCTGACTGAGAGCCTCCAGAGGAAATGGGACGTCCTGCTACCCTGTTTGCTGTTTTACTACAGGGAAGTACCACAGAAGGGGGTGGGCTTCAGCCCCTTCGAGCTTCTGTATGGGCACCCTGTGTGCGCGGACCTCTCAGCCTTGTGAAAGACGGATGGGAAAAGTCTCCCAGGAAGCTTCCCCAGGATGTGGTGAGTTACATGCTGGCCTTCCGGAGCCAAATGGCTATGTTGTGGAAGCAGGCTTCAGACAACTTGGAAGCCAGCCAAGCAGTGATGAAAGAGTGGTATGACCACAACGCTCACCCTGTGGAGTTGGAGCCTGGCCAGAAAGTGTGGGTGATGGAACCTGGAGAGCTAAGTGCCCTCCAGGATCGCTGGACAGGCCCCTTTGAGGTGATGGAGAAGAAGGGTAAGGCCACCTACCTGGTGGATCTTAAGACCCCTCGACAGCCCCTACGGGTGCGGCATGCCAATCACTTAAACCCCACCATGAGAGGCCCAAAGTCATCTTGATGATGGTGACTGATGGAGCAGAGGAAGCGGAAAGCGAGCCTCTCCCTGATCTCTTTTCGTCTCAGGAAAAGGATGGGTCGGTGGAGGGAGTGATTCTCTCCCCATCCCTAACTCCTGAGCAGCAAGAGGACTGCCGCCAGGTATTGGAGCAGTACTCCTCGTTGTTCTCCCTTGTCTCGGGAAGGACCCACCTGTGTACCCATGATGTGGACACAGGAGACAGCCCACCAGTGAAGTCTAAGACCTACCGGCTGTCAGACAAGGTGAAGGCCAGCATCCACGGTGAAGTTACCAAGATGCTGGAGCTAGGAGTCATTGAACCTTCTAGTAGCCCCTGGTCCAGTCCGGTGGTTCTAGTACCAAAAGCTGCCCTACCGGGCACCACTCCAGAACTGAGGTTCTGTGCGGATTACCGGGGACTGAACTCAGTGACCAAGACTGATGCACATCCGATCCCTAGGGCGGATTAACTTATTGACCGGCTGGGAGCTGCCCAATACCTGAGTACCTTTGACCTTACTTCAGGGTAATGGCAGATCTCCCTTACAGAGGGAGCAAAGGAAAGGTCAGCCTTCTCCACGCCTGAGGGCCACTACCAGTTCTGTGTGATGCCCTTTGGGCTCAAGAACGCCCCTGCCACTTTTCAGCGGCTGGTGAACCGGGTCCTCTCTGAAATGGAGGCTTTCTCCGCTGCTTATCTGGATGACATTGCCGTCTTCAGCAGCAATGGGAGGACCATTTGTGTCACTTACAAGCTGTTCTCCAGGCCCTGAAACAGGCTGTCTTGACAATCAAAGCCAGTAAATGTCAGATCGGGTAGGAGTCGGTTGTGTACCTCGGCCACTTGGTGGGAAGGGGAGCGGTGCAGCCCCTCCAGGCAAAGATTGAGGCAATCATGGCCTGGGAGCCCCCCAAGACCCAAACTGAGGTCCGAGCTTTCCTGGGCCTCACAGGTTACTATCGTCATTTTGTGAAGGGGTATGGCACTATTGTAGCGCCCCTCACTGAGCTCACATCTAAGAAACAACCTCGATGGGTAGTTTGGACGGAGGCTTGTCAGCAAGCCTTTGAGAAGCTGAAACAAGCAATGTGTGCAGCATCAGTCCTGAGGGCCCCGGATTTCTCCAAGGAGTTCATTGTCCAGACAGACGGATCAGAGCATGGCATTGGGGCAGTGTTATCGCAACTCAATGAAGAGGGTCTGGATCAGCCTGTTGTCTTCCTGTCCAGGAGACTGCTTCCCCGGGAACAGAAGTGGAGTGCAATTGAGCGGGAAGCCTTTGCAGTGGTATGGGCTCTGAAGAAGTTGCGGCCATACCTGTTTGGCTCGCACTTCCTGGTTCAGACTGACCAGCGCCCCCTTCGTTGGCTGATGCAAATGAAGGGGGAGAATCCCAAGCTGTTGAGATGGTCCATCTCCCTACAGGGAATGGACTTCAGGGTGGAACATCGGCCTGGAGTGGACCACGCCAATGCAGACGGTCTCTCTAGGTATTTCCGCCTTAGTGATGAGGACTCCCAAGGGGTTGAGTAGCTCTCCCCACTTTCAGCTGGGGGGGACGCGTGTTAGACCTGTCGGCCCTTTGGATGGTCCCTCCTTTTAATTATTTATTTTTTGTCCCCTTTTCTGGCCCTCAATCCTTTCATTTTAATGTCCACTGGAATTTTTAGGTGTTGACCTGGGGGTTAGGTGCTCCTTGACCCCATGGTTCCTCAATGGCCAAGAATTCCCTCCTTTTCTGAGGACCAGCTTAATTACCTAAAATGGTGGCCAGCAACTGCCATAACGGTCACTTAAGAAAAGGGGCCCATAGGTTAACATAGAGTTGCTCTAGAACCTTCTAGCTGGTTCTGGAAGACTGAGGCCAGCCTATAAAAAGGCCAGGTCAGGGCGGCCATCTTAGAACGATCTTGGAGGGCTAGCTGGAGTGCAGGCTAGGACATCAGGGAGGTGGAACACTGAGAGGATTGACTTCACCCTCGGGGATGCGCTCTCTCTCTTCTGTTATCGCCCCTGGCCTTAGAGCTGACCCTGCTTAGGTACTCTATACCTGAATACTGCTCAGTTATCTCCAGAGTAGAGGAAATGACCCTTCCACTGACACCTAACTGGTGACTGCCAGGGCCGGTGTTGAGCTAATAGCACTGCCTTTTCCAGCCTCCAGTAAGAAGTGCAGTTCAACATCTCTGTGAGGCTACCAGAAGAAAGGAACAGCGAGCCACTGTGCCCCTCTCTTTACCACCCCCATCGTCATCTCAAGAACGGCATCTGCTAAAGGCGGTCTCCTCACCTCTGCTGCACAGCATTGTCCAGCAGCTGCTTTGCTCTCCGTCCAGAGACGTAGATTCCCGAGTTCTGGTGAGCCGTGAGGACACCCCCCCAGATCAGTGGTGTCGGGGTTTGAGGGAAGTCCTGGTTTGGTGGCGCCGTTGGAGCTGCTGCTGAGCGGGTGGAGGAAGGCTGCGTCTGACTTCCGCGCAGGCCCAGTGACGCGGTGCTTCAGGGAAGTGTCTAGTAGAGGGAGCGGCCTGAGGAGAATTGTCAGTTGCGAAAGGCGCCGGTGTCTGTTTCCTGCGCAGGCCCGGAAGCGCGATCCTTCGAGAAAGCGTTCCAGAGAGTGGGCAGCCTGTGAGGATTCGCTTGACAGAGGCGCAGCGGCGTCTGACTCCCGCGCAGGTCCTGTGGGCGAGTCAGCCAGGCTGGATGAGGAAGAACCAGCTGGAGTAGGCGGAACCCCCCCCTCCTCCGTGAGCCAGCCGCTAAGGGCCCTTCTTTGCAGAGGAAGGCAGCGCAAGGTGGGGTTTTATATTCCTCGACTGTCAAAGGCCCCGGACCCTCTGAACCCCCCACCGAGTGTCAAGTAAGTGGGAAAGTGGGAGGCCGGGCAGACATCAAAGGCCCTGTGGTAACATGAGGTAATTGGCTCTTTCAGCAGGCACAGAAAACGTGTAAGAAGAGCCCCGGGAGGTAAACTAACTGAATTGAGTCACTGGAACGAGCGACTGTGTGTAAATCATTAACCCAGGTGCCACACCAGCCGGACTTGGGCTGATCTGGGGCTAGAATTAGGAAGATAATTTGAGGGGAAAGAAGTCTGTATTGACTTAAATGTGAGACTAAGAATCCTGGATGAATAGCCCCCTTTCAAGTGATTGATTTAATTCAAAGACCTGCCCCCATAAAGTGGATAATCTTTTCTAATAAACCCCAGCCTGTGTACAAGGGGAACCTGGACTATGTTTTTATAAGCAAATGAAAACTGAATGCAATGCAAGAACATGATGTACCATGATGTCCTGCAGATAGCATACTAGGCCGTCAGCTGTTGATTCCTTTATTCAGGTATCAGAATGCAGAACTAACACCAGAACTTACTTCCTTCCTATTAGGAAATGTAATGAATTTATGAGTAATTTATGTTATGTAATTCTAAAAATGAAAAGGAAGATTTGTTCTTGAATTGTGTTCCTAGTCCTCAACAAATGTTTACAACTATTGATATTGCAGGAAAACAGTCTAAATATTGACTTGGAAAACGTTATACACCTACGTAACTGATTTAAGGAAAGATAAAGCTTGTCCTACTTTTATAAATTACGGTGTAGTGTCATTATTTTTGGTGGATGGACGCTGAGTGATTGTGAGGGTGTGACGCAAGCTTAACATTGTTGCCTCTAGGTTAGACCTTCCTACTCTGTGTCAGGCTACCCTATGTGGTCTGGTGTCCCCAGGTCCAACAGGTGGTATATCATGTATCTTTGTAAGTAGAGTCACTCAAGCCTAACAATGTGGTGTGTCTCCTGCATAAACGGGTTGCTAGTGGATGTGCCTGGGCGATTTCAAGAAAAACAATTCTCATCAGCTATTTCCAAAGTGTGAGGAATCCTCACTTAGCAGAGCTGTTACACACACCAGTTAAGGAGGAGGTAGTAGTACCCATACTCTGGGAGTGAATGTTCTTACCACAGAAAAAGAAAAGTACCAAGACATCTACCGGGGAGGGCGCTGCCCGTTTGCTTCCCCCAACCTGAGATTAGCACAAATTACTGCCTAGAACAATCTAATTTATTTGCACATCAACTGAGTTCACAATATATGTGAACTATTGCAGAATTCTATACATGCTGATTTCTCACATCAGTTGACAATCAACATTAAAATGTGTGTTAGAGATAAGAAGGAATGTTATCAACAGCAACAAATCTTCAAAAATGCTTTCCTATTTATTGGAAATAATGGAAATATAACAGAAAGTGTGGACAAAGACATCTAGAAACACCATGAAAACAACAGCAAACATAACACATTAAAAGCTATATATTGGTGATAGCTTGACTGCTGTCTCGCAACTTGAACCAATTTTCTTCTTCTTCACACTTTCCCATATATTGAATAACAGCAATTTACTTTTCAAAGTTTTGGTCTCCTGAAAATATTTATCATAGACCATCATCAGCACAAATGTATCTCACTGTCCACCGACACCACCCGAGACAAAAAGAAAATTGTAAGAATTAAGTCCTTACCCCCATTATAGCAACAATCTAATTCAAGTAAATACCAAATGTACAAATAAACTGCACTAACAAGTGATAGTTTTAAAAGTACACAAGTTTACAGTTCGTTACAAAGGTATCAGTTCATCAATATGAACATCATTTACAAATCATTTACAAATGATAAAGAATATTCAAACTCCAGTATAGATTTAAATTAATCTCAAGCAATAAACATCCTTTTACAACTTTGTAGCTATGGGCACAAAAGCATCTACAAAATACTATGTTGGTGGTTCTTTCATTTCATGAAAAGCAAGCTACATATTAAAGGTGGCTCTGTGGTAATGTTTTAGGCCAGCCTCAACAGCCCATTCTATGTTATAGCTATTATGACTTTATAGTATTATCTGGCAGCTCGTTTCCAAGTCACTTCTAACTAGCATGAACCATACATGTCTATTGGCGCCCTAGGCTACAGTGAGCATCAGTTCAGCATTCACGCATCAATTGTCAGTAAAGGTTTCGCATGAACAGAAAACATTGATGTAATGTACGGTATGCTACTGCTACTTTGTTAGTCAAGCCAATCTTGTGAAGCAAAAAAAGGCAATAAGAAAAACTTCAATCAAAAACAAATTGTCCGTACTGATTACTTATGGTGGATCAAAAACAAGATAGAGAAGGGGGGACCAGGAGCTTGTTAAGGCCCAGTGTCCGTGCTCCTCTAGTGATAGCTTAATCAAAGAGGACACTGTTCCATGATAATGGGTGCATGAATGTCACCCACCATAGAGGGGGAGAGGGAGAAAAAGAGGTGAGAAAAGGCAGAGGTGAGAGAACAGGAAAAGAGGCAGATGTATATCCCCAATTACAAGGAAACCAATCCCGAAGGGGAAGACCAAGTCTTGCTGTACTAATTCCTTCGCATTAAAGGGGCAAGCCCGAATAGATAGTTAAGTGTGGTATCTTATGTTTATTCGAGGCATTGAAACCATGAACACTCGCCTCCAATTCAAAAGAACGTGTCAAAGTACTCAAAAGTCACAAACCTTATCTGTATAACTACAAACATATTTTTTTAAATTGTAAAGTATACAAAAAGTACACAGAAAATACAAAAAAATATAAAGGTGTATACAAAAAATGAAAAAATTAGACAAAAAATTCTACAAATATAAACATAAAAAGAATATAAAAGGGAATACATTCTATCATTTTATGCACTTTAAAGCTTGTCTTCCACTACACAGACCACCGCAAAAACAACAGTTGATGGACAGAATGCAGAACAATATCATACATTCACCCCAGTACAGAGATCGACTACACAGACTCCCTACTCCCCTTTTAATGAATATAGGGCCAGATATTAACATTGTAATGGTTCCAAATGCTCCGATTCTGAGCTTTCAGAAGCAAAATTGCTTTTTCTTGTGTATGTATGTTACATGGGTGTTTCTGACATTTCAACTAAATAGCAAATCAGCATATGTATACATTTTTTGTGAAATGGTCATAAAACATTGAAGAATTACAGACTCTGGAGTTGGGATGGTAAAAAGAGATCACATATATGGTGGTCCACAGACCCTAGCAGCCACTATTCCTGTGATGGCCTCCAGTAGTAGGGAGACGCACTGATATTCATGAGGTAGGTCGGATTACAACTCACTACAATTCAGAATTTTACAAACGGACCGATTAGCATATTGATCAGTTTGTACAATGATATACTTGTCACTAAAAGACTGGTTGTGATTAGCGATCAGTATTTTGCGACCAGTTGTATGTTCTTCTGGCTCATGGTCTCCTGCCTGCATGTTTTACCACCTTGGGATTGATCTGGCACCAAATGACAATGAGCCAAATGGCAACATCACACCATTACATACATTTCCAAAAACTTTCATACATTAGATAAGCCAGATTTTCCTTGTCCACTTGGAGTTGAACTTCCTGCATACTGGGGCAGGTAAAGTACAGCTGTGGCAGTAAGAGCAGCTTGATATGTAGCACCTGCAAATGATGAGCTACTGGACTGAGTGGTTCAACGGAGCAGTAAAAACTGAAACTTAGGGGCAGATTAACTATGTTTTCACATAGAGCACTGCAGCAGCCACAAATGCTGACTGTGCTACGTGAAAAGGCGAGAAGAGGAGAGCGCTGTATTTACTAAAATAAGACACTCTCCTCTCCTCTCACTAGCGCTGGTGCTAAAATCAGCTACTGTTCACCACGGAGACACCTCTGCTCCATGGTGCAAGGGTGTCTCCATGAGTCTGGCATAGGTGTTGTACTGGAAGGAACCCTTCCAGTACAAAATACTATGCACAGATTCACTTTAACCATTTCCCACTTTGTATGTGTGCTGTAAATTGCAGCACACATGCATAGTTGGAGAAGGAAGGAGAAATAATACTTGAAAAGTGTGCAGTTTTCTCACACTGAACTCCATCTACTTTATTTAGTAAATTGGCTTTAGCATGAGAAACCTTGGGTGGTTGCATGGGAACCCCCATGCACACCCTTGGTACGCCTCCATGGCACGAAGTAATGCAAAAAGAGCCATGGGCTGCTTTGCATTACTTTTTGGTCATTTTCAGCGCTAAACACATTTAGAGCTGGAAAGTAAATTGGGGAAAAAAAGATTTTACACCAATTTGCTTACTTGTGTGACACAGACACAGCTCAAAATTGTAGTAAATATCTCCCTTAGCGTCCCTATTGTGGCGAACCTCTCAGGAGGTTCCAAAAGCAGATCTATAATCATATGATGATATTTCCTTTGTAAAACAGTCTTCTTTTACTTGCCAGGTAGCTCCATGCATGTAAATCTTTAGCTTCTACACGATTATGCGTTGGACACTCCTGCAAACATGGATGACATGGATGATTCTTCCTTACTGCCAGCCAACACAACCAGCAGCAAATCCTCTGAATTCCAACTCAATAGTAATGTCCTACTGTGCCTCCTGCCACTGGGAATACTTTTGGTGTTGTTTCTCTTCTTCATCATACTGATACTGAGTGCCTTCTTCTCCACAACCTATCTCCGGGAGCAAATTCGCTACACCCTCTTGATGTTCATCCTCCTGAATGATACTATTTATCTTTTAGGATGTGGGTTTCTCATTTTCTGCATTTGGTTGCTGTATGAGATGCCAGTCGTTGCCTGCATGGTGGCCGTTATGGTAACATGGTCAACCTTTCTAAACACACCCAATGGCCTTGCGATCCTGGCCCTTGAGCGCTACGTGGCCATTTGCTACCCACTCCGGCATTCAGAGATCTGCCGGGTGGAGAGGTCTTGTATAGTTATAGTAGTTCTTTCTGTCTTTGCGCTCTTGCCATATGTTGCGGACATGGCAATTGTGATGCCTTTGATGAAGCAGAACGTTTTCTTTCAAAAAGTATTGTGCTATCATGAGTCCATCTTAACTTCCGAACTGCGACAACTATTTAGGCTCACAATTCATTCTTCAGATTTTGCTGTGGTTGCCTTTATTGTGCTATACACTTACATAAAGATTCTGCTGGAGGCCAAGAAGATCAACAGGGACACAGCTTTAAGTTCCAAAGCCAGCAAGACTGTGATTCTCCACGCCATTCATCTATTGTTATGCATGATGTCATTTTTTGCTCCATCATTGAGAAGGCTCATCCACTTTACAGGTTTCAACTCAGGAGTTTTCAATTTTTTTTTCCTCATGTTATTTCCCAGGATCCTAGGCTGTATGATTTATGGTTTCCGGGATGAAAACTTCAGGAACTATATTAAAAAGTTTCTTCTGTCCCATTGTCAAAGAGCTGACCAAGGAGCACCTGGCCAGATGTCCGATACACATCTATGGTAGCATCTCACGTACTCACAAGTTAGCTTCCTTACATGGAGCCATGAAAAATTAATTGCGCTTAAAACTGTTTTTCAAACACTAAAAGAATTAATTGTGTGGGCATGGAATAGATGTTTCTGACCTTTCTATTCACCACAAACAACCCAGTACAGTGACACTCTTTATATATGTCACTAGACTCCAATGAAGATTGATGTCGATACTACTTGGAGATGGATGTCGGTTACTGGGTCTTTGGGTAGACGTGTACTAATTCCGATCACTATCATACCCTGAATTTTAAACACACCGCCATTCTACCACAAATCTCAAGATATCTGTAGCAATGACCCTGATCCTTTCTTGCATTGGGGGGACTAGCTTAAAACTATTTTATTTACTCTGTTGTGCCTGTGACATTTTGTTATTTGCCCTTTAAGGGCTGAAACTTTCTGTCTTTTAGGATGTTTTTTTTATTTTTACCACCTCCAATATATTCATATTGAATCATGTTATCCAAGGTTATTGACTGTATGACTTTCCTTTGAACTCTGTCTGACCTTTACTGGTGTTTCATATTCAAGTTAATTGCCTATCGCTTCAGGGTCCCAATTGCAATTTAGGGCTGAGCAGCTTATGATGCTCACGGAAGATCTGTTTTACTCATATATTCATGAGGACATCCAGGTTTTCTTTATCTCAACTATGTATCTGTTGGATATGCAAGTGAATTATGGAAAACATTAGAAGAAAACATAATGATGCATTGACTCCTAAAGGTCCTGGCACCATTCTTCTCCAACCAAATGACACTCAGGTGATCCCAATATTCTATATTGCATTAGAAGGACTATCGGTTACACTTAGAAAGCCACATCCCAGAATATCACACTTTGGACTCCAAAGTTATAGCTAGGTATTATGGTACATCCACCGGTCCCGCCAAGCATATTACGATCTCTGACCGCGGCTCCAAAGCCAGGGAATAGTGGTTCCCTGGCGGAGCTGGTGGTCCCAGGGCGGTCAGACCACCCAACTCCTAATCGGGCGGTTCGACTTCCAGTGCAGCGGTGGCTCGATCTGCCACCACAAGTCTGGCGGTCCCTGGGTCGCCACACTTGTAAAAGAGCCCTAAGTGGATACCAGCCATAGTAGAAAATTCCCAAATGCAGAACACATGCTACAAAGAGGGTAGAGCTTGGTTTGGGGTGTAAAGGATGACATGCATTACTGGGGAACTTGGTAAATATATGTTAAAGATGAAGCCATCTGCAATGGCCTGTGAAGAGCCCTCGGGCTGCATTGCAAACCGTGTTCTGGGCTGCAACGGACATGGGCACACATTTTCAGCACTCTCAAGGCACCGTAGCAGTACAAAAAGGCTCAGCAGTTGATTTTACAGCCCATTCTCTAATATGGATAGAGCCAGCCCACGCATATATTGGTGCCACCTCTTGTAAGGGGGAGTGCCATCTTTTGAAAGTGGAGTGGCCAAATACAAATGAGGGACACACTCTTCCTAACCCTTGTTATGTACACAGGTGCAGAGACAACGAGGCTGTCAGGAGCAGCATGGACGGTACGCCACAAAGAGGTAGCACACAGTGAGTGCACTCCCTAGGGATGCATTCTGAGGGCTGTGCATTATGTGTAATTTGGCGCCCTGTCAGTGTTTGTGCCCGGTGCTCCCCTTTAAAGGTGCGCCGGAGCACTAACAGAAACAGTATCAGGTGACTCTTGTTTGGCTTCCTCGGTAGTGGCCATGGTTTTCTTGAGGATTTTTAAAAGGCATAAAGAGGAGCAGTTTAAGTCGTGGTCCAGTTGAGAGCATGATTTGTGGCATCCCACTCTGATGGCACTGAGGGTCATGGTCCAGGCTTGCACGTACAGAGTTTTCAGTAGATGGAGGGAAACACTCAGAACAGATGTTACACTGAAATGTAGATGTGATCCAGCAAATAGTGAATTCAAAGGGACCCAAAAGCATAAGGTAGGTTGGTCTAAATATTGGCGCATTACACTATGGTACACAGTGAAAACTTGCACTTGTTGTTTTAGTTTAGTGGCACAGTACAAATGAAGGGAAGAGTGAACGTGTGAGGTGGGTGGGGGGTAGGGTATTGCATCAACATCCCTCAAAGGCACTTCTGGATTGAGAGATCATTGTTGTCTTCATCATCCTCTTACTCATCATAGTCCTCCACATTAATGCCTTGGGAGAAGAGGCTCTTACACCTTCAGCCGGAAAGCTGTTCAAGGCTTTTAAACTATGGTTGCCACAGGCCTACGACCTCCTTTCTCTGTTGCTGATCCTGTGAAAGTCTGTGCAATTGTGCAGACCTTGCCAGATTTCCCAGAACTGGTTCTTCAGATAATGTCCTGCAGGATCTTGGAGGCAGCCAGAAGATCTTGGAAGTGCTTGCGAGCAGCCAGAATATAATGCAGGCACGTGCTGGTCATCATAATACTGAGAGGTGTTCGAAAGAGTGCTATGCCACACAATTGTAAGAATAAGAGTGTCAGACCCAAATAAGCTCTGGAGATATGCACTGGACACCTAAAAGGATACAATGAGAACAAAGAAATCAGAAGAAGCATTAGGGGAAGAGAAAGACTTAATAGGCTGTTATACAGCTACAGACATTTCTTTGTTCCAGCTATGCTTCAATAATAACACTTATTTTTAAACATCTTTTTATTAAGTTTTAGTGATTATTCAACAGTAGATATTACAAATCTTGCATGAGACAATCATAAAACTTATTTCACAGTGCTTTCCCACCACAGAGCAAACTACTCATAACCTGTTAGATTTCCTCAAGAGTTTTGCACATTGTGTCTCCTGCCATGGAATTGAGGGGGGAGCAAACATTCTCCCAATGTGTGTTCCATTTCCCCCATATTTGGTCTCACTTTCGTGGGCATCCCCTGTGCTCGTAGACTGTTTTTTTTGGCCAGCATACACCAGTTCCTATCTCACTTCCATTCATCTCTTGTAGGTGCTTCCTGTGCACCCCACTTACGGGCTATGTATTGCCATCCCAAGAGTGACCCATGCTTGTTCCATACGGGTCATGTCTGTTGCTTCCCATACATTAAGGAGGCACAATTTCGACTGTAGTGACCGATCCCTCCCACACACTTGTAGCTGTTACACTACTGCTTCCCAGTACTGCTGGATTGTAGGACACTCCCATATTATGTGGAAGTAAGTGCCCACCTGCGTACAGGATCAATTATAGAGTGCATTGTTCCTTATCCCCTTTTTAACCATGATTTCACAGAAGAACATTCTTTGTAATACTTTAAGTTGTATTAATCTAAGCCACAGTGTGATAGCTATTTTGCGTGGGGAGGAGAGTTCTTCTTGCCACTCAACTTCCTCTATGTTCCCTACATCCGTCTGCCACTGTAAGCAGAGTCGTGTAAGTAGGTCAGGTAAGTTGTTAATTATTGTTTTGATATGTCATGGAGATGGCTCTCCAGGTCATGTAATCTGTGAGCAGTCTGTCTTCCGGAGGGGATGCCTCAGGCAGGACTCTTTCAGACAAGATGGCTGCTGTCAGGGCATGCTTGATTTCTAGATATTGATATGCTTCGGTTTCTTACATTTCATATTCTCTTTTTAATTCTGAGGATGAGAGTATTCTCCCCTTAACCCAGAGACCACCTATTCTTAATATGCCAATAGTATGCCATTTGCTAAAGCCGGAATAGGAACCCAGTTTCCCCAGTTTGTCTGCTTTCCAGGGTAGGGTGGCCAATGTAAATTTGTTGTGCTATCCCAGTTTGTTTGTCACTTGATGCCACAGGAAAACTGTTAGTGCTGTAGGGCCTGTCAGGTGTTGTTGATTTGGTGTTGTATAGAGAGCCACTTTATAGCCCCTCGGGCCCAAATCATCTATCCATCTGATAGGATGATTTGTCGTGCAGGCGGTGTTCCCATTGGTTTATGACTATTAATTGAGCCACCCAGAGATATGCTTGGATATCAGGCCATGCAATTCCCCCACCATACCATACCCGGGTCAATTTATGGATTGTAATTCATGGGGTCTTCCCTTCCCAAAAAAGCATTCTGATTTCTCCATCTATCATGTTAAAGTATGCCTCGGGGTCTTTGTATGGTGTGTTTTGCAGGATATAGAGAAACCGGGAAAGTTCCATAATTTTAAAATGGGCTATGCGGCCAAGTAGAAACAGGGGCAGGGACCTCAAGTGGCAGACATCATTTAGCAGGCTTGTAATTGGGCATGTTAAGTTGTGCGCCTAGAAGAGTTAAGGGTCTGTGGTTACAAATATCCCCAAATCCTAGAAATCTTCTGTCACAACTGTTGCCGCACAGTCTGGGGGTAAGAAAAGAAAGAACAGAGAGGCAACAAACAATCAAGTACGGTACATTAAAAGAATATTTTTCAAGAGAAATGTTCATAAGCATTCATAAAAGAGTAGTAGTCCTTCATTGATGTTCTTCAGATATTTTTATTGCAATCTTCATAAAGTATCTTGAGATCAATACAGCCGACGCGTTTTGCCCAGATCGGGCTTCCTCAGGGCAGATTATTTATAAACGCCGAAAGCACGAAGGTAAGGCACTCTTTGGAAGGCGCAAGTAGGTCTCTGGTTCAGAGTTTCAAACTGTCTGCAAATTATGGTATCCAAGAGCTTCCTGTTCTCACTACGAACAGCAGTGTACGCTGAGCAAATACGTTTTTTGCGGAAGTGGAGCTTCAGAGAAAAGAAGCCTTCAGTAGGTATAGTCGTTCTGACTTGATAAGAGATTTCAGTGAACTACCGCCGGCAAACACTATGGTATGTGTCCCTGGATATTATGAATTTCAATGAGTATGCTGCTCCTACATCCGGCACCCGGTCCCGTTTCTCATCATCGTCCGTGTTCGAAAAAACTGTGCGAGGATGGGGGGACAATTTAAGCGGGACCAGTCAATAAATATATCATGGACTTAGACCAATCAATGGAGAATCCGGAGTACTTGCCAAAATTGGTGCAGATCTGGATTATCCTATTAATTGAAGCCCATGGTTATAACGTATACGAGGATGTCATCCGCGTACAGTTAGATTCTATTAGATTCTGTCTAGATTCAGTCTTCGCATACTTCAGTCCGCGGACCAATAGGTCCCCACGTATTCAGACTGCCAAGGGTTCTAGAACGATAGCAAACAGTAAGCTGAAGGGGGGCAGCCTTGCCTTGTTCCCCGCTTGAGAGAGATGGATCCATGTCATAAGATTTGGCCCCATTCCTATGCGTTTGAGGACTGCAAACAAATGGGGCCATTCAATGGTATTGAAGGCCATGTGGGCATCTGGGGACAATATGGCTGCATCTTCTTTAATCGTGTTTCTGCGCCCTACAACGCCATGAAGGCTGCACAGGTTAAGGGCTGTATTTTGTCCCTGCATAAATCCGGACTGGTCTGGGTGTACCAGCTTGGTTACGACATGGAGCAACCGCTTCACAAGTGTTTTGGTTAGTATTTTAGCCTCCGCTTGAGCAATGAAATAGGGTGGAAGAAGCTCATTTAATCTCTTGCTTTCCCTATTTTGTATATCACTACTACAGAGGCTAGCATTTGGTCTTGGGGAAGTAAATGATACCACTTTTAAACACATGCTGAGGGAGGCAGTGCCTACATGTAATTCCAGATCACTAACTTCATTACAATCATTTCATGCATGGCTTCTAGTGTATTATAATTATGCCACAAATAGTTTTATGGATGAGAAGTGTAAGCTAGTGTGAAAGAAAATAGCAGGCACTAGTGTAAAGCGGGAATCTGCAATGGAATCCTGATATTCAGATAAAATCTCTGGTAATGTAAAGAACTAGTCAGTGCCCTGAAGAAGATGGACATGCTTGAATGGGATGCCGTAGCAGGGTAGAGCAATGTTGTGAATGTAGGTCAGTGACCGTGCGGTCGAGAAGGGGGAGTATCTGGAAAGGCACCATAGTCTATGAGCCAATATTAGAGGCATGGTAGACCATGAGAGCCAGTCAATGGCCTAAATAAATGTTTGGCACTTTAGCCCAATCTAAAGTTCAATAGATAGGAAAGAAAGGAATTAATGCAATGAAATGAGGGGAATCCTGTATGAGAGAAAGTGCCAACAAGAGGCACAAGAAGCATGAAGAGGGGTACAAAACCGCAATTCCCCAAGAAGCTGAAGACCTCGCTTTTCAAGTAATCCCACTAGGCTCTACGTGTGCAAAGATTCACACCTGCTCAGAACCAGGATACCCTCCCAGGTGATAGTGTGCTCTGCAGATATGCATGACATAACATAACAAGGTATATGTGCTGCAGGGAACTGTATAATGCAAAGAAAGCAAGCACGGAGTGTGAGAAGCATACAATTGTGAGCAAACCTACAAGCTGAACAAAATGATAACCTCAAACATCCAATTATGAAGAACTAGATGAGTGTATGTAGTTTGGGGGGAAACATGGATATTACAGTCAACTCAAATCACTCAAAATATTGTTTTCAAAAAACGACAAGATGCTCTACAAGCCTCGAAAAATCTACTTGCCCACTCGCAATTGCGAGTAAAATTTTATCAGGTCGAGCTATTTTTAGCACCTACAAGTCCCATCTGGTGAGTAAACTTAGGCTGGAAAGGAACAGGTGTTCTGTTCATTCAGAAAGTGAATAAGAAATAAAGATGCCATTAAATCCTGTTTTTATCTTGACACATTTGCTGTCTGTTCAAGGAAAGAGGTCAAATGTCAGTTTGTCTATTTCTAATTGCTGCTTGGAAAATTAGGTTTATTTTTCTCTCTCTTACTTGAGTTGGAGGTTTTTGTCAAGTGAGCTGCCTGAAGATGTTAGTTATTTTTCTCTAACACATAATATTTAAAAAATAGCCTGTACATTAATATTACAAATATTTCAAAATATATCAGGAATTACAAAAGCATTAAGAAGTGTAATTCAAACAAATAGTTAAAGAGGAGCAAAATAAACCAGAACAATTCACCTGGTGAAGTGCAAACAAATCATATTTGCAGAAACTCTATTTCCAAACATTATTGTTTGTATAATATTAAGTTTTATCAGTAAAGCTGATTGTCAGTGGGAACGTTTGCGACCATTTAAACATAGAATCTGCTGATTACAAATAACAGTGTGCAACCACTTCATGCTTGAGTTATGTATTTATGAAAAGTGAATTTGAGAAACATTCCTGCTCCGGCCCTGTTGAAAATGCTGTTAACGAACTAAGAGGCAAGTCAGGGGTCACGTGTATCGCATATGTGGCTAGATGTGTATTATACATGGAAAGAAAGCTTAGTCTATTAAATCAAATAAAAGAGTTTTTTGTACAGCAGACATGCTGAACTTGCACATTTGAAGGTGCTCTCATATGTAATAATGAAGAAAAAGGCAGCTCAATGAACGAAATCATTTACACATGATCATATCATTTAAAATCAGTTTATGGGTCAAGAACATTACAAATAGGTCGAGTAGATTATTTAAATCAATTGATTTGCAGGTCTAGTAACATTTTTGTGTTTTTTTGAGGCCTGGTCTACCTGAGAATGGTTTACATAGCTAAATAATTGCATAGAATAATATGTTTTGTCGATATCCCCTTTTCCCACTCATGTATGTCAAATATGTTTTCACACTGGTAGATGGCTAAATGCTATGGGAAAAGTGCTTTATGAAAATTAAATAAGGGGCTGAAGATTTGTATTATTTCATGTGTTTTTCATATGTATGTCTGTGTCCTTTCATTAAGAAAATGTTATAGGAAAAAAGAAATAGACCTAAAAGAACACTGTCAGAATATGTGGGAAGATCGTGGGAAACCTCACAAGCAATTTGTTAAATGCTTCATCATTGGCAACCTCTCCCCACCCAGGTAGGACCTTGCCACCATGGCGGACTCAACCTCCTGGTAGACTCGAATGAAGGAGGGAGTTCTTAAATAAAGATCTACTGAGAAGATAAACTAAACATACCTTGTGGTTCTCAGGTATATCAGCTTTCATAATGGGGACCTCAGGTATATCTAAAAAGAAGAGTGAGATGGTATTTGAGGACAGTGGCTAAAACCATCTCCCTAAGTCACAGTGTTTCTGTCTTAATGTTTAGCCTGAGGCGTTTGCGGATTTCTTTATCCAGTGGCTTACGTAGCCATCCCACGACATAGGTCATGATTTTGTCCATGGGACCCATTTGGTTGCGCGGGATGCATGAGACACTCAGGGTCCAACATGTTCGAGGTCCAATGAGGGGCATCATCAATTGGCGTGTTATAGTTAGGGATGGCGGTGTGAGGGACGGCATGGATGGGACCCCGTATCTGGCTCTGCTTCAGAGTCTGAATGAGAATCAGACCCTGGTAGGGAGTGATGGGCAAGGGAAGGGGGGAACCCCTGTGGGTTGGAGACCTGAAGGCCCAGGCACATGGGAATTTAGCGCCAGAGGCTGAGAGTGGTCCATGAAGATCCACTGCAATCTTTCGAAAACGTCTAGATCGATGCAATGCCTGGGGCGGGATTCCTTTTGCATTTTGGGAGTGATGCAGGCTGGTCAGGCATTTCAGAAGGTAACGGGAGCATGAGCCCAAGTGTAACTTCCCTCCCAGGGATGGGTTAAAGCAGTGCTCCCAATACTACAGGAGTTTCTGATCCAGAGGAGCCGCCACCTGAGTAACTGCTTTTAAAATAGAGGTGCCCATGACTTTGCAAAAGTGATCATCGACGGGGAGGTAAGTCATGCTTTCCTTCTTCATATAGGTCTCCTCAATGTCACTCATGTTGGATGAGTGTTTTAATTGGGGTCAGCCAATGTAAATTATAGGGTGCTGGGGTCATCATGCAGTTGCAGAGGTTAATATGGCAGGTGGGGGATCTCCCGGCCAGATAATAGGTAGCCAAAGGTGCCATTAACAGGGTAAAAGCCCTGCATGACACCACTTGCACCCACTTGATCTAAAGGGTTTGGTACGTGCCTGGGCTGGTGTCCACTTGCCTTAAAACTCACTTGCAGTATGCGCTGATCGATTTGTACAGACCCCAATGAGGGGCACCTTGTAATGCTCCAGGCATCCAACGCATACATCAGAGTAAAATAAGCACCAAGCCAGCTGTGCTGAGTCATGCTTCCCTTTCGATTAAAATCAGCGCGCTGGCTCAGATAAACGAGACATGCTGAGTGAGCTCGGTATGCGGTGCCCTCTAGTGGTGGGCAGATCACACCGCAACAGCCCCAAGCACCCCTGCACATCTCCTGACTGACAGCAGGCCGTGGAGGAGCGACAAGCGTTCCTGAGGCCGCACTGAAAGGCAAACTAGGATAAAAGAGTTATGGCACAATGAAAACCTCAAGAAAATGCTTGAACAATATATACACATAGCAAATCCATAGACAAATAATGGCTAAGAGGCCGGAGGCACTCATCTCGGCTGCTGGAACAGCGAAGAAAGAGGAGGCACCAACACCAACTATGGACTATTAAGGAGTCCTAGACACTTGTTGCTTGGACAATGATTTATTGTGGAACTTTTGACTTTTCACCAAAGGGTTATGGGACATGTGGGGCCATATGTATGAAACTTACGTTTTGCGATTCTCAAATAGCGATTTTTATAGAATCGCTATTTGAGAATCGCAAAATGCTATGTATGTAGAATTTGCAAATAATTTTGCGAATCCCACAGATTCCTTAATTGCGAATTGGAATACCTCCCCATGGATGACATTCTCAATTTGTCATTCTCAATTAGAGAATCGCAAATTGAGAATGCAATTTCAAGGGTGCCAGAGAGTCAAAGGGACACCCTGTTGCACCCCTGAAATGTGCATGTGTGCCCATGTGGCACACCATGTATGTGCGCCACATGGCACTTTGAAAAATGCAAAAAAGTGCATTTTTCAAAGGACTAGCAAATTACCACCAACTTGAAGTTGGTCGTAATTTGCAATTCCTTATGGCCAAATTGCACTTTTTCTGGGCCTCATACATTGCATTTAAGGAATCGCAATTTGCGATTCCTTAAATGCAATCGCAAAATAGGGAATCACAAATTTGTAATTCCTTATTTTGCGAGGCTGTTTTGATTTCATACATACCACTTAGCTATTTTGCAATCGCAAAGGCCGAAATTCTTGTTGTTTCTTTACATGGCTGCTGTAATCAAAAAGTGTAGTATAATCCTCGTCTCCGGTCCTGACACAGAATTAAGACTACTGGGTGTGCTTTTTGTTGCTCCTCCCAAAAACTATGGTGTAGATTTCATGATGCACAGTAAGAAATATGTTTTCTTTTAAATGATGCATTTAAAAAAAGAAAACATCTTTGCTTTTCAAACAGAGGTGAAAATCTCATTCCCAAAAATACATTTTTATCCTAAGGAGAGCTCGCAACCTATTTAGAGAGGGGATCATGCAATGAAAAGAAACTATCATGCTACACCTAAATACCCCAGATAAAATACACTGACTCCTTTTGTAGCAGCAACACCTTCACCCAACCTTCACCTTTTGCATCTCCTTTGTACAGTTTCATGGCGCTGTCTTCTAATGAATGTAACATATTCGATTGGCTGCCATTTTCTCAGCTCAACGAGGATACGTCAACCCGAGGCCCTGATATCTGTACCCTAAATACTGGAGTTTGGACTACATGTTCTTGAGTTGTAAAAGGTGCAAAACTGCTACAGAAAGTTCATGGCATCCTGTTTAGTCTAATGTGCCTTCGCCCTTTCCAGTCTTTACAGCAGTAGTGTGAAATATTTCCATCACTACTCGTGCTTCCCATACACGAGCAGTAGCCAGGGTTTTTGCTCAGGTGTTCAGTCCAATTCATTGTCATTTCGGTCGATACCAAAAAACTGATGTCCAATAAAAAAACAGGAGTAAAACGTTCTGTTTATTTTAGCAAACTTGAAACAGGAAAACTTAAACATACAAGCAGACATGTTATTAGGACATCTCAGAACCTCAAGCATACAGTCTTCTATATGAAACAAACGCCTCGTGCAAGTCCCTCTATAATACCCATGGTGCTGTTCCCCAAAAAATGGTTTTTAGTCTCACTGGAGATGTACTGACACACCAAATGCCTGTTTATTTTTGACTGGAGACTGGAGGTGGAGGTACTGATCCTTAACATCAGAGACCTTGTGGTGAGCCCATTACTCTCTTAATATTACACTCCTAATATTGTCAGTATCTTAAGAAACTACCTTTCGCCATAATATGTTTCTGTACAGGCCTAATATAAAAACAAGAATGAAGTATTAAAGGGAACAGCTGGAAATAAATACGAGTTATACATGGTCTGAAAAGTGGAAAATTGAAATAAACTGGTCGAAAAGGTAATCCAATGCATACAAGAAGTACAAATAGTAATATGTAAGCACGAGCAAATAATCATACTACCAATAGGAGGAAAGTTAGGGAGCTTTAGAAACTTCTTATTGAATAGGAGTTCAAGAAAAAAAACGCCTAGTATTAACATAAAGGAATATTGTAACAGGTGACCATAAATTCAAGCATTTCATAGCAATAGAAACATGGTGTACATAGGCTGTGTTCAATCTATGATTATAGGAAACACAAGGAGATGATGGACATAGTGCTGAAACCTTTTAGGCACTCACCCCCAGTCACATTTCTGGGTTGAATTAATCATCGTTCTTTAGCTCACTTCGCCACCCCAGTTCAGACCCAGCTATATGTAAATCAATCTTGACCCAGTGCCTCATGGGTACAGTCCAGCCCAAACTGCCAAGCCAGGTCTTCCCTGGACTGAAAACAAGCATCCTGGGACGGGCTCCCTCATCATCCAGGCTAGCTTGAATCTAGTGGCAAAGTGAGCATGGGTCCCACGTCTGGGCATACCCTGCCACCTTTGGGTGAACAAATCAAACACAGGGAGATGATGGACGGAGCGCTGAAACTTTTCAGACACTCACCCCCAGTCACAGATCAGGGTTGAATCCATCATTGTTTTTTAGCTCACACGCCTGATTGCTATTGCGGTGTATGTATTACGATCTGATTTTTTAGGTCTCGCCTATCCCATTCCGCAAGGAATGGATAGGGGAGAATTATAGTGGGCAAAGTAGGTTCTCAAACCATCGGGCGGATTTCAAACAGTTCACGTGAACACAAGCACGCGCTCTTCCCTCGCTCCCGAGCCGCCTGCCTCCGAGAGCTTCACCTCAAAGGGCTCCGCTCCCCCGCCACTGCTTCACACTTCACGGCTGCCAGGCCGCATCTCCCATTTCTCCTCCCCCACCCCCTGCTTCACACTTTTCACGGCCGCCAGGCCGTGTCTCGCATTTCTCCTCCCCACAGCAGTGCCAAGAGCTTGTTATGGAGTGCCTCGTTATCCGCTTCTAAATCTGCTGCTGTTCATCATGCCCTGTCTCCGGGAGCCCAGTACAAAAGCCACGGACGGCATGACGAAGGAAAATGTCTTGCGGTTGAAGTAATACAGTGTACCCCACAAACATGGCAGTGAATATTACCGTACGGTAATAGCCGTACCCGCGCGCCGCAGCCATGTCAGAGCCCAGTGAGATCTTCTGTGGGTGTGGAAACGCTCGTCGACACAACCCGCGATCTGTAATGAGCTGAGCAGCTTCAATCCCCTCCAGAAAAGGGCATTATTTAAAATAAAAACAACAATAAAATTAAAAGTTCCACAAAAACCGTGTTATAAAATGCCACAAATTATTTATGTGAAACAGGAGGCACGGGCAAGGAAACGTCCACTTCAGAGGCGCACTTTTCGCAGCACTAGTCAGACTCTGGCCCTCTCTGCGGCTCCAGGTAGGGCCAACCTCGGTCAATCATTAACCTTGAGCAGCCCGGCCCTCACCTTACGACCCTTCACCCAAGCTCGCCTCACTACGTATGTGCTCTAGCCTCACATTATCCCCATGTGACATCCTTGACCCATGTTCCCCACACTATGTTCGTGTGAACCCAATCGCTTTGTGCGTCGTGTGTATAAAACCCAAAGCTTCAGACACTGCCCAAGTGTCCAGTGTTCCTCCTCTCCTAGTCTGTCCGTCTGTCCACGAGCCTTCAATCGCTTCACAATATGCCTGTACTCCGAAGCTGCTCACAGTCTCTGGATGTGTCACCCACGTGCCCCAAGTTCCTCACACAGCCTTTCCTTGCACTGTGAAGTGGTGCTGCGCGGCACTCTGACAGCGCTCCAGCACAGCAAAAAAATGACATTGAAAGCCGCCAGCTGACCGGCTTGACGACACCAAATGCTGATGCGGGAAGATTGAGGAAACGTGTTTTTTTGCGGGAACCGAAGAAGTCCTTCGAATAAAATAGGCACAGATTTGAGACATTGAACATGCCCCATGTTCAAGTCGCGTAGCTGACACTATGATGTTTATTTTTCGTGACAAACACATTTGGAAAAATGGAAAAACGCTAGATAGCTCCTTTTAATTATAGAATCATTATGACGGGTTAACAAAGGCATTGATAATCCCTTCTGTCTGCCTGTTTGTGGCTTCCCCCTCCCTCCTCGTGCTCGAAGCCCTCCCCCACCCTCTAAGGGCACACACACAGATGAGGATTTCTCACATCAGAGACCTCGCACTGCGAATCCCCCCTCCAGCACCTGCACTCCCCCCTGCCTGCCTCTGTTTACTCCAGCAGCATCGCCATGTGCAGTTGATTAACCCTTTCTTTCTTCCTTGTTATTAATGTAAAACAGTTAAAACAAGGGTAGAGTCACTGCTCTTATGAAGCAGACCCTATAGTTGAAAATTGACATTCACGCGTTTACAAGTATTATTTAGTGATGTCATTGTTGACTATAGATTTGCTTCAAATGTGGACACGACAGGAGCTTATATTAAATAATCGAAGCGCGTCTTTAAATGTAATCGACGGCGCAGGACTGTAATGCACACAGCTGTGTTTCAACCCTGGTGTACCCTTACAGCTAGTGAACTTACTAGACTGCATGCAATTGATTTGACTATCAGCAGCGTTCTCTCATCCACTGTGTGTGTGTGTGAACCATTTGTTAACTCAGAAGAATGCCACTGCTTTTTCTTTTGTTCAGGTAAGTGTGTTTTTCTATACTTTTTTTATTGCGTACAGAATTGTACGGTTTGTGTTTAATTATAGTGCACTGTAGTTGCGGTTTGTATATAATTATAGTACACAGTAGTTGCATGCTCATGCATTACAGTACCTTGTTGAAGCATTCACTGTGCTGTGTGAAGTCTGTTGTGGGCCTCAGAGATCCCTCCATGCCCAGCCCAGAGCTCTCAGCCTACCCTCCCTCCTTGTGTTTATAAATAATACATTTAGAAACAGCGCATGTGAACTCATGTCATCACACCACGCCGTCGTCAGCTCACTAAACACACATTTCATTACAAGGCCTTTACCTTTTTTTTTGCATATTTTTTTTAAGTTGTGACTGGACAAGTCTCAGCAGCTGTTGCAATTGTAAGTGGAGTTAATGGCTTAGGGCGAACCGGCAGAAAACTGCGCCTTCAACGGCTCCTCAGCATCCTATGGATGCTGGGTCCCAGCGGGCACACCAGACTTGTCAGCACCCGAAAGCACCCGTGCATAAGGTACCCCAGGACCACGTTCCCGGTGTGCAAACACCCCTCGAAGATCTGCGTGACGTTATCTGTGAGAAAATTGATTTATGACTAACCAGAACAAACATTGGCATAGCCAATAGGTCTTGCTTTTGCGGGAGTTTATGCTATTGTCATTGTAAATGACAATGTCTTTTATTTATTTTTAAAAAAACAACACATTAATAAAAGGCATTGTAATCTACAATGCCAATAGCTCAAACTCTAGTAAATGCAAGACCTATTGCATTGCAAATGCTTGTTTATCTAAACCTCGACCCTTCCTACTATTGTACTGTTAATGGCACAGGCTTCTCTCTTTGTACAGCCTTTTCTGAAATCGAGGTTAGGTTTCTGCTTCATCAATGTCCCTAACAACACAAAATACAAAATACAAAATGAAGGGTGGCCTTGTCAATGTTTTTAATCAGCACTGAGATCCTGTATGAGAGATTTAGAAAGGTTTCCACATACTAACCCTTGTTTGCTGGATGTTCCTGAGGATATGTGTCTTTTAACCATGCACCTGCCAGCTTGCAGCCGTTGCCGCTCTTCACACCTCCATGATTCCAGCCAGGAAACCTTACAGGTAGAACAACTCGTCAACTGGCCCAACCAAACTTGCGCATATGACTGTGTAAGCATGCAAGACGATATAGATCTTATCTTTTTTTAGTTTCCGGATCAGAGACCCAGAACAGGTACCCAATAAGCCATTTTAAATATTCTTTCTCTGTTTCCTTGAGGCATTTCTTAGACAACTCTAAAAGAACGAATTGGAGCATTTCTACCTTTGTTTCCTACAAATGTTACTTTAAAAAGTGTTGAGAAAAGACCAGTCCCATGTCAACAACAGTGAATAAAACACCAACGTTGTCAGGGTAGTTGTACATCCACCTCACCCAAGCCTTCTGCCCCCTTTACGTCCCCCACCCAATACAAACACCCAAGGGTCCTAGTACAAACACATGCTAGTTTTTCCCCAAGGTTTTAGTATTTCAATGTTTCCTTTTGCAATTCTCGTTCCTAACCAGGATATCAAGACGGGTGTACTAATACATTCACAAACAAACACACTGACCATAAAGAAAAATGAAAGCAAATTTTTACTCAAATACTTTCACATGTGAAGACAAATTATTTCAAACATCTAGCCGGCCTGATTAAGACGGACCGCCAGTACGATTCAGAAGGAGACCAGGACTCCATGTGGAGCTAGGTCTGTAAGAGGTGAGCAATGTTCTCATGTTCATAATTGCTTTAATGTTAAAACCGCTGACCAATATCTAAAACATGTCCATTATGATTAACAGGCTGTCCCACATATATATACAGTCCTGATGAAGACCCGCCCTTGATGCGTGAAAACACCGCATCGCCCCCCCAGGGTCGAAACGTTGACGCAATCCCCGCTTTTGGCGTGAACAAACTATTCAAAACCTTGTAGGATCCAAGACTGAATTGATACACCTACAGGATTATTGTATATATATAGTTGTTGATTCCAAAAAGTATATGAAGTAACACATTTTACTTGTTGTTTTTAGTGTGTATTATGCTTTAGCACAAAGTCGTTGTGCCATATATGTTTTAAGTATTCCTTAGGGACAGTGATTGAAATAATTTGTCTTCACATGTGAAAGTATTTGAGTAAAAATTTGCTTTCATTTTTCTTTATGGTCAGTGTGTTTGTTTGTGAATGTATTAGTACACCCGTCTTGATATCCTGGTTAGGAACGAGAATTGCAAAAGGAAACATTGAAATACTAAAACAGTGTGTATTTCGGTCCGACAGAACCATTATTATTTTGTCTATTACCCACCCAGGTTCTGAGGGTTACAGGGTTACCCCATTACATGTAATGAGTTTTTCCCCAAGAGCATTGAAACTCTGACAGGATCCCAGGCTGCATAATCAAGCACCTCCCTCGCTGATCAAGCATCTTCAAACGGCGAGTACTAGCAGCTTATCCCAGTTTCCCTCAGACACAACCCTAACCTGAAGTGCACAAGCAACACAAGCCCCCACATGCATCATTGTTTCATTTTGCACTTCCTAATTTGCGATTTTTAGGGAATCGCAAATTAGGAAATGCAAAATGGGATGCATGTACATTTTTGCAAAATATTTGAGAATCTGTAAAAATCGCAATTTTTACCGATTCTCAAATATTATGCGAATTCCAAAGTGCGAATTCGCACTTCCCATTGTTTCCTATGGGCCAAAAGGCCCATAGGGATCAATGGGAAGGCTTTAACAAATTGCGATTTTCATTTTGAAAATCGCAATTTGTTAATGCATTTCATGGGTGCAGGGGGGGGGTCCAAAGGACCCCCCCTGCACCCCTGAAATGTATTTTTCGCATCATGTTACACACACACATGTCCTAAGGACATGTGTGTCCGTAACATGACTGCTTAAAAAAAAGCATTTTTAAGCATTTTTACACCTTTTTCCAAATTTACCGAGTGGTTCAACCACTCGGTAAATTTAACCCCCTAATTGCGAATTCGCAATTTGAAAAATATTCATGCATTGCTTTTAAGAAATCGCATATTTGCGATTTCTTAAAAGCAAATGCAATTTTAGAAATCGCAAAAATGATGCAAATTCTAAAATTGAATGATGCATTCCAAAAAGCTATTTTGGAATCGCAAACGGCCGATTTTAAGGAATCGCACCGTTTGCGATTCCAAAATACTTTGATGCATGTGGGGGTTTGTCCTTTGCTCCCCCGCCATCACCACCAGTAACCACCAGCAGCAAATCATGTGTCACTCATGTCACTCATGTGTCACTCATGTGTCACTCTGAACAGCCACATGCTGGGGACCAAATGAAAATAGCGTTCAGGATTAACTCACACAGGGGGAAGCAGACACTGCAAGTCGAGTCTGCTTAGTGTCTTAAAGTCCTGCTTGCAGCCTTTACCACACCCTTACCAACTCGTTACAGCTCGGGTCCCTACCCTACCCAGTGACAAGTTGGGAAAGGTTGGATGACAATGCTCTCTCCACTTCCTGATTGACGTGGATGTTTAGCAATAGGGCTAACTTTACCTCCACGTCATCAGGGGGTGGAGAGTAGCACCTAAATTCCAGGCCTTTGCAAGGATTTAGTTTTATTTCCTTCCTGGAGTGGTCCTGCAACCTACATGTATAGCATTAGACACTGTTGAGCTTACTTCATCTGTTTCCATCCTGCCCTGTAGGTGTCCCCTATACTATGGAACCTTAAAGGGAAATCAAAATACATTGAAGACTCTACATCTCCAGGATGCGAACGTGGTTCATTAGAAATTGATGAAGTTGTTTCTGTATTTTAGGTAGCTATTATGTTCACTCACTCTATTTTCTGAGGAGAGGGCCCACAGCTATGCATTTATCTTTCTAAATTCTATTGATTCTCAGTTTGTATAATAGGATTTTTGGAGACAACCTTTTTGAGCCTTATCTGTATTAGTTGATTGTTTCCCCTCTCTGCGTTCTACATCTAGAGAGGATCTGTGAGTATCAGGCCCTCTGCCCTTTTCATATTCTCCCTCTTCTATTGGGATTCAGAAAATTTCCCCAAAAAAACCTTTCTTTCAAACATTAATTCACTAGGACTGCTTTATTAGTTAGACAATAGAGATAGCATGATGTAAGTAAAACCACCACTCACACTCTATAAATTTTCTTGCAATGGTGCATGCGGTCTGGTTATCTACACAACATGATACTACAGCTTTCCTTGAAAACTAAGATCCCTGTGTATCTATCTGACTATCTCACAAGGGTTTTCTGGCTTTTGGGCCTAACTGTGAACACAAGGGAAGCATTATTCTATAAGCACACTTACTAGACCTCGTGATGTGGTCAATCAAGCACACTCTTGTTTGATGGTTTAAATACATCTCTTATGTATCTGTTACTGGATCAAGAATTTCGGTTACATATACATTTTCAATTTGTTTGTAGGAAATTTTGATAAAAACGTTTTGTGCTATGCTTTCTTCTCACCCCCTATATATTTGGTCAACCAAACTAAGTGAAGAACCTGTGCCCTAAAGAAGGTTGGGCTTCATCTTGGCCTTCACAGAAACGCGATGATGTTACAGGAATATTCAAGCACTACTGTCTTTGAGATACAAGGATATTCCTATACCTGTGGTAAAAATTAAGCAAAGAACTGTAATTATATTATACATGACTATTGATATGAGGCATATGATGCATTGTTCGGGTGTTTCCAATTCTTTAAAAGTATCCCTCGAACAATAAACACTCTAGGGATTAAAAGTCTGAAATATTATCTTGATTCCGTTTCACACTCCCATATGTTGGGTTGTCTATATCTCTAGTATGCAATTGCAATGAGTATAGCTTTGGCATGAAAGAGTTTTTCTGTGGTGAGATTGAATCTGAGTGAATGGTTAGGGGTGAGAGAAGAAAAAACTTGTATATGTTATTATTTATCAATGTATCATGTTTTCAGTGGTTATAAGTTATTTATATTTTGTATGTGTTACTATATTTAAATGAATACTAATTAATTTAGAAAAATACACTGGTGATTTGTGGAGTTAACCTGAAATCTAGATCCACTTTTATGATTTAAAAATTTCTTCTTATTTTTCCAGTCAATTATATGTGAGGCAGGTGGCAATGTCTTTGCTGAGCTAATGACCTCACACGCCATAGTGCTGGCAGATTGTGAGCTCTGCCAAAACTCTCTTGATTTGGGGCCTGCCCAAGTGAGCAGAAATTTTAGGGAAAGTGCTGAGACATAAGTGGCAGTCAGACAGAATGTGCTGTAAAGAAGCCCTCGTCCTAACAAGTTTGTATGTATGCATATATGCTTTTTAAAGAAACCAAAAAATGCTATTTAGCATTCCATATTGCTTTCTTTTTGACATTGAAAGTAAAGTGGAGGAAACATGGCGGCCGCTTAGTACGCGGTCACGGAGGCTCCCGATGAAGGAGATCATAATGCCGATCAAACGCTAAAATAGAAAGCCCATAGTACTTGCAAAGGAGGATTTGACCGCTAAAAACAATGCTGAAATGACATTAGTGGATGTGTGATTAAAAAATAATTAGTGGACGATTTGTGCAGCAGCGACTAGGACGCTGTTTCGGCGGCTTTTCGGTTCTCGGCGTCCTGTTTGGCATCCCGTTATGCTGGGGTGATTATCGGGGAGAGGAGAGTCTCCTCTCCTCGATAGACCGTAAATTTCACGGACCGTCCGTAATTTGGACCTCACGTCCGTTGTCCGTGAGGATCCTTTTTACGGACGCCTTTTGTCCGTAATTTTGGCTATTGCAGGGAACAGCACTGTTCCCTACATGAAGCTCCAGCCCCCTGATGGGGCCGCCTCGCACTCCTCCTCGGAGCACAAGTAGCCCCACCCGCCCATTGTCACTCTGTCTGTGGCTGATTGTCACATACAGAATGACAATGTGCCAGTTTGGAGAGTTACTTACTGCATGCGATGGCCTCCTCCTGCCATGGGCTAGGGCAGATGGAAGGAATGCGCAAACGCGCCAATGCTGCTGCACAATTCAGTTCATTCAAAGAAGCTAGTGAAACAAGTTGTAAAGAAGGGGCCAGAGTTCTTTCAGTCTCATCATTTTAGAAAAGTGCAGTTTCAATATTATATTCAACGAAGCCAAGGTTGTTGCATTTTTAGTTCATGCAACTAACAACCATTGACAAAGCCAATAGTTCTGGCTTGTTGTAGGTGTAACTTTATTTGTATTATATATCTGGATACAATGACAGACGAGGTAACATACCTGTCGGGCGGTACACTATGTTAAGCAGAGATTTTTAGCTTAGGTGTTTTAAGACATGTTCTTAATTACATGAAACACCCCCTTTTGAGAGCCCCCCTTTTTCATCCTGCTTAAAGCCCTGGAAACAACACCATGTCACAGACACCTCATGGCATGTATGGCACTGTGCACCATGCATGACTCATGCCTTCTACTTTTTCAGATTGCTTATGTGCAGGGCCATAGTGAACCCGTCTCCCACCCTACTCCTTGCTTTATAAACTAAAGCAAGGGTGAAGTTCTTGATGGGCCTCTTCTGTCTGCAATCATGCAGCCAAAGGCTCAGCTCATAATTAATATGAACGTATGGGCGAGTTAGTGAGTGAAGGGATGGGTTGATGGCTGGATGGATTAGTGAATTGTGAATGGATTAATGAAAGGGTGAATAGTTGGATAATGAGTGAAAGGATGGATTGATGAGTGAAAGGGTGGATGATCGGTGAGTGAATGAGTGGATGGATGAGAAAAAAGGTAAATAGATGGATGTATGGGTGGAAGGGTCGATGGATGGGTAAAAGGGTGGATGGATGAGTGAAAGGATGGATAGATGAGTGAAAGGATGGATGATGAGCGAGTAAATGGGTGGATGGATGAGTGAAATGATGGATAAGTGATAGGGTCAACGGATGGATTCATGAGTGGATGAGTAAAAGGATGGGTGGATGGATGGAAGGAAGGTTGGCTAAGCAAAAGATCAATGGAGAAAGAAAGGGAGGGTGGATGGACGACTGCAAAGGTGAATGGGTGGAAGGATGCGTGACTGGGTAGATGGATGAGTAAGTGAAAGGATGGCTGGATGGGTGAAAGGGTAAATGGCTGGATGGATGAGTGGATACATGGATTGATTGATGGATGGTTGGGTGGAAAAGTGGATGGATAAGTGTATGGATGGATAGGGTAAAAGGGTGTAAGGATGGATGAGTGAAAGTATGGATGGAGGGATGGATGAGTGAAATGATGGATGGAAGGATACATGATGGATAGGTTTGCAAATGGATGAATATGTTTGGATATAGATGGGATTACTTATATACTATTACGCGACCTACTTTGAGGTGTCTATAAAACGTACCTTTTGTACTGAAGTTTTGTCCTGAATTTTTGTCCTGAATTTTGACCCTTTGTCCTGAATTTTTACCCTCACCGTCCAGAATTTGCACCCATGCAGTTGGTCACCCTAGAGGAGACAGGGGAGAGGAGATACAGGAGCAGAGACAGACGCAGAGACAGATGCGCTTTGCTGGTGAAGGTGCCCTTGATGGTTCGCAGACTTCAGTGGAGATCGCAGGGTCTCCGATTCAAGACCCCTGCTGGGCCTGACTTGCCCGAGAGCTCGGCAGGGGCCGGAGGGCGTTAGCTCTGCGGACCAGTCAATGAGACTTGCACAGAGTAAGGATAAGCACGGCAGGCATCAAGGCAAGTGCGGAGGCTGAAGATGACCCCTGGAAGGAGAGCCATACAGGTCAGTGTAACAGCGGGCAGGTAGAGGAAAGGAAGGGAAACACTGATAGGAAAATAACAAAGGATAATAGCATTTGGGACTACTTAAATATTTTGGATAAGAAATTGTGTACATTCTTAGAAAAAAAGGAGAAGGCTGTTTAAATACAGTGGGAAATCAACCTGTAGGAAAGGTGGAAGGTCAATGGTTGAGAAGGCCCAGCAAAATACATACCAATTAAGAAGTGGAAAGGGACAAAGTCACAAGAAGGGAGCACAAAGCAAGCCATAAATAAACGGTGAAATGAAAGAATATCCCCCTTTGAAGCAAGGGAATATGGTTACAGTAGAGTGGGTAACCCCTAAAAAGAGAAGATCTAAGGCTAAGAGAGGAGAGATACAAGCACTACACCTTAAGATTACTCCCTCATTGAAGACTTTCTTTAAGGCAGTTCCTAAAGCACTGTTGTTAAAAACCCCTGCTATAGCTCTCCCCGGGACTGGCTCATTCAGGGGGCAGGATACAGTAAATACCAACAAATTCCATGTTCTGGCAGAAATTTCTGAACCCCAGGAAGGAGTATCTATTAAGAGAGAGTGGAGCCAAGCTGGGATAGAGGCATTTTCCATCACTGGAACAATGGAACCACTATCTGTGCAGTCTCAGCCGCAGATTCAGTCTCAGAGTCAACTACAGGCAATACCTTTTGAAGACCTGATCGAAACTTCTAAAGAAACCTCTATAGAGGGGGGAGATTTGCACTTAACAAAAGCAACTCAACTAGGAAACCAACCACAACCTCAACCCCAATCACAAGTTCAGCCACAATCAGTTGTTGAGCTGATCCAATTACTGACAACTGAAGTAAGGAACAGATACGAAACATCCAAGTTGAATCAGAAAGAGGCTGAGTGGTCGCTCCCCAGTGTCCCCTCGTGACACTCGGTATCGTTGTGCTGCTTCTGCCATTGTTTTTGTGCCTTATTACATTTGCCTGCTGTGTGCCTGCCTGCCGAGCTGCTGTACAAGTTAATTAATTAATTAAGCGTGCCGCTTTCACCGCACTCGGTATCGTTGTGCTGCTTCTGCCATTGTTTTTGTGCCTATTACATTTGCCTGCTGTGTGCCTGCCTGCCGAGTTGTTCTCTCGCTATTTAATTAATTCATAGTGCCGCTTTTCACTTTATTTGAGCGCTCTGACTAGCGCGACGCTGTGCTCCCCCCTCCGCCTCCATTTTGTTGTTGTTGTGATCCCTAGAGCCCGCCCCGCCTCCCAGCTGAGCAGCCCTCCCACAGACCTCATCAGCGCCGCAGAACCTTAGAGCGCCGTGACTCGCTCCTGTCCCTCTGGCTGAGTGGTCGCTCCCCAGTGTCCCCTCGTGACACTCGGTATCGTTGTGCTGCTTCTGCCATTGTTTTTGTGCCTTATTACATTTGCCTGCTGTGTGCCTGCCTGCCGAGCTGCTGTACAAGTTAATTAATTAATTAAGCGTGCCGCTTTCACCGCACTCGGTATCGTTGTGCTGCTTCTGCCATTGTTTTTGTGCCTATTACATTTGCCTGCTGTGTGCCTGCCTGCCGAGTTGTTCTCTCGCTATTTAATTAATTCATAGTGCCGCTTTTCACTTTATTTGAGCGCTCTGACTAGCGCGACGCTGTGCTCCCCCCTCCGCCTCCATTTTGTTGTTGTTGTGATCCCTAGAGCCCGCCCCGCCTCCCAGCTGAGCAGCCCTCGCCCCTCCCCCTCCACTATCCATATATGACAGTAGTTCCCGCGCGCAGCGTTCACGCGCAGCGACCGCGCCCAACCCGCGCCGAAGGTGCGCCAAAGGTAAGCCCGTCTACGCCCGTCCGCGCCTGGACCGCGCCCAGCGCCAGACCCCCTGCCCCTAGCGCCGCCCAGCCCTCCCGCATTACCTACGATGCCGCCACCCTCCTAGCCCTTAACCCTGGTCGCGCACCCAACTGCGTCCATGCCGCTCCTGGACGCACCCATGGACCGTTCTCCTGCCTCTCCTGCAAATTTAGCGGCACCGACAACATCCCCGCTACGACCACACCACAGATTCCAGACCCCAACCACCTACAATGCATCCTTCTCAACACCCGTTCGGTCCACAGGCACGCCATTGACCTTTGGAACCTCCTAGACACCATCTCTCCTGACGTCGCCTTCCTAACGGAAACATGGATGAACGCCTCCTCCGCCCCTGACATCGCCATCGCTATCCCTGATGACTATAAGATCACACGCAAGGACCGCACCGACCATACAGGAGGAGGAATCGCTATCATCCATAAAAAATCCATCCGCATCTCTACCAGCTCCGACGCCAACCTCGCTAACTCCGAACACCTTCACTTCCAGATCCACATCGACCCCAAGACAACTCTCAGAGGCACCCTCCTCTACAGACCACCAGGACCCCGCGCAAAATTCAGTGAAGACATCACGGACTTCATCACCCCACACGCGCTCCCCTCCAAAGACTACATCCTTCTGGGAGACCTCAACTTCCACCTTGAAAAGATCAACGACCGCAACACCGCCACCCTCTTGGACAACCTCGCCAACCTCGGACTTAAACAACTGGTCACTTCCCCCACCCACATCGCAGGTCACACACTCGACCCCATCTTCACCTCCAGCAACCATGTCTCCTTCAGCCACACTACGAATCTCATCTGGACTGACCACAGCTGCGTTCACTTCACCTACAACAAACCGAAACCCATCATCCACCTCCAACCAACTCTACAAAGAAACTGGAACAAAATCACCACGGATCAGATCTCCACATCGCTCCTTCGAACCTCCCCAGCCCTCTCTTCCAACGCCAACGAAGCCGCCTCCAACCTCACCCTTTGGTTATCCAACACCGCCGACACCTTAGCACCACTGAAAAAACGTCAACACAAACTTGGCAACAAGAAGGCCTCATGGTTCAACGATGATCTCAAGAAGTCCAAGAAACTGTGCCGCTCCCTTGAAAAGGCCTGGAAAAAAGACCCATCCACCAGCACCAAGGACGCCTTCAAAAGCGCCACCCGCACTCACCACCAACTGATCCGAAAAGCCAAGAAAACAGCATTCAAGGATCGACTTGACAACAACGCCCACAACAGCAAGGAACTATTCAACATCGTCAAGGAATTTTCCAACCCCGCGGCCAACTCCAACGACATCACCCCATCTCAAACCCTCTGCGACTCCCTAGCCTCTTTTTTCCACAACAAGATTGCTGACATCCACAACAGCTTTGACAACCAACCCGGAAGCCAACCCACCCTACCATCTGCTGACCATCTTCCCCCCGTAAACACCCTTAACGCCTGGAACCTAATCTCCACTGAGGACACCATCCGCCTGATGAATTCCATCCACTCCGGATCCCCCACAGACCCATGCCCTCACCACATCTTCAACAAAGCAGACTCCGTCATAGCCCTGCACCTCCGAGACATCATCAACTGCTCCTTCAACTCCGCTACCTTCCCAGAAGACTGGAAACACGCTGAACTCACCGCCCTTCTGAAAAAACCAACAGCAGACCCCACCGAACTCAAAAACTACCGCCCCATCTCGCTTCTTCCATTCCCGGCCAAAGTCATCGAGAAAGCCGTCAACAACCAGCTCGCCGCCTTCCTCGAAGCCAACAAATCCCTCGACCCCTCACAATCTGGCTTCCGAGCCAAACACAGCACTGAGACCGCCCTCATCGCAGCAACAGACGACATTCGAACTCTACTGGACAATGGAGACACAGTCGCCCTCATCCTCCTCGACCTCTCTGCAGCCTTCGACACTGTCTGCCACAGCACCCTTTTACAACGCCTCAGAAACATCGGTATCCAAGGAAAAGCACTGGAATGGATCACCTCGTTCCTCACCGGAAGAACCCAGAGAGTCCGCCTCCCACCATTCAAGTCCGAGGCCTCTGAAATCATTTGTGGCGTACCTCAAGGATCCTCACTCAGTCCCACCCTCTTCAACGTATACATGAGCCCCCTCGCGACCATCGCCCGCCAACACAACCTGAACATCATCTCCTACGCGGACGACACTCAACTGATCCTCTCTCTCACCAAGGACCCCAGCACCGCCAAAACTAACCTACACGAAGGAATGAAAGAAGTCGCCGAATGGATGAAACAAAGCCGTCTGAAACTGAATTCAGACAAAACAGAAGTCCTCATCTTAGGTACATCCCCCTCTGCATGGGACGACTCCTGGTGGCCGGAAGCCCTCGGAAAAGCACCCATCCCGACAGACCACGCACGGAACCTTGGCGTCATCCTGGACTCCTCACTCTCCATGAACAGACAAGTCAACGCCGTATCCTCTTCCTGCTTTAACATTCTTCGCATGCTCAGAAAAACATTTCGCTGGATCCCCTCTGAAACAAGAAAAACAGTCACCCACGCTCTAGTCACGAGCCGACTGGACTACGGAAACACCCTATACGCAGGCACCACCGCTAAACTCCAGAAGAAACTACAACGAATCCAAAACGCCTCAGCCAGGCTCATACTAGACATCCCACGCAACGAACACATTTCTGGTCACCTTAAAGACCTCCACTGGCTACCCGTCAATAAGAGGATCACTTTCCGACTGCTTACCCACGCACACAAATCACTCTACGACATCGGACCAGATTGCCTCAACTATCGACTGTCCTTCTACACCCCCTCCCGCCAACTTCGCTCCTCCAGTCAAGCCTTCGCCACTGTACCTCGCATCAACAAGACCACTATGGGAGGCAGATCCTTTTCATACCTGGCTGCCAAAACATGGAACTCACTCCCCGCTTACCTTCGCCTCACCCAGAATCACCTAGCGTTCAGAAAGCAGCTTAAAACGTGGATATTTGACAAATAATCCCCCTCCCCTTCCTAAGCGCCTTGAAACCCTCTGGGTATGTAGTGCGCTATACAAATTTTATGACTTGACTTGACTTGATCTGTATGTGAGATTCTGGAAAAAAAGTTGTACGAAGTAGCTGCTAGAACTTCACAGTTGGAAGTTGAAATTAAAGATCTAACACTTCAAACAGAGGTTAATACAAAAGAGATCAGTGACCTTAGGGGCAATGAGAGGCTACTGAAGGAAACATAGAATCACTGGAAAATAATCAAAGAAGATGTAACCTTCGTATTCTAAAAGTCCCAGAGGGAGCAAAGGGGGAGGACATTAAGGCGTTCGTGGTACATCTGATCAAGGAAGGGCTGCAAGTAAAATGGACAGAAGGAGAATTAACTAAAGACATTCAGAGGGTCTATAGAGATCCACATAGAAGGAAATATGATGAAGCTTTTTAAGAATCTGGGTGCGATAGTACAGTTAAAATTTCCTGCCAGCTAACGTGTAATGCACAGCAACAGGATGCAGACTTTCTGCAGAGTTGAGGAAGCGGAGGCATTTCTTAATTCAATATAAGGAGCTGGCACAGGATATGTGGGACAAAATCTAATTCTGGTATTTCTTTGGCATGCTATGTCGAGGTAATGATTTTAGCGGTATACCACAAATTGTAGGGGTGGGATATGCAGTTGGAACAGATCTCCGGAAGTGGGGCCTCCCTATGCCTTGGCCATCAAGAAAGAAGAGGAGGGTTTCCCAAGGGGAGGGGTAGGGGAACAAGGATAGCTCTTAGTGCACGGGTGTGGCAGCATGGGGGGAAAAAACAAAAAAAATGTTGTCCTCTATATATATCAAAACTCAGGTTGTAACAGAGCCACAAAGCTAAGGAATGAAAAGAAATGACAACAAATCAGAAGCCACAGATAGAATTTCTATTATGGAATGTAAATGGCCTTAGGGTGAGTCATAGGCGTGATAGGATCCTGCAGTATCTAAAAGATGCTTCAGCTCAAATTATATTACTCCCAGAGAAGCATCTAACCAGTAATCAAATGAGAGAGTTGTTTAAAAATAGAAAATGGGTACAGAATATGGTGTGCACTGAGCAGCAACTCACTATAAGATTCTGATAAAAGTCAAGCCACAGATTGCAGTAGTGGAAAGTTGGGTGGACAAGGATGGTAGGTGGGTGATTGTGAAGATGAAATGCTATGATCAATTATATACAGTAGTTAAATACTATGGGTCTAACATTGATGACCCCACGCCATTTGGCAATTTACTCTCAGAATTGTTGGATTTTCCCGACCCTGTCATAATGGCAGGGGATTTTAGTGTGGTTCTAGATGGCAGTCTAGACCGTTCCACTAAAAGCAGAAGTATAATACATAACAAGTCAAGAACACTGATAATAAACTCGATAAAGAACTTAGGATGGTGCGATATATGGAGAGAAAATATGGGATCTCTAAAGAGTTTCACAACAAAAAATATGGACATCAATCCAGAATAGATCTGTTTTTAGTCAATCAAAATATAAAGAACCAGGTTGGGGATGTAAACCATGTGGGAGCACATATGTCTGATCACTCTGCTATAACGTTGATCTTGGTCCCCCGAGCTCCGCAACACAATGGAGATGGACTAAAGATCGTACCATACTGTATGATGATGACATGATGGAGAAATTAGAGTTGGAGTCTCAGGAATTTTTTGATAATAATTTGGGCAGGCATTTTAGTGGGATAGTTTGGGATACATATAAGGCCTTTTTTCAGGGGCAAAATTACATCATTTCAGACATATAAAAATAAACAGAGAAAGGCAGAGATTCTAAACAAAGAAAATACAATTCAAAGTTTGGAACAAAAGATACAATGTAATGAAATAGAATATGGGGTGGGACAACTATCCATTCAGACCCTTAAATGAACCTTTTGGTGGTAGTGGAAAGAAAGTTACAAGAAAGATGGCAAGAAAGTAAAATGGCCCACTTCAACTACGGGGAAGGGTGTGGCAAGTTACCTGCATGGAAGATAAAAAGTGCTCAGGCAAAAAGTTTTATAAAAGGACTGAATTATGGTAATGCTTGTGTCCTACAAGAGTGGGGGACAGTACAGAGGCTACTCTATCAAAATATTTTGGAGAAATGTATACAGAGGACCTAAGTACAACAAGAAGGGAGGTACTAGATTGGTTAGACCAAGAACTCCCTCATAAAGTATCCGAGCTTCAAAAAGATGTCATCAACGGTACGATAACTGAGTAAGAAAAAAAAAATGCCATCAAAGCAGGGAAATCGAGTAAGGCAGCAGGCCCTGATGGTCTTCCAATGGAGGTTTATAAAAAAATAGGAAAATATCTAATGCCAGTTTTTGGTAGGCTGCTTTCAGCAGTGTTTGAAAACGGAGAAGAGATTCCCCCCTCATGGAATGAAGCCGCTGTTACTCTGATACTTAAACCTGATAAACCACCAGCTGTGATTCTTACAGGCCCATCTCGCTGTTAAACTCGGATTACAAGATCTATTTGAAAATACAAGCAGACAGATTGAATGGGGTAGTGAAGTACTCCTTCACGAAGATCAGAAAGACTTTGTGCGAGGTAGAAGTATCAAAGATCTAACCTATAGTCTTATTGGTGCCATTGATTTAGCTTCCATAGATAAACAGCCATTAGCTGTCATCACAGTGGACGCGACCAAGGCATTTGATCGCGTAAACTGGAGTTATTTGCAGGAAATTCTGAGATTGTCCAACCTGGGAAAAAAGTTTTGCAGGGCAATAAAGCAGTTATATAAAGTCACCACAGCTAAAATATTAATAAACTGGAATTGATCTAAACCTTTAACATCTGCAGGGGGGCAAGACAGGGGTGCCCACTTTCACCACTACTTTTTAATCTTTATATTGAACCCTTAGCGGAGAAAATCAGGAAACATGAGAAGATAATTCCCTTTCAATTTAGAGCCTGGCAAAAGAAAGTGGGATTATATGCAGATGATCTGGTGGTGCATACATCAAATCTCAGTCTTGCATTACAAGTAGTTTACGAGCTGGCTGCGTGTTTTGGGAAGATCTCAGGCTATGAGATAAATCAAGGCAAAACGGTCATAATGATCTGGAACATTGATACCCAAGAATGTTGTGTCAAAAAGGAAATTAGGTATCTGGGCACCAGAATTGTTCAGAAAGTAGAACAAATACATGCAACCAACTTTCAGTAGATTAACAAGGAAATTGGGAAACTTTTGCTGGGGTGGTCTCACCTGCCATTATCCATCTGCGGAAGAGTTAATATTATTAAAATGACAATCATCCCAAAATTTACTTTCCTATTTCAGAACATCCCTATGGCATTCAAGGAAGAGTGGCTTAAAAGTCCCAGTCAAAAATCACCAGTTTTATTTGGGCCTCTAAAGGAGCGCAAATCTCATAGAAAAAACTAGGACGACAACATGAGATAGGGGGCTTGAGGTTGCCAGATTTATCTTACAATGCCTGGGTTTTCCTCTTAAAAGGAGGGAACGGTCTGTTTAAGGCACCAGATGGTTCGGAAACCGGAAAGATGTTTACTGCAATGCTAAGAGATGTAATAGGGGGAGAATATGGTTTTATTCATAAATACGCAGACCTGCGCTATTTCAAAAAGATAAGTCTGAAAACCCTACAGGGCTTTGCAATAACATGGTATAAAGTCAGGATAGAACTAAAATCAATTATTATAGTGGGTTGGTGCCTATCTTTGACTCTCTGGGATCTCCAGAGTGGTCTAATGACTGTCTGGCTCGTCCATTAAAAGACGCAGGAATAACTACCTGGAGCCAGTTGCTGAAGAATGGAGCCTTGATATCTTGGCTAGAGGGTTGATTATCAAGATTCAAGTATCTTCAACTGATGAGTTGGAGTCTCACAGATGGTCTTGTAGCAGGATTGGATAATAAATTGGAAACAAGCTTGGTAGCTGGTGTAACTCAGAAAAAAGAGGTGGCAAACTGGTACTGGCTGTTAATGGAGATAGCAGATGGCAATTTCAACTTGCTAACGGTGCTGTGGGAGAAGAGCTTGCCAGGAGAACAGATCAAAGATTTATGGCAAGTATCTTGTGACATGTTATACTCCACAGTACGGCCCACAAATTTAAGGTGGAACCACCTCTTTTGTCTCCACAGGGTCTATTGGACGCCACACAAACTATCTAGACTGGGGAATGGAGTTGTGCCAAGATGCCCTAAATGTTGCAAAGAGAAAGGTAATGACACCCTTATGTTTGTAGACTGTCTGACAATTCAAGGTTTCTGGCTGGATGTGAGTAACACAATTCTTTTAATACTTTGTGAAACGCTCCAGGTGAACAAATCTTTGGTTTTTTTTGGGCTTCCCAAAAAATATGAATCTCTGAGAAAAAATACCCAAAAAATTGATATTTTATCTAATACTACTCACTCGTAGGGAAATATGCAAAAATTGGTTCAAAGCAACTCCTCTTAATAAAACAGAATGGTGGGCCCTTATAAAATACACCAATTCGTTGTGTACGGTACGTAAATGTAAGTGGAATGATTTCTTGCTCTTTTACGAGACCTCGGAACGATCATTTATAAAATAAGTCCAATGATTAGTCCTCTATACTATATTGCTTAAATACTCTGGTGGTGGCTTACAGACGACTGGGAGAAACAGTCACCGATGGTTAAGAAGGCAAGGTGTGGAGGGTACCATCCCGGTAAATTAAAGATCACTGGTTGGCGCCATCTTGGAGGTGACCAAAGAGTAAAACCCTTGTATACCTGGGCAATGAGGACAAAAAAAAAGAAAGTAAAGTGGACGGAGCCTCGATGCCCTCGCACAGAAACCACCACTACAAATGCCTTCACCTGATTGAGTACTGCCCATAGGAGAGCCACATCACTTACACCCCAGCGGCGATCATGTATGTCTGACAATATGAAAAGCCTACCTAATCTCCACATTACATGGTATCACGTGGTCGGAATCATATATTCATTTGTTAAAAATCAGCAGCACAGTCAAGTGCCCATGTTACACTGTATGCTTCTATATACCTTTGTTCCCTTTATAAACTGCAGCGCACTATAGCGGCCATCTTATAATATAGACATATCTATATATAGATATATACACATAAAACACCCTCATCCAGTTATCGGGAGGGAAAAGGTGAAAGTGTCCTAATCCAAGATCTGAACTTTACCTAGCGAGCCCCATATAACGAACCATAAAATGGCAGTATACACTATCAACAGTACAACTCTCTAATTAGAATTTTAAATCATGATTTCTGTTCTGCAAGTATGGTGATTGAAATAAACATAACATACTATTCAGGACTCAACCCCACTCATATAATTATATGTTTAAATGACAGTCTGCGTTTTTATTAGTCCGTAAACCTGTTGAAAGGAGATCAAAACAGGCCAACCACCACCTACCTTGGCCTTATGTACAAGCCTGCAGGCCTCAAATCAATAACTTTGTATAGTAGTCTACTTCCTCTATCACTCATCCAGCCATTTTATAAGCCATGGAGAATACACTGGTCCACATGGGTGTGTACTTATTAAAGTATAAAACCACTTTTCCTATTGGTCTGCCTGAGTATATAAAACACTGTTTAGTGGACTACCACACTCCATGACTTATTATCTCTGAGGAGAAATAAGGAAATGTAACTATACTTGATCATAAGGCTGTGAAGAGAGATGGAGGGTTGTCCCCTCTTAATTAGTCAACGTCGGTATGGAATAAATGTCATACGTTTCACTGATGTTTATCACGTGCTTGATTTTTATTTATATTTCCATAAATAAAGTGCAGACAGAAATGGTGAAGAGAAAAGCCGAAACGTGTTTCGCCCTGGTGGCCAAATGGTCGTGGGCTTTTTCAAAGCAGAGCTTTGTTATAAAAATGAATCTTCCTATTCCTCTGAAAGTAAAGTGCTTCGTCTCTGTGGTCCCGATCATAAGGCAAGACACTCCCACTATTCTCTACTGTTCAGGCCGGCCCTTAAAGTATTAAACATAGTTAAGCTTCTCTGTTTTCAGTTTCTATTTTTGGTCAATTCTGGTGTTTTTCTCCAGTTTTTTCAATACCTTCAATAAACAGTGTTTATCAGTGGTTACACATTTTCGGCCATTAAAAAAAACAGAAGCAGTGTTTTTCCAGGGCTTATTTAATTTAATTTTAATTATTGCTTGCTTTCTGCACTGATAGTGAATGTGTATAGATAGTGTGGGCACAGGGTATATCAGGTCCAAGTACATTTTCACTGCACCAGAATGGACTACAAAGTCAATAACATTCTTAATTAACTCTGAAGATTGTAAAGATGCTTTCAGCTTATCATCTAGCAAGTGACAAGGATCTCTTACAGGGAAGCACTTCAGCTCAGGTATCGATATTGACAGACCATCATACAACTTTTTCACCTACATAGCTGAATTACTTCAAATACAAACAATATCACTCCAATCTTTATTGAACTTGATAGGAACTTTTTTCAGCACCATTCCAAGTGACACTGCGTTTCATGTTTACAGTTGTCTGGTGTCATGTTTTTACCACTATCTCAGATGCTTGGTGACAACATTCATTTCACATTTACTTGTCATTACATCTTGCATTGAATGTTTAAAGCTTGGGGTGTTAGGCAATTCACATACAATCAATACTGACTCACTAGAAAAAGGGGCTGATGTATCAAAGTATTTCACCCATTCTCTGTCTGTGGGTGAATGTGATGGTACATATTAGGAAAGATTCTTATAAAACCAGCCATTGTATCTATCAGTGAAATCAAATGTAGCAAAAATATTAAATAGGATTTTGGTATTTTCCGATTCTCTACAGTTTATAAAATAACTAAATAATACCTAAAACATGCTTCTAAATTCTGCAACTTTAGACCAAGGACCACAAAACTGAAATAAGCAGAAGGAAAGAGAGACAGTATTTTAGTGACATCCCTAAACAACAAAACTCAAGCAGAATAATCTTAGCCCAGTATTTCATGATGCTACCTTATATACCAAAGTCACATTGTATTGGCCCCCAATGGAAGAAATAAAAATGTCTCTTTCACTTATCTTTTCCTTTCTTTGAAAGGCACTTAGTTTGTGGTTGTAATGGTGTTTTTTTCAGTGTCTACATGTTCACACCAGTGGCTATTTTCCTTTTGGTGGGGTTTTATTAGAGGTTTAAACCTAAAACCAGATAGCCTAAACATAGTCATCAAAAAACTGCTCTCTAAGCTTTATCTTTTATTCATGTTGCCACCTCTTCTTTTAGCTTCCAATTTCTCTAAAATATACCAACATACATCAAATTCTCTATGTTTCATTTGAGAAAAGTGCACCACCAAAGGAGCTTAGCCTTTCACATCCTAATTGCTGTTTTATGTACATTGCTCTTCATTCTTAATTCATAATTAGTTCCCCAACATAACCTAGTCCACATGGGCACACAATCAAATATACCACATTTTTACTCCAACAATTAGTGAAGGCTCTGATTTTGCAATCCAGCTAATGTAATACAAGTCATCATTAGCATCACAAATGCTTAATAACAGTGCATCCATGCATAAACTAACTTTTTTCTGCTAGACATTACACAGGAATGCTAACTTGGTGTCCCTCGAGGGCCCATGGGTACCCAATGGGAGGCGGGGTGGGCAGAAATAGAATACATGAATCAAAAACAAAAGATAGAAATATCAGGAAGAGAACAAGTGAACACAAATGGCTTAAAAGAAGAATGAAAAAAAATTAAACACACTTTGGCTGCCCAAAATGTGGTATCTAGCTCACCCACTTAATGGACAATGAAGGAGGAGGCATGGAAAACAAATGCAAAATGGCTATTACATACACACATTTTCACTTGTGTAACAAAAAGTGAGTCACCCTGTGCCCAGCAAAGAAGGAGGCATAGAGAACAAAGACAAAATGGCCACCACAAACACAAACACACACACACACACTCACACACACACACCAATAGGCTACACAAAATGGCCTCTCTCACATGGGCAGCAAAGGAGAAATCATAAAGAACCAAGAAAAAAATGTCAGCCCATGACAAATACACATACACACATTAGCTACACAAAATGCCCATTACTGCATGGACAGCAAAGGAGACATGGAGAAGGAGAACATGGTTGCCGTTTCTGAATATGGTTGCCTTATCCTTCCTGGAGCCTCCCGCCACAAAAAAACCTTGTAGTATTGCAGATATACATATGTTATTTACTCAAGGTATGTCTTTGTCCACACATGGGACTATGCCTAACACACCACCTGTAAATCAATAAGGCCAGAAAAGAATACTTTAAAACGCCCCCAACCCCAAAAAGCCCAATTACCCCACATAAATACTCTTAAAAGTTGTACAAAAAAAGAAAAACATGATGTCAGTTATGTCACACATACACTACTCACAATAAGTGGTGGAGCCCTCCCTACTCTAGTCAACAACAGGTACATGCAGACACAAATTCGACATTTTGCAATTACTACAAGGCCAGCCACATCCCCTGTTTTACACCATCTCCCACAAATTACCTTCTTTGTGCCCTCCTTCCACGCCCCCATCTTCATCATGTGCACGTTCTCCCTGAGAAACCCCTTGTGTAAAAATCCTCCATGCTCCTTACAAAAACCCATATGTGCTTCCACTGTCTTATTGCCTTTCAGCTCCTGTTTAAATGAAATCTCGTTCAGTCTTGCATGATCTCGCTAAATTTGTCTGAGTCACATGACCGGCTGTCATCTTGTTGAAGTGGGTATAAATGCTATGCCCCAAACACATGCAAATGCTTGGCTTTGTCGTCCTGGCAAGAGAAGTACATGCACCTTACTAGAGCCAGCACACTGGATTCCAGTCACCTTCGCTCCAGTGGCTCCCTCCTGCACATTCCAGTGCTCCCTAGCACCTGAAAAACTGAACAAAGATTATTTGAACAATTCAGCAATATCAATTTTAAGGTAAATGATTACACCTTTTTAAAACCTATAGGTAAGGACAAAGGCTATTTATTCTTTAGCATCCTGGCGACTGGAGCAAGTCTCAGAATTCGTATCAGGCCAGAGCTCTAAGTCTAGAGTCTTTGGCACTGCACTACAGGTTGTGATAATTAAACATGTTGGAATCCACAAAGAAACAGTCTGTTGCGCAAAAGTAGAGATTGAACATTTTTACAAATAGCTGCAAGCTGAAAAGCATAGGAAAAAACTAAGGGGCATTTTTGCTGATTGTAGAAGCTAAGAGAAGTTGCTGCCAATTGTAAAAACTATGAGACCTTATTGACCATTTCTGCAGGTAGCAGCAAGCCAAGAAGCATGGCGAACCCAAAGAAAATGCTGCCACATCAGTTGACATGTGCTACGAAGCTGCAGAGATAGATGAGTTCTTACCTTGTAACAATTGATAGGGCTTGGTGAAATCCCTGACAGGTGGGTGACCCGCTATAGTCAAATGCCCAGTTGCTAGCAAGGTCTGAGAAAGGGGGTTACATGTCATTGCTGATCTGTTATGTCTCTTGTCTTTTGATTGTTGAAACGATAAGCACAAGGGAGACCACGTCCCCTACCCAGAGTCACACCCCTTGCTGGTCAGGAGTCACTGAGAGGGAGACAGTGAGAACTTCTTTCTTTCTCTTTTCCCAACCCCCTTACCCCTTTGGAACAACTGTCAGTGCAAGATTGCTGGCCGCGCTGAGAGTTCTGCATGAAGGTGTTGGATGACTATCATCACTTCTGTGGAGATCCTGTTTATTGCAGGTAAATGACTGATGAAGCATTATTTTTGCAAAATAAATCCTGCTTGATCAAATCTACTCATATTTGTGTTACTAATGAAACAAATGACTAATGGTGTGAAATTTATTAACAATGGTGCATGCGGTCTGGGTATCTACACAACATGATACTACAGCTTTCATTGAAAACTAAGATCCCTGTGTATCTATCTGACTATCTCACAAGGGTTTTCTGTTTTTTGGGCCTAACTGTGAACACATGGGAAGCATTATTCTATAAGCACACTTACTAGACCTTGTGATGTGGTCAATCAAGCATACTCTTGTTTGATGGTTTAAATACATCTCTTATGTATCTGTTACTGGATCAAGAATTTCGGTTACATATACATTTTCAATTTTTTTGTAGGACATTTTGATAAAAACGTTTTGTGTTATGCTTTCTTCTCACCCCTTATATATTTGGACAACCAAACTAAGTGAAGAACCTGTGCCCTAAAGAAAGTTGGGCTTCATCTTGGCCTTCACAGAAAGGCAATGATGTTACAGGAATATTCAAGCACTGCTGTCTTTGAGATACAAGGATATTCCTATACCTGTGGTAAAAATTAAGCAAAGAACTGTAATTATATTATACATGACTATTGATATGAGGCATATGATGCATTGTTCAGGTGTTTCCAATTCTTTAAAAGTTTCCCTTGAACAATAGACACTTCTAGGGATAAAAAGTCTGAAATATTGTCTTGATTCCGTTTCACACTCCCATATGATGGGTTGTCTATATCTCTAGTATGCAATTGCAATGAGTATAGCTTTGGCATGAATGAGTTTTTCTGTGGTGAGATTGAATCTGAGTGAATGGTTAGGGGTGAGAGAAGAAAAAACTTGTATATGTTATTATTTATCAATGTATCATGTTTTCAGTGGTTATAAGTTATTTATATTTTGTATGTGTTACTATATTTAAATGAATACTAATTAATTTAGAAAAATACACTGGTGATTTGTGGAGTTAACCTGAAATCTAGATCCACTTTTATGATTTAAAAACTTCTTCTTATATAGCAAGATTTTTCCAGTCAATTATATGTGAGGCAGGTGGCAATGTCTTTGCTGAGCTGATGACCTCACACGCCATAGTGCTGGCAGATTGTGAGCTCGGCCAAAACTCTCTTGATTCGGGGCCTGCCCAAACCAGCAGAAATTTTAGGGAAAGTGCTGAGACATAAGTGGCAGTCAGACAGACTGTGCTGTAGAGAAGCCCTCGTCCTAACAAGTTTGTATGTATGCATATATGCTTTTTAAAGAAACAAAAAAATGCTATTTAGCATTCCATATTGCTTTCTTTTTGACAATGAAAGTAAAGTGGAGGAAACATGGCGGCCGCTTAGTACGCGGTCACGCAGCGTTCACGCGCAGCGGCCGCGCCCCTTCCGCGCCGAAGGTGCGCCAAAGGTAAGCCCGTCTACGCCCGTCCGCGCCTGGACCGCGCCCAGTGCCAAACCCCCTGTCCCTCGCGCTGCCCAGCCCCCCCGCATTACCTACGCTGCCGCCGCCCTCCTAGCCCTTAACCCCGGTCGCGCCCCCAACTGCGTCCAAGCCGCCCCTGGACATACCCATGGACCTTTCTCATGCTACTCCTGCAAATTCAGCGGCACTGACAACATCTCCGCTACAACCACACATCAGACCCCCGACCCCAACCACCTACAATGCATCCTTCTCAACACCCGATCGGTCCACAGGCACGCCATTGACCTATGGAATCTACTAGACACCATCTCTCCAGACGTCGCCTTCCTAACAGAAACATGGATGAACGCTTCCTCCGCACCAGACATCACCATTGCCATCCCTGAAGACTATAAGATTACTCGCAAAGACCGTACCAGCCACACAGGAGGAGGAATCGCTATCGTCCATAAGAAATCCATCCGCATCTCAACCAGCTCTGACGCCAACCTCGCCAACTCCGAACACCTTCACTTCCAGATCCACATCGACCCCAAGACCACACTCCGAGGCACTCTCCTCTACAGACCACCAGGACCCCGCGCAAAATTCAGTGAAGACATCACGGACTTCATCACTCCACACGCGCTCCCCTCCAAAGAATACATCCTTCTGGGAGACCTCAACTTTCACCTTGAAAATATCAACGACCGCAACACCGCCACCCTCGTGGACAACCTCGCCAACCTCGGACTTAAACAACTGGTCACTTCCCCCACCCACATCGCAGGGCACACACTCGACCCCATCTTCACATCCAGCAATCTTGTCTCCTTCGGCCACACCACGGACCTCCTCTGGACTGACCACAGCTGCGTTCACTTCACCTACAACAAACCAAAACCCAACATCCACCTCCAACCTACCCTGCAAAGAAACTGGAACAAAATAACCACAGACCAAATCTCCGCATCGCTCCTTCAAAACTCCCCAGCCCCCTCCTCTAACGCCAACGAAGCAGCCGCTAACCTCACCCTATGGCTATCCAACATCGCCGACACCTTAGCACCACTGAAAAAACGGCAAAGCAAACCTGGCAGCAAGAAGGCCTCATGGTTCAACGATGATCTCAAGAAGTCCAAGAAACTCTGCCGCTCCCTTGAAAAAGCCTGGAAAGAAGACCCAACCACCAGCACCAAGGACGCCTTCAAAAACGCCACCCGCACTCACCACCAACTGATCCGAAAAGCCAAGAAAACAGCATTCAAGGATCGACTTGACAACAACGCCCACAACAGCAAGGAACTTTTCAACATCGTCAAGGAATTTTCCAATCCCTCGGCCAACTCCAACGACATCACCCCCTCTCAAACCCTCTGCGACTCCCTAGCATCATTCTTCCACAACAAGATCGCAGACATCCACAACAGCTTTGACAACCAACCCGGAAATCAACCCACCCTACCATTTGCTGTTCATCCTCCCCCCGTGAACATTCTCAACGATTGGAACCCAATCTCCACTGAGGACACCATCCGCCTGATGAATTCAATCCACTCAGGATCCCCCACAGACCCATGCCCTCACCACATCTTCAACAAAGCAGACTCCGTCATAGCTCCGCACCTCAAAGACGTCATCAACTGCTCCTTCAACTCCGCCACCTTCCCGGAAGACTGGAAACACGCTGAACTCACCGCCCTTCTGAAAAAACTAACAGCAGACCCCACCGAACTCAAAAAGTACCGTCCCATCTCGCTTCTCCCATTCCCGGCCAAAGTCATCGAAAAAGCTGTCAACAACCAGCTCGCCTCCTTCCTCGAAGCCAACAAATCCCTCGACCCCTCACAATCTGGCTTCCGAGCAAAACACAGCACTGAGACCGCCCTCATCGCAGCAACAGACGACATTCGAACGCTTCTGGACAATGGAGACACAGTCGCCCTCATCCTCCTCGACCTCTCCGCAGCCTTTGACACAGTCTGCCACAGCACCCTCCTACAACGCCTCTATAACATCGGAATCCAAGGAAAAGCACTTGAATGGATCACCTCGTTCCTCACCGGAAGAACCCAGAGAGTCCGCCTTCCTCCATTCAAGTCCGAGGCCTCTGAAGTCATCTGCGGCGTACCACAAGGATCCTCACTCAGCCCCACCCTCTTCAACGTATACATGAGCCCCCTCGCGGCCATCGCCCGCCAACACAACCTCAACATCATCTCTTACGCGGACGATACTCAACTGATCCTCTCTCTCACCAATGACCCCAGCACCGCCAAAACTAACCTACACGAAGGAATGAAAGAAGTTGCCGAATGGATGAAACAAAGCCGTCTGAAACTGAACTCAGACAAAACAGAAGTCCGCATCTTAGGCACATCCCCCTCCGCATGGGACGACTCCTGGTGGCCGGAAGCCCTCGGAAAAGCCCCCATCCCGACAGACCACGCACGGAACCTAGGCGTCATCCTGGACTCTTCACTCTCAATGAACAGACAAGTCAGCGCCGTATCCTCTTCCTGCTTCAACATTCTTCGCATGCTCAGAAAAACATTTCGCTGGATCCCCTCCGATACAAGGAAAACAGTCACCCACGCTCTGGTCACGAGCTGACTGGACTACGGAAACACCCTCTACGCGGGTACTACCGCTAAAATCCAGAAGAAACTCCAACGAATCCAAAACGCCTCAGCCAGGCTCATATTAGACCTCCCACGCAACGAACACATCTCTGGCCACCTTAAAGACCTCCACTGGCTACCCGTCAATAAGAGGATCACTTTCCGACTGCTTACCCACGCACACAAATCACTCTACGACATCGGACCAGACTGCCTCAACTCACGACTGTCCTTCTACACCCCCTCCCGACAACTACGTTCTTCCAACCAAGCCCTCGCCACTGTACCTCGCATCAACAAGACCACCATGGGAGGCAGATCCTTTTCATACCTGGCCGCCAAAACATGGAACTCACTCCCCGCCTACCTTCGCCTTACCCAGAACCACCTAGCGTTCAGAAAGCAATTTAAAACGTGGATATTTGACAAGTAATCCTCCTCCCCTTCCTAAGCGCCTTGAAACCCTCTGGGTATGTAGTGCGCTATACAAATCCTATGACTTGACCTGACTTGACGGAGGCTCCCGATGAAGATCATAATGCCGATCAAACGCTAAAATAGAAAGCCCATAGTACTTGCAAAGGAGGATTTGACCGCTAAAAACAATGCTGAAATGACATTAGTGGATGAAAGTGTGATTAAAAAGTAATTAGTGGACGATTTGTGCAGCAGCGACTAGGACGCTGTATCGGAGGATTTTCGGTTCTTGGCGTCCTCTTTGGCATCCCGTTATGCTGGGGTGATTATCAGGGAGAGGAGAGTCTCCTCTCCTCGATAGACCGTAAATTTCACGGACCGTCTGTAATTTGGACCTCACGTCCGTTGTCCGTGAGGATCCTTTTTACGGACGCCTTTTGTCCGTAATTTTGGCTATTGCAGGGAACAGCACTGTTGCCTGCATGAAGCTCCAGCCCCCTGATGGGGCCGCCTCACACTCCTCCTCGGAGCACAAGTAGCCCCACCCGCCCATTGTCACTCTGTCTGTGGCTGATTGTCACATACAGAATGACAATGGGCCAGTTTGGAGAGTTACTTACTGCATGCGATGGCCTCCTCCTGCCATGGGCTAGAGTAGATGGAAGGAATGCGCAAACGCGCCAATGCTGCTGCACAATTCAGTTCATTCAAAGAAGCTAGTGAAACAAGTTGAAAAGAAGGGGCCAGAGTTCTTTCAGTCTCATCATTTTAGAAACGTGCAGTTTCAATATTATATTCAACGAAGCCAAGGTTGTTGCATTTTTAGTTCATGCAACTAACAACCATTGACAAAGCCAATAGTTCTGGCTTGTTGCAGGTGTAACTTTATTTGTATTATATATCTGGATACAATGACAGACGAGGTAACGTACCAGTCGGGGGGTACACTATGTTAAGCAGAGATTTTTAGCTTAGGTGTTTTAAGACATGTTCTTAATTACATGAAACACCCCCTTTTGAGAGCCCCCCTTTTTCATCCTGCTTAAAACCCTGGAAACAACATCATGTCACAGACACCTCATGGCATGTATGGCACTGTGCACCATGCATGACTCATGCCTTTTACTTTTTCAGATTGCCTATGTGCAGGGCCACCCCACTCCTTGCTTTATAAACTAAAGCAAGGGTGAAATTCTTGATGGGCCTCTTCTGTCTGCAATCATGCAGCCAAAGGCTCAGCTCATAATTAATATGAACGTATGGGCGAGTTAGTGAGTGAAGGGATGGGTGGATGGCTGGATGGATTAGTGAATTGTGAATGGATTAATGAAAGGGTGAATTGTTAGATAATGAGTGAAAGGATGGATTGATGAGTGAAAGGGTGGATGATCGGTGAGTGAATGAGTGGATGGAAGAGGAAAAAGGTAAATAGATGGATGTATGGGTGGAAGGGTCGATGGATGGGTAAAAGGGTGGATGGTGAGTGAAAGGATGGATAGATGAGTGAAAGGATGGATGATGGGCGAGTGAATGGGTGGATGGATGAGTGAAATGATGGATAAGTGATAGGGTCAACGGATGGATTCATGAGTGGATGAGTAAAAGGATGGGTGGATGGATGGAAGGAAGGATGGCTAAGCGAAAAAATAAATGGAGAAAGAGAGGGAGGGTGGATGGACGACTGCAAAGGTGAATGGGTGGAAGGATGCGTGACTGGGTGGATGGATGAGTAAGTGAAAGGATGGCTGGATGGGTGTGAGGGTAAATGGCTGGATGGATGAGTGGATAAATGGATTGATGGATGAGTGGATGGTTGGGTGGAAAAGTGGATGGATTAGTGTATGGATGGATAGGGGAAAAGGGTGTAAGGATGGATGAGTGAAAGTATGGATGGAGGGATGGATGAGTGAAATGATGGATGGCAGGATACATGATGGATAGGTTTGCAAATGGATGGATATGTTTGGATATAGATGGGATTACTTATATACTATTACGCGACCTACTTTGATGTGTCTGTAAAACGTACCTTTGGTACTGAAGTTTTGTCCTGAATTTTGACCTCCTGTCCTGAATTTTTGTCCAGAATTTTGACCCTTTGTCCTGAATTTTTCCCCTCACCGTCCTGAATTTGCACCCATGCAGTTGGTCACCCTAGAGGAGACAGGGGAGAGGAGATACAGGAGCAGAGACAGATGCGCTTTGCTGGTGAAGGTGCCCTGGATGTTTTGCGGACTTCAGTGGAGATCGCAGGGTCTCCGATTCAAGACCCCTGCTGGGTCTGACTTGCCCGAGAGCTCAGCAGGGGCCGGAGGGCGTTAGCTCTGCGGACCAGTCACCGAGACTTGCACAGAGTAAGGATAAGCACGGCAGGCATCAAGGCAAGTACGGAGGCTGAAGATGACCCCTAGAAGGAGAGCCATACAGGTCAGTGTAACAGCGAGCAGGTAGAGGAAGGGAAGGGAAACACTGATAGGAAAATAACAAAGGATAATAGCATTTGGGACTACTTAAATATTTTGGATAAGAAATTGTGTACATTCTTAGAAAAAAAGGAGAAGGCTGTTTACAGTGGGAAATCAACCTGTAGGAAAGGTGGAAGGTCCATGGTTGAGAAGGCCCAGCAAAATACATACCAATTAAGAAGTGGAAAGGGAAAAAGTCACAAGAAGGGAGCACAAAGCAAGCCACAAATAAACGGTGAAATGAAAGAATATCCCCCTTTGAATCAAGGGAATATGGTTACAGTAGAGTGGGTAACCCCTAAAAAGAGAAAATCTAAGGCTAAGAGAGGAGACATACAAGCACTACATCTTAAGATTACTCCCTCATTGAAGACTTTTTTTAAGGTAGTTCCTAAAGCACTGTTGTTAAAAATTCCTGCTATAGCTCTCCCCCGGACTGGCTCATTCAGGGGGCAGGATACAGTAAATACCAACAAACTCCATGTTCTGGCAGAAATTTCTGAACCCCAGGAAGGAGTATCTATAGAGAGAGAGTGAAGCCAAGCTGGGATAGAGGCATTTTCCATCACTGGAACAATGGAACCACTATCTGTGCAGTCTCAGCCGCAGATTCAGTCTCAGAGTCAACTACAGGCAATACCTTTTGAAGACCTGATCGAAACTTCTAAAGAAACCTCTAAAGAGGGGGGAGATTTGCACTTAACAAAAGCAACTCAACTAGATAACCAACCACAACCTCAACCCCAATCACAAGTTCAGCCACACTCAGTTGTTGAGCTGATCCAATTACTGACAACTGAAGTAAGGAACAGAAACGAAACATCCAAGTTGAATCAGAAAGAGATCAGATCTGTATGTGAGATTCTGGAAAAAAAGTTGTACGAAGTAGATGCTAGAACTTTACAGTTGGAAGTTGAAATGAAAGATCTAACACTTCAAACAGAGGTTAATACAAAAGAGATCAGTGACTTTAGGGGCAATGAGAGGCTACTGAAGGAAAAATAGAATCACTGGAAAATAATCAAAGAAGATGTAACCTTCGTATTCTAAAGGTCCCAGAGGGAGCAGAGGGGGAGGACATTAAGGCGTTTGTGGTACATCTGATCAAGGAAGGGCTGCAAGTAAAATGGACAGAAGGAGAATTAACTAAAGACATTCAGAGGGTCTATAGAAATCCACATAGAAGGAAATATGATGGAGCCTTTTAAGAATCTGGGTGCGACAGTACAGTTAAAATTTCCTGCAAGCTTACGTGTAATGCACAGCAACAGGATGCAGACTTTCTGCAGAGTTGAGGAAGCGGAGGAATTTCTTAATTCAATATCAGGATCTGGCACAGGATATGTGGGACAAAATCTAATTCTGGTATTTCTTTGGCATGCTATGTCGAGATAATGATTTTAGCGGTATCCCACAAATTGTAGGGGTGGGATATGCAGTTGGAACAGATCTCCGGAAGCAGGGCCTCCCCATGCCTTGGCCATCAAGAAAGAAGAGGAGGGTTTCCCAAGGGGAGGGGTAGGGGAACAAGGATAGCTCTTAGTGCACGGGTGTGGCAGCATGGGGAAAAAAAACCCAAAAAATGTTGTCCTCTATATATATCAAAACTCAGGTTGTAACAGAGCCACAAAGCTAAGGAATAAAAAGAATTGACAACAAATCAGAAGCCACAGATAGAATTTCTATTATGGAATGTAAATGGCCTTAGGGTGAGTCATAGGCGTGATAGGATCCTGCAGTATCTAAAAGATGCTTCAGCTCAAATTATATTACTCCCAGAGAAGCATCTAACCAGTAATCAAATGAGAGAGTTGTTTAAAAATAGAAAATGGGTACGATTCTGATAAAAGTCAAGCCACAGATTGCAGTAGTGGAAAGTTGGGTGGACAAGGATGGTAGGTGGGTGATTGTGAAGATGAAATGCTATGACCAATTATATACAGTAGTTAAATACTATGGGTCATAGATTGATGACCCCACGCCATTTGGCAATTTACTCTCAGAATTGTTGGATTTTCCCGACCATGTCATAATGGCAGGGGATTTTAGTGTGTTTCTGGATGGCAATCTAGACCGTTCCACTAAAAGCAGAAGTATAATACATAACAAGTCAAGATCACTGATTATAAACTCGATAAAGAACTTAGGATGGTGCGATATATGGAGAGAAAAGATGGGATCTCTAAAGAGTTTCACTTTCAACAACAAAAAATATGGACATCAATCCAGAATAGATCTGTTTTTAGTCAATCAAAATATAAAGAACCAGGTTGGGGATGTAAACCATGTGGGAGCACATATGTCTGATCACTCTGCTATAACGTTGATCTTGGTCCCCCGAGCTCCGCAACACAATGGAGATGGACTAAAGATCGTACCATACTGTATGATGATGACATGATGGAGAAATTAGAGTTGGAGTCTCAGGAATTTTTTGATAATAATTTGGGCAGCGCTTTTAGTGGGATAGTTTGGGATACATATAAGGCCTTTTTTCAGGGGCAAAATTACATCATTTCAGACATATAAAAATAAACAGAGAAAGGCAGAGATTCTAAACAAAGAAAATACAATTCAAAGTTTGGAACAAAAGATACAATGTAATGAAATAGAATATGGGGTGGGACAACTATCCATTCAGACCCTTAAATGAACCTTTTGGTGGTAGTGGAAAGACGGTTACAAGAAAGATGGCAAGAAAGTAAAATGGCCCACTTCAACTATGGGGAAGGGTGTGGCAAGTTACTTGCATGGAAGATAAAAAGTGCTCAGGCAAAAAGTTTTATAAAAGGACTGAATTATGGTAATGCTGGGTGTCCTACAAGAGTGGGGGACAGTACAGAGGCTACTCTATCAAAATATTTTGGAGAAATGTATACAGAGGACCTAAGTACAACAAGAAGGGAGGTACTAGATTGGTCAGACCAAGAACTCCCTCATAAAGTATCCGAGCTTCAAAAAGATGTCATCAACGGTACGATAACTGAGTAAGAAAAAAAAAATGCCATCAAAACTGGGAAATCGAGTAAGGCAGCAGGCCCTGATGGTCTTCCAATGGAGGTTTATAAAAAAATAGGAAAATATCTAATGCCAGTTTTTGGTAGGCTGCTTTCAGCAGTGTTTGAAAACGGAGAAGAGATTCCCCCCTCATGGAATGAAGCCGCTGTTACTCTGATACTTAAACCTGATAAACCACCAGCTGTGATTCTTACAGGCCCATCTCGCTGTTAAACTCGGATTACAAGATCTATTTGAAAATACAAGCAGACAGATTGAATGGGGTAGTGAAGTACTCCTTCACGAAGATCAGAAAGACTTTGTGCGAGGTAGAAGTATCAAAGATCTAACCTATAGTCTTATTGGTGCCATTGATTTAGCTTCCATAGATAAACAGCCATTAGCTGTCATCACAGTGGACGCGACCAAGGCATTTGATCGCGTAAACTGGAGTTATTTGCAGGAAATTCTGAGATTGTCCAACCTGGGAAAAAAGTTTTGCAGGGCAATAAAGCAGTTATATAAAGTCACCACAGCTAAAATATTAATAAACTGGAATTTATCTAAACCTTTAACATCTGCAGGGGGGCAAGACAGGGGTGCCCACTTTCACCACTACTTTTTAATCTTTATATTGAACCCTTAGCTGAGAAAATCAGGAAACATGAGAAGATAATTCCCTTTCAATTTAGAGCCTGGCAAAAGAAAGTGGGATTATATGCAGATGATCTGGTGGTGCATACATCAAATCTCAGTCTTGCATCACAAGTAGTTTACGAGCTGGCTGCGTGTTTTGGGAAGATCTCAGGCTATGAGATAAATCAAGGCAAAACGGTCATAATGATCTGGAACATTGATACCCAAGAAAGTTGTGCCAAAAAGGAAATTAGGTATCTGGGCACCAGAATTGTTCAGAAAGTAGAACAAATACATGCAACCAACTTTCAGTAGAATAACAAGGAAATTGGGAAACTTTTGCTGGGGTGGTCTCACCTGCCATTATCCATCTACGGAAGAGTTAATATTATTAAAATGACAATCATCCCAAAATTTACTTTCCTATTTCAGAACATCCCTATGGCATTCAAGGAAGAGTGGCTTAAAAGTCCCAGTCAAAAATCACCAGTTTTATTTGGGCCTCTAAAGGAGCGCAAATCTCATAGAAAAAACTAAGACGACAACATGAGATAGGGGGCTTGAGGTTGCCAGATTTATCCTACTATGCCAGGGTTTTCCTCTTAAAAGGAGGGAATGGTCTGTTTAAGGCACCAGATGGTTCGGAAACCGGAAAGATGTTTACTGCAATGCTAAGAGATGTAATAGGGGGAGAATATGGTTTTATTCATAAATACGCAGACCTGCGCTATTTCAAAAAGATACGTCTGAAAACCCTACAGGGCTTTGCAATAACATGGTATAAAGTCAGGAGAGAACTAAAAATCAATTATTATAGTGGGTTGGTGCCTATCTTTGACTCTCTGGTATCTCCAGAGTGGTCTAATGACTGTCTGGCTCGTCCATTAAAAGACGCAGGAATAACTACCTGGAGCCAGTTGCTGAAGAATGGAGCCTTGATATCTTGGCTAGAGGGTTGATTATCAAGATTCAAGTATCTTCAACTGATGAGTTGGAGTCTCACAGATGGTCTTGTAGCAGGATTGGATAATAAATTGGAAACAAGCTTGGTAGCTGGTGTAACTCAGAAAAAAGAGGTGGCAAACTGGTACTGGCTGTTAATGGAGATAGCAGATGGCAATTTCAACTTGCCAACGGTGCTGTGGGAGAAGAGCTTGCCAGGAGAACAGATCAAAGATTTATGGCAAGTATCTTGTGACATGTTATACTCCACAGTATGGCCCACAAATTTAAGGTGGAACCACCTCTTTTGTCTCCACAGGGTCTATTGGACGCCATACAAACTATCTAGACTGGGGAATGGAGTTGTGCCAAGATGCCTTAAATGTTGCAAAGAGAAAGGTAATGACACCCTTATGTTTGAATACTGTCTGACAATTCAAGGTTTCTGGCTGGATGTGAGTAACACAATTCTTTTAATACTTTGTGAAACGCTCCAGGTGAACAAATCTTTGGTTTTTTTTGGGCTTCCCAAAAAATATGAATCTCTGAGAAAAAATACCCAAAAAATTGATATTTTATCTAATACTACTCGCTCGTAGGGAAATATGCAAAAATTGGGTCAAAGCAACTCCTCTTAATAAAACAGAATGGTGGGCCCTTATAAAATACACCAATTCGTTGTGTACGGTACGTAAATGTAAGTGGAATGATTTCTTGCTCTTTTACGAGACCTCGGAACAATCATTCATAAAATAAGTCCAATGATTAGTCCTCTATACTATATTGCTTAAATACTCTGGTGGTGGCTTACAGACGACTGGGAGAAACAGTCACCGATGGTTTAGAAGGCAAGGTGTGGAGGGTACCATCCAGGTAAATTAAAGATCACTGGTTGGCGCCGTCTTGGAGGTGACTAAAGAGTAAAACCCTTGTATACCTGGGCAATGAGGACAAAAAAAAAAGAAAGTAAAGTGGACGGAGCCTCAATGCCCTCGCACAGAAATCACCACTACAAATGCCTTCACCTGATTGAGTACTGCCCATGGGAGAGCCACATCACTTACACCTAATCTCCACATTACATGGTATCACGTGGTCGGAATCATATATGCATTTGTTCAAAATCAGCAGCACAGTCAAGTGCCCATGTTACACTGTATGCTTCTATACACCTTTGTTCCCTTTATAAACTGCAGCGCACTATAGCGGCCATCTTATAATATAGACATATCTATATATAGATATATACACATAAAACACCCTCATCCAGTTATCGGGAGGGAAAAGGTGAAAGTGTCCTAATCCAAGATCTGAACTTTACCTAGCGAGCCCCATATAACGAACCATAAAATGGCAGTATACACTATCAACAGTACAACTCTCTAATTAGAATTTTAAATCATGATTTCTGTTCTGCAAGTATGGTGATTGAAATAAACATAACATACTATTCAGGACTCAACCCCACTCATATAATTATATGTTTAAATGACAGTCTGCGTTTTTATTAGTCCGTAAACCTGTTGAAAGGAGATCAAAACAGGCCAACCACCACCTACCTTGGCCTTATGTACAAGCCTGCAGGCCTCAAATCAATAACTTTGTATAGTAGTCTACTTCCTCTATCACTCATCCAGCCATTTTATAAGCCATGGAGAATACACTGGTCCACATGGGTGTGTACTTATTAAAGTATAAAACCACTTTTCCTATTGGTCTGCCTGAGTATATAAAACACTGTTTAGAGGACTACCACACTCCATGACTTATTATCTCTGAGGAGAAATAAGGAAATGTAACTATACTTGATCATAAGGCTGTGAAGAGAGATGGAGGGTTGTCCCCTCTTAATTAGTCAACGTCGGTATGGAATAAATGTCATACGTTTCACTGATGTTTATCACGTGCTTGGTTTTTATTTATATTTCCATAAATAAAGTGCAGACAGAAATGGTGAAGAGAAAAGCCGAAACGTGTTTCGCCCTGGTGGCCAAATGGTCGTGGGCTTTTTCAAAGCAGAGCTTTGTTATAACAATGAATCTTCCTATTCCTCTGAAAGTAAAGTGCTTCGTCTCTGTGGTCCCGATCATAAGGCAAGACACTCCCACTATTCTCTACTGTTCAGGCCGGCCCTTAAAGTATTAAACATAGTTAAGCTTCCCTGTTTTCAGTTTCTATTTTTGGTCAATTCTGGTGTTTTTCTCCAGTTTTTTCAATACCTTCAATAAACAGTGTTTATCAGTGGTTACACATTTTCGGCCATTAAAAAAAACAGAAGCAGTGTTTTTCCAGGGCTTATTTAATTTAATTTTAATTATTGCTTGCTTTCTGCACTGATAGTGAATGTGTATAGATAGTGTGGGCACAGGGTATATCAGGTCCAAGTACATTTTCACTGCACCAGAATGGACTACAAAGTCAATAACATTCTTAATTAACTCTGAAGATTGTAAAGATGCTTTCAGCTTACCATCTAGCAAGTGACAAGGATCTCTTACAGGGAAGCACTTCAGCTCAGGTATCGATATTGACAGACCATCATACAACTTTTTCACCTACATAGCTGAATTACTTCAAATACAAACAATATCACTCCAATCTTTATTGAACTTGATAGGAACTTTTTTCAGCAGCATTCCAAGTGACACTGCGTTTCATGTTTACAGTTGTCTGGTGTCATGTTTTTACCACTATCTCAGATGCTTGGTGACAACATTCATTTCACATTTACTTGTCGTTACATCTTGCATTGAATGTTTAAAGCTTGGGGTGTTAGGCAATTCACATACAATCAATACTGACTCACTAGAAAAGGGGGCTGATGTATCAAAGTATTTCACCCATTCTCTGTCTGTGGGTGAATGTGATGGCACATATTAGGAAAGATTCTTATAAAACCAGCCATTGTATCTATCAGTGAAATCAAATGTAGCAAAAATATTAAATAGGATTTTGGTATTTTCCGATTCTCTACAGTTTTTAAAATAACTAAATAATACCTAAAACATGCTTCTAAATTCTGCAACTTTAGACCAAGGACCACAAAACTGAAATAAGCAGAAGGAAAGAGAGACAGTATTTTAGTGACATCCCTAAACAACAAAACTCAAGCAGAATAATCTTAGCCCAGTATTTCATGATGCTACCTTATATACCAAAGTCACATTGTATTGGCCCCCAATGGAAGAAATAAAAATGTCTCTTTCACTTATCTTTTCCTTTCTTTGAAAGGCACTTAGTTTGTGGTTGTAATGGTGTTTTTTTCAGTGTCTACATGTTCACACCAGTGGCTATTTTCCTTTTGGTGGGGTTTTATTAGAGGTTTAAACCTAAAACCAGATAGCCTAAACATAGTCATCAAAAAACTGCTCTCTAAGCTTTATCTTTTATTCATGTTGCCACCTCTTCTTTTAGCTTCCAATTTCTCTAAAATATACCAACATACATCAAATTCTCTGTGTTTCATTTGAGAAAAGTGCACCACTAAAGGAGCTTAGCCTTTCACATCCTAATTGCTGTTTTATGTACATTGCTCTTCATTCTTAATTCATAATTAGTTCCCCAACATAACCTAAATAATTTTCTATATTGCCTTTTTTATGTAATTTCATTGAGAACATTTAAGTGAAACGTGTTTTAATTTCCTAGAAAAAGGTGCTTTCCAATTTCCTTTGGAGGCCTCAAAATCTTGCTTAAGGGATTATCTTTTCTTAAAAATGTAGGCCTCTGAAGGAATTAATTTTGTCCTTCAAAACTTATAAAATGCTGTTTATTTGTTTAGATGTGCACAAAGTAATCTCTAGGAATTTCCTTCTTGAGCTAAATAATTTTCTTTCATGAATGAACTTGTTGACAAAAGTTACAAGCTACTGTGGAGTGTGCACGAGGACGTGGATAATGTTGCAAGATGCTTTTCCTGCTTCAGCGGAAGGATGACATCCTCAGCATTAACAATGAATTATCTGAAAGAACTTTGACTAGGCGGAATGGTGGGATGATCACTTTATTTTGAAAACCAATGAAATCGTGAAGAAGTTGCGAATAATACTTTTAGGAGATTGAACATTTATCATTCAGGGTATAAATATTTCTGCAAAAAAGAATGTTGTAGTAGCCGCTTCTATGAGCTGTTTTCTCTTATTTTTGATTTTACCTGCAACATTGTTCTAATGAAGATTCCTATAATGTTTCTATTGTATTCATGTACTGACCATTCATATTCTGAAATTACTAGGTAAAAGTGACTTTATAAGTATTCAGCGTTTGTCCTTATTGATGAGAGTTATTGACAGTTTTAAAATATTATGACTGATGTTGTTAAGTTGGAGATTTCCTTCATTTACGGTTCTCATGAAGGGAATTTATTTGTCTTTTTAGTGCCAAGTCCCTATTAGCTCTACAAAAAGGTTCATCGGAGGACCTGTTTTTGTAAGTGAATATTGAGTTCTCATGGACCCAAATTCTAGATTATAAAAAACCTTGTAATATTGATATTAGTGTTGTCATATATGAATTATGAAACATTTCTCCGTTTCATCTGCATCATGACAAAACCTAACACCTCTAAAATTATTTATAAAACTCATAGCAGAGCAGCCATAGGAATATGAAAAATACACTCACGGTCTACTGCAGGGCTGATTAGGCTACAAACAGTACACACAATAAAACAACTAACAAATCATTACAAAATTCACAAAACATACTAGGAAATGGAGAAAATGTATATTGTAACCCCAGCCCTCTAACATCCCAAAAATGTGCAAATATTATCCATTAAAAAATTTCATCCCACAAGAGCCCCTACTCCGAACTCCCAAAAAATGTAAATGCAAGGAGTGTGGATGAGGCATAGATTAAAAGCAAAAACCTAGGGCCAGATGTTCAAAACGTTTTTCTGATCGCAAACATTTGCAACTGGAAAAATGCTTTTTCAAATGTACAAAATGCACAATGTGATTCAGTAACTTGTTACAAAATCACATTTTGCATTTGGGATTCAATATTTAGAAGGGGCATGTTTAGGGCATCCCTTCCAAATACCACATTGGCATGGTATGTATTACTGTTTTGCTACCGTATTCCGGTCTCAAAACTGTAATACTTTACCACCAGTTTAAAATTGGTGATAACCCACTCACAAAGGATAGGGGGTCCCCAAGGGACCTTTACCCCTTTGAGAATGTAAATATTCATATTTCTTAAGAGAAGGCAGTTTGACTCATGGGCCACTGCCTACTATTAAAAACTGAAACTTCAAGGTTTCATTTCTTTCTTTTTAAATGTATCCTGTGATGGCTGTGAATCCTAATGATTCGCAAACTGAAACCTACTCATTAATATTCATGAGATAGGTCGATTTGCAACCCACAAGGAATCGATAAATGTAACTCAATGAGTTTCATACATTATTAATACAGATTTTCTTATTGAAATTCGGAGAGAATTGCAATTTGGAAATCATTATTCCTAATGTTTGTACATCTGGCCCTTAGGTACTATAACATGCAGTTTTAAATCTGCCCTCCAGAGTAAAGCAAAGTAGTTTTAGATGAATGTTCAAGAAAACATTCATGCGCTTTTAACACCTTTCATACCGGATATTTAAATTCATTTTTCTAAAAAATATATTGTATAATTTCACATATAGCCTGTTTGAGAGCTTCACAGGAAGAGAGGAGGTGCAGACATTCCAGAAGAAGCACCTGCAACAAAAAGTATCAGTGTCACACTGTTTCACTGATTGTCTGGTTCTTTCTCTCTCTCTCAAATAACGACTAAACTGAAATGAAGATTAGCCTTACCTTCGGGTAGGTGATAACCTGGCATAATGTAATACAATGAGCAGATGTGTGTACGACCCATATAGGAAGTTCCTTTTTTTGGCAGTAATGTGGTGCTAATTTAAACATTAGCTAGAACTAGGAATTCCATCAAAACATTTAATGAATAATTGCCATCTACTATGTTGTTAATTTCCATATTGTTTTACATCTTTTAACTTATTTGTACTCACCATAATGCTTATGTGTTCAAATACCCTTTCTCATATATTCATCACTAAAACAGTGGTTTCAGTCTATACTACTATAATAAAGCAAGAACTTTCAGGCTTTGAGGCGGGTAAACTCGGGAACCACAGCGCCAATCTACACAACTGATACACCGTTGAAATTGTCAGGGTGTGTAGATTGACATAGGCTACATAAAATTTAAAAAAAACGTAAATTAAAAAAATTAACTTTAAAAACAAAGTAGTCCCCTGAAAGAAGCTCCGGCCGCGACGTCTGCGTCATGACATCAAGAGCGCGGGAGGAGCGGCGTTCAGGAGCAACAGGAAGAGCGGAGGACATGATCGCGGGGAGGAGCTGCGGACAGGCGGGGAGGAGCGGCGAGCGGCGAGCGGCAGACAAGCGGTGGACAAGCGGTGGACAAGCGATAATGACCAGCGAGAAGTGGAGGAGCAGTGGAGCGGTAAAATCAGCAGCGCGAGGAGGAGCGGCAAGCAAGGTAAGTGAACCATCAAAGAGCCACGGTAAGTGAACCATCCAAGAGCCGCGGGTGCGCAACGAGGGATGGGCGGAGGAACGGGCGGGAGCCATGGGTGCACGCAAGCCTGAAATGCTGCCCCCAGCCCCCTTCTGCCCCAGGCAACGCTGCCGCAAGCCTGAAATGCTACCCCTAGCCCCCTTCTGCCCCGGGCAATGCTGGGGCGGGCTGCTAGTATTTTAATAAAGCATTTTAAAATGTAATGGTGTGGATTTCTTGCCTGTGTGCATCTTTCACCGAATAGTGTTTCAGTAACCCACTTTAAAAATGTATTCCTGACTTTCTCTGGCAGGATTTGATGTTTGTCCAATATGCTATATGTCCAAGTAGGTTTTGGGAATGCGAAAATCACAGTCTGCCTAGTTCACCTATTGGAGCTGCTAAGTTTGTACAACCCTGTGCTTGCCTAAGGTACATAGAGAACTAGCTGTGCTGTGAACACAAGGAGACTTCTAAAAATTTATCAGAGTTCTTTTGAACTTCTGTATTGGCACCCAATGAGTGGTCCACTTACCTTAGTCAGAGAATGGTGTGAAGGATCTCCTGAGTCATCCCGGAAGGATGTGGTGGAATATGATTTGCCTTAGGAAGTTGATGGCACTGTATATGACTCAGGTGAAGAAAAACCCCTAGGTGAGCCATGAGCTGATGGATAAGTGGTTGTATGAGTATGCAACATTGACTAGGTACTGGGGGTGTCAGGAGATGTTGGTGCTGACGGCTGTTTGTCCCAGAGCTTTGAAGGATAAGTGGTGTGGGCCATATAAGGTAGTATAAAAATATATTGCGTAAACTACTTGGGGGAAATTGATGTCACACTGGAATGTTCCACGTGAACCAACTGAAGCCATGCCTCTGTAGAGTCTTTACTATAAAACATCCAGGCAATGAAAAATGAGAATGAGAAGCAGTGTGAACCACTTCCTGACCTATTACACAGTGATAAGAAGGATAGATCTATTGAAGGGGTACAACTTGCCCCAGAACTGATTCCTAAACAGCAGAAAGAGTGTAGAGAAGTACTAGGATGATTTGCCTGCATCTTCTCACTAGCTATTGAGTTGACACCTGCCTGTGGGCAAGACATGGAATAAAGTGGATAGCTTGTCAGTAAAGAGCAATAGCTATAGGATGGCAGATCGGGTCCAAGAATACATCAAAACAAAGATTATTCATGTCCAGGAAAATTAATTCAAGCACTAGTTGCAGCCTTTGTGTTACTTGCTCAAGCTGTGAAGCTGTAAAGCCAGGTTTCTTCCCCGTTGAAAAAAGTGTAATGAATGTATGCTGCACAAGCACTAATAGTGGCTAGCAAAATACGATAGAGTGAGTGTTGGGTTCACACATGATAGTAACAAAATGACAAGAATTGAGACCTAAATGGATATAAAGATTAACATTTAAGTGTCGGCAGAGCTGCCAGGGTGACAGTTCATTTATGAGTGACATGCCTTCGGTATGCCTCTGCATGACCCACTTTTACATTTCCTATGTATGACCATAAGAAAGTGGGCCAAGTGCTTCTATTCATGTAATAAGTTATGACTGCTTTCTACAATATAATAAGCCTTGCAGCTTGTTTCATTTAGCACATAGCACACACAATTTGAGGACCTCCTTACTTAAGCACATATATTAGACAAGTATCTAAAAGCATTCCACCTTTGGGTGCTTTGCAGAAAAAGTGATTTAATATGGAAGAGTGAACAACATTTAGCCACTGCCACAATATGTTCCCATTGATATCTCCCAAACTCAAGCACACTCAGAATGTACTCCTGCATTCAGGACCAGGTACCACCTGAGGCCCTGCTCACACCCAGCATTGCACATTCTGGATTAATGTCGAAGATACACAACGACAGACCTCTGGTACTGCACCTCACACCAGTTCCTTTAAATTCATATTCCTGTGCAAAAACACCCCAGCACCAGATCCGAGCATGTTTTGAATGAGATGGGGGTGCACCAGAAGAATGAAGTCCAGAAATCGATAAGTAATGTACAATAAAGTTCTTTATTTTCAATTAATACAAGTTGCACCAAGTGTGTCAAGGCTCCACCAATGCGGCTCCACCAATGCGTTTCATTCCCTCTCGGGGAACTTTCCCTCTCGGGGAACTTCATCAGGGCTCACAATTGATATGAAGGAACAACCAAAGCATCAGCCGGCCCTACTGAAGGCCCAGCATGGCCCACGTTGTAAGAACGCTCTGTAGTGTAGGTGTGAACCAATATTCCTGAGTTCCAGCACCTTTGGTTTCCAAGAGGTTGATAACAGAATTTTTTTGTCAGTCTAGAAGTCTGGGAAAATCCGGCATGCTAACTATTTAAGAAAGTTTAAGTTCTCACGAGCAGAACATCACCAAGTACTGTAGTCAAGTCAAATATTAGTGTCCAGTGTATGAGACTGGAACCTAATTAAGGGGCAAGAGGTATAATAACTCCTACACCAAGCAACTGTATTTCCAGTACGTTTGGTCAGTTATTATACCTGTCGCCCCTTCATTAGGTTCCAATCTCATACACTGGACACTAATATTTGTCTTGAAACACTTGGTGCAACTTGTATAAATAGAAAATAAAGAACTTTATTGACATTACATATCGATTTCTGGACTTCATTCTCGTGGTGCACCCGAAACTCATTCAAAACACATTCTGGATTAATGCCTGCCACAATTATACATAGGCTGTCTGGTTTTAGGTTTAAACCTATAATAACTGATAAAACCCCACTGGAAGGGAAATAGCCCTCACCAGAGTAAATATATAAACACTGAAAAAAACCCTGCACAACCACAAACTAAATACCATTCAAAGAAAGGAAAAGGAGAGTGAAGAAGCATTTTTAATGCTTCCTGAAGGGGCCAATACAATCTAACTTTGTTATCTAAGTTTGCAGTGAAAAAAGACTAGGCTAACAATATTCTGCTTAAATTGGGTTGTTTAGGGATGTCCCTTAAATATTTTTTTCCTCCTTTTTCAGTTTTGTGGTCTTTGGTCTAAAGATATAGGGGTTAGAAGCATGTTTTAGGTGTTTTTTATTTATTTTATAAACTGTAGAGGATCAGGAAATATCAAAATCATATTCGATTTTTTGGCTACGTTTGAGTCTTTTACTGATAGGAAAAATATAGGTTTCATAAGAATCTTTACCAATATGTGTCATCACATTTACCCACAGAGAATGGGTAAAAACCCTTAATACTTCAGCCCCATTTTCTAGTGAGTCTGTATTGATAATAGGTGAATTGTCAAACACCCCAGGCTTTAAACATTCAATTCAAGTTATAGTGACAGATATATGTGAAAAGAGTGCATTCATAAAGCATATGGAATACTGGTGAAAACATGACACCAGACATTTGGAAAACATGGAACACAGTGTCACCTGGAATGCTGCTGCAAAAAGTTCTTACCAAGTTCAACAAATATTGGAGGGATTTTGCTACGTATATGAGAAAGTTGTGTGAGAACCTGTCAAAATCGATACCTGAGCTGAAGTGGTTCCATGTAAGAGATGCTTGCCACTTGTTAGATGGTATGCTGAAAGCATCTTTACAACCTTCAGAGTTAATGAAGAATGCTATTGGCGTTTTAGTCTATTCTGGTGCACTGTTTTGTTAAGCACAGAAACAAAAATACAAATATTTCTCTTTTTGTTCTTTGTGTGGCATCACAGAAAGAGTCATCCCAACTGTATCCATTTAGCCAGTGGTTCTCTGTCCTAGACGCCAGAAATGCTATCTTATCCATGTGGCAACTGTTTACAGAACTTTTGCGGAATGATGCTGCCAAAAGCAAGAAATGTGAGGATCTCTGGTCACATATGTATATTGATTTGAAAAAAAGTACTCTATTGCATTCTTAGATTTTTACAGGAAAGCATGACTGCTGTAGTGGAGATAATAAAAAAACTAGAGTTTGAAAAAACCCTTGTCTATCAAGTGTTCAGCATAATTGGTGTAGATGTGAACATCTCACTTTTAGCGACTTTGGCACTGCAACATATTCAATGTTAGAATGCTTGCCACTTGGTAAGTAAAGAAATGTCGAGGAGCGATTCAGGAACTTGTATTTTACAATGTATTAGAATTATCCCTTCACCAACCATGGCATTTGCAGTCAATGAAGCCTCACTGTGGTACTCTGCATAAGTTATAGATCCCTTCCACACAGGGAAATTTTTCCGGAGTTTCAAAGGTGCTGCCTCATTTTTTACCACTTCAATAACTCTGAGGGTATATGCGTCAACGAATATGTTGCAAAACAAGTCGCAGAGAATCACAATCCTCAGGTGCACCAGCATTGGCATGGAAAGCTATGTCAGTGGCAGGAGCTAGCATATTGTATACTGGCTATTTTGGCGTTGCCTGTCTCAAGTGCCAATGTGGAGAGGGCCTTTTCACAGATAAAGGTTTACATGGGAAGGCAAGAGCGAGCGTGGCGGACCACAGACTCAATGAAAAAGTATTGTATGGTGTACTACGATAACTTTGATTTGTAAAAATGTATTTGGACCTCATACTGTTTAGATACCGTGCACTATCAGTGCAGAAAGCAAGCAATAATAAAAGCAAAAAGATCCATAAACACCGGAAAAATACGGATTCTCTTGTTTTTAATGGTGCGAAAATGTGGAACCACTGATAACCACTATTTTGTAAGGTATTAAAATCACTTGAAAAAACTGAAAAAAACCTCACCAAAATGTACTAAAATAGAAACTGATAATACACCTGGAAAATCCCCTAAACTAAAGAACACTCTGAATTTCTTACTTCACTGAGGACCACATACACACTCATCTCCTTCCTAGCATTACACATTTTGTATTATTACCCACTGCTTTATATATTCAGCAATATTTACCGAATTGATAGACACTCTGTATTTACTCCTGCCCTGCAGCCGGAGCCCCATCTTTCCCCTAATAGGGGCACATTCTGGATTATTCACTGCCACCATCATGTACCCAGGGATATCTCCTACATTCAAGCACACTCTGGAAATAGTCTTACAATGAGGACTACATACACACAACCAGACAACTATCTACTACTCAACATGGCACAATCTGGATTATTGCCTGACACAACTCTGTACCTGGGATATTCCCAAATCCAAAAACGCTGTGGATTTACTTCTGCACTGAAGACCACATATACTCAGAGGCCCATCTCCTTCTAAACGTGTCACATTATGGATTTTTCCATGCTACCATCATGTACCAAGAGATATCTCTCAATCAGAAGCATACACTGGATCTACTCATGCACTGTGAATAAAATACAGTCAGAGGCCTACCCCCTAACTGATATGGCACACTCTGAATTATTGTCTGTCTTAAATATGTACAAATAGATATCTCCCAAAATGAAGAATACACTGGATGACCTCTTACCCAATGAAAGAAATTGGGTTATTGGTTAAAGGGGGTTGAAGACTCTCTCAGGCAATAACAATAATCTATGTCAGGGTGAACTACAAAAGACACTATATGAACCTATGCTTAACCCTCTAGTAGCTTTGCACAAAGCAATGAGGCTTAACTTTTAAGTATTTCTCTGCAGCACACAAACAGTAATAAAGTGAAAACACAACACAAGACAAATCCCAAATCAGTAAAATAAATAATGTTAAGTTTAATAAATAAAAATCCATTCAGTAGAACCAGAGATCTGCAATTTAAAAGGTTTAAAAGGTTTTCAATAAAAATAGCGCTTAGAAGAACGGTGCACAGACAAAATATCGACTCCAAAATATCGAATGGACAAAATATCGAGTTAAAAATATCGATAATAATAAAATATCGATTACAAAAATATCGTTGGTCAAAATATCGATTAAAATAATGTTAAAAAAATATCGAGTACAAAAATATCGACAAAATATATATAAATAGTCAAAGTAAAAAATTTCAATAATATGTAGAAAAAAGGTTAAAAAAATAAAAAAATGTATTAATAGTAATATAAATTGTAGTTAATGTTTAGGAGCGGGATGTTGGGTTATTAGGGGATAAGGGTGGGGAGTAATTTAATATTAAATAATTATTCAATATATGTTTGTAAATATTTTTAATTAATAATTAATTGGTAATTAATTAATATTAATTAGTTAATTAATTCATATAATGTTTTACATATTTTTAATTAGTAATTAATTGGTAATTAAATAATATTAATTAGTTAATTACATTAATTAGAGTAATTTATTTATATATATAATTTTTAGTCATTGTAAATTAATTATTTGGAAAAAAATAATATTAATTATTAAATTAAATTAATTACAGCTAATGTGCTAATATATTTACTTTATTGTTATTGTTAATTAATAATTAATTGGTAATTAAATAATATTAATTAATTTTAGGGTTCAGGGTCAGTTTTCAGTTTTTGGATAAAGGGGTATTTTTAGGGTTCAGGGTCAGTTTTCAGTTTTTGGGTAAAGGGGTATTTTTGGGGTTCAGGGTCAGTTTTCAGTTTTTGGGTAAAGGGGTATTTTTAGGGTTCAGGGTCAGTTTTCAGTTTTTGGGTAAAGGGGTATTTTTAGGGTTCAGGGTCAGTTTTCAGTTTTTGGGTAAAGGTTTTTTTTAGGGTTCAGGGTCAGTTTTCAGTTTTTGGGTAAAGGGGTATTTTTAGGGTTCAGGGTCATTTTTCAGTTTTTGGGTAAAGGGGTATTTTTAGGGTTCAGGGTCAGTTTGGGGTTTTTGGGTAAAGGGGTATTTTTAGGGTTCAGGGTCAATTTTCCCTACTGTTGCACCCACTGGAGTGGGAATAGTAATTTTAACCCCTACGCTATCCAACGCTTTCCCTACGCTTGCACTCTTTGGAGTGGGAATAGTATTTTTTACACTTCTGGTATCGTACGGTAATATAATAGTATCTTATTTAATTATAGTATGTTACTATATATATATGTTTTAACAAATAAGATTGTAAAATCTTTTTTTTAATATTTACATTTATTATTTTATTAATATAAGTTAATGTAAGTATTTTTAAGTATATTTTAGTAATTAAATGTTCATATTAATTTCATTTAACACTGTTTTTAATAAAGTCGATATTTTTTACAACTATATTATTGTAAACGATATTTTGTACTCAATATTTTTGTACTTACCTGTTTGTAGATACAAACTCGATATTTTGACTGTCGATATTTTGTCCACGATATTTTTGCAAGTCGATATTTTGACCCTCAATATTATTTCAGTGATCCTAGAAGAACAAAGCACCTCTTGTGGTTATCTAGTCACGCTAGACCGGGGAAGTCACAAGTTGTGCAGATCTTGCATAGCTAGTAGTTGCTGGCGGTTACTCTCAATTTGAAGAGCTCACCAGAACTTCACATTGCCAGTCATCGCAGGCGGCAGAGTCTTGGTGTGAATGGGCCCTGCGAGCAAACTTCAAGATTTTACATTTTCTTTGGGAGGAGTGCACTCTCATGCCAGTCAAAGGTGCCAGACATGGGTAGGCATGTTTTGAGGATAAGGGACTCACTACAGCAGAGGCCAGCAGAGCTCATGCAAGTCTGGTTGCAAGTCCAGGAAGGTCCGGTTGCAGCAGGACAGCTGGCAGCTGTAGGGACCCTTAGAAAGTTGTTGTTTCTCTGTAGGTCCCAGACAGAGTACCATGTTCTTCAGGAGCCGTACCCTCAAAATGTCCAACTCTGGAAGCACTCAACCTGCAGTTGAGAATTTCTGAATTTCAAAGTGGCCAGATGATGGTAAGGAAATTAAGGAGGGTACTGTGCGGAGGGAGATCGGGAATGAGAGAGTTATTCTGGTTAGTCAGGGCACTCAGCTGTTCAAGGCTTGGGTTTTCACAGACACACAATTGTAGCATACTTATGACCTTTACCTTGTGCCTTACCTGTTATGCTTAAAAGTCAACAACATCAACTCTTAAACCCATGGGAACCAGTTAAAATACGTGCCTTAAGCGCAACATTGGTTCTCATTGATATTATTCAAACAGAAAATAAATAATACAAGGTTGAATAAGCTCATGCAAACGATTCTTTAAAAGACCACCATTGCATAAATGGAATTAATATAACAAATGCATTTGTATTAGACACATTAGTTGATTTACAACACAAAATTGTCAAGTATTTACAAAATATAACATTGCAATGCGATCCCAGTGTGAAGCCCATAAAACAACAATGTAAAACAAAACAAATGTTACTAAATCTAAACAAAGGCTGATCAACTGGTAGCAAAAGATCCACAAAATAACCTCAATAATGCATATAAAGACAGATACTTAAATGATCACCATTGTGACCTCACAAGATATAAGGGTCTCATCAGGACAGTAAAGATTTCACCTGAAAGGTCTTCATAGTTACATCTACTGTCATATAAACCAGATATACCAGTATTACCTTGGTGTAGGGGGGAGAATAAAAATTTACTTACACAGAGGGAACGATCCCCCAAAGAAGTGGTTATTCAGGGATGAAAGGGACTACAAAGACCTAAATCATGATACTCTCTACAGAATCAGCTTGTTATATTGATGTCAATAACATGCCAAAATGAACCTCAGGTGGTTCGTTTACAGCCCAAAATACCCAAATGTGAAACCTTCAGCAAAATAAAAAGGTCTATATTAGAGTAGCAGAACCAAAATGAGCTGTTCCCTGCTTGAAAAACAGCCTGCTGGTGGAGACAGTGCTCCAATATTACAGACAAATCAGGAACAGTCCCTATTAATGCTTTCTAACTTTCAAACTGTGTGCCCAATTCACAAGAGTAATCTGAGACAAAATCCTACCTTTACTACTTTCGGTATTCACAAAAGGCATTTAGGTGTAGTAAAGTTAGGACTAGCAGAGAATTCCAGGGGTCCAGAAGTGTACTGAAGAGTTGGTGTCTAGGGTCCAATATTTATACTTGGACCTTCCTTTGAAGTTGGAGAAACTTCGAGTTTTCCCTTTGAAGTCTACAGACATCCTTCCATTCCTGGTCTAGCTGCAAGCTAACTACAAGGGACATATAGCACTTTGTGAGGAGGCACAACACAGCCTATTCAAGTGTAAGTAGGGCTGTGCCCAGCTCCACCTTTCCAAATGGCCAGTGATGGCCCATCAAGGCACACCCAAGCTCTCTATTGTGTGTGACTGTCTCTGAGGAATACACATAGCCGCAATGCCAGCTGCACCCAGTCATGTGACCCAAAGAGAGTCTGTAGGCACTAAATGACTAAGGCAGGAAAATTAAAAATTTCTAAAAGTAGCATTTTCAAAATTGCAATTGAAAATCTGGCTTCATCATGTGAGAGAATTTGTAATTACATTTCCAAAGACAGCAAAGATGAATTGAGTATCTGCTCCCATTTTTAAATTATCATGAATAATAAGGTAACTACAATGTTAGCCTATGGGAGAGGTAGGGCTTAACGTAGTGAAAAGTAAGTTTAAGAGTTTATCATTACCAGGGCATGTGAACTAAAAAGTACATGCTCCACGTTTTAAATACTGTACCCTCTGGGCTGTCCAGGGCCTACCCTAGGGCTGACTTACATGCATTAAAAAGGAAGGTTTTGGCCTGGTAAAATGTTTATGTAGCCAGCTTGAAGTGGCAGTTTTAAAACTGCACACACAGGCAGCACTGACAGGCCTGAGACACTTTTAAATGGCTACTCGCCTGGGTGGCGCAATCAGTGCTGCAGGCTGACTAGTAGCATTTGTTTTAGAGGCGCTTTTCACAGGTAGTGCTACTCTACTAGGGACTTACAAATGAATTAAATATGCCAATTGGATATAGGTCAATTCTACCATGTTTTAAGGAGAGAGCAAAAGCACTTTAGCACTGGTTAGAAGTGGTAAAGGCGCAGAGTCCTAAAGCCAACACAAACAATGTCAGAAAAACAGGAGGGTTAAATTAAAAAAGGTTAGTGGAAAAACCAAGCTAAGGATGCCAGGTCTAACACATTCACACTCTAATATATGACATAGTTGCTAAACGAAACTGATACTGTCTATAGGACGGCGTGGCAAAATGAAATAGAGACCTTACCGTGGGTTATTAGACAACTGAGGACTCGCAGTAAACCAGAAAGTCTCTTCTCCGTTAAGTGACTAAACCTCTTCTTACCTAGTTAGAAACCTCCACAGGAGTCAAACGACAACCCACTGGAACTGCTTCAATAACAAGCAGAATGGGCTGTGCTCGGCTCTCTTAAATAACAGGAGAAACCAAGATGGCGGGCAAGATTTTGTTGGCCTTGTGAGATTTCACCCGTCATCACAAGATTTCAGCCTGCTTTGGGGATCTCACCAGTGTTCCACAGAACTGAAACCAAGGAGCAGGTTTCAAGGGAACAAAAAATGGAATGTAGTAAATGTGGCATACATGGAATAACACACACGTATTACACTATGGCACCATAGTAACCTTAGGCAGGGAGATAGAAGGAATAGCCCCAGAAAGACGGGCAGATGTTTATGTTGGAGATAGAAACCAAGCATGTCTATGAAAACAGCGCTTTTTGCAACAAGGAAACTTGTGGAGGGAAAATGGCAGTGACTAGAAGGCATAAAGTAATTGCGCAGGCAAATGAGGTTACGCAGGGGTGGCACAAAGGATTTGCACAGACAAGTCGGGTTGTGCAGGGCTTCATAAAGCCAACTGACCCTTGTAATCATCCTGGGTAGCCTGGAATGGCAAGCAGGTTCAGCCTTCCTTCTCAGACAGCAAGGCAGTCCTCTAAACAGCAGTGCAGTCCTTCATCTGTAACTTTCACAGGTCCAAGAGAGTTCTGGTGAGTGGTCCAGGAGGTCCAATATTTATATCTGGTGTTGGTATTTGTTTGTGGGTCTCCCAGTCCTAGCCCCCACATCTGGTTCAGGAAAGTCCTCCCCTTCCCCCTATCAAGGTTGTAAACTGTCTGGGGCTGACCAAAGGCAGGCAGGACTGAAGTCAGATGCCAATGTGTGTGTAGGAGGCAAAGCTCTTGGTAAGTGAGGCTGGGTACAAATCCTGACCCAGCCATCCTATCAGGATGGCTCATACTGGCCACACATAAACCCCTCTTGTTTCACTGTTTATAAGCAATACACAAACGCCTAAGGCAGAGTCATTCAAAGTCATGTTATCCAGGATACTGGCAAAAGGCACAGATAGAACAATAACATTTCTAATAGTGGCATGTTCAGAATTGTCACTTAAAATCCGACTTCACCATTAAAGAGGGTTTTAAATTACAATTAATTTGAGCATTAATAGTATATCTCCATCTTTCTCCAATCGAAAGTTAGCTCCTATTAAATTAAATAAGGTAACCCAGTGTTAATCAATGAGAGCACTCGGCCTTGCACCAGTGAAAGTGACCTTAGGAGTTTTTCACTGCTAGTACATACAACGTACCCTGCCCTATGATCCTTCACGGCCTACCTTAAGGGTGACTTGCAAGTGTTAAAAAGGTTTAGACCTGGCAAATGTTTTTTTCAGGTCGAAATGGCAGTTTAAAGTTGCAAGGCTACTTTAGTGGGTGGCACAATGAGTGCTTCTGTCCACAAGTAGCAGTGTCTACTAGTAAATTAAATATGCCAATTGCATGTAGCCTAATTTTACCATGTTTGAAGGAGAGAGCACAAGCACAATTGGAGTCCAATTGCCAACAAAAACAGGTTCAGTAACAGAATGGAAAACTCAGGGGTAGCCTTGAAAAATGGGTCCGGTTCAACACCCAGCATATAAACAGTTAGAATATGTGGAGCTCCTAATCAAACATTTGGACCAAATGTCATTAGTTCCATTTAAAAAATGCACCTGGTCCGAACTGACTGATTTAAAAAGAGCATCTCTTCTCTACTGTCCAACACTGCCTTTCCTGATGTTTCAGAGCTGTCTCTTATTGTATCTTTTACATTCTCTTTTCCCTTAGTTGTCCTCGGCAATCATTCTAACTCTATCCTGAGTGGTCCTTTCTTGTATTCTACTTATTGCATATTCCTATGTATGCCTTTACCCACTTAATGCCCTTCTAGTGGAATGCTTCTGCACTGTGATGCACTACAAAATGTTGGGTGCTGGTTGAAGATAACCCACAGTTATGATGGGGCTGAGCTGCCTGCTGGCTGCTGCTGGTGGGGCTTGTTCCAGGCTACTTAACATCTTACAATAAATCTACATGAAATACCTCAACCAGTCTGGAGTCCATTACTACATTTTGATGGCGACGAGGATGGGATCGTCTTCTTGACAGTGAGGTCTTTGACTGCTGGGTGACCCTTGGGTGCAATGTCGTGCAGTTAGCCACCCAGCAGGATGTTCACAGCGTGGCGCCATCTTGAAATCCTCTGTGATGCCCTTATTTCTACTTTGCTAACCACGTCACCTCAACACTACCTCTCGAGTGAGCCCATCTACATCCTCAATGCTTATGCAGTGAAGCCTTGTCAGTGCTTTTACGGAGTCAATGTTTGGAAGTTATCTCTTCTTCTGGACACCAGACTTTGTCCTTTGTGCCCTCTTTCTGAGTAAGCCAAGTCTCGCGGTGAGTATTCTGTATGGACGATCTCCAGTAGAGACACTGGTTCACCTGTGCTCCATTTTCTGCTTCTAATAAGACAGCTCCAGCTCTATGTCAACTAAGTTTCAAAGGAGTGTGTTATTCTATTTCAATGTCTTCTAAGCTGCCTCTGAACGTTTTCAGTAGGAGCGTGCTGGGAGCCACTCGGCATACGTTTTCCTTGCGTGCCGCCATTTTAGGTCCACTGTATTCCCAGTTGCAGACTGCAATGTTTTAATTGAAGTTTATTCAAGCCTGTCAAGAGAGCGAGGCATTCTCGTGTGTTTATCATTTCTAAAAGGAAAAGCTCACCAGTGTTAGTCTGTTTTATTCGGATAGATTCTTTCAGAGGGGTGAGTGGCATTTTTTTTTTTACACTTGTGGAGATAAAAAAATGTTTCACTTATGGAACTCAATAACGCTAACTCGTTTTCAAACTATCTTTTGCCAAGTGCTGCTTGTGTCAAGTTGAAAGCGTCCTGATACTTAAGATACACATTATTACTGTAAAGTTGCAGAAGATCTCCTTTGAAGTACCGGACTTGTCATATTTAATTAACAACACTACACGATTCCTTTCGTAGCTCAATTGACAGTACACAAGTGCTAATTAGCGGTATTCACTGCCTTACATTATGCTGCCATCTAGTGACATTTTGGAAAAGTGAATGGAATATTCTTACTGCTTGTCTGTTTCTAAATATGGACTTCAATGTTGACAAAGCGGTATCTGTGGCTTCATGTTCAAAGCTGTTTCATTCTGGTCTACAATGCACAATATTTGTATAAGATGCCAGGTCATGGTGTTTGTGTTATGTATACTGTTCCATTACTGTGGATGTCAAATGACTTTTACACCAGGTTGTCCAGGTTCCATTTTAAAAAAAGTTTCAGGTTCTATTACTCAATTATTTCAATGTACATGCATGCGTGCAGTATTCCTTGGTAGGGGATGTGTACCTCAATTCATTGATCAATTATTCAATTATTTCTATGTACATTGATACGTGCAGCATTCCTTGGTAGGGAATGTGTACCTCAATTTATTTATCAATTTGCATGTATTCTAGTAGTATTTCCTAGTTGGCATTACATTATGTTGTACTTTCTACTGTAATCACGGTTTCAAATGGTCACTCTCAATAGTTACATTTCTCAATTTTTCAATGTTTTTCAATTTTATGACCTTTGTGAGGTTGTCAATTTGTTTTACTGCCCCTCAACATTTCAATGTTTTTCAATGTTTGACCTTTTAGGTTGTCGAAATGGGGGTTTATCCCTCTCAATTATTTCAATGATACTTCTGTATAACCTTCACTATTTTGTGGGGTTACACTCCTCAAGTTTTCAATGTGTGACCTTTTACGAGGTTGTGTTGATATGGGTTTTACCTCTCTCAATTTCTCAGTACATTTCTGCTGAATTGTATTGCTCTATTTTCAAACTTGTCTACATTATATTTTTTATTGCTGTGTCAACAGGGTAGTATTAGGGATCTTTGTTGTCCTTTCCTATGCTTCTCTGTTTAATATTTCTATTTACTCTATACCTGTCTCCTTTCCCACCTTTCCTTCTAGTGGGTGTGTCTGGAGTAGTTCTTGGGTTTATCTGTGTATTCTCTTTCTCGTTGTATTATGGATAAGGGGACAAGAGTACCTATTTTTGTGTTCGTACCTTTCGGTGGTTTCCTCCTAGTCTTTCTACCTTCCTGTTCCTTTTATTTGATCGTACCTTTTGGTTTTACTCCTAAAGTCTTTTTGTTTTATGCATTTTCATTGCCTTGTTTTCACAGAGAAGGAGTGTGTCTGATCTTTATTCATTCATTTACTTTTTGTATTTTCTACTCCTCATGCTGTGCAGTGCCTCCTGTCACATCTGTCTGGCCAGTGGGTTTGTCAGCAGGAAATGATCGGTACGCTTTCTCTTTCTTTTATGTTCTATGCTCCTATGTTCATTATTCTGTTATGGAAGAAAAGGAGGTATGTTGTATTCTACTAATTGCATATTCCTATGTATGCCTTTACCCACTTAATGCCCTTCCAGTGGAATGCTTCAGCACTGTGATGCACTACGGAATGTTGGGTGCTGGTTGAAGATAAGCCACAGTTATGATGGGGCTGAGCTGCCTACTGGCTGCTCCTGGTGGGGCTCGTTCCGGGCTACTTAACATCTTACAATAAATTTACATGAAATACCTCAACCAGTCTGGAGTCCATTACTACATTCCTCGCCCTGGTTGTGTGTGCTTTCTTGTATCTGGAATTTTACTCTTTTCCAGGTTTGTCAAGAGTGTTGTTATTTATTTTCTCAACATTACTCCATATCACTTGCACTTAAAGCAGTATATCCTCAGTGCTGCCTTTCTTTTAATTTGTGTCGTCATTTCCTACGTTCCCTCACTTGTCTTCAGTGCTTTCTCGCACCATGTCCTCAGCTTAGTCTCTCTGTTTTGCCTGAGTGCATCCTCTTTTGTTTGCTGTGGAATCTTTCCTTTTGTTTCTGAATGCTCACTTGCTCTCCGTCTTTTTTTAATTTCAATTCCCATTCTGTCTTTTAGTCAGTGTGATCTGTAATTGTCATCTTAATCATTCCCTATTTACTTGATTATGTATGCCTCACATTTCTTTATTTCTTTTAGTCTGTTTTTCACTCTATTTGTCCGTTGCCTTAACCTTCCTCTACTTTCTCAACCGCACTCAGTTTATCTTTCTTTTTCTTTTCTGCAATCCTCTTTTTCCCTAACATATTCTTATAATAATAATAATCCTCATTTGTAAAGCGGACAATCACCCGTAAGGGTCTCTAGGCGCTGGGGGCCATCGGGAAGATTAAGCAAGCTATTGCCCAAAGTCACATGGTGCTGGGCTAATCTGCCGCCGGTGCCGGGGATCGAACCGTGATCCCCAGATTCCAGAGTCAGTCGCCCTAGCCACGGTACCACACCTCTTCTTAGCATTGCTTTGTTCTTTTTTTCCTCCTGTATATTCTCTCAGGTGCTTTATCATCATCTGGTTCTGTGTTTTCTCTCGCTCCTTCTCCTAATCCTCTCCATAGTTAATTAACAATTAATTAATTAGCTAATGACAATTAACGATAAAAATAATAACCATGATATCTAAATGAATTCACACAATTAACACTAAAAAAAAACCTTTTAATAAATATTATATAAAACAATTGTTTTCAAATTAAATTCCTTTGCAGCCTACTCCCCCTAGCAATGCTCAACCTGCTCCCAATTTTTTTTACACAATTAAGATATTACCAAATTAATTATTAATAATTAATATCTACTTTATTACTAATTAATAATTTTTTAACACAACTAACATCATTAAAAATTATTATTATGTGTTATTAATCAATTAATAAATAATTAAAAATTAAGTAATTAACTTAATTAGCAATATAAATTATTAAATATTACAATATTAAATTATTAATTAGTTGATTTCAATTAAATTACCTCCCACCCTATTCCCCTATAAACCCACAACCCGCTACAGAATTAAATTACACAAAAATTAATTTACATGTAATTAATTAATTCTAAATAAATATTAAACAATATATTATAATAAAATTACTTCCCACCCTATTCCCTACAACCCGCTACGGAAGTAAAATACGCAAAAGTATATGTAACATAAAATTAATAACTTAAAAAAAACTTAAAACATACATTACAAAAATAATATATAATTTTAACACATATACTAGCATATGTAACAGTAAAAAAAATCGATATTATGGAAAACAATATTTCTAAATTTGAAATTATGGAAAATGATATTTCTTACCTCAAATTCGATATTCTACACTACTATATTTTGGGAATTCAATCTTCTATTCTCTCTATATTTTTGATTCGATATTCTGGACAGTCGATATTTAAAATTCGATATTTTGGGTGTTTACCCACCTATAGAACTTCACTGAAGTATGTAAAGTGCTACACATTACATGTAAAATCTGCACCAAAAGACAGTTTCACCACAGGCCTAGATACTAGTGTAACACAACAATCCGAGGCTAAATCAGGATCAGGACATAAAAGAGCAGCAAATCTAAGGTCCACATTGGAATGGTTATTGGACCAGGGAATGGTGGGATGAGCTTTGCTGAAAAACCATCATGACTCTATCCTAGAGGCTCTCTGGTCCTTTGAATTATACTGCATCCTAGCACGACCAACATGATATGTTAGAGTTTGAGTATGAGGAACAGCTCTAAATGCTAAGATGTTACATGATTTTTCTGCCTGCAAACATACCTTAAATGTCAGAATAGTGAAGTTATTGCTACATATATATTAACAACAGGAGAGGGAGGATAAACAAGAAATCACTCCTGTATTCCCAATCATAAATGCAACAAACAACTAAGGAGTGACTTTTTGGTGCTGTGGGCAAAGAAATAAAGCCAGGAACACCAAAGGAAAAAACCTCCCACCAATAGTGACAGGGCAATATTGGAACCAGAATTGGGAAAAAGGGTGAAAACACATACAAAGGGAAAAACAATAACTCATATTTATTTAAGAAGAACCCTCACTCATCCTAGTGGTGACATGCTTCATCATGGGGTTCCCACTGGAGGAACCGAATGTCCCTCCAGTGTGCTTCAACGCCTGATTTACAGCGGAGAAGGTTATTGTGAAGTGAACTTGGTAGGTATGTGTTTGAGTGCAGGTGATAGTGAGATGTTAAAAAATATTAGTTGTACCAAAAACAACTTTATTTGGTGGTCAGCTAATATTATTAAAAGCAGGGTGTGGGATATTGGTAGTGGTAATATTCTTGACCACTTATATCCCTTCAAAAGCAGGTCGACATGTTTCAGCTGTCTATATCAATTCATGCAGCTTTCTTCAGGACCATTAAAGTGAGTATCCCTGGTGGTCCACGCTCGCTAAGGCGTGTCCAACCAGTGGATATATAAAATGTGAAAAATTGTATTATAAAAATACCGGAAATACTCGGTTCCTGCACCCTGGTTTTTCCAGGGGCCCAAAAAATAGCACGATATTATGGTGCTGTCATCAGTAGGCTAAGCGGGGGAGGCTCTCTTCACGCTACAGCCATTTGCTAGTAGTGACTCGCCGCCAGGAACCTACTTGGCCCACTGCCGCCGCCCGAAAAACTTATTGCTACACCCATATTTATCAATGAGTCAATAGTGCAAGAGTTTGCAGTCACAGAACGTGGTCACATACCTCGGTGGAAGCACTATTTACCCAACCCAGAGCATATTAACACTCATGTCCATAGTTTCTCAAAAAAACCTGCTGAGAACAGAAAACCAAATAATATTCATAGTTCGGTGAAATCCTCGGACTTGACAGTAACTGGACACATGAGGCAAATAATATGAGAATAGATGTCATCAATCTTTGTTCAGAACAGATGGAACAGCTACAAGGTATTTTACAAATGGTCCAAACCTGCAAATGATGGACAACGAAGGGTTTAAAATTCAAGAAATAATCAAATTCTAAAGTATACATATGTAAAATACCCTCAATTCCTGTCAAGGAGACAGTTAAGGAATGTTTTGGGCAAAAAATACTGCCATCTGCCATTCTGTTGAATTTGCCCATTTACTTCCTACGTACTTTAAGGTGGAACCATAAATAGTTTCACTCTTAGGTCCCAATTACAACTTTGGAGCAGTTGCGCCGGCCCCCACTTACTCCCTAACAATAATGAATTTTTAAGTTATTGGCAGTCATTTCCTTTGCCGTTTTTACGCTGGTGCCTATAAAATATGCACTATAATGGGAACACCAAAAGAAATTTCAGCACAGCATGAACTCAAAAGTCCATGCTGTGCTGGAACTTTTGTGCATGCAGACAGGGGGACGGTAACTAGACATATTATCGAAATCAAAATATAGAATAGCCACAATATCAAAGTCAAAATATAGAATGGACAAAATATCGAATGGACAGAATATAGTGGTGAAAAATATTGAATTGAAGGTAAGTAATATATTGTCGATTTTCAAAATATAGAAAGTCAAAATATCGAAGTATATAGTATAGGTTTTATAATATATCGAATTTCTAATAATATCACATTTTTTAAAGTGTTTTGAATGTTACTATATGTGTGAACAGTGTATATTATTTTTGTAATTTATTTTAAGAAATTAATTTTATGTTATTTAATTTTTGCGTAATTTAATTCTGTAGCGGGTTGTGGGTTTATAGGGGAATAGGGTGGGAAGTCATTTAATTATATTAAATTAAATATTAATTTTTAGAAATTGCTAATTATTTTTAATTTAATGTTGCGTTTTAGTTCTGTAGAGGGTTGTGGGTTTATAGGGGAATAGGGTGGGAAGTAATTTAATTGTAATTAATTAAATATTTTTATTTATTTATTGGTATTATTTTTAATTAATTGTTAATACATTTTTAATTGGTAATTCATTTTTATTAATTGATCATTATGTTAATTGTATTAATTTATTTTCCGTAGATGGTTGTGGGTTTATATGGGAATAGGGTGGGAAATAATTTAATTGTAATTAAGTAAATCATTTGTATTTATTTATTGATTTTTAATTTATTGTTAATTAATTGTTAATTGGAAATTAATTTGTATTAATTGGTAATTAATTTGTATTAATTCATTAAATGATAATTTAGATACTTGTATTTATTTTATTTTCTGTAGCGGATTGTGGGTTTGTAGGGGATTAGGGTGGGAAGTAATTTAATTGTATTTAATTACAAATGAAAAATATTTTTTGGGGTCGATTCCGATTCGGGAAACGAATCCGTACGACGATTCGTATTCTCAGCCGTTTCCGTATGAATCGTACAAATCCGTCCGAATCGCGTAGTACGATCCGTTCCGAGAAAATACGCCGAATCATTGCGAACCGTATGAAAATAAAGGGTAAATCCGTACGACATTGACCCGCACAGTGAACCGCACGATTCGTAAAAATGACATACACCTCACCAAGTATGATCCGTACCGGGGAATCAGTACGCGATTCGTATGGTAAACGTTGCATTTGAGCAATTCGTATGGAGGGCGACACTATCACATACGCACCACACCCTTAAAATCAAGGGGCATACGCACGAAGTGTACGCACTGTACACTTATGACACTGGGGTGTACGAACTGTACCCCTACGGTCCGTACACCTACGATCATGGGGTGTATGCATGGGGTCATACGCACGGGGACATACGCACCGTAACCCTAAAATCCAGGGGTGTACGCACCGTACCCCGATGCACCGTACCCCTGCAACCATGGGGTATACGCACCATAAAATAAATTCGTACTCATTTCGAGGCAAAATCTGTTTTTACTGACGTTTTATGCTCCAGTAGAAAAAAAGTCGTACTGAGAGTTGTAGATACAATTCGTACTTGCTGGGTCGGAAAATGCAGCTTCGATCCGTACGGACATCGCATACTGCGCGTTCTGAATGCGATTCGTACGGGTTAGTGAGTAGTACGGTCTTCGGAACGATTTGTATGGAGAACTGCTTTGGGTACACATCGTACTACATCGTACGTACGGGTATGGTTCTACATACGATTCGTACGGTAAAAACGCTCCGTACGGCTATGCGGAGGGCATTTTACCGAATCGGAATCGACCCCTTTGTGTATTGATAATTAATTAACTGTTAATTAATTATTAATTTTTATTATTAATTAGTTTTTGTTATTGAAAATTAATTAGTTGTTTATTATGAATAGGTAATACCTTTTAATAACTAATATGAATTTGTATTTTTAATTGATTAATTATTACATAATATTAAATTGGTAATTACTTTTAATTAATTTTTAATTGGTATTGATATTTAATTTATTTTTATTAATATATTAAATCATTACTTTCCCTACCGTTAAACTTACTAGAGTGGGAATAGTAATTTTTACCCCTACGCTATCCAACGCTTTCCCTACTGTTGCACTCTCTGAAGTGGGAATAGTAATTTTTACCCCTATGCTATTCAACGCTTTCCCTACTGTTGCGCTCTCTGGAGTGGGAATAGTAATTTTTACCCTCCCACTATCCAACACTTTCCCTACTGTTGCACTCACTGGAGTGGGAATAGTGCTTTTTACCCCTACGCTATCCAACGCTTTCCCTACTGTTGCACTCTCTGGAGTGGGAATAGTAATTTTTACCCTCCCACTATCCAATGCTTTCCCTACTGTTGCACTCACTGGAGTGGGAATAGTGCTTTTTACCCCTACGCTATCCAACGCTTTCCCTACTGTTGCACTCACTGGAGTGGTAATAGTAAATTGTACTCTCCCCTATCCTACGGTAAAAATATTGTATATTTTGTATTAATATTACGTTAATATATATATATATACATATACATATACATATATATATATATATATATATATATATGGTTTAAAAAATAAAATGTTATGTTTTTTTATAACTTAAATTATGTATTTAATAATTTTAAGGTTATTTAAGTATTTTAGTTTATTATTTTTATTTTTTCATTAATTTAAAACTACTTTTAAGACATTTTTAAAAATTCGATATTTTGACTAACTATAATTTTTAAAACAATATTTTTGATTCGATATTTTTGTACTTACCTCAATGAAATCAGTGACGGAGATGAAAGTCATAATATGCTTGGTGGGACCACTGTGGTGTAGGATCTAGGATTATAACTATTATCCAAAAAAAGCATTACATCATTATCATTGGACTCTCATAATCAAGCAACGAAATGTTCACCTTTTCATATGTTCATTTAAGAAGTTGGTGTTCTCCTTTTTTACATCATCAGCTATTCAGTTTAATGCGCAATGGGTGGCATAACAGGAGTAATTAATAGAAAAACCTCTCCTTGATGCAATCAGGCAAGAGTTTCTAAATGACAGTAAATGTGGTCAGAGAAGAATAAATTGCTTAAGTGTGTCTGTCTTTTAATTTTTACTGCATACATGTCACTCATTCACAAGGCTAAAAAACTATACGCATACCTACATCAACATATCTGTGTATTTTTAGTGAGAATAATCCAGAACTTGCTTTACAACTTGTTTTTTAGCTACTTTTATAGAAACATTATTTAAAACTTTCCATTTTAGGTATTATTCTGTTGTTTTCAAAGCAAGTTACCCATTCAAGCATCCCCTTTCATCTATGCATCTGCTTCAAAATAGAATTTTTCATATATAAAAAGTGAACAGAATTAGTAAACATGTGGCAGAAGATTATAGGTGGAAGCAAAGGTCAGCCTACTATTGGTTGACATTTTGTTTGTTTGAAAAACAATCTTTAATAATATTCAAGGCCTAGTTTTATGCTCTCTTGATTACCTGCCATGGATATGCTCTGGCTTTTGGTTTTTCACTCAAAACCTGTGATTTATCCCAATAATTACTAGTTCCAAAATAGTTATGTTACATGCCTAGACACAGAACAAAATATACCATATCACATATCCCCTTTGGATGAAAAGAGAAAAAATACTGAAGAGGGTTTTCATTGGTTACTCTGCAATAAACTACAGCTGCCAAAGTTCCTATAAAAGCAAAATTTGAAACTCACAGTAGGTGACATGAGTATAATTTCAATTATGGGTCTCCAGTTTCCGGCCGACATCGACTCGAAATCGGGATGGACAAACCTGCAGTTGGCGTCTCCTCCCGCTTGATTACGAAGCAACCAAACGTTGCTTGTCAAAATTCCCATCGTTTCCTATGGGAGCTTGTGTTCCTTCCATCAACCGGCCATAACACAGGCTCCTATGGGGAAATGGGGTGTGTGTACAATCCTGCATCCTCTTGCGGGCACCCCATTGTGCCAGCCACACAGTGTAGGGTTTTACAGGGGGTCCTTTAGGTACCCCTTCAGCCCCCAACCAGAGGCCGCAGAATGAAGGGGGCCCTGCTAGGGTCCCCCAAAGTCATTTTCCAACTGCCTTTTCTTGTGAAAAAGGCAGGTACGGATTGGCTGTTGGAAATCAACATCGTAAAAACGCTATCCTTAGGGGTGTACGGTGCTGTTCTGGCTGACACAAATTCTCAGAGAGCAGGTCAGAACTGATTTTGAATGCCTGCGTGGTTTAACTTCCGACTGCGAACATTGTAGTCGGTCGGGCAGATTGAAAATCGACCAAGTCGGTCGGAAGGGTTCCAACATGGTCAAGGAGAATCTGACTGTCGGTTGGAGCCTTTCCGTCTGATAGCATAATTGGCCCCTCAATGCAAATTTTAAATGGTGATCAAGATGGATGATCCATTCACGAAATTCCATTAATATAATTTCTATGCTCTGATAAATAAGGAAAATGTCATCCAGGCATCTCTTCCAAGAAGATTCACTGCTGTCAAACAGATTCACAGAAGAGAAAATTATTTTGTTGCCAAAGTTCATAAGAAATGGATTTGCTACATTAGGGGCAACATTTTTAAGCCCTGGAGACCCCATTCACGTGGGCCCAATTCATTTTAATTGGGCATAGGGCTCTCAGCCCCCGAGACATTTTAAGACCATGGAGACCCCATTGCCTGGGACAAGAATATTTTTTCAGGGAGAGGGGGTATGCACCCACCCTTTCCTAGCCATTTTAAGGCCCCAGCAACTCCATCCCTCATTTCCTTTTAGGGAAGGGGGCATTCAGCCACCTTTCCCGATCCATCCTACGGCCCGGGGACTCCATCCCCTGTGGACTGCCTGATGGCAGCAGTGTCCTGGGGACCCCATCCCCGGGACACTGCTGTTCCCTACCCAGGAGAATAGGGGCAGGGAATACACATATAATTCCCTGCCTGCACTCTCATGGACGAGGAACACAGCTTTGTTCCCACCAGGGTGGGAGCAAAGGAATGGAGCCAGATCCCGCCAACACTTGGGATGGGTGCTGGCTAGAAACTGGCATGCCTAGAATTCCACTGAACAAATAGTGCTTACAGTTTGCTACATTTGGTCATCTTTGGACGCCTGGGTAGGTGAGTTGGCAGGATCAAGCTTCTTTGAGGTGGGGACTCAGCGACGCATCTTCTCCCACCTGGGATTTCCACCCGGGCCAGGCCCCTGTTTCTTTTGTACTTTCTAGGCTTGATTGTGCCATTGGCCTTTACAATGGATCAGCTTTGTCAACTGTGAGGAGACTAAAGTGGATTTGGAGCTCTATTGCTGGACTGTTCCTACATGTGGAACCATGGGCATGCGTCTTCCCTGCCTTTAGGGCCCTGCATTGGTTGCAGGTTCCAGGGGATCCACATTCCAGCTGCTTTGTGTCACCCATGGGGCAGTGCATGGGGCAAGACCGCTTTTCATCAAGAGTGAAATCACCAGATGCATTCAGCTGGGGGGCCTCTGCTTCATATTGACACCTTGCCTCAGGATGCCACGATACAGGAGCGGGACAATGGGTGGCGCATCTTTCTCTGTTCAGGCAGCGAGGCTATGGGTTTATTGCCCTTGGACGTGGGCTTGACAGATGACAGCCTTTTCTTCGGAGGACTGCTCAAGGGTTAGCTCATTCCTACGTGATCACCGTGCTCAGGCACAGGTCACAGTGTACGGAATGTTCCTGTGTATGTGAACATAACATTTTATTTGATTATATGTATGCGCCTAGATATGTATATTTCTTGATATAGATATGTATAACATTTATGTTTTTAAATATATGGATTCTCTCCAGGTCAGCTTGGCAAGTGCACATATTTTTTCTGGTTATATATATATATATATATATATATATATATATATATATATATATATATATATATATATATATATATATATATATATATATATTTATTTATTTATATATATATATATATATATATATATATATATTTACTGAAAAAACCATAGGTTTTACAGACGTTATAGTTAGGAGTTAGCATTTAAAAAAAACTTAGAAATTCACTCAAAAAACCATAGGTTTCAGGGACGTTATAGTTAGTTGGACATTTCACTCATACAAAACGATAGAAATTTCCCTGTTATAGTTAGTTGAGCTAACTATAACTCGCGCCCCTGCAATGCACTGCTGATGACGTCACATATTATTTCATTCATGACATGGTCAGTGACATCACTGATGACATCTCAAATGACATCACTGATGACATCTCAAATGACATCACTGATGACATCACTAATGACATCATCCAGTGACTATGTGTTCCTATAAAATGTAAATATGTTTTATATATGTGCCAAGGTGTATTGACCAATAAATGGGTGTTTAAGAGTCCGGATGCAATGAGTAAGTAGGTATGCGACTGACTGTATAAGTGAGTGGATAATTATGTCATCCTTAATGTATATGTTACCAATTGATACAGACATTCACCCACTTTAGGTTCTCAGTTGGTGTGTAAGCGGTTGCATGGTTTCGTTAGCAGCTAAATGAGGATCTATATCCGCTATTTATTGCTTGTCTGAGTATCTCTATGGGTACCTGGGTGTCTCTATGGGTGGGTGAGGGGTATGTCTCTGTGCATATATAAGTGAGTGGATAATTCATTGGGTATATGTGTTCAAGTCCATATCTGTGAAGGGCTCTATGGCTGGGTGAGTGTGTGTATGAGTGTCTTGGTGAGTGAATGGATGCCTCAGCGGTACATGTGTGAGTAACTGCATATATACAAGGCAGTATATATCAGTGTTTGAATATATAAATGAGTATATGTAAGACTGAGTTATTGTGAGAGTACCTGTATGGATCAGTGGGTGCTTGTATTAGTTATTGTACTAGACTGTAACTATATGTTAGTATATATTTAAATAAGTAAGGTAGTATGTGTATAACTGTACATGTGAGTAAATGAAAGTCTGATTGATTATTTCCATGACTGACAAGGTGTGTGATTAACTCTATCAATGAGAGAAGGTGTGTGAGTGTCTGTATAGATATGTGACTGGATGTGATAATGCTGTATTGATGGCTGACTGTATGTATGAGTGACTGTTTGGGTGAATGAGTGGATGTGTGTATAGACCTACAAATTAGTGAGTGGATATGTTCTAACTGGTATTGGTGTGTTAAGGGTTTCAAAAACTATAGTCTGTATTTTACAGTGGGTGTATCAAGTGTTATATTAGGGTCTGATAAGGTGCATCAGATTTTCATGTGGATATTGTCATTTGAGATGTCAGCAGTAACGTCATCAGTGATGTCACTGACGATGTCATGAATGATGTAATATGGGACGTCATCAGCAGTGCATTGCGGGGGCGCGAGTTATAGTTAGCTCAACTAACTATGTTTTTTCAGTGAATTTCAAAGATTTCTTTAAATGCTAATTTCTAATTATAATAATCATGAAAACTATCTTTTTTCTGAGTTTTTTAATTATCATCCTATTCTCAACCTGGTGAAAACTGCAAATCTCACCACTCTTCATTGATACCTTCCGCCAACAAAATCGCAACAAATCAGAGCCACAACTGACACTAATGATATGCAAACTAGGCATTCCCGTGCAAAAAAAACACGAAAACACCACTTCCCTATATTATCAAAAACCAGCCAAATCTGCAATGTGATCTAAAAACAGGCGATAGAACGACTTACCAGTAACAAATTAACATCAACCTTTAACTGATGTAAGGAGTTCAACTATCTATTGCATGAATTACACCCAACTCACAGCCACATCTAAAGAGCAACATGTGATAGAGGTCCTAATCATGCAGCTCCGACACCCAACAAGGCCACAACACCCAGCACCACCACGACCAGAACCTCCCCCCGGACCACCCCCTGCTACTACCACCGAGGCAGGGCAAAACAGGACAAAGGACCTTCCCAAAATACCATATCCCATCAACCACACAATAGCTGAATGTTGGATATGTGGCAAACCAGTATGTGTGAAGGAGGCAAGTCGCCCATCAATAATAATGCACACAAAATCACAAGTGTTACGCTGATGTGCTGCACAGACCTCACTATGCAAAGCACAAACCTCTCCATCTAGAGATATATAGTATTGATACTTGTAGTGTAGTGCACAGTGGATGCATCCATGTTACCTCAGGCAGTGGTCATGTAGCTGTGTTGTCCCCCCCTGGAAGCGGAAGCAGAGTGGGATGGTCCAATGTGCACCACTTCTGTGTAGGAGCATGAATAAATAGGCCAGGCCCTGGACGTGGTTCACTTGTGGGAAGACCAACGAGTCTGCCAGAGCGGCAGCCCTCACCCTGGCACGCGGCTGCCACCATGACTGTAGGCCTCCTCCACACAAGCCCAGTGCGGACCCAGCACCACAGCACCGCAGACTTATGTCTGTACCGACTACTGCCTTCGATCTACACTGCGGACAGCAGGGTTCACAAATTGAATTCAGCCTTAATTTCTTAATTGCAGAGAGAATTGTACTCTATGTCCTCGGATTTTGTCAAGAAGAAGTGACAAAAAGCATTTCTTGATGTCTATGCTAACTACTGCCTTCGATCTACACTGCGGACAGCAGGGCTCACAATTCAGATGAAGTGGCAATTGCAGATGACGCAGTCCAGTTTGCAAGACACATTTCTCCCAGTGCGGCCCGCCGGGACTACACCTCATTGCAGGATGCGCACTCGCTGTGTACTTCAGGTGCTACTAACTCACTGCACCATAAAACATCGCCACGTGCCCTTATCAAGGCAAGACATTGCTCCCAGTGCGGCCCGCCGGGACCACGTATCATCGCAGGGTGTGCACACGCCGAGTACTCCAGGTGCCACTAACTGTGCAGCTCAACTCAATGCCATGTGGCTGTGCGCCCATCCTGACCGCTACCTGCGACCTACACTGGGCTTACACAGTACACAATTCATGATTAGTAGTGACGCAAATTGTGTACGAGACTATAATGGGTTAAGAAGACCAAATTCTCCCAATCTGTGCAGCTCATGTCAGCGTCACCTGCCTATGGGCCTTTGCAGACTGCTGCCTCCGACCTACACTGTAGAAGACCGGCGACACGTGGTGCCAACTAACCCTGTTCAACACAAGCCAATCTCACATGTGTAACTGGTTCCTGACTCCTAAATGGCAGCAACCTCAACTTCGTGGCACTGACCACACCACTAGACTCCCTTCAATCAGTGAAGGATATTTTCAAATGGAATGCCAGCAACATGTGGTGCCATTGAACCTGTACTATGCAGTTCGGTGGGGCCACCAACATATGTACGTGTATGTTGGCCCTTTCTCACCGCTACCTCTGACCGACACTGTGGGAGACCGTCGAAACATAGAGCCACTAACCACGGTCAACACAAGCGTGCATGTGTAACTGTGTCCTGAGTCCTAAATAGCAGTGATCTCAAGTCTGTGAGTTAACCACAGCACCAGACTCCCTTTGATCAGTGAGACATATTGCCATATGGAAGGCTGGCGACACATGCTGCCACAAACTCTGTTCAACACATGCCGATCCCACATGTGTAACTGTGTCCTGAGTCCTGAATAGCAGCGACCCCAACTTCTTTGCAGCGACCACTGCCCTAGACTCCCTTAGATCACTGAAGCATAGGCTGGCGATACGTAGTCCCACTAACCCTCTTTAACACCAGCCGATACCACATGTGTAACTAAGTCCTGAATGGCAGCGACCCCAACTTTATGGCTGTGACCACAGCACCTCACTCCCTTCGATTAGTGAGGAGAATTTACAGATTGAAGTCTGCTGACAAGTGGTGCCACTGAACCTGCACTACGCAGGCCGGTGGGGCCACCAACTTATGCACATGGCTGTGGGCCTTTCCTCATCGCTACCTCTAGCCTACACCATGGTCAGCACGCCTCTCAATTCAGATACAGTCTCGATTCAACATGATGCAGTCCAGTAGGCAAGACACATTGCTCCCAGTGCGACCCGTCCACATCAAGCATCATCACAGGCTCATACACTCTCAATGATTCTGGTACCACTAACCCTATTTAACAAAAACAAATCCCACATGTGTAACTGTGTCCTGAGTCCTGAACGGCAGTGACCCTAACATCGTGGCAGCGACCACAGCACCAGACTCCCTTCAGTCTTATTTGTTGTTCTTTTCTTTAAATAATTTTTTTATTTGTAAATCTATACATGACTATGATTCTTCTTTGTCCAACCACACAGGGATACTTCTGGGCCCAAGAAGGTTGTTGGGAGTATGTTGGTAATGTGGGAAGAGGGTACGTTACCGGCTAATGTAGGGAGAGGGAGCATCAAAGGGGTATCACTCACAGAAACAACTCTGATATGTTTTCACAAATGCCTCGGACAGATGCCAGATGATGGACTGAATCACAAAATGGTTTTTCAATACTTATGTAGTATGAGTTATGAACAGTTCGGACCCAGGCTCACAGAGGGACAGCGGCGGCCCGTCCGCTCGACTCCCAGATGCAGTACTACGAACCATCAGCATCATTGTGTCTATCTCTGCCCTGTTTCGGCGTACCCCACATCACGCCACGCCACTCCAATTACGTTCCAATGTTGGCCCCACATAGCTACCTGTCACAGGCGTACTCGCTGTTAGTTTGCAGGCCAGTGGTCTACTTCTCAACATCTCATGGCCACTCCCTGAGGGCAAGTTTGCACATACACCACACTTCTCTGGCACATGCAGCACAGGCATTGTGACCACGCAAATATAATAGATCGACAACGTCACATCCTTTATTGCCAGTGCTGACTAGCTGGTGAACTCTCCACGGGTCTCAACCATAAAGAGTTCACAAAAAGTTGCACATAAGGTTAGTCGCACCGTCAGCGGCCTACCATCCCCTTGGCGTGGACTTCATATGCATAGGCTTAGTGCTACCAAAAACTCATGTGGCCATCAGGAGCCTACCACCACATGCCACAAACTTGACTTCCACAGGCTTGGCGGCATCAAACCCTGAGTTGCTCTCCGCCATTGACTATGGGATATGTTACAGATCTATCAAGCAAGATGTGTTTCTATTGCCCTATATAGGGCTGGAGATTGGGGCCACCATCTCGATAGTAGTTTGCAGACGAAGGAAAATTCTTTCCTCAAAAAGCTTTTATGTTTGCCAATCTCCGCTCCAACTGAGTTGGTCCACAGAGAACTGGGGAATGACTACTTGACAGATTTGTTAGCCCTAAGGCCTCGCATGATCTGGCGTTCAATCTTGCTAAAGGAGGAGACAGCTTTTAATAGATCTGTTATAGAGGACTGTCTCACATTAGACAATTATTTAAAAATTCCCTGGTTAAAATACATAGTTCACCGTTTTATGGAAATATTTGATATAAATATAACTGTTGAGCCACGTGCTGCTGCCGCAATATCCAAAAGTGAGATGAAGTCTATTTTCCTATTGTACAGAACCAGGGAGCAGTTGAATAGGAATGGATTAATGCCTTCTACCGTGTTCTATAACAATTACCTTGATAACGAAGGCTTCCCATTCTATCTATCACATGTGACCCACCCATCCCATATATTTGTACTCACTAGGTTAAGATTTGGATTGGTACACCCTTTGGTGGCATTTCCCAACCTCAAAAAATACCCCAGTGGACCATGCCAATGTGACGGTCTGTCTAAGCAGAGCACCTTGCACTTTCTTATGATATGTAAACTCTATTTGAGTTTTCGCATTGCTTATCTTAAACCCCTATTCATTAAATATGGACCCCGTTCTATTAACCACGCTATGAAATTAATTTTTAACATGCAATTTCCTGATATTTTCTTTTTTACTGCTATATTTTTATATCAATAAATTAATGCCAGGAAAAGTATGTTGTTTTAACCTGTATGCATGTATATCATGTCTGATTCTGCAATACCTGTTTTACTGTGTTTTTTTCTCATGTGCTTTTATGGTTATTTTGTACATGTACCGAATAAAGCTTTATGAATTGAATTGACTACTCAGGACTCAGCGACATGTGTGATATAGGCCTGGCTGCGGAGAAGCGCAAGTGGTCTCCACCATCCAGGACTCAGCGACATCTGTCAGATCCGCGTACAATATGATGTGGTCTCCGCCATTCAGAACTCAGGACTCAACAACACATCTGAGATCGGTGGGGTTTTGACAGGCACGTGCAGTCCACCCACTCTCTCTCTCTCACTTACCTCTCTTCTCTCTCTCTCTCTTCATTCCTTTCCTTCTATCGCTCTCTCCCTTCTCCCTTTCTCACTTCCTTTCTTTCCTTCCCTCTCTGGCTTGTTTTTCCTTCTCTGTTTCTCTCTCTCAGTCCTTTGATATGCACATTACACACGTCCTTATTTTGTGCTTTATTTTACAAGCTCTGACGTCGACATCCATGGTCCCCACAGGTATCTTCCACCTTGTTGTTTTCTATTATATTTGTTAAATTTTATTTATTGTTTATTTTTTTAAAGATATATAAAATTTGAAAATAGTTTATGGTTTATATATGTTTATAAAAAAATAAAGTTTGACAAAAAAAATTATCAACCTTTTCGGTTGTTTTCTTAACTGCTGTGTGACTCTTTATTGTTCTTATTACTATTATTTGCTGGTATCCACCATGGTGTTACATTTTGGAGCACTTATTGCTGGAATACTGTTGATCTCTGCAGTTTGCACCAACTTCTGAATACTGTGTTAGATTTATCTCAACTTTAGTTCCATTAAAGTGCTAATAATGAAATGCAGAGTAGCCGTTCCCGTGCACAAAGACACGAGGTGCACCTTTGCGATTTATTCTAAATACTAAAATCCTATATTGAATTGCACTGAGGTAGTGCCTGCACTTACAGTGTACACACAAAATCAATGAAGAAATCTCATTGTATTTATATTGATTAGGAATAGTGCGTCAGGTGCTGGATCTTGATGGGATACAATGCCCAGTCCGTATATTGTTCTGCACACGAAGTAATGACATCACAACTTTCACAACTGCAATGTGAAATTAATTCCAGCGATAACCCACGTTACCACCAGGAATTTTACACCTGCTTTCTGCTGGTGTTAAGCAGGACGACTTCCTGCAGCATGAAAGGAAACACAGCGAAGAGACACACCACAACACCCACAGGTGTCATAGAGTCAATGAGCACGATACAAGGATACCCATAAGGGCCACAAGACTCATCGCAACAACAACAGGACCACCAACGCCCCCAAATCCGCATCTGAGCAAGTATGTCTGTGTGATCATTGTGTTAGCATGATAAGCAAATGCCTTGCAACATCACAGTGTGCTGTCTTCAGCAGATGTTACCATGGCACCTCAGCGTTAGCACTGACCCTGGACATGTAGCTGCGCACGCATCCTCCTGCAAGCACAACACACGTGTGTTGGTTCGGCATACACAGGTCAGCGCAGGGATGTGCCTATCCCGCAAGTGAAACGAGGTGTCTCGAACATGTCCGTGTTCAGGAAGTGCGGTAAGTGTGTTCTGGTGTGGCCTGCCACAAGGGCCGCAGCAGACGATATTGTAAAGTTACATACACCACCTCCAAATGGCACTCTCATGGTGTAGTTCGAATGCTGCAGGACATGCCAGAATACGCATTACAATGCTGTGCCATACGAGTTCACGTGATACAATAGTGCACCGTACAAAAGTGTGGGGGCTCGTGGGAGGGACGAGCAGCTGTTTGGCAATGTAACACACAGTAAACCCGCCCATGTGCCACATGCTGGGCACCTCACCCATGATGACCATGGTCGCACACATCCCACAACACCCAAGACCGGCCTATGTACACATCCTGTATGAAAGCAGCGTGGTTTTCATTTCTATGCTCGTTCAGTGGTGTGATTTTGCAGGGTTGTGTGACTTATGCTCCTTGTAGGTGTGTTTCATTTTGGACATTGTTTGTCTATACTTGTGCTGTACTTGATTGTACATGTGTGCCATTGTGCCCATCTCCCCCAGTCCCCCATTCCCTGCTTCTTCCTCTTCCTGTTGCTGTTGTTTCTATAATTTTGCTCTTCCACACATAAATACATGTAAAGAACAAATTAGAAAAGTTCCTTGATTCTTTTAGGTTTCAAAACTTCTCTCTATTACTGTCTTTCTAATTTTCCATATAAACAATTTCTTTTAATATTTAAGGACACATAGAAGACCGAAGTGCAATGTATTCTATCAACACACTTTCTAGAACATTCTACAACACATGCAAGGTAAAAGTTCATCAATTTTTTAAACCCAACGATATTTTTTTGCAAAATGTTCTCGAACATTTAATGACAAGTGCAGGTTAAAAGTTCACGATTGTTTTAAATTCTAACACTACATTCCAAATGCAAGTAGCAGGTGTGGTTGAGTTGAGCAAATGTTATCTATAATATGTACTCCACTTTCAAACTGCTTTTTCTTAACCAATCACAAAGATGATTTTCCACAAAACAAATGTGTATCCTACTTTTAAAAAACAATGTTTGGTAAGCACTATTAGCATAAGCTACAATGTTCAAAACAAAAGTTAATCCAAGTAGGTATAACTACATGCTCACACGACTTGGACAGGTATGGCACAGCGCCCAGACCACATGACTTTACAGCATATGACACACAGTTTGGGCCCACGCGTTCATCCCAGAGTCCGGCAGCAGCTCAGCTTAGCAGCATGAGACTCTAGACAGTACCTCACATATATTCCGTACCCCAGGGCTTTCAGACCAGTACGAATCAGTAGTTCATCCTGCTAGGTATAAACACATGCTGACACTACTTCCACAGGTGTACTGCAGCGGCCACGGCACATGACTTCACAGCATAATACAAACAATTTGGGCTCATGCTTTAATCCCCGAGTCCTGCATCAGCTCACCTTAGCAGCATCAGACTCTAGGCAATACCTCACTTAATTTCCATAGCCCAGCCTTTTCAGACCGGTAGGTATGAGTAGTTCACTTCGCACCCCCTGTATAGCATACCTAAACACCCCACCGAGGTTACAGTGCTCCTACCCTCCCCTTCCTATGTTTTTCGACCTTTTTTTCCCCTTACTCGCTTCAACGGAATCACAAAATGGCGGCCAACTCTTCCTAGTTCCATGAGACTCTAGACAATACCTCACATATTTTCCATACCACAGGACTTTCAGAACAGTACGGGCCAGTAGTTCATCCTAGTAGGTATAAACACATGCTGACACTACTTCCACAGCTGTACTGCAGCGGCCAGGGCACATGACTTCACAGCATAAGGCACACAGTTTGGGCTCACGCTTTAATCCCAGAGTCTCACACCAGCTCACCTTAGCAGCATCACACTCTAGGCAATACCTCACTTAATTTCCATAGCCCAGCACTTTCACACCAATAGGGGTGAATACTTTGCTTCGTTTCCCCTCTAAAGCACACCCTAAACACCCCACAGAGGTTACAGTGCTCCTACCCTCCTCTTTCCCACTTTTTTGGCCCTTTTTCCCTTTACTCGCTTCAACAGAATCACAAAATGGCGGCCAACACTTCCTAGTTGCAAATGTTCGTACCGCTTGCAGCCAATCAGCAGCAAGCTCGTGCTCTTAACACCTCATTCAATCAGATGTCAAAATTCCCAATATCGATATCTGTAAACTTTGATATTTCTCATAAACTACTGAACAGATTTCAATCAAAGGGTGCTTTCTAGACCAAGACCCTTCTCCCTGGCAAATTTGGGGTAATTCCGCTCACCCGTTCGACCTGTAGTCTTGTCTAAAGTTTCCTATAAAAATTAACATGGAGAAAACACATTTTGGGACCCCTTTTTTTCTCAACCCCCCCTTGACGAATCTCCCCCAAACTTCCAACGTAGGAGCTGCTTTGAACAAAGAATTAGATTTGAAACTTTCATGAAGATTAATCAAACGACGCCAAAGTTATAGGAAAAACAAAAAATGCTCTTCCTATGAAAACTCGGTCCTAATTATAACTACCTACTGGCGACCGCGAGTAGGTAATATATATATATATATATATATATATTTATCTTTCAAAGCAAACGTCCCTTTCTGGAGGAGGAGCGGCCGGTCAGCTGGTGCAGGTGACGAATCAAGAACAAGACTCGTTAGTAATTTCGAGCAATTTCAAAAAGACACCGCACTCTTCTCGGATGTTTTCAAGCTTCTTTAATCCATCTTAAGTAAAACTTCCTCACCTACGCGTTTCGAACAAATGACTGTTCTACTACCGTGATCAAGAACAGTCATTTGTTCGAAACTCGTAGGTGAGGAAGTTTTACTTAAGATGGATTAAAGAAGCTTGAAAACATCCGAGAAGAGTGCGGTGTCTTTTTGAAATTGCTCGAAATATATATTTATCTATCTATCTATATATATATGTATGTATATATATATATATATATATATATATATATATATATATATATATATATATATATATATATATATATATATATATATATATATATATATATATATATATATATATATATATATATATTCACTGAAAAAACCATAGGTTTCAGCCACGTTATAGGTAGGAATTAGCATTTACAAAACCTTAGAAATTCACAGAAAAAACCATAGGTTTCACACATGTTATAGTTAGCTGGACATTTCACTCATACAAAACCATTGAAATTCCCCCATTATAGTTAGTTCAGCTAACTATAACTCGCGCGCCCACAATGCGTTGCGGATGACGTCACATATTACACCACTCATGGCATGGTCAGTAACATCTATCATGACATCACTGATGACATCTCAAATGACATCACTGATGACATTATCCAGTAAATGTGTGTCTTTCTGAGAAGTAAATATTTTTTATATATGTATATCTAAAGGTCACTGGAAGAATAAATGGGTAAATAAGTGTCTAAATGGATGTTTTTTTGTAAAATTGATTGTATAACTGACTTATTAAGTGTATCTTAGTGAACACATATATTAACAAGTAATGTTTAAATATTTAAATATCTGTATCAGTGTCTCACTTTGTGTATAAGTGGCTGCATGGGTTGGTGAGTAGCTACATGAGTGTGTATATGGGTTATTAGTTTGTTTTTTGAGTATAAGTATGATTGTCTGTATTGTTCGGTGGGGGATGTTACTTAGCGTATAGATGCATGAATGAGTGACTCACTGTATGTGTTTTGAATACATCATGTGTGCAGGACTGTATGGGTGGATGAGTGTGTGTATGGGTGTGTTAGTGAGTGAGTGACTGTCTCAATAGTGTCTTTATGAGTACCTACATATGTTTTAAACTTGTGAGTATTGATGTATATAAGTAAGTATATGTAAGAGTAAGAATTTAAAAGAGTTCCTGTATAAATAAGTATGTGTTTCTGTAAGTGATTCTTTAAGAGAGTAAGTATTGTACCTTTCTGTAGAAGTAAGTGTAGTGATATGTGTGTATAGCTGTATATGCAAGTAAATGGATTTATGTTTGCATGTGTGAGTATATGTGTGAGTAACTCTATGGGTGAGTATCGGTGTGTAACAGGATGTATAGGTGTATGAGTACATATGATGAGTGAGTACATGTATGAGTGACTATATAGAACTGTTGGTGAATGAGTGGATGTGTATGTAGATGTTGGAATTACTGAATAGGTTGTTGTAACTGGTATTTGTATCTCCTGCTTTTGAAAATTTTAGTTTCTATTTTTGAATGTGTGTATCAAAGATAATATTAGGGTGAGAGGAGGTCTGCCACTCTTTCACAAGGATGATGTCATCAGTGATGTCATCAGTGATGTCATTTGAGATATCATCAGTGATGTCGTGAGTGATGTCACTGACCATGTCAAGAGTGATGTACTATGTGACGTCATCAGCAATGCATTGCGGGCGCGCGAGTTATAGTTAGCTGAACTAACTATAACGGGGAAATTTCAATGGTTTTGTATGAGTTAAATGTCCAGCTAACTAGAACATGGGTGAAACCTATGGTTTTTTCAGTGAAGTTTTAAGGTTTTTTAAATGCTAATTCCTAACTATAACGTGACTGAAAGCTATGGTTTTTTCGGTGAATTTCTAAGGTTTTTTAAATGCTAATTCCTAAGTATAATGTGGCTGAAACCCATGTTTTTTTCAGTGAATTTCAAAGGTTTTGTAAATGATAATTTTTAAATGTATTAATTGTTATTTTTTCATACTGATTTACTACATTGTTTTAAAGTATTTATTTTTAGATATTTTATTTTGTAAATTACATTAAATATTTTTTATATAAATTGAAAAAAAATATTTTTAAACATATTGAAATTGTAATATTTTTTTTATTTTTTTTATATTTTTTTAATTTATATATATATTATATAGCAGGCAATGATATCCTATGGAAGGAAATTCAAGTTACTGGTAAGTACGGTTAAAATTACTTTTCAGGAACAGTAGTGGCCTGAGAACTTTCCTGATAACAGGTGAGTATATAGGAATTCATAGTTTAGCTGATTTTTGAGGAATTTTTTAAGTTCCAAAACTCCAGACTTAGAAAAATTTCCAAGTGGAACACGTCAATGTTAGCCGATGGAAGGAAATTCAAGTTACTGTAAGTATGGTTAGAATTACTTTTCAGGATCAGTAGTGGGCTGAAAGATTCAGCACTGACATCTCTCCTGATAACAGGTGAGTAAATTGGAATTCATTGTTCGTCTGATTTTTGAGGAATTTTTTAAATTTCCAAAACTCCACACAAAGAAAAATTGTGAAACAAGTCAATGTTAGCCTATGGAAGGAAATTCAAGTTACTGTAAGTATGGTTAGAATTACTTTCCAGGATCAGTAGTGAGCTGAAAGATGCAGCACTGAGGTCTCTCCTGATAACAGGTGAGTAAATCGGAATTCATAGCTCAGCTGATTTTAGAGAAATTTTTTAAAGTTCCAAAACTCCACACTTAAAAAAAACTTCCAAGTGAAACCAGTCAATGTTAGCCTATGAAAGGAAATTCAAGTTACTGTAAGTATGGTTAGAATTACTTTTCAGGATCAGTAGTGGGCTGAAATATGCAGCACTGAGGTGTCTCCTGATAACAAGTGAGTAAATCGGAAGTCGTTGTTCAGCTGATTTTAGAGGAATATTTCGCTCAATAGTGAAGGAAGGGGGAGGGGCCTGAGGTGACATGTGTGCAAACACGCTCTGTGGAGCGTTTTAGGTTGGGGAATTAATTCCTCTTCAATCCTGAGGTCCCCTGTGCACCAACTAGCCCACCAGGTACCTCCAGTATGCGTCAGGGAGCTGCGTTACAGAGAGGTGTTCAGAGGGCACGCCCCCTTTTACAACATTCTGCAACGCAGCTCCATGGCGCTTACTGGAGGTACCTGTTGGATTAGTTGGCCCCCAGTGGACCTCTGGATTGAAGAGGAATTAATTCCCCAATTCAAAACGTGCCAAAGGGCATGTTTGCACACATATCACCTCAAGCCCCTCCCCCTACCTTTACCACTGTGCAAACACGCCCTCTAGCGTGTTTTAAGTTGGGGGATTAAGTCCCCTTGCATACTGGGGGTCCATGGGGGCCAACTAGCCCACCAGGAACCTCTAGTATGCGCCAGGGGGCTGCGTTGCAGAGAGGAGTAAAAAGGGGCGTGGCCTCATTACCCCTCTTTGCAACGCAGCCCCCCGGCATGTTTGCAGAAGGGGAACTAATTCCCCTTGTGTACTTGGGGTCCCTGGGGGGCCAAATAGCCCACCAGGAACCTCAAGTATGCGCCAGGGGGCTGCGTGGCATAGCAATCTGCTTTGGTTTTTGAAAGAGAGAGCAGGTTTCCTGCTCTCTCTTTCAAAAACCAAAGCAGTTTGCTATGTTTGCAAGGCTCCCGCCCTACCATACCAAACAGCAGTGTCCCAGGGGTAGGCACCCCAGGACACTGCAGGAGCTGGCCCTGGGGGGAGGCTGTCCCCAGGGCCGCGCGAACCCCGTCAAACCTGTTAAAACGCCCCGGAGGGGGTGGTGGTCCCCGGGACTGGGGGGTCCGTCATGGTCCCCCAATTTAAATATTAGTGCCCCAGGGAGGTGGCGGTCCCTGGGGTGTGTGGGGGGGCTTGAGTCTCCCCACACAGGTTTAAAAGAAAATAATAAAAAGGAAGTCCCGGGAGTGGGGGCAGTCCCCAGTGTCAGGCGTGCCACCTCAAGAGCCCAGGTTCTTTCCGTCTTGGAGATGACTAATCCCAACACCTCCAGGAACCAACAAATGTGACCAGGAATTCAACACTAGTCACAAGTGCTAACCCCTAAAGGGACAGGGAAGTGGGGGACGGAAAAGGGAAGTGGAATGGGGGACGGAAAGTGAGAGAGAGAGAAACAAACACAGGATCTCTTCTTGAGATGACTGTCTCTCCCTTTGAAGCACTCTGGGCTTTTGTTCTTCAGTGACGTTGACTCTGATTGTTAACTGCGTTTAAGGATCAATTATTAATGAACATCATTCCTAATGTCCCAATAACAATGCTAAATTAATGCATACATACATACATACCGACTGTCTCAAAAGCCCATTCCTGTACTTCATGTGCAAGTTCTATAGTGTACTTTAAACTTCGTTGAAGTCCTTTAACCTCCTTTGAAAATAAATATATGTCAAGTCAGTTTTGTTTTCTTAAACATGAAATATACGATTATGACAGTGAACTTATTCAAGTAACTGGTTAGTAAGAACTGAAAGAACTCTTTACATGCAGCGTCCTATTCTTACCTTGCACTTATTTATGTGAGGCTTTATAATGGGGGTTCTGTGAAAATAAGAGAACAAGAAAGAAAACAAGCCCCAAAATAACCTACTTCTCAATCACAAACTATTGCAGTTTAAATCACTACAACAGATAAATATTGGAATCAAGGTTACATCCACAATATGGTTACATCCACAAATCTAACTTGGCCAAGGTCCTTCTACAAACTCTACAAGGTTCGGTTTGGAATTGCCAAGGTTTGTTTCCTTTTAAAACAACTGAACACAAAGTTTAACAAGGTTCGATTTGGTATTGCCAAGGCTTGTTTCTATACCAACAACAACAGAAAAGTCTTACTGATTTCCTTCAATGAACCGGAAACTCTAGTTCTGAAGCCGGGGGAGAAAACTGGAAGTCCGACTGCCAAGTTGCTCCGATGCTGAAAACTGAAGTCTGAAAACTCGTCTCTGCCGATAGCTGGAAACAGAAGAGGAGTCCTGTGAATGCTGCTCTCCTACTAAATCCGGTAGGTGCAGCTGCCGTGTCAGGACCAAGGGCGGGGCCGGGGTGCTGGAATCGGAACCCTGGAGACTCTCGAAGCGACGCGTAAGCTGCGAAGCGAAGCGTTTTCCAGAGAGCCGGTGAGCCTTTTATAGGCTGGGTTTCACGTGCGCGGCAGCGCCGGTTGAGCGCACCTGTCCAACGTGAGTTCTAATGAATATTCATGTCTCTTGGAGAAAACAACAAGCATTGGGCCAAACAATTGAGCGTTTCTTCAAAGAATCATTACCAGTGTCAGTAGAAGCAAAGAAACAAGCATTGCTACCTCCAAGTCTTTCCTATACCTTTCAAATGATGACCCAGAGAGACTATTGTTTAGGTTTTCGTGACAGTTCCCCCCCCCCAAAGGTCTTCTTAGGGGCCTTGGTTTATTGGGATTCAATGCATGGAAAGAGCGAATTAAACGGGGGGCGTGGACATTATTCTCTGGTTCCCAAGATCTCTCAGAACTATCATAACCTTTCCAATCAATCAGGTAATACAAACGCCCCCTCAACCTTTTTGAATCCAGTATTTTCTTGACCTCATACTCCATATGATCTCCTACAACAATTGGTGGGGGCGGAGAATCGGGACGAGTGTCAGGATGTACAGGTTTAATCAGGGACACGTGGAATACCGGATGGATCTTGTAATCTTGGGGAAGATGTAATTTCACAGAAACTGGGTTTACAATTTTCTCAATGGGAAATGGACCGATGAATCTCGGTTTTAGTTTCTTTGGTCCCTCGATTTGTATATTTTTGGTCGAAAGCCAAACCTGATCTCCTGGTTTATAAACTGGCGCTGGTGTTCTATGTCTGTCAGCATAAAGTTTCATCTTTCCTTTTTGTTTTATCAACACTTGTTTCACATTCTCTTGAAACTTACGTAAACTGGTTAATCTGTCTGAAACTGCTGGCATAACAGTTCCCTTCTCAGGGAGTATAACCGGTAGTGTTCTGGGATGTTGGCCTGTGAGGAAATAGAATGGTGAACAGCCAAGAGCAGAGTGTGCTGTGTTGTTGTAAGTGAATTCTGCTAATGGCAGGGCGTCTATCCATTCTGTGGACAAAGTGGTGGTTAAACAACGCAGACTTTGTTCTAAGTATTGATTTACTTTTTCAGTCTGACCATCAGTCTGAGGATGAAAAGCTGATGATAACGCTACATCAATTCCTAAATGTGTACTCAGTTGTTTCCAGAATTTTGATAAGAATTGCGGACCCCTGTCTGAGATGATTTTCTGTGGTAAACCATGCAGTTTAACAATATTAGTTAGAAACACATTACTGAATTCGACTGCTGAAGGGAGTTTAGGTAATGGAACGAAATGCCCCATTTTTGATAGTAAGTCTACAACTACCAGAATAGTAGTCATCCCTGATGATCTTGGTAAATCTGTTACGAAATCTAGACTGATTGTATGCCAAGGTGTTGGGGGTACCTCCATTGGTTGTAATAAGCCTGCTGGTAAGGAGTGTTAAGTTTTTTGTCGGGCACAGACTGGACAAGCCTGGACATATTGCTGAATGTCCGACTTCATTCCTTTACACCAGAAATATCTTTGACACAACTCTGTAGTTTTGTTAACTCCAGGATGAGCTACTATAGCTAAGTCATGATTCCACTTAATCACTAGTTCTCGTAAGTCTTTCTTTGGAATGAATATTCTGTTTTTTAGATAGAATATACCGTCTGATACTGAAGTTTGCTCTTGTGAAAGCCACTCATTTTGGTTCAGGTCTTTGGTCTGGTGCCTAAGTATTGATAAAAAATCTAACTGTGTGATTTCGGCACAGATTTTCTCTATAGGTATTATACTCTGTTGTCCTTTTCCTATCTCACAATTTTTATCACAAACCAAACGTGAAAGGGTATCAGACAGTAATTGTTTGGTTCCAGGTCTATAAGTAATAACAAAATCAAACTCGCTAAAGAATTGTAACCATCTCATTTGGCGTGGAGTGAAAGCCTTCACAGTGGAATAGAATTGTAAGTTCTTATGGTCAGAGAATATGGTTATTGTATGTTTGGCTCCCAGGAGATGGTGTCTCCATTCCTGAAAGACAGCCTTAATTGCCAGAAGTTCGCGCTCGGCAATCGTGTAGTTTTGTTCTGCTGGTAATAATTTTCTAGAGAAAAAGGCGATAGGGTGGTAATTTCCTGAGTTAGCATCTTTTTGCAATAGAACTCCCCCAACAGCGGTTTGTGAAGCGTCGGCTTCAACAAAAAATGGTCTGTCAGGATCAGGGTGAGTCAAAATGGGAGCAGAAGTGAAAGCCTTTTTCAGAATGTTGAAAGCTTGTTCTGCTTCTAAATTCCATTGAAATTTTTTCCCTTTCTGTAAAAGACTGGTGATTGGCACTACAATTTCCGAGAATTTTGAAATGAACCTCCTGTAGAAATTTGCGAACCCCAAAATTCTTTGAACCTCTTTGACCGATGTGGGAGTTGGCCAATCTAGGATAGCTTTTACCTTTTTGGGGTCCATGACTATTCCTTCTGGTGACAACCAGTAGCCTAAAAATTCGACCGTTGACGTGTTAAACACACACTTTTCAAGTTTGACAAACAAGGAGTTATCCCGTAGTTTTTGCAAGACCGACCTAACATGTAACACATGATCCTCAGGAGTTTTGGAAAAAATCAGAATGTCATCGATATATACAATGACGCATACGTCCAACAGCTCATGCAATACCTCATTAATGAAATATTGAAAGGCTGCCGGAGCGTTGCAAAGCCCGAAGGGCATCACTGTATATTCGAAAAGTCCAAATTTGGTGCGGAAGGCCGTCTTCCATTCGTCTCCTTCTTTGACTCGGATCAAGTGGTAAGCCCCACGAAGATCCAGCTTTGTGTAAATGGTTGACCCTTTAACCTGATTTAACAGTACAGGAATCAGTGGTAATGGATATCGTTTTTTTATTGTAGCCTTATTCACTGCGCGATAGTCTATGCAGGCCCTCAAATCGCCTGTCTTTTTTGCTACAAAAAATAACGGAGATGAGACTGGAGAGGTAGAGTGTCGAATAAAACCTAGTTCCAGTAACTCATCTAAATAAGTTCGCAGATACTGTTTTTCGGGTTCCGTGAGTGCGTTAATACGACTACAGGGTAACACTGCTCCAGGAATTAAATCTATTCTGCAGTCGTATACCCTATGAGGGGGTAACTTGGTCGCCTTCACAGGATCAAAAACATCCGAGAAATCTTGGAATTCAGCTGGTAATTCAATTGGATCAGGTTGGGTAGCAGCACAAGTAAGGGGTAATCTAGGATCTCTACACTCCTGATAACAATGAGCTTTACAGTGAGAGGAGTCTAATGTTACAGTACGCTTAACCCAATCAATCTTTGGATTATGAAGTTCCAGCCAAGGAATGCCTAAGATTACCCCGAAAGCCGGAGTGTCAATGAGATCAAAGACTGTTAGTCCTGTATGTCCATTACTGGATAGAAGAAGCAGTGGAGGAGTGTGAAACCTAATTAAACCAGATGAAAGTGCCGAACCGTCTACCGCTCGCATGGGTTCTGGTTCTTTCTTGGGGATCTTATCTAGGTTTAATTTCTTAGCAAATCCTAAATCAAAAAAGTTTCCGGTAGCTCCAGAATCAATAAGTACAGGAATGCTATGCTTCTGTTGATTGGCTAGAATTAAAGTCACTCGTATGGTGAAATGACGAGGTACATGATTTGCAATACTGGTTACATAACGTGAGATCTCAAACGTGTCTCTTCTTGAGGGATCGATCTCTTCTTCCCTCGAGACCACTAGTTTTCCGATTCCTGATCCTGTACAGTGGCCAATAGTCTCTTCTTAGCTGGCCGGATAGGACACTCTTTGGTGAAATGTCCTGCCTTCCCACCGTATAGGCACAAATTAGCTTTCCTTCTTCTATCTTTTTCATCTTGTGATAGAGGCCCTTTAATCCCTCCTATCTGCATTGGCTCTACCTGGGCATTCTTATCCTCAGGAATCTTCTTTTCAGTTTTAAAATGTAAGGTCCTAAAATCTGACTTTGGTCTTTCAGTCCTTCTTTCTCCTAATCTATGGTCTAACTTAACTACAAGGTCCTGAAATTCGGTAAAATCATCAGGTAGGTTCACGATGTGTGCTAATGAATCTTTTAACTCCTCTCTAATCCCTCGGTAAAATAAGGATATTCTTTTATCTTCTGGCCATTGTGTTTCAGCTAACAGGCGATTAAAGGTGGTCACATAAGAAATCAAATCTCGAGAGCCCTGACGCAGATTTAGTAGCTCATTGTCAGATGCTTGGAGAAACACATGTTTCGCAAACAAACTAGACACTGCAGTTTTGAAATGAGTTAAGTTGTGTAGAAGAGGATCATTCTTGTTCACCAGGGGCATGGCCCAATTAGCCGCTACTCCTCCTAAGTAAGAGATTATAAAGGCTACCTTAGTGGTGTCAGTAGTGAATATGTGAGGTTTACATAAGAAATGTAGTTGACATTGACTCATGAAAGTAGTAAAGTGAGCACTATCTCCTGAGAAGCGTTCTGGATTGGCTAAGGGAACTGGTTGTGGAGAGACAACAGTGATTTGAGTAGGCTGAGCTTGACCAAAGGCTTGGCCCTGAGTTTGACTTTGTAACGGAACTCCAAATTTAGGTGGGGACAGAATCGGTTTCTTCAACTCCCCTTTGTCTCTCCAAGAGGTGAAGCCTTCTCTAGTGTTTTCTAACTCATCCCTGGTGTGATCTAGCTCCTGTCTAAGGGATTGATTTTCTAGACGTAAATCCTGTATTTCATCATTCATTTTGCGCACTAACTCTGCTAACTGAGCAACATCCATGTACTCCATGGGATTAGATTAGTCAAAAACAAGAGGAAATAAAGGCCGTTGTTTTGGCTTTGCTTTCTGTCAGGCGTGCCACCTCAAGAGCCCAGGTTCTTTCCGTCTTGGAGATGACTAATCCCAGCACCTCCAGGAACCAACAAATGTGACCAGGAATTCAACACTAGTCACAAGTGCTGTCCCCTAAAGGGACAGGGAAGTGGGGGACGGAAAAGGGAAGTGGAATGGGGGACGGAAAGTGAGAGAGAGAGAAACAAACACAGGATCTCTTCTTGAGATGACTGTCTCTCCCTTTGAAGCACTCTGGGCTTTTGTTCTTCAGTGACGTTGACTCTGATTGTTAACTGCGTTTAAGGATCAATTATTAATGAACATCATTCCTAATGTCCCAATAATAATGCTAAATTAATGCATACATACATACATACCGACTGTCTCAAAAGCCCATTCCTGTACTTCATGTGCAAGTTCTATAGTGTACTTTAAACTTCGTTGAAGTCTTTTAACCTCCTTTGAAAATAAATATGTCAAGTCAGTTTTGTTTTCTTAAACATGAAATATACGAATATGACAGTGAACTTATTCAAGTAACTGGTTAGTAAGAACTGAAAGAACTCTTTACATGCAGCGTCCTATTCTTACCTTGCACTTATTTATGTGAGGCTTTATAATGGGGGTTCTGTGAAAATAAGAGAACAAGAAAGAAAACAAGCCCCAAATAACCTACTTCTCAATCACAAACTATTGCAGTTTAAATCACTACAACAGATAAGTATTGGAATCAAGGTTACATCCACAATATGGTTACATCCACAAATCTAACTTGGCCAAGGTCCTTCTACAAACTCTACAAGGTTCGGTTTGGAATTGCCAAGGTTTGTTTCCTTTTAAAACAACTGAACACAAAGTTTAACAAGGTTCGATTTAGTATTGCCAAGGCTTGTTTCTATACCAACAACAACAGAAAAGTCTTACTGATCTCCTTCAATGAACCGGAAACTCTAGTTCTGAAGCCGGGGGAGAAAACAGGAAGTCCGACTGCCAAGTTGCTCCGATGCTGAAAACTGAAGTCTGAAAACTCGTCTCTGCCGATAGCTGGAAACAGAAGAGGAGTCCCGTGAATGCTGCTCTCCTACTAAATCCGGTAGGTGCAGCTGCCATGTCAGGACCAAGGGCGGGGCCGGGGTGCTGGAATCGGAACCCTGGAGACTCTCGAAGCGACGCGTAAGCTGCGAAGCGAAGCGTTTTCCAGAGAGCCGGTGAGCCTTTTATAGGCCGTGTTTCACGTGCGCGGCAGCGCCGGTTGAGCGCACCTGTCCAACGTGAGTTCTAATGAATATTCATGTCTCTTGGAGAAAACAACAAGCATTGGGCCAAACAATTGAGCGTTTCTTCAAAGAATCATTACCAGTGTCAGTAGAAGCAAAGAAACAAGCAGTGCTACCTCCAAGTCTTTCCTATACCTTTCAAATGATGACCCAGAGAGACTATTGTTTAGGTTTTCGTGACACCCAGGGCTGCCGGGGGGCGTGAGCCCCCCTGCATTCTTTAAAATAGAGCCCCGGGGGTGGCGGTTCCCAGGGCTCGGGGGACCTTAGAGGCCCCCCATCATGCATATCTAAGCCCTTTGGGTGGCGATCCCCGGGGCTGCAGGGGTCTAGTGCACCCCGCCATCATGCTTACTTTGCTCTGGGATGTGGTGGTCCCCGGGCAGTGTGGGGGTATTGGGGCACCCCCCACACTTTTATTCATAAAGAACCTGGGATTTGGTCCACCCGGAGGCTAATTAGAAAAAAAATCAGACCAGGTTTTTTTTTTCACGGGGTACGCGTACCTACGCGTATCCAGTGACTTTTATTTTTTTAAATAATTTTTTGGGGGGGCACAAGATGGCTGCCAACACTTCCTGGTTTGGAGTGTTGACAGCCAATTAGCATAAAGCTCGTGCTTGGGAAGGTAAGAAGTACGGTACTTCATCTCTAGATATATCCATGAATTTACTTTTGATTTTCTCAGGAACTACTGAATGGATTTACACCAATTACCAAAAGCGAAATCTGAAAACCGAACTCTACCTTTTTGCCAAATTTGGTGTAATTCCGTTCAGCAGTTCGGGCTGTAGCCTCACTTTAAGGTCCCTATGGAAAATTGCATGGGGAAAATACGTTTTGGGAATCCCCCTTTTTTCTCAGCCCCGCTTAACGAATCACACCCAAACTTTCAGGGAAGGAGCGGAGCAGAGCAGGCCATTTGTTTGGAGAATTTTGCGAAGATTCATCGACCGGCGCCAAAGTTATTACAAATAGAATGTTGCGGATTTCCTATGGAAACTAGGTCCTAACTATAACTACCAATATATATATATATATATATATATATATATATATATATATATATATTCACTGAAAAAACCATAGGTTTCACACTAGTTATAGTTAGCTGGAAATTTTACTGACATAAAACCATTGAAATTCCAATGTTATAGTTAGTTGGACTTACTATAACTTGCGCGCCTGCAATGCACTGCTGATGACGTCACATATTACATCACTCATGACATGGTCAGTGACATCACTCATGACATCCCTGATGACACCATCCAGTGAATGTGTGTCTTTCTGAAAAATAAATATGTTTTTGTAAAGGTCGATGGAAGAATACATTTTTAAATAAGTCTCTAAATGGATGTTTTTAAAAAAAAATTGATTGGTTAACTGGCTTATAAAGAGTATCTTAGTGAATACATATATTAGCGAGTAATTTTTAAATATTTAAATATATGTATTAGTGTTTCACTTTGTGTATAAGTGGCAGCATGGGTTAATGACTGACTCACTGTTTGTATGTGTTTTGAAGACAGCATATGTGCAGGACTGTATGGGTGGATGAGTGTGTATATGTGTGTGTTAGTGAGTGAATGCCTGCCTCACTAGTGTCTTTATGAGTAACTACATATGTTTTAATCTAGTATATGTGAGTATTGATGTATATAAGTAAGTATATGTGAGAGTGAGAGATTGAAAGAGTTCCAGTTTAAATAAGTGTGTGTTTCGATAAGTGATTGTTTAAGAGAGTAAGTATGTGTAAGTTTCCTTAGAAGTAATGTACGGCCTGCCAGGTAGGGGATAGCACCTTTGCAGTTATACTATGCAAATCCAGTGACATTCTGCGTGAGTGACACATTGGAGCTACAAGTGGCGCTTTGAGTTTGGGACAATCTTTTGAAGTTTGTGCAAGCAATGCTAACAAAAGGAAAATATGTACTTTATATTTTACAGGTTCTGTGTCAGGCAAGGCATGTGTTGATTAAATTACTTGTGCTGCACGAAGACTGTCCCAGTGCATTTGAAAACCTTGTGTGGGGTGCTTTCTAAATTGGCAACTTGTGGAACTCAATGTAATACGGCCTGCCAGGTCGGGGATAGCACCTTTGCAGTTATACTATGCAAATCCAGTGAGATTCTGCGTGAGTGACGCCTTGGAGCTACAAGTGGCGCTTTGAGTTTGGGACAATCTTTTGATGTTTGTGCAAGCAATGCTAACAAAAGGAAAATATGTACTTTATATTTTACAGGTTCTGTGTCAGGCAAGGCATGTGTTGATTAAATTACTTGTGCTGCACGAAGACTGTCCCAGTGCATTTGAAAACCTTGTGGGGACTCAATATATATATAAATATATATATATATAATTTTATTTATTTGATTATTTATTTCTGCCTACCTTTATGATATTCTGGTACCTGATAATATGACCGATTTTTTGTCAGGTTGATAGTGAAATCTCACTGTTCTAATAATGATCTGTACAAAGAGGCAGAAAGGAGACATACATTGAGGAAGAAGAGAGGCAGACAAGGATGTAGCTAAGAGACGACGGAATGGTGAATGAGACATACAGGTATGTGAATAAGAGGCGTGGAAGACAGCAGCCTTAATAAGAGAGGGAAAAGGGTAACATGTCTGTGGTTACGTTGGCGATGTATTTGAGGTAGAGGAGGAGAGAGAGATGAAGAGACTGACGAGAAACCAAGACTGCCAGATGAGACACTTTGGGTTAGTGAAAGGACAACAGAGGGCCATTGGGGGGTGGAGGGTGAATCACAGAGAAGAGAGGTCCACTGGTGATGAAGGAAGATTGTAATAAGATAGTGTTCTTTTTATGAAACCAGAGACCGTGTTGCTGACCCTCACTGTTCAATCAATGAGGAGATGGGACCTCATATAACTGCGCACTCTGGATCCCGCCTTGGTCAGCCTGTCACCATCTTTGCCTCAGAAAAGGCTTAATCACATATACTGCCGCCGGGCCCCGGGACTGGAAAATCGATGCCACTTAAGCAACTGCATTATATCCGCCCTATTTGTAGGCAGTTTATTTACCTTTCCCGTTCTGCACCAATCCTCGTTTGGGCTGCAGCTTCATTCCTAAAGCTGGTCTATGATTACTTCTTTCAAAGGGAAATAAATAACTATTTGAAAGATTAAGCTAGGTGGGATATCTGAAATCAGATGAAGTATTTGTGCATCATATTATTATATGTATGTGTGGCTCTCATTGTGTATGTTTGTGTACCCGTGTGTATTTTTGTTGTATATGTTTGTAGTGATAAGCATGTGCATGTTTATATGTAAGAATGTTTATGCATATATGAATGTTTTTATGTATATTTGTACTGTATGTTTATGTGTCTATATATGTCTATGCAGGTATTTGCCCATATTCTAATTTAAATATTTATGTAATTGTGTGTTTGCTTGAATGTTTTGTATGTCCTTAATATTTGTACAATTAATGTATTTATGAGTTTATTTGCATAAAATGACATGGATTGCCTTCCGGCCACTTTAGAGGGCGTGCATATATGCACGTATTCATGCATCTTTTCATGAATGCTTTCAGAAACGTATGTATATAATGCAAGCATGTGCTGTCTGCTTGTGTCTTAGTAAGCATACGTTTATGTCTGTCTAAGTATTCGTTAGTGTGTGTGTGCGCGCGCGCGTGCGTCGTGCATGTTCACAAATTTCTGTGATTCACCAAACGTTTAGCCCCTCATCCGGTACTATTTCAGACCCTCTCAGCTTCCTGAAATTGTTACCTAGGGTGGGACTGGCTATTTTCTGCCTCCTCTATTATCAGACAGCGGACGCTCTTCCGCAGCATCGCTCCCATCAACATCTCTGTTATCTCTTTCGCAGGTTCAATACTGTTTGTGACATTTGAATTTTCTCCGCTGCCGGGGCCGTATCACCCGGAGTCTACACATTCTTGGCACGAGGGCAGGAGGTGAAATGCTGGAGCTGTCAGCCGGCCTCACTGACGCATGTCTTCATAGCATCAGCGACCGCCACCTGACCTTTGTATTAGATTTCTGAATACCTGACAACTCTGGGCGACAGGAGGAGGGCGCGGCACTGCCGGCTATTACCAGGGGGAGGCGCGAGGGCTCTCAGGGGAGGGGCCGAGCCATCACACCCTCCAAGACATCTATGTACACAGAGAGCCTGACTCAGCTGCCACGGATGAGCCCACACTTTTTTCATAAAGCCCCTGGGATTTGGTCCCCCCAGGGGCTCATTACAAAAAAAAAGGCCATTTTCTTGAAGAATTTCGTGAAGATTCGTCGACCGGCGCCAAAGTCATTCAAAATAGAATGTTGAGGATTTCCTATGGAAACTAGGTCCTAACTATATCTACCTACTGGCGATATATAAATCTATACATATATATATATACATATATATATATATGAGCACACAAATTGTCCTGTCGCAACGGGAGCACAGACCAGTTGGTGCCAGCGATGGGACCAGGGCAGTGTCCCAATTCATTCAATACCAAAGAAGAAATCTCTGCACACTCCTTGATACTTCAGCAGTTACTTTATTTTTCAAACGTGAAAAAACTCCCTACGCATTTCGAACCGTAGTTCCTGTTTACGGTAGCTTTAGTGATGTGTCCCTCTGCTATTTCTATGCATCTACCTGTGAACACACCCTATGATTACCTGGGGTATGCTGGGACTTGTGGTTTAATTACATTTTTGCCGCGTAATTTGCATTACAGTCTGTGGGTTTTGCATGACAGTGGGGCAATTATTTGAGTTACAGCATGTAAAAGCGTTCCCACTATTTACGGGGATAATATCGCTTTGTGACGCTCGTGAAACTCACGTGCGTGTGCGATCAAAACTCAACGTACCTGAGAATTGATTCAAATGCGTAACTTATTGGGACTTAAGGTCCTTTTCACAATTAAGGGCTGAGTGCCCTACGTCCCCACTGTGTGCATTAACCCACAACTAATATTACATTCTAATCATCGGCAGTTCTTCTTAACAAAATCAAAATAACTCAGTTTTTCGTGACTGTTATTTACAAGCACATTTCTGATTCTCTTGAAGAGACAGTTTGGATGACAGTTGTCTAAATGTTTACGCAAGATTGTCAATTTCTTAGTTCTTATAAATGAACATAAAGTTCTTCATCGCCGTTGAGGCCAGCGGGCTGCTTCGTTCTGAACCTCATAATTAGCTTTGATTCCAATCGCCTCAATCTTTGTATACGATTTCCCCCTCTTTCGTGCTGTGGTACGCTAGCAAGTCCAAAATATTTTACATCCATCCAGGTTTTGGTTTCATGATTGGTCAGATGTTTGGCGATGGCATAAGAATAATCGCTATTCTGGATTGTACGAATATGTTGGAGTATTCTTGTTTTTAGCGAGCATGTCGTGCTTCCAATGTAGGATTTTCCACATAAACATTGGATCATGTATACAACGAATGATGACTCACAAGTTATGTTGGTTCTGATTACAAAGTTTTTTCCCTCAGGATCCTTTAAGTTCTTAATGTTTCGTCCAATCTTACACGCTTTGCAGATTGTGCATTTACCAAATCCACGTTTTCTCATTTCCAACCAGGATTCTGGCTTCTTCATTTCGAAATGACTTTGGGTTAATTGGTCTGCGAGATTTGGTGCTCTTTTATACGAGATCAAGGGATGATCTCCTATGGTCATCCCTATGTCCGGATCTTTACGCAGTACGTGCCAAAATTTCATCATGGCTTTTTGTATTTTGTAGCTTTCTTTGCTAAAAGTCATTATCATCCGTGGTTGTTCTTCTGTTTTGTTTTTGTTTTGTGAAGATTCTTCTGTGGATAGGTTTGTGAGGCTCATTTTATTGATGAAAGTGTCCGCTCTTGTCTTCATCCTGGCTTTTGTTTCACATATGTTGAGGTCTGTTGTTTCATATCCTCTCTGTTTGAAGCGGTCTTTCGTTTCTTTGAATTTGTTTTCCATCTCAGTATTCTCCGAGCAATTTCTTTTCATCCGTAGGAGCTCGCCATACGGAATGCTCTTTTTTAACTTCTGGGGGTGAAAACTCAGGCAAGGGAGAAAACTGTTGGTCGCAGTTTCTTTCCTGTGGACAGTAGTTTGAATTTTTTGATTGGCTATGTAAACCTTTGTGTCCAGGAAGACAAGTTCCTTGGCACTGATGGTGTATGTAAATTTCAGCCCTACTTGATTGTCATTGAGGATATTGAAAAATGTTAGGAATTCAGCTTCAGTGCCTCTCCATAAAAGGAAGAGATCGTCGATGAAACGTAGCCAAAGAGCCACCTTGGCCATGTGATGTTCGTTTTCTTCTCTCCAAGCCACGCTCTTCTCCCACCATCCCATGGTGAGATTAGCGTAGCTTGGAGAGAAGGAAACTCCCATCGCTGTTCCACAGCATTGTTCGTAGATAATTTTATTGAAAAGGAATACATTGTTGTGCAGGCACCTTGAGATCATGTCCATGATCATTTTTGAATGTTCTCTCCGGCTGATGGATTGTTGGTCAAGGAAATATTTGATCGCTTTCAATCCAATGTCATGGTTTATCGATGTATACAGCGATATCACATCGATGGTCACTAACTGGTAATCTGCTTGCCATTCCGTCTCCATTAGAATTCGTAAAAAGTCGCCCGTGTCTTTTATGTAAGAACTTAATGTGGGTACAATTGGAGCTATGAAGTGGTCCACGTAGCTGGACACATTTTCATAAAGGCTACTACAGCTTGAAATTATCGGGCATCCAGGAGGTTTATTGAGAGTCTTGTGCACTTTCGGTAGAAAGTAGATGGTCGGAGTGATTGGATTCTCGACCATTAGGAATTTTCTTTCTACATCAGTTATCAAACCTTGTTGGCACCAAACATTCAATTTAATTTCAAGTTCATGTTTCATCTTTTCTGTTGGATTTTTTGTTAGTGCTGTGTAGTTATTTTTATTTTTCAATTGCCTCATAGCTTCCTCCATGTAAAGTTCTTTATCCATTACAACAATGTTTCCGCCCTTATCCGCGGGTTTGATTTCGATTTGGATGTTATTTTTTAGGCTATGTATCGCCTGACGTTCACCTTTTGTTAAGTTCTCTTTTCTGTTCTTGTTGTAATTCTTGGGCATTTCTTCAATTTCATTCATTACGAGTTCATAAAAGGTATCAATTTTGTTGCCGTGATAAAGAGTCGGACAGAATTTCGATTTTGGTTTGAAATCTGTATATTGGCGTTCATCTGATGTGATGCCCATTTCATCCAATACCTTCACAAAAGGTGAACGTCAGGCAATACATAGCCTAAAAAATAACATCCAAATCGAAATCAAACACGCGGATAAGGGCGGAAACATTGTTGTAATGGATAATGAACTTTACATGGAGGAAGCTATGAGGCAATTGAACAATAAAAATAACTACACAGCACTAACAAAAAATCCAACAGAAAAGATGAAACATGAACTTGAAATTAAATTGAATGTTTGGTGCCAACAAGGTTTGATAACTGATGTAGAAAGAAAATTCCTAATGGTCGAGAATCCAATCACTCCGACCATCTACTTTCTACCGAAAGTGCACAAGACTCTCAATAAACCTCCTGGACGCCCGATAATTTCAAGCTGTGGTAGCCTTTATGAAAATGTGTCCAGCTACGTGGACCACTTCATAGCTCCAATTGTACCCACATTAAGTTCTTACATAAAAGACACGGGCGACTTTTTACGAATTCTAATGGAGACGGAATGGCAAGCAGATTACCTGTTAGTGACCATCGATGTGATATCGCTGTATACATCGATAAACCATGACATTGGATTGAAAGCGATCAAATATTTCCTTGACCAACAATCCATCAGCCGGAGAGAACATTCAAAAATGATCATGGAAATGATCTCAATGTGCCTGCACAACAATGTATTCCTTTTCAATAAAATTATCTACGAACAATGCTGTGGAACAGCGATGGGAGTTTCCTTCTCTCCAAACTACGCTAATCTCACCATGGGATGGTGGGAGAAGAGCGTGGCTTGGAGAGAAGAAAACGAACATCACATGGCCAAGGTGGCTCTTTGGCTACGTTTCATCGACGATCTTTTCCTTTTATGGAGAGGCACTGAAGCTGAATTCCTAACATTTTTCAATATCCTCAATGACAATCAAGTAGGGCTGAAATTTACATACACCATCAGTGCCAAGCAAATTGTCTTCCTGGACACAAAGGTTTACATAGCCGATCAAAAAATTCAAACCACTGTCCACAGGAAAGAAACTGCGACCAACAGTCTTCTCCATGGCCTGAGTTTTCACCCCCAGAAGTTAAAAAAGAGCATTCCGTATGGCGAGCTCCTACGGATGAAAAGAAATTGCTCGGAGGATACTGAGATGGAAAACAAATTCAAAGAAACAAAAGACCGCTTCAAACAGAGAGGATATAAAACAACAGAAATCAACATATGTGAAACAAAAGCCAGAATGAAGACAAGAGCGGACACGCTCATCAATAAAAAGAGCCTCACAAACCTATCCACAGAAGAATCTTCACAAAACAAAAACAAAACAGAAGAACAACCACGGATGATAATGACTTTTAGCAAAGAAAGCTACAAAATACAAAAAGCCATGATGAAATTTTGGCACGCACTGCGTAAATATCCGGACATAGGGATGACCATAGGAGATCATCCCTTGATCTTGTATAAAAGAGCACCAAATCTCGCAGACCAATTAACCCAAAGTCATTTCGAAATGAAGAAGCCAGAATCCTGGTTGGAAATGAGAAAACATGGATTTAGTAACTGCGCAATCTGCAAAGCGTGTAAGATTGGACGAAACATTAAGAACTTAAAGGATCCTGAGGGAAAAAACTTTGTAATCAGAACCAGCATAACTTGTGAGTCATCATTCGTTGTATACATGATCCAATGTTTTTGTGGAAAATCCTACATTGGAAGCACGACATGCTAGCTAAAAACATGAATACTCCAACATATTCGTGCAATCCAGAATAGCGATTATTCTTATGCCATCGCCAAACATCTGACCAATCATGAAACCAAAACCTGGATGGATGTAAAATATTTTGGACTTGCTAGCGTACCACAGCACGAAAGAGGGGGAAATCGTATACAAAGATTGAGGCGATTGGAATCAAAGCTAATTATGAGGTTCAGAACGAAGCAGCCCGCTGGCCTCAACGGCGATGAAGAACTTTATGTTCATTTATAAGAACTAAGAAATTGACAATCTTGCGTAAACATTTGGACAACTGTCATCCAAACTGTCTCTTCAAGAGAATCAGAAATGCACTTGTAAATAACAGTCACGAAAAACTGAGTTATTTTGATTTTGTTAAGAAGAACTGCAGATGATTAGAATGTAATATTAGTTGTGGGTTAATGCACACAGTGGGGACGTAGGGCACTCAGCCCTTAATTGTGAAAAGGACCTTAAGTCCCAATAAGTTACGCATTTGAATCAATTCTCAGGTACCTTGAGTTTTGGTCACACACGCACGTGAGTTTCACGAGCGTCACAAAGCGATATTATCCCCGTAAATTAGTGGGAACGCTTTTACATGCTGTAACTCAAATAATTGCCCCACTGTCATGCAAAACCCACAGACTGTAATGCAAATTACGAGGCAAAAATGTAATAAAACCACAAGTCCCAGCATGCCCCAGGTAATCATAGGGTGTGTTCACAGGTAGATGCATAGAAATAGCAGAGGGACAAATCACTAAAGCTACCGTGAACAGGAACTACGGTTCGAAACGCGTAGGGATTTTTTTCACGTTTGAAAAATAAAGTAACTGCTGAAGTATCAAGGAGTGTGCAGCGATTTCTTCTTTGGTATTGAACATATATATATATATATATATATATATTACCTACTGGCGGTCGCCAGTAGGTATATATAGTTAGGATTTTTTCTCTATGGAACTTTTGAAAATTCTATGTCTAATAACTTTGGCGTTTGTGGACGGAATCGGCTGAAATTTTCAGGAAAATGGCACATTTTGTTTCCGATCAGCCCCTGAAAATTTCGGGGGTTCCGTTAAAGGGGGGCCGAGAAAAAAGGGGGGTCCCAAAACACGCTTTTCCCATTCATTTTTCCATAGGGCGTTTGGCCTCACTTTTAGCTCGAACGGCTGAATGGATTTGCACGAAACTTGGCAAAATTGTAGGGACTGTTAGCCCGATGTGCCTTTGCTGGGTCTCAATATATGTGCTCCAGTGGATTTTGAGAAATTAATGTTTTAAAAAACAGATATATCTGTGACAGCGTCCTGGATAGCGCACTAGTTCGCGTACTATTTGCGTAACGGAGCTTTGCGAAGCGAAGCTGATTGGCTCTCCGGTGTTTGTCAACATTCTAAACAGTCTGTAGCGGCCGCCATCTTGTCTCTCGGTAGGATCGAGAGACAAGAGGAGGCCAGAACGAAGGGGCAAATGCCCATAAGGGGGCATAGTAGATCCTCCTTGACCCCCTTGGTTTGATGTGGAGGCTTTAAAAGGGCCCGCTGTGAAAAAAAAAAAAAAAAGTTTTTTTTCGTGGGTTGCGCCCGGTACGCGTACCCGAAAGCGGTCTGGGGAGCGTACTATAAGGAAACAAGAATGATTGACTATTAACTTATTGTATGTTTATCAATTGTTCGTTTTGTTGATTTTCTTTTTTTTGTTTATTTACGTAGCTACATGTAGGTACCAATGCAGAGTCTATAAATTAATAAACGCCATCTCCTTTGTAGATATCTTGCTTGTTGTTAAAGAAGTTATTGTGGTATATGGAATTCATACCATAGTCTGTCTGGAAAGCCGAAACAACATGGTGGCAGGAGATGATAAAGAGATGTTAAATACACATTGGGGATTATATAGTGGGAGAAAGGAAGTAACTATGAACAAACTTAGTATGTAACACCAAAAAGTTGCACAGTATATTTAAAGTCTGACTTCACGTTATAATCAATTTGCTACTAGTTTTCAATATACATATAAAAATAAATAATGTGTCAAACAATTTTTGAATTAAGAAATAAAAAAATATTTTTCAGATTGTTTTTCAAAATTTAAAAGAAAATCTAAAAAATCGTGATCATTTTTTCTTCATTTTTCAGTAGAAAATCTACTGCATCTACACATTGCACAAGTTCATTGTTTATTGTATCGTCGTAGAAATCCTTGTCAACTTCTGTCTCCATTTGTTTTTCTGTTTCAGTTTTCAAGTTGTTTTCTTGTCTTTCCATTTTGAATTCTGAAAAATGAATTTTAAAAAAATATATCAGTACGGATAGGGCACTGTTGGGTTTCAGTACAGACAGGTAGTTTGGTTATTTAAAGTGTTTTTTTCTTTGGACAGTGTATGGTATCAAATTGGAAGAAGAAATATGAAGAAAATTATCAAATAAACTCTTAGTCAATTCTGAATTATACTAGAGAAGTCTAACTCTATCCTTAATTCAGGGCCGGCGCTAGGCATGGGCAGCGTGGGCTGCCGTTCAGGTCCTCGCACTTAGCCCACCAGCATTGGGCCACGCACTGGTGATGTGTCATTTTGTTTTCCTGGAGATCTATCACAAAGAAAGGTGTCGCCTGCAATTAAGGTCTATTGCAGGGGGCCCCCTCCTTGGGCCTCTCATGGATGGTGTCAGGAGGTATAGGGGAGGGAGAAGGAGACGCTCTTTGAATTGCAAGGAGACCATTCACAGACACTGTGGGGGGCCCATTGTCCAGCACTTTGGCGCACCCTCAGTTTTAACTTTTAGACCACAATCAATTCTCACACCTATGAAGGTGTGAGAAATGCGTGTGGATTAAAAGTTAAAACTGTGGGGGCGTCAAAATGCTGGACAATGGGCCCCCCACAGTGTCTGTGAATGTTCTCCTTCTAAGTGGTCACTTATGTAATTTGGAGGGGGCCTTGCGCACATTCCCTTTTAGCCCAGGGCCTCGCAAATCCTTGGACTGGCCCTGCCATAACTAAAACAGAGAAGTCTATTTTATTCTATAAGTATTACAGAGTGATAGAATATAACTGTCTGAAAATGTTTTTCTAATTAGCTTTCAGTACAGAACATACTTCAGTTTTATAAATAATATCTTACCTTTTAAATATATTTTGAAGTTATCAGTTGATTTTTTGTTGTTCTGCTCTTCACGAAGTAGTAGTCAAAATGGCTGTGTTTCTCTCTCTTTGTTTATATATATTCAGGTACATAACCAATCAAATGTCATGATATAATAGTAGAAATTGAAAGTAATATTTTAATTGGTTGTCATTTCCAACACTTCCGATATGTTTTGTGAAGTAATTTACCTCAGGGATTTTAGAGAGTTCTACATGCTAAATGGCTAAATGGTATTCCAACGAAATTTGTGAAAATGGTAGGGATTGGTATGTAGTATGAGCTACTGTTTAATTGGTGAAAGTGTCTCCAGTGGTTTTTCTGTAAATTACTTTCCCACCTTTTTTGAGCGAGTGCTTGTCAGTGCGTTTCCCGGTACGCGAACTTGCAGCGTTACGGGAGTCCTCCATTTTGTGTTTCGGTAGAATTGAGATATAAGATGGAGGGTAAATAATGTTCAGAATGGGTAGATTGGGGTACTTTAGACGTATCCTGTTTCCCTAAGTTGTCGGAGGGTGGCTGAGGAGGCTCATATATGTCGAGAAAAAAAAAATATTTTTTCGCGTGGTTAGCTGCCGGTACGCGAACTGGGTAGCGTACCGAGAAGCGAATATAGGTGAAAATAAGTGAAAAAAGGTACATTCGACATTTCAAAAGAGTACACTAAGTTAAGGTAGCTCTGAAAAGAGCTTTTGGGTTCTGTGTATGTTCTAGAAACTTATAAGTAGGAACCAATACACATTCTTAAATTTAGTATGAAAACTCTGTTCCCCTCATCTGAGAAATGCACGCCATCTCCTCTGTAGATATCTTGCATGTAGTAACGCAAGTTATTGTTGTAGATGCAGCCCATTCCATGGTCCCTCATGTAAGCTGAAACAGACTTATTTACATGCTTCCTCGATTTCTCAATTTGTGGACAAAATTGATTGGACCACCTCCATTTTTGTCTTTGGCATATATTGGAATATACCAAGGCAGTTTGAGGAAAAAGTGTCATCAATTGCTCAAAGGTGTCCTTTAAAAGCATTTCCAGACCTACCCCAGTCAAAGTGCCCAAATCGTTTCCTCCACAGTGCACTATTATGAGGTCAGGGGTTGGCAAATGTAAAAAGGTTTTCACCAATGGTATCAATTGGTGACATTTCAATCCTCTTCGACCAATCCATTTGATTTCCACATTTTGTAAATTGAGGTTGTGTAAATTTCTGTTATCAGCATACCTGTGAGCCCAGTGGATGTAGCTATGTCCAAGAATCCAGACTGAAAACATAGCTAGAGGAGTTTTTGCTGCAGTCAGATGAAGTGTGGGAATGAAATGGCAGTTAAAATAGTGATGTTTGTAATGTAAAAAACTGTGGAGTTTAAGTGCAAATGATTCATTAGCAGTGATTGGTGTATTTCCATTGCTGAAAACAGAAAGTTAGGGTGCATGGATGTGTTCTTTGAAAGATGTATTTTGAATGGTTATTTAAAAATGTAGTTATGAAAGATTGCAGTGGATTAGCAGGTGTACTGAGAGTTAAGAGTTCATTTGAAACATTGTTGTGTGAACTTGTGGCCATGACAGGTCTGGCAGGCGGTAGTTGCTATGGAAAAGAGGTAGAAAGGGCAGAGGGGGGAAGGGTGTTGATTTGAAAAAAGTGAGGGAAGAGTTTTTATTGGCTGACATGAGAGATATGTGTGTTGAATATCAGCGTTTCGGTGCCTTTGTTGGTTCCAGCCTTTAATTCTGGTAAAGAATAATTGGTGTGTTTCTGAGACTGTTTTGAATTTCAAAAAGAATTTGTAAAGGTGAGTTATCGTTTATATATTTTAGATAAAGAGTAGTATGCTTTTTTGCGTAAATAAGAAAGTCAGCTGTGTATTTTAAATGATGTTTTGCGTCAAGTGTTTGCATTCTGCTTTCAAAGGCGATTTTGCATTCTTCATTTACAGAATCGGAAAAATTATTGATTCGGTAAAATACCGAATCGGTAATTTTACCGATTCTGTAAATTTGCTATGTAGGGGGGACTCTTCTGAGTACCAAAGGCCTTAACGAATCGGTATTTTAGCATGAAATCAAACTTCATGGTAAAATACCGATTCCGGTGTGCACGCACATGTGTGCATGCACACCTATGTCATGTGAAAGGCGGACCTGCCTTTAGGTCAGGTGTGCCTGCCACATGGCACCTGTGCCTGTTTTGAGGGTGCCAGATGGTGTCAAAGTGATACCCCCTGCACCCTTGTGAATTCTTTAATTACCGATTCGGTAAATACCGAATCGGTAATGCCTAATCATTCCTATCGGCTTCAAAGCCCATAGGAATGATTATTTGTTTGAGTTAGATAGCCATGTTAAAAGAGAATGATGCATAAGTGTTGCACGGGCATTGTAAATACCCTCCTATGTGTGCTTAGCAATTTCAAGTCACTTTCCCTGGGTTCAAGGGCCTTGTAAATACGTCCCCATGTGTGTCTGGTCATTTGAAGTCACTTTCCTCGTAGTGCAAGGCCCTTCTAAATACGCCCCCATGTGTGCCTGGCAAATTTTCATTTTGATTGTTTGAGTTACATAGCCATGTTAAAAGTTATTGAAAAAAAGGTGAAAGTTCCTTAAAAAAACGTTTTCATGTGTATTAGGGCATTTTAAGTATGTTCCCCATGAATGTAGGTGTATTATAGTTTTACATAAAATGTGTAAAAACTTTGTTTGAAATCAAATGCATGCACACTTAGGGCCCGATGTAGGTGGTCGTTTCAGGCCATTTACCGACCGGTTACGGCTGATTTCGGCCGTTTCTGACCGGTAAATGACCAATCGGTATGTAGGGGCCTAAATCCAAGGCCACATGTAGGTAAATCTAAATTTACAGAATCGGAAAAATTATTGGTTCAGTAAAATACCGAATCGGTAATTTTACCGATTCTGTAAATTTGCTATGTAGGGGGGACTCTTCTGAGTCCCAAAGGCCTTAACGAATCGGTATTTTAGCATGAAATCAAACTTCATGGTAAAATATCGATTCCGGTGTGCATGCACATGTGTGCTTGCACACCTATGTCATGTGAAAGGCAGACCTGCCCTTAGGGCTGGTTTGCCTGCCACATGGCACCTATGCCTGTTTTGAGGGTGCCAGAGGGTGTCAAAGTGATACCCCCTGCACCCTTGTGAATTCTTTTATTTTATTCATTTTTATAGCATTGTTGAATCTAATTCTTACTGTTATTGATTTACTGTTTGGTAATAGTGGTTAATAACATTTTTTATTATATTTCACCACAGATTCAACTGCAGATTATTTGGAAATAAGACAATGCCGTCTAAGGATAGAATTCGAAAGGCTATGAAACGTCAAAGACAGCAATTGACTAACATTTTGCAGCAGTCCTCTACATTAGAATTACCTCAACGGACGAAGAGAACACCGGGTAAGAGAACGAAATCATTCCTTAGAAACATTTGTAGAAACAAAAGTATAACTACAGAACAAGTTTTAGTCCAGAAAAAGAGAGCCAATTTAAATGGAAAGGAAAGGCCCGTCAAAAAAGTTTGTGCTAGAGCAGGAGATAACTCTGTGCATGGCAGTAGAAGGGCAAATATATTCAGGGACATTCGTAAGCGAATGTTCCGCAACAGGGTAATTGTCAATTTGCTAAAACAATTTAAAAAAGGTCAACAGAAAGTGTCATTTTATAAGAAAAAGAAAAATGTAGAGAAAATTATTGATCAGGCTTTCGAAATTAAGCGAAAGTTATTTATTTTGGTAATTAATAGAATTAGGAAACTAAACAAGGTAATATATGTTTTCAAATCTAATAGTAGATGGAAGAGAGAAGTTAATCGAAGTAATTTTTGTGAAGTTTTCTTAGGAGAATGGATGCATAGTTCAAATAGTGAGGCATTTTTTAATGAGGAGAGTTATTTTCAGGACAATGTTTTTGTGCATGCAGTTGACAGCAGTGGTCGAGCATATGAGGTAAAAGATGGTCATCCGGTTGAAAAAGAAATACTTGTCTCTGCAGATGCAGAAGAGGCGCTAAGTGATGAGGTTTTAGGGAGACGTCCTAAGGGACCAGTGTACACCTGGAAGTGTAGTTCTATTTGCAGTGTGCGACAGGATTCCATCAATTTGCTTTGTGATTTTATACGGACATTTTATAAGAAAAGTGTAAAGCAAAAAATAAAGTTGTTGCAAGAATTAGATCCTTGCAGAGTGAGACAAGTGACAGGTTTGCGTGGTCATTCACTGGCTTGTCTTTCTAGGAGAGTATGCCAGAGTGTATTTCATCATTTCAGGATGCTAGCAGTGCATCATAATAAAGTGAGGAAATTAGTTAGAATGTTGTATTATGCTAAGAGTCCAGCAATTATGCTTAAAAAATTAAGCAGAGCTCTTTTGCATGGTTCTGAAGTAGATGTGAAGAATATTTGTCAAGAAATTGAGCTCTGTTACTTTGCTGGTAAAGAGAACAATGTTGATATTGAACTACTAGAAGAAGGTAATGTGGAAGACAGTGAACAGATTTTCAGTACAGATAAGTTTCACAAGGAAATTTCCACGTTTATGGTAAAATCAAGTGAGAGGCCTAATTTCACTTGTGTGTGTTGTCGACGGACTTATTATAAGAATCAGACTAAGTTAGTGGATATATATGCAAAGAGTGATATGGAAAACAATAGTGAATGGAAGGATTTTGCCACATACTTGATGGTAGAAAATTGTTTTGATTTGGGAGCGGACCAACGTATGTGTACTTATTGCTATAACAAATTAAACCAAAACCAGATGCCTGCTAGAGCTGTTTATAATAATCTGGAATTAGATGACATTCCTTATGAATTGAAGGATTTAAATACTTATGAATCTATTTTGATTCAAAGTGTCCATCCCTTCCAGGCTATTGTACGAATGGAGCCAAAGACAGGGAAGTTGCCTCCATAAGATTTACAGAGAGGATTAAAGGGAAGGGTTGTTTATTTGCCTTTGGATTTGAAGAAAAACATTAATACAATTGGAGTAGAGAAAGTGGAAGAGGAACCTCTGGTTATCATAGTTAATGGTGTTCCGACAAAGAGTAAGAAAATCTGGCAAGATTTAGTGGATGTTAGGAAAGTCAAAAAGGCAACATTGTATTTGATAAAAAATAATAAGTACTACAAGAATGGATGTGTTGCAGAAGAGGAAGTAAGTGAAGAAGAGGACAGCGATTTGTGTCCTGGACAAATTGAGAAAGTAGAAGCCTCTAAAAAGGATGAAATATATGAACATTATAGTGTTCATCCTTTGCATTCCAAGGAAGTCATGGGGAATGCTATTGAGTTGTTTCAAATGAAACAAGCCAAAGGGAGTCCCATTAGTGTTTGGGAGGAAAGTTTGGAAGCTCGGTGTTTCCCACAGTTATTTCCCACAGGTCGAGGAGGACGATATGATGAGCGACCTGTTCAAATTCCTGCTTCAGAATACCGGACTTTACGATTGTATACAGAAGATCCTAGGTTTCGACAATGCATTCCCTATTTATTTCATCTATTGTTTGAAAGTGATCTCTCTGGATTGTCTTATGCAGTGAACCACATCTTGAAAAGTGGTGTACAACTGCGAAATATCTCGGCAAGGGACTTTATGGATAAAGTCAATGTGCAAGACAGTATTTTGGATTCTCACCTGATTAATCTCATGGCTTGTCAGCGTGGTACTAATGAGTATTGGTACCGCCGTCATGGTGACTTAAAATGTATGCTGAGGAACTTAGGAACTCCCACATGGTTCCTCACTCTCAGCTGTGCTGAGTATGGCTGGGAAGACTTACTTGAATTTCTACGAGAGGTAAATGGAAACATTGAAAATATTGAATTTAAGACACCCGGAGAACTGTGCTCTTTGGATCCTGTGAATGTATGCAGGTATTTCAATCATAGATTTGAAGCTATGATGTCTTTCATCACGAACAAGAAAAATCCACCTCTTGGAGAGGTGTTGGATTTCTTCTGGAGAAAGGAGTATCAAGCAAGAGGTGCTCCTCATATACATATGCTGCTATGGATCAAAGATGCACCCAAATTTGGAACAGATCCGGATGACTTAGTGATGAGTTTCATAGAACAGTATGCTACATGTGCTGTTCCAAAGACAAACGAAGACAAAAGTCTAAGAGAACAAGTTTTACAATTTCAAAGCCATCGTTGTGGAAAGTACTGCCGTCGTAAATTCAGAAACAAGGACAAATACTACACCAAATGTCGTTTTGCATTTCCACGGTCGGTGTTATCAAAAGGAAGAGTTAACAATTTGATGTCATCGCTGCGACATAATGTGACGAGGAAATTACCCAAAAACACATACAATTTGGAAAGAAACGAAGAGTCCAAGTACATCAACGACTACAACCCAGTGATTTTGTCCATGTGGAATGCTAACATGGATATACAGTTTGTGGCTGACAACTGTATGGCTGTGGCTCGGTATGTGACGTCTTACATCACCAAAAAAGAAAAGACAGAACTGAAGGATATGTGGGAGGATATTTCCCATGAAAAGAGCCTCAGTAAGAAGTTGTACAGTTTCAGTCTGAAGATGTTGTCGCATCGAGAAATCGGAGCTTACGAATGTTCTGACCGGTTATCTTCAGCAAGTCTCTATGCCAAATCTAGGAGTATCATTTGGGCGAGTCTTGGTCTTCCTGCAACACGTAATCGAGTTCTGAAACCTGTACGGGAAATTGAGTATTTGGCGGAGAAGGAGCCAAACAGTACAGATATTTTGAAGAGCAACATGTTGGATACATATTATCCAAATAGAAGCAGTCACCTGGAGAATGCTTGTCTGTATGATGTTCTTCAAAATTATGTTTTCAAGAGGAACATCAAAGAAGATATTGATAAAGGAGTGTATGCTGTAATTGGAAGTGAGGGATGTCTGGTCAAGCAAAAAAAATGTCAATTGATAAATCATCGAAAATTGGATTGCGAATCTCCTGAAAGAAAAGAGTTTTTCTGTTTAGCTCTTTTGTAACTTTTCAAGCCTTGGCGTGCAGAAGAGGAACTGCTTGGGGATTTCCTCTGTTACAAAGACTCTTTCAATGCAGCCAAGGAGTCCATAGAATGTCCTGTTTTTCCAAAATATCTACAAATGTTGAATGCAGAAATTGAGCAGGAAGCAACAATTGCAGCCGAGATTGCTAGAGACAGTTCTCAGGACAGTCAGAGTTCTGTTTCATTGAGTCAGGATCCACTAGGAGAACCAGTTATTGAAAATGAAGCTGCCACTGCCATGATTGAAGTGGAAAGAGCCATGGCACATGCTCAGAAGGATGCGGTTAACTTAGAAGAATTGGAAAGACAACTTAACGTTGAGCAGAGGAAAATATATGTCGAAGTTACCAACCAAATTGAGCATGGATTAAGTCATGAGAAGGAAGAGTGCTCATGTACGTCGTTGAAGCCTGTCCGACTGTACGTGAGTGGAGAAGCAGGAACTGGAAAAAGTTTCCTTATTAAAGCAATTTCATGTTATCTGCAGAAAAGGACTGATTCATCGCTGTCTTGTGTTGTGACCGCTCCAACTGGACTGGCAGCTCATAACATTAAAGGGATTACTTTGCATTGGTTACTAATGCTGCCAGTGGAGCATGATAACAAATTACAATACCACAAGTTATCTGGAGATGCTTGTTGTGAAGTATCTAGAGTTTTGAAGAAGATGAAACTTCTTATCATTGACGAAGTAAGCATGGTTTCCAATGTCATGCTTGCTTTTGTGCATTTAAGAATGCAGGAAGTTCTTAAAACAGAGTATGATGTGTTATTCGGTGGCAAACACATCATTGTTTTTGGTGATCTTCCGCAGCTGACACCAGTGAAAGTACAACCAGTGTTTAAACTGCTTACACATGAAGATACCAAGAAGTGCCTAGGGAGCATTGGCAACGTTAACATATGGTTAAACTTCAGTTATGCTGAGCTGCGTGAAAATATGCGTCAGGCGAAGGACGAAGATTACAAGAATATTCTACAAGATATTAGAATCGGGAAAGTGACTGAGCGTGGTAAAGAAGCTTTACATGCACGCTTACTGTCAAATTTATATCCAGAAGAAGACGTTTTGCCAGAGGATATTTTTCAGAAAATTACTGTGAAGAAATCTGGAATATGTTTGATGCCAACTCTTGCAGAATGTTCCATCTTCAACAACAAAATGTTGAATTTAGAAAAACAAGAGATTGTGAAACTGGAAGCTATTGACAAAATAGAGCATATGGGAGCAACAATTATTTTGTCAGAGAATTTGAAATCTAAATTGGATTCATTAGAGAAGACTATATCTAAAACTGCGGGTTTTGAAAAGACTTTGAATGTGTGCTTAAATTGCCGAATCATTTTGAGAAGGAATTTACATGTTGAAAGAGGTCTGGTAAATGGATCAATGGGTAATGTTGTTGATTTTGAGAAATACAGAAATAGAGATGGAATTGAATTTTTAAAAATTAAATTTGATGGCATTGAGGAAGTACAGCTAATTGGTCGTTGCTCTGCTAGGTTTTTGTTTGTTAAAGACTTATATGTTCGCCGTAAGCAGTTTCCTGTTTGCTTGGCATATGCGGTGACAATTCATAAATCGCAAGGTTTAAGTGTAGACACTGCTTTAGTGAATATTGGCAGTTCTGTATAAAAAGAGGGTATGGCTTATGTAGCATTGTCACGAGTCAGAACTTTATCGGGTTTGTACTTGATTGACTGTGATGTCACAAACATTTGTGCGGATCTAGATTGTGTTAAGGAATACAATAGGTTAAGAAGAGAGTATGCACCACATTTGCCTCAATATCCTTTGATTGAGAAACGTGTGGTAGGCCGGAAACGAAGAAATATCAGTAATAGTAGGGATGTTGTAGCAAAAAGACCAAAAGTCGATGAACCCAAAATTGTAAGCAGGAATAAAATGAATTCTGTTGAAAATGTTGTTGGTTTTAAATTTGAAAATAGTTCTGGTGTCAACTGCTATGCTAATGTAGTTGTTAATGTTCTCTTTTCACTAGAGACTTTCAAAGAACAGATTGTGATCAATTCGGAACAAAGTTTATGCTGTTTGTTGAATTCTGTGTTAGAGAAATGTAGTGCTGATAGAACGAGAGTAGAAAGTGTGTCTGAAATTCGTTTTCTGTTAGACGAATGTTCAGGTCAAACAGAATTCTCTGAAAATATTCAGCAGGATTGTCAGGAGTTTTTAATGTATATGCTTGATGTATTGCAAGATGAGGGTGTAGATGTAGATGATCTATTTGGCGTTTCTTATCAATGGCAGCATGACTGTGAGAACTGTAGGCTATCAAGTACTACTAGTGTAGACTCAGAAAGATTTATATATTTAACTTTGCCTGACAGTAAATCAGTATCCTTCAATAAGCTAGTAAAGGCAGCCGATCAAAATATGGAGTGCAGCCAATGTAAGTCTGGAATGCTGTCCACGTTAATTTTACGAAGTTATGGCCAGTATGTCATTTTAATGTTCCAACGATGTAGGCCTGATGGAACTAAATTGACAACTTTAATTAATAATTTTGTGGCTTCGCAGTTGTCAATATCAGGAAGGACTTTTATAACTACTGCAATTATATATCATAACGGTCCTTCAACTAATTCAGGACATTATACAGCTTATTTGAAATCTGGAAACGGTTGGTCATTCTGCAATGATTCTGTTTTAACTTTCAAAAAAAGATTGCCTTTCCACCTTCAAAATTCTTACCTGGTGTTCTTACAACCAAAATTTTAGGAAAGGAAGCTTGGGATTTGTTTAGAGGAATTTACAGAGGTTCTAATGGCTCCTACTCTATATGGCCTTGTGGATAATTGTAGTACAGAGCGAAAACTGTTTGTTTTTATAAGCAAAGTCAAGCAGCAGATCAAAATAAGGAGTAGAGGAAATGTAAGTCTGCAATGCTGTCCACATTATTTATAGAAACTTATGGATGAAATGTCATTTTACAATTTCAACTACATAAACTGGAAGAAAATAAGTTGTCCAGTCTAATTAAAAATGTTTTGGCTACACAGTCATCGATTTCAGGAAGAACATTTGCAACTGCAGCTATTATATAATATGCTGGTCCTTTGACAACATCTGGATATTACACAGCTTATTTAAAATTTAAAAAATGGCTAGTCTTTCACAAACATTACTAATTGAGTATGAAGCAATGTTGCCTTTTGACTTGATTTTTGAAGTCAGAATTTAGGGTAGGTAATTGGACTATAATGATTCTAGGTGTTGCTGTAACTTAGTGTGCTGTTTCAAATTGCTTTGTATGTCTCAGTTTTCTTAAAACAATTGAGTTTATCTTTCAGAAAGTGGCGGGCAGAAAATAGTAACAGCACAACAGAGTATAAGCTGTTCATAGGATATCCTTTGACGTCATAGAAAGTAATTTACTTTGGAGAAGTTCCTATTTCTGCTTATTTATATTATTTGGGTTTTTTAAACACAATCATTTTGATTGTGTTTTTTTTTCCCCGCTGTTATATGATGAATACCTTCAACTCACTGTTTTCAGTGAAATTTGATATTTTCTGATAACAGCAAAAATAAACCATTAAATATGTTTAATTAATTTTCTACTTTGAATTGTGATTTCTAATATGTATATGGATTGGTGTGGCTCACTGGATAGAGGCGGCAGACCAAGAAGCAGAGGTCGGCCCGGGACCAGGGTTCGATTCCTGACGCGGCAGGATCTTGGGCCATGGTCAGCGGACTCGATAATTCTCGCCTCGGTGCCTACTCCAACCATGGGTCCCACTCAGCAACTCTGGGCAATAGCTTGCTTAATCTCTACTAACGGACCCATCAGCGCCGGGGATGCCTGGCTTCACCTTGGGGATGACCAGGAGGGACCATCTCACAGGGAAAGCCAGGATGGGTTCCCCAGCGGTATACAGCACCGGGACGCCTCTTTGCTGGGGCAGCTGTGCGCTTTACTAGTATACCACATTTAACATTCATTTTGTCTCATGCTCACTCTTTTTTTACCACCTTGTATTAATTTAAATTTTTTTGTTCTTTCTTACACAGATTAAAAGTATAAAAATGATAATACAGTACGGTAATGACAATTATAAGGTAAGCGTTTAGTACTCTTTACGTTACATGTCTATCAGATTTAACTTTCATTAGTTCCTCTGCTTCTTTTTTATAACCCTTAGTTTCCTGTCTTTGCTACTTCCTTCATTTCTTTTTCTATTACTTATTCATACTACTCTTTTCACTTCTTTTATCAGTCCCTCTTTCAACAGTAACTGTGTGTTACTCCCTCTATTTGTCTTTCTTTTCACATTACTCTCTGTTTATTAACTCGTCTTTTTTTAAAAAATATTTTTTTTTAGTTCGCTGCCGGTTCGCGTACCCGAACGCTAACCGGGAAGCGTACCAAAAGAAATAGAGGATGCTAGAGTGCTAAACATTCTAGCAATTTTTTTAAACGGGAAGGTAGTTCTGAAAAGAACTTTTTTTTAATTATTTTTGATGTTTTATATTTTTTTTGTGTTTTTTTGAGGAAGGGGAAACAAAAATGGATTTGCTTCAAAGGGCTCAACAGGAGCAACAAAAAAAAAATTACTTTCTAGGACGTTTTGGACATTGATGATTTTCATATGATCTATTTATTAAAGTAATACTCATCTCTCCGCATGAAATTAATTTTCCACATGCTACACAAGTCAATCTCATCTGCCCAAAGTTCTTTTGCAGATTTGGGACCGTTTCCCTTGCCTCTGACTCACTTATTGCTAAGTCATTGTTGGATGTTTTTGCCGGTCGGGGGTTATCCACCAAATCTCGAAGTTGTGCTTTAGAATAATTAAGAGGGTGCCAACTCTCCATGTGCCGATGCATGGTATGATTACCATAGCTATATTTTTTTTCGGTCCCTCTCGAGAGTTTTTTTTGCAGATGAGGCAGGTAACGTACCTGGCATTAACTTTCTTTTCATGAGAAGGAAAAGAAAAAAATTGCCAGATAAAATTCACTTTCACATGGGACGTTCTTGGCATTTCTTTCAGAAAGCCACTTGTCCCTTGCTCCTGTTCCTCGTCTTCCTCTTCTTCTTCTTCTTCCTGGTCGAAGATGACCTGGCTAGTCGGTCCTCTCTTCTTTGGTGGTGGTGGAGGTGGTGGAGATCCACCAGCTGCAGCTAATACAAATGCCATGTCTTAGCAAACAAAAACAGGTCTTTCTCTCATAAAAATGAAAGTCGGAGTGAGGAAAAAAGGTGGGACTTTCATCATTTGAGAAAAGAAACTGTTCTAAATCAATGAAAAGTATTTTACGTCATATGATCAAGCGTTCCATCATTAGGAAACTAAAAGTAAAATGAACCAATGAAAAGTTTTAAGAACTAGTCACATGACCTGTTATGCTTACGTTCCGCGTTCCGCGCCGCGCCTCGGATCGATTCCGGGGCTTTACGTTTCGCGCCTTGGTTCGCGTTCCAGAACGCTTCCGGGTGCGCTAACGCAGCACGTCATAAGGGGCATTACGTAGCAACGCGATATGTTGCGTTTACGGGACGCGTCATGATGTGCCTTTCTAACGCGGTATTTGCACTAACGGAACGTTTACCGATTCGCGGACCGGCAGCGAAACAAGAAAAAATAATTTAAACTATAATATAAATTGAATTAAAAAAATATAATACAAATATATATAAAATATATTTGTCAATTAGAATAAGAATATATGTTACAGCTATAGATATTAGCTTTTAAAAAACCAATGAAATTCACTGAAAAAACCATAGGTCATAGACCATATATAGTTAGGGATTAGCATTTACAAAACCAAGAAAATTCACTGAAAAAACCATTGGTTATAGACCATATATAGTTAGGGATTAGCATTTACAAAACCATAATTTACTCGCACAAAACCATAGAAATTCGCATATATAGTTAGTTGCAATAACTATATATCGCGCACCCGCAATCCACTGCTGATGATGTCACATATTACATCATTCATGACATGGTCAGTGACATCACTGATGACTTCACTGATGACATCTCAAATGACATCACTGATGACATCACTGATGACATCATCCAGTGACTGTATGTTTCTGTAAAGTTAAATTATGTCTTACATATTGAAGAATGAGTGGATGTATAAGTGTCTGGATGAAGGATTTAGTAGGTGCATGACTGACTGTATGAGAGAATGGAAAGGGGCGACCACTCGGTCCCCCCGAAGGTATGGCAGGGTGCCCGGATCCCCCCGGGAAACCATTTTGGGCGGGGGGCGTGTCTCAGCTGGTATGCCCGAAGCGGCGTAGCCGGGGCACGCCTTTTCCCGCCCAAGAAGGGGTTGTCCTAGACACCTACACCGTTGGTCACGCCCCATAGGCGTACCAGAGGAGGGTACACGCCCTCCCGAAGAGGAATAAAAGGAGCAACAATCCAGAGAAGCATCCTCTTGTTCCTGTGCTTGGAAGCTGCACCCTCTCGTTGCACGTGAGCCCTAGACGGAACAAGGAGCAATTTTGAGAACTTGTAATTTTTGTGTTTCTCTTCCAGGAGCCTTCTTCACCGGATCCAGGACCTCGTCGAGCAGCTAAGCAGCAAGGGTCGAGTCTCTGACAACGATGCCTGGCAAGAAGGTCAGAAAGAAGGCAGGGACGGAACAGATGCTCCGCATGCTGATGAAAGACATGGTGGACATGAAAAAGCAAATGGCGGCAATGAATAATACGGGCAGACCGAAGAAGGTCATCGGACCGGCATTGCCGGGAGTAGTCCCCGCAGGGAGAGGTAAAAGGGCCAGGAATAGGGCGGCAGGGGGGGAGTCCCCAGTTCCCGAGTCACCCCCGGTAAGCCCGGTTAGTCCAGTCGAGGCCCCGGTACCTGTACCGATCCCGGATGCGGGCCAGCCGATTCCGGTAGTAGTTACGCCCACCAGCGCGGAGGAAATGCCTCCGGAGTTGGCCGCCCAGTTGGCCGCATGGCTTGGAAAGAATACCGAGGGTGCAGCGGCGCCCGGAGACACGGCCAAAGAGGCTAGGTTGCTAATGAAGCAGTTGCGGCAATCGCGAGATGCTGCGAAGGCGAATGTCCCTCTTGTCCCCTCACAGATTCCCTCGGAAGAACCAGCGGCTAGCGGTGGAAAATCAGCAGGACCGGCTATGGAGTCTGGTAAGCAGCCATTGCCAATGGCAAATGGGGGGTCTTTGCCCTCAAGGAGGGAGAAAGTAGTTCAGCATATTCCTCTGGCCACGAAAGATATGATTTGGGCTGATAAATATGTCAATATGTTTTCGCTCCTGACTGATCATCACGAGATTGAGTATGTTAAGGCTCAGAAGGATTTGTTGCATCCGAGTGTGTGGCGCGCAAAAATGGCGGGCTTCAGGGTGGATGAGACGATCTCGAATTGGGCCAAGGCCTTTGGGATGTTTACTGCTATTATGGGTGAACGTAAGCCAGAGATTATGACTGAATTAGCCTGTTATCAGACACGTATAATGGATTTCTATGAAACGTATGAGGGCGATCTATGGAGGGGTTATGATAGTAAGTTTCGTAAGGCCAAGGAGCACGATTCGTCTCTGACGTGGGACTGTCTCGACTCCGTCTCTTGGCAGAAACAGCTCTTGCCGGGCACGACGAAGTCGTCCTCGCTTGGCGAGTATGGGTCGGCGCCTTCCCGCCATCAAGCGGCGGCGCCCTTTCGAGCAAACCCCGCAGGTGATCACCAATCCAGGAGTAGTGGGAATGGGGGTAGAAAAGGGGTTTGTTGGAATTTTAACAGAGGCAAGTGCACGAGGCCACATGGGACATGTAAGTTCAGGCATGAGTGTGCAGGTTGCGGACATTCTTCACACCCGGAGAGTTCGTGCAGAGCCAAGAATGGGGATACCGGGGGTAGAGGAGGTACCAAACAGGTCTAATATCGGCCAAGGGGTACCACTACCTACCCCCGTAGATATCATGGCAATGATCCCCTGGCTAAACGAATACCCTGATCATGTCTCCGCTGGGGTGTTACGAGACGGCTTTTCATATGGCTTCCACATCCCGGCGGGGGATTTTCGGGGGGACTCACTGTGCAGAAATCAACTGTCCGTTCAGCAGCACCCGATGGTGGTAGAAAACAAGATTGCGAAGGAAGTTGCCCGGGGCCGGGTCGCCGGCCCATATAGGCACCCGCCTGTTCCTAATTTCATTTGTTCACCGTTGGGAGTAGTCCCCAAGAAGGACCCAGGTGAGTTTAGATTAATTCATAACTTGTCGGCTCCTAGGGGTCTTTCGGTAAACGATGCGATTGATCCTGGAGTCTGTTCGGTGCGGTACGCATCCTTTGATGAGGCCGTCGCCATGTTGAATCGCCTGGGGCCCGGAGCGCTGATGGCTAAATCAGATATTGAGTCAGCATTCCGGTTGCTCCCGGTACATCCTCAAGATCAGCGTCTGTTAGGTTTTGTGTTTCAAGGACGCTATTACATGGATAGATGTATGCCAATGGGCTGCTCCATCTCTTGTGCTTATTTTGAGAAATTCAGCTGTTTTCTGCAATGGGCGTTCACCAGAGCTACGGGCTATACACAGGTTATGCTCTACCTAGATGATTTTTTGTTCTTGGGGCCAGCCGGTGACACGGAATGTGCACAGGCTTTACTGGAATTTTGCAATCTCATGAAACGGTTCGGCGTGCCATTGGCACCGGGGAAAACGGTGGGGCCATCTACTTCACTCGAGTTTCTTGGAATTGAGCTCGATTCAGTGGAGGGATGCTTCCGTTTGCCCAGGGACAAAGTAACGAAATGTAGGGCCTCGCTAGAATTGTGCATTAGCAAAGAGAAGGTAACTCTCCATCAGTTGCAGCAAGCGGTGGGCCAGCTTAACTTTGCCCTCAGAGTGATACCAATGGCCCGCCCCTTTTCCCGCTCTATTGCACAAGCCATGGTCGGTCTCAAAGAAGGACACCACCGCACGAGACTGTCTGCAGAGGTTCGCCAGGATATGCGCATATGGTTGGCATTTCTGGCGGATTTCAACGGTCGAGTGGTATGGAGCAAACCACCAGCATCCTCGGACGAGCTAGGTTTGTGGACCGACTCGGCAGGGAGCGTGGGATTTGAGGCCATCTTTGGTAATCGATGGTCGGCGCAAACATGGCCGACGTGGTGGCACACCAGTGGGCTAACAGGTAACATTGGGTTTCTTGAGTTGTTCCCCATTTTGGTGGCCCTGAAGGCATGGCCGGGCAATTTCCGTGATCGCTCAGTGGTATTTTGGTCCGATAACATGACCGTTGTTGAATGCATAAATAACCAGGCAGCACGCTGCAAGTTGATTTTGAGATTATTAAAGGAAATTGTCCTACTGTGCATGAGACTGAACGCTCAGTTTAGGGCAAGGCATGTGCCGGGTGTATTGAACCAGGCGGCTGATGCACTCTCTCGTTCCCACATGCAGGCCTTCAGGGGTTATCTACCTTCTGCGGATCTAGTGGCGGCACCATTTCCCGAAGCTCTCTGGTCACTCGGTGCCCCGGATTACAGGACCTCGTGGGAGCCAGCTTAGCCCCCAGGACATGGAAGGCGTACGAAGGAGCGTTTCGTTCCTATTGTGCATTTTTGGGTCCAGCAGGAGGGGATAAGTGGGGACAGGAGGAGTATGTACTGAAGTTTTTAGTAGCACTCCACAAGGCAGGCCGATCAGCAGCGACGGCCAATAGGCACCGGGCCGCCATTGCATTCATGGCGCAGGCTTACGGCATCAAGGACCCTACATCGTCCTTTTTGGTTAAGAAGGCACTACGAGGGTGGCAATGCCTCGAGGGTCATAGAGTAGACGAGAGGCGCCCGATTGGGTTAGAAAGATTGTCCCTGTTGATGTCAGTGCTCCCCGCGACATGTTCCTCCCAGTCCGAAGTAGTGCTGTTCCAGGCCGCTTTCGCATTAGCATTCCATGGGGCTATGCGGGTGAGCGAGCTGGTGGCAAGAAATAAGAAGGATGTGGGGGGAGGTCTATGTCGGGAACACGTTCAGATCAAGGGTGATTCAATGGTAATCACAATAGCCAGGTCTAAAACCGACCAGGGTGCGATGGGGGACAGTATTGTGGTCCAGCGCGTGCGAGGGTCCCCCATGTGCCCGGTGCAGTGCGTTGAGCAATACCTGGCGCAAAAAGCGGTAGCATGGGGGGGAAGCTTGCTGAGACACACCGACGCCACCCCACTGACAAGGTTTCAGTTTCAGCGGGTGTTAACTTTGGCAATCGCGGCAGCGGGCTTGGACCCGAGCGATTTTGGGACCCATTCCTTCAGGATAGGGGCTGCTACAGAAGCTACAGCCAGGGGTCAAAGTGTGGAAATGGTGAAACAATTGGGACGATGGTCCTCGAACTGTTATAAAAGGTATGTGCGGTTGCACATGTTGTGAAGCTAATGTCATGCACTCACGCTTCTTGTCTTTTGTTTGGTTTACAGTTTCGCGAGCTTGCGAGGCGGGGCGGACTGTGCAGTCGACCCGACACCTGGGAACCAGCGGTCAAAGATCACCGGCTGAGGAAAGAGTAGTGTGGGTCGTGGGCCACTCATACGTGAGGCGTGCCGCGGACGTATTCAAAGCAGGTGACATGATTCACGCAGCTGGGGAATACGGGTACAGGGTGACCTTCCATGGAAGGGGCGGGCTCTGTATTGACCGGTTTCAGTGTTTTGTCGAGGAACTGTTAGGGCGGACAAGGTCACGGCCGTCTATAATCATAGTGCATCTGGGGGGCAATGACTTGGTGGCGCTCGGTCGGCGAGTACTCCTCGAGCGGGTTCTATCCACTGTTAGCTGGTTGGCAAAGAGGATTTCGGGGTGCACGATAGCATGGTCACACATGATTCCAAGGAAGGTGTGGCGGGGGGCCCTCTCTGTGTCAGCTTTGAATCATTCAGTAAAGAAAGTTAATAACAAGCTGGGTAGATTGTTTCGTTCAGGACAGTTGCACGGTATTCCGCATGGATGTATCCGGGGGGATAACATGTATCTCGAAGACGGGGTTCATTTGTCCCGGGAGGGGAATGTCTTACTCATAGGAGACTTCATAGCATGGTTACGGGGTTTGTATAGTCATGACCTTTAGTAGGAGTGTGGGGGGTCCGGATAGCCGGTCAACTATCTGGCCTGTGGCGGTAAGGTCATGATCGGTGAGCAGTAATTTCAAGATCCCTAGAGGGGGCGTCACCCATTATGGATGGGAGCGCCCGGGGGGAGGCGGCCATTGGCCCCTCACAAGGGGAGGCGGCACCCACTAAGTATGGGGTCGCCGAAGGGAACGCAGTCATAGGCCCCTCCCAGGGGAGGAGGCGGCTCGATGCCCCTCCTAGGAATTTCCCGGGGCCAGGATATCCGCGAAGGCGGATGTGGTGAACAGTGTGGGGTGGGAGGGAGGTCCACGCTACCTTCTAGACACCTCACACGAGTCCTCAGACGACCACTAAGATGGCGTCGAGTTAAATAAGGGGCCCCCGCTAAGACAAGGGAAATTGGAAGTTGGCACAGAGGTACAGTCCTCTGTGCGACCGCCCCTCACACCGTGAGGGGGGAGTTCTGGTGGTAGGGATCTGACACCGGTTACGACCTTGCCGTTGGCCCGTAATGTTAGGATGTACAATTTTTATTTAGAAAGTATGCATTTGCAGGATGTTTAGACTCGGCTAGGAGAACCTTTGTATTAGATATTTGTTAAGGTTAGCCAATAAACGTGACTGCAGTGAAATGTATAAATGAAAAATTGTACATGATATGAAACTGTTATTTTAATGTTTTAATTTTGTTTCATATTTATAATAAATACGGCCGGGAGGGTAACTCCCTCCCGCCTTCCAAAAGTTCAGAACTGCGTCCGTCTTCCCATCCTTGGGGATTGTGTTGGGAGGGGGTGATAGGCATCCCGGCCATATGATTAAATGTGTCTCACTGAGTGCATGGGTTAGTGACTAAACTGTCTTAATTTGTGCATTATTATGTCTGTTGTTATGTAAACTGCTGCATGTGTTGATCAGTAGCTATATGAGTAACTATATGGGTTATTGATTGGTTGCCCAGGTATTTGTATGGGAGACTGAGTATGTGTGTGGGTGGCTGGGAGGTGTATGACTCTGTGCATAGATGTGTGAGCAGTTGATTCACTAGATGTATGGGTTCAAAAGTGCAGGTGGAAACAGCTGTATGGGCAGTTGACTGTGTGCATGAGTGTATTGGTGAATGAATGGATATCTCAGTGCTACATGTCAAAGTAAGTACATATGTAAAACACAGTCCATGTGAGAGTTGACATATATAAATAACTGTGCATAAGAGCCAGTGAATGTGTGAGTGGCTGTATGGATCATTGTGAACTTGTATCAGGGATTGTATAAGAGAGTAAATATGTGTTAGTATATGTTTTAATAAGTAAGGTGTGTATAACTGTATAGTTGAGGGAATGGAGATGTGATTGATTCGTTGCATGACTGACTAGGTGTGTGAGTAACTCCATGGATGAGTGACAGTCTGTGAGTGTCTGTTTACACTGATTGTATCTAAGGTTATATTAGAGTCTGAAGAGGTTCATCGTATTATCACATGAATTATATCATCAGTGATTTGATCAGTAATGTCAAATGAGGTGTTATCAGTGATGTCATCAGTGATGTCATTTGAGATGTCATCAGTGATGTCATCAGTGATGTCATTTGAGATGTCATCAGTGATGTCATTTGAGATGTCATCAGTGATGTCATCAGTGATGTCATTTGAGATGTCATCAGTGATGTCATTTGAGATGTCATCAGTGATGTCATCAGTGATGTCATTTGAGATGTCATCAGTGAAGTCAACAGTGATGTCACTGACCATGTCATGAATGATGTAATATGTGACATCATCAGCAGTGGATTGCGGGTGCGCGATATATAGTTATTGCAACTAACTATATATGCGAATTTCTATGGTTTTGTGCGAGTAAATTATGGTTTCGTAAATGCTAATCCCTAACTATATATGGTCTATAAACAATGGTTTTTTCAGTGAATATATATATATATATATGTATGAAAAGGAATCCCAACCTGTCAATGGATGACAGGCAACATCAGGGTGCAGACCTCATTACGCCAAAGCAGACAGCCAAAACGAAGCTCACAAAGAATCCAACTCAAGTGAGTAGCAGGAATAAATGTTATTTTAATGAATGACGCGTTTCACTCCACTGGGGAGTTTGTTCACATAAAGACACTCAAAAACAGTGAGAGAATATATACATGATGCAGGGAGGGGCTTGATTGGGAAGACACGCCCAAGAGTAACAAAAGAAATAAAGAAACAGTGCAAAAAATAAAGCATGTTGTAATCACATAAACAGTAACCTGTACCAAATATAATATAACAGTTTAAGTACTATTCATGGCAATAATAAACGTTATATATATTCTTCATAGAAGTGATGTAAAATACAGATTTAGAACAAAAGCGTTCAAAGAAAGTAAAAAATGGCTTGCTGGGAATGTTTGCAAAAGGAATGAAGGAAGCACACAAACAAGCAAAATAGCAAGTGTCACGGCATAGTGCCTAATCGGTGTGATGTGCTATCCAAGGGTTTTTAGAAGCCAGCAAAATGTTCAACTTCAAGAACGCGAGCAACTCAAGACATAGTGCCTGATTAATCCAACAAAGCCAATGTTTTCTAATTTGAGAAAACGTCATATTAACGGAAAACAAGCAATAATGGTACAAGTTAAATACTGCAAGGACAGTGCAAAGCAGTAAATAGCTGAGTAAAATGAAAACACGATAAATAAGAAAGTGAAAAAATAATAAAAGATACAGAAGCCCAACCTCAAATATATATATATATGTATGTATGTATGTATGTATGTATGTATATATATATATATATATATATAAAGAAAGAGTTGCCGCTAGGTGGGGATGCACTTACAGGTAGGACTTGATACCAGCGCAGGGGCGCGAGCTGCGAACAGAGTCCCTTTCCTGCCAGACGCGTTTCGGGCCAACGCCCTCTTCAGTGGCCGCACATGTGACATGACGGCAAGCTGCAGGCACCAGTAAATACCCTCAGTAATTATGCACAGGTGTTAAACCTGAAGCAAAGCTCTCTGGGACTGGTGGTTCCGTAAAACCCAAGTGGGTCGCCGCCGCCATTCGCATGCAAAAAAAGTATTAAAGGGATTGCCAATGTCCCCGCAAGCACCCCGCAAGTAAAGTCACCTCCTGTACCACAGAAAGCTGCCCAAGTAAGGCAGCTGTGGACCTGAAGTTGTAAGCGGTAGTGCAACCCCGCGACCGGGCAGGCCGCAAAAAATGGAAAGAAAGAGTTGCCGCTAGGTGGGGATGCACTTACAGGTAGGAATTGATACCAGCGCATGGGCGCGAGCTGCGAACAGAGTCCCTTTCCTGCCAGACGCGTTTCGGGCCAACGCCCTCTTCAGTGGCCGCACATGTGACATGACGGCAAGCTGCAGGCACCAGTAAATACCCTCAGTAATTATGCACAGGTGTTAAACCTGAAGCAAAGCTCTCTGGGACTGGTGGTTCCGTAAAACCCAAGTGGGTCGCCGCCGCCATTCGCATGCAAAAAAAGTATTAAAGGGATTGCCAATGTCCCCGCAAGCACCCCGCAAGTAAAGTCACCTCCTGTACCACAGAAAGCTGCCCAAGTAAGGCAGCTGTGGACCTGCAGTTGTAAGCGGTAGTGCAACCCCGCGACCGGGCAGGCCGCAAAAAATGGAAAGAAAGAGTTGCCGCTAGGTGGGGATGCACTTACAGGTAGGAATTGATGCCAGCGCAAGGGCGCGAGCTGCGAACAGAGTCCCTTTCCTGCCAGACGCGTTTTGGGCCAACGCCCTCTTCAGTGGCAGCACATGTGACATGACGGCAAGCTGCAGGCACCAGTAAATACCCTCAGTAATTATGCACAGGTGTTAAATATATATATATATCCACACCAAACTCCCATCCCATAGGACGTGTCCGACACATGCTCGGTGACTCAAGTTCACTTTTATTAAAAGCAGCTCTGTTGTTGAAAATAGCGAAACGCTGGGGCAGATGCGTTTCTGCCTTACGGCTTTCTTCAGTGCCTGCTTCACTCTGAATGACATAAAGCCAAGGGTCTCGTGATTTTGAAAGTCAGCATGATGATCTCTGTTTGGCCCACTATCCTCGGCTTGCACCGCCGCCCATCCTTCTGGTGATCCATGTCGGAGTTTTCATGTCTCCCATTGAGACTGCAGGTACAGTGAACTGCTCCCTCCAACACCTAGTGGTGTCCCAAACGTGAAGTCTGGTGGTGGCAGGCATTTACCTCTGATATACATGGCGGAGAGGCAGCGATGTTTAAAAATTACAGCTTGAGTCACTTACACGCAGCGGCCCATTACAGACCGCCGCATGCTTTCTCCCCGCATAGTCTCGCACTCAGGTGAGTATTGCTTAGCCATCCAGGGGGACGCCGCATTGTCTCTTCTAGAAACCACACCACTTTTAGTTTACTAGTTGACGGGGTGCACCGGACCGAAAGGCGTGCCGGCAAAACGGTACTTTTATATATATATATAAAGCCAACTGTCCTGAACCTCAGCGTGTATCCAGCAGTTAAATCAGGTACAGACCGCAGAAACGCAATAATTTAGATTCTCAGTGCTTTATTTCTCAAAAAAATCAGCATATATATATATATAATCCATATATATATAATCCACCACCGAGTAAGAAAAAGTTACGATAACACTACTTACCTGCTAAGTGAATTTCCTCCCATAGGATAACATTGGTGATTCTATGTGAAAACAATTCTGTCAACTTTTAAAATACAATAATATTCCTTAAAAATCACTACTGTAACCAAAACGCTTTTACTGAACTGCTTACAGGAGATGTCCCGGGACTGAATCTAGGATCCAGTCCTGTGGTTAGAAAAGTAATCCATAAAGTAACTAATTACATTTAACTAGAAATTCCTATTGAGCTCAATGTTGCATTGTGTTTGAAATAGTGTTGCCCATTGCAACAACTGTAACTACTGTACTTAAAAGTCTATTGCCTATTTGCAAAGAATTTAAACTAAAGTAATTTATTCTGAGAAAGTATATTTTGTAATGTAATTTTAATGTAATTTTAATGTAATTTAAAAAATAAAATATCTAAAAATAAATACTTTAAAAAATGTAGTAAATCAGTATCAAAAAAATAAATATAACAATTAATACATTTAAAAATTGTCATTGAAAAAACCTTTGAAATTCACTGAAAAAAACTTAGGTTTTTGGGATGTTATAGTTAGGAATTAGCATTTAAAAAACCTTAGAAATTCTCTGAATAAAACCATAGGTTTCAGGGTTGTTATAGCTGGACATTTTACTCTGTTCTACTAACTAACTTGCGTGCCTGCAATCCACTGCTGATGATGTCACATATTACATCATTCACGACATGGTCAGTGACATCACTGATGACATCATGATGACATCTCAAATGACATCACTGATGACATCACTGATGCCATCATCTACGTGACAATCTGATACCCCTCATCATACATTAGTATAACCTTTCAACAATCATTATAAAACATCGAGAATCATATTTAAAACCATTGATACATCAATACAAGTTTTTAAAAACCCACTCAGTGATTCCTACATTCACACACATATGTAAACACTTACCTATAGATTCACTCATACATACTAACAAAGATCAATAGAACATTATTAAATATACTTATACACCTACATCGACATTACACACCAGCACACATCCTATTCGCTTATGCAGTCATCCTACTCACTTATGCAAACAATTGATCATACTTACATTTACTAAACCACACACTTATACAAGCACCACTTTATTTATAGATAGTAACTCATTCTTAGTGTGTTATAAGATCACTATTACAAGTATAAAGTTTTCGATACAATCACTCATACAATCACTGAGTTTTAAGTATACTTATTTATGAACAACAACTGTCACATACAATGCCTTTTATATTTCTACTTTGTTGGACATGTATCATTGAGAAATATATTTACTCATCAACACACCCATAAAGAGATTCACTCACCCAAACAAGTGTTTCCACATGCAGTCTTAACCTCATATACCTAATAAATCAACTAGTTACACATCTTTGGACAGTGACACACCTCCCACCCAACCACACACACACATTCACTTTCCCATACAAACAATCACTTAACTAATTAACACTAATATAGACTTTCACATAGCTTGTAACCAACTTATGTAGCAGTTTACACAACAAGAGATACAGTGAAACAGATATTCACACAATTTAATCACCATCCCTTATATTTAGTGAGACACTTTAAATTAGTCACTCAGGCAGTCAATCACAGTGCTACTAAATTATCCATCCAGACACTTGTACATCCACTCAGTCTTCAATGCAGATTGCTATATATATAATACATATTTAAATATCTAACCAAACCACATTTATGGGATGATGTCATCAGTGACATCATCAGTGATGTCATCTGAGATGTCATCAGTGATGTCACTGACCATGTCATGAATGATGTAATGTGTGACATCATCAGCAGTGGATTATGGGCGCACAAGTTATAGTTAGTAGAACTAACTATAACGGAGGAATTTCAATGGTTTTGTACAAGGGAAATGTCCAGCTAACTATAACACCCCTGAAACCTATGGTTTTTTCAGTGAATTTCTAAGGGTTTTTAAATGCTAATTCCTACCTATAACATATCTGAAACCTATGGTTTTTCAGTGAATATATATATTACCTACTGGCTATCGCCAGTAGGTATATATAGTTAGGATTAATTCCCTATGGGATTTCTGAAAATTCTATGTCTAATAACTTTGGCATTTGAGGACGGAATCGGCTGAAATTTTCAGGAAAATGGCACATTTTGTTTCTGGGCAGCCCCTGAAAATTTGGTGGAGTTTCGTCAAGGGGGGGCTGAGAAAAAAGGGGGGTCCCAAAACGCGTTTTTTCCATTCATTTTTCCATAGGGCGGTTGGACTCACTTTTAGCTCGAACGGCTGAATGGATTTGCACGAAACTTGGCAAAATTGTAGGGACTGTTAGCCCGATGTGCCTTTGCTAGGTCTCAATATATGTGCTCCAGTAGTTTTTGAGAAATTAACGTTCAAACCAAGATATATATCTGTAACAGCGCTCTGGGCAGCGATCCGGTCCGCTTACTTTTCGCGAAACGGAACTTTGCGCGCAGAAAGCTGATTGGCTCTCCGGTGTCTGTCAACATTCTAAACAGTCCGGAGCGGCCGCCATCTTATCTCTCGGTAGGATCGAGAGAGAAGAGGTGAAAAACGAAGGGGGAATTTATTGAAAGGGTGCAAGGTATACCCCTCTTGACCCCCTAGGATTGTTGTTGGGGTTATTAAAGGGTCCCGTGGGGAAAATAAAAAAAAATGATTTTTCACGGTAGAAGCGTTTCCCGGGCCGCGAACTGGGCCGCAAACTGGTAGCGAAACGGGAATTCGCCATTTTGTGCTTCGTTTTAATTGTTTAGAGACAAAAATTATCGCCGCACATCGGCCACAATGCATGAATATCGTTGAAAAGTCAGCGATATTCATGCATTATCCAGCAAATGCTCTTAGCCATGTTATCCACCTTCCATTGGATAACAGAAAGCTGATTGGCTCTCCGGTGTCTGTCAACATTCTAAATAGTCCGGAGCGGCCGCCATCTTATCTCTCGGTAGGATCGAGAGAGAAGAAGAGGTGAAAAACGAAGGGGGAATTTATTGAAAGGGGGCAAGGTATACCCCTCTTGACCCCCTAGGAATGTTGTTGGGGTTATTAAAGGGTCCCGTGGGGAAAATAAAAAAAAATGATTTTTCACGGTAGAAGCGTTTCCCGGGCCGCGAACTGGGCCGCAAACTGGTAGCGAAACGGGAATTCGCCATTTTGTGCTTCGTTTTAATTGTTTAGAGACAAAAATTATCGCCGCACATCGGCCACAATGCATGAATATCGCTGAAAAGTCAGCGATATTCATGCATTATCCAGCAAATGCTCTTAGCCATGTTATCCACCTTCCATTGGATAACATGGCTAAAAACCGCTCTGTGCGTGAACTTTTTTTTTTTTTTTTTTTTTTTGCTGCGTGACGTTTGTTAACGTTCAATTCGATGGAAATCAGGAAGTGTTGAACACCATTTTGTCACTGCGAGTAAATATTTTGTTATAAATGAATCCTTATTGATAAACATTGTCTGCGCCATCTTGCGTTTTTGTCCAATGCCACAATTTTGTCGTGCACGGCAGCCATTTTAGATGCCTTGACCAGGGCCACTCTCTGCACGCCGTCGATTCTCAGCATGGCTCCCCACCCTCGCACGCATCTCCCCCACGCAATGGTCACCCCCGCTCTCTCTCTCATGCATGGGCCATATACTTCCCCCATCTGCGCTGCTCTTCTCTGAGAATCACACCCTGTGCCCGTTCGACACCTCCCTTTCACCCTATTCACTACCGCACCCTCTGACACTTCTCTTCCTCTGTGTCCGATTGTGCAGGCCGGACCTAGGCTATCACCTAGCCCTGCGGATGTAGTGTATGGCTCCAGCTGTAGAGTATCCAGACATGCCAACCCTCCCGATTCAGGTGTGAGACTACTGATTTCAGTGCTAGTCTTTCGTTTCCCGATTCCTGCAAGGAAAAACCCGGGGGCATATTTCCAACAACTAGCGGTAATTTTTGTCTCTAACTTGTTTAGAGACAATAATTATCGCCGCACTTCGGCGAATTTTATCGCACATAAACCTTGCTATTAGCAAGGTTTATCGCAAATGCGATAAAAAACGGCCGCAATGCATGAATATCGCTGAAAAGTCAGCGATATTCATGCATTAGTCAGCAAATGCTCTTAGCCATGTTATCCACTTCCCATTGAACAAGCGCATGGTCTTTTAAAGATTTGTGAAGTACTCGGGGCGGGGGGGGCACTGGCAGCAATTTGCAGGCCAGGCAGTGTTCAACACGTGCATCACCCTTTCTCTGCCTGCTATTGCGCTCCATGCTTCGGAAAGGTAAGAAAAAGAACGTGCATTTGAGTTTGAAATGTCCGATCTTGTAGCAGTACACTTGCAAAGCCCACACATGACAATAACCCGATTCAAGGCCCCATTCACCCGATTTTTTAAAAAAATATAGTACTCCAAGACAGTTACATTTTAAAACTTTATTAATATTTAAATATAACGAACGCAACAAAAACTGTAAATATATTTAACCATTTTTTGAAATTAACCAGAACTATAACGATAACAACAACAACAACAATAATATAACTTTTATGCCTAAATTACGCAAACATTTAGCTAATCTGCTAAAGGGGGGAGTCGCCATTTCTTTACAATAATCAATAATGAAAAATCCACATCAATAGGGTTGCCCGTTTTGTCGATGCAGCACTATAGTGCAATATACACAGCACCTGGGGTGTCAAGAGTGAACAGGTCTTTCTTTGTTCCTTAAGATGTTATCTCCGAGAATGCTGATGCATTGGTGTCTGTACACTTCTTTGTCAATTCTGTCAAGATGATAACTGCTTTATAAACAGACGATATCTTTGTTTCGTCATTAGTGTTAAGTGTGTCTGAAACTACAGTGCCCTTCTGTTTTTTTTTCTTCAGGCTCTACAGAGTTTTGTGTGTTGTTCTTTTGAGCGACAATTATTCCAGAGGTTTCAGGTTCACTTGTTTTGTTCTGCAGTGAGTTAACAGCTTTAGAGAGTTCATGTTTATTTGCTATGTCCTGCTGTTCGTGATCTGCTTCAGAGACGTCAGCCTCATTTTTTATGTTTCAGTAGATCCTGGACCTGCCCGGCCGCGCCCAAAATGGCGCCGGTGTAAATGGGACTCGTAACTGCTTGTTCTGTACTGGTTGCCCAACCTTGATATCACGAGATACATATGCAGTTTTGAAGCACATGGCGGAGGCTTGTCTGCTGTAGTGGGGCGCCCCTTTATCGTTTCAGTCGCCATTCCGCCCGCTTTTGCTACACTGTGCCTCATCCGCCATTCAGCTGTTTACCGCCCGCTCTTACGGCTACAGCGTCTCGCTCACCATGTAGTTGAGTTGCTCCCACTCTTGCGGTGCAGCGGTAGGCGGCTTCCACAGGACTCTTAAAATGGCGGCCGGCTCTTCGGATTTGGGCCTGGTCCAGTAAAATGGCCCTGGGACACCTTGGAACTCGGACGCTTGTCTGCCAGGGCTTGGGTTCCATTCTCGAAAGCGTCCCCTCAGCCTTGAAGATTGTACAAAAGTCTTGGGGGCCCTCGACTCCCGCAGGCTTCCGGTGGGGAGCGGCTGCCATGATTGCTTGCGGAATGGCCACGACGGAGCTACGAGATGGTGGTGCTCTCATGGTGACGCCAGCTTCAGTCTGAAACATCCAGAAACAAGGTGGGGCTTTCATCGTTTGGGGAAAAAAAATGTTTTAATCCAATGAAAAGTGTTATTTTTAGGTCACATGACCTAGTCTTACATAATTAGGAAAAGAAAAGTAAAATGAACCAATGAAAAGTTTTATTAACAAGTCACATGACCTGTTATGCTTACGTTACGCGCTGCGCGGCGCGCTCTGGATCGTTTCCGGGAAGCTGCGCCTTGCGCACCGGAGCACATCCGGGTGCGCTAACGCGTCGCGTCATATGACGCATTACGCGACAATGCAGGTGCAGAATATAGTCAAAATGTCTCCACCAACCAGCGGTCGGAATTCCACCGCTTTCAGCAGTCCAAAAAGTTCGGTTAAATCTTAAGAGCGGGAGCAACTCAACTACATGGTGAGCGAGACGTTGTAGTCGCAAGAGCGAGCGGTAAACAGCTGAATGGCGGAAGAGGCACAGAGTACCAAAAGCGGGCGGAATGGCAACTAAAACGGTAAAGGGGCGCCCTACGACAGCGTGTCTTCAGGTGAAACGGATTGTGGGACAAGGTCCAGAATGAAAGATTCTTCAAAAGGGAAAAAATTCCGCTGGACCCCGGGAGCCGGCCACCTATGCCGGGGGCGATCTCAGGCCTCACCAGGGCAACACGACTTGGGGAGGGGGCAGGAGCCAAGCGCCCCCTCTCAGTCCGCGCCATCTCACCGCCCCTCGGGAGCCTCCGTCAAGCGGTTTAGGGAGGCACCGTATCACATTGTTTTCCAATGCAGTCAGGTCCACAAATGGACCCCACTACTTTGAATAGTGAAGCTGCAGCAGGTGCAAATAAGGTTTAAACAGTGTTACAAGAACTGCTTAGAACTCTGAAGTATGGCACTCAATAACCAGGACTTATGCCATTTATGTAAGGCAGTGACATGGAAGCAACTCAGGGACAAAAAGCATGAACGAACATTCACGTATGAAAATCTTATTTGGAGAAGGGGTAGAATCCAAACGCCCCCTGCCAGTTCGCGCCACTACACTGTATGTGGAAAATCTGAAGCCATCATTCTACAAACTCTCAACGCTTGTTATCAGTGCATGACTTTCATGCTCGATCGATTGAGCTAGCCGGATCGGGCAATAAAAAGTATAAAATAGTTATGTAAATAGTTATTTAATAAAATGTTTTATTCTGTTTCTTTGGTGGTGTGTTGTGTATATTTATAATATTTGCATAGGGTTTGCCGTTATTTTGGGCGGTGTGGGTGGCGGAGTCGAGCTGTTTTGCAGCCCTCATGGTGTGGAGCTCAATTCATTTCACTATTTTCGTATTTCTCATGAAGGGTTATTCCTAATGTTTGTATTTTACCGAGGTTAAAAAGAGATCGAATTAGTGGTCTACTGATTTTGCTCGATTACTTTTATTTTTTTACACGATTTTTCACTATCTGCATAGACTAAACAGAGTATTGCGACTTTGTGCTTGTTTGTAAATAGAGAATGATCCAAAGAGAACCAATTGTAAAACAGTAAATGCTTGGATAATAATCAATCAAATGGAGAGACAAGCAGGTACGACGGATTACAACAGGGGTAAAGGTCTGCGTTAACTACCGTTCACTATCTGCAAAGAGAGAGTACTACTAAGAGAAAAGAGGGGAGTGGGGGGGGGGGGCAGCGTTCAAAGCACATCAGCGTGCATAAATACGAAAATGTTTTTATCTATCACGTACTTGACATTTTAAAGCTTTTCATATTTGCTATTAAAAAACCAATGAAATTCACAGAAAAAACCATAGGTTATAGTGGATATATAGTTAGGAATTTGCATTTACAAAACCTTGAAAATTCAATGAAAAAACCATTGGTTTTAGGCCATATATATTTAGGGATTTGCATTTACAAAACCTTATTTTACTCGCATAAAACCATTGAAATTCCATATATAGTTATAAGCGCTAACTATATATCGCGCACCCGCAATCCACTGCTGATGATGTCACATATTACATCATTCATGACATGGTTAGTGACATCACTGATGACATCACTGATGACATCTCAAATGACATCACTGATGACATCAATGAAAACATCTCATTTGACATGACTGATAACATCACTGATGATATCATTCATGTGATAATACCGTGAACCTCTTCAGACTCTAATATAACCTTAGATACAATCAGTGTAAACAGACAGTCACAGACTGTCACTCATCCATGGAGTTACTCACACACCTAGTCAGTTATGCCAAAAATCAATCACACCTCCATTTTCTCAACTATACAGTTATACACACCTTACTTATTCAAACATATACTAACACATATTTACTTTACTCTCTTATACAATCTCTGATACATGTTCACAATGATCCATACAGCCACTCACACATTCACTGGCTCTTATGCACAGTTATTTATAGATGTCAACTCTCACATGTACTGTGTTTTACATATGTACTTAATTTGACATGTAGCACTGAGATATCCATTCACTCACTAATACACTCATGCACAGTCAACCGCCCATACAGCTGTTTCCACATACACTTTTGAATCCATACATATAGTGAATCAACTACTCACACATCTATGTACAGTCACACACCTCCCAGCCACCCATACACACACACTCAGTTTCCCATACAAATACTTGGACAACCAATGAATAACCCATACAGTTACTCATATAGCTACTGATCAACATATGCAGCAGTTTGTAGAACAACAGATATAATGATGCACAAATTAAAACAGTTTAGTCACTAACCCATGCACTCAGTGAGACACATTTAATCACTCACTCATACAGTCAGTCATGCACCTACTAAATCCTTCATCCAGACACTTATACATCCACTCATTCTTCAATATGTAAGACATATTTTAACTTTACAGAAACATACAGTCACTGGATGTTGTCATCAGTGATGTCATCAGTGATGTCATTTGAGATGTCATCAGTGATGTCACTAACCATGTCATGAATGATGTAATATGTGACATCATCAGCAGTGGATTGCGGGTGCGCGATATATAGTTAGCGCTTATAACTATATATGGAATTTCAATGGTTTTATGCGAGTAAAATAAGGTTTTGTAAATGCAAATCCCTAAATATATATGGCCTAAAACCAATGGTTTTTTCATTGAATTTTCAAGGTTTTGTAAATGCAAATTCCTAACTATATATCCACTATAACCTATGGTTTTTTCTGTGAATATATATATATATATATATATATATATATATATATATATATATATATATGGTATCGTACTATTTTATCAACAATTTGCTTCACTATTGAGATATATGTATATATCACCTACTTACGGTACCCAGTTAGGACCACGTTTCCATCGAAGAAGCATTTTTTTTTCATGTGCCTATAACTTTGCCGTTGTTTGACGGATCTTTTTGAAGTTTTCCAAAGAGTTTCTCTTTTGTGGTCAGCTCCTATCTTGAAAGTTTGGGAGTGATTGTTCAAGGGGGGGCTGAGAAAAAGGGGGTCCCAAAACATGTTTTCTCCATGCAATTTCCATAGGAAATTTTAGACAAGGATACAGGTTAAACTGCTGAACGGAATTACGCAAAATTTGGCAAGTAGAAAGATCTTGGTCCAGAAAGCACGCTTTCGTTTAAATGGGGTAAATCCGTTCAGTAATTTTTAAGGAATATTACATTTTACAGATATTGATATTTGAAAATTCTGACATCTGATTGGTGGCATTGGCTGTGAATGGTTGAATCTAGGAAGTGTTGTCAGCCAGTTTATGACTCAGTTGAAAGGAGTAGGGGAAAAAAAGAGAAAAATTGAATAAGAGGGTATAGTAGGAAACCGTGGTCTTAGTTTGAGCAGTCTGTACGGTGCAGAGGCAGGGAGTTTGAATGTTGCGTAGGCTTTGGATTTGTTTATAATATGTAAGGGGTCAACAAGTGAAGCAGAACAATTCATTAGTGACATCAACAAGAATGATTTGAATCTGAACTTCACAGGGACTATAAGTAAGAACAAAGTCAATTTTCTAGACGTAGAGGTCTATGTAGAAGAAGGGAGACTGCAGACAAAATTACATCGCAAGGAGACTGCGGGTAATACAATCCTCCATGCCTCTAGTCAACACCCCAACCATTTAATCCGAAGCATCCCCTATGGGGAAATGCTAAGGATTAGAAGAATCTGTAGTACAGATGCCGCTTGTCTAACAGCACAAGTGGAAAGCAAAACAAGATTTATACAAAGAGGCTATACAGAAAGTTTGGTGCTAAAAGCAATGGAAAGGGCTAACAAAGCAGGATCAGCCCCGCCCATGGAAGAAGCTGGGGGGGCAGAGCAGGTAGCGGCAAACAATACTGGTAGCCAGCCTAGACTAATCATGGAATATAGTCGCCAACATAGGCAATTACAAAAAATTGTCAAGAAAAACTGGCATATAATCACAGGGGACCCTGTGATTGGAAAAACGGTGGCTAATTACCCAGCAATTACATATAGTCGCGCCCGTTCCATGAGCGACATGCTGGTCAAGAGTAGTCCAGAAGTACTAACCAGGAACAACTGGTTAGGAAAGAGCAAGGGTTTCCTAAAGTGTGCCGTATGCAAGGCGTGTACCATAGGGAAGAACAAAACAACATACAGCTCTCCATTCAGTGGGGCTGAGATTCCTATCACCAAGAAGATAACTTGTAAGTCAGATCACGTTATCTACGTGTTGGAATGCGTTTGTGGACTGTGTTACGTTGGTAGCACTAAGCTACAAGTTCACAAGCGCATATTGCAACATATGAGGGCAGTAACTAACAACGACGAAGCCAACCCTGTGGCGAGACATGTAAATTTATGCCACAGGGGGGATGTAAACTGCCTGAAGTATTTTGCAATAGACATGGTACAGCCGTTACGAAGAGGGGGCAATAGAGAAGCCCGTTTAAGATTACTGGAAACCCGTTACATTCTGGAGCTCGACACCAAGACACCAAATGGCCTCAACGCGACGGAGGACTTATACACTTGTCTGCAAATAGAATAACATCATAAGACAAGAGCTATAAATTATTCAGGATTTGCACAAGACCAAAAATAGAGACTTGGGGTAACAAAAATCGTCAAACTAACTAAAACATCTAGCACTGCCAGGTTTTAAAACTTAACACTTTAATCACACATTTTAAGGGGTAAACCACATAATTTCTTTTCAGTGTGCAGGAATAAGAAAATGAATTCCCAAGCAGTATAGAAGCAGTAATCCGTAAAATGACAATGCCCACTGGGGCAGTATTTCTAATCCCTCTCAAAGTGCCGAGATTCCACATAGAAGAGAGATCAGTTGCACGATATGCACTTTAATTTGCCAATGGTTCACAAAATTTATCCTTTTATAAAATTAATTTTGTAATAAAGCTGAAGGGTATGTGTAAATATTCGATGAAATATGAAATTTAATGTCAAGAATTTTACATGTGTTACAACTGATGTATTGTTAAACATTTAATACAGTATGTTTTGCAAATTTGCACATATTCACAAATGTATTTTAGATATTTTTTCTATTTATCGTGAATTTTTTGCACATAACTGTGGAGTGGCAAATGTAGAGGGAATGTCTAAAAATGATAATTGAATTGTAAAACAAGTTTGAAAAAGCTATTGCCAAAAAGTTCGGATTAGGCTGAAGTATCTTGTTTATTTCTATAGGCTTGGGAACATGTGACCTTTTCTGCACTACAAATCACGAGGTGAATTTCGACCATGTCAAGTGATCAAGGGCTCCAGGGCCCGAAATGCGTCATGGCGGACAAGAGGGTGCACTTAAATAAATAAGCGTTGAAATCTACCTGTTTGGGTCCGTTTCGTTATTCTGGTTCCAGTTTCCTTGGGGCGGACAACGAAGTTCTGGGTATATATATATATATATATATATATATATATATATATATATATATATATATATATATATATATATATATATATATATATATATATATATATATATATGTATATTGTAATGTATATGGTATCGTAACTATTTTATCAACAATTTGCTTCACTATTGAGATATATGAATATATTACCTACTGACGGTACCCAGTTAGGACCACGTTTCCATCGAAGAAGCATTTTTTTCATGTGCTTATAACTTTGCCGTTGTTTGACGGATCTTTTTGAAATTTTCCAAAGAGTTTCTCTTTTGTGGTCAGCTCCTATCTTGAAAGTTTGGGAGTGATTGTTCAAGGGGGGGGCTGAGAAAAAGGGGGTCCCAAAACCTGTTTTCTCCATGCAATTTCCATAGGAAATTTTAGACAAGGATACAGGTTAAACTGCTGAACGGAATTACGCAAAATTTGGCAGGTAGAAAGATCTTGGTCCAGAAAGCACGCTTTGGTTTAAATGGGGTAAATCCGTTCAGTAGTTTTTAAGGAATATTACATTTTACAGATATTGATATTTGAAAATTCTGACATCTGATTGGTGAGGCGTTACGAGCGCAAGCTTGCGGCGCATTGGCTGTGAATGGTTGAATCTAGGAAGTGTTGTCAGCCAGTTTGTGACTCAGTTGAAAGGAGTAGGGGAAAAAAAGAGAAAAATTGAATAAGAGGGTATAGTAGGAAACTGTGGTCTTAGTTTGAGCAGTCTGTACGGTGCAGAGGCAGGGAGTTTGAATGTTGCGTAGGCTCTGGAAATTCTATCTGGAAAACAATGCGCTGTATGGTGGCAAGCAGTAAGGTTGTGTAGGTTCTGGAAATCCCATCAGGAAATCAATGCGCAGTATTGCGGCAAGCAGTAAGGTTGTGTAGGTTCTGGAAATCCCGCCGGGAAAACAATGCGCTGTATTGTGGCAAGCAGTAAGGTTGAGAAGGCTCTGGAAATGCCGTCGGGAATACAATGCTATTTGGCAATGTTCACTAGGCTGTGGAATTCATATTGGGACAATAACGATGTGTTGTATTGCAGCTTTCCTTTAACCCCTTCTATGCTGATGACGAACCCCAGCCGTCATGCACTACGGTGCTCGTGTGCTGATGACGGCTGGGGTTCGTCACAGCCCGCCCCTGTTCGTGTTGTTTACAGCACACCAGGGGAATCGCGGCCGCATGGAAGGGGTTAATATAATGCACAGTAATGTTTATTTATAATTCAGTATTCACTTTTATCACGGACAGTGTCACTTTGTTAGACGAAATGTAATATTATGTCGGAGGGTGTGTTCTGTTCCTATGCTCGAAACAAAATGAACACTTAATTGGCTGAGGTGTTCCAACAAGGACCTTCCCAAGCTCAATGTTCATTGGCTGCAAACAATTACAAGTAGAAGTGTTGCCAGCCATTCCCTCCCCCCGCGCGGAGTAGCAGGGACATCTGATTGGCTGACATGTTCCAAGTAGGACCTTCCCAAGCTTAATGTTTATTGGCTGTGAAGCAATAAAAGTAGATGTGTTGGGAGAAATTCCCTCCCCCTCTGCAGAACACCATAGATATTTTATTGGCTAAAGTGTTCCAAGTACAAGTTTGCTCATTATTGGCTGAGAACGGTTCACTATTGTCAGCCATTTTGTGATGCCCTTCAATAGAGTATGGGAAAACAAAGTAGTAGCAGGGAGGGTAGAAACACTATTAACTCTGTACAGTGGTCACAAGGTGGTGGACAGGGATTGTGAAGGTAAAAATTGCTTTTTATATATATATTATGGCCATTTATATAATTGGTGTGGGGTGTACAAATCACGGTGGAAAAATAACAGAGTGTGTTGCGGTTTTCTCTTCATTAAGTTTGCAGGTGGGATAGTTCCCAGGAGCACTATTTAGTTATAATGTGGTGTTTACTTTTCTGACAGGGAGGTTTGGTTGTGCAGCAACAATTTCAGTCTAGGTTTGAAACCGTTTTTATTAAGCAATTATAAAAATTAACTTTCTTCAGAAACTGACACTTATATATATTTAAAAGTGTGACAAATAAAAACACAATTCATAAAATATCACTTAGGCATGGCCACACCCTCCCTTAATTTCTGATATAGTTTGTAAAAGTGTTATCCCATCTTCTTGATAATATAGGAGGGCATGAGTTACTTTTAGATAAAGTAGAAAGGAAGTGCTACAAGAAACACTCCTGCACACATCATCTCAGGTCAAAAGAACAATAAAAAGTAAAAAAACGTTAAACTCAAATTACTTTATATTACATAGAAATGTATGCTTTATCCTTTTTTACAATTTCTATTCTATAGAATTCTGGAACTTTCTGTCGTAGTGCTTAGAGGTCGCTCACTGCTCCGCTAACAAATCACATACTGTTTTAAGGCTATATAGGATAGTAGTATAATAATAAACACTACTGGTCCTATATATTCTAAAGGAAAAAGATGAATAGGAACCCCAACTGAGAAAAAAAGAAATTACAAAATATCATTCAGAAATGTAGGGTTTATCAAAGGTATTCACTAAGAAAGTATATATCCAAAGTATCTTTCTTTAGACTGCAATTTCGAAAAATATTCTCACTGTAAAAATATCTGATCAATTAAGTTACAAAGGTCAGTCAGCTGTATTTCAGATGGTTTACTCCTGGCGCAGACAAATCTCCAATTCCTGTTGTGTGACAACATGATACTCTATTACAATATAAAGAGTGTCACTGATGGTACACAAAAAGGAAAATAAAGTTATGAATACAAAACAAGTTCAATAACGAAATACTTTCCAGTGGTGAATATGTTCAGAGCTTCTTTTCTACGGGACTTCGAAATCTTTCATCTTCGCGGCGACGGGTCATAAACTCCTCTGAGATCATAATGACTGTGAATATTATAATATACATATTCACACTATATACTCCCAAGGGGGAGACTGACTTTGATACCAGAAGCTGCTGACGTTACATATAAATCTTTAGTCTTCGCGCCAGCTGGTCATGAACTCCTCTGAGATCACCAAAACTGTTAATATTATAAAATACATATTCACAGTATATGATCTAAAGGGGAAACTGAGTAAAAGGCAGAAGCTGGTGGTGTTACATATAAATATTTAGGGCCAGATGTAGGTAAATACCATTTACCGATTCTAAAATACCGAATTTTACTGATTCAGTATTTTAGAATGGGTAAATGGTATGTAGGTATTCATTCTGTAATTTTTACCGAATTGGTAACATTTGGTAAATACTGATTCAGTATTTACCGATTCGGTATTCCCCATTCATTTCTATGGCCTGGAGGCCCATAGAAATGAATGGGGAATACCAAATCGGTAAATACAGAATCGGTAAGAGTGGAAAGACCTGCAAGAGTGGCAGGGTGTCACATTGACACCCTGTTGCACCCCTGAATAGTGCATGGGTGCACATGTGGCACACATACATGCCCTAAAGGCATATACGACCGCCACATGGCACTATTAAAAAAGCAAAAAATTGTTTTTTTAACGGTTTTTGTTATTTACCACCAACTTGTAGTTGGTAGTAAATAACCAATACTTACAAGTGAAAAGCACTCACTTGAGTGCTTTCTCCATTAAGGATTCGGTAATTTACTGATTCGGTATTTAAGAATTCGGTAATTTACTGATTCTGTAAATTACAGAATCCTTAAATTAGGCCCCTACATCTCAAATGCCTAATACCGGTCGGTAACGGCCGAAATTCGGTAATTTCGGCCGTTACCAACCGGTATTAGAATTCCAACATCTGGCCCCTAGTCTTTGCTCCAACGGGTCACCAACACCTCTGAGGTCAAGTACAGTGTCAATAGTATAATATACAAAGTCACAGTATGTTGATGTTGAAGTTTTTTAAATTTATAATGCGCGGCAGCTACCCAAAAAGGGTTTCCCAGTGCAGGAGGTGAGTCCAGGGCTTAGATAAAGAACAGAAGAGGCAGATTGTCCGTCAAATAGCCATGTTATTAAGGGCTTGTGAGTGTCATTCGTCTTGTTACAGAGTGCTGTGGGTAGAGCGTTCCAAAGCGAGGGACCAAGGTAAGAAAAAGACCTACCGCCCATCCGAGCTAATTTGAATTTAGGGACGATGAACCTTCCTTGGGTGGCGGAGCGGAGGTTTCGGGAGGGAAAATAAGGACTGACCAAGGACTGAAGATAGCAAGGAGCACAACAGGTTTTGATTTTATGCATATAGCTCAGTGCCTTGAACTTTATCTGGTTTTCCACTTTAAGCTGGTGCAGCTTGCTCCGATAGGTCGAGATAGATGTGGCCTTAGGGACTCCACACAAAAGTCTGACAGCAGCATTTTGTACCATCTCTAGTCTATGGACTACAGATTTGTTTGAACCTCGATAAAGTACATTACTGTAGTCAAGCCTAGATGTTATTAAGGCATAGACCACGGTTTTCCGGCTAGATTCCGGTAGCATCCAGCAGATTTTCCTAAACCATTTAAGAATGGTGAAACAAGTCGCTGCGACTTTAACTATTTGGGGGTGCATGCTGAGTGAACCATCGATCGTAATGCCCAGATTCCGAACCTGGGGGAAGGGAGAGGCAAGATCAAGCATTTCACATGGCCAGTGTTGAGGGTAACAGAGATTTTTTTTTTCCTAACACCCGTACCTCCGTTTTTCTCTCCATTTAGCTTAAGAACATTTTGCTGCATCCAAGATGCTATTTTGTTCAAGCCAATTTTGAGAATAGAAGGGGCATTTGTATTGTTTGAAGAAAGGGAAAAATGATTTGAGAATCATTGGCGTAAGAGAAAAGGGATGGCCCTGATTTCTCAGCATCCTCAGCCAACAGTCGTACATATAGATTAAATAACAAGGGGCTGAGGATGGATCCCTGTGGCACCCCATGAGCAAAAGAGTGGACTCCAGAACAGGCTGTTTGTAAGAACACTTGGAAGGTGCGATTTGAAAGGAAAGTAATAAGCCAGTTTAAGGCAGACCGGCTGATGCCCAGTGACTTAAGAGTATTTATTAGCACAGCATGAGACACTGTATCAAGAGAGGCGCTCAGATCGAGTACAATGAGCGCCACGGTGTCCCCCTTATCAGGATGGTGACATATACTTTCAGTGACCCCAAGTAAGGTGGTTTTGGTGGAAAAACCTGCTCTGAAGCCAGACTGAGAGGGATGAAGATGTCCGTGTGCTGTCACAACTGAGTTAAATGTGTGTGAATATGTCTTTCCAGGATCTTTGAAAAGAGAGTATATGAGCTCAAAGGAGCCAGAAAAGGAGCAATGTTTGGTGTATTCTGTCTGTTTCTGAAAACAAGCTGCTGACGTTAGAGAAAAAAAGGCAAAAACAACCAATAACACTTTTTTCTAAATACAAATGTTTAAATATTGACAAATAGCTACATATTATAAATATATACTATGCCATAATCAAACAACTTACAACTCTGGAATATGTTTTGTTGCAGCAAAACAAGAATCCAATGCTAGAAAAGGGAACCTGCATCACAAAATGGACACGGGTAAATAACTTGCAAAAATTAAACTAATTGAACAAAGGGTGTGGTTTATATACTTTTTGGTTATTAAGTAGTCTATGGAAGGAAGGTGTGGCTCCGCCCATCTAGATGTCATGCTTTACAGTTCACACATGCTCACGTTTTAACTGTTTAACTTGTGCATGTGTTGGGAAAAGTTATAAAATGTGAAGCAGTAAAGGTTTCAATTTCGATCCTAACACTTATAAGGTCTTTAATATGTAGATACGTTGGAGAGCTCAAAAACTGTTACCCAGCAAACCGTGTAATTTCCATTCTCCCGACTAAAAACATCTATTAATGACCATAATTCTAAATAGAAGACATAAAAAAATATTGTTCAAAAAGAAGAAAAAAATAATACATGCTAATATTTCTCATCACTATGGTTTTAAATTAAAAAAATGGCAGCATTTGTAAAGCATACAGCTATCCCCGGAAAGCTGTGCCGGTGCTCGGGGGCGTTGAGAAGATTAAGCAAGGTGCTACCCACAGTGACACAGTGGTGGATTAAATTGCCGCTGGAGCCGGGAATCGAACTGTGAACACTTTTGTTCAAATTCAGGTATCATGGCTGCTGCATCACACTTTTTCCACACTTATATGTTAATTACTGCTAATTAAGTTTTAAACATTGTTAAGCTATAACTTATAACAGACTATTGTTACAGTTAGTTTTTCACTACAAAAAGTATGCATGTCTTTTTAAAATTTACTAAAAATAATATAGGTTTCAGGGACATTGTAGTTAGAAATTAGCATTCATAAAAACTTTGAAATATAATGAAAACATAGGTTTTACAGACAATATAGTTAGAAATTAGTATTTATTAAACCTTTGAAATTCACTGAAAAATCATAGGTTTTACAGACATTATAGTTAGAAATTAGCATTTAAAAAACCTTTGAAATTCGACATGTTTAATCAGTCACTTATACAATCAGTCACACACCTCCTAAATCCTCCATCCAGGCACTTATACACCCACTCGTTCTTCAATACATCTTGGCATATATATAAAACATATTTAAACTTTACAGAAACACACAGTCACTGGATGATGTCATCAGTGATGTCATTTAAGATGTCATCAGTGATGTCATCAGTGATGTCACTGACCATGCCATGAATGATGTAATATGTGACGTCATGAGCAGTGCATTGCGGGGGCCCGAGGTATAGTTAGCTGAACTAACTATAACGGTGGAATTTTTATGGTTTTCTACAAGTGAAATGTCCAGCTAACTATAACGTCCCTGAAACCTATGGTTTTTTCAGTATATATATATATATATATATATATATATATATATATATATATTACCTACTGGCGGTCGCCAGTAGGTAGTTATAGTTAGGATTTTTTTCAATGTTAAATCTCAAAATTCTATTTGGAATAACTTTGGCACCGGTTGACGAATCTGCCTGAAAATTTCCTGAAAATGGCCTCGTCGAGCTCCGGTCCTTCCTTGAAAGTTTGGGGGGGATACGTCAAGCGGGGGCCGAGATAAAAGGGGGGTCCCAAAACGCGTTTTCCCCATGTTAATTTCCATAGGGCGGTCGATTTCACTTTTAGCCCGAACGGCTGAATGGATTTCCACCAAACTTGGCAAAATTGTAGGGACTGGTAGCCCGATGTGCCTTTGCTATGTCTCAAGATATGTGCTCCAGTGGATTTTGAGTAATTTAGGTTACAAAAAATATATATATCTATAGCAGCGCAGCGGTGCGCGCACCAGGGAGCGCTCCGGGCGCGTGACGCGAGGTGCGCATGGAAAGCTGATTGGCTCTCGGGTGTCTGTAAACATTCGAAACAGTCCAGAGCGGCCGCCATCTTGTGTCTCGGTAAAATCGAGACATAAGAGGTGGCTAAAACAAAGGGGGAACTGACCATAAGGCGTCAGGGATAGACCCCTTTGACCCCCTAGGTTTGATGTGGGGGCTATAAAAGGGCCCCGCGGGGCATTTAAAATATTTTTTTTTTTTCGTTTTGCGCGGGGGAAGCGCCCGGTACGCGCACCAGGTAGCGCACCGGGGAGCGTAAAATGAGGGAAAAAGATGACAGAGTTTTTAAAAAATGAAGTTTTGATTTAGAAATTGGAGGTAGTTCTAAAAAGAACTTTTTTTTTTCTTCTTTTTGTTGTTTTATATTTTTTTTGTGTTTTTTGAACTTTTTGAACTTTTTTTGGCTTTTCAAAACAGTTTTATATTTTTTTTGTATTTTTTTAGGGGGAGAAACAAAAAAAGGGAATTGAAACTGGCTCAACTGGAGCAAAAAAACAAAAAACCCAAAAAATTACTTCTTTTTGGGGCACTTGTGATTATCACCTGCAAGGACGATGAGCTTAACGCTTTTTTCGCCATAGGCGATAAGCTTGCCACATGCAGAACAAGTGATTTTAAAATCAGCAAATCTCGGCTGAATGCAAGGCATCACCTCGGATGTTTCTGGTTCTGATGAGGTGGGTTGGTTTCTTTGGGAGGGGGTCCTTGATGACTGGGGGAGGTTACTGGCCAGTTCCCTGAACTCTGCACGAGAGTAGTTGTTTGGGTGCTTTCTGGTCATGTGCCGAATCATGGTATAGTTACCAAAAGAATATTTTTTGTTTGGGTTGCCCCGTGAAAGTTCATCATTGCAGATGAGGCAAGTCACCTTGGGCGCATTCACCTTTTTTTTCCCCTCTGGGATTGAAAAAAACTGCCATACAATGTGTGGTTTGGGTTTGTAAGGTGTATTTTCTTCTGGCAGCCATCTTCTTCTCCCCTCCTCCTCTTCCTCTTCCTCCTCCTCCTGTTCTTGACCACCAATATAATTTGGAGCTGGTCCTCTTGGTGGTTGTGGTGGTGGTGGTGGGGCAGATGCACCAGCTGATGCTACTACTGAAGCCATTATTTGGAGCAAAAAAGTAGAGAGAGCAACAAACAGGTCTTCCTCAGTCAAAGGACAAAGTCAGAATAAGGAAAAAAGGTGGGGTCTTTCATCATTTAGAAAAAAAAACTGTCCTGAACCAATGAGAAGTGGTATTTTCAGGTCACAAGACCAGGGGCTTCATCATTATGAAACTAAAACTGTTATGAACCAATGAAAAGTGTTATTTTCTGCTCACATGACCCGACGCGCTTACGCTACGCGCCCGGGGCGCGCCCGGGGGCGCGCAGCGTAAGCGCGTCGGAAGTTTACGTTGTGCGATCGTATTCGCTCGAGTACTTCCGGGTGCGCTTACGCCGTGCGTATCACGCGGTCGCGGCTACGCGATACGTCACGATCATGTTTTCGTTTGCGATATTGGCGCTCACGGGACGCTCCCCGGAGCGCGCAAGGGGGCGCTTTTCAGAAATACGCTTTTCGGGGCGCACTCCGGGGCGCGCTCCGGGAGCGCTCCCCCCAAAAATTAAAAAAAAAAAAATGGGATAATTGTAGGGACAGGTAGCCCTATTCTGAAGTGGTTTGTAAAAAAATTAACTTTATAAAAATATGTATTGTGCTACATTGGGCTTAATATATGTTAGAGCCAAAATGTAGCCCAAAGTAGCCCAATGTAGCCCAAAGATGGCCACCAGAGACCAAAAATTGTAAATGTAGCCCAAATTTCAACTAGATGTAGCCCAACTGTAGCCCAATGACAGAATGTACCAGAGTGTTAAAAAGAACAACTAGAGTGCTAACAGTCTTATTTATAAAGTGAAACTTACAGTTAGGAATTAGCATTAACAAAACCTATGAAATTCACTGAAAAAACCATAGGTTTCACACCAGTTATAGTTAGGAATTAGCATTTAAAAAACCTATGAAATTCACTGAAAAAACCATAGGTTTCACACCGGTTATAGTTAGGAATTAGCATTTAAAAAACCTATTAAATTCACTGAAAAAACCATAGGTTTCACACCAGTTATAGTTAGCTGGAAATTTTACTGATATAAAACCATTGAAATTCCCACGTTATAGTTAGTCGGACTCACTATAACTTGCGCGTGCAATGCACTGCTGATGACATCACATATTACATCACTCATGACATGGTGAGTGACATCACTCATGACATCACTGATGACACCATCCTTGTGACACAGTGACAGACCTCCTCTCAGTGTAAAGTAACCCTTGAGACACATATTCAAAAATAGAAACTGAAATTTTTAAAAAATGGACATACCTATATCAGTTACAACAAGCAATTCTGTACTTCCACTATCTATATACACATCCACTCATTCACCAACAGTTCTATATAGTCACTCATACATATACTCACTCATCATATGAAGAGATACACCTATACATCCTGTTACACACCGACATTCATCCAAAAGTTACTCACACACATATTCACACGTGCAAATAAACTATTGAACAACCATTTATTTGAATATAGAGTTATACACACACTTCCACCTTACTTCTATTGAAAATTACACATATTTATTCTCTTAAACAATCACTTATAGAAACACATACTTATTTAAACAGGAACTCTTACAATCTCTTACTCTCACATATACTCACTTATATACATCAATATTCATATATACTAGATTAAAACATATGTAGTTACTGATAAAGACACTATTGAGACAGTCATTCACTCACTAACAAACACATATAGACACTCATCCACCCATACAGTCCTGTACATATGCTGTCTTCAAAACACATACAAACAAAGAGTCAGTCACTCATGCATCTATGTGCTAAGTAATACCCCCACCAAACCATATGGACACTCAAACTGATACTAATAAAAATATCAAATAACCCATATACATACGCATGTAGCTACTTATCAACACATGTAGCCACTTATACACAAAGTGAAACACTAATATATGTATTTAAATATTTAAACATAACTCACTAATATTTATTTTTCAGAAAGACACATATTCACTGGATGGTGTCATCAGTGATGTCATGAGTGATGTCACTCACCATGTCATGAGTGATGTAATATGTGATGTCATCAGCAGTGCATTGCACGCGCAAGTTATAGTGAGTCCGACTAACTATAACGTGGGAATTTCAATGGTTTTATATCAGTAAAATTTCCAGCTAACTATAACTGGTGTGAAACCTATGGTTTTTTCAGTGAATATATATATATATTCACTGAAAAAAATGTAGGTTTCAGGCAGGTTATAGTTAGGTATTATCATTTAAAAACATTAGAATTCAGGGGTGTTTATAGTTAGCTGGACATTTCACTTGATCTATTCAGTCACTCTTTGATTGCATGAGTGACTGTATAGATAACTATATAATTGTAATAGTGATTTCATAACACAATAAGTATGAGTTACTATCTATCTGAATAAATGAAGTGCTATTTGTATAAGTGTGTAGCTGAGTAAATGTAAATATGATACATTGTTTGCAAAAGTGAGTAGGATGACTGCATAACTGAATAGGATGTGTGCTGGTGTGTAAAGCCAAGATAGGTGTATAATGCTAGGATTTAGGTAGCTTTACCTTCTTCCCCTGTCTTCTTTCTATGGGCATGCATTTACAGTTTACCAGGTCAGCTGGTGCAGCACACTCAATCAGCGCGCTTTAAAAGGAAGCCTATAGCCGATCCTCCTTGCTTGGTTTCTTCACACTGTCGTATTACCTGGAAAGACTTTGCCTTTGTAGCTGTTTTTTCCTGCTGGTTCTGGGACCCTTAATTCCCCGTGTTCTGGACACGGTGTCTGCAGGATTGCGGGCATCTCTTCATTGTTCCTGGATCGCGAACTTTGCTGTTAATTCCCGTGGGATACCCTTTTCCCTCCTGGCAACCATTTTCATTTCATTTGCGGGACGTTTCTCACTAGTACATGGCTGTGTATTAGTTCATTGGCTGAGGATTACACAGCAAGACACTTCTTGGATTTCTGTTACCCTCTCTTGACTTTGGGTGTAATTTTGATCTTGACTTCTCGGTAGCGATTTTTCTATACATGGCCACAGCATAGCTTGTCTCTGCAAGACCAGGGAGTTTTTTCGGGCCTTTTGTATATACTCAGGAGAGCATTTTTTTTAATATCGATAGACTTTTTCCCCCTTGTTTTTTCATGAGTAATGGGAACCACTTACGAGTCTCTTAGGAGTTATTTTTGTTTTATCCTGGACGCTGCGCACTGCCTTTGAATTATGGACCTATAAGCGGCATCACAGAACTTTAGCCGCAGCCGTTTTTTTGCAGCAGTGCGGCAGTTCTGCGGGTGGGCGGGGCCGCGTCAGCCGTTGGACGTTCGCAGCAACAGCGAGGTAGTGCTCGCGACGGCCAACGGCCCTCGGCAGCAGTTAAAGGGTTATGACTTGTAAGGAGGTTTACTGTGCAACTTATGCAAGGCCTGTTTAAGTTTGTCCATGGAGAGATATAAATATATGTATTGTGTACCTGATTCCTTGCTGTTTGTCTCTCACTCCAGGTGCAGGAGCTGCTAATTGCCTGTAAGAATTGAATAGGCGGAGTCCAGGCGTGGTGTCCTTGTATTCCTTTCCCATTCTTTCCCACCCGCTCCCGGTGTTCTGGCAGCAAGTACACTGTGTGTTGTTCAGTGTTTGCTGTCGGGGCAGTGGTGGTGGACTGGGCATACCCTTGTTTCCGCAGTGTTGGGCATAGCCAGGTGGTAATCTGACATATAAGTATATTTGATAGTGTTCTATTGATCATTGACAACATGTATGAGTGAATTTATAGGTAATTCATTAGATGTGTGTGTAGATCTAGGAATCACTGAGTGGGTTTTTAGATACTTGTATTGCTGTGTCAATGGATTTAAATATGGTACTCAGTGTTTTACAGTGAGTGATGAAAGGTTATACTAGTGTATGATGAGGTGTATCTGATTGTCACATGGTTGATGTCATCAGTGATGTAATTTGAGATGTCATCAGTGATCTCACTGACCATGTCATGAATGATATAATATGTGACATCATCACCAGTGGATTGCGGTCGCGAGAGTTACAGTTAGTACAACTAACTATAACGGAGGAATTTCAATGGTTTTGTATGAGTGAAATGTCCAGCTAACTATAACACCCATGAAACCTATGGTTTTTTCAGCGAATTTCTAAGGTTTTTTAAATGATAATTCCTAACTATAACCTGCCTGAAACCTATGGTTTTTTCAGTGAATTTCAAAGGTTTTTTAAATGATAATTCCTAATTGTAATGTTCATTAAGCATATCTGTTTTTTCTATCTTTTTTAATTCTCATCCCGTTCTCAACCTAGTAAAAACTGCAAATAATACCACTCTTCAATTTATTCCTTGCTCCAAGAAAATCGCTACAAACCAGAACCACAACTAATTTTAAAAATATACAAACTAGAGGTTCCCGTAGAAAAAAAAAAAAATCCCCTTTCCCATACTTTCAACAACAAACTAAATCTACAATGCTACCAAAAAAACAGACAATAGTTCCATTTACCACTAACAAATTAATATCAACATTTAACTAGTGTGAGGATGTCAACTATGTACTTTGTGAATTACATCCAACTCACACCCATATTTAAAGACGAATATGTGATAGAGGTACTAATTATGCACTTCCAACAAAATCACCACACCTAGCGCCACCACCACTACAACCACCCTTCCTGACCCCTCCCCTCTATTACCTCAGAGGCAACGCAAAACAGGACAGTGGACCATCCCAAAATAATAAAACCCCTCAACAGCAAACTAGCTCAATGTTCACAGATGTGGCAATCAACTATGTATAAGCAAGGGAATTCGCACATCAACAATAATGTACACAAAGATAACACTACCGGTGATATGCTATACACAACTCACTATACAAACCAAAAATTTTTCTGGTGTCTAGATATACTATTGATATGTGTAGTATACTGCACAGTGGATGCAACCATATTATCTCAGACACTGGGGAATACCCTGGTCATGTAGCTGTGTTGTACCTCCCCTTTGAAGCAGAAGCAGAGTGGGCTGGTCCAACGTACACAACTCCAGCGTAAGATTATAAATAATTAGGCTACGCCTTGGGCGTGGTTCACTTGTGAAAAGACAAAAGACTCTGCTACAGCGAAGGTCCTCACCCTGCCACGTGGCTGCCGCCATGACCACGTGCCTCCTTGATACAGGCCCATTGCGAACTCAGCGCCACAGCACCGCAGACTTATGTCTGTATCGACTACTGCCTTCGATATACAGTGCGGACAGCAGGGTTCACAACTTGAATTCACCTTTGTATCTACACTATGGACAGCATTGAATTTAGCCTTGATTTATTTAAGTCAGAGACAATTGTACTTTATGTCCTCAGATTTTGTTAAAGGATCTAACAAAAACCATTTGTCGAAGTCTGTGCCGACTACTGCCTTCGATCTACACTGCAGACAGCAGATTTCACAACTTGAATTCAGCTTTGAATCTACACTACGGACAGCATTGAATTTAGCCTTGATTTATTTAAGGCAAAGACAATTGTACTGTATGTGTTCAGATTTTGTTAAAGGATGTGACAAAAAGAATTCCTTGATGTTTGTGTCAACTACTGCCTTCGATCTACAGTGCAGACAGCAGAGTTCACAACTTGAATTCAGCTTTGCATCTACACTATCGACAGCATTGAATTTAGCCTTGATTTATTTAAGGCAAAGACAATTGTACTGTATGTGTTCAGATTTTGTTGAAGGATGTGACAAAAAGAATTCCTTGATGTTTGTGTCGACTACTGCCTTCGATCTACAGTGCAGACAGCAGGGTTCACAACTTGAATTCACCTTTGTATCTACACTATGGACAGCATTGAATGTAGCCTTGATTTATTTAAGGCAGAGACAATTGTACTTTATGTCCTCAGATTTTGTTAAAGGATCTAACAAAAACCATTTGTCAAAGTCTGTGCCGACTACTGCCTTCGATCTACACTGCGGACAGCAGATTTCACAACTTGAATTCAGCTTTGGATCTACACTACGGACAGCATTGAATTTAGACTTGATTTATTTAGGGCAAAGACAATTGTACTGTATGTGTTCAGATTTTGTTAAAGGATGTGACAAAAAGAATTCCTTGATGTTTGTGTCGACTACTGCCTTCGATCTACAGTGCAGACAGCAGAGTTCACAACTTGAATTCAGCTTTGCATCTACACTACGAACAGTTGAGAATTCAGCCTTGATTTATTTAATGCAGAGACAATTGTACTGTATGTGTTCAGATTTTGTTAAAATAAATTACAAAAACCATTCGTCGATATCTGTGCTGACTACTGCCTTTGATCTACAATGCGGACAGCAGGGTTCACAACTTTAATTCAGCTTTGGATCCACACCACGGACAGCATGAAATTCAGCCTTCATTTATTTAAGGCAAAGATAATTGTACTCTATGTCCTCAGATTTTGTTAAAGGATACGACAAAAAGAATTTCTTGATGTCTGTGCTGACTACTGCCTTCGATCAACAGTGAGGACAGCAGGGTTCACAACTTAAATTCAGCTTTGGATCTATACTACGGACAGCATTGAATTTAGCCTTGGCTTATTTATGGCAAAGACAATTGTACTCTATTTCCTCAGATTTTGTTAAAGGATGCAACAAAAACATTTCTCAATGTCTGTACTGACTACTGCCTTTGATCTACATTGTGACGGCTCACTATTCACGTGGAATGGCGATTGCACATGACACATTCCAGTAAGAAACAGACATTGCACCAGTGCGACCCACCCAAACCACGAATCATCGCAGGGTGTGCACACGCTGAGTTCTTTAGGTAGCACTCACTCACTGCACCACAGGTCATCTCCCCGTGGCCTTATTAAGGCAGAATCCACTAGGCAAAAAACATTGCTCCCAGTGCAGCCTGCCCGGACCACGTTTCATCGCAGGTTACGTACACGCTCAGTGCCAAAGGTACTACTAACTCAGTGCACCATAATTCATTGCCATGTGGCCGTATTCAGGCAGAATTCAACAGACAAAAGACATTGGGCCGAATACGGCCCCCTTGGACCACGCATTATCGCAGGGTACATGCAAGCTCAGCGCCAAAGATACTACTAACTCAGTGCACTATAAATCATCGCAAAGAAGAGTGAACAGTTTTATGTCAGCAATGAGGCATACTATCACTTTTAAATGGATTTGATGCAGAATTCAATCGACGAAAGACATTAATCCAATTACTGTGCCTCCCCCCGACCACGCATCATCGCAGGGTACGTACATAATAAAAAGGCACTACTAAATCAGTGCACCAAAATTAATCGCCACGTGGCCTTATTAAGGCAGAATTCACAAGACAAAAAACATTGTTATCAGTACGGCCTGCCCAGACCACGCATCATTGCAAGCTCCACAGAACCTTGTTGTTTCAGGTGCCACTAACTCAGTGCACCACTTATCATCGCTGATTGCACACACGCTAAATTACCAAAACTGTGCACCTCTACTCAACCCCATGTGGCCGTGGGCTCTTGCTAACCGCTGCCTCCTGCCTACACTATGGTCATCAGAGTTCACAATTAAATAGACTGTTGATTAATATAACATCTATCAAACCTATACAATATCCCTTTAGTAGGCTACCTTCAAGAACTTTCTTTTACATCAGTTATAGATTTACTTGAATAATACTATTCACACTGCAAGTACAAACGCACACTCAATGGCAGTCTACACTGCTGACAGCACAGGTCACAATTTGAACTATAATGTTCCTGAAACATACATATTTCGACCATGCATTACATACATGTTTTATCTTTTATTTCAATCGTGATTACAGATGATGCAGTCCAGTAGGCAACAGACAATGCTTCCAGTACAAACCGCTCGAACCATGCATCATCACAGGGTGCGCACACGCTGAGGACCAGATGTACCACTAACTCAGTGCACCATAAATAAAACCCACCTGGCCTTATTAAGGCAAAATTCAGTAGTCAAAAGACATTCTTACCAGTGTGGTCTGCATGGACCACGCATCATCGCAGGCTCCACACAAACAGCCCCTACCTCAGTGCACCACAACTCATGAGCCCTTTACGATAGAATCTTCTGTGTATTAATTCACATATATGCTCCTACCTTTGTACAGCAGAAGTCATAAACCGTTTATGATTGAATATCTGTGTATGATATCATTCATGATTACTATTCTACTTGTTACCAACAGCAACGTAATAAAATGGAGCAGAGTGCATGTGCCCGTACCCACTTCAACTATCTATCTGTGTCTGTGTATTTATTATGTTTGTAAAATGTTGCTCCTGCACCCTACCACATTATATTGTGCTGTAAACAGTGCATGCGACCATCTTACCTCTGCCAGTAACAAAAATTCGATTATATAACTTCCTCTCGCTCATTCTACAAATACGAACGTACAAACTGGATCATTACAATACTGCAAACAAGGTATATAGTAAATGTATGTGTCTGCTATTGCTCAATTTTTAAACGCGAAGTCGACCCAAAACTATATCAGCAATTTACATGAGTACCGTATTTACAGTGCATTTTCAGGCATGCATAGATTATGTCATTTCTCTACAATAACAGGATGTGGACGCGACTCTGAGGCTCGAACACTGATTTCCAGCACCAAGTTCGACAGTATACCCGAATGACCACATACGTATATATATATATATATATTAGCTGCCCCTCATGTGCCAAAAACTGCAACCTAAAGCTTTCATAGCCCTGTATAACTACATATACAACACTCCACTGAATGGGCAACAAACATTCATATTCGCAGAAATGTGTCATGTCCATCTTTTATGTGTGCAAACATGGATCAATACAGGGTCAGTGATACCCCGTACCTTCCATGTGGCCATGTTGTGGGACATTACAGACATAATGACACATTTGTGTTTAAGACCCGGGTGATGGCAGCACTACAACATGGACACCCAAATCAGTTGATTTCTCATATAGCTCCGGAGTCATCATTCACATCCTCGCTCAGCACTGGCATACGTCAGTGCAGCTCACTACGCTTACGCTTCCAGGAAAACACAACAATGCTACATGGCCAGGATTTCCATTGAAGTGATTTCTTATTTCCAGGTCTAGTTGTCATAACGGCACAGACACACACTCCCTCATTGCTAGTATACACCCACACCACATCCATCCAGTACAGGCGTCACAACACACCAAAGACGGGACGCACATGCTCTAGGCCATTTTCGAATTGCTCCCATCGCAAGCGCTGTGATGGCCCGTCCTGGTAGTGCGGACGCCTCTTGAAGGCCCAAACTACCGAACAGGTGGGCACACTACCACGTGCCTGGCCTCTTTGGTCACAGAGTTAGTGGTACCACAAGAACTGAGCGGGTGAGGAACCTGCGATGATGATGGGTGCACAAGTATGTCCTTTCCCATAGCGATATCAAGACTCAGCACCAAATGTGAGACTTCTTGGTGGCAGAGCGGGACTGCATGATGTAGAATGTACCCTGTCCGCAAAAAGGTGAGCAGGGAGGCCTGTGTGTGTAGCGGAGGGAGTAGATGGGGTGCAGCAGACTGGATACAAAAAGGCGACACAGCAATTTAGGCGTATGCAGTCCTATAGAACGCATCTTATTGCATTTGTATTTTTTTTCCTTTAGCAGGAAAGTTTTTATAGTCGGTCAAATATCCGTCGCTCGTGATGATTGAAACCACGTGTGTCACTGCGCACCACTTGTTTTCTATAACCGGATGGAAAACATTACTACTCTACTAATTCTTCATAAATCGAAGCCCAATAAATAAGTTGGAACTGTACAAATAGTTGTATTTTTAATGCGGGAGGGAAGGTGTGTGAAAGAGCGATGTTATTCTACTCCACATTAAGATAGTGTCAATTACCAATCATAACATCTTTCTTTTACTATCTTTTAGATGTGGAGCTTCAGGGTGCACTATGTCCTGACATGTGGTGGAAGACATACCCGTGACAGAACGGTGAGCTGCGAATATTCTTTTCAGTCACTCTCTCACTTCCTCTCAAAAAGGTGAGCTACGGAGATTTTCTCCAGTATCAACACTACCTCTCCTGCTCCATCTATTACTTTCTCTCTCTCACACTTTCAAAGTTGTTTTTCTCTCTTTCTCTCTGTCTCCCTCTCTCTCACACTGTTTCTCTTTCTCTTTTCAAGATATGAACGCTGCTATCCACTCTGCAGATAAATAAATCAAGGCTCAATTTAATGCAGTCTGCAGTATAGAATCAAAGCAGAATTCAAGTTGTGAGCTCTGCTAAAAGCAGTGTTTGCAAAAGGTAAGCAGAGCGACCTAGATACACAATGCCTCCATTTAAAAGCGCCGCAAATAAACGATATTGTCCTGCATAGTGACGTGATCTATAACCTAATTCTGTCTCATCTCTGAATCATTTTAAATACCTGCTGGACCACACTGAAGATCTGACCCCGCAGGCACTTCCCTACAGACACCTCTTCAGCGCCAGTCTATGAGAGTGGTGGGATGTAATAGGCACACTGCACACGTGCGAATAAGCAATATTGCCAAGTGTTATGTTAATTTATGATCTTTGAGCTCATTCCATCACATCTCTGTCTCATTTTAAATACCATCTATACCATAAGATAGGCCTAAGCCTACAAGCAGCGCTGCCCTACAGACTCCTGTTGAGGGTGATTCTGTGGGAGGGGTAGGGTGCACTACCCTGTCTGTGCATGTGAGAAAAAAAGATCTTGCCTTTCGTAAAGATGTAATCTCTCACCTCATTCAATCACATCGATCTAATTTTAAGGACTTATGTTTAAATTTTGTTTTGCAGGATACCTACACTGCTACCACTGGAGTCCATCTCACATTTTCTTTATTATACAGTTATGTTAAAGTTAAGTTTCTATTTATTTATTTATTTTTGTTTTAATGAAAGCTAATAAAAACGCAAACTGAGTGTATACGTCTTCTTTTTCTGACAACATTTCACTATTATTTAGTGTGATAATAATATGCTTAGAGAAGATTTAAAAATCAAAAGTAGAAATGATGTTTATAACTAGAAGTATAATCAAGAGGCTAACTCTTTACCAGCTCTTTACCAGAGTCTGTAGTTGCGATTAAGGGTTCCTATGGAACATTTCTAAAAGTCCAGCACACTTGCTGTTTGGATCAACAACATTGTGTGGTGAACTTGTGACCTGTGTGCTCAGTTAACTGTTCCATGAACTGTTACTATGGTAACAGGCAGTAAGCAGTTTGGGGGTAGGGTTGAAAGGTACTGGCTGTACAGAAGGCGTTATATTTACCCAGGATCCTCTACATGACAGAGGGGAAAGTAAACTGAGATGGCAGAACACTATGTACATTAAGAGCAAAAGAAGTACACAACTCTTCGAATTAACCTCAAGAGAGGGCTTGAGCAATAGCCACTGATGTTACAAAACCCCATGTACAATTTGCCTACTCTGTACTCAACAATGGGAAATTCTTTATCGATCACAATCAGACACTGTGGCTTCACGATTCACAGTGTGCACTTCACTAAATAGTTTGTGCTCATTTAAATAGGGCATTCCAAAACTTAGGGGCCTACTTACAAGGACGGCGTTAAAATTATTGTTGTTTTAGCGGCAGCAAACTACAGCTTAAATGGCGATAATGGACTTCAAAATCCTTTGTTACCTTACCGGAAGATTTTTCCTCTACTGCTGTTTGCTATGGCAGGGTGAGAGCCGAGCTCCCACCCTGCCATAGAAAACTTGGTTTGCATTTTAAAAGAGAGAACACAAAAACCTACTCTCTCTTTTAAAATGCAAAGCAGAATGTATTTCCCCACGAGGATCTGCATATTAGCAGGTCCCCTTGTGGAAAAGTAATGGTGGCTTCCGAAGGACGCAGGGAGCTAACTGGGACCGTCGGGACATTGGGCCTCCACCCACAGTCCCCAACGTTGTATATACGCCCATGGGATGGGAGCCCGAGGAAGAATAAAAATTAGTAGTAGGTGATATTTTTTTTTACGGTAAAATTAGGAGTCTGTAATGGGCATATTTACAAGGACAGCGTTAAAATGTTCTGCTGTAAACCTGGGCTTCTATTGGAATTCTCACGAATTCTCAAAACCCTATTATTATCCCCATTATGGCCGCTTTAAAGGCACTTACCTAACGCTAAAGCGACAATAACTTTAAAGCTGTCCTTATAAATAATATGCCCCCAATATCGCGAGAAATACAGCGATAATTCATGTTCACAAGTGAAAAGTTTGTTAATATAAGACTGTGGACTTAACATATCAATCCACCTCGCATATTAGACATGCTAAGTTCACTTAAGAACAAATGGTAGGATCCGACATAAACAGCAATTAGCAAGAGTTTTGCTATTGGTCCTCAAATCCAGGGCGGCAGTGTAAATACAAAGCTGTTGTCATAACTCCCTCTTCCATGTTCTGTTATCATAGGAACACCTACCTTGCCACTGGGTAGGCCTACATTGCAACTCATTGGAGATAGAAGGCGAAACGTTAGCAAACCGGCTGCTAACATGTGTTAATGCATCTTAGCGTTGCCTTTTAAATTTGGCGATATAATTTTCACCACATTTTTTTTTTTTTTATTGCGGTGAAATTCTACTGGTTAATATGCCCTCAAATTTGCTATGACAGAGCGGGAACCTCGACTCCCGCCCTGCCATAGCAAACAGCAGTGTCCCGGGAGTAGGCACTTCAAGACACAGCAGGAGCCGCTCCTGGGGGGTGGTGTTCCCCAAGGCTTTCGACTGCTCCAGAATGAGGACCATGCCGACCCAGAAGGTGGTAATCCCCGGGCTTAGATGAACCTTTGAACTCCCTCACCCATTTATTTTGTAGCACCGAGGAATTGGTGTCCGCGGGTTACGGGTCCCCTCTGTACCCCCATGAAATGTAATATTTTAGACCCCGGTATTTGGCCCTCCCAGGTAGCTAATTTTTAAACAAGCTCAGAAGCCCGCACTTCATTTTTTTTACGGCTGATCCATGCACCCAGCGCAAATTTCTCAGTTTTTCCCAAAAAAAACCAAAACATTATTTTTGGGCCCTAGGGGTCCTTGTGGCACCCCCTAAGCAGGTCTAGAGGATCAAGCTATTTCTAACCTGCTCCCTTTATACGTTTTGAGCATTTGTTTCATTAATTTTTAGATCCTCGCTTCTTCCAAAGCACAAAATGGCGACTAACAATTCCTGGTTTCAAATGTTGACAACCACTTGGCAGCCAATTAGCATTCAGCGTGTGATCGGGATGGTGCGCTTAGGGTGTGCTCAGGATGTGCAGATCCACCGAGGCCATATATATATATATGTACTTTTAATTGTCATTTTCTCAGGAACTACTGAATGAATTTACACCATTTAAGCAAAAGGCACAAGTCTGAACCAAGGAATACCTCTTTGCCAAATTTGGTGTAATTCCGTTCAGCAGTTCGGGCTTTAGCCGCGATGAACGGTTCCTATGGAAAATTGCATGGGGAAAACACGTTTTGGGACCCCCCTTTTTTCTCGGCCCCCTCTTCACAAATCACCCCATGACTTTGAGGATCGGAGTGGACCGGAGCGCCTCACTAGTTTTGAAAATTTCGCGAAGATTCGTCAACCGGTGCCAAAGTTATTACAAATAGAATGTTGCGGATTTCCTATGGAAAATAGGTCCTAACTATAACTACCTACTGGCCAGTAGGTAATATATGAGTGTATATATATGTTATATATATAGTTAAGATGCACAAATGGATTGACTTGGAGTGCGGCACTTGAAAGTCTGAATTTACTAAATACAATTTAAATCTTGATATGTTATCTTACTTTTACCTGTATACCTTCCTTGTACTTGTGTATCAATATATTTGTTGCTTTACTCCTACTTTAAAAAATAAAAAATGAACTCAAATTCGCTACCCTTTGTTTCACCTTATGCCCCTCTCAGTGTGTTGTCTGCCTCTACTCACTGACTCATCCCAGGGCCTCGTTCCACTATGATGATCTCCAAAATGCCCTTTTCTGGACTCTTCCCTCCTCTGTCCCTCCTTGGATCACCCCAAACCTCCTTTCGCTACTCTGATCTCCATAGCAACCCTTTCTGGATTCTTCCTTTGTGTATCCCTCGTTTGACTAGGCCCAAGACTCATTTTGCTGCTATCATCTCCCTAATTTATTTCTAGAGATTCTTCCCTCCTCCATGGTGCACAGGTGACTGCACTGGCGCTTCGCAGCCAAAATACACCTGTGCAAGGAAAGTGCTGGAATGCACCATATCTTGATAGATATGGCAGATGCCTGCCTTTCCCTTTCATGCAGTGCAGCAAAGTATCTTGCTGCATAGCGCTGCGTGACAAAATGAAAAATATGGCCTTGAGTTTATTCCTAGGTCACTGAGTCATTTTGGTGTTGGCTCCACTAAACCAGGTGGTGTGATTTAAAGATCTGGCGAAGGGCGACTGTCAGGTTGCAAGGTGGGTGAGGGTGACACAGTAATCAACAGTTGGTGTAAGTGTCCAGGAGGTGATTGGTCATTATCTGTTCATTTATTAAGCAGATACAAGCTACACGCATGAAGGCTTCAAAGCGCATGTACAATTTGAAAATGTTAGGATACCGGGCATGCTAGGCCACAAAATAAAACATTAGGGGCCAGATGTAGGTCACCAAATACCGGTTGGTAACGGCCGATTTCGGCCGTTACCGACCGGTATTTGGTGATTGAGATGTAGGGGGCATGAATTTTACAGAATCTGTAAATTTACCGAATCGCTAAAATTTACCGATTCTGTAAAATACCGATTCAGTAAATTTACAGAATCAGTAAATTTATATGTAGGTGGCACAGAAAACAGTGCCACAGGCCCCTAAGAATTCGTTATTTGCCATGTAATACTATTGCATGGTAAATAACAAATTCCTGTGTACATGTACATCTGTGCATGTACACCTGTGCCATGTGGCACACAGACATGCCCTAAGGGCATGTATGTGTGTCACATGGCATACAAGCCAGAATCAGGGGTGCAACAGGGTGTCAAAGTGACACCCTGTTCCCCTTGACAATTCAGTAATTTTACCGATTCGGTAATTACCGAATCGGTATTTGCCATAGATTCCTATGGGCCTCAAGGCCCATAGGAATCAATGGCAAATACCGATTCGGTAATTACCGAATCTGTAAGTACCGAATCCTACCGATTCGGTATTTTTTTCCGAATTTTTACCTACATCTCTTTTACCGAATCTAAAATACTGAATCGGTAAAATTCGGTATTTTAGAGTCGGTAAATGAGATTTACCTACATCTGGCCCTAGAAGCCTCATTTATGAGGTTCCTGTCCTTTCCCCCATCGCTGGCACACAATTTGCTGTCTAGCTTGCCTCCGTTGAAGAAAGCATTGTTTTTGTGCAGGAAGGGGCAGCTTCCTGCACAAAAACAATCTTGACAGGCGTTTTCCTATTTCAATGTGTGCTGAATGCAGCACACATCGAAAGAGAAAAAACGAGGCAAAATGTAAACATTTCTCCTTATAGTACTTACTCTGGATAGGCATAAGCTTTTAGTACTGCCCCAAGTTAACGGGATTAAGTAAATCTGGGGCAGCATCAAAATCCATGGGTGCTGCAAGTGAAAAACCCACTGAAACACCCATGAAATGGCTCCTTGATGCAGAGTAAGGCAAGGTAGCAACTAGCGCTGCTCTGTCTTACTCCATATGTAATAAGGCCATCCAACCACCAGAGTGGCTTTGCGTGGCCTCATATATATGATTGAGAGGCTTTCACCATTGGTGCATCAAAAAAGTGATTCTCCGGTGGCGCAAGCCTCTCACAAATAAGCCCCACGATGTGTGCTTGGTGATAGCGAGGAAGAGAATTCCAGAGATGGAGAGCTTAGACCTCAACTGGTCCAGCATCCTGTACAGAATATCTAAAAATAGGACGCACTTGCATCAATGTTACTTGCTCCATGGTAGTATATGGGGTAATGCTAGAGAGGACTTTGAGAGTGGTGTAGGAAATTCTGGTAATAGGCCTTTGCGCAATCTGCAAATTCCTAAAAAAATTATGCAAAATTTCAAAATGGAAAAGAGCCCTTCAGTGCTATATTTATGTGTCCTCGAGTCCATTATGGATGCGAAGGCAGCTTTTGCACTAAGGGGCAGATTTATGACGGACTTGCGCCATGTTTACGCCGCCGTTGCGTGACGCAACGGCGCGAAAACGTGGCGCATCCCTGCGACCCATTTATAACGTGACGCATCGGCAGATGCGTCACGTTGTAAAGCCCTGCGTCACATGAAACCTGCGTCAGGTTTCATGTGGGCGTTCTGTCGCAGGGTGGGCGTTCCCTCGTAGGAAAGCCCCGTAAAACTGACGCAGTGAAATCTACAAGATTTCACTGAGTCAGTTTTACGAGGCTGCTGCGTCAAATCCTTACGCCTGCTTGAAGCAGGCGTAAGGAGTGACGCACCACGTTATGTATGGGTGGCCTCTGTACATTGCAGGAGTTGCGTCGCACTTGCGAGGCTACTCCAGCAATGCGCCGCCCGTACACCACAAGATGCGTCACGCATCTGCCCTTCCTTGCACCATGGTGCGCCGCATTGTAAATGCGGCGCATCTGTGGTGCCGCAAGGAGGGAATTGCGTGACGCATCAGTTCTGGCGCATCCCTGCTGATTTGCAGAGATGCGCCAGAACTCATAAATCTGCCCCATAGTGCAAAAACAAAAGTGCAGGCAACAGCTGCTCCAGTTATTGTCACTTGCATAATTCCCTGGCTAACAATGTGCCTGAAAGCAGGGTAATTATAACATGGTCGTAATGGCGCTACTTCGGAAGTTTCAGGAATTTTACAGAACCAGTGAAATGCCAACATTCACAAAATATATCACGGAAATGTTGCCTGAGACACGTCATTCGGCGGTGCACGCTTGCAATTTGTTGCCATTGGGCTGGGACCTCATAGGAGGGCCCCTTACATGCACAAACAGGTGTTTCAAACCCACCTTAGGAAAAGTTTTGTAAAACAATATCTTTTTAAAGAAAAAATCCCATCGTAGTTTTTTGTGACACTGAATATAGCTTTCCAACACTTTTTCTCCTAGTGTGCACAGAATAAATGTTCTCGGACATTGCTGAGATGTACATGTCCCCCTCTGATAATATCGAGATGAACTATTTTATTATCTCTAAACTCTGAAGTATATATATTTTTCTAAATGAACACCCGAGAGTGTCCAGACCCGAATGCAGATTGTAGTAAACAGATCTAATGAGTTCAAGACGTCTTGAGGGAGCTTTGGTGCAGGGAGCACGCGACCGAATCCCCACACTAAAGGTGGGAAGTCTTTATAAAGCAGGGAATCGAGATGCGGCAGTTTGTGGTGACTGAAGAGCGCGCGCTCGGACGGTCGCTCTGCAATCCCTGAATAGCACGAGGCAGTGAGCGCCTTAGTAGGTCTTAGTAGGAGCTGTGTGGTAGGTCAAAACCTGTGTCTTGCCCATGGTATTTCTTTGTTTTGTTTTTTTGTTTTGTTTAATACATTTTTTATTGAACATTTTTGCAAATAGAACAGAGTACATGCCAAAAATGGAAATATATGAACAGGAATAGGGAGATACAATTAGGCATAATATTATATGATTAAATACAGCAAAAAGGGAGATGCAGAAGAAGGAGAGAATAAGATAAAAGGAGAGAAAGGAAGAAGGAAAGAAGGGAAAGAAAGAAGAGAGAGGAGAAAAGAGGAAGAAGAAAGAAGAAAAGAGGAAAAGGTAAATAAGACTCAGTGAGGTAAAGTAGTGGAGGAAAGATAGGAAGCAAAGGGGAGCCGTCGAAGATCAGATTTTATTTTTTGAGAAATGGAGGAGGAGGATAAATTATCAATTCTATGTTCATCACAAATAAAGTTCCACCACATGGAGAAAGATATTTTGGAATTATCTTTCCATGACGATAGAATAACCTTAAGGGCTAGAGAAATAAAAAGGTCAAACAATTTAGATTCAGATGAGGTTATATCAATATCAGGCGAAAGGGATCCTAGAAAAACATGCATAAAAGATAAAGCATTGTTAAACTTAAAAATTGACATGCAAACCTTCCAAACTGAATTCCAAAAGGAAGAAACCGTAGCACATTCATAGAGCAAATGGATTAACGTTCATGGAGCATTAGAACAAGACCAACATAAGGGAGAGGAATTAGGAGAAAATTTACAAATTTCTTTGTTTATTTTTATCAGGAACAAAACTGGGATACATCTTAAAATATGGTAGTGGTAGCCTGCCAGGCTGGCTAGAGGGCGGTGCGACCGGTGCAGCAGCACCTGGGGTGACCTTGTAGGGAGAGATGTACTTAAAAATAACTTCTGGTTTAGCAGCATATGAGCTTCCTTGTGTGTTCAGCAGTTTTCAGGCAACAATGAAAATGTCAGGATACTTGTTGATTAATGTTCCTACTGGTGAGTGATCAGGATTTTGATTAGTGGCAGTTTTGGCTCGTCATAAGTAGTCCAGAGGGTTAATGTGCCTGCTGCAAAGAACTTATACCACGCAGATCACAGAACTGAGTGTGAATAAACTATGAGTAGCACTATAAAAAATGACATTTTGCCAGAGAGGGGCTGTTGGAGCATGGTAGTGATACAATTCTTGTAGGAGGTCATGTTGCAGGGCAAAAAAGATTGACACACCGGGTGCCTCCAGTGCTACCCCGGTGGTAGCATGGGTCAAAATTAAGAAAAAAGGGAAACGTGGCCTGATTCAGTCTTTTGCTAGAGCAGTGTCTGTCAAACAGTGTGCCATGTTTAGGTCCTCTTCCTTCTTACTGGAGGCGGAGAGTCTGCCACATTTTGATGCTGATATGATGTCAGCGGATGTTTCTCCCTCACAACGCTACCTCCACTGTGGGAAGGTCTGCTTTACTCACGGGGGGAAAATATTTGGAGACTTTCAGCCAATTCCTATCTAGAAAATCAGAACTTCCCCCATGTGTTGATTACCTCGGAAATAGTCATTGGCCACAGAGCATGTCTTCCTATGCCTTGGATGGGGCTCCAGCAACTTAGGGAAACAAATGCCATGTTTGTCTGAAATTTCACCATCCTTCTTGCTGTGGTAACTTGTTCAAACCTGGTGCTGAATCTACCACATACATGGGGTACCTGAACCGACAAAGTCTTTGGTGTAGCTAGCTTTGCACCTTCCCCAATGCTGGAGCCGGAGCATCCTTTCATGGAGGACGCTTGACCTGTGAGGACATTTACTGGCAGCCTGGGTTGTGTGTCTGCTGTTTTATGGCAGATTGTGCACCAGCCCCCTCTTCTAACTCAGGCCTAAGGCCAATAGCAGGGCCAGGAATCCAGCATTTACATCAAAGGCTGCCAAAAAGATTCCCCTCATTCTAACACACCAAGGAGGAGCGAAGAATACAAGTGAAACACAGGAGAGAAAAAAAAGCAACAACAGGACAGAATTAGAATAGCCAATAAAGTAAGAAGGCCAGCAGGACGATTCTTTGAAAGTTCCCCAAGAATTGACATGTGTGAGTGCGTCTTTGTGAAAGAGCCACCTTGACCACGTGCTATAATCACGCACCTCAGAATGACCTAAGAAAGGACCTAAAATATTACAATGCATTTTCGCATATTTGTTTGAGCCTGTGTGTTGGGAACAATCAGAGACTTCATAGAATCCCTGTTCACTGTGAGGAAAAAAGTCTGTGATGGACTCTGTTTTACTGAATGCCTGGGATTTAGGGTAATCAGGCGAGAGGCAAACTTGTAAGACAGGTTGGTGCAGGTTCAAGGACTGTCAACCAGTGAGAACCTGTGACATGAGCACTTTACTAGCAAGTTACCAAAGGTTAGGCCTTCTTACAGCTCACATAGTATCTGTAAGCAGTATTCAGTGTAGCCCCAGCTGCAGCCACTGGTGCTATCAAAGACTGGTCATTCTTGAAGCTGCACCAGAGACCTGACTTGCAGCAGGACCACCCCTCAGATCATGCACCGATGGCATGGACAGAGATTACAGGAGTTGCATCGGTCAGTCATTCACTACCTCTCAAACAGCTGATATTTCATATACTTTGCAGCTGCGTTCAGGTCTGTTTCAGTTTACACACTATCGTTTTTCCATATGTTCCACAGAACGTGTTGTTATTTATTTCATTTGTTCTGTGTTGGAACCTTCTGCCCCTGCCAACGGAGAAGAGCAGGTAGAACAGCACCTAGTCCGGTCCATGTTTTACCTCTTCCTTGACTTCCCCCATAAAAAAAACACAATATCTAATCGGCTTTACTGGCTTCTGACACTTTCCTTCTCCAGTGCATTCCAGTTAGACCTTGTAACGTTTTGGCGACTGTAAACTTCTGATGTATACATACATAAGCGCCAGAAGAATTTCTTTTGAATGATTTGATAAACTATATATTTGAATAGTAGCTTCTCGAGCTTATTATTTCCACGTTTATGAGCCATATGTTTTGTACTGATTAGGCAGTTTACTGCTTCATATACATGTATGCATGTATTGCTATTTTTGTAGCACATACCTAGCTGGAAAGCAACGGAGCAGTCTAGATAAGAGCAGAGATTGTGACACACCGGCACAAATTAAGCACTGTGTGGATACATTTGGTTGAAAAAAATAAGAGACAGAATTGTGTGTATATAAATGTACACACACACACACACAAACATTTGTATGTGTGGATTTCTGCAGCTCAAACCTAGCTACAAAGTGAAAGCGCTGAAGTATGTGGGATGGGACATAAAAGGAGGGTGGAGAGGAGGACTGTGCTGCAGAATCATTAGGAGGCCTTTGAGGAGCTAATCTGAAGACTCAGCCATAAAAAGGCATTTGAAGCCCTTGTTAAAATCGATGGCAGTTCCAAGCATCAGCCAACTTCGTATAGTTAAGAGCTGCAAATTCTTCTGACATGTGACATCTGTGTTTACCTTTCCTTTCTCTGACAGCAAAGTTTAAAGCCTTATGTAACTTGAACCCAAGGATGCTTTTTCTTGGTTCTTGAGAGCATGAAATGAGAAGGCTGCAGTATGAAAACCTTTTTTTGACATACATGCAAATAAAAACAGTTGCATACTTTGTGTTCTATAAAATATGTCAGTTGCATTGGAAGTATAAATGAGGTGCAGTGCCTCTAAATCCTATAGTCAGGCAACAGCACGCTGAGAGTGACGTGTACAAGCTCAATAACGCTCAGATTTATTTCTATATTTTAAATATGTCTTATTTTCATTTAAAATCAATAAACTCGAGTTCATAAAAATCATTGTGTTTTGAGACAGAACAGGCATGCCCAATGGTTTACTGGCGTGAAGGCCTTTTGTATCCTATTGCGTTTATTTAGTGCCAGGTAACACGAGTATGTGCAAAAACAATTTCATTAGGTTATTTTCCCATGTAGTGTGGATTTAGCTATAAACTCGCTTTTGTTCTTTGCACTATCATGTTTGAACCACACTATTTACAGCGAGTAATGAATGTGTTGTATTTAATTTCTGCTTTGTGAATATGGCCATCTCAACGTTTCTTTCAGGTTACTGGTTGTTATATTATTTTTTTACTTAAAATTGAAATTCATTTTTCCTCATCTTTTAACAACATTTTTGGTGTTTGCTTGAGGCACATTAAATTGCGGTACCATTAATTTGCTCTCAATTGCCTCCTGTTCATTCAATACCAGTTTTAGAGATACATTAAATGAACAGATCTTTAAGCAATATTCTTTGATACATATCAAAATCAAGCAAAAGTTATTCGGTTTCTAAGGGCCTGTTTACAATGTCGGGCAGACGTTCAGTCCGACCCAACACCGTCTCGGTCCTGGAACCGACCGACCTCCGGTTGGTCGCATGCTCCCTTTTTTAAATGGGAGCTGGTGGTACGGACATAAACCGGCCATAACACAACCTCTCATTGAGATAAGGGAGGTGCATTACATCCCTGCACCCCATAGCATGAACCGCAAGGTGCGTGCCACAAGATGCAGTGATTGCCCCCTCGGACAAGTTCAAGGGGGCCACAAGCACAAGGGGGCCCCAAGCACGGTTTACGACAGGCCGGCATGGAAACCATGCATCATAATTTCAAGGGCGGAAAGGCCCGCCCTTGAGATTACTGACCGGACTTCCGACTGGCCGACGGGCTCCTAGAGCCCATCGAAAGCCAGCCGGTTTACTTTCCGACTGTCTAGATCATGGGTACTCACAAACTTTCTCTCGGGGGCCAAATTTACAGTGTGGTTTGTGCCCGAGGGCCGCACCGGTGGGGGCGGGGTCAGTGGGGGAGGGGGCGGGGCTAGAGCAACAAAAAAAACGGTGACCATGAGGTTGGACATCGGTCCCTCACCACCCTTCCCTCACTCCCCTTCCCTCACCCTCACTCCCCTACCCCCTCTCCCTCCCTCACTCCCCTTCCCTCCCTCACTCCCCTTCCCTCCCTCCCTCTCTCCCCTTCCCTCTCTCCCTCACTCCCCTTCCCTTACTCCCTTACTCCCTCCCCTTCCCTCACCCTCACTCCCCTTCACCCGCTCCCCCTTCCCTGTCCCTCACTCCCCTTCCCATTCTCCCTCCCCACTCCCCTTCCTTCCCTCACTCCCTCCCCTTCCCTCACTCCCTCCCTCCCCTTCCCTCACTCCCCTTCCCTCACTCCCCTACCCCGCTCCCCCCTTCCCTCTCTCCCTCCCCCACTCCTCTTCCCTCTCTCTCTTCCTCCCCACTCCCCTTCCTTCCCTCACTCCCTCCCCTTCCCTCGCTCCCTCCCTCACTCCCCTTCCCTCTCCCTCCCTCCCTGTACCTCCCTCCCTCTCCCTCTGTCTCCCTCCCTTTCCCTCCCTCTCCATCCATACCTCTACCTCCCTCTGTCATTTATTTATTTATTTATTTATTTATTTAGTTATGCATTTTATAAATTAGTTGTGAAAGTGTCTTTGGAATAGAAGAAATTTGAGGTTCGCTTTGAAGATCCGGGTGGAAATGGTGACACGGAGCGATGGAGGAAGCGAGTTCCAGATTCCAGATTCAGGTGCCTAGAGGGTGCAAAAAGCAAGTGAAAAATACCCACTGTGTACCCATGGGACTTCAATAACCCAATTTCCGTTCTCAATTATACACAACCACCATAAGTCTCTAAAAAAACGGTATTAAATGTCATCAATACCTCTCACAACAAAGGATACGGAGCTGGGCCTCAGGAATCAGTAGATTTGAATGCTTGAACAATTCCTTCCAATAATGGCAAAACAGAAACAAATCATTAATTTTCGGTTTTGTTGGCGATGAAAATCTTACGGCTGGCAGGGTGCACACAAACTTGTTTTTGGTTGATGGGAACAAAACGCTGTAAACGTTTAATTTCTAAAACAGAGAGATTATGCTAGGCCTCTGCGTTTAAACGTGCTAACCAAAATAATACAAAACGAGACTACTTTTACAACGTCCTCATTTCAAGAAGGATTGCCAGAAGAGATGCTTCCAGACAAGTGAATACAAAAACAGCTACAGCTACCCCTTATAAAATAAATCATGTGTTACAAACCAAAAACAACACACCAACCTATCCTGTCCATAAGAGGTAAACTATCTTTGCACATTTCTCACCCCTTCACTGCATTTTTCATCGATTGGTCATTTCTCTAAATGTGGTCACAGAACTGCTTCCATATTGTTGAGAATGACTGTTTTTGATACAGAGTGAATGCTTCCGTTTTTACACTTACCCCTCTTCTGCACCCAGCCTTCCTTGACATTTGTAATGTCAGTCATGGTAGCTCCCCTCTGCGTCCCCAACTTGAGGAATTTCTTGCTGCTGACTTCGGAGCTTTGGGGCTGCAGTCCTTTTTCCTCTGCTAGACTGATGCTGTGAGCCCTAGGTTCAGCGATGAGTCAGCCTGTGACAGGAACGGCATCTCACCCTGTGCGTCGGCCCGGCTGAGACAGCTTCCAGGCACAAACACACACAAAGCCGCACCCGAGCACTTAACAGGTCTTTAGAAGACCATTTGCATTTTAATGGGGCTTTATTGTATTTGACCTCGGCCCCTGCAGCTCCACTCTCCCTGTCACTTGAATGAATCACCCGACCGACCACCACAGAGCAGCAGTGTCTCGCTCCGGTTGCAGACACTTAGAAATGTGTTTTTAAAACACTGGTACGATGTCTGCCAGGTCCGCGGGCCGCCAGGGAAGGCTTGCAGGGCCGCCACTGGCCCGCGGGCCGTACTATGAGTACCCGTGGTCTAGATCATAATTAGATGGTCGGAACATACACAGCGGGCCGATTATGATGCGGCTATGAAGGCTCCGACTGGTGGTCTGAGCCATAGCGGGCCGCATCGTAATCGTCCCTAAATGTTGCAAATAGCATTATAAATAAACATTTGGACTCTATAACCTGAAGCTATAGATAATCCTTGCATTAACCATTTAATTGGCATGTGCCACTGATCACTTTGGTGGATGATGGCTCAAAAGCTTGGCAAATTGTAATCAAGTGTCTGTACTCTATCATATACTCATCCTGGCATGTGTAGGGAATTAAACCTTACTAACATACAGTTGGGGCAGCAAGGCGAGGGTGCTGCTGGTCGTGTGCTCTGTGCTGCAAAACATCAGCCCTGCAACCAGTGGTGACTTTGCTTGTGTTTGGTAGTGTTAGGGACAGGGCTGATTGATCGTTTGATATCAGCAGGACACCGATGGTCCAATACTGGAGTTCATTAAAAGATGTGTCCATTCTGTGAGTAGTACTTCCCATTTGCTTACTCAGTAGCCAATTGATACTGCTCACCTGGAGTGATCTGACAAGCCTACTCAGAGAGCATTTACATGACAAAACTGCTTATTTGCCACTACCACAGAATTTTGAGTTCTTGGACCCAGATTTGCAAACTTTTTTCGTTGCAGGTGCACCACTTTTTTAGTGCGGCCACAACACAAAATTCAAACCGAAATTTACAAAGCCATGCAAGGGCCGATTAGTATTACTTACTTGGCTTTGAAAAAAAAAAGTACCACAATGCAGCACCTTGAGCTGTGTTGTGTTACACTGCATGGGGTGGGCTTTACATGGTTGGAGCACGGGCGTCGCCATGCAGCCACCCATGTATTTTGATGCAAGCCCTGGGTTTGCACAAAAATGGTGCACCTACCTGAGAAATATATTAATTTGTACTTGTTACTTCCTCTTTCTATGCGTGAAGCACACATAGAAAGAGGAATATGCCTCTAAGGATTGTTTCTGTGCAGGAAGGTATCCCTTGCTCCACAGAAACAATCCTGCCCGCAATGTAGGCATCCTTGCACCATGACACAAGGGTGTCTGAGTTAGCTTCAGGCTGCCTGAAGTGCTCCAGCGCAACGAGAGAGCAGAATCGCTCCAGCTCTTTTTAGATATTATGCATTTATTCTCTCCCCCTTCCACGTTAGTTTCCTTGCTGCGTTATGTTGTATGAAAGGTAAGTAAATCTTGGCCTTGGTCTTTCCACTATGTCAAGAAGCACTGTTCTGTGGTACTGTTTTGAAATGTTTTATTTAATTTCAGAGCAGCACTTAGGTATTTTGTTTCTCGTAGGCAAGAAATACTTCTGACGGCAGAATTTCCCAAGAACAATATGCCTTCTTGTTGTATAAAAAATACTGTATTCATGGTGGCCTTACGTCTGTTGCCACAGTGCTTTGGATATTTATTACGTTTTATGTGATAGAATGTATATATCAGTATGTAAAAATCTTGGGACACGACACAGTGCAGTGGCAATGAGAATCTTATGTACATCTACCCAGGAGTCGATAGTTCTCGGAGTAGCCAAATATCTGGGGTGGGCTTGGGCAATCAGGCGGCGGCTGATGGGTGGGCTTAGTTAACCTGATCTATATTTTTCTTCTCCTTTTACAAATTTCAATGTAATTGGTTATATATGTGTATTTTTATACCTTGGTATTGTATGAGCTTGCACAACTGTTTTATAAAAATATGTATATGTTAAATGATCTGTTTTTATTTGTAATGTTTGGTTTTATCTTGGGCTTTTATGAGAAAATATCTCGAATAAAGCTTGTTCAATCAATGTATATATCAGTGTGATGCAATTTGTAAAATTACACAAACTGGATTTGAGAATTTATATTTTTTGGGGAGTTGCAGAGGATCAAAGCTGTAGCACTGTTGAGAAAAGTGTTCATGAGGTCACTGTTAGATTGGTCTTTTTTCCAAGTCTTGAGGGACTTATGTGCACTCTCTAGTGGTGGCATGTGGTCAAGACAGAGTACCAGTACCCACAACCAATGTGATGGTCATTTCATTTTCATATTTCCAGTGGAAATAGAAATAATAGAACTCGGTAGAGAGCGAAAGACTTTCCTCTGAGGAACAATCATTTTTGTGGTTGTTCCAAACAACTGATGAATTTTTAGTGAAAACCCACAACATCTCCAAGAGTCAAAAAGAATGCTACCAACAGTTGGCCTGAAACTTTTTCCCATTTCACATAACTGCATTGACCAATGGCTATAAAGTTTGGGAAACAACCTCTTTACTTGACGAAGGAAGGCTTACTGTACATTTCAAAATTTGTGTTCAGACAACATTGATCCCCAGACCTGCCATTAATGTACTATTAGAATTTGTGAAAAGTGAGTAAGACAGTACTCTATTCCAATCCAAACTCAGTAAGTAGTCAGTAGGTGTACCTTTTGTTGTTAAAATATAATTATTGAGATTTTTATGAGAACATGAAAACACAAAAAATGTATACCACATGTTAGTATGGAATTACGTATAAATGCATTATTGAAACATAGTACATAAAATTACCTTGCTATAAAAATGGTTAACATATAATGTAAAACATGGGTTTATAATAGTAGCATACAGAAAATTATGAAGCCTAAGGGACATCAATAATAAATTAAATAAAGGAGATGTAACAGTCAAAAATGATACTGATATGCAATCAATTACTATCTAAAATATAACTATCTGGAACAAACGACGAGGAGGATAAGGTTTCAGTAACTTAGATATGCACATTTAAAAATAATTTTTATAAAAAACACCTGGCATGTACAGGTATACTCTTAGCATGCTTCCAGTTATGAATAATGGTTTTAACAGCTAAAGAAATAAGACAATGTGAGCTTTTTGCTTGGAAATCAGATTAGAGGAAAGTAAGTATTATTGCTTTACAAACTATAATGGAATAAGAAGAAATATTATCGATACCGAGTAGAATCTTTTTTTATTACTTCCCAGAACTTATCCCAGAAATGTAAAGCAAGTGGATATTCAAATAATATATGAGTCAATGAACGAGGTGTATTACAACAATGCCAGCATCAATGGTAGTCAAGTAATTTAGCTATGTAGAATTTTGTCAGTGTCCAAACACATTTACAAAATATCCAGGTCTGATAATGAACCATAGGTAATAATACTAAAGTGTTATGCATCCATATTGTGTGCTATGTGTCCAGTTTACTGATAAATCCTTATTACGTTTATATAATTAATTTTGTAATGATGGCAAATTAAGTACATTACATGATTTGTAAATCTTAAATTATGGTGTGTCCAGCATTTGAGAAGCTACAAGGAATAATATAGAATCTGGAATGTTATTCTCTGGCATCAAATATAGTTTACACAATATAGTGATACACAATATTTCATATTTATGAAGTTCATTGGAAGATATGTTAGAATGTATTTGTAGTTCTCCAAAATTAGTAAGTGGCATTATCATGGCAGATGTCTTGTGAAAAGAAGATACCTTCCTTATTTCATATTCCAAAAGGATATATTTTTAATTGAATTAGGTATTAAACTAAAGTGTGATTTCGATTTAGAAAAAAAGATTTTGTAGGAAACAAGAAATTAAATTGTAAAAATGCTATACTTGACATATGAATGACAGGTGGATAAAGAAACACTCTTATTTGATACAAAGAAGAAAGCTGGTAGAGGAAGAGGATTAACGAGATTCCTTTCTATTTTGAGCCTTTTGGGTTTCCTTGCAAACCAATTGCCATGTTACCATAATACACCAGTAGCAACCACCAAAAACACAATACTGAGAGAAATCTGCTAATCCAATCAACCATGTATTTTAGCATTTTAAGTTTTTAGCAACATATTCTTTTTTTGATCATTCCCAAAAAACTTTGAAAGGCGTTTATCAATCTGATACAAGAACGTAACGAGAAATTTACCAATTAGACATCTAATAAATATAGCACTTGGGCTAATAGAATAATTTTTCACAACTTCCATTCCACATTAAAAGTGACCATGTTTGTATGCGAGCTCTAATCTTTTTTTAGAATAGCATCACAAGGTTTGTCTCCAGTATCTTCAATGATTTAAAAGAAATGAATACCCAAACATTTTAGCTACTAGCTATATCATGACATACCAGAACTAGCTTTAATGTCAGGTGTACATTGTACATTTAAGAGAAAGAATTCAGTCGTTGAAATATTTAGGTGCTGATTACGATGCAGCACATAAGCCTTCCGGGCTGCATTGTAATCAGCCACTCGATTTACTTGCCTAACCGCCGCATTACGATGCTGGTGGTCAGAAAGTAAACTGGCCGGTCATTTCGGCTGGCTTCCAATGGGCTCATGAAGCCTGTCAGCCAGTCAGAGCTCATGTCAGAAAGCATGTTTCCCTTGTGCATGCAGACTCTGGTTGGGGGCCAAGGGTGCCCCCCTGTTGATCCCTGCACCTTGTTGCAGCCACCCTAAGGTGCCTGCCACAGGGTGCAGGGTTGAGCAACACATGCCATTTCTCACTGGGAGCTTGTGTTACGGCAGGCTTACGGCCATATACACCATAAGAAACACAGGGGGTCTATTAGCTAACTATTAGAGCTATGCTATCACTACGGAGTCACCTAGATCTCAACGTGTGTGCAAAAGAATAAGGACAAAGTAAGAAAACAAGTGGATACAAAGGTGAAAAAGAGATCGATACATTATAGACTATTCATCAGTGGCTGACCAGTCCAAAAGAGTGATGTAGGGTTTCCATCAAAAAAGACTTTTGTGATCAGTCATATCATCTGGCCAAACCCTGGAGTGTGAACGGCTAGTCCCCTGATCAATGGGACTGAACCACACAGTGTTGATATCTTAGGATTTGGTCCACCAGTACTGATGAAACATCCGCAATGACTGATCTATTGATGGTTTTGAAAAAGGTGCAACAAAACAGAAAATGTGACTTAAAATAGGATGGAATGTCCTCCTTTACGCAACTTTATTCTATGGACAAGACATGCCTCCTAATTCAAAACAGAACAGTGCAAGATGACAGTAACAAATATCTGTCTGTAAAGGGGCCAACATGTTTCTGCCTATTGGGTATCTAATCCCATGGCATTCATCAAGGCCTCTGTTCTTATACTCGTTGCACTCTTACAAGTGAAAAAAAGTTCACCTCCACCATAAGAAGAAATGGGAAAACTGAAAAGAGATGGTTCACTACGGTACAACCTGTAATAACCATATGTTGTCACCCTCCGACTCACTCGTACTCTAGTGAATCCTGCGAAGGAAAACACATCAAACAATAACTATATATCTGATTGTATCGGTTCTCAATACACCCTATCCACCCAACATTAATGTGTGAAAAAAGTAGTAAATTCAATGCTCACCCCGACTGATGGGTGAAGCTACCTCACCTCGCCTGGACACTGCTCAGGTATAGGAGGCACAGCACTGGTATAGGGAAGAAAGGAGGAAATGTTGCATAATAAAGCTAAAAACATATAAGCCTATCACTATGTGTCAAACTCCTTCCTGTATTGCCCTATTTCCCAGAGTTTAAAACTGAAGTAGGTCCATAGCAGCTCCAGTGGACCCAGCAAACTAGTGTCCTAACACTATTAACTCTGCCAACTACTGGTCTAAATCCCAGCAAAATTCTAATCACAAGATGTTATTTATTCATTTTGATACCAACTCTGTAGTATCTTGGCAGCAAATAGTCTCACTTACCTAACCGTCGGTACCTCAAGCTGTCATCTGAGGCTTGGGGGAGGCCCCGACCTCAGTGTGGATTGAGTATAAATAGGCTATGGGGGATAGTTTGTATGGTAACCTTCCGCCTAACTTGGATACTACATCTCAACCCAATAATCAATGTGACATGTCCTGTACTATATTGTTTGCCCCAAAACATAGAGGACAGTACCTTTTCCAGTGTTCAATAACCATTAATGATCAAATATTAAGTATATTCCACTGCGCACTACTTTAAGTTCGAAACCACGCTCCAAATCACGCGTGATCTCATGTAAAAACTACAAAACTGCATCATCGCGGCCATCTTAGTAGTCTTACCGCGATCACTAGGAAATAACGCGTGATCTCGCGCGAAAGACTACCAGATATCGTCACGACAGCCATAATTGTAGTCCCGGCATCGGCGTCTTTCAAGATAGACACAATTACGCCGATATTAGGACAACAACAAAAGGGAAACAGTCTCCCTAGGTGTAAAATAAGTGTTCACCCCCTCAGCTCTCCCTTAGTGACAATAAATAGGGAAATAGAAGGACTAATGGGTATGGCGTGATATCGCGAGATCTCGCGAGGTCTCCATGGTGGGAACTACTCAGTGGCATCACTTCAGGGCAAACTGGTAGTCCAGCAATGTCGCGCATAGGCAAACTATATAGGATTACAAATGCAAAGTAGATGACTAATGGGCTAAACAGAATTGCACAGCCAATCTGTGTATTTTGACCTTACAGAGACCAATATTACTGTATATAGGGAATGATTTTCAAAAAACACTACGCCAATTTAATTCAAAGGTGGTACTATTTTATGGCCAGTGGTCTTCGTGTTCATAGTGCAGTATCTATGTGATTTAATAGTATATCAGAGCTGACTCGCTCACATGTTGCACTAGCTTACGGCCATAACACAAGCTCCCATTGAGAAATGGGAGTATGCGACCGTACAGTGTTTGGTTGCATTGTAATTAGCTGATCGGGACCAACATCTTAATCAGGCCCTATGTGTATAAAAAGATATGTTTGAATACATTTCAATAATTTTAAAAATATGCTTTAATGTAGTTGATGGATGATCACCAAAAAACAAAAACTCTTCTGCATGCTCCAAGGTTTTATGATTAGCATTTGCAATAGTTATTCATTTAAGTAGTTGAGATTTATGAATCAAACATAAAGAGTGCTCAGTTGCCAACAAAAATAAAAGTGGAGAGAAAGGACAAGTTTGTTTGGGTCCAGTATATCATTGAAAAGATTCTGATGTAAAATAATTAATATAAATTCTAGCCTTAGGGTTTACATAAGGAGCACTAACCACATTGAATCATTTATTGCTAAATATGAAGTGGCCTAAAGACCAAGGAGAGATGTATCAACATTATTAATAACGCTATTCCTAATGTATAGAACTCTAAGAATTTAATTTAGCGAATCCTAGGGGGTTGCAAATCGACCTACCTCATTAATATTAAGGAGGTAAGTTGCAATTTGAAACCCCCGTAGAAATTGCTAAAATCACTGGGATGTTGGCCTACTATGGTCAGCAGACCACCATGTCCGTGACTGCTTTTCAAGAAAGCAATAATTTTTTTAGAATTGCAGCCCGTTTTCCTTAAAGGAAAACGGGATGCATTTAGAAGAAAAAAAAGAAAAACATTTCTTTTAATTTTTTAGGAGCAGGCAGTTGCCCATGGAACCAATGCCTAGTCTTAAAAAACGTTTTTCGCCACCATTCTCAAAGGGGAAGGGTTTCCTTTGGGACCCCTTCCCATTTGCGAATGGGTTACAACCAACTTGAAGTTGGTGGTAAAATGCAAATGTTTTGCGACTACGTTCACAATAACAAAACATTTATACATACTGCTGTAATGCTTTATTTGGAAGCGACGCCCAAAACCAGCCCCTTCCAAATACCGAATCGCAAACCCATTTTACAATTTGGTAACAGGCTGCTGAATTGCCGAACAGGTTTTGATACTTAGGAAGAACCTTTTCTGCTTTTGCAAATGGTCCGATTCTGCGACTCGGCCTGTTTGCGAACACAAAATAGGTTTATTACATGTGGCCCATAACCTTAATGAAATTTGATAATACATAGCAAAGCAGCCTAGGTTTATAAGCTGAAAATCTTCTTTTCATAGCCCGGTTTTATGAATGTCAAAAAATGAGAAATTGAGTTTTTGGTTGAGGGCAGCCAACTCTTCTCAAGTAACAACTGTAAACCTTGTCAGTGTGAACCACAAAAGTCACTAAATTGACCTGTGCTTAACACTGGTAGCTTGGCACAAAAGCAGTCAGGCTTAACTTAGATGCACTATGTATTTAGGTAGTGCACAAACAGTGAAGGAGTGAAAAGACTACACAGGAAAAATCCCACACCTACTTAGGAAAATAGAGTACAATTAAATAAATATTTACAAACAAAATTACAAAAATCCAATCATTGGAGCCAGAGTTATGAGATTTAAAGATTTTGGCAAAAACTAGCACCTAAAAGACCAACGAGTCAACTAAGGGCATCAAGTCATGTGAGACCAGAGAAAAGTCAAAAGTTATGGCTGACCCCGAGGGAGCGGGATATGGATAGACGAGGTGGAATGGGCGCGATGTCAGCTTATCTTCAGACTTAAAAGAATTTTTAAACAAAAATATCTGAGAAGGTAAAGTTCAGAGAAAGGCAGCTGGGGGTGTCTGAATAGGAGGCAATGTTGTTTGGGAGCTGCTGGATGAAGTCATGGTGAAGATTTCTATGTTCTGACATTGTCACGCTCTTGGAGATTGAAAAGTTCCAGTGGGAGGAAGCTGCAGGCACTAGCCAATGAGGGCTCTACGCGGCTGGATGCCCTTCCAGAGAGGAACCGCTGAACAGTATTTGCTGCTCCGGAAATGAATGTGGCTGAAGATACCATGAACTCAGGCCCACCAGCAATGCAGCTGGGGTGGATCTGCAAATAGGTAGGCCTGCTCTTCTTCCGGTTATCAGATACCTTCTTAGTGGATAAGTCCCATGGTTTGGCTTCAGGCTGTATGGACACCTTTGACACCACTCAGAAGGGTTCAGGACTCGGTGGCCACCACTTGGTGGGTAGGACATACTTCAGGCAGGGTTCAGGTGCAGGGTTCAAGTTGGAGCCTTTTGTGCACATCTAGCCCAGAACAGGAGTCCAGCCAACTAGACCTTGGAGTCACTCTAGCAGTCCTGTGTTCATGTAGCAAGGCAGGCCTTAAGCATCAGAGCAGCTCTCTGAGGATACAAGGCAGGCTTCAAGCAGCGGGGAAGTCCTCTAGAGACAGCATGGTAGTCCTACTGGATCTGCTCCTTCCTCACTGGCAGAACCCCACAGAGATCAACTGCTGAGTACCCCAAGGATCATTGCTCAGCCCCACGCTCTTCAACATCTACATGGCCCCACTCGCCGCCATCGTCAGACAGCTTGGACTCAGCATAGTATCCTATGCCGACGACACCCAGCTCATCCTCTCATTAAAACCCCGAAGACACCAGACTCAGCTTCCAAGAAGGGATGAAGGATGTCGCAGCCTGGATGAATGACAGCTGCCTAAAACTGAACTCAGAGAAGACAGAGGTCCTCGTCCTTGGACCCTCCTCCACCATGTGGGAGAGCTCCTGGTGGCCTGCTGCTCTAGGAAGCCCACCCACCCTGACAGACCACGCCCAGAACCTCGGCATCATTCTGGATTCCACCCTCAACATGACTCGCCATGTCAACGTCGTCGCCTCCTCCTGTTTCAACTCCCTCCACATCCTCCGCAAGACCTTCAACTGGATCCCAACTGAAGCCAGAAAAACTATCGCCCACCCATTCATCACCAGTAGACTGGACTACGGAAATGCCCTCTACATGGGAATCAACAAATTCCTGCTACAGAAACTCCAGACCATCCAGAACACCGCAGCCAGACTCATCCTTGGCACCCCACGACATGAACACATGACCCAACACCTGCAAGACCTACACTGGTTCCCCATCGAGAAGAGAGTACCCTTCAAGCTACTCACCAACGCCTACAAATCCCTCTATGACATCAGACCCAAATACCTCAATGAAAGAATCTCTTTTAACACACCCAAAAGACACCTCTGCTCTGCTGACCTCACCCTAGTAACTACCCAGCACATCCGCAGAAACAGAGCTGGGGGTAGAGCCTACTCCTACGGCGCTGCCAAAACCTGAAATGAACTCCCAGTCAACATCAGATGCTCCCCACCCTGCACACCTCCAGGGGGAGCCTCAAGACCTGGCTCTTTGGCTGACCCGGAGCTGCTTCTCCCCCCCCCCCCCTACCCCCCCAGCATCATGAGACCCTCACTGATGAGTAGTGTGCATAAATCCCCTGATTGATTGATTGATTGATTGAGTCCTTCTTAGTGTCCTCAGCGGTTGCAGGAGTGAACCAAAGAGTTGGTCTGAGGGTCCACTATTTATACCTGGTGCCAGCCTTTGAAGTGGGAGAAAGTTATAGGTCTTTCTACAATCTGTTCTGGACATTTCACCTCTTCTTCTGCCGAGGTTCCTCAGGTCTAGGATGCCAGAAGACTGGTGATGGGTTCTTTGTGAGGGTGCTGGGGGCAGTTCTTTTGAAATATAAGTGGAACAGAGAATAGTTTCGTCCCTTCGATCCTGACAGGATGGCCCATGCTGCTAAAATCTATGCCCCCCTTTGTCTCACTGTCTGGGAGGAATACACAAAGCCCAACTGCTAATTGCATGTTAAAAATGTGAAGGTTGTGCTGTATGTTTCCACTCTCAAGATCTGTTCACATTCTATGGAAAGTTGGAACTATTTGAATGTTAGCTGAAATGTGATCCAGACATTTCTTGTTATCAATTATTTTAATTTTACTGTCAAATGCTCTATTGGAGAGGCCAGCCAATTTTCTGTGAATATATTTAACTTCCCTATGTATTGAGTCCATGCTAAAGCTACTGATCTAATCTCATTGATATATTTTAGTTAAGGAAGGCTTTTGGGATTCAACAAGGTTAGACCTATCCTCCTAAGGGTGGTCTTCCTACAAATATTTTGCCCTCACCTCTCCTACTTTTGCTTATCTCGTTTTTGATGGCCTGCACACTTTACTACTGCTATCCAGTGCTAAAGTATTTTTGCTCTCCCCTATGAACCTGGTAAAATTGCCTTACATCCAATTGCCACATTTCATTTACTTATAGGTTCCTAGTAAAGTGGTACTAGATGTACCCAGGGCCTGCAAATTAAATTCTACAAGTGGGCTTGCACCACGTGTTAAAAAGTAGGACCCATACGTTTTAGTCTTACATGTCCCGGTAGTAAAAAGGTATTAAATGCCCTTTTATCCACTGCAAGTCCTGCCTCCCCCATAAAATAACATTGGGTTACCTTATTATTTTCAAGGCCACTTAGCTGGAGACTTGTCCGCGGAGCGATGCTGGACCTCTCCTGACCTCTAACACAATTCCCAACCAGAAAAGATACCCATGGTCAGGAGGAGTCGCAGAGGGGATAGGGGAATGGGACAAAAGAGAAATATCCTCATAAAGATCTTGTATGGGCAACCTTAACTGGTATTTTTAAAGCGCAAACTAATCACCCCTAAGGATCTCAGGGTGCTGGGGGCTATCGGGGAGATTAAGCGAGCTATTGCCCAGAGTCACATGGTGCTGGACGGAGCGGCCATTGGTGCCAGGGATCGAACCGTGAGCCTGGTGCCACACCTCTCCCTTCTCCTTCAGCTCTTCTCCAGTCTGATGGCTGGGGGTCTTCTGCAGACCATAGTGCATCTCAGATCAGGGCTGTATCAAGCAATAGTTACACAACAAAAAAAGGAAGAGAGAGTGATACCTCAATGTTTTCACATAACAACACTTCCTGCATTAACCATCTAAGTGCCCTCAAAACAACAACACTCCCTGCATTAACTATCAAGGTACTTCACAATCATCATTGCTCTCAATGTGGTACTTACAATTGGTGAATGCTACGTGGATTTCTATTAACTAACATCTTGCCTCAGGATCTCCTTTGTTTTTGACAGATGAAGCAACCATGCTAGAATTTCTTGTATAGCTGCTTTTATAGCCTTTACTGTCTTGGTAAACACAAATAACATTTTATTAAACAATTCCTCTTGTGCCAGAGTCTGTATTAATTCAGATCTTGAGGATTATTTTGGGATTACGATTTGCTTATTAGTGCACTAACCTTGTATGTCTTTTCCCTTTTTCCGGCTTACAGGGAATCTGGAGCACAAAAGTATGCATATTCTTTCTTTGTTTTAGGGTGTCAGCTTTCCAAGAGGGACTAGTCACAGCAGAAGACACGGCATCCAGTGAGTAGTAGAGGAATTCAGGAGGGAAAAAGGTCTAGAAGCGGGAGCTGAACAAGCGGTGCGCTGGGCCAAGGCGCGGGCAGACAGAGAGTGGAATGTGCTCTCCTTCCAGAGCGAAGCCAAGCTGGGCCTCATGGTTTTTGCATGGTAATTATACTATAACTAAACAAAATGACCACTGATATCATGTGACATCCGAAGTCCTGCGATTATTCAGGTGTAATGATACCTCCTGCAGAATGGGTCAGATAGTCATGAATTCAAGGCCCCCAGATATATGGCCAAACAGCCCAGCCGAAGGAGTGGAGAGGGGGGGGGGGCTGAGAAAATAGGATCCAGGGGGATACTTCACAGAAAGGCTGAGAAGTGGCAGAGGAAAGGGTCCAGAGGGAATGCAATGTGATCGATGGCATGAAAGCCTAAGGTGCAAACCGAACACGGTGGTTGAGGGAACCAAGAGCCCTGACAGCCCCCCCCTCCCCAATGAGTGACCCGCAGTACTTTGGCGAGGGTGAGGTCAGTGGATCACAGTTTTCTCCTGAGTATGTGGATGGAGATTCTTTTTTTGAGATATTGGGGTTTGGTGAATTCCTGGAGGAAGCTGAAGAGTTCCTTTGAGTTGCTAGAGTTGGCGCGGATCATGTTCTGGATGAAAATCCTTTTGGTGGATCTGATGAGTTGGTGGTATTCTGTCATGGTGCTCTTGTATGTGGTGCGGTCTTCCAAGGATTTGTTGTTTGTCCAATTCTTCTTGAGGCATCTGCAGGTGCGTCTGGATACTTGGAGGTGGGCAGTTAATCAGGTGGTCTTTCTGGGAGATTGTCTGTCGGGGTTGCGGAGGAGTGCGAGCTCGTCTACGCAGTTGGTGATCCATCTGTGAAGTTCTTTGGCTGCGATATTGGCATTGGTTGAGGTGGAGGGGCATTGCAGTTGAGGGCGGAGTTGAGGAGCATCTCGGTGACCTTGCTCCAGTTCCTTCACGGTAGGCATGGTGCTGGTTTGGGGCCCATGGGTTTGTCAACATTGAAGTGTACGCAGTGGTGGTCCGTCCATGGGGGTTGCATGGTGTGGCTGAAGTGGATGTTGTTTCCTTCTGCGAAGATGGGGTCAAGGATGTGTTCTGCCTTGTGGGTGAGGGTGGTGATGAGTTGCTTCAGTCTGAGGTTGGGAAGGGTGTCCAGTAACCCTGGGCGTAGTGGGCGTAGTGGGGCTTCGCGGAGCTACGTGAAGTGGGCGAGAAACTACGCCTACCTCCGCACTCCGCGTAGCCCCACTACGCACCACAGGCCTCCCTCCCGCCCTCCCTAAATACTTTAAATTACATCTGTAAAAGAATTAAAAGGCACTTACCTTGCCCGCCGCTGCCCGCCGCGTCTCCTCGGCACCCTCTCTTCGTCGCTTCCGTCTTGGGTAATAATGCGCATGCGCGGCCGCCCGCGCATGTGCAATATTACCCAAGACGGAAGCGACGAAGAGAGCGAGCCGCGGGGACGCGGCGGGCAGCGGCGGGCAAGGTAAGTGCCTTTTAATTCATTTACAGATGTAATTTAAAGTATTTAGGGAGGGCGGGAGGGAGGCGGGTGGCGGCCAGCTACGCTCCATCTGCGGAGCGTGCGTAGTGCCGGATTCTACGCCTGCTACGCAAAATGCGTAGAAGCCGGCACTACGCACACTCCGTGCACGGAGCGTAGCCGCCCGCACACCCTTAGTGTCCAGTAGGATGGTGGAGTTCGGGTCATTGAGGTTGTTGAGGCCTCCAATGAGTATGTAGCCCAGGGAGGCGATGGCGTGCGGTGCGATGTTGTCGGCGATGGTAGTTTTGAATGCGGCTCGAGGACTGGGAGGTCTGTAGGTGAGGGTGTCTCATAGGGTTGTTCTGGGACTGGTTTGGCTCTGGAAATTGAGGTGTTTGGTGGTGGGCGGGCTGTCCCTCGTGCTGGAGACGGTGAGTCGGTGGTATCTCTTGTGTGCACTGGTGAGTCCTCCTCCTGTGCGTTTGGGGTGGTCCTTTCTTTGGATCTTGTATCCGTCGGGGATAGCAGTGGCGAGGTCAGGGGCAGAGGTGGAGTTGGTCCAGGTTTCTGTGAAGAAGGCGACATCTGGCGAGATGGTGCCGAGGGAATGGATGCATCATGAGAGGCGTGGAGGATGAACATTTGCAGCAGGCTCCCAAGAATGATATTCTGGTCATATCCTTTACAATCTATGAAGTAAAACATCAAAGAGTCTGTTCTACTGAGTGATATACATGCTCAGTCTGTTCGCCAGTTTGTGGGTTATGGGTAGACAAGAGGCAAGCATCAGTGTCCAAGGAGATACACAAGTTCTGCCACAATTTTGAGATAAATTGGGCCACTACATCGGAAATAATAACAGAAGGGAGGCCATGGAGCCGTACTATATGTTGAAGAAAAAGAGTAGATAACTCTTTGGATGAGGGCAGTGATTTTAGGGGGAAATGTGTGCAATTGCTTTCTTTTTGTCCATGGTAATACCTACTGAAGAGAGTACATAACCTGAAAAGTCAACTGTGGTGGTGTGGAAAAAGCACTTTTTCAGTTTGGCAATGAGATTATACTCTCAAATCCATTCTAGTATGGCCCAAATGTGGGTTACATGGTCAGTCAGGTTCTGGGAATAGATGAGAATGGCATCTAGTTACACAATGATGCATATATTCAAGAAGTCTCTCAAAACTTCATGAATAAAAAACTGGAATGCTGCCAGGGCATTACAAAGTCCGGACAGCATTATAGTGTACTCAAAGAGGCCAAACTTAGGGGGTCATTAGAATGGCGGATGGACTTGAGTCCGCCCTCCATTCTGTGGTAAACCTGGACTGTTCGCAATACATGCCGTGGTCCCACATGCCTAATTAGGATTCGACTGCCACCATGGCAGTTGCATTTTGGCTTTTAACATTGTGGCGGATGCTGCTCACAGCAGCACGTGCCGCAAAGCGAAAAAACCCTTTTGTGCATTTCAGTGCACTACGTGGCAGGCACCAGACGGTGCCTGCCACTCGGTGCACCCAGTGTACCCACACCTCCCCCAACACTAGGGGGGACCACAACAGGCCCCCAAAATAATTCTCCAGATGCCTTTCCATGGCGGCATTGCCACCATGGAAAGGCCTTTCAACAACACTACATAATAGAGGACGAACATGGCCTCACGTTTGGGGAAGATGAAATTGATAAAATCTTAACGGCCATCAATCCCTTTGAAGGCCTGAGCAATCCAGAAACCGGTCCCAACATCAATGAATGGAACAAATTACTGAATCTTAGACGCAACCAGATAAAGGCAGCCTTACATGGTCTGCTTATGACAGAATACCTACGGAACAAGATGGCACCACCAGTGCTGATTGTCAAAAACGAACCATTCATTTTCCAAAATGACCTTGTGTTCAAAAAAGAGTGGTCCCTGATCTCATGGCACTGCTCAAGAGATTGGCTGGTCTTGATAGTAAAAACAGCAGCTAGACTCACCCAGGAACTCAAAATTGAGATCAACAACATTGAAGTACAGTTAAACACATACATATTCCCTGCTGATCTAAAAGCAAGACTGGACAAACTCAACCAACAAATGACCGAATTTGAGTTTACATTAAAACATAGCAAATTTAACAAACTAAGTAAAGATAAAGCCAAATTTACACCAGAGGGGGCATACCCCTACACGAAACCTGACTACGTTCCCAAAAACTCCAACAGCGATGTTGACAGTGATGGCTCGGACAACGGGTCTTCGAGTTCTAACTCCAGTGGCAACAGAGGGTACAGGCCACGGAGAGGAGGCTGGAGACAAAGGAGACAGCAGTTCCCCAGACAAAGAGGGTGGAGAGGCTACCAACCCCAACCCCAGTATCCACAATACATGGGGCCACCACAATTCACCCCTTTCCAGTACGGACCACCTACTGCAGGACCAAACTACCAGCAATGGAACCCCGACTATAATGATTGCTTCTACGGCCCACAAACTTTTTTAGGCACACGCCCCGGGACACGGGGGAGGAACAAAAAGGGCAACAGTGTTGCATGGGAGGATCAAGAACAGAACAACTCCCGAACCACGAGGAGCATGACAGGATCCCTCCCGAACCACTCATCAACAAACAAGAGGGGGACCTAGTGGTCAATTTGACACCCTGGCCCTTAACCGAAACCCAAAAAAGCGTGTTGAACAAAGGACTAGGTTTTGTGCCAACACACAAACCGGATATTTTCAAACTAAACTTGGAATTACAAGATTTCATTAGAAAATTTAAATTACAAGCCTTCTTTCAAAACAAACCATCTACCGTGGGGACAACAGACACGGGCCTAAGGCCGATGTCCACATTTACCCCTCCTGATTCTTCACTACCAACTGAACTCTTAACCTTTGAGAAAGCGGTCATAACTGAAGTCAACAAACTTAACCTATCGGACACCAGTGTTTTTCATAACACTAGCAAAAAAGAACAACAAGCCATAAGGGAACTGACGGACAACAAAGAGATGATTATAAAACCAGCAGACAAAGGCAGTGCCATCGTCTTGCAGACCATGGGCGCATACGACACAGAGTATATGAGATTACTGTCACACAGGCGAAATTACACAGTCTTACAGGAAGATCCCACTGAGAGGTTGCGCACTAGAATAGGGGGCATGATTGTGGAAGGGCTTGCACATGACTGGTTGAGCAAAAAGGAAGCAGAGTTTCTACAACAATCAGCACCACGTATCCCTTATTTCTATTGAATCCCCAAAATTCATAAAAACATCACCAATCCACCAGGGAGACCCATTGTGTCGGGGATTGGCTCCATCCTGGAGCCACTTTCAAAATTTGCCGATGCTTTCTTACGCCCATTGGTACAGTCTACTAACACTTACCTAAAGGACACAAAATCAGTCCTGCAACTATTGGAGGACAGACCGTTTGACCCAACAAAACAACTCTTGATGAGCTTAGACGTGGAAAGCTTATATACAAGCTTACCGCATGACGAAACACTCCTAATCATTGAGGAAGTTCTGTTTACTACTCCATGGAAGTACCAAAGACCAAGGGGTCTAGTCCTCGAATGCATCTCTCTGGCATTACAGCACAATTTTTTTCAATATAAACAAACTATTTACTTACAAAGCCATGGTACCAGCATGGGAAGTACATTTGACCCTAGTATGGCTGGACTTTATGTCCACCATCTAGAGACAAACAAAATACTGCACATGGACAATCCATACAAGAACAACATCAATACCTGGAAAAGGTATATTGACGACGTCCTTATCATCTGGGACGGAGATCACCAAACTGCTGTGGATTTCCTGACCTGGCTCAACAACCACAATGCATTCTTGAAATTCACCAGCACGGTCTCAAACCAATCCATGGTCTTTCTGGATCTCAACATCTACACAGAAGGGGGCAAGCTCAAAAGTACGACTCACTTCAAACCCACGGCGAGAAACTGCCTTCTGAGGTATGACAGGTTTCATCCAAGACACCTGAGAGAAAACTTGCCATATGGTCAATTCTTGCGCCTGAGACGCAACTGCACTGAACTAACCAAATTCAGATCACAGGCTTGTGACTTGAAAAAGAAACTTATACAGAGGCAATACCCAATCAGAATTATCGACAAAGCCATGAAGAGGGCTTAGAACAACCACAGGGAGGCCCTTCTGGAGGACAAACGACCGGAGAAAGACAGTCACAACCTACTCCACTGTGTCCAATGAAGTGTCCAAAATCATAAACAAACACTGGGCGATACTGAACTGCCGTACTCTTAACCTAGAAAAACCTATGTACGCGCATCGCCGAGGTAGAAACCTCAAAGATATTTTGGTGCATACTAGACCTAAATCCAACAATACGACAAGGCAGAACATTATTGGGATACAAGGTCACTTCCCATGGTGCAACTGCAGTAGCTGCCACCTTACACAGAAAAGCAGTATCCTAACATTCAGAAATGGTACCACTTGGGAACAACGACACTTCACGAATTGCAACACAAAGAATGTAGTCTACATGATTACTTGCCCTTGTGGGTTGGAATACGTGGGCATGACCACCAGAGCTGTAAAAACGAGATTAAATGAGCATAAAAGTTGTGTTCGTTGCAAAAAGACCACAACCAAAATGGCAACACACTACCTTGAGAAACAACATTGTGTAAATGATCTAAGATGGACAATAATTGAACACTTGCCATCAGAATCAGGTTTATTCCAAAAGGAACAAAGATGGGTGTTCTGTCTGGGCACACACATCCAGGGACTCAACGATGATGTCCTCTGGGGCCAGCTGTCCCACTAACAATCACACCCACAAATAAAATGTTCCCAAACCTATAGACCTCCAGTAATTGAAACATGGACCTATGTGTCTCTTTCCACTAAAGATCAACAAATAATGGCGACTCATTGTTCTTTATTGTCGTGAAAATGCCTGATGTTGATAAGATTATAGACCGCTACAGAATTACCTTCAGTTTAACCAGTTAAAAGAACACTCGTGCTGTGTCCGGTGTCTTTAAACAGCGCATGCGCAATACGAAAGACACAACGCATGCGCGATACGATAGACGCATCGGAGCATGCGCGAAGCTGAGACAAACTTCGGCAGCGCAGACAATGACACGGGACCAAGCTAAATGCCAGTTCTACCGGATCTGCCTTAAAAGGAGTTACAATCAGCCTAACAACTATTGCAACTACAGCGGATTACCCTTATTTGGGCATTACATCGTATCCACTAGAGATCCCTTAACGACCACACTAATTAGGATGACCTGGTATAAATACCACACGGCATACTCCCACAATCATTCCAGCAGCGTGTGGGGCAGTACAGAGGACAACTCATCCCGAGTTTGTGAGTATAGGGTTGGGAAAAAGAAGCATTTCTTCTGACAAAGTAAGTAAAACAGGCTTTTAAAACCCAATCTGTTTATCCATCTAGATTGCACAAATAGCAATCAACCCCCAGACGTTCTAGAGTGCTCATGAAGCAAGCAAGCTATATCCAATGAGTATGACCAATACTTTTTCTTTTACAAACAATATGTGTGTTCTCTATGTTGTATGTCTTGTCTGTTGTTTTCTTTCACAGGGCCAATTGCGCAAATGGTTTGTTCCAGGTGACTGCACCCGTCTGAGCCACCCACAACTAGGGTAACCATATCTATTTTTCTTTTCTTTTTTTCAGGTCATGCAAATGCATGTATCCTGAGCCAAAAAACTGCTGTAGGCACACTGTAGACTATATATTTTAAAAACACTTACAAAATATATTTTTCACTTTTTGTTATTTACACAAAACAAAGTAGTGAAACGTGAGTAAGGTGGGGAAGTTGTGCCCCCGTCCTGAAGAAGGAGCACATGCTCTGAAACATGTCGACACACACATGAGGTACTGTCCATAAACACGACAGACAATAACCTCGCACTTCACTTCTTTTAGTAGTACCAGCCCGGGGTTGTGAATAAAGTTTTTTCCTATAGACCCACGAGCCAGGTACTTTTTAACCCTTCACTAAATCCCACCACTCACATAAACATCCCTATCACTTACACCACACGCACCACACATAGTCATTACTATCAATGCTCCCGCGTAGTCGTAGGTCGCAGCACGCCGCATCCCGTTAGAAGGGCGCGAAGACCTCTATGATGAAGCATGACACCAAGGGGCCTTTTGGTGTGTGAGGGGTATTTTACAAAACACTAAGGGGCCCATTAGGATGACGGGCGGACTTTGCCCGCCCGTCATCCCATCGTAAATCGGGACCGCCCGCCATAAGGGCGGGGGTCCCGGGGGTGCCATTAGGATGTGCCCGCCACAGTGTCGGGCACATCCTGTATTTTCAGCATTGTGGCGGGCGGTGCTCTCTGCACCGCCCGCCACAATGCTGAAAATTGAATTGTACATTGTCATTTGCAAAGCGGCAGGCACCGCGCGATGCCTGCCGCTTTGCAAATGACAATGAAGGGGGGTACCACAGGTACCCCCCACGTGCACCCCCCACCTGTACTACACTCTGGGGGCCCACAGGGGGCCCCCAGAGGGAAGACCGCATGCCTTTCCGTGGCGGCATCGCCGCCGCGGAAAGGCACTGAACACCACACATCATAATATGTCTGGCGGTGTCTATTAGACACCGCCAGCATATTATTCCTTTTCCGCCCCGGCCGCAAGGCGACCGGGGCGGAAAAGTGGCGGGCGGTGTTTCCCTCCGCAGCGGTCCCCCCCGCCATTGTAATGTGGCGGGGGGGAAAAGGGTGGCGGGCGGGCATTTCTGTCGGGCGGATCGCCACCGCCACCATGGCGGTGGCGATCCGCCCGACATCCTAATGGGGCCCTAAGTGCTCCCACACCCTTGTGGGTAACACTCCTCCCAGTCACTGTAAGTAGGTTTCCCCTTGTTTATGTATCTTTCAACAACAGCATCAGAATTTGGTGGACGGTGCCTGCTAGGCACTGCCACCCTTTGATGCTCCCTGCACCATCCTTTGCGGGTTCCATGGTGGAAAGTCTTTGCGTCCGCCATGGTTCCCACCACCATCGTAATTTGGCGGTGGGAAAATCACTGTTTGATGGCGGAACAACTTCCACAGGCAGTCCTGCGGTGGTCGTCCTTCTGTCATCCTAATAGACTCCTTAGTGCGGAAGGCCGTCTTCCACTCGTCACCATCCTTTCCTTCTGACGAGGTGGTAGGCCCCTCGCAGGTCAATTTGGTATAAATGTTTGAGTGCCATACTTGGTCCAATAGGGCCGGGATCAATGATAAAGGGTCACTGTTCTTTTTTTTTTCACAGTGAAACAACAAATTGTTTATTGACAATAGGTGATCTTCCATTGGTAAGCACATTTGACAGTAGCACCATTTTTTGAGCTCTCATTAAACTGACAAAGCACTTATTTGTTGAACAAATAAAAGGTGTAACCCGTTTTGGGACAGCTAAACATTTACTCAGAAAAATACAAACGAGGAACACCGCAATCTCAATACTAGATCAAAGCTAACATTAACTTCTCTGGATTCCACACACTTGCCCCAATTCCCACACAATTTGGGTCACTCATAAGCTGATCCATAATTTTGGTAATTCAGTCTTGCTTAGTTCCTTGCTCACGAGTGCCTAGCACATCTTGCGACCATGTGTAACTTAAGTGTAAATGTTCTTCACCATCATTTTATTCAGTCACCTGTAGTCTATATAAGCAAATCATTTTCCATTCTTTTCAGGCACAAAGAATAAGGGAGATGAGGCAGGTGAAGTAGAATGACGAATAAAAATAATGTCAAGTAACTCATCTAAGTCAGTCTTTAGGTATTGGGTTTCAGGATCAGATAGAGCACAAATCATACAGCACTGTAGGATTGACCCCAAGGATTTGGTCGATTCAGCAGTCAAATTCCCAATGGGGAGGCAAGTAACTGCGTTGCCCTTTTTTTCAACAAAGACATCAAGGAAGTTGCGATACTTGATAGGTAACTGTGTAACAGTTCCTTGGTTGATAGCAGCACAGCTCAGGGGTAATATCAGGTCAGGAGCTGCTTAATAACACTTGGAGCAACAATGTTGTGAATTCAATGTCACCAGACACAAGGCCCAATCTATGTGGGGATTGTGCAACTGTAATCAGGGAAACCCCCAAGATAGCTCCAAAATTTGGGGTGTCTCTGGGTCATAGGTTAATGCCTCAGTGTGGCCATTTTTCACAGACCACAAAATGGGGGTATAGTTTGATATTGAATGAGGCCTGAGGAAAGTACAGAGCCATCATTGGGTTATACTGGCTAGGGTTCATCTTCCTTTACTCTTGGAATTTTTAGAGTGCATGGTAATGTAATGTCCAAAAAATTATCAGTAGCTCTGGAATCTAATAACATGAGTAAGACCTTTTGTTGTTAGAGTGATATAACTACCTGGGCTGTAAGATGATGTGGAATTCTTCATAGGGTATTGGTCAAATAATTGGAGGCCTTCTCAACATTTTTACTCTACAAAGGACCCTCTTCCAAGTCAAGCCTCCTAGTTTTGTGGTGTTTGATCCACAACCAGTGCGTCTGTCTTGTACATGATTTTTGAATTTGCAAAACATTCCGGGCAAAGTACCCAGACTAGCCGCAATCGAGACACAAGTTCAGTTTTTGTCGTCATTCCTTTTCTTCACTGGGTAGCGGACCACGAGGCCCTCCAATCTGCATTGGCTCTACAGTATCAGGGACCTTACTTTCTGCTTCCATTTTCTCTGACTTGACTACAAGGAATTTGGCCTCTCCCTGAGGTCGTTCTCCTTTTCTATTATTCACTCAGTGGTCCAGTCGAACGGCCAGATCTATAAACTCAGAACAATCATTTGGTGTGCCAGGGAATTGTTTAAATAATTCCTCAATCCTCTTCCTCCTTTCCAACACTGCTTCGTATTTGTTAAGGTAGCCTGAGCTGTGACTGTCCTGTTCTGCCACAAGTGGTGGGCTGAAGCCACATTTTGTGTTAACCTGCCTGAAATGATCACTTCTGCAGTTCTACAGCAAAATGCGCTGGAGCACTGGTAATTGATAATTAGCATTGGACCACTAATGTGCATTTTTAGTTTCCTTCTGAAATACACACTGGAGCGCCTACATCTGCTGGGGCAAAGCCCATTGGAGCACTAAGGATTATGTGGCAGTGAGCACTGGAGCGCTAATGTATATTTTAGGGAAACCGCATTGATAACAGAGTCTAAACCATGATGTACCTTTACAACAAAATCTTAACCGCGCTTTAGTCTTCATCACGCAGGTTTTTACAACTACTATGGGCCTGATTACGGTGTAGGCTGAAACGGCTCCGACCATTTGGATTCCTTTCCGACTGACCCATTTTGATGGGGTCGGTTGGAAGGAAATATGAATCGGATTTCCGAATGGCAGCCCGTTCACTATTCAGAAATCCTTCAGTAATCCCTCGGCCGGCTCTTTCTGGCTGAAGGCTTACGATGGCAGATTACCTGTCTTTCTGTGCCAGTCTTCCTGACAGAGAAAGGCTTTGTGAATCTGACTTTGAGGGCCCCCAGGAGTGCAACCCCTTTGGATGGTGGCCTGGGGGCACCTACGTTATCCCCTGTTGATCCCTGCACCCAGTGGCAGGCACCTTGAGGTGACTTCCATGGGGTGGTGGGATGAACTGCACCTCTAGTCTTTACAATGAGAGCATGCATTCTGTTCAGAATGTCTTCTCCCATTGAAAAGTAGAGGATTGCGACGCAACAGTATTCGGGGGCATCCTACTTACTGGTCTGGAACCAACGACAGGAGGTCGTTCGGTTCCAGTTCCCAAACGATGTCAGACGGACTTTGGTCCGTCTGACATCATGATTGGGCCCCTATGTATTTTCCAATAATGTCATTACCATGCATGAATTTGAAAATATTTATGGATCTAGATATTTAGCACGCATGTGTGTACCACCACTGTCATTACTACACATTTGTTTTACCACTAGTGTCATTACCACAAATATCTTTACCACACATCAATATGTAAGTATATGGATAGGTATATGTTATAGGTATTTGGTAAATATTAATTTTGTAATTATCTTTTATATATATTTTAATGACAATACATTTTAGGTATGAGATGTAAGGAATATAGGGGAATTGTGTGGGGAATTGTATTATCCCTCTGGTATTAAAGTATATATTCAATTAGTTATAATAACTTTTAGGGATGTGATGTAAGGAATATTGGGGGTTTGGGTGGGAAAGTGTGTAATACTCAGGCATTAATTTTAATGCTTTAGTATTATTGGTTATGAATTGTAATTTTTGTAATTTAATAATAATGTAACATTTTAATATATTTTATACAAATTAATATTTAGGGATAAGTGCGAGGGGTCTAGGGGTATTGGGTGGGTACATATATTAATACTTGGGTATTAATTGTAATACTTTATTATTAATATTTATGAATTGTAATTGTTGTGAATTAATAATAATTTAAAATATTAAAGAATGGTATAAAATTGCAAAATTAGTATTTAGGGATGGGATGCAAGGGATCTAGGGGTATTTAATGGGAATGTGCAGTATTCATTTTAATACTTTAGTATTGCATTTGTATGAATTGTAATTTTTGTAAATTAATATTAACTGTAAATTTTAACATATTTTATAAAATGACTAAATATGCATTTAGGGATGGGATGCAGAGTGATAGAAGTTGTGGGTGGGTACGTGTATTATTACTCAGGTATTCATTTTAATATTTTACTATTCATATATGATTTTGGAACATTGATAATAATATTAAAATTATAACATTTTACAAAAATATAAAACGTAGGAATGGCATGTAAGGGTTATAGGGGTATTTGTTTGGGAAGTGTATTAATAATCATGTATTAACTGTAGTAGCTGAATATTAATAATTAAACTCAATTTATTTAAGTTAAAAAAGTTGAAGTAAATTAAACATGATTTGTAATGTAATCCAAATATATAATATTAAAATGTCAACATTATTAGTTAATAATATATATTTTTTTTACAATATTACATTTAAACAAATATGAAAAGATGTAAAGATAATACAAAGGTGTAATATTTATATTATGCATTTAAACATAGTATAAAATAAAAAAGAAATGTAAATAAATAGTAAATCATCTAACATATTTTACATATAAAACTATTTTTCCTAACATATGACTTATTTTGTTAGCATTTAAACATGTTTCACATAGTTTACCACTAATTGCAAAATCGGATATTGTCCTTTTTCAGTGTTTACATGTGTGCTTGACGCTCGTGGTTGTACATAGGTTTCTACAGTTGATTGAGCATCGCAGTCAAGATCTGAAGCACAGGAAGAGCTGTGGTCTGGTAAGAACAATTTACTTACATTCCTAAGTATATAGGTGGATACCTTTATTGTAAAGTACTGTGGAAGGTAGTTAAATAATTGATAGAAATACCTGGGGTGTTTTATGTGTTTTTATCTGCTTCATGCAGCACACATGAAAGTTAAAAAATTGCATTTTTTAAAGGTTTGCTTATGTACAGGAATGGACACCTTCCTGTACAGAAACAAACCACAGCATTTTGTTTGATTTGCATATGGCCATGTCTGAACTGGGGTGGCAGAGTGAGCTAAAGAATGATGAAGGATTAAACCCAGGTCAGTTGACTGGGGGTGAGTGATTGCAATGTTCAACACTCTGTCCATCATCCCCTTTGGTTTCGCTTTGTTTGCCCTAAGTTGGCAGGGTATGCCCAGACGTGGTCCCTTGCTCACTTTGCAACTGGATTCATGCTGGCCTGGCTGACGACGGCTGATTAGCCAGAAACCGGTCCCAGGATGCTTGTTTCCAGTCCAGGGAAGACATGACTTGGCAGTTCGGGCTGGACTGTTCCCATGAGGCACATGGTCAGACTGATTAGCATATGGTCATGTCTGAACTGGGGTGGCGGAGTGAGCTAAAGAATGACGATGGATTAAACCCAGATCAGTTGACTGGGGGTGAGTGATTGCAATGTTCAACACTCCGTCCATCATCCCTATTGGTTTTGCTTTGGTCGTCCTAAGTTGGCAGGGTATGCCCAGATGTGGATCCCTTGCTCACTTTGCCACTGGATTCAAGCTAGCCTGGCTGATGACGGCTGATTAGCCAGAAACCGGTCTCAGGATGCTTGTTTCCGGTCCAGGGAAGACATGGCTTGGCAGTTCGGGCTGGACTGTTCCTATGAGGCACAGGATCAGACTGATTTGCATATGGCCATGTCTGAACTGGAGTGGTGGAGGAGCTAAAGAATGATTGTGGATTAAACCCAGATCAGTTCACTGGGCGTGAGAGATTGCAATGTTCAACACTCCGTCCATCATCCCCTTTGGTTTTGCTTTGGTTCAAAAGTACCATACATCATATAAATGTCACTATTTTCAAGTGTTAGAAGGATATGGTTTGTGCTAAATATTAGTTTTCTTTTTTCAGGGTTTTCATTGTCATGAAGTAGAAAAGGTTCTTCAGAGAAAGTGATTGCTAGTTCAGGGGGATGGTAATGTCAGAATAGGTCTGCTGTGTTATTTGTTGGGGATTACTTGCCTATTTTTGTCTTTTTATCATTCTCCTAACATTGGGAATTGTGGGCCTACTACTGGCTATATGCATGGGAATGGTTTCAGATACCCGTCTCAAAATTGAGTCATAGGGCTCTATGGAGATGGAGGCAAGTTCTGTAATTTTGTTTATGTTTTCACTTGCTTCAATCTCCATTGCACAGGCAGAGTGGTTATGCTCTATTGTCTTAACTATTGTGTCTTGTTATTTGTTTACCTGGAAATTGGTGAGTTTTTTGTTTTTGAAGGATGTTATTAGTATTAGGTGTTTCTAATTTGAAGTGTTCTTTAGGTACATTTTTCTTTCTTCAATTGTGTTGTTATCAGTTCCCCCCAAAAATGCAAGTGTTTAGTTATTCATTAACTTTTGGTTATATGGTGTTTTTCCTATTATTTATTGTTGATATTTACAATACTTACATTAATTTTTCTGTTTTTGTGGTTTAGGATATGTCCTGTAGTTTTATGTATTTCAAGTTATTTCATAGATAGGTGTATCTGTTTTAAAACAGAACGAAATACATGTTGTTGATTTTTTTAAAGTATGTATTTTATAAACTTGAGCATCTTGTTTTAGTTAAATATTTTGTAATTTTAAACTACTACATTTGTACTTAAGCCACTGTCCAGCATCTTTCCTGAGGTAAGTACTTGGTGGAGTATGAATAGTAATTTCTCCCCTAGTCATTGTCCAGTACCTGCTCTGAGTTAAGTAACCAGTGGAGTTAGTTTTTTGTAATTTTGCCCCTTAGTCACTGTCCAACACTTGCCTTGAGGTAAGTACTTGGTGGATTTAGAATAGCAATTTTGCTCCCCAGTTGCTGTCCAGCACCTGCCCTGACATAAGTACCCAGTAGAGTTAGAATAGTAATTTTACCCCTCGGTCACTGTCTAGCACTTGCCCTGAGTTAAGTAGGTGGTATAGTTAGAATAGTAATTATTCCCCCTCATCCCTGCCCAGCACCTGCCCAGAAGTAAGTACCCAGTGGAGTTAGAATAGTGATTTTGCCCCTTAGTCAACGTCCAGCACCTGCACTGTGATGAATTCCCAGTGGCTTTTGCCCCGTAGTCACTGTCCAGCATCTGTCCTGTGGTGAATTCCCGGTGGCTTTTGCCCCATAGTCACTGTGCAGCATCTGCCCTGAGGTAAATTCTTGGTGGAGTTAGAATACTAATTTTGCTCCCTAGTCAATACTCTGTACACGCCCTGACATAGGTAGTTGGTGAAACTAGAACAGTAATTTTACCCCTTAGTCATTGTCCAGCACCTGCCCTGAATTAAGTCGATGGTGGAGCTAAAATTGTAATTTTGCCCCCTAGTCACTGTCCAGCACTTGCCCTGTGGTGATTTCCCAGTGGAGTTAGAATTGTAATTTTGCCTTTTAGTCACTGTCCAGCATCTGCCATGAGGTAAGTACTTTGTGGAGTTAGAACAGTAATTTTGCCCCTTAGTCACTGTCCAGTACCTGCCCTGAGTTAAATAGATGGTGGAGCTAGAATAGTAATTTGGGCCCCTAGTCACTCTCGAGCACCTGCCCTGAGATAAGTTGTGGTAAAGTTAGAATAGTAATTTTACCCCCTAGTCACTGTCCAGCACCTGCCCTGAGGTGATTAACCAGTGGAGTTAGAATAGTCATTTTGTCCCTTAATCACTGTCCAGCATTTGCCCTGAGGTAAATACTTTGTGGAGTTAGAATAGTAATTTTGCCCCTTACTCACTGTCCAGCACCTGCCCTGAGTTAAGTAGATGGTGGAGCTAGAATAGTAATTTTGCCCCCTAGTCATTGTCCAGCAGCTGCCCTGAGGTAAGTTTGTGGTGAAGTTAGAATAGTTTTTTGAATACTTGTTTCTGTCTAACACCTGCTCTTAGGTAAGTTTGTAGTAGAGTTAGAGCAGTAATTTTACCCCTTAGTCATAATCTAGCACCTGCTTTGAGGGTGGGATTATAATAGTAATTCTGCAGTATAGTGACTGTTTAGTATGTACTAGGAGGGATGTATGTGATGGTGTGATGGTGTTAGAATAGTAGCTTTTCATGACAATCATTGTCAATGACTTTATCTGAAGGAAGGAGATGGTGGAGGTTAAATATTTTTCTTTTGCTTTACTAAATTATTGGTATTTGTTTTCAAGTGTATGCCTAGTTATTTTTTATATAGTTATTTAAGTTAACGTTTAGAAATTGTCTTGTGGGAAAAATATATTGCAACATTTTGTTACTTTGTTTTCTTTAGTTACATAAAATATATAATATGTTAGAAAAATTATATTTTATACAACTGCAATATTGTTCTAAATAAAATATTGTAAAATATACAAACACATTATGTGTTTGTCAGGCCATTTTTTGTAAAGTTTGTGGGCGAAACATGTAAGTTTAGGAAAACATCAATTAATCAATATGTTAAATAACTGGGTAGTACAAATAGAAGTATTTTCTTGTGAAAGTTCCACTTGGACAGGTAGATGGTATAGTTTGCAGTAGTAAAGTCTTGCTTCGGTAACAATCTCTGTGTGGTCACTAATGTAATCAGTGTAGAAAAGAATGTAAAATTGTGGGCTGCCTTTTTATACAAATTTAGGGGCTGATTATGATGGTGGATGGACTGGATCTGTCCGCCATCGTAGTGGTGACCAGGACCATCCGCAAAACATGCGGCAGCCCCGCATAAACGATTAGGATGCGACCTCCACTTTGGCGGTCAGATCTTGCAATTTAACATTGCGGGGTGCGCTGCTGACAGCAGCAGCCGCTGTGTTGTTAAAATAGCATGTTGTACATTTCACTGCACTACGTGGCAGGCACCACATAGTGCCTGCCACTTGGTGCAGTGAAATGTAGGGGGGTACCCCCAGTGCACGCACACCTCCCCCAACACAAGGGGGGCCCGCAACGGTCCCCTGAAACCAATCTTCACCAGCCTTTCAATGACGGTTGAACCGCCGGGGAAAAGCTGGCTGGAGACCGCATCATAATTTGGCGTACTGTACCTGCTAGGCACCACCACCATTTTACGGATGCAGATCGCTCCACCAGTCAATTGGAACGATTGCCTATGGCATTTCCGTGACGAATAGTCTTTTCGTCCGTCACGGTCCGAAAGCGATTCCGACCGCCATCATAATGTGGCGGGGGGAAAATCGTGGTCTAACGGCGGAAGGAATGCCACGGAATGGCTGGTGTTGGCGGTTCTTCCGCAATTGTAATTGGCCCCTTAGTGTGGTAGATGACAATTTAAACAAAGGTATATGTGGAGTGTACATTTTCCAGTGCATTTTTATTGTGGATGTGTAGTTTATTATTGCCATTGAATCCAGTTGAGAATCAAGGCCACCAAATATCCTCACATTCTCATACACCCACTCTGGCCCGATTACTAGTACCATTTTTGAGATGAATGTAGTCATTCAGGGATCACATCAGGAAAATGTGAGATTTGATCTCATTAATGCTCTTCAGTTTAAGGCTACCCTGGGCATTCCTTGTCTTCAAAACCATAATCCCAACATTGATTGGGTGACATGTAAGAGTACCATACTATCACATTTTTGTAAAGAATATTAATAGAAAACACTTATTAGTGAGGAGATTTACGCCTAAGTGAGTAGGGATTTAGTGAAATCTGAAAGCAATGAGTTAACTCAGATTTACAATGATTATTCTGATGTCTTTGACAAAGGGAAGGCGATCACCCTCCCCCCGCATCAGCCTTTTGATTTCAGAATTGACATCAGCCAGACTTCCCTGCTGTTGTATATTTGCCTTGACTGAAAAAGAGAATACGCTCTTTTTCCAGTACCTGGACCAAATGCTGGAAATTGGTTTTATACTGCCTTCAAGTTCTCCAGCGTCTTCCAAGTTCTTTTTTTTTTACCCAAAAAGGGGGATCTGAGAACCTGCATTGATTACCAAGTACTGAGTAAGATCACCATTAAAGACTGATATCCTCTACCTGTTATTTCCACTCTACTCGATCAGGTTAGGACTGCTTGAATTTATACATAGTTGGATCCACCAGGTGCTTGCCATCCATTGCGAGTCTGGGCGGGTTAGGAGTGGAGTGGAAAATGGCCTTTTGTACAAATATATCTTGTCATGCCTTTCAGACTCTGCCATATACCCACAGCTTTTCCAATACTTTACCAATAAAGTACTTCAAGAGTTTCTTGGCCTTTGTGGTATAATATACATTGATGACATTCTTGATTTACTCAAACAAATACTCAGAACATGTAACATATGTAACATACATTAGGGCAATTCTACAGACTTTACGGCAAAACCATCTATATGCTAAACTGGACTGATCTCGAAATTGCGGCAAAATAAGCGAATCCGCGAGCGGGACGAATTATGTTCAGGAAGCACTTACAGGAATACAGCAGGTGCAAGTGCAGGTGCAAGTTGAAGCTAATTTCTTTGTAACCATTTACAAAATGGTTACAAAGAAATTAACTTTAACTTGGGCACCTGCTGTAACCCTGTAAGTGCTTCCTGAGCGGCGCCTCGTTGCCTACTTGCAACTATTCTCTGACCCTGCTCTAACCCTCGATGCAGGGTCAGAGAATAGTTGCAAGTAGACAACGAGGCTCCTGTCACAAAAATTAAACCTCAACAGGAAGCTCTTACAGATATAAATAAAGCAGGTGCCCGAGATGAAGCTCAAATTCAGTAACTTCTTAATCAGCCCAAAAAAATTGTGCGCTTTGTCGAGGCTGGGCAGGTGTGCTTTCTCCCAATATCTACCGTCGTAAATTAGCTATGATGCCTGATGGAGGCCTTTGCATCCCTGACTTTCACGGGTGCAATCCCCATGACCAGGAGCTTCTTTCTCCTCATCTGCTGCTCTGATCGGTGTCTGACCTTTTATACACACAAGAGGCATGTGAACTCGCATAGAAGCCCCCCCATTTGCCCCCACACACTAGCGGTGTGCACCGTCTTCCCACCCTTTACACATTATGGTTGACAGCTCACTCGAGGGACCCCGGCGCCCTTCGGCGCGACGGCAAAGTTACACACACGGTCACTGGACGCAACTCTTCTGGCCCTTTACGCAGCTGTAGTGTAGGAAAAGCACTATACATTTACCCAATGAGGTAGCACTTACTGATTAGCCAGTAGAAAGTACTCTAGTTGAGTAGAGGTATCGCACAAAACGGTGGTGTCATCTTGCACAAATATGCAGCTCAGGATTCATTCCAGCACGATGCTCCTGTCACAAAAATTCAACCTCAACAGGAAGCACTTACAGATATAAATAAAGCAGGTGCCTGAGTTGAAGCTCAAATTCAGCAACTCCTTAATCAGCCCAAGAAAATTGTGCGCTTTGTCGAGGCGGGCAGGTGTGCTTTCTTCCAATATCTACAGTCGAAAATTAGCTATGATGCTTGATGGAGGCCTTTGCATCCCTGACTTTCACGGGTGCAATCCCCATAACCAGGAGCTTCTTTCTCCTCATCTGCTGCTCTGATCGTGTCTGACCTTTTATACACACAAGAGGCATGTGAACTCGCATAGAAGCCCCCCCATTTGCCCCCCCACACACTAGCGGTGTGCACCATCTTCCCGCCCTTTACACACTATGATGGACAGCTCACTCGAGCGACCCCGGCGCCCTTCGGCGCGATGGCAAAGTTACACACACATGATCACTGGAGGCAACTCTTCTGGCCCTTTACGCAGTTGTAGTGTAGGAAAAGCACTATACATTTACCCAACAAGGTCGCACTTACTGATTAGCCAGTAGAAAGTACTCCAGTTGAGTCGTGGTATCGCACAAAATGGTGGCGTCATCTTGGAAAAATAAGCAGCGCAGGATTCATTCTGGCACGATGCTCCTGTCACAAAAAATAAACCTCAACAGGAAGCACTTACAGATAAAAATAAAGCAGGTGCCCGAGTTGAAGCTCAAATTCAGTAACTCCTTAATCAGCCCTAAAAATTGTGCGCTTTGTCGAGGCTGGGCAGGTGTGCTTTCTCCCAATATCTACCGTCGAAAATTAGCTATGATGCTTGATGGAGGCCTTTGCATCCCTGACTTTCACAGGCGCAATCCCCATGACCTGGAGCTTCTTTCTCCTCATCTGCTGCTCTGATCGGTGTCTGACCTTTTATACACACAAGAGGCATGTGAACTTGTATAGAAGCCCCCCGTTTGCCCCCCACACACTAGCGGTGTGCACCCTCTTCCCACCCTTTACACACAATGATGGACAGCTCACTCGAGGGACTCCGGTGCCCTTCGGCGCGATGGCAAAGTTACACACACATGGTCACTGGAGGCAACTCTTCTGGCCCTTTACGCAGCTGTAGGAAGTACTCCAGTTAAGTATGGTGCAAATCGCAAAAAATCTCCGATTTCGCGGGGAAATCTGCGAATTCGCAGATTTTATTGCGATTTCGCGGTAATTCAGTGACCGAAAATCCGCAACATTCGCCCACACTTACAAAAAAGGTTTTGCCAATCACCTTGAACTTTTTTTGTGTCCATTTGTATCCCTTCAGGTCGCAATAAATAATAATTTAAAATAATTGGAAATCTCAAAATGTGAAAGAAGCCAAATTCTATAGGCGGTTTATAGAGCATTTTCAACTGTTACGAAATGAGCACATTTCCAGTGGGGAGAAGAAGCTGAAAAGGCTTTCTGTCAGCTGAAAGACAAGTTCATTTAAGCCCCAGTCTTGAGTCACCTAGACCCAACACAACTTTTCATTGTGGGGGCTGATGATTCACAAATAGTTATGGGGGGGTCCAAAAGAGACAAAAACTACGGGCAGCTAGGTCCTGTAGCATATTTCTTCCATAAGCTGAATACTACAGAAGCCAACTAGTCAGTTCAGACTCAGATGGATTGGCCATTTAACAGGCTTTTGCTTGGCATTAAACAGGCTTTTGAGGAGTAGAGGTACTACCTCTTGGGAAGTCTACACACAGTCACTACCTTAATAGATCACAAGGACCTGCAGTTCCTAAATGCATATCGGGCTTTGTCAACACATCAACCATGGTGTTCTCATATCTTTAATGACATTGAAAGGCTAGGGGCATGCGATAACAGAAAATTGAGAAGACACATCCTTGATCACTCCCCCTGAAAAGGCATAGGGAGCTATGACACCTGGTACTTATTTCCTACAGCTGGTACATCAGGAACAAGGAACAGTAAAAGCACAAGACACTTAACAACACCACACTTCGGAAGTCAAGGGTGGGCTTACATATGTGAAACAGGGGCTTTAAATTCCAACCTAGCCTTTATAAGAGAAAGCCTTAGAATGGTGTCGCACAGGTTCTCTTGTGGGCACCCAAAGGAAAAGAAAACTATAGATCTGCTACAATGATAATTTTGATGCCCATCTATGTCCAAGGATGCAAAGAGTTTTGTAGCAAATTATGGTATTGCGGTCAAAGCAAAGGGTCCCATCAGGTTTCTGTAGGTCAATTGATGCCACTACCTATACCACCCATAGCTTGGCATACAGTATCATTGTATTTTGTGATGGAATTACCAAAATCACAGGCAGGTTTCACCACCATTTTAGTAATAGTTGCCCATTTTACCAAAATGGCAAATTTTATTCCACTCAAAGCCTTGCCTTCCCTTTACAATTGGCTAGGGTCTTTTTACTGACTGTTGTAAGATTACATGGTCTTCCATTGGTTCTAATTTCAGATCAAGATACACAGTTTGTTTTCAAATTTCGGAAATTTCTTTGCAGTCTTTTGGATATGGATTTCTGCTTGTCCTCTAGCCAATGCCTGCTGACGGATCGAAGGAGTGAACTAATGCATGGAACAGTATTTATATTGTTATCTTTTGGAGTCCAATCTCAATAGGGCAGAATGTTTGTGGATAACTGAATTTGTGATGGCAATAAATTATAACTTGGGCTAGATACTGGATCACAAAAATAACTTGCAGGTTCTGGATGTGGTGTATTACAGTAGGATCATGGTAGGGGTGGTACTTAGGGGGGGGGGGTGATTAGGGGCCAGGAAGCAATCTGGGTACTACCTATAGTTGTTTTAGGCATTGCCAGAGCTCAGAGGGCAAGAGATCAACAAAAAAGGGAAAAGGGATCAATTCAGATTCATGCTGTGGTTTGGGAAGGGAACAACTAATAGGAGTGCCAGAATAGATTTAACACATTCCCTTGTGCTTTGCAATTTCTACATGCCCTTGGAGGATAACCACCATGCCCAGATGTCGCATTTCTGAGAACATCTCCAAGTCCCATGTCTCTCTCTCTTCAACCCATTCTCCTTTCCCCCGGATACCCTTGTTCTGACTGTGGGAACTTTGCGGAAAAATCTTGGGTAGCAGGGGTAGCTGGGAACCAGTGACTCAAAGCTCCATCATGTACATGTAAGATTAAACAGGTTAGTGCTTTGTAGTAATCCCAATTTGACCATTAATTGCATTTAGTAGTATGAGGTGGTTAATCATGCTGAATGTCATTGTTAACTCGCGGAGGATGAACATCTTGAGTCACCATGGTCAAAGATGCAATGAGCATTTAGAGCTATTTGAAGAATCACACAGTTTCTGTGCTAGAGCCAGTCCTGAATCTTGACTGCAGCTCATCAAAAAGGTTGTTCTCAGATATAAAGTGTTGAGTTGTGCAGCAAATTAACTTTCAAATAATTTGATGTGAAATGAGGGTCCCCATTGGACAGTAGTTTTAATGTCCTCAGGGTCAGCTCTCGGTTTAGTTGACATGTGGTGTGACCTGCCTTTTTTCAGGCTGTCTGGGAGCATACTTTGCGATATTGATGTGTTGATCAGCTGTTTCCAATATGGGGTGATCTGCCTACTCACCTCTTTTAGTGTAGATGCAGAAGTTTAAATGAGATCATGCTTTGTTATTTGAAATCACAGTGATAATCTTCACATTTATATTTTGATTTGTTGCTATTCAGTGGTAGGTAGGGAGGTTTAGTGTGCTGGTTAATCCGGTCAAAACATATTTGGGACATGAAAACTGAGGATCCTGACTCAAAAATGTTGATCTTGTATTTTTATCTCTCTAGACAAAGAGCAAATATGGTTCTTGTTGGGAGGTTCTAGTGCAAAACCTTTTCCATGAGCCTGATTCAGAAAAGATAATTTACACTTGTGTAAGTTTGCTATTTTTTCTGGTATTCACAAGCTGCAAGATTAATTTTACTAATAGTAATGTTATGACTGAGGAAACCCCCCAGTTGGAGCAGGTCTATCTTTTTATGTGTGGACTTTCTGCCACAAGTGCGGAGTCTCAGCAGTCATATAATTACTATTAGTAAAATGTAACTCCTAGTTTGTGGATTGCAAAAAAAATAGTAAACTTTCACAAAAGTGTGGGTTTAGCTTTGTGAATCAGGATCCATATCGCTGACCTTCTTCCTGTCTCATTTCAGATCTTTTGAGAACTAAAGTGCTGAGGTGTTGAGGTTTTGTATTTTTCGTTTAAATGGAGAATCTCATCCACTATATCTCTAACAGTAAGGTTGTAGTTTGTGGCCTTATAGATCACACTGATGTCACTGTTGGGTTGTTGTAGTTTACAAGAGACATTAGATGCTAGAGAATATGTGTCAATATGTTTGATGTCCCTAATCCATGTTATGGTCTTTTTTCATGACTGGTTATTGTTTTAGTTGAGCTGATGGACAAAATAATAAGATGATGGTCAGATCAGGCTACGGATTTATGGGTTTCAGGTGTTAAGGTATCCCCTTTCTTAATTAGGTCAAAGGCAGACACTTTCACATGACTAGGACACCTCCTCAATTGAGAGAAGGTATTATTTTTCAATGTGGATTTTAATTGATCACTAAATGAGTCTTTGGGGTCTGTCCAGTGGAGATTAAAGTCTCCAATAGAGGGCTTTTAGGATTATAGTGATTTGTTGATTAACAGCTCACAGAGATAATCAGTAAATGAGGTATTCTGGAGGATGGCAGATGGTATAAATTCTTTTTGAACGGTCAGTTCTGACGTCTACTCTAAGGCATTGAAAAAAAGAGGAAGGTTTCCTCCTGAAGGCATTTCACTTGGACAGATTCTCTGAAGATGAATGCTACCCCGCCCACTATCTTCCCTGTCTAAATGCTTGATCAGGTAACCATTCATGACAGGCTGGTTCTTAGAGGGTTGCAACTCTGCTTTTAACTATGTCTTAGTTAAAAATTTCATATTTAGGTAGAGATCACTGATAGTGTCTGAAATGTCCGTATAGCGTTTACCTGGTGATCTGCATTTGTGAAAATATAATTTTAAGGGGGTTATACTATGTTTGCTAGTAGATGGGATTAACATGATATTCATGAGGTTGCTGAGGTTAGCACCTTGTTTGGATGGTAGGCGTTTGGTCCTTCTATGACCCACCATAGAATGTATGTGGTATGTCTAGTAACTCCACAGTGCTCTCAGAGGTTTCATACTATATTAACAGCATCTTAAAGTCAACTTATGGGAGATTACTGGCTGTTCTATTTGTTACCTGAACTTTCTATCATGTCCTGAGATGCAGCAGATGTGTGGACTGATGACTCTGATGTTGTGCCACTTTTGGTTAACATGATCACTAACTCCTTGCTGCTCCTGATTGATCTGTTAGTCATTTGTATGCCCATGCATGGGCAAGATAATTATTTATCAATCATTTCTGATTGAGTGTGGTGATTTGTCTAAGTATTGATAAGCAAGTCATCATTCTCCAGAAGGCTCAATAAAACATTGAGGGCAGTTGGCAAAGCATTGCAGTTGAACGTCACAGTGGCCGCAATGGATTGCCGTTGAACCTTGCAACATCGGGGATGCTTCACAGTTGATGGGCGTGAGCCTGTTCTGAACCACACAAAGGCATCAATGCATGACTGTTTGCTGGAGTTGCAATTTTTACCCACGTCCAAGGGCACAGGACTGGGTTGGTAGCACTTGGCAGGGCAAGACTCACAGATTGCACAGTCAATGTAGTGAAACAGGGTGAGTTGGAAGTCTTTGGAGTCGCTGAGACTAGAAAACAGGAGGCAAGAACTTGGAGTCACACTCTGGGTTCTGGGTTCAAGTGAGGTGGGTCTATTCCTTCCCACCTAGTCAAAGAGGGCATCTGCAACAATAACGATCAATGCCCTCAGGATCAGTTCGATGCACAATAGGGTCCACCTCTTGATAGCCTCAATTCTGTGTGCTATTATAGCACAGAAGTTTGAGGTGGTCAAGTTAGGGAAGGAATGGGAAGGGAACAGCTGGGAAGAAAACCTGGAATAAGCACAACATACATTAATCACTCCACAGATTGTTTAACACAATAAAAATGTTCCCTATACCTTAAGCTTTACCTGTAACAAAACAAATATTATATTTCTGCTCTTGTATTTCCAAGATGAGGAAGAGGCTGTTTCAAAAGTAGCCAGTGTGTCTTTATGCTTGTCTAATGACCAAGCTAAAAAAATGAGAAGTAGATCTGATTTATATATACTATTTGCAGTCATACACATAGTACCTTTATATGAGGAAACCTTTACCTACCAAAAACAAATAGAAACTGTGCCTCACAGGTGCAGAACCAAAATTCCTAGACTCCACTTGCCCCCTGTTAATTTGTTTAAAACAACAAAACAAAAGAAACCAAATGTGAAAATCTTCACGAGAGATCATGTTTTCTAAACACAGCTCTTCTTTAAAAAAAATGAATAACTTCTGCTAAAAAATCCACGTATATTTTATCATACACTAAAGAACATAAATAATAGGTATTTCTCCAACATTGTTCCAATAATATGAGCTCTTGATCCAGGAAAATAGATAAGGGAATCTTATTTCAGGAAGGAGTTTGTAGAAAACAAAGGGGCTTATATCAATGTCGGGCGGATGTTGCAGAAGCAGGACTGACCGACGTCTGGTCGGCAGTCCTGACGACCTAACCATGATGCCACCACACATGGTGTGGTCGAATAATCTCATTGCTCTATGGCATCTCATGTTATGGCTGTAAGCCAGTCATAACACAAACTCCCAGAGAGGATTGAGAGTCTATGTCTATCCCTGCACCCTGTGGCAGGCAACTCAAGGTGGCTGCCACAAAGTGCAGGTATCTACAAGGGGTACCTATGGCGCTTCCTCAGCCCCCAACCAGAAGCCAAGAATAGAGGGGGCACCAAACATGCTTTCTGACAGGGTTTCCATGTCGGAAAGGCTGGCATGGAAACCCTGCCGGAAACCATGATTCATTATCCAGAATGCAGAAACGCCTTCCATTCTGATTACGAACCGGTCTCCGACTGGGAGACATGCTCCTGGAGTCCATCGGAAGCCAGCCGGAATGACCGACCGGTTTCAATTCCAACTGGCTGTTTTGTAATCAGCCAGTCAGAAACTGATGATCTCAGTCATAAGGTCTCCAAACTTAGGTCGAAGGCCTTCCAACCGAGATTGTAATTGGGTCCATAGTTTTCAACTCTTGATTTCATTAAGCAGTAGCTTCAGCATCCTTGCAGTTAAAGCAAGCGAGCAATGAATTTACAACTTCTAATGGTGACCTTCAAACCAATTATAGCGTTATCTGATTTCAAACTGACGAACTTGGAAATGTAAAGGAACAAACTCTGTTGAATTGAGTATAATTAAATACAGCTTTTCATAAAATCCTCACTGTTATTGAAAGCACAGCATAGAAAAATCTTTACTCTAATATCACGGAGAAAGCACAGATTTAGACCTTTTGAATGTATGAATAGGAATGGGTGTAAGTATCTTTACCACCTTACAAGTACGAGGATTGTCAGGAAAACAGCAGAAGTTCTGGATCGGATCCAGAGGTGGAATAATCTGCCTCATTCCTTCAACGGAAGGTCTATTTAAAGCTCTTCTGAGTTATTGTGAGTCATTAATTGCAAAAGGTTATAGAGCAATTAACCTCTACAATGATTCATGGGACATGTAGTTCTGACCTTCTCCATCCAAAATTCTGCTTCTATGATGCCCTATGAATTTTCTCATAAACTTCACCATCTTGTGAGCTTATGAAATAATGTCAGTACCTTCTGTTCTCCAGTATTCTCTACTGGTAGATCTGCTATTATGGAGATGTTTTGCTTTGTGTCAGCGTCATGTCTCTTTTACCCCTGACGCTTGTTTTAGTTGTAACAGCATCATTCAGCAGGTCAGCACAACAAACCAGTTGTCTAGCAGAGTAGCAGTCCAGCAGAGTGGCAATTCCTTCAGCAGCACAGCATTCCTTCTTCCTGGCAGAGTATCAACAGGTTCAGAGGTATACTCGATGGTGTCAGAGGTTTAGTACGTCTACACACTTGTGCCATTGAAGTAGAGGAGATTTCAAAGAGATGCCTTTGAAGTTCATGGAGTCCCTGCTATTCCTTCCCTGACTCTGAAATTACTTCATGGGGTTATGTTGCACCTTGTGTGGGGACAGGACACAGCCTATCCATGTATTAGTGTGAGGCTGTGCCTAGCTCTTCCCTGCCCAGGATGGCCCATCAGGATGTAGAGGGTCCATAAAGTTACAACTAGGCTCCATTTGTGTGGCTGTCTAGAGGGAATGCACAAAGCCCAGCTATCACCAACCCCAGACATGCATTCAGAGACAGGCAGCAAGTACCAAACAGCTAAGAAATTTAAGAAAATTGCAACTTTCTAAAAGTAGCATTTTCAGATTTATAATTTAATATCCGACTTCACTATAAATTGTGAATTTAAATTGTGATTCCAGAAACACCAAACTTGGGGTCCAATCTCTTCGCAACTCTAATTTACACTTATAAAATTTAATAGGGTAATCCCAATATTTTCCTGTGGGAGAGATAGGTCTTGCAGCAGTGAAAAAGCGAATGAAAGAGTTTTTCACTACTACGACATGTAAAACTGAAAAACAATGTTCTACTTAAAATACACTTCACCCTGACCTTGGGCTGTTTAGGGCCTAACTTAGAGGTGACTTATATGTAACAAAAGAAAGGTTTGGGCCTAGCAAGTAGGTTAACTTGCCAGGTCGACATGCTAGTGTAAACTGCATACACAGGATCTTCAATTGCAGGCCTGATACAAAGGGCTACTTAAGTGGGAGGCACAATCAGTGCTGGAGGCCCACTAGTAGCATTTAATTTACTGGCCCTGGGTACAGGTGGTGCACTTTACTAGGGACTTATAATGAAATTAAATAGGCCAATTGTGGATAAGCCGCTGCTACCATGTTTTAAGCAGAGATCAAATGCACTTTAGCACTGGTGAGCAGTGGTAAAGTTACCAGAGTCCTAAAGCCAACAAAAAAAAATTCAGCTAAAATGAGGATGAAGGCAAATGTTTGGGGGTGACACTGCAGAAAGTGCTAATTCCAACAGTGATAAGAGTTTTGGACAGTTCTTTAATAAGTGGGTTTTCAAGTTTTGGTAGCATTGGTTTCAGTGATTAGGAACACAGTTAACCCACAAGGAGTTTTATCCCACTTTCTTTAAGGTCATCGAAGGAAAGCAGTTTTTGAGACCTGCTATTTGCCTAAGTAATGGGAGGCTAGTCCAATGAAATTCTGAGTTAGGTTCAACAGACTAAATCAGACTAGATAACGGTGGTTCTCTCAAATAAAAAGGTTGGGCATATGGGTAGGATGCATCGGTTTTTAGACACTTAATTACAATGGAGCATATAGTAGCCCTGTAGATAAAAGACAACACTGCTTAGTCAAAGGCATCCTGAAGGAGAGATGCAGTCATAAAATATAAGATTAATTAGTGAGCGTGTCTCATTCGGGCAATTTTAGTCTATAAGATTCAGTTATATCTATACTAATATAATAAAGAGAGAGCCCAAACCTTTGAGGCGGGTAATCTCAGGAACCACAGCACCAATCACAACACCCAATACAGCATTGGAAAGGCCAGTTGTAGCAGAAGGACATAGGCTATGCAGACGCCCACCATATACATTTAAAAGGTAAAAGAACCGTGCCAGCAAAGTAGTCCCTTGTGGGCGTGTCTGCGTTGTGCTGTGGGCGTGTGCTGGGGGCTTGCCAAACACTGGGGGCGTGTGGTACGTTCTGCCCTTCATGCCAGGTCTCATATCGTGTGCTGGGGGCGTGTGCTGGGGGCGTGGGCGTGTGCGGGGCATGGAAGCGAGCGTTGTGCCCAATATTTCATTGTTTTTTCTTCCCAGGTTCTGAACATTCCAGCTCCGGGTGTCCACCCTGTTCCCTTTAAATACCCCTGCACCCCATAATCATAACCCACCCTTACTCCTTAAAATACCCCAACACCCTTAAATACTAACCCATCTTAACCCTATAAATATACCCTGAACCCCAAAACCCAAACCTATCCCTAAACCCTAAAAATACCCCTGTACCCCAAAACCCAAACCTTGCCCTGAACCCTATAAATACCCCTGTACCTCAAAACCCAAACCTACCCTTGAACCCTAAAAATACCCCTATACCCCAAAACCCAAACCTAGCCCTGAACCCTAAAAATACCCCTGTATCCCAAAACCCAAACCTACCCCTGAACCCTATAATACCCCTGTACCCCAAAACCCAAACCTAGCCCTGAACCCTTAAAATACCCCTTTACCCCAAAACCCAAACATACCCCTGAACCCTAAAAATACCCCTGTAGCCCAAAACCCAAACCTAGCCCTGAACCCTAAAATACCCCTGTACCCCAAAACCAAAACCTATCCCTGAACCCTAAATATACTCCTGTACCCCAAAACCCAAACCTAGCCCGAACCCTTAAAATACCCCTGTACCCCAAACCCCAAACTTAGCCCTGAACCCTAAAAATACCCCTGTACCCCAAAACCCATACCTATCCCTAAACCCTAAAACTACCCCTGTACCCCATACCCAAAACTATATCTGAACCCTTAAAATACCCAAACACCCCAAAACATATACCTCAGTACAAATCACCACCGATTTGAAAAATACACAGACCTCTCTCATTGATGGCCAGCACCAACATACACTTTTAGACACACCTCCCGCCACAAGTTCTAGAATTGCGAACTTTAGAGCTGGGGAGCTACGTTAGAATCTCGGCATCAGCTCAACATCCTGTGATTCCAGTCAAATCGCTTTGTCTCCCCCTGCCTACCACAAATGAATGTGTTCTTCTGTAATGTAAATTGTGCTCATGCCATGTTGTCGAGTTCGCGCTATATAATATTGCAAGGAAAAATAAAGTAGGGAAACTCGAGTTCACACACTACTGAACGCGTACTCTTAAGTGCATCAGCAGTGCACTGTGAATCGGAGCATTTCACAGGCCTGTCACAGATAGGAAATGCTATCAAAACGAAATCCTACAAAAGAATATACTACTGGCCGGCAGCAATTCATACCCGGACAACGTCGGGACGGGCTGCTAGTATACAATAAAGATCATCAACACGGCTCCAATTTAGGAAAGACTTGAAGTCACACATTATTGATGAACACTACATCACAATACATTAACCATCCACAACCCAGTTTTATCTGCTATTATTCATTGGCACTACGATTATATTTGACCGTGTACAGTATTCCTCGGCCTTTAGCTTTGTACTATAGAAATAGAGAAGAAAGTACAAATACATACACAAAGATCTCTACAGGTAGAATTTTGAAAATGTCCAAGAAAGAATTTGTGTCAAATTTAGAATGAGGCATGTCATTCAGGTCAATCAAGTCTGTATATAGTTTCTATTTATTTTTATTTATTTATTTATAAAGTTTTATATAGTGCGAACAAGATCCCGAAGGATTTCAAAGCGCTTTACAAAAAGGATGAAAGGAAGGACATAAATGCAATATCGACACCTAGAAAGTATACAAAACAGGAAGAAACTCAAAATTCTAGGACTAGGTCAGGGAGAGTAATACAAGAACGGCTATATCATGGGTTGCAGAGGTGGGCCTACTATCCGGTTAAGAAGAGCAGCATCAAAATGATGGTATAATGGTTTTAGGATCAATGTCTTCTAGCAGTAGGGCCTAGTCCAATTAATGTAGGAATTTAGTCAATAGGAATCTTTTAGTTTCCAGTTTGAATGCAGTCTTTGAGGAGATTCTGCGTACTGCCGGTGGAAGAGAGTTCCATATCTTTGGTACAGCGCTGGAGAAGGCTCGGTGACAAGTTCTCTTTTTGCTAAGGATGAGTGGTTTCAAGAGGAAAGTGTTAGCACTTCTTGATGCTCTACCACCACAGGCTAGTTCAAGCTTTTGTGCTGGGTATCTGAGAATTTTGAAATGCAGGGCTTTGTGTGTCAGAACGACAATCTTTAACTGAATTCGAGCTTCGTAGGGCAACCATTTAATAGATTTTAGGACTGGGAAATGTGGTCATTTCGTTTGATGCCTGTAACCAGTCTAGCTGCAGCTTTCAGTGATGCCCTTAGTGGGGCCAGGGTGTATTTGGGAAGGCCACAGAGCATAGCGCTGCCATATCTAGTCTCGGCAAGACAAGCGCTTGGACCACCTGCTTGAAGTCAGATTGTAGAAGGAATGGTTTGATATTTGATATAAGTGTCCTCACCAAAAGATTAGCTCCCTTACAGACATTGCTGATGGGATTTTTCATATTCAGGTGCTTGTCCATGGTGATTCCTAGAGATTTGGCTGAGTCTATGATGAGAGGGGTGCAGTTGAAAGCAGTGAGGTGGTTCAGCCACATGTCTGGCTTGGGGATGTTGTTCTGAGGAGAGATGAGAAGGAGTTCAGTTTTGGAAGTGTTGAGCAGGAGATGGTTCTCAATCAACCAATTTTGAGTAAACAATAGGGTGGTGTTGAATGAGATGATGTTTTCCGGGGATGAGATTTTCAAGTACCGTTGCGTATCGTCTGCATACATGAGAAAGAGAATGTTCATGGAATTTAGTGAATTTGCTAATGGTTCCAAGAAGAGGTTGAAGAGGATAGGAGAAAGGGCTGAACCTTGGGGGACACCCATGAGTACTGGAGAGGGCTTGGAGAAGAGTGGTTTGCCTTGACTCTTTGCGATCTGTGGTGGAAGAAGGGCGAGAACCATTGTAACACCCGACCCGAGAAGCCCATCCTGTTCTTCAGAATGGATAGGAGGTTCTCATGATTACCCGTGTCGAATGCAAAGGAAAGGTCAAGGAGGATTAAGAGGCATGAATCATTCTGGTCAAGCATTTTTAAATTGTCATCCATAACGTTGTGAGAGCTGATACAGTACTGTGTCCCTTCCTAAAACCAGATTGATGCTGGTCTAGGAGTTGGAAGTTCTCTATGTGAGCACAAAGGTGGGATTGTACGCATTTGGGTCAGATATATGCCACTTTGTAATACATAAGTCTTTTTTCAGTGTTTGTTATGACCATATGGCCTAGCAAGTCAGACACCGACCAGTTGAAGTCTTTCTTCTTCATTGACTAGTGAGGTAAACACAATGTGGCATCTCTTCTGTTAGGGGCAAAGTAGATGGCTGCTTTGGGAAAATGATTGAAAGCATATAAATATATTGGGCCACTAATGGATTTGGCAGGGTGTAAAAGTAGGGTTTGGAAGGGACTTTGCATGCTGGGTGACAGTTAAAATGGGTTATATTTTTGTGTTTCAATTTGCCCTGCCTGGGATAGTTTTAGGATGTAGAAAAGGGGGTTTCTTCAAGTAGAGAAATATTTGCCCCATAGAGAAAAAGAAAATAGAAGTTTGCAAATGCAATTTTGTGAAGCATGAACATGAATAACCACCATGTGCATCTATTTACCTCTGTCAGTAGATTTACATTTTTAGTGAATCAAGACTTGTATGTCGTGCCTAAGGCCCCACAGGGCTTGTGGTTTGAACAATATGTCCCATTTATTAATTTGTATACATCCTTCAAAATCTCTACCTATAGAAAAAAACTATTGTGGACCAACCTTTAGAGTCCATGTACCTAAGATACACTCTCTAACCGACACACTTCACTTAAAAATCTGATCTTTTCGAAAAATTAAGAACACCCCCACCACTGCGGGTCTGGCCACTGTATTTTGAGTGTGGTGGTTGGACCACCACAGGACCGCTGGCTCCAGTCAGTCTCACTTAATATGACTCTGTCTGAATCAATTTCACTCAGTCTCACCCAGATTCATGGAGTCACGGCAAGTAGACGGAACACCTGAGTTATAATTTAGGTATGAAATTAGATTCTCCCTCTGAGTCCCCTAACTCCAATAATTCAACAACAGGAAAAGTTCCAATGAGTTGAAATTAGTAAAGGCATGCACAATATTAATAAGAACAAGTACGTTCTTAGTACTCTTTCTTTATCAAAAAGAGAAAAGGAACCCAGCCAGTGTGTTTCATTCTAACACATAGGGACTTTTTCAGGGCTGTTAAAAAACATGTAAGACAATATAATATAAGCAAACTGACAATACAAATGTTGTACAAAATGTATATTAAATACACATGATGCGACATAACGTTATACAAGTGATAAAACAACATAAAACAATCTGTGCCACAAATTACACCAACAATGACATTAATTGATAGAAACAGATCATAAAAGTACACACTGTAAAGTTCAGCTATGTCTCAAGAAATTTTACAATCTGTGCAACATTTGTTAAACAAGATAGAGTGCTAGAATAAATCTGAATCCATTTCCACCCATAGTAAATGTAGTCATTGACCTGGCGTAGACCGTACTTACTTAGTCACATATAAGCGGGTGGCATAGGTAAATAGGATATTGACTTAGATAAGCCATAGGAATTAGTTTTTAAAGAAGAAATGTCTGCTGCATCAAGTAATGTAGACCCACTACACTATTTCTCCACATTATACAATATGGAATAGTTTCCGCTTTCACCAAAACTACATCTCATTTTCTGCATGTCGACGAAAAGACCCAGAGTAGTATAAGAGTAGTCATGCTTACCAAAAGAATATCAATCTCGTCATAGGTCCTTGAAATTCTATATAGTGTTCTTCCTCACTTTGATTCAGTCTCCGGTAGCTGGAGAAAAGGATTGTGCATTCAGTAAGGACATGTGGTCTATTGCCAAATCACACTTCACCAACTACCACTGTACACAAAGACTAAAAACTTTAATATGTACAAAGGAACATTCATTCAATGTGACAATATTTCAGCTCAATTCTTAAAGTGTACATGCCAGGATATGCAGAGGGGCAGTAAGTCACATGCAGCACATTTATTTAGGGCGTAATTATATGTTAAAAACCATTAGTTACTCAGCCCTAATTGTGTATAGGGCACAAGAGACAACCTGTCAGGCAGTACACAAATCATCTAAAAGAAGATGCATATTATTTATGTACCTGTAGACAACGGGGTTGCACTCAGTGATTATAAAGATTAAATATTGCCAGATTGCCATTTCAAACATACTGAACTTTGCATAGGAAGAACCTCAGTGGCAGGTCAATCCACGTGTAAAGAGAGGAACTCATGAAGCGCAAGCAAAAAACAAATGGCTTCAACTTACCAAAACCTCATAGAACCGAGGTCACAACCAGAGTCAGGCAGCATTCAGCTCATGTTTCAAGAGATAAACCACTAAAATTAAAGCCATAAAAAGAAACACCATCAGACGATGTGACTTTATTTCTTCACATGTTCCAGAGCACGATAAGTATAATGCGCCAGGAACAGAGTTCCTCTAGCTTCAAGTCATATGAGTGCAGCACTTGTATTACTATAAGTGGCTCCTATAAGATAAATCAGACAACTCGAGGTGGCAGAATTAACATTATGAAAGATCATGATAACTATTAGCACACGCCATAGTGCCATTAATACAGTAGCCCAACATATGGCATCACAAAAAATCTCCCCTTTCCCTCAAAATCAAAATGAAACAAAACTTGCAGGCATACCCTCTGATTGTGTTTGACACCTACTGTTTGAAGGAGGGTCTGTGAAGGAGGCAATCCACTGCATCAGCGCGCTCTCTCAGCACACGAGGCTCCCAGCGCCCAAATCCACTCCCAAATCCACTCCTCGCCGCACCCGCTCCGCGGGTGCCGCTTCGCTGGTGAGCCCCGGTGCGTGCAGCTCGTGGGAGCACTTGGAAGGTCCGTGGCGGCAAGGCGGTAAGGGGCGCGAGGCACCAGCGGGGCTGCGAGCGTGCAGGGACTTCATTTCCCAGAAGTCCCTGCGAGACCAAGGAAGAGCTTCCGGTCCGCTCTCCCTGCTGGCCCGCCCCCCGCCCACCGAAGGACTTTTAAAAAGCGCACCTGCACTTCCCAATTCGTGGGACACCTACTGTTTGAAGGAGGGTCTGTGAAGGAGGCAATCCACTGCATCAGCGCGCTCTCTCAGCACACGAGGCTCCCAGCGCCCAAATCCACTCCTCGCCGCACCCGCTCCGCGGGTGCCGCTTCGCTGGTGAGCCCCGGTGCGTGCAGCTCGTGGGAGCACTTGGAAGGTCCGTGGCGGCAAGGCGGTAAGGGGCGCGAGGCACCAGCGGGGCTGCGAGCGTGCAGGGACTTCATTTCCCAGAAGTCCCTGCGAGACCAAGGAAGAGCTTCCGGTCCGCTCTCCCTGCTGGCCCGCCCCCCGCCCACCGAAGGACTTTTAAAAAGCGCACCTGCACTTCCCAATTCGTGGGACACCTACTGTTTGAAGGAGGGTCTGTGAAGGAGGCAATCCACTGCATCAGCGCGCTCTCTCAGCACACGAGGCTCCCAGCGCCCAAATCCACTCCTCGCCGCACCCGCTCCGCGGGTGCCGCTTTGCTGGTGAGCCCCGGTGCATGCAGCTCGTGGGAGCACTTGGAAGGTCCGTGGCGGCAAGGCGGTAAGGGGCGCGAGGCACCAGCGGGGCTGCGAGCGTGCAGGGACTTCATTTCCCAGAAGTCCCTGCGAGACCAAGGAAGAGCTTCCGGTCCGCTCTCCCTGCTGGCCCGCCCCCCCGCCCAAACCGCCACCTATAAAACACTACCGCACTCCCGCAGCGCGGGACGCAGCCCGGGCTAAGACTGGGCAAAGACAGGGCCGTTTTAGGCCGTTAGAGGCTGGGCTGGGCCACCCTATTTCGATGTTCGAGTCGACCTCTGAACTCCAACCTAGCATGGCTACCCGAGAGTTTAGAGACAGAGCAGCCAAATCAAAATTAAAAAATGGCACACTGGACGATTTCATCACCAGGACCCATACCGCAATTGATAACGAAATATCCAAGATGCAACACAGGGTGTCACTAGAACTTGACGCTGCCAGACGACTCTCAGTGGAGTTGATTGCTGCTAAAAAATCCTCCCTTGGCCATATTGCCTGTGCAAAAAGTCCTGAACGTCCGCCAGGTCCTCTACCCACCCTGATCGTTACCAATGCTGATATTCACGATATAAAAGTAGCAAGATTACCCTTATCACAGGGGAACCACTTAGACAAATCAATCTCCCCTCCACTCACCCAATTGGGTGAGAATGTAGATCAAAAGGAAGGCTGTGCTGAGGGTGTTCCCCCAACACTCGAACCCTCCTTTGCCCTACAAGATAAGGATGGTAGCCTATTTAAAGGACAAAAGCACACACATAATAAAAGGAAACGCAACCCTACTTCGGCATACTCCAGAAAAAAGGCCAAAGTAGCTAAGGCGCAGCTACCAACCAAGGCACCTCCCCCTGACAAATCGCCAACACTGCAATCCTTAACTCAAACAGCATGCAGAGAAGGCACCTCCCCCCACACAGCAATTATACAGGAAAACAACGATCTCACCATAGAAAGCGATGCTGCAGGAATCCCCCTATGTTCCATCAAAGGGAAGGATGTTGAATTTCTCACTATTGTTTGGGAAACATTAAAAAAACTACTCACCCCAATAGAAAAGAGATTCACACATTTAGAGACACAGCTTCTAGAAATCGAAAAAAGTATAATAAACCTGGCAACTGTCACTATGCAGAATTCTAACTCCACATGTACAACTATAAACCTTCCCCCAGCCGTAAATTTGGATTCTACCACCGAAGCAGCAGTAATCTCGCGGCCTCCCCCCAAAGCTAAGAGACCAGGCTCGACTAACATACTTCCAACTGCCGCAAGCTCTTCCCCTAACATTTCTAACACTATACCCAAGGTCAAACCCACACCGAAACCCCGAACTAAGGCTAGTGTCACCAATCCTCCTAGTGGGGCAATACCATCCACCTCAGCTGCACCTGCCCTAAGCACATCTGCACCGACCGAGCACCCCAATGTTAGACATAATGGCCAGAGCACTAATCCTCTAACATCGCAGAGAGCTAGTACCAGTTTCATTCGATCAAGGGGATTTGTAGATCTCCCCCCAGAGGTTAGCCCCTATGTTGTGGTGCTAACTGGGGTAACTGAACTGGTATATAATCAGCACGAAAATTTTGACTCTCTCAAGAACAAGGCGATCCACTGGTTGGAAACCAACAAACCGATCCCCAACCATCTAAGGAGCAAAATCCTCATGGTACGGAGGGTACCCTGGGTAGGGACTACACAAAAGACCACCCCTGGAGATTGTGTGATACTCACCTTTGAGGACTCTAACACCGCTCACGCCATTTACTCATGGACCAATCATAGCTCATCGACAACAATAATAGCAAGACCACTTACCTTTTTCTACCCACCACGTCCCCCAATAGCTCAGGGGGGGAACTGGAGCAGGATGCAATCGAGGAAACACACTTGGGGAGCACAAAGTAACTGGTGGGCAGATACCCTTGGAGGTTGGAATGGGATCCCGACATCCAATAGATATGGGTGTCTCGAGGAGGTGGATTGACTTACACATCCACCAAACATTACAACTCCCTCACCCATACAAACTAGCAACCACACTCACTCTCCAGACAATGCACCAACAACCAGTACTTTAGACACACCTACGATCGGCTCTCCCCCATCAACACCACTACACACAGTGCCAAGTGACCCTAGCCTAGGGGCATTGAGATATACTAATTGCTCTGCTATGGGCGAAATTGCTGACCTCAACCAGGGGTTGAGTATTAAACTCCCCATTCCACAGAGCCACACACCAAACAGTGCTCTACTTTATACTGCCCCACCCAACCAGTGTGGGAAACTAGTAGCACCAGGGCACCGGGGAACATCAAATACCAGAAGTACAATAGAGACTCACGGTACACTCTCTATTCTATCCTGGAACGTGGCTGGGCTGGCAAATAAACTAGACACCCCTGACTGGAGAGACTTAGTAGAGAGCTATGACATCTGCCTCTTACAAGAAACCTGGGCCAGAGAACAACCTATCCCCCAGGGATTTGCGACCTTTAGTATTGAAGCAAAATGGGGGGGCAAAGGCCGCCCCTCAGGAGGCCTTTCAACCTGGGTGGGGTCCCACCTGGCATGCAGGGCCACATCTATGGAAACCAATTCTTGCGATTTCCAATGTGTCGCCCTGGATTGGCCATGCGGAGGGAAACTGGTAGTGATAAATTTTTATTCAAGGCCAGTTGGGGTTGCTGCAATATCAGGTACAGTGGAAGACCTAGCACACTTCCTCGATACACACAACTTTTCCTCCCCTCTAATAATAGGTGGTGACTTTAACAATCAATTCGAACCACTCCCCGCCTACGTGGAAGGTATATCTGCCGAGGAGGATGAACTGTGGGATATTCCCTCCCTGGCAGATGTAGCCACAAAGACATGCTCCCCTCTTGCCATCCAGATAATGTCCCTCACACTCAGTCACTCTCTTAGGGCATGCAATGGCCGGATGGAGGGTGATATTCCCCCTAAAAACACCTTTAACAGGCTGGGACACGAATCAAGGATTGATTATATAATGATACCTACCAGAGACTGGAAGAGGGTGAAAGACTTTAGAATCATCCCTAGATATGACAGTGATCACAATTTGCTCACACTAAAGTTCGAGACCCCCTACCGTCAGCTAGAAAATGTAGATCCTAATGCACCACCCCAGTCCGACCTAGTGCTAACTAGCAACAGACGCAAAATCAAATGGTCCAAACTGCTGGAAAATTCTTCCAACATTGAAAGACTCTATGCTCTAACCGTACCTGCCCTGGAAGAAGTAGAGTGCTGTCTGAACTCACTGGGGGGCGAATCAGAGTCTAATACCATGAGTAGCCTGGACCCTCAGGTTCACCTGGCTGCACTCGGGAACATCCACTCAGAGCTATGCATCATCCTTGCAGACATACTGAACCCAGTGGCCAGGCTTCGCAAACCCAAAAAGAGAAGAGCGACTTGGTATAACTCCTCCTGCAGACAAGCGAAAACTCTCCTTCTCGAATCACTGAAAGCTCGAGAATCTCCAGCCGAAATTAGGGAGAAACGCCTTTTCTATAAATCTGCCCTCCACACCGCAAAAATAGAATGGGACGAGGAGAATTGGACAAAGATCACAGCCGCCCTCGCCTACCAAGATTCGCGGACATTTTGGCAAATTGTTAGGCATGGCTCGCCCGAACCCCTTGCAGCTGTCGAGGCTTGTATTGCACCTTCGGTCTGGGAGGAACATTTCAAGAACCTATATATCCCACATAACAGCGACAAGGGAAGTAGCAAATATGGTGGAGAGTCCTCTGTCGCTACAAACTGGACAACTGGGATCGAGGGCTTCACTTTAGAAGAAATCACACTGGCAATTTCCTCCCTGTCTGCTGGTAAGGCGCCGGGCCTAGACAGGCTACCAGGAGATCTATATAAACACGAACCCAGTGTTTGGGCCCCTTACCTAGGGGTACTATTTAATGCTATCCTGAAGGGCCTGCCAATTCCATCCACCTGGCCAGGGGCTGAAATCGTGCCAATTTTCAAAAAGGGTTCGCCCCTGCTCCCTGCAAACTATAGGCCCATAAGCCTAATTGATGTTTCTCAGAAACTCTTTTCGAAACTTTTGCTTAATCGCCTACACGAGTGGATCAGAGACTATAACATCTTGAGTCCCTTCCAGGCAGGTTTCAGGGAAAAGGTCTCCACAGTGGACCAGGTCTTCCGTCTGTCCATGATACACTGGAAAACAGTGCTACTAGAGGGTGGCAGCCTCTACACGGTATTTGTGGACCTAAGGGCAGCGTTCGACCTGGTACCAAGGAACAAGTTGTGGGAGGTCCTTGACAATTTGGGGGTCCCTGATGGTCTCCTGAAAATGATAATACGCCTCCACTCCAAGAATTATGCCCAGGTTAGATGTGGCAGGATGGGAGAATTGTCTGCGAAGTTCCCCGTTGGCAGGGGGGTGAGGCAGGGATGCGTCCTCGCACCAACCCTGTTTTGCCTCTACGTCAATGGAGTAATTGCCCATTTAGCTGGTGTAACCAACTCCGATGCACCGAAATTGGCCTCCGAGAGGGTGCCAGCCATCATGTTCGCAGACGATACACTGCTTCTTTCAAAGTCGGCAAAAGGTATTCAGTGTACCCTTGATGGCTTTGTGGACTTCTGTGGAACCCATGGGCTAGAAATTAACGCAACAAAGACTAAATTCATGGTCTTCAACCCACCACAGAAACTTCATTTCCGTCCCAGCATCTTACACACCAAACTAGAAAGGGTAAAAACCTTTGAATACCTAGGAATCATTGTGAATGATAAATTTACCTGGAGCTCCCACCTGGAAAAAGCGGCACTGAAACTGACCCAGCATTCGGGAGGTGTAATGAAGCTCATGGCAAATAATAAATCCTCGGTCAGGCCGATCGGCCCCCCACTACAGATCTACAAATCCCAGGCTAAGGGGGCCGCCGTCTATGGATCTGAACTCTGGGGCCACGTAAATACATCCAAACTATTGATGGTGGAAAACAGATTCATTCGTAACCTTGTAGGGTTACCATTGAGCACCCCTCTTGTCCCGCTGAGGATGGACCTTGGCTTACGACCACTCAACGAGGAGCTAGCTCTACGCCCGCTGGCTTTTTGGCGTAGACTATGGTCAACCCCTGAGTTGGATAGCTACAGAGAAGGTTTACGAGAGATCCTAGCCACACCAGGCGCAGGAAAAATCAAATGGCTCGCCCACATTAAGCACGAACTGGTGGCTGCAGGTTTCTCAGGCATGTGGTTCGACCCCCAGAACGAGTGCCAAACCCTCTCTAAAAAAGATCTAGCCAGGTCCTATCGAGAACTTAAACTCTCACAGACTCTCAACCATCTAGATCCTGGGTCCTTGACAGAGTCCTTTTTCTCCCATAAAGCGAATTACATTATGGAACTGACTCTAGATAAAATTTATCCTATCATATTGAGGAAGTTATATCTTCAGTGGAGGCATGGCTCTCTTCCAATTAAATCTTTTACGGCCAAATGGAACCATGATTCCAGCAGTACATGCCCTGCTTGCAGAACTACCGATGAAAGCGAGCTCCACATTCTTTTCTTTTGTCCTGCCTACCAGGGGATTCGCAGGCACTGGATTCTCCCCATATGCAGGAACTTGGGATTCTACAAATGCTTGCAGGCTTACAGAGTTTTAAAAACTGATATGTCCCACCAAATTGTATTTGCAATGGCCAAATACCTGGGCGCCTTTTGGTTCACCAGAAGGAAATATCTCTAAAACTGGGGGCTGAATATGGTTCTGTGGTACTACATGTAGTCTTTTTCCAGCAATGTTTTTATGCATTTTCTATGTGTTTTATATTCATTGTACAACTCATTTTAACATATGTGTAATGTGACTGTCTTTTATGGTAATATTTTTACCGAAATAAAGGTTTTTCAAGTTTTCTCAATGTGCACCATTAAAATACAAAGACAACGTTACTCCCGTTCACCACATGTTCCAGAGTGTATTAAGTAATATGCGCCAATAATGGAGTTCCACTTGCTTCAATTTATCTAGGTGCAACATTTATACTATATTAAGTGACCCCTCTAAGAAGAAGCATTATTAAATGCAATAGATTTCCCCTATGTGATTAATAATAAGCAGTTTTTTGTTAAAAGTTGTAGCTTGCTGAGTAGTTGTACAGTAGAAGTTACAGAAAGTCTGTTTAAAGAGTTAGGACTTATTTATGTGCAAAAAGGCAATATTGTGTGCTGTTGCTAGTGGTACAGTGTGGTTAATTAATAGCAACAATTTGAAAAATTAAATGAAAGGGGGAAATAATTGATGTAACAGCAATATTATGTGTTTAAAGGTGTTCTGATAACTTTTAAGCTCGGTGCCAATGCACTGGCCGATGCCCCTAGTGCCTGCAAGATAACTGCATTTGCGGCTGCCTGTTTAGAAGTAAAATATAGCAATATTTGGTGTTTAGAGGACTTTTGACAGTGAATGGGGCTTAAATGGTGTGAACAGCTCTATTAGAAGTATTGTAAATGCATGCAGCCAAGGGAAGTTAAAAGAAAGTTTCACATAAAACTGAATGAACACAGAAATTTAAGGATGATTAGAGTCCCCTTTTAAGATGTGTAAAATACAAGAGATTTCACAAGCACAGTGCAAGTGCTGTGCAGCTGAATCCTAACAATAGGCTTCATTTTTGGTTTCCCAACTACTGAATTTGTACAGTTAATTTAAAGGTATTTACATTGTGTTGTGTGTTACAAAAAATGACATCAAACAGCTTTTCCTTTCACACTCAGTTAACCTCATCAAGATTGGCACATAATTCACTTTCCTTATGTTCCTCCGAATGCAAAGTGAGAGGAGTTTTTAAACACCAATTCCAAATTTGTAAGAGGATATAGCCTGACATTTGACCTCTGTCTTTGAAGCACAGCAAAGGTGAGAAGATAAATACAGTTTGGGAAACACTGGTTTAAAATATAAAAGAGCAGCTTCTACATTTCTTAATACATCGTTCCCCAAAAACTTGGCTGCTGGTTTTCATTCTTACTTCGGCGAACAGCGCTCCCTACTGACTAGTTCGTTGTCACTCTGAAAGAGATCTTTGCTCGCTGCATCATTTACTAGAGATGCGTTAAAACTCGTGGAAACAAAGGATGGACTTTGCTGCGAAAGAGAACTTTACAGCACAAGCTTCTCTTAGTGGTTACATTTGTAAATACATGGCTTACTAGATCGTTGGGATATTTAAAAAATGTGTCATTAAATTTCAACCTTTAGCATTGATCCTTGGAACAACTTATTTCCAACAATAGTTCAGATCATGACCAAACCAAGGAAGAGAGTGTGAAATGACAAGTAAGGAAATCATTTGGTTAAAATACAGATTGCCAGGCCAAAAAGTCAATGGTTTCATGTACTTGTCTGTGAGTCCAATGGTTCAGGATTCATATGTGCCATTTCTTAATTCTTCACGAACCACTGAACATCCTTAGTATGTTATGTTCTATATCTATATGGGCACACAAATCTTTTTAATGACAATCGTAAAAAAACAAAAAACACTGCCATGTAGTATGAGGAGGGGCTAATTGGGAAGTATGATCGAATAATTAAATTGATAATGTATGTACAGATTTTTATTGGAGGAGCAGAGTGGCCTACTAGGAACATATCGGTGAAACATCGAATTGATGCCATCAGGAACTAGGCCATAATAGGCCTTATGAGTCAAACAGAGGGACTTGAAAAGGATCCTTTGATCAAAAGGCAACCAGTGCAGAGACCTGATTGCGGCAGTGACTGGATGACATTTTGGAAGATTCATCACCAAAGTAAGTAAGTATTGGACAAAGACCGACATAATGACACCATTGAGTTATGGTTAATTTACACGTCATACGGAAAGAGCACTTACAGGATTCGAGTTCAGAAGATACAGTGATATCTCGTTAGTTAGACATGGGAACTAGCTTACACGTTGAAATTAAAATTAAAATCAGTTCAAAGCCATTTTGTGCTTTGTGAACTGTCATTTTCGGTTTGTGAATCTTACGAGGAATATATCTCCAAACCAAGGGGGCCAATTTGAAAATAATCAGTAGAGAAGTGATGCAGCTTATGAGTAAATAAGAAGAAACAAGTATTATCGGAGTGGGGAGGATGTGGCGCAGCAGCCAGAACTGCTGGCTCGAGAACTGGGGATCTGGTTTGAGTCTCGGTGGCACAACATCATGTGATTCTGGGCAAATCACTTAATCTCGCTGGATGATACACTGCAGTCTATAAATCTGCTGCAAGACAAAACAGCAGAAACAGGCAAACCTTTATTAAAAAATAGTTCCACCAAAGTGGAGGTTAACAGTATTTTGGCTACGGGAAACTGATAAGAAAAGCAAAGGATGAACAGGCATTGGTAAATTCAGGAAAATATGCTACAGCTAATAGAAATGGAGGAAAAGTGAGCGGCAAGCATAAGAGCCAATGAAAGGCCAGGAAAGTGAGGGGGCGGGATGTAAGCCCGTTTTAAGTTTATTTCAAAAACAATAGATTTCACAAGCACAGTGCAATCTCTGTGCAGGTGAAACCTAAAAATGGACAACCCGAGATGGTAGGATGCTCATCATGAGAGACCGTGACAAACATTAGCGCAGACTGCAGTGCCAATAATTAAGTAGTCCAACATATAGAACCGCACCAAACCGCCCCTTTCCCTCAAAATCTAATTTTAGCAACATACCCTTTGATTGTGTTTTCTCAATGCTCGGCATCAATATAGAAATTTAATATGAAAAGTTGCACATACTCAGTTTTATGGAACCATTTAAACAACATCATACTATTCCAATCGCCACATTTCCATCACCGACAAAATTTCCCTCACTACCTACATGTATTGTATTCCACGCGGGTTACCTTTAAACCTTTTGAGACATGTGTACTTGGATGGTAAAAAGATTATGAGAAGTTGCAATGCCATCTAAATACTGTCAGACAAAATTTCAACTTAAGCACACCTGCGATTACTTGAGACGTTGATTTCCAACGTGAAGAATGCATCAGACATCTTAAAGTAAACCACTTCTGGCCTCTGTATCCTACTGGACTTTAGCCTCAATAAAATGTCTTCCATGCGTACCCACGCTACTACAGAAGGCTGATAGCATACAATATTTTGGCCAGCCATTAAAAAGACATTTTAATTTATTATGCAAAGGAAGTAAATCGTCGCTATACAGAAACTCGTGTCGGCTATCTTTTAGTTTTAGTGCCGATCTGCCATTCACAAAAGAGCACTAAGCCTCCAGAATATCCACCGGCCATCTTCAAATGGTAGGAAAAGCCATTCAAGGAACAGCAAAAACCACAAGTCCCAACACCAGATGCTACAAAACTAGAAATCTCCTCTAAAGAAGCCATAAAGCGCTACTTATTAGTGTCAGCGGCCCAACACTATAATGACCTGCAGGAGTTAGTCTTGAATAGGTAGAAATGGAGGAAAAAACATGCATATGGTTATCACTTCTGGCCCAGCTTTCTTGAAGACAGATAAGTTGATATTTGGAGGTAGTGGATGCCCAGTTGCTGTCAGAATACATAGTATTAATGCCTGCCACCTTCAAAAAAGCTACATCAGTCCAGAAGGTACAGGGCATTTGTCTGCAACTTCACTGCAGATAACTTCCTTTGTGTAATTGACCCTGAATATCCTGCCCCTTCAAAGATGGATCAGAGAAAAAGAATGCACCAGAATCCACTATTGATGGTTTCACTATGGAGGGGCTAAAGTACATCTCAATAGGTGAACACACAGGCAGAATGGAAAGCCGCTCCTACCTGTCTAAACTGGCTGAACTGCATAGATACTTAGATTACCTTGTATCAATCAATCCACCTCTTCCAGGGGGGCAAAACGATTATTGGTAGGGATAGCAAAAGTATCAATATCAAATGTGTGTTCTGCAGACCTAAATCTAGGGCGATAGAAATAGCCCAGAGGAACTGAATTGTTGCCTTGGGCCGAACCATGATAATTCCCATACTGATCTAAGATAGACCCAACCAAATATGGATCGCAAACATTTATCACCACAAAGTCGCCAGTGTCAATTTTATTGGACTTACCCAGCCAGCAAACCCTCCATATGCCTAATATGCCAGTTTTCTCAAACCGATGGGTCATCTTGTTTTTTATCTGATATCAGATTCCATAAAAGAGGATTCCAGAGGTGGGATGTATTTTAAAACAATAATATGTGGCGTGCATTGTGGGGAGAGCTGCAAGGTCTGCAGGATGCCGTTTCCATTAGTATTGGACATACCAGGTTTAGAATTGGATAAACTCTCAGAAGGCCCAGATAAAGAAATGAATCTACCTCTGAGGCAAGGCAGAGGACTCATTGTGCAGAAGGTTGCAAGAGGGGCAGAAGGAGTGTCAACTTTGGACTGTGGACTCACTTGTTGGTTAATACTACCGGCCACCCGTGGCAAAAAGTATGAAACAGGGCTTGTGGGGTTGATAGTAAGGGTGGGCCTAGCAGGTAGAGTTGCTCTACGCGGAGCACCACAGAGTTGGCTAAATACTCTGTAGAGCTCCGCACCGCTCTGCGCCTCCCACCTCCGCAATAAATATTTTCAAAATGCAATCTACAATTATTGTAAAATAAAACTGCACCTACCTTATCGCGGAGTCCCGGGCTGCCCTCCTCCTCCGCACTGTAATCTATGGTAGGACCGCAGTCCTACCATGATGTATGTCTAAAGTAGGAGATTACGGCAAGGAGGAGGAGGGCAGCCAGGGACGCCACGATAAGGTAAGTGCGGTTTTATTTTACATTTATTGTTTATTGCATTTTGAAAATTTTGCATGGGGTGGGAGGCGGGAGGGTCCAGGGTTGACCTCTGCTCTGCTGTTGAGTCGGACGTTTTGCAGGATCTTTGCATTCTCCGCAATTCCGCAAACTCCGCCAGCAGAGCGGAGTTCAGTGCCCAGGGTTAGTTAATAGTCCTTTCTAGCTTTTTCACATTTTCTGGTAGACTGATTTTAACTTGAGATAAGAGCTCATTCAGAGACTTGCCACTATTTTGTAGCACCTTCACTAAAGGTGACAATGCTATGTCAAGCACAGCTTCCAAAACATGAACTTCCCCTCCATCATTCACTGAAATTGACTGTGACACTCACCTGGGTGCCGCACGTGGATGCCCTTCACTTCCAGCCATCCTCCCCCTGCCAGCCGGACTTACAGCTTCAGTGCTTTTCTTCCTTTTACCCTTCAAGGCATGTATCTGTTTTCTTCATTTTGCTCAGGGTGAGACTGGATCATCCACCTGAAAATTATTTCCAACAGGGATTGGGGGGAAGGTTCCAAAATCACAAACCCTGTTATTATCTCAGAATCATCCACATAACACAGCTATTTGTGGCATGGGCAGTACTTCCCGATATACCTGACCCCCATTGCAAGTTGGCTGCTGGGTCAGTTTGCTTTGACTCACTAGGTGAGAGCATGGATAGGGATTGTTTTGTGGCCTTGAGCCTATCTTACATTTGCACTATTTCAGAATTGATTGAAGTCATAGCAGTAGAAACATAATCATTTATAAGATCCGACTTCTGCTTCTCCTTATTAATAGTGATACTTGTATTGGCTTTTCTCGTACCCGTAGCTCGAAGTGTCCTTCGTGCCTCTTCCATAAATGATATATCTGGAAACAATCGAGTCAAGGGATGTGGCCCACCCCAACCTCCTCTGGGTTCTGATAGGCACAGATGGGCCCGCCATTGGCCCAGGCTTTGCCCGGGTGCATCCACCCATGTCCTGCTCTGGGTTATTATCTTACCCTTGAAGAACGCCTCACTGGGGGTCAGGTTTCACTGCGTGGCCGACTCCCGGAGGGAGCGTGCGGTGAATACTGCTGAACCATGTAGTCCACTGGGCCACCAGCAGAATCAAGGGCTGTTATGGAGCAATGGCAGAGGTATGCAGACATTGCGTTCCAGCTAATGATAGGCTAATGACTCCTCAAAGAAGGTGGTAACCCATTCGTAAAGGGAAGGCAGCCTCCTTAGCCTTTGTGAATGTAAAATATTGTTTGGTAGATGGCAGGGGTCCAGGGGACTACTGCCAAGTCTTAAGTACACATTTAAAAAAAAAAAAATTTAGTGTGGTGTTGCTTCCTTTAGGGAAAATAGCTTGCATTTAAAATATATTTAACTAAAAAGCGATCATAGGCATTGTGATCTGCTGAGCCTAGCCGCCCACCATCCCTCTGATAGCCAACAATCGGAATAATTGGCACTTTGCGGCCTACCTCATGAATAGTAACGAGGTAGGTCAAATTGTAACTCACTCAGAAACCTTATTTTGCAAACTGACCTATTAGTACATAGGTCAGTTTGCAAAGTAATTTAGTGGTTGCAGAAAAACTGGTTGTAAATTGCAATCACTTTTTTGCTGCCACATCTACGTACATCTGGACTTTAATTACTATGATATGAACATTTTCATGCAAGGTGTTCTCTGAGTGCCCTCTGTGTAGAATAACTATCACAGCCCTATTGTAGTGACTATAATTTAGCAACATTAAGCTGTTGTTCAGTGCATTTATGTAACCATTTTGTCTTGATAATACTTTCTTCACAAAATGCCTCTGTTTTTGTCCCATGCAGGCACAAATATTTGAAGTAAGCATCAATAGAAGAATCAAAAGCTGCTTGAAGATGGAAAACACCACATCAACCACCAGTAACACCACCCTGGTCTCAAGCACTGGGTTCCGCCTCAACGATATTATGTTGTTGATGATCATCTTGCTCTTCTTGCTTCTGGGCATCTTCTTCTTCTTTGTTCTGCTCATGCTGTATGCTTTCTTCTCCACCGTGCATCTGCGGGGGCAAACCCGCTACATCCTCTTCCTTTATCTGCTGCTCAATGACGCCGCCTACCTTCTTACCTCTGGAATTCTCTTTGTGCTCTCCGCACTCTATTATAAGATGCCACTCTCAGCCTGCTTTGTGGCAGTGACCATTTCCTCTACTTCCTTTCTAAATAGCCCAAACAGCCTAGCAGCAATGTCTTTGGAGCGGTATGTGGCAATTTGTTACCCGCTCCGACACGCCGTGATATGTCGGGTGGAGAGGTCCTGGGTCGCCGTCATTACCATTTCTGTCATCGGCTTCTTACCATCCTTCATCGACATTTTTATGATGTTTTCTGTGGTGAAAGTGAGCTACTTCTCAACGTCAATGATATGTCATCGGGATGCCTTGTTAATAGTACCTGAGCAGTCCACTCTACGGTCTGCCAAACACGGCATTACTTTTTCTGTTGTGGCTTTGATCATACTCTACACCTACATACGAATAATGTTGGAGGCCAAGAAAATCAGTGGTGATAGAACCTCCTCTTCCAAGGCCAGCAGGACTGTGGTCCTCCATGCAGTTCAGCTTCTCTTATGTATGACCTCGTTTACCTATCCTCTGACAGAGGCATTAGTGAAAGCTGTGAGTGTCTACGTTCGAGTCTTCAACATGTACATGTTCATGCTTCTTCCTAGGTTATTATGCCCTTTAATTTTTGGATTTCGCGATGAAACATTTAGGACTCATATTATAAAGGTTTTACATCACTCCAACAACAGGTGCCTGGGAGCACGCACTGCTTTGGATACCAAATAAAGTTTCTAGTATATTCCCACCCTCTTCACTTACGTTTCAACAAGAAATAGACTCAATACTTGTATGTTGTGCCATATCTAGGTGTGAAATTGTATTAACTAATAATGAGTTGGGTAACAGCAACACCTAATACTCATTTATTGTACTACAAAGTCACTTCTATGGCATATTGTAAAAAAAATAAATTGTAATGGCCATTAGGTAATTAAAGCATTTTGTTGCTTGAAGATTTGCGCTGTACAGACTAACATTTAAACACTTGATCTCACGCCCAAAAAGTAATGCTTTAAATGATTGCTAATTATGATTATGGATATTGCACACCATCTTTCACCATCGTAATAAATGTCATTTTCCCATTCCCTTGTCAGTGGCTCCAAACCCATATTTTGGAAGAATGTCCTGTAGCACTTGGTGTGGCCATGCTCCTTAGATTGAAGAAGTATCAAGATCGACTACTTCACCAATTTAAGTAGCATGTCCTAGGGCCATCCTTCTGTACTCTCCATCATTCCATTAATGTGTTGCCTACCAGTTGAAGTTCAGGAGCAATCCCTGTTCTTCCCACAACCAATATAGTACCTGAATATTCAGTTTTAATACCATACTACCAAAACATCATAACCTGAATATTGACCACATCACTATTGTGGAAGTGTGTATATACAGGCAAGTATAGATTTTTCTACTTAACTTCATATCAATATATATATATTTTGAAGATATAGATATATAGCATAGTGCTGGTCACCACTGTCAGAGTTACCATGGAGCGTTTTCTGTTTTGCTAATAACTTTTTGTGAATCTTTCCAAAAATATTTACCCACCTCAGCTGCATCTTGGAAGGTTTCGCGGTGATCTGTCAAGCGGGGGCTAAAAAAAGGGAGGGGGGCGTGTCCAAAATGGCACCTGTGCGGGAGTAGACTTTTGGAGTTCCGTCACACCAGAATATTTCTTGGCCGTTCTGGGGGGGGTAATAGCAGGCTAACGGTCAGTGGAGCAGACCCAAACACTCAGGGACACTGACCGGGAAGGAAGGGGCTGCAGCGAAGAAGATCCCGCGACCACACGGACAGTGAGGTGGAGATAAGATGGCGGCCGCATATGCGCCTCGATCATGGATACTGGCAAGCGACGAATAAAACTCCGTCAGCACCTGATAAAGCAGCGGAGGTCACGGGTGCACACCGATATCAAGGTTGGGGTCTGGAGGATGTTTGGGCCCCCAGGAAGATCTGGTTGCCGGTGCAGTGCAGTGCGTGGAGGAGGGCACAAGCACCAGAGGCGCATGGACTTGGGCTCCTGGAGGCTCAAGGAGGTGGTGCGCAGGATCTAGCCCCTGCGGGGCTCCGGTGAAGTAAGTGGAGACTCCAGATGATCCTGGGCCTTGGGGACAGCAAGGACACAGCGTACCAGGACGAGATTGACCCAGGTAAACGAGGGCCCCGGTGGTGGAGGCCTGAGCCCACCCGGGGGTTTCCTGGGGGGGCCCATAAGAAGGCACAGAGCACGTCCCACTGAGGTGAACCTTCCTGGCGCTGCCCCTCTCTGTCACAGAGTGGAAGTTCACCAACCTCAACTGCCGGATACAACAGGAGCGATGCTAGGATACCAATCCCCCTACTTTGGCAACACCTGTGAGTCTGTTGATAGAACTCTACAGATATATACCATAGCCGGGGAAAGGGTAAAAAGGGACAAAGGAAACAAAAACGTTGGTGCAGTAAATCAAAAGACTCGACGTGAAGGGAAGGTAGCAGTCTTCGCTTCTCTACGCGCCCCTGAGTACCTGCATGTGACACAAACAAACAAATAGTAAGTGAAACCCCTCCCTACCCCTGTAAAGGAGGTATCAATGAAGTAAGAAACATCCAACTACACACTTACAGAAGATACTGCCCCACATGCTCCAAGCAAAAACAGTTACAAAATGGAAAAATAAAGAACAGAAATCAGAAGGGTCTATAGGCTTTTCAATGTCAATGAATCATCCAGGAATTAACAGCATGACCTTTCCGATGAATAGCCAATAATTAAAGGTCAAAAGAAGTGTACTTAGCTGCCCATAAGAATGATTACCCAGAACATGCGATTTCAGGTGTGCCAAACATGCAATCCTACGCTGCTTCTTCCTTCAGAACCGCGGAGCAAATTGATGGCAAATTCGCTCTCTGTCAATATCTCATGTCTGCCGAAATCAAATCCTTTCCGTATAAGTATTCTTCAAGGCGGAAAAAAGTAAATCCTTCGTTACTCCGTGTTCTTTTCCACGAGGCACAAGGAATACAGCTGCGAATGCGCTCCAGCACTAATTCCAATGTCGAAAAACACTGCAGAGTGTAAACAAACACAAACGCGCTCCAGCACGGTTCGAAAATAGTCTCATAAAACAACCCCAGCAACCTGGGGAAGAACAAACAAGAGAACACGGCTTGAGGAAATCCAGGATGTCCTCAGGTGACAAGCACCGGAGAAAGGGAGGAGCAGGTTTAGATAGGCAAAAGGATAAGGAAAGGAAAGAAGGACAAGGCTTCAGGCATTCTGGGAGATGTAGTTGTTTACTTTCTAACTGCTCTATGGCTTAATCGTGACAGTACCCCGTCTCAACGTCAGACGTCTCGGCGGACCACCAGGCTTACGGGGGTACAAGGTATGGAATCATCGTTGGAGACGCGGACAATGTAAATTACACTTGGGTTCCCACGTGCGTTCCTCGGGGCCATACCCCTTCCATCCCACGAGATACTGCACTCCACCCCTCGCTCTCCTAGAATCCAATATAGCCTCAACCTCATATTCATCCTCACCATCCAAATCTATAGGGACTGGTCTCGCAGGCACTCTAGACCCCGGAAGGCAGGATGCCTCCCATGGCATAATATGAGGCATCAGTTTCCATCAGGAACGGTTGACTTGCATCCGGATGACGTAATATAGGAGCACTCATGAATCTTGATTTCAACGCTTGAAATGCTTGTTCAGCTGGTTCATTCCATCGAACAGTAGCACCTTTTCTTAGCAGATGCGTCAATGGCTGGATGATGTTGGAGAAACCTTGGATAAATCTCCTATAAAAATTTGCAAAGCCGAGGAAGCTCTGAAGAGCCTTCACACATGAAGGGGATTCCCACTCCACAATAGCTTGGATCTTCTTTCGATCCATACACAAAACAAGGGGACCAATGACATACCCTAGGAATTCCACCTCAGGGGTATGAAACACGCATTTATCCAATTTGGTATTCAGAGCAAGTTGGTGTAACCGTTCCAGCACCGCCCGCACATGGGCATGATGTTCACTCATGTTTTTGAATATATTAAGATGTCATCCATATAGACTATGCAGGAGACGTCCAATAGCCCGCGCAATACATCATCCATAAAATATTGGAAGGCGGCAGGGGCGTTGCATAGACCGAAAGGCAACACAAGATACTCGAATAGCCCAAATTTTGTGCGGAATGCAGTTTTCCATTCGTCCCCTTTTCTTACCCGAACAAGATGGTATGCTCCTCTAAGGTCCAATTTCGTAAATATCGTAGCTCCTTTCAACTGGTCTAATAAGACTGGAATCAAAGGTAATGGGTACCTGTTCTTCCTGGTCACCCTATTAATAGCTCGATAGTCAATACAAGCTCTCAATCCGCCTTCGCGTTTCAGGATAAAAAACAAAGGCGAAGAAGCAGGGGAGGATGAAGGTCGAATAAACCCTGTCTTTAGCATTTTCTCCAGATATTGCTGTAAATAGGTGGTCTCAGCCTCTGTAAGTGCATAAATTCTACTGCAAGGGATACTGGACCCAGGTTCAATGTCTATCACGCAATCATAATCCCGATGCGGGGGTAGCCGACTGACTTCTTGTTCACAGAACACCTTCTGGTATTGTTGATATTCCTCAGGTATGGTGGAAGTTATACAAACACTGGGAGTACAACAAGCGCTGGCAAGTAACTTTGCCGGACTGTCTTCCTGGGCTTTCTTCTGTAACTGACCTTGAGTGCAATGTTCCACACAGTACGTTGAATCCAGATCGATGGTGCGAGCTGCCCATTTCACTAAGGGATCATGCAGCATAAGCCATGGCATTCCTAAGATAAGTTGGAATGTAAGAGCATCTATTAGATCGAATTGTATATACTCGCAATGAGTTGGTCCTGTTCTCATCAGTATTTTAAGGGTATGGAAATTCATAGGGCCAGACGTCAGATCGGTTCCATCAACAGTCTTCACAGGTTCAGGTATTGCCTTCCGAATACATGGTACCCCAATGCTTTGGGCATATTTACGATCCATAAAATTGCCAGTAGCACCCGAATCCAATAATGCGTGAACAAGCACAGGATCACCTACTGCCCATTCCAAAGTTACAAAAACGTTCATATGGGGTGCAAAGTTTTGCATCGTGTTTGCCAAAGCAGGAAAGACCTCTTTATCATAAACACTCAAACAAGGGGTCTCAAACTTTTCTGAGCTTCCTCGTTTCACGACGGCTCTGGTTGATATTCCACCACCGGCACCTTGCTAGAGTCCTTCCCATCCTTATACCTGGCATTGGCCTTGGTCTTACAATCTTTAATGAAATGGTCTGACTTTCCACAATACATACACAACTGATGTAAGGGTCGTCGGTTTCGCTCTTCCATACTTAATGGCCCACGTACCCCACTTATCTGCATGGGTTCACTTCCATCACTGGATTGTGGCGACTCTACCACTACCGGTTTAGATCTAGGAAAAAAGAACTTGCCATTTATCTCCTTTCCGTTCTTGCAAGGGATGATCCAGCTGAACAGTGAGGTCTATCAACTCCTCGCAGGTAGTAGGCATATGAACCACTTGAGCAAGGACGTCTTTCAATTCGCCTCTCAACCCTTGGTAATACAGTGAGACTCTCTTCGCTACAGGCCACTCTGTTTCAATTACCAACCTGTTAAAGTTGGTAATATATGTTAGCAAATCCAGAAAGTCTTGTTTTAATGTAATTAGTTCTCTTTCTAAAGAGAGTTGATGTGCCTTCCTATCAAACAGTTTGCGCATTTCATTGCAAAAGGTAGTGAAATCATTTAGGGCAGGGTCATTTCTCTCAATTAGCGTAAATGACCAACTAGCCGCATTCCCACCTAGGTATGACATCATAAATGCCGTTTTAGTTTGATCATCGGGGAAGACAGTGGGTTTACACATAAAGTGTAATTTACATTGCCCCAAAAAAATACAAAATTGCTTAGGATCCCCAAGGAATCTCTTAGGAGGTGCTAATGGTAAAGTGTGGGGCTGTATTAATTGAACCGTGGATGTACCCACAGCTCCCTCCTGTGCAGGAGATCCAACGGAGGAAGAGGGAGGAGGTAGAGTCCAATTTCTAATATATGGTTGCCCTCTAGTACTAGTGGGAACCGTGCGTGACATACCAGCAATTTCACGCCGCATAATCCCCATTTCATTCCTCATCTCAATATTTTCCCCTCTGAATGCATCTACTTCTAATCTCAGGGCTGTCATAGTTTCCAGCACTGAAGTGAGCACTGCGTTTGTGTCCATCGCTCGGGTTGTAGTTCACCGTGGGCTTGTCACTCTGTCACAGAGTGGAGGTTCACTAACCTCAACTGCCGGATACAACAGGAGCGATGCTAGGATACCAATCCCCCTACTTTGGCAACACCTGTGAGTCTGTTGATAGAACTCTACAGATATATAACATAGCCGGGGAAAGGGTAAAAAGGGACAAAGGAAACAAAAACATTGGTGCAGTAAATCAAAAGACTCGACGTGAAGGGGAGGTAGCAGTCTTCGCTTCTCTTCACGCCCCTGAGTTCCTGCATGTGACACAAACAAACAAACAGTAAGTGAAACCCCTCCCTACCCCTGTAAAGGAGGTATCAATGAAGTAAGAAACATCCAACTACACACTTACAGAAGATACTGCCCCACATGCTCCAAGCAAAAACAGTTCAAAAATGGAAAAATAAAGAACAAAAATCAGAAGGGTCTATAGGCTTTTCAATGTCAATGAATCATCCAGGAATTAACAGCATGGCCTTTCCGATGAATAGCCAATAATTAAAGGTCAAAAGAAGTGTACTTAGCTGCCCATAAGAACGATTACGCAGAACATGCGATTTCAGGTGTGCCAAACATGTAATCCTACGCTGCTTCTTCCTTCAGAAAACGCGGTGCAAATTGATGGCAAATTCACTCTCTGTCAATACGGCATGTCTGCCGAAATCAAATCCTTTCCGTATAAGTATTCTTCAAGGTGGAAAAAAGTAAATCCTTTGTTTTCCACGAGGCACAAGGAATACCACTAAGTCCGACTATTGCCGCGAATGCTCTCCAGCGCTAATTCCAAAGTCGAAAAACACTGCAGAGTGTAAACAAACACGAACGCGCTCCAGCGCGGTTCCAAAATAGTCTCGTACAACAACCCCAGCAACCTGGGGAAGAACAAACAAGAGTACTCGGCTTGGGGAAATCCAGGAAGTCCTCAGGTGACAAGCACCGGAGAAAGAGAGGAGCAGGTTTAGATAGGCAAAAGGATAAGGAAAGGAAAGTAGGACAAGGTTTCAGGCATTCTGGGAGATGTAGTTGTTTACTTTCTCACTGCTTTATGGCTTAATCGTGACACTCTCACTTGCTACATAGGGTCTCCTGTCTGAGGATGCCGAGGAGTTGGGCCCCCGTGGTGCGGCATCATAATTGAACATCGACTCGTGCTTCCTGAACTCTCGCATACCGCTGATCTCGTGGTGGCCCTATAAGGTCTCTGTTCAGCTTAAGAGTGTGAGGCCGGCAGTGCCTCTATCGACCCATCATGGCCTCATCATGGTCCAAAAAGGAAACTGCCACTATCAAAGACTTCCTGAGCAAGGGCTCCGCTAGGAATATAGGGGCCACCGCGGACTCCCGTGACACAAGTGGGGCAAGCTCGCCGATACGTGAAGAGGAGGATGAAGAGGCACCAATCCCCAGGGGCTTCATAGAAGCGCTTATTGGCACGCTACAGAGTGACATTGCAGCCCTGCGAGCAGACATGGCCATGGAAGTTAAAGATCTGTGACATGACCTGGGGGAACTGGAGCAGAGGGTGGACTCGATGGAACGCACTGCGGACTCCAGAGAAGAGAAGGAGAAATGCCGCAGGGAGATCTTGGAACTTATGGACCGCATGGCGGACCTCAATTAACACTTGGAGGACTTGGTAAACAGGTGATGTAGGTCAAGCATCTGCATTAAAAGAGTGCCTCTACAAGCAGATGCAGGGCTCCTGGAGGACTATGTTCTGCACCTATTTTGCCACATTGTCCCGGCACTGGAGGGTAATGACCTCCCCCTTGACCGGACACACAGGGGAGGGCACCCCTCTAACTCACCGGGTACACCACAGGACATTCTGACATGTCTCCATAACTACGCACAAAAGGAGTTGATCATGGCTGCAGTGTGGGACTTGCCACATGCACTCTATGAGGGTCACAAAGTCAGCCTATTTCAGGACTTGTCAATCATTACGCTCCAGCAGCATAGGGATATGAGAGCAGTGACGGCATTTCTGAGGGTCAAAGGAGTGAAATGCAGATGGGGCCACCCATTTCGATTGATATTTGCATGGCAAAGAGAGACACGGATGGCACGCACACCCCTGGAGGCGGCAGACATTCTGGGCGTATATCGGGATCGGGACTCCTGTTTGCCCCACACCAACTCACATTCATCAGCTGCAGACTATCAAAGACGGCGACGCAACAGGAATCCTCCTCTGCCTCAGCATATGAAACCCATGGAAACGGTGAGTATGAGGGAGCGCGCTGACTTACTCCGGCAACTTTCTGAACACCACCAATCCCAGAACGTGACGACGAATAGCCACATAACATTCAGCATCTTGCTTTAGAGGGGCGGGGTGGATGACTCCCCCCCTGAGACTCACCTGGACTTCGCACTTGACCAGTTGCGGTAGAGGCAGTGCTTTCCCACCTCTTCATGCCTCCCCCGCGGATGACCAGTGACATGGACCTTCACTACATAATCACAAGTTGTGCACCAATATATGCTTTATTTCTCTTTTTTCTCTTTTATTGCTCGTGTTGTTCGCTCCCCTCGATGTTTGGTGCTCTACTCTTCTTTAGACAGACTCACTGTGAATTTGGAATGGTGGGTGGGGGTTATGCGGGAGTGGTCAGGAGCTTTTATAGCGCCCTCAATCCTATTGAATCATGGTGAAGGTACTTAGTCTGAATGTACGGGGTCTCCAATCCCCGGCTAAAAGAGAAGCAATTCTGAATCAACTTCGGGCAGCACATGTGATCTTTGCCTTTTGCAAGAGACGTACCCGCTGAAACAGGACTCTCATAGAATACGGTCGAGATGGTTTGATCGCCAGTATTGGTCTCCTGGGCAGGGGAAGAAGGCAGGTGTAGCCTAACACTTCCAAGGGAAGGTTGACTGTGTACATTTGGAAATTTCAGGGCGGTTGTTGTCATTCAGGGTGTCTTGGGCCCACCATGCATTCACTGTAGCTACCATTTATCCCCCCAATGAAAGAAAGCAGTCATTTATTCGCCAGACATTAGGGGCCAGATGTAGGTAAACGTGATACACCGATTACTTAAAACCGAATTTTACTGATTCGGTATTAAGGAATCGGTATATCCGATGTACGTAAAGATTCGGTAAAAATTACGGAATCAGTAATAATCGGTAAAAAATAGCGAATCGGAAGGTATCGGTAAAAAAACAAATTCCGAAACCCCAATACCGATTCGTAAATACCAAATCCAATACCGAATCAGTAAATACCGATTTGGTAATTTAAAAATTCGGAATTTGATGAATCAGCCAATCCAATGCATCCCAATTACCTCCCAAACAGGAAGTGGCCACACCCAGGCAGCTGCACTGAACCTGGAGCTGACGGTGAGGCAGGTAGCTGAGCAGAGGAGCCAGGTGCAATACAGCCTCTCTGTTGTACCCCCCAAAAAAACCTTGGAAAATGGCAAACCAGGAGAGAGAGAAGGAGGGAGCAAAAAGAAAAAGGAAGATAAAGTTTAGTGAAAAGGAGCTGGAGGTCCTCATTGAAAATGTCAGCAAGGACCATGAAAAGCGTATTGCCAAGCAGTCCCTCCATGTGCCAGAGTCTCAGAAGAGACATATCTGGCTTGGGATCCAGAGCAAGATAAATGCCATTGGGGTCACCCAGCGCTCCATTGAGGACATTAAGAAAAGGGGGTATGACCAGAGGAAGACGGCGAAGGCAAGGATGGCGGAGAGGCAGAGGCAGGCCAGCAAAACTGGTGGAGGGAGGAGCAGAGCACCTGCACCAACAGCTCTGGAGCTCATGGTAGAGTCCACCCTTCAGCCGGAGAGTGTGAGTGGCGTTGGCGACGCAGACAGCTCTGCCAGAGCTACCAGCAAACAAGGTAAGATGCATGCCCAGCATGCTGTACTTTTCCCTCCCCAACCCCAATCCCCAGAGAGGCATAGGGACTCCCACTCCAGTCCTTGTTTCACTCATAACCTGCAATGCATCATGGGAGATGTAGTCATAAGAAACACATGTTCAGAACAGTCAGTCTAGCAAACTCAAAAGCATGTGACAGCAATTAGCAAGCAGAGGACAGTCTTGCAGTGCAGCAGAGGGAAGCAGAGGGAAGTCACGCAGGCCAGAGGGGAGACAACAGGAGGAGGAGCAGTCGTCTGCAGGGCACACAACCACCGCACCACCAACAACCTCTCCATCCCCACCATCACCACAGCTCCAGACAACGCCGCCATCACCACCAACACCATCCCCACTGCCACAATCAACACCACCACCACAGTCAGGCAGGAGGCATGCCGTGGCAACCCTCCAGCAGATGGAGGTGTCGGAGGAGGAGAGCACAGGGGGCCAACAGTCACCAGTGGCTGAGGAAGGCGACATGGAAAGATCTGAGACCCCATCAGAGCGCGCCCACACATCCTCAAGACACCGCAGGGCAAGGGCAGCCAGTCCTTCAATCTCGGACCAAGGTGACAGTGTGTTCGCTGGGCTGGAAGGCAACATGCTGAAGGTCCAGCGCCTGCAATGGAGAGCGATGCGGTCAATGCAAAGGGAGATGTCACACATGAATGTGCACATGCACAGAATTGAAAAGGAAATCAGTGCGATTAACAACACCATGTCTGAGGGCATGAGTGACGTGGCGTCGGTGTGAGGCAGCTCTGCAGCAAGTTCAAGGAGGACCGCCTGTCTAGGCGCAGGGAGAGGCAGAAGAACATGGCAGTGCAGCACGTGGGTGCAGGAAATAGAGCCAACTAGGATATGCTACTCAAGAAATGGTGATGTAACCCATGTCTGTATGGACACTGGTTTTGATCTTAGTGGTGTGCTTATTAAACACCATCACTCAAATAAGGTAACTGGCTATGTCTCCTTACTCACTCATGTTGCGTGTTATCTCAGCCCGTCTGTGTCTCCCATACGGTGCTGCTGACACACCAGCTGCGCAGGGCTCTGGCTGTGGATTGTCCTCGCCCTCGTCCTCAGAGTCAGTTAGTTCCACTGCTGTTCCTTTCTTTGTGGCAAGGTTATGTAGTATTGCACATGTTGCTATTAGTTTGCAGCAGATGATGGGGCGGTACTGACGTGCACCTCCACTTTTGTAGAGGCAACGGAACCTGCTTTTTAGCAGTCCAAAGGTGTGCTCCACAACGTTGTGTGTGCTTTTATGTGCCACATTGTATCTCCTCTCCCTTGGGGTGGATGGGTTGAGATATGGGAAAGACCGGAGGGCATATGCGCTGTCACCTAAATGTAAAGGAAAGTGCCATTAATTTGTGTCACCAATACGTTACTCCAAGGTATACATCAGGGTGTGTCACATTGATTTACCTAGTAGGTATCCTTCTCTGAATTCACCAGCAGCCAGACGTGTGTAGATCCCAATGTTCCTGAATATGTAGGAGTCGTGGGTACTCCCTGGGAATTTAGCAACAATGTCAGTGATGATGAAGTTTGCATCACATATCACCTGCACGTTGATGGAGTGAGTGGATTTGCGGTTGCGGTAAATGTATTCTGTAGCTGCTGGTGGGCAGATTGGTATGTGGGTCCCATCGATGCAGCCTATTACATGTGGGAACTGTGCCTTTTGGTAGTAATACAGCTTGGTCTTCTGCAGCTCCGCCTGTGTGCTGGGGAAGCTTATGTAATGATGGATTCTCTCCATCATGGCGTCCAGGAAGGTGTTGAAAAAATGGGATATGCAGCTCTGCTGTTGCTATCACACCCTGGTAACTTCCTGATGCCAGGAGGTGCAGGCAACAGAGTACCTGTACATGGGTGGGTATTGCGTGTGCCCTTGGTGTCTGATGCTCCAGGTATGGTTCCTGTACCTGTCATGGATTTCTGGCTCAGTCAATTGGAACAGTGTGACACGCAGTCTGTACACACGCTCTTCCCGTCTCCAAAACCTCACTCCTGCTGCTCGCAAGCGTAGCCGCCTTGCTATGACGTAGAGGGCCGCCATTGTGTTCACACTGTTGCATTTTGGGGCTGTTTTTATGCACTGCACCTGATTACTACCGGATCTGGGTCAGTGGTAATTAACGATTCTTTAATACCGAATTTGGCCAAATTCGGTATTACCGAATTTTGCTACATCGCATTTCCGAATTTTTACCGATTCCTTACTTACCGATTTGGTATTTTTAGGTTTCGCTGTTCACCGATCGGTAAATAAGAAATCTGTAACTGTTTCCCTTTGATTTACTGATTCGTTATTACCGATGGCATTCAGTAATACCTACATCGCACAGGGCTGAATACCGGTCGGTAAACCCGAAATTTACAGAATTTCGACTTTACCGATCGGTATTTAGCAACCTACATCTAGCCCTAAGTGAAGTACTGGCGTCTCCTGATTCCAATTTGATAATAGAGGGTGATTTTAATTTGGTCATGGATGTGGCGATGGATAGGTCCCCTACACGTACAGGGCCTGCAGGGATGTTCTTCACACAAGGGGTGGGATGGTTTGCAGAGGCAGAACTTACTGATATTTGGCGGGTATTGAACTCACAGTGTTGATCATACTCTTTTTTCCCCGCAGCCCACCAATCACATTCTAGAATCGATTACTTCTTGGTTTCGGGCCCCTTATGTCCAAGAGTAGCAGGGGCCACAATTGAGGTGGCGGCCATATCTGACCATGCCCCGATTCAGTTGGATGTTCGCCTTCCGACCACTCATCAGGTCAGCAAAATGTGGCGTCTAAATCCTAAAATGTTAACAAATGACGACATAGTAAAGGAAGTAGAGAAGGCCATAGTAGATTCCATTTCCATTAACGAGACACCAGATACTGCAATCACGACGCTCTGGGAGGCGCTTAAGGCTGTTGTTCGAGGGACACATATCGCAATAGCGGCTAGGCTTAATGGGGAGCGAGCCTCAAAACGAGTGGCGCTTGAAACTAATATGAAAGAGCTGGAAAGTGAACATTGGTGAGTAGCCACACACCACAATAGACAGCGACTCAATGGAGCATGGACACAGCTTAGAGCGCTAGATATGGGCGCGGTGGCATACTCCTTGTTATACACACAATGAAAATATTATGCAGGGTGCAATAAAGCAGGGAAACTACTGGCACATAGGTTAAGGGCGCAGGCTCATTCTAGATGGGTCCAGACTATCGTAGACAAGAATGGTCATCAACTTGTGAGAGATGAAGACATATCAGCGGCATTCAGCTGTATTTAGGAGAAACTATATATGGCAGAGGAAATCTCCTCGGTTATTAGCGGATCACACATTGAATGGTCACCTGTCACAACACTGCTACCTCCCCATGCCGAACAGCTGTAGGAAGACATCATTGAAAGGGAAATTCTAGAGGCAATAGGACACCTGAGTGTTGAAAAAGAGCCAGGGCAAGATGGGTTTATAGCTGCGTTTTATAAATGATACGCACCCCTTCTAGCCCCCATTTTGCCTCGCTTATATAACTCCTTTAGTGAATCAGGGGTACTCGCAGAATCAATGCGCATGGCGGTCATCTCGCTGTTGCCAAAGTCAGGGCAAGACCCCCAATATTGCGCCTCCTACCGTCCCATTTCCCTTTTGAATGACGATGCTAAGATATTCACTGGAATTTTGGTGGGGATACTGGGTAGGCACATGCCGGGCTTATACCGGGTTGAGCCTGTAGCGACAACACCAAGCAGCTTTTCCATCTATTGGCTAAAACCCTGTGTTCCTGGGTCCCGACATTGTTTCTTTCCACAGACACCAAGAAGGCCTTTGAACGAGTGCACTGGCCTTTCCTGCACGGGGTGTTGGAGGTGGTGGGCTTCAAACCCAGGTTTTGGCTAAGGGTAGGGGTGGGATATGCGGACCCCAAATCAAGGGTGCGGGTGAATAACACTCAATCTCAGATTTTCACAGTGGCAAGGGGGATGGGCCAGGGCTGCTCTCTCTCACCCCTTCTGTTTGCACTCTACATGGAGCTGCTGGCAGAGTGCATCCATCGTCATCCGCAAATAGAGGGTGTCTGAATGGGGGGCCAATTGCAGATTATGTCTTATTGACAGTTACTAATCTGCAGGACTCCCTGCCTCCCCTGTTAGAAGAGCTGGCCCTGTTTGAGGAGGTCTCCGGTTTTAAAGTAAATACAGCTAAAACACAAGCCCTGAATATCACTATTTCCCAGGAGGAGCAGGCTCACTTAGAATCAACATTCCTCTTTCAGTGGTCACAGCAAGGTATCCAATACCTGGGCATTCAAATACTGTCCACGATAGAGAGGTTGATTATCCATAACTATGGAGCCCTATTGCACACAGTAAGATCACTCATCCAATCATGGCGGGGGGTCCCCTCTCTTGGGTGGGTAGCATTGAAGCAGTGAAAATGACCCTGTTGCCGAAAATGTTTTACTTAATGCAGGTGATGCTGTTGACACCACTCCCAGCCATGTTGAGGAAATTGCAGGCCACACTGCAAGCCTTCATATGGGAGGGTAAGCGAGCTCGGATGGCGAAGGCCCGAACATACCCGCTGCTAGCCAAGGGGGGTCTTGGGATACCGAATCTGGTGAACTATTACCAGGCTGCTTAGCTAAGATATATAGTAGAGTGGCAACGTTTGATGACAGAAAAACACTGGTGCTTTCTGGATCAGGCAGTTGCGGGCATCCATATTTGGAAGATTCTGTGGCTAGAGCATAGATATCGCCCGCAAAGGGTATATATTTCGCCTGTGGTCTGGGCAACGATCGTGGTCTGGGACAAAGTGGTTACCACTCACCAGCTATCCAAGCTTTTCTCGCCCCTCACACCAATCACAGGTAACCCAGAGTTTCCTCAGGCAATGTCGGAGAAAGCATTTTCTCCCTGGCAAGATGCACAATGTATGAGGATTGGCAATCCGTTTGATGTGCATGGCCTGTTGGACTTTAAGGACCTCCAACAGGACTTTGGACTCCCGGACTCCGAATATTGGCACTAGGGGTAAGACATTGGGTGTCTCTTCACATGTTTAAGCCCCATGCCAGTAGAAGATTCACGCTGTTTGAACGCTGGCTCTTTACTCAAAAGGACGACTCTCATATCTGGTCGGACATATACTCCTTTTTAAATACCCACCCCACGCCGGGACACACTCCGGTGCATAAGAGATGGGAGCGGGAATGTGAACGAAGCTTTACAGATAAGGAGTGGTCCGCTATATTGCACAGAGAGCGCACTTCGGCCATGAGCGCCTCAGGCAAAGAAACTCTATTAAAATTGGCTCACTACTGGTACTATACCTCGGCCTGCTTGGCTCGGTGGCAGAGGGGAAGTTCTGACGAATGTTGGAGACACTGCACCCACTCGAGCACACCCACTCACTAATTGTGGCACTGTCCTACACTTCATAGATTTTGGTAAGAGGTTTTGACAGACATCAACACAATGTTCAACACCGAAATACCTAGCTTTCCATCTTACATACTACTAGGACTGCCCAATGCCTTAACCTATCGACTATATTCTGAACAAGGCAAGGCTATCACATTGGCTTTGTGTGCTACAAATCAGGCTCCATAAACTGTGGGACCTCGTGGAGAAGTAGAAGTTGACGGCCACTGTTAATCGAACACTACCCAAATTTGAGAAAAGGTGGGGTACCTGCATCGCACACCTTTTGGGAGAATTTTAACAATTAACATGTCCAATATACCTTCGCATACTGCAGATCGCGCCACTCATGCCCCCCACGGGATCCAGGGACACAGGAAAAGTGAAGTCTATACTTTAGTATGGGGTTTTTGTTTAAGGTTTAATGTGAATCTTAATTCTGTTTTCCTCCCTCCCCCTCCCACTTTTTCTCCCTCGTCCCCCCTAGTCTCAGACCCATTCTCAGCTTGGACTTATGGCCACTGCACAGGCCGAAGGATGTAGGTGCAAGACGATGTAAATGTATTGAAGCTTTAATGCCTATTCCTCGCCGGCCAAATGGATGTAGGCGATGGCTAGTGTTTCTTACCTTCTCCTCCCTTAAACTCAATAAAATGTTTCAATCCTAAAAAAGGGAGGAGAAGGGGGAAGGGGTTCCCAAAACATTTTTGTCCCATTTAATTTCTATAGGAGATTTTAGACAAAGATACAGAAAAATGCTGCACAGAATTACACCACATTTGTCAGAAATCTAGAGTGTTAACCACAAAGTGAGATTTTTGTGTTTTAATGTAGTGTACATCTGTTTTGTCATTTTTAAGGCAAATTAAGTATAGATATCTAGATGGTCAGTCTTGTGGACCTTCCACGGGACTACAAACAAAAAAATAGAGTGATCTGATTGGTCGCAAGGGCTTTTTTCCTACCTCCCGTCTTGGTCTTGTGGGTCTCAGTGGTCCAGGAATCTGATTGGTGATCAAGAAAAATGTTGTGACCCACATTATAGGGCACAGTACTCATGGAGGAGCTTTTGACAGCTCCCCATGAATCCCTCAGGACACAGCCAGACTGCCTGTTGCCCATGGGTCTTCCTTAGGAGCCTGCACAGACAGGCTGTGCATTTGTCGCAGTTCCATAGTACTGGGAAAATAGATTAAAAGAAAAATGTGGGGTGTGGGTCATGGACCGGTTGGACAATTGCAGGAGTTGGCTACAGGGCCTGCCCACAAATTAATGGCTATGAGAGTTTACTTTAAAAAAAAACTTCACTGAAAATAACAACAGTTAAAATGGAATTAAACATAAGTAGGATAGTTTGCTTTTAACTTACATTAAAAAGCCTTAGAAATTCACTGAAACAAATAACGGTTGAAGTGTAGCTATACATAGGTCCTCTAATAATATCAAAACTAATGTTTAAAGAGCAAAAAACACTGAAATTCACTGGCTCTAAATAACTGACTTAAGTACAACTTGCTACTTCCTGGGACGTTTCGGAGTGATCCATCAAGCTCGGGCAGAGAAAACGGGCGGGCCAATAATGTGTTTTTCCATACAGTTTCCCATAGGTATTTTGGGAAGTGTTTTGAACAAAAATGACTGAACAGAATGGTATCAAATATGGCAGAAAGCTAGATCTTTCCTCAAAAAGTGTGCTTTTTTGCGATTTGATGTGAATCCATTAAGTGTTTTTTGAGAAATTTGGGTTCAAAAGTTAGTGATATCTGAACGGTTGGTCCTGAGCTAGTCCAGTGGTACACATGCAGAAAATAAAGTGTTCATACAGGTCTCAGGGAGCTTTTTTACCATCAGCTATCATGGTCCTATGGGACAACAGCAATCAGACTGGCTGGCCGCAACATCAACAGAAATGTTCCCCCACCATTACGGAATATGGCAACTCAGTCCCGTGTCCTGAAATTAAGAACAAAATAAGGTGTAAAGGAGGAGGGTTTGGGTACCTTGACCCCATGGCCCTAGATGTGGTCTAGGATTGCCCTTGGGCCAAATAAAAAAAAACAAATATGCCAAGGGTTCGATGGTACTCACACAAGACCCAGCAAGGACATGTATGAGGTACTCAGGGTTCCTGCAGAACACAGCATGGACCCCAAGTTGTCTTGCAGATGTACCGTGATACAGCAGAAAAATCAAAATTTAAAACAGAGGGATTTGTGTCCAGGGGAGATTATACAACTGTGAGGAGGTGGGGCGGTGGTCAGCAATGGTGCATTAGTTGTCTGTATGGGGTTGGGTGCAGGCAGGACCTGTGGCCAACCACAAGCTGTGAAGAGGCCAAGATGACTGCACACATACTTCATGTACAGTAGGGGAATTGGGCGCAGGACTTGGCACAGGCCAAGCACTGTAGCCAGCCGCACGCAGCCTTTAGTCTCCCTTGGGTGTTGGGCGCAGGGCCAAGCCACAGGCCAGGCTCTGTGTCCATTCATCTACTGTGCAGTGTCAAAAGGTATGCTTAGTGAGGGAGTTGGGTGAATAGGACCAAATACCCCAGAAATTCATGGGGGAAAAAAAAGAATAAAGTGATGTTATAGTTAGGTATGGTAATCAAACCAATGGTTAAAGTGACATTATAGTTAGGTCTCATAATAATTTGAAAACAGAAATAAACACTGAAATTGACCAGTTTTAGTTTGCTGAGCTAACTATAACTTGAGCCCCTGCCATGCATTGCTTATGGCCTACATATTACATCACTCATGACATATTAATTTACATCATTGATAACATCACAGATGACATCCCAAATTACATCATTAATGACATCACTGCCATTGTCAAATGTAGAATAGAGTTACAGAGTATACATGTGTGATCAATAGCATACATATAGTGTAAGCCTTGGATGCAAGTATGATTGTGCATGTTGAAAGTTGTATGCTGGACTGTTAACAAATTTCACAAATTTGGTGTGCACGTATTACTCCCTGTTAAACAAGATAAAGGCGTAGTGCACCTAATTTTTCAATATCAATATACAATATATTTTTATTGTTGAATTAATAAAAATCCTTACAATAAGGAAGATAAGTTTGGCCTATATCCATATAACAAATGTCTTTAAAATTCAAGGCCAAGAATTAATGTAGAAATTAAAAAATTAAAACTTAAAACTCTTCGTCGGGTCCTCCCGCTAGCAGCGTAGGGATTTGTAAAGTGAACGTGGCAGCGCCAGGAAGGATGGATGGGCCTCAGACAGTATTTTGAGTGCTCTTTAACAGACCTGTAGCTGCTTTCTAATCTCAATCATAAATTTAAGTCCCCGACAAGTCAGGATTGGGGATGAACCTCCCAGCCAGATAATAACGGCTTACCGACATGTTCATATGTTCAATTTGTTCAGTATGTCCCGTACGAACTGTCTTCTAGATGTCATGAGGACTGGGCACACACAAAACAAATGAATTAAGGATTCTTTTTGATATATGCAAAGTCTACAATTTTGGCAATCATCCTGGGTTTTCCAGGAGGGTCTTAAGTCCTCGGTTTCGTGAAGACCCATACGGAAATCGATGAGGGTGTTTTTAAAATGTTGGCTAAAATGAGTTGCCAAGTATGCCTGGGGTTGTTGAAGTGAATAGGAAGAAATAACTATCCAGGCATGGCGCCGATGGGTCCATATTTGTTTATCTTCCAGTAATGATTTCTTTTTGGCAATGGAATTAACAATTTTACAGAAAGTTGCTTGGTCAATTTTTCTGTTCCATGCTTCTAGCAGTTCGAGCTCCGTAAGGCAAGTTTGCACGTGAATGGCACAGGGCTGAGTAGATTTGCAATTGATTACTTGCCAACAGAGGTTATTTAAAGAGTCTGAGTCAGCAGCATGAAGTTTGTGGCAAAATTTGACGAATCTTGACTTAGACCGAAAAATTTGGTTTTGTAGACCAAATTCCAGACGCAGCTGGGCTGGTGAGGAGCATTTAGGTAATTTAAATACATCTTTGTAAATTTTGTTTTGAAAGTTGTTTAGTAAACCGGTCTCCCCTCCAAGCCATGTAACCAGACCATACGATAAGGTAGGTAAAATCTGAGCTGCCATTACTTTTAAATGATGGGTGTAGTTTGGGCCGCCCAGTTTTTGTGAAAGTTGCCTATATCCATAAATTACCGCCTGGGACTTAACTTTTAGCACCATAGAGTGTCCTTTTTTAGAGTTGTCTTTGCCAAGTGTAACCCCCAGGTACCGGTAACATGGCTGTTCCTCTATTGAAAGGAGGTTAGATATCCAACTAAATTTAATAGACGTAGTGTGGCTCACTGGTTAGAGGCGGCAGACCCGAGAGCAGAGGACGGCCCGGGACCAGGGTTTGATTCCCGGCGCGGCAGGTTTCTGGACCAGGGTCAGCGGACTCGATAATTCTCTCGCCTCGGTGCCCACTCTGATCAGCGATCACACTCGGCAACTCTAGGCATTAGCTTGCCTCATCTTCACTAATGGCCCCACCAGACCGCCGGGGATGCCTGGTCTCACCCTGGAGATACCCATTAAGGGACCATCTCTCAGGGAAGCCAGGAAGAGTTTCGCAGCGGTCGAAGCGCCTTGGGACCCTCCGGGTAAGTAGTGCGCTATATAAATGCCTATACATTTACATTTACATTTTACACACCATAAGACGTACTACTTTTGCCTTTTCTCTATTCAGTTCCAGATGTTCTTTGTCTAGGTAGAATTGTAACGCATTTATCAGCCTTTGCAGCCCAATTGGGGTTCTGCTTAGGAGGACAATGTCATCTGTGAACTGGATGATTGGCATTGAGATATTTCCAAGTTTGGGTGCATGGCTTACGATTTGACTGAGATTTTTTCCTAAGTCGGCAAGGTATAAATTAAATAAAAATGGGGCCAGGACGCAGCCCTGTTTTAAACCATCCTCAGTTGGAATTTTGGACGTTAGGCTTGAGCCCTGACCTTGTTTAACCCTTGCCCAAGAGTCAGTGTAGAGGAGCATGACTGCATTGAGAAGGTTTTTTGACAGCCCCCACTCCTTGAGTTTTTCCCAAAGTATCCCCCTACTGACTCGATCAAAAGCAGCTCTAATATCGATAAAGCAGACATATAACCGATTGTTCTTCATTTTGGCTCTTTCCATCAGGAGGGCTAGGACCGTAAGGTTTGTTATGGTCCCTGTCCCTTTTCTGAAGCCTGTTTGATAGTTGGGGATTAAGTTGTTATTATCCACCCATTCCTGAATCTCCTCCAGAATGCAAGAGGCCTATAATTTTGCTTCCACATCTATTAGAGATATCAGCCGATAGTTCTCTGGTGATCTCCTGTCTCCCTTTTTAAAATCGGGTGGATGATGTTTCCTTTCCACTATGGGGGCTGCTGCTTTCTGGTAAAGACTTGGTTAAACAAGGCGGAGAGATGGTGTAACCAAAAATCCTCATTGTATTTGAATACTGCGTTGGGGAGCCCATTAGGTCCTGGTGCGCCATCGGGTTTGAGATTGTTAATGAGCCTTTTGACTCTGTCGCTGGAGAATAATCCCTGCTGAATCGTCAGATTATTGATCCTACCTATATCGGTGGGGAATGTTAACGTATCTAAGGCTCCTTTCAAGTGACTTGATTTTGTTGTTGTGTTTGAACGATGATATTTTTCAGGAGGAATAGATTTCCTTTTTAGGTAGAGCTTTTTTATATGGGCTTCCCAGCTAAGTTTGCTAATGCCAGCGTCCTGTAACATTGCATCAGCATTATTTAATTTATTAATAATGCCCCAAAAATCCCTCGTATTTCGCTTTTTACTGGCTACTAACAATTTTACCCATGTCTCTTCCTTGTGTTTGGTCTTTGCTTTCCACACCATTTTACGATCATTTTTTCTCATACTCCTAACGAGTACGTGGTTTGACATGGAGCCCTTGTTATTGCTCCTTATCGCCTTCCATTGTTCCCGGGCAATTTTTCTTTTTTGCCGTCTTAATTTATTATTAAACCAGGGTTCCCGCAGGACTAATGGACCATGGTGTGAAGTGGGGGGAACCGAATGTTTAAGGGACAATTTCTCTAGCAGGTTTTCCCAGTTTGAAACCTGATCTTCGTTTTGCTCATGTTCATATTTTGAAAAGAAGTTACTTGCAGTTTCGTGGATGGCTTTCGTTCCGCTGCCCCTCCATCACAGTCTTCGTAGATTGAACTTCTCTGGTTGATGAGAAAGGACAGTTAGCTGTACGGCACCAACACCCGTATATTGATCCATATAATTTGGGGAAAGTGATCACTCTCGGTTTCGTGTTACTATATTGTAGCCCTCAACAGAATCAAGCAGTTGGTAATTAAGGTGAAGTCAATGGTTGACGATGCCTTACCACTCATGTACGTGGGTACAAATGAAAAAGAGCCTGACCTTGCGGGTTTTAGAATTGTTAGTCCCAGCATTGTGAGTTGTCTTGGGGTAAATGGATTAATCTTTACCCAGGATTTTGGTCTTGGGACATGAGTAAGCGACTCTTTATGATTTAGGTTGAGATTAAAGTCGCCTTATAGTATCAGCAAACTTTGGGAGTTTGATTTCTGAAGTGTTTTTATGAGTTTGGTAAGAGTGTCCAGTTTCTCTTTTTTTTTGGTACGATCAGGGTGGATGTAAATATTTATTAATAGCAGTTGGTGCCAGGGTTTTATAGAGATCTTTGTTACCTGAACCCAGCTTAAACCCACGTCCTGATTTTCCGGGTCCCAATTAAATTTCTGCAAGATGTATGTGGATAGCCCTCCACTAGGATGCCCGAACGTGGATGTTCTCTCTGCAAGGATGTGATGTTCAGTAAAGCCGGGAATGGCGGGGGTTACCAGGTTCCAGGTCTCTTGTAGTAAAAGGATGTCATGTTTTTGAAAGAACAGTTGTGTCTCACTGTCTTGGTCCATACTACTAAAACCATGGATATTCCAACTGCCTGACCCCTGCAGTAGCGGTCGCTCCTCCCTGGTATCTTCTCTTGGTATCGTAGCGCTTTGCTCCCCACTGCTGCCAAAAACAAAAAAAAACAGCCTGACTCACATTTAATTGTTGCCTGCTCAGTTTTGTAGCGCTTAATTGCCTGCTCAGTTTTGTAGCGCTTACTTTTGCTGAAGCGCTCGCATTGCCTATAATATTATTTGTGCTTAATTGTGAATTGTGCCTGTGTACTATCATAGCGCTCCACTGCTCGCATTGCCCGCATAGCTTCCTTAGTTTAATTTGTGCCTGATTGTGCCCGTAGCTGCATTTTTACATTGTGCCCCAGTCTCGTCCTGTTTGCCTTGTTGTCGCTGCCATTTGGTGGTTGTGCCTCCAGCCCGTCCCCCCACCTCGCTCCCGCCGCCCAGCTGCCCCTCCCTCCCTCCGCCCCCTCCAATATCCATTTATGACAGATGGACCTACGCGCAGCGTACACGCGCAGCGGACGCGCCCCATGCGCACCTAAGGCGCGCCAAAGGTAAGCCCGTCTACGCCCATCCGCGCCTGGACCGCGCCTGGACCGCACCCAGCGCCAGACCCCCTGGTCCTCGCAAAACCCACTCCTCCTGCATAACGTTTGACGCCGCTACCCTCTTTGCCCTTAACCCCGGACGCACACCACAATGCTGCAAAGCTGCCCCAGGACACACCCATGGTCCTTTCGCCTGCCACTCCTGCAAGTTCGCCTGCACCAGGACCCACACCAAATCCACTACCTCCAAACACAGCTCCAACTCCAACCACCTGACGTGCATCCTGCTGAACACCCGCTCGGTCCACAGACACGCCACTGAACTCTGGGACCTACTCGACACTGCATCGCTGGACGTCGCCTTCCTTACAGAAACCTGGATGAACGCTTCATCAGCGCCCGACATCGCCATAGCCATCGCGGACGTTTACAAGATCATCCGAAAAGACCGCACCAACCAAACAGGAGGAGGCATCGCCAACATCCATAAGAACACCATCCGAATCACGACCTGCTCCGACGATAACCTAGCGACCGCCGAACACCTTCATTTCCAGATCCACACCGACCCCAGGACCACACTTAGAGGCACCCTCCTCTACAGACCACCAGGAACCCGCACACAATTCAACGAAGACATCACCGACTTCATCAGCCCACATGCCCTCACCTCCGAGAACTACATTCTACTGGGAGACCTCAACTTCCACCTGGAAAAGAAAAATGACAGCAACACCACCACCCTTCTGCACAACCTGGCCAATCTCAGACTCAAACAACTTGTTGACACCCCCACCCATCTTGCCGGACACACGCTCAACCCTATATTCACCTCCAGCAAACACATCTCCTTCGATCACACCACAGCTCTCCATTGGACAGACCACAACTGCATTCACTTCAGCTACAAAAAGACCACGACCCACAACCCCCCACAACCTATTCTTTGAAGAAACTGGAACAAAATCACCATCGACCTACTCTTCACATCGCTAAACCAAAACCCTCCTGCCATATCATCGGACCCAAACCAAGCTGCCACCAAACTCACGCAATGGATCACCCACAGCGCTGACGTATTAGCACCCTTGGAAAACTATTAGATCAAACAAGGTAGCAAAAAGGCCCCCTGCGTCAACGATGACCTTAAGAAATCCAAGAAGTTATGTCGTACCCTCGAGAAAACCTGGAGAAAAAACCCAACCTCTGACAACCTGACCACCTTCAAGGACGCCACCCGCAAACACCACCAATTGATCCGATCCACCAAGAAATCAGCATTCAAGGATCGACTCGACAACAACGCCCACAACAGCAAGGAACTATTCAACATCGTCAAAGAATTTACCAACCCCACCGCCGGCACCAACGACATCACTCCCTCCCAAGACCTCTGCGACTCTTTATCCTCTTTCTTCCACAACAAAATTGCCGACATACATAACAGCTTTGAAAACCAGTCCGATGAACAGCCTACTCCACCCACCTCCGAACCAAAACAGCACTCTCACAACCTTTTTGCCTGGAACCCAATCACCACTGAAGACACCATCCGCCTGATGAACTCCACTCACTCAGGATCGCCAACCGACCCATGTCCCCACCACATCTTCAACAAAGCAGACTCCATCATCGCACCCCATCTCCGCGATGTCATCAACTGTTCCTTCAACTCCGCTACCTTCCCGGAAAGCTGGAAACATGCCGAACTCAGCGCCCTTCTGAAGAAACCCACAGCAGACCCCTCTGAACTTAAGAACTACCGCCCCATCTCACTCCTCCCATTCCCTGCCAAAGTCATTGAGAAAGCCATCATAGTCAGCTCGCCGCCTTCCTTGAATCCAACAATTCCCTTGACCCTTCACAGTCCGGCTTCCGAGCCAAACACAGCACCGAAACCGCCCTCATCGCAGCTACAGACGACATCCGAACGCTACTGGACAACGGAGAAACAGTTGCCCTCATCCTACTCGACCTCTCTACCACCTTCGACACAGTATGTCATAGCACACTCATACAACCCCTCAACAACGTCGGAATACAAGGAAAAGCTTTGGATTGGATCATCTCGTTCCTCGCCGGGAGAACCCAGAGAGTCCACCTCCCCCCATTCAAATCAGAGGCCACCGAAGTCATCTGTGGTGTACCACAAGGATCTTCACTCAGCCCCACCCTCTTCAACGTATACATGAGTCCCCTCGCATCCATCGCGCGCCAACACAACCTCAACATCATCTCCTACGCAGACGACACCCAGCTGATCCTCTCCCTCACCAAAGACCGAAACACCGCCAAAACCAATCTACACAAAGGAATGAAAGAAGTAGCCGAATGGATGAAGAACAGCCGTTTAAAACTTAACTCGGACAAAACGGAAGTCCTCATCTTAGGATCATCCCCCTCTGCCTGGGACGACTCATGGTGGCCACCGGCCCTGGGTACAGCACCCATACTTACAGATCTCGCACGTAACCTGGGCTTCATCCTAGACTCCTCCCTCTCGATGACCAGACAAGTCAACGCTGTCTCATCTTCATGCTTCAACATCCTACGCATGCTCAAAACAATCTTCCGCTGGATCCCCACCGAAACAAGAAAGACAGTCACCCACGCACTGGTCACCAGCAGACTGGATGATGGAAATACCCTTTATGCCGGGACCACAGCCAAACTACAGAAAAAACTCCAACGCATCCAAAACGCCTCAGCCAGACTCATACTGGACATTCCCCGTCATGCTCACATTTCCGGTCACCTGAAGGATCTCCACTGGCTCCCCGTCAACACGAGAATAACGTTCCGTCTCCTCACCCTCACACACAAGGCCCTCTACGACCTAGGACCCGAATGCCTCAACACACGACTGTCCTTCTACACGGCCACCCGCCAACTATGATCATTCAATCAAGCCCTCGCCGCAATTCCGTGCATCCACAGATCCACCATGGGAAGAAGATCCCTCTCCTACTTAGCGGCCAAAACCTGGAATTCTCTCCCCACTCACCTCCGACTTACACAGAACCACCTCTCCTTCAGAAAGCAAGTAAAAACCTGGCTATTCGATAAGTAATGCACCCACCCTCCCTCAAGCGCCTTGAGACCCTCTGGGTGAGTAGTGCGCTATACAAATTCCTGAACTTGAACTTGAACAGATGCCTATTTTAGCCGTTGTGTACCTATCCTTGGTTGCATGTTTGAACCATATGCATTGAGATGATTGTTCGTTTTTTTTAGGAATACTTTTGGTTAAGGGTTGACTGGATCCATGACCAATCCTGGGTAGGCGACCTACCTATACGGGGTTGAAGTAGGAGTGTGTTTGTTCATCCATCCTCTAGGACTGAAGTAGCCGAGAGGGCACCATGGAGGCGCGAGATTTGCTTGCTGCTTGTTGGCTCCTCCCTGCTTAAGTTCAGTATACTTTTTGAGAGCGGGAAAGGATATCTCAGGCGCTTATGTTGCGTGATGGTAATTCCCCGGTGTTCGAATGATCCTCTTTTTAAAAAGATCTTTACTGCTATGTCCTTGGAAGCCCAGGTGGTGACAGAAACTTCGGTGTTTGTGTGGTCATTCTTTTGGCAAAACTCAACTGAAGCTAGATCTTGGGTGGATATATCTCTTAGCTCAGGAATAAGACCAAATAGTTTTAATAGATTTCCTCTATTTAGGATGTCATGTATACCCTTTGTCTCGTATTCGGGAGTAAAAGTCAGAATTGGTTCTAATTCTGCAGTTGGAACTATTAACGGGTCTTGTCGGCATAAAACAAAGTGATTGGAGTTGTTTGGAGAACGTTTTTTTTGTTCTTTGAATCACGTTTCTTGTGATACCCTTACCCCTGAAGCCCATTACAGGTGAATGAATGGTACGTAACATATGATTATTTTTAGATTGGGGATAGGGATTTGTCAGAGCTGTACAATTAAGATTATGCCCGATTTTTGTGATATTAATCGGCGTAATGTTCCTTAGAGAGTCATGGCTTCCTATTTTGTGTTGGATTGATCACGTTGGGTCCATTGGTTTTTGTTTAATACACTGCCGATCGTTCCCTAATTTAGTTATCTTTATAGGGGTCAGGTCATATTCTGCCTGAACGAGAGTTTGATCACTATTTTGTTGTGTCCTGGTTGTTATTGGGGCTCCATTAGTGCTCGTTGGTAGTGGCTCAACTAGGCGTTTTTGGGGGGGCGGGCCACCCCCGACTGTAAGTAGATCTCCTTGTGCCGGTGTCTGCATGCCCTTTGAGGTAGGACGGGGGCATTTCACCCTTGATGTTGTTGCTGGTGAAAGCGTAAAAGATGTTTTTGAGTTTGTACACGCGGTCAATGCCTGCTGGGACTTACTCAGACCTTCAGAAGAGGCACAATCTAGGTCGCAAGACTGTACCCACAGTTTAGAGGTTTCAGACAAGACTTCTGCCTGAAGATGGTGTTTATCTTCCAATTTGTTAATGGCAGTGTTCGAGGAGATGTTTACTGGTCCTTTGTCTTTAAGTGGATCAATCAATTGTTTGGCAAAGAAATTGTCGATTGTGATCCGTTGGTTACCTTTTGGTTTGGACCTGGATTTTCTCGCTCTTTTCCTTTGCTTTTTCGTAAGATTGTCGTGGGGCTGTGGGCCGGGATTTTCCATGCCCTTAAATGATTGGACAGTCGAGTTTGAAGATGCTTTAAGATGAACCTTTACATAGTATGACGAGGCGAGATCCCCATCCCCGTCTGGACTCTTGTGTAATGAAGGGTGAGTAGTTAAAACGTGTGATTTTCCCGTGTTGTAATTGTTTCCTGATGGAGCTTGGTTTATCATCCGATTATTACCTGTTTTAACTGCTCCCAGAATGTCTTTTAAAATTACGGGGAGTGATGCTAATTTCTCGATGATGCTCCCACAGCCACATCTGGAAGGTTGGCTTGAGGGGCCTTTGTCTGTTGTGACCTGCTTTAAAAGGGGAATATCCGAGATTTCTTTATTAGTCAGAAGAGTGATAATTGTATCTGTTTTGGAGCTGAGTTGAGCAATATGTTCTGCGATGACATTTTTCAAGTCTATTTGGACCTCCATCATATCTGATTGGAAATTGAGGGCCTTTATGGCCTGATCCAGCGTGCTAATCAAGGTGTTCCCCCAGAACCCGGAGGGCGCTTGGCTGCTATGGCTCACTCCCGTTGTGAGGTCATGCTTGTTGAAGAGATTGATATAGGGGACTGCAAGGATTTTTTTAATTGGAGACCGCTACATGCAGAGCTGTCATCGATTAGGATTCTATGGATTGCGCTGGGATTTTGCGTTGTGAGGCGTGGACGCCACTGGGCTCTAGTTTTGGTTCTCCACCATTTGGTCATAGTCCAGATTTAAATCTAGATTTAATTCTTGCAAGGATTGACTTGGAACTGGGAGCAGTGTCACATTATCTGAATGGTTTGCAACGCTCTGGATTGATTGCGCTTTTGGTCGTCCTGGTCCGGGTTCAGTTCGGGCATTATTAGTCAATAACATGATTATTTACCCCCAAGTTGGATTTATTGTTCGAATCATTGAAAAGTTTTTCCAATGAATCCTGGCCAGGGGATATAGGCGAGGGCAGGACTAGTTTTTGCCCAGTCTTGGTTGGTTTGATTTTGGTTAATGAAGAATTGGAGTTATGAATCATTGCCTGGACAAGTTCAGTTTTTTTTGCAAGAGGCTTGAGCGGTTGCTCAATTAATAAAGCCGGTTGAGCTTGCGTAAGAATTTCTGAAATTTGAGTTTGAGGCGTTGGTGGTTTGCCACAATTTGGGGTTCCTGGGTGGCAATGGTTAGTTGTCTTGTCTGGTTGGATAGTTCTTGGTAAGTTCCTAGCTTCCCTTGTTGTTGCAAACAGTGCCGATACAGGGTCTTTCAAAAAGAAAAACGTATTGATCTTTTTCTGAGTTCCTAATAGTCGGCAGGGCTGTCTGGGGGCTGGGGGGATTGTACTATCTCACTTGATCCCTCGCCATCGCACCCCCCTTGCCGTAGAGCGACTAGGGGCGGAATTACTTGCGTTTGCTTTAATAAGTTTGTCTTCTTAATTTTTTTACTGCGTGGTGCTTTATTTATTGATGCCTGCCGTTTGGTTCCTAAACGCATTTTTTTCCTGCTCTGTTTTATAAATGTTGTGGTTGGCGCGGAAGATAGATAGACTGCTAGATAAAGCGAAGATGGACCAAGGATGGAGCGGTGAGGGAACAGTTCCTGATGACGAGCGGGGCACTCAGGAGGTGCCTCGAGCCAAATCGGACCTATTCAGATAGCCCTGGGCAGCCCCCCGGCTCTTACTTAGCAGCTGCCTCTAATGGCTCGTGCTTTGTCCCTGGTCCCAGGGCCTCGCCCTATACTCGGCCGGCCTCTCCTCTTTAAGCTCCTAATTTGGGTTGCAGATCTATGTTTGAAAGGAAGTTGAGGTATAGAGCTGAAACCTGTTCCAAAAATCTGTGAGAAAGGCCAAACTTGCTGTTCACAATAGCCAATCTATCAGTGAATATGTGGGCACATGCCCAAAAGAAATATCTGTAATGCTACGCCACTGAATAATGATATGTAGCAAGGAGGTTTACAAAGTGTGAACATGTATTTCCAGAATTTCTGTGAAGATTTTCAGGTTGAAGATTGTTCAATAATGTAGGATGTAGGGGTGTGTCATGTAAGTGTCCCTCTTGCAACTGATTTAGCTCTCACTGATGTTGTATCGATGGCTTTATGGTTGTATGCCACTGTAGCCAACTCAGGAATGTGCGTAGTTTATCTTAGTAAACTACATATTGTAGTCGATAGGACCGTGTAAAAACGTCTTTACGGTGGCAAGTGTATACCTGTCAACCTGTTTTTGTAGATCATGTGAATCATTTAAATGGGTAATTCCATTAAGGTGAATAGAAAATTGTCCACATCTGAGGCAAGTTGAATTATTTACAGGCCAGACCCAATTGGACAGTGTCATAATGATTTGATGATGTCATCAGTAATGTCATCAATGAAGTTAAACTGCTCTGAAACTCAACCTTATAGAATCTGGGCCAACTGCATATATCACTCGCGTAGCAAATGTGCTGTGTATTGCCTCACACAGAAAATCACAGAAATTGATTTGGGTCAACAGACCCAGTGGCAACTAAAGCACTTTACCAACTGCAACTCTACACATGTGGGGCCTGATTCACAAAGGTCAACTTACACTTCTGTGTAAGTTTACACTTGTTGAGGTGACTTTACTTCTTTTTGGTATTCAAAAACTACAGGTGTAATTTTAATACTAGTAAAATTACTAGTAGTAAAATTACACTCACAGTTTGTGAATACCAAAACAGTAAACAACTTACTACAAAGTGTAAGTTTACCTTAGGGAATCAGACCCTTCCAGCTTGATTCCCTTTGCCTGATTCACAAAGTTAAACTTACCATTTTGTGTAAGTTTACACTTGCTGTAGTAACGTTACTACATTTTGGCATTCAAAAACTACAAGACTAATTTTAATACTAATAAGTTTACTAGAATTAAAATTACACTTGTTGTTTGTGAATACCAAAAAGAAGTAGTAAATTTGCCTCGTGTTGCTGTCTGTTCCGTCGCCCCCCTGCCCCTTGTAAATTAGCTCCGCCTTTGTATTTTGTGCCTTAAACTCTGTTGCTGTTCCTATTGTATTTTGTCTTATCACTGTACTCACTGTACTCACCCCCTGTTATGACGTAAATAATTAATTTACTCTCTTAATTTCTATGCAGGTAAGTACTTAATCAATAATAACTCAGATCGGATGAAAAAAGACAGAGTCCGTGGTGTTAGAGTTTCTAAGGGTTTTATTCCTCATAAAGGAATGGTCAAGACCAGGATATCATGTTCTGACCACCACAGGGGTGTCAGAAGGGATAGAGCAAACTTTATTGACATTACATAGCTTATATACTTGTTTTATACCATAAGAAGTAATGTAAGAGGCGTAACAGCTGAGAGAAGACAAGATAACAGTATGCACGTGTTACTAGTACGTAATCAAGAGGCGTAAACTAGGCGTGAATCAGAGGTGTGTGCTAGAAACGTCACTGATAGGTGACGCAAGTGGGTGGCACCAAGGGGTGGTGCTAACAGAATTGTTGCAATGTCAGCAGAAATCGGAAGCTTGGATGCGCGCGCAGCTGCATGACGTGTGATTGACGTGGTGCAGGGGACTTGACATTTACACTGACGGAAAGAGACAGAAGTCTGGCATGTCAGATCAACTTGTACTTTTATCGTATCTGATATCTGATGTTTAGGAACCATACTATCTGGGCGGAAAGGTCTCTAGGGCAGAAGCTATTCTATGCTAACTGTGGATGCGTGTATAAGCGCCTAAGTGTCTACATGAGAAGCGTGGGGCACGGGCCTTCCATGGAAGCATGGTAACAGAGGCTATGAATTACTTGCATTGAGACAGGTCGGCCCTTTGGCTCTGCAGCTGGAGAGGATGTTTACTGGAGCTAGTAGGCAGGAATGCATTCTCGAGGAGCGGAACAGATAACTCGAAGGTTATAGTCAGTCTTGGCAGAAAGCAGGCTGAGCTGAGCGCGAGGGGCCGCGCTGAAAGTAAGTCAGAGTTCACGGGTACAGAGGTAGCCTGGGCAGAGGCTGTCAGAGTCAGGAAGCCAAAAGAGGCTCGATGACAGAAATTCAGGGCCTACTCTGTCAGAGCAGGAAAAACATGTAAAGTGTACTACAAAAAGACGGTGGCATAACATACTTAGGAACGGACTATATAATCCATTCAGGGTGGATCTGAAAGAGGACAAGTTAACGTTGGACGCAAATGTATTTGCGTCTTCATAACTGGTACAGGAGGGAAGTTACATGCACTTCAAGCTGGTACATGGAGTCGGTGGGGTACGCGCTAGGGAACATAACATGACCAAAAAATTTATATTTCCTCATTCCCTCCTTGTTCCCTACGGACCCTTCATGAAATATCGATCCTCATGAATCGATCAGTTTGTTCTTGTAACATCATTTGTTCTTCCTTTTTTCGTTTACGTTTTGAGAGAAAACTGGAATGTTCAATACAAGAAGAGGCACACAGTCCACAAATCGCTGGCCCACACTGCAGGCACAGGCAGCAACTGAATACTAGGACTAGGCCAATGCCTAGGAAGGATAGGATCTTCCATCCCCAAGCTGTTAACGTTGTCCAGAACCAACCGGACCAAGTCCAGGTTTCCCCAAACCCAACCCCCATCAAAAACAGCAATATCAGGATCTAAGGAATTAATTATTTTAAACCATGCTCCGCAGGAGCCATTGTGAGTGAACGGATACGGAAAGAGGGGCAGAGCTCCCTTGTGGTTCTGGTAGGGAGGGAGTCGGCCACATATCCAGCAATTTGTAGCATTGTTAGTTTGATGAGAATGATGTAGCATACTAATGAATGTATTTTTGCGCAGCGCAAGTCTGTAGGAAAGCTCGTGTGGAGGTAACTCACTAAAAGTGTGTTCAGCAGATACATTATAGGCAGAATGTTCACGCTTGAAAATAGGGTAATATATAGGTAACAGGATGCTAGCAACAACGATTAGAATACTGAGAATAAACATGATTAATAGTGTCACTATACAGTGACTACGAAGTGATTTACAATATGTACGTTTCTTGGCCTCTCTCTCTCTCTCTCTATCTCGATCTAGGGGATACATGTCAGAGACTATTTAACCGATTCACCTAGGGGAGGACTTAAACAATTAAACTGTCTGACTTGCTAGATCGAAGTTTCATGCGATATTGTTCTTGAGGAGTCTTTTCTCGTTCAGATTCTGTAAAGTCTTTTTGTTCGACACAGTCTTTGGTGGGGGTGTACGAGTCTCGATCAGGTTTCAGTCCAGAGAATTTTTTTATATGACTCGTGTGGACCCACCCCTTTCTTCCTTCTATTTTCACGGCCGTCCTTGTTGTTAGAAGAACGGTCTTCGGGGACTTCCAGCGGGGCTCCAGCGGACTCTTTCTGTCGAAGTTGCGGACGAGCACAACGTCACCAGGACGGACGTCGTGTGGCTTTACATCAGTGTTGTCAGGGAAGGCTGCGGCAACCTGTGAACGACATGATTGGAGTGCAGACATCAAGGAGGCAAGGTAATCTGTCAACATATTACAATCAACATCAGTAATCTTTCTCGGAATGGGCGTCCCCCACATATTCGGTGGTCTGCCAAAGACCACCTCGTACGGGGATAGCCCTGATCTCGAATGGGCGACCATTCTCATGTAGAATAGTGCCACTGGCAGGGCGACTATCCAGTCGACCCCTTTCTCCTGACATATTTTGGCAAGGCGGATTTTTAGTGTCTGGTTATGCCTTTCTACAAGGCCTGCTGCTTCGGGATGTCGGACACAATGGAACTTCCACTGGTATCCTAATAATAAGGAAACTTCTTTCATTAATGCAGATGAGAATGGCTGACCGTTATCTGAGTACACGACACGAGGCAAGCCGTATCGTGGGAAAAATTCACGAACCAGCTGCTTGGCAGTGGTCGGAGCAGTGTAATCTGGGACTGGGTATGCTTCGGTCCAGCGGGACAGAGCACAAACAATTACGAGAACATATTTAAATCCTCGACAACGGTCCATCTGGATATAATCCATCTGGAGGACTTCAAAAGGGTGATCGGGAGGATGAAATCCACCTTGCTCTACAGGGACGCTTTTACCTGGATTGAACTGACAACAGATCATGCAAGTACGCACTTTCTGTTTTGCTGCTGCTCGTAAGTGCTTATTGTTCCAAAGATTTTGTAAACTGTCTAACATTGCTTTCTCTCCTAGGTGTGCTGGGCTATGTGCTGTATTTATCATGACTTGAACCATAGAGTCAGGGAGAAACCATGTAGACTTTCCCTTCGTCATCCAACCTTGATCTGTCTGGATCCCTCCTAGTTCAATCCATTTCTTTATTTCTTCTGGAGTAGCATGTGTCTGAATATCGATAACATCTAGTGCGGGATCCCTGACTGACATGCAATTTGTCTGTTCAGTTGTCTTTGTCGTATCAGTTGTCTGAATGTGAGTCAGTGCTGTATGTTTTGCTGTCTGGTCTGCCAGGTCGTTACCCTGGGAAACAGAATCTGTGACTTTAGTATGTGCTTTACACTTCATAACGGATATGGCTGAAGGCAGATGTATTGCTTCTAACAATGCTTGAATGAGGGGACCATGTTGAATCTTGGCACCATGAGAGGTCAGAAAACCTCGTTCCTGCCAGAGCATGCCGAAGTCGTGTACGACTCCGAACGCATAACGGGAATCAGTGTATATGTTGACATTTCTGTTCTTGGCTAGAATACAGGCTCGGGTCAGAGCGATGAGCTCTGCCGCTTGAGCAGACAGTGTATCAATGCGATGTGTCTCTTTAACTTCAGTTTCAGTGGTCACGGCATACGCGGCCACTAATTCTCCTGTATTTGTTCTCATACATGAACCATCCACATAAAGTGTCAGGTCTGGATTTGTCAATGGAACATCTGTTAAATCTCGTCGGGGCTTTGTTACTGCATTAATGATCTCTATGCAATCATGCGGGGCTGGATCTGTCATATCTGTAGGTAACAGTGTTGCTGGGTTCAGGATACTGCAGCGTCTGATTTCTATGTGTGGCTGGAATAGTGTCAATTCGTAACCTGTCAGTCGTGCTATAGTCAAGTGTTGAGTTTGAGTTCTGTTTAACAGAACCTCTACAGAGTGTGGAACTTGTACTGTTAACTGATGACCTAGAACAATTGAGTCGCTTTGTCTGATTGCTAGCGCTGTTGCTGCTACTGACTTTAAGCACGCAGGGAGTGCCTGGGCTACTGAGTCCAATGTACTTGAAAAATAAGCGCAAGGCTTATGTGAACCTGCTTGGTCTTGAGTGAGGACAGACAATGCTGTACCGTCACGTTCTGTAACAAAAAGTGTGAACGGTTTGTTGTAACATGGTGTCGCTAAAACTGGTGCTTGGCATAGTGCTTTCTTTAATTCCTCAAAGGCTTGTGTATGTTCCTGAGTCCAAGGGAGGGCAGGCGAAGTTGCTGCCTCCTGCGTCGTTAACTGGATGAGTGGTTTAGCTAGAAATGCATATTGAGGAATCCATTGTCTGCAGTACGAGGTGAGGCCTATAAAGGCCCGCACTTCCTTTTGTGTCTGGGGTCGTGGCATATTTACAATTAACTGAATGCGATCGGGAGTGAGCTGTCTCCCCACTTTGGACAGCAAGTGACCCAAGTACACAACTTGCTGAACACAGAATTGTAGCTTCGAAGGAGACACCTTGTGCCCCTTGTCGGCCAGGAAATGTAAAACTGTCAATGATGCTTGTTCACATTCGGGCTCACTTCGTGCGGTGATCAGTAGATCATCGACGTATTGCAGTAAAGCGGTGTTAACTGGCATTTGAACACAATCTAGTTGTCTTTTCAGTGCTTGACTATAGATGCTGGGGCTTTCTGTGAATCCTTGAGGTGCGCGGGAAAATTTGAAACTTCGTCCATTTAAACTGAATCCGAAGAGATATTGGCTCTCCGGATCAATAGGTACACTGAAGAAAGCGTTCTTGAGGTCAATTACAGTAAAGAACGTTGCTTCTGAATCAATAGCAGTCAATAGGGAAGAGATATCGGGGACCACAGGGTACTGTGGTACAATGCATTTGTTCAGCTCTCGAAGATCAATCACCAGCCGATATACTGGCGGTGCATTGGGGTCTGTACGTTTAAGAATTGGAATGATGGGTGAATTACAGATATTGGAGTCGGTCTCTACGACCACTCCCTGGGCAATAAGCTCTTCAATGATTTTCAGTAAAGCCACTACAGCATCGGGTGGTAACTTGTATTGTCTGATTCTGGGTAGAACAACTCCTGTCTTGAGTGTAACACGATATGGAGTGATATGCATACAACCTACGTCGGCTGGGCCTTTTGCCCATAGGTGATCTGGTACATTTTTCAATCTGACATCAAAATCTCGTAAAACATAATGACCCTTGAAATCTCGTAGAAAGAGTCTAACTCCCTCCGGGGAACAGCATATTATAGCTCCTAGAGCCTTCAGTGTTTTAATTCCTAACAGATTTTCTGGGCATGATTTCGTAAGTAACAAGTCTGTAACTCGTGATAATGGACCCACAGCCAATGGTACTGGTTCTGATACTTCATTTACAATAGGCTGTCCTGAAAAACCAAGGGAAACATTCTGTGAGCCTGAGAGGGGTGCCCCTGGGACTTCATTGTGACTGATGGTAGTGCGACTTGCCCCTGTGTCAATTAAAAACTTTCTGTCTTTTCCCAATACGTGACTATGTACATAAGGACCTTCTTGATCTACAGGAATTTCAATAAGAGGCAAACCACCTTCCCTCTCTAGGCTGTTTCATGTATATCGGGGATAATCTGGATATGCAGATTGGGCATACTGGTACATCTGTTGTGAGACTTGCTGAGTCGCGGCAGTGGGCTGTGGCTGTGGTACTGCTACTGTCTGTGCTGTGTGGGATGGAGCATGCATAGGCTGTGTATTCTGCATCGGCTGTACATTTTGTGAAGTCTGTTGCTGGATCTGATCTTGTCTAGGCGGATGCGGTCTTTCTTTAGTTTTACCTGTTGAGATGTTATGTTTCAGGACTGGGCATTCATGTACATAGTGACCTGGCTGTTTACAATAATTACATGTCCCTTTAACGGGAGCTGTATTGTGACTTGTCTGGGCCCCACCTTTTCTCTGACCGTCCGCTGGGACCGTCTGAGCTACCAACATTTTCATTTTCGTGTCCTTCATACGCTTCTGTTCCTGATCTTGTTCTTCCCTAATTCTGTTTTGATGATATTGTAACATTTGTAACATCTGGGATGGCGTATTTGCCTGCCAAGTACTTTCAACTTTATACACTCTATTTTTAACTAATGGTAGGGAATTCTCGACTAATTTTGATACGAAAAGGTGTGGATATGACTCGCTGCTTGGTTGTAGGCCACTATTTATAATGAAACATTTCTCGAATCTTGAATAGAAGTCACTAGTATCTTCATCTTGTTTCTGTTTACAGGACGAGATTGCGTCCCAATCTTCCTTTCTAGTTGTCAATAATCTTGGCAAAACCTGTACTATTAATCCGGGCAATGCTTTAGTCCTATCCCCAAGGCCTACCCCTGGGATTCGTTTGCTCTCTTCGTCTTCTATTTCTGCCCATGCTATCTTTGTCTCTCCCACCTCCCAATCCTTTTCCTTTAATTTCTCGTAAATGCCCGTGGGCAACAGTACTTTTAACATTTTCATAATATCATCATACGTGTAATCCCCCATCAGTAACATGTCTTTAAGTTCTCTGTGAAAACCTGCAGGGTCTTTATCATGACACGGAACTAGTTTCTTCATTTCTAACAGTTCTAACTTAGTCAGTGGTGTGTGAACATACACACGCTTCAAGACTTGATCCGCACCCATAACTGGGTGTACTTCTCGTAAGGGGTTCTGACTTTCAATGCCACTCAGGCATTGCATGTGATACGTTTTTCTTTCTGGAGGCGGGGCGGGAACATATTCAGAACTTATGAAGGTGTTACATTTACGTCGTTGTTCTAGAATTATTTGTATTAACTTGGTACTGAAACCTCTCCATCTATCCATGAGTAGTGCTTCTAATGTTTCGTGTAAGGGACCTGGATCGGAATGGTTGTTTCTGAACTTGATGAGGAGGTGCTGAATCATGTATACACCTGCTAATTTCTGCTCGTCTGGGGAAAGGTTCAAGAATGTCTGTGCTAACGTATCGTCATTATATATGTCTGGGTTTTCGGCCCATAACACGGCTGACCGGGCTAGTTCCTGTTCATCCATAGAATTGAGTACATGGTACCCCATTCGGTCTCTGAGCCTTTTATCAGTTTCCTGGAACTGATGTTCAGAAGAATTCGGGTTCGTTAACGCAGAGAGAAAAACTCTCTTGTGTTCTAGACAGATGCCTTTCCTAGGGTAGTTTCCCTTGCCTACATACGCTATAGTATCTGTAGTCCTTACTGGTTCTGCAAGTTCTTCTTCCTCCTCAGAGGAAGCTTTGTCATTCCCTTTCTGGTGTGCTGTTATCACTGCCCTTCTAATTTTCTGATACATACTGGCTATGCAAGCCCCCCTGTCATGTTTTCCTTCGGCTATATTTTGACCCCACTTTGTTAGTGCATCTAATTCACTTTGATCTGTCTCAGGTCTGTCTCGTTCTCTTATTAGACAATTTATGAAAAATCGTAATATCTGTGCTTGAATGTCAACTTTCTGTTTATCCATGGCATCCTTGATACTGTCAGGGTCTTTCCCTGTCTGAACAAACTCATATACTCTATCTAGCCGTTCCTTCATTCCTACATAACATAGCAAGATATCAGTGGCAGATCTTAACCGTAGTGATGCTAATATCATTAGATCGTTATTTCCGGGTACTGGATCATATCTACAAACCGACATGTTTTCCTTTAATGCGTCAAGGCGTGAGTGGGGAGACTGGAACGCGAGAGGACTCTGCGTGTCCCTGAAATTAAATCTGCGTGTTAATGGCGGAGTCCGAGGACCCGCAGTCGCACCTCCTGAGGCGGACGCTTGGGCATTATCTCTCTGCGGAGTCTGGATCTGAACTTGAGTTTGTCGTTTAGTAGGATCAGGTAGGACTTGTTTCAGTAGATCAATCTTGGGTGTGGGAAGTGGCGGAGCTGGCGGAACAGGGGAGGTCTGTCGTGGTACTGGCGGAACATGATCTGGGGGCGTAGTGCCACCCCCGTCCCTGTCAGTGGGCAGGGCACGAACAGGCAGATTGGCGTAAGCTGGTGCTACATCCTCTAAATATGAATTTAAGAATATGTCTTTAGTAGTCTTATGCATTACTTTAGTTGGAACTAATGGTGGCGGTAAGTTTTTCGGTATTTCTGATAGGGCCTCAGGTGTACCTTCGGCCGCGAGATACATTCCGTTTACAAGATTGTTTCGGGCACGATCTATTTGTTCTGTTTTTACTCGGATCCCTTCAATAACTAATTCATTTTCTTGAGCCTTTTCTGATTCTTTAAGTCTGTCTTCTCTACGGAGTGCTTTCTCAGCACGCTTATGTGATTCCTTACGCCAGAATTCTATGGCGTCTTTCTGGGATTGTCTAGCTTTCTTTTTCCATAATGCTTCTTCTACCTTCATGATGCACTCGGCATCCCATGTTCCGGTAACAGGCCATCTGTGTCTTTCGTCTAGGTGCTTGGTGTAATCGGCCCATAAATCTAGATACAATATGGCATCTAAGCCATGCTTGTGGTACATAAAGTTACCTGGAGTGTCCCTAGGGGGAATAGGAATTTCTTCCTCCAGTATCCCTTTCCTAGTTCCTATCTGTTTTAACTTGTTGAAAAACGGCATTATGCTTACTTATTACTGAATGCTCGATCCTTACTACTTAATACTGGTTACAACTTAATTGATACAAGAAACACAATAATGCACATTAAACGGTCACATTCATACCACGACATTAATCACATGAAAACATTTGAGACATAGATGACTACCCCCCTATACTGGATGTACTGCTCAACAGTACAGATACACTGGTGTAACAGTGCAGAAATTCGGAATACTAGATATACTGCTAAACAGTACAGATACACTGCCTAAAAACAGTGCAGACCGGACTTGCGTACCCAAACCCGTCTAGATACGACCCAGCAATGGTACTCACCGGGAAGCACGGAAACAGAAGGCCTCGGAAAACTCGACTGGACTCGACTCGAAACTTCGGAAAACTTCGGAAAACTTCGGAAAACTTCGGAAACCTGGTGGGCCTCTTGACACCTCGGACCTTGCTTCTTTCGGCTAGGCTCTGGTCGGGATCCTCCGCACTCCTCACCGCCTCGTCTGGGCACTGATCGCAGTCTTCGTCACCTCCTTGGGTCAGAGGGAGATACAGGAAATCCTGCCGGTACGCGTAGGTTCCGTCTAACTGACGGCAGGGGACAGAGCTTGCAATGCGCCAACCGGCGCGTGAGGTGGGGGAGGGGTCCCTGTTCGGGCGCCAAAATGACGTAAATAATTAATTTACTCTCTTAATTTCTATGCAGGTAAGTACTTAATCAATAATAACTCAGATCGGATGAAAAAAGACAGAGTCCGTGGTGTTAGAGTTTCTAAGGGTTTTATTCCTCATAAAGGAATGGTCAAGACCAGGATATCATGTTCTGACCACCACAGGGGTGTCAGAAGGGATAGAGCAAACTTTATTGACATTACATAGCTTATATACTTGTTTTATACCATAAGAAGTAATGTAAGAGGCGTAACAGCTGAGAGAAGACAAGATAACAGTATGCACGTGTTACTAGTACGTAATCAAGAGGCGTAAACTAGGCGTGAATCAGAGGTGTGTGCTAGAAACGTCACTGATAGGTGACGCAAGTGGGTGGCACCAAGGGGTGGTGCTAACAGAATTGTTGCAATGTCAGCAGAAATCGGAAGCTTGGATGCGCGCGCAGCTGCATGACGTGTGATTGACGTGGTGCAGGGGACTTGACATTTACACTGACGGAAAGAGACAGAAGTCTGGCATGTCAGATCAACTTGTACTTTTATCGTATCTGATATCTGATGTTTAGGAACCATACTATCTGGGCGGAAAGGTCTCTAGGGCAGAAGCTATTCTATGCTAACTGTGGATGCGTGTATAAGCGCCTAAGTGTCTACATGAGAAGCGTGGGGCACGGGCCTTCCATGGAAGCATGGTAACAGAGGCTATGAATTACTTGCATTGAGACAGGTCGGCCCTTTGGCTCTGCAGCTGGAGAGGATGTTTACTGGAGCTAGTAGGCAGGAATGCATTCTCGAGGAGCGGAACAGATAACTCGAAGGTTATAGTCAGTCTTGGCAGAAAGCAGGCTGAGCTGAGCGCGAGGGGCCGCGCTGAAAGTAAGTCAGAGTTCACGGGTACAGAGGTAGCCTGGGCAGAGGCTGTCAGAGTCAGGAAGCCAAAAGAGGCTCGATGACAGAAATTCAGGGCCTACTCTGTCAGAGCAGGAAAAACATGTAAAGTGTACTACAAAAAGACGGTGGCATAACATACTTAGGAACGGACTATATAATCCATTCAGGGTGGATCTGAAAGAGGACAAGTTAACGTTGGACGCAAATGTATTTGCGTCTTCATAACTGGTACAGGAGGGAAGTTACATGCACTTCAAGCTGGTACATGGAGTCGGTGGGGTACGCGCTAGGGAACATAACATGACCAAAAAATTTATATTTCCTCAGTTACCCTGACCCACCCCGCTCCCTGCGGCTGCTCCCCGCGGCCCCACCCACGCTCCTTCCGCATCTCCTCACCGCTCCCCCCACTCTCCACCCCACTCCCGCCTCCCAGCTGCCCCTCCCTCGCTCCGCCCCCCCACTCTCCATTTATGGCAGAGTGCATGCGTACGCGCAGCGGGCGCGCCGATTGTGTGCCGAAGGCGCGCCAAAGGTAAGCCCGTCTGTGCCCGTCGACGCCTGGACCGCGCCCAGTGCCAGGACCCCTGGCCCCCACCGATGCAAGACAACCTGACAGACCTACGACGCCGCCGCCCTCAACGCACCCAATGCCAGCCGGAACCCCGCCTGCTGCCGGGCCGCCCCGAAACGCATTCACGGACCCTTCACCTGCAGAACCTGCAAGTTCACCTGCTCCAAACCTGCACCGCACCCGCCAAGCCAAACACCAGCAGCAACCTCAAGTGCATTCTGCTCAACACCCGCTCCGTCCACAGACACGCCGTGGAACTCTGGAACCTGCTCGACACAACATCACCAGGCGTCGCCTTCCTCACGGAAACCTGGATGAACGCCTCCTCAGCGCCCGACATCGCCATCGCCATCCCGGACGGGTACAAGATCACCAGGAGGGACCGTGTCAACCAGACCGGAGGAGGCATCGCCATCGTCCACAAGAACACCATCCGCATCACGACCGACTCCAACGACACATTCGCCGCTGCCGAGCACCTCCACTTCCAGATTCACACCGACCCAAAGGCGACCCTCAGAGGCACCCTCATCTACAGACCCCCGGGACCACGCACACAATTCAGCGAAGACATCACGGACTTCATTAGCCCACACGCCCTCCCCTCCGCTGACTACATCCTCCTAGGGAACCTCAACTTCCACCTGGAGAACAACAAGGACCGCAACACCACCGCCCTGCTGGACAACCTCGCCAATCTCGGACTCAAGCAACTGGTCAACACCCCCGCCCACTACGCCGGCCACACGCTTAATCCCGTCTTCTCATCCAGCAAGCACATCACCTTCAGCCACTCCACCGGACTCCACTGGACCAACCACAGCTGCGTCCACTTCAGCTTCAGAAGATCCACAACCCACCACCCCCCGCAACAGGCTCCTCACAGAAGCTGGAGCAAGATCACTGCCGACCAGCTCACCACCTCCCTCAGCCAGAACCCACCCACCAGCACAACGGACCCCAACAAAGCAGCCCTCAACTTCACCCAGTGGCTGACCGCCTGCGCCGACGAACTCGCACCACTGAAGAACCCTCCCAGGAGACCCAGAAGCAAGAAGGCCTCCTGGTTCACCGACGAACTCAAGGACTCCAAGAAGACCTGCCGCACCCTCGAGAAAGCCTGGCTCCTCAACCGGACCACTGACAACATGACCGCCCTCAAACACGCCACCCGCAAGCACCACCAGCTCATCCGCACCACCAAGAAGATATCACTGAGGGAACGACTGGACAACAACGCCCACAACAGCAAGGAACTCTTCAACATCGTCAAGGAGTTCTCCAACCCCAGCACCGGCAACAACGACATCACTCCCTCACAAGATCTCTGCGACTCTCTCGCCTCGTTCTTCCACCGCAAGATTGCCGACATCCACAACAGCTTCGGCGCACCACCCACGCACCCAACCTTCGAACCAACGCCCCCCACCGCCAACCTCCGCACCTGGACCACGGTCACCACCGAAGACACAGCCCGCACGATGAACACCATCCACTCCGGATCTCCGACTGACCCCTGCCCCCACCACGTCTTCAACAAGGCCAACTCCACCATCGCACCCCAACTCCGAGACATCATCAACACCTCCTTCGACACCGCCACCTTCCCGGAGAGCTGGAAGCATGCCGAGCTCAGCGCCCTACTGAAGAAACCAACAGCGGACCCCACCGACCTCAAAAACTTCCGCCCCATCTCGCTCCTTCCTTTTCCTGCCAAAGTCATCGAGAAGATCGTCAACAGGCAGCTTACCGCCTTCCTCGAGACGAACGGATCCCTCGACCCCTCGCAGTCTGGTTTCAGAGCCAACCACAGCACCAAGACCGCCCTCATCACAGCAACCGACGACATCCGAGCCCTGCTCGACAACGGAGAAACAGCGGCACTCATCCTCCTGGACCTCTCCGCAGCGTTCGACACTGTCTGCCACCGCACCCTAATACAGCGCCTCAGCAACATCGGCATCCAAGAGAAGGCACTGGAGTGGATCGTCTCGTTCCTCGCCAGAAGAACACAGAGAGTCCGCCTCCTCCCGTTTCGATCCGAGGCCACCGAAGTCATCTGCGGTGTACCGCAAGGATCATCACTTAGCCCCACCCTCTTCAACATCTACATGAGACCGCTTGCCGCCATCGCACGCCAACACAACCTCAACATCATCTCCTACGCCGACGACACCCAGCTGATCCTCTCCCTCACCAGAGACCCCGACACCGCCAGAACCAGCCTACACGAAGGGATGAAAGACGTCGCCGATTGGATGAAGAACAGCCGCCTGAAACTGAACTCAGACAAGATGGAAGTCCTCATCCTGGGACCATCACCCTCCGCCTGGGACGACTCCTGGTGGCCCCCAGCCCTGGGCACCGCTCCCAAGCCAACAGACCACGCACGCAACCTGGGCTTCATCCTGGACTCCTCCCTCTCGATGACTAGACAAGTCAACGCCGTCTCCTCATCATGCTTTCACACCCTACGCATGCTTCGCAAGATCTTCTGATGGATCCCAACCGAAACCAGAAAGACGGTCACCCAGGCCCTCGTCACCAGCCGATTGGACTACGGAAACACCCTCTATGCCGGAACCACAGCCAAGCTACAGAAAAGACTCCAACGCATCCAGAACGCCTCCGTCCGACTCATTCTGGACATCCCCCGACGCAGTAACATCTCCGGCCACCTGAGGGACCTGCACTGGCTCCCCGTGAACAAGTTCAGGCTCCTCACCCACGCACACAAGTCTCTCCACGACCTGGGCCCGAAGTACTTCAACGACCGCCTGACCTTCTACACGCCCACCCGCCAGCTACGGTCTACTAGCCTCGCCCTCGCCCTCGCCGCCATACCAAGCATCCGAAGAGTAACCGCCGGAGGCAGATCCTTCTCCTACCTGGTGGCCAAGACATGGAACTCCCTCCCCATCCACCTTCGGCTGACCCAGGACCATCTCGCCTTCAGGAGACAACTCAAGACCTGGCTGTTCGAGCAGTAGATGACCCCCGCCCCCAAGCGCCTTAAGACCCTTCCGGGTGAGTAGCGCGCTATACAAGTGGTATGATTGATTGATTGATTGAATTTACTACAGCAAGTATAAAAGTATAAGTTTGCCTTTGTGAATTGTGTATATATTCTTTTGTTCATACTAATATATGCAACTTTGTTTTGTTTAGGACCAAGGCGAAACCATTGCTGCATGTCTTCCTGAAAATGACACTAGTACAGCTGTAACCTATGTTCTCAAAGAAGTTGGCACCCATGTGCCTATGTAAAGAGGAGTGACATAATGTGGCTAGAATGTTGTAAAAAACTCTGACTTACTAGGTAACTGCTACTTCTCAAAATGTGGAAAAGAAAGAATTAACAAAAACTGCAGTCTCTGAGTGACAGAAGGGCTTTCGGGATGCTGATGTGGAATATCATCTAAGTGAAAATGATGTCAGAGCTTGCATATTAATTTATCTCTCTATGTATACCTCTCTCTTACTTAGACAACCACTCCAGAGCTCTGTCTGTAACCTACATGTTACTCTTACCATAACTACACATGTTCTGTGATCATTGAAAGCTTGTTCTAGTCTACCATGATTAATCTGTTCTGCAGGGAATGGAAGATAACACTTACTCTCCTCTGTCGAAGAGGGAAACTTGCTTTGCTACTGCCATGCAGTACCTGTTCTGTAAGGAAGCAAAACTTGCACTGCTTCTGCCCGATAGTACCTGTCCTTTGAAGGGGAAAGCTTGCACTGCTGCTGCCCTAGCTTCACCTGCCCACTGAAGGTTGGAAGCTTGCACTTTTTCTGCCCAAGGTGTACCTGTTCTATGACGAAGGGGTGTTTGCACTGCTTCTATCCCATCTTATATAATAAAAAGGAATTTTTGAATGCAACTACATAATATGCACAGGCCAGTCAGAAGCATTTTGGGACCTAGGGCAAAAACTGGTTGCTGGGACTTGATTTTGAACTCCCGATCTAAATCCCGGCTACCTTGACCAAAGTGACTCGAGTCACTACCTTACTGAGATCAGATTTTAGGTCAGAATGCAGAAAAGGGGTAAGAGGGCTTGATCGTAGCCCTGATGGCAGGTCATTCTCAGATTTACTTTGGTGTATGGCACACCTGCAAACGAAAGATTTAGATACACACAGATTAGACACTGGGTCTGCACCCTAGTATAAATAAAGAGGCCTGCAGACCCATCACCAGCTTTGAGCACTGGCTATTATCCAGAGAAAACAACAAAATGCTGGTGTCAGACCTTTGTGAGCTTTGGCATAAGAAATGAAGGTGTCTGTGGCAAGGCAGCGCCAGGGCTACAGCAGAAGTAAATGAGACATGGAGACTTCTGGCGCTTTCAGACTCTCCATGTGCATTAGTCGCGAGGGCAGAATCTTTCTCTTTTAGGATTGCACCCTTGACATGGAGTGCGTGCCTGTCAGCAAGCCACAGGGTCTTACCCTGTGGTGTAGTACTACGCTCCAAAATTTTCACATGACAAGGATTGCATAATAAGTCATAACAACGCTGAAAGTTCTGTTGGAGCCAACTTCCAGTCCCTTTGGATTCACTCACAGACCTAGTCCTCACGTTTTTAGGTCTCGCCTATACGGCGCGCATGCGCTGAATAGGAGAGAGACCTTTAGCCATCGGTACAAGTTTGGGGGTAAAAACGTGCACGTGTTGCATTGCTTACAATGGCAACGCGTGCACGTCTGGAGATTCCCTCCCACAAGGAAATCGCGCAGGCCCCCTCCCCCTGCTGCCACGGGAGGCACGCGCTTGTGCTCGTTTAGGGTTAGTTTTCATGAAATGCTTTCGGCAGATAACATTTGGACATCCACCGGGATTTTTGTGTCGCTGTTTCTTCAAACTAAAGCACTTACTTGTTTCGCCCGGAGGTTGTAATGTAACTGTTGATGGAAATGATATGTAAGCAGATGGAATTGTGGGCACCATTGCAATGCTCACACCCCCCTAATGGCGGCGACTTCGGTGGGTATTGCAGGGACGCTGTGCAAGCGGCTGACGACTGTCCTGCGGGGCTGGGGGGCAAGAGCTCGAGGATTATGCATCCATTCTGGGTAGGAGAACATAACATTCAACTATGCTGAAGGCATGTCATAACAGCGCAACTACAGAGAGGCGATGTGCACCCTTACATCACTCAGTTTATCATGATGCCGCAAGACTAGAGTGACCCTTCCACTCTGTCCCAGCGCCTCCCTTGTCGCTCACTTATTTATATATTTATTTATTTATTAGTCTTATAAAGCGCACTATCACCTTGCAGGCATCCTGGCGCTAAGGCTCCAGTGGGAGGAGGGGGGTGTCAGGTCGGGCTGGTCAGCAAATTACTTGGGAAACAACCAAGTTTTAACACCTTTTCTAATAGGAAGAAGCTCCTTAATTTGCTAATTTCACACAGGAGCGTGTTCCATAGTTTGGCAGCTGCCACTTCAAAGGATCTACCCCCTGACCTAATCTTCCTAAACCTTGGCACACTCACCAGTCTAGCCAATGAGGAGCGCAGCAGCCTAGTTGGAGTGTACCAACTAAATTTAGATTGCAATGGTAAGGGTCCTATCCCATGAAGAGCCTTAAACACGAGACAGAGAGACTTAACTTGTACTCTCTGTCTCAGAGGGAGCCAGTTAAGTTCCGCCAGGGCTGCCAACGCAGACGCTCTTCTAGGAAGCCCCATAACATGCTACTAACTTGTCTCTCCCTGCCTGATTACTTCTTACGAACACAATGACTATCCCCGGACGCCCACTATTGATAACGTAATTTAGTGGGTTATGGTGATATTATTAACACGTTCTGTGAGATGCTGAGTCAGAACACTGGAAATAACTATTGCTGGTGTGTGTATGCCTTCTAAGTTAATTGAAATATTGAACAGGACCATGAGAGATTACATAAACACAGGCAAGCAACTTTTATTGCCTGTATGTTCACTGCCCGCCCTGCATCAAAAGAGTTGGCAAGCTTCTTGATCCTTCTGTTTCACCCTACCCTTTCTTCCAGTCAGGGCGGTTAGAATAAAAATTTCCTGGGAAATCAGGTTGCTGATTTAACTGTGCTTCTGTCATGGACCCCTGCTATCGGAACTCAGAGATGTCGACTTTGTACAGGTGAATGAGGTCAGAAGCTTCAGTCCCTTAGCTGAAACAATGCTAAACAAAATAACCCTCAAAAGCAATGCGTTAAGGGATAGTTGAAAAATATATTCAATTGAACTCACTGTGACCTTACTTTGAACCGCATTATTATTATTATGTTTGCTTTTTTAACGTTAGGAGGCATACAAAGACGGAGGGGTTTAAGTGAGAAACAAATAGCTACCTGTTAAATCCAAATGAGAGAAAACAATGTTTGAGAATCCATCATCAGGATTTGTTTACTTTCTAAAACTAACTATTAACATACATGTTTTTTAGTTTGTTGCTTGGTCGTTTTTTTAAATTGTTGTTTCCCAGCCAATGGATTTGAACAGTTTGTCTTCATGAACTGGGTATAGCATTTCTAACAGAAAAGTTATTCTTGATAACAACCACGCAAGAATGTCTAATCGACATGAGTGCGTTGAAGTTTAAGGAGGTGTTCATGGTGTAGTGATGAATGGAGAAACATAGAATGACAGGCATACTTTATGTTTATATTGTTCTGAACTGTTACAAAAATGGTCCAAGGACCAATATTTCGGAGTGGCACATGGGCACATGCCAGACGTGGGTCCTGGGCTCACTGTGCCACTGGAATCAAGCTATCCTGGCTGAAGAGGGGTGAAACCCCGAAACCGGTCCTAGGATGTTTTTTTCCGGTCAAGGGAGGACCTGGCTTGGCACTTCGGGCTGGACTGTTCCCATGAACCACAGGGTCAAGACTGATTTGCATATGGCCAGGTCTAAACTGGGGTGGCATGGTGAGCAAAAGAATGATGGATTTAACCCAGTTCTCTTGACTGGGGGTGAATGTTTTGATTTGTTCTGCATTCCGTCCATCAGTTGTGTGTCTTTTGCTATATCATCTGTGTAACATGTGGGCCAAATGCCAGCTCACTAGAAGCAGGCTCTGATATCTCCCCTGCTGAAGAAGCCTTCTTTAGACCCTGAATGCTCTAAGAACTATAGACCTATCTCCGTGCTGCCTTTACCTGCTAAACTTGTTGAACGCATGGTCAGCTTAACTCTCTCTAAACATCTGGAACAGCATCACTTATTGGAGGAAGCGCAATTTGGCTTTCGGCTGGCTCATGGACCGAGACGTCCCTGGTGACTGCCATGGATGAGCTTCAAAGGCAAGCAGACAGGGGTCAGGCAGCTGCACTGATTCTGCTTGATATGATTTTGTTGAGTAGACTAAATGATGCTGGGGTGAGAGGCAGTGCTCTGCGTTGGTTTCGGTCGTTTCTGCAGGATAGGCAGCAGGCAGTGTCCCTGCCCCCTTTTCAGTCTGCGTTTTCTCCTGTTCCGCATGGGGTGCTGCAGGGCACAGCAATTAGTCCTATTTTAACTTATATTTAAGACCTCTGATCACTCTTATAAAGTCTTACAATATCAACATAATAAATTATGCAGACGATACACTGTTGATCCTCTCTTTTGAGGGAGAGGACTCAACACCAATGGAGGTGTTTCACAAGTGTCTGCGGGACACGTCATGCTGGCTGCAGAATAACTCCCTTCAATTCAATGCTGGAAAGACTGATTTGCTTTTCTGTGCAGGGAATAAGTTCCCCCGTCCTTTTCCAGGGAATTTCTGGCGTCCGAAACTGCGACTAAAGTCCGAACAGTGGAATCAGTCTGCAATGTAGGCGTCATGCTTGACAACAAGCTTAGCATGAAGACTCAGATTGCAAAAACGACAGCCTGCTGCTTTGCAATTTTGGGGTCTCTGCGAATTTAGGACCCTTACAATTGCAATCTAAATTTGGTTGGTACACCCCGACTAGGCTGCTGTGCTCCTCATTGGCTAGACTGGTGAGTGTGCCAAGGTTTAGGATGATTAGGTCAGGGGGTAGATCCTTTGAAGTGGCAGCTGCCAAACTATGGAACACGCTTCTGTGTGAAATTAGGCAAATTAAGGAGCTTCTTCCTTTTAGGAAAAGTGTTAAAACTTGGTTGTTTCCCAAGTAATTTGCTGACCAGCCCGACCTGACACCCCCCTCCTCCCCCTAGAGCCTTAGCGCCAGGATGCCTGCAAGGTGATAGTGCGCTTTATAAGACTAATAAATAAATAAAATAAATAAAATACCATATTTCTTTCTGTACCCGTTTTAATTGGAGTGACGCAACATTAAACATCAAACCAGTAGATTCAAATGCCATGCAAAACATGTAGCACTAGCGGTATCACATGATATACCTGGCTGTCTGTCAAATGGAATCAGTTGTGTATTTTCATTTTAAAACACTAGCTGTAGTATTTTGTGCCCAAGCCACCACAACAACTTCAACAAGCATTGGCATAGCGAATAGGTCTCGCCTTTAGGACCTTATAAGTGTTTAGCCATGCAACAGTTGATGTTGTTGCACCAAGTATATTGCGCTGCACAACTAAATACTTACCAAAAGAGAGACCTATTGGCTATGCCAATGCTTGTTTAGGTTTCTTGATGGTAGGTCTTGGTTGATACAGGGGTCCTATTGCAGGTGCGATTTTAGATCCTGTGCTTTCAGTGGCCTGGTTTCTTCCGGACAGGGCTGAGCCACCTTAGGTTGTAGAAGTTGAGATCCTACTGTGTCTGTCTGTTTGCCAGTCTCTTGCTCCTTCTCCCATTCTCTCAGGGAAAGCTATGCTTTCGATGTTACTTGGCGCGTGCCATTTAGTGAATGCAGATATGTTTCTAGTGATGCAGTCATAATTGTTCTTTGCCCTCACCATTGTGCCTTTCCTGTCAACATCCTGTGTGTCGAAAGGGAGTTTAATCCCCCCCTCCGGCGCCAGTTGCACAAAAGAACCGAGTCTCCTATGTGGATATCTCACTCTCGGGATCCTCGGCTGAGCTGGCACTTTGATTGTTCTTGGCTCACCTATGCTGTGTGGACTCCATCTCACGAGGCTCATGAGTCCATATAAAAGTATGAGGAATGTCATCTCATAAAAAAAATAAAATGCATCTATTGAGATTTTAATAACAACCAAGTAAATTTCAGTCAATACAGAAAGAGCAATACAGATGCTCAGGGCCTTATTATGAGTTTGGCTGTCCAATGGACCACCAAACAAACAGTGGGGGTGCAGCTACCGCGGCACCGATGGTCCGATTGCCCTATTGCAAGTAGGGTGGTTAAACCTCCATGGAACTGCTTATTCCATTAGGGATCCCCGATCCCAGGCGGTCTTGCAGTGGTCTGAGGCACCTAATGTGCTGGTGGTGCCGCAGTGGCACTGTCATGCATATTAGGAGTTTCCTCATGCCGCAGTTTTCATGGTGGTGAGCCCGCCTTGAAAAGTGTGGCGTGAGGGCCCTGCTGCTTCTGCACCAGGGGGATGCATGCTGGGGGCGCGTGTCCCCTGTATCCATATACCCCTAGTTCCCGCAGAGCATGGACTTGACAGTCCATGCTCTGAAGGAACGGCCTTTATGCTCCCATTTTCATAGGCACTGCAGTGAGACTGCCAAAAATCTGCCCGCCAGAGACAAAATAAATTCAATCTGGCAGGGGTTTCTTATGGCTTTGGCAGATTTGGAGAAAGGTGGCGGCATGGCGGCCCGCTCCAAGACCGCCAAGCTCATAATAAGACCATAAGAATACAGAAATAGTCCGAGCAGGGCCAAACCCATTTAACAATGTCAGTATAAGGAAAGATCCTAGAAAAAATGACAAGCAGCTGTACTTTATGTCAGGAAGGTGGGAAAGAAGTACTTACCGAGGGTGAGTGTGGTGGGGGGGTTGCCCGAGGTGGGCCATAGATAAGATCGGAATGGAGCCCAGATATCAGAGAGGTATAAGGAGGGAGGGAATACGTTTGGAATACTGGTCAATGACGTCCTGTTAGGATGCTGCATCTTGGAGACACACAAGATTGACAAAGTTATTTTTTGCTTCAAAGCATAGCGACAAAACATTTAGCACACGCTTAAAGTAAAGCAATGAGGTGCCTCTATGAGGGTGGGATCGCTTAAGTGTCGCCCAACAGGGATACCTGGGGGGACGGTAGATGATGCATGTCTAGGATATCAGAGAGGGACTGAAATACATTGTGCACCCCCCAAAAAAATAGGCCTAGGCAATGCCAAGCCATATGTATACAATCATCCTTATTCAGGCCGTACTTGCAGCATTCACTGGCATTACGACTGGCAAATTGGGGGATTTTAGCAGGTGTGTGGTAGTATGGGTGCAGGTACTAGAACTGTATTAGCTGATGTTTATAATTGAAAGGGGTGTTTTTTACTTGCGAACAGCAATATGCCCATGCCTTATCAGTAAGCTGGTAGCCCAGCGAGGACTCACATTTACGCCGTGCCTCAGGCAGAATGTCTGTCCTGCAGGTTAGATAATTGATGTACAGATATGAGCTGGAGTGCCCCATGTCTGACTTTCCGATGTAAGCAGTGAGAAAGAAAAGGGGGGGCCGCTTGGCCCCCACGCACTTATGGTGGGGCCCGGCTTCCCCCCTCCCCCGTATCCTCGATGGTGGGGAGTGTCCCCAACCCTTTGCGGGTTGCGTCTCGATGACGCAGTCAGGGGGCGCCCAACCATCGATTGGTGCAGGCACCCAGCGTTGACCCGGAAGCAGTAGAAGTGCTTCTGGGTCAAGTGGGGGGGGGGGCAAGTGTCCTTAAAAGGCCTGGGGAGCGTGGGAGGCACCCTCTTGTACCCGCGCTCCCCAGGCTTGCTCCTTGCCTCTCTGCTGGGGGCCGAATAATTTTCTTTTTTCTATTACAGGCAGCTGCATTTCTGGAGTGTTCCAGGTGTCACGGGCTCCTCGGCGTGGACAGGAGATTCTCGAGCGCTGCAGGCTCTAATTTAGTTGAAGGGCCAAGTGAGATTTCACAGGGCACCCGGAATAGCGAGGAAGGAGCGGGCGCATCGTGAGGCACGGCAGTTTTCTCGAGGTATTTTACCGGCACTGGAGTTGTTGTTAGGACTTTAACGGCAGAGTGGTGTGGTGCGGCCCCCCCACTACGTCAGCCGAGTTAGGTCTCTGGACCGATGCTGCTGGCAGTGTGGGGTTTGGCACCATAGTTGGCAGCAAGTGGGTGGCGCAAAGGTGGCCAGAGTGGTGGGAAGAAAGCGGTTTGACAGCAAAGATTGGTTTTCTAGAGCTCTTCCCAATATGGGTGGCACTAACGGTCTGGCCTGAGCAATTGTCCAATCAACCTGTGGTCTTCTGGTCCCACAACATGACTGTTGTGAAATGCATTAATCAGCAGCCAGAGCGGTGTAAGTTTATACTCCACCGTATGAAGGAGATTATGCTAATATGCTTAAAGTTGAATGTGCAATTTAGGGCCAGACATGTCCCAGGGGTCTTGAATAATGCAGCTGACGCCCTCTCTCGCTTTAAGATACAGGTATTTTGAGAACACCTACCTGCTGCAGAAGCTTCACCAGCACACTTCCCAGCAACACTTTGGCAAATTGGTGCCCCCAACTACAGAACCTCGTGGTAGCCAGCTTAGCACCAAGGACCAGGACAGCCTACGAAGGGGCGTTCATGTCTTACTGTAATTTTTTGGGACAGGAATGGGAGGTTAAGTGGGGGCAGAAGGTGAATTTTACCTCATACATGGTCGCGCTGCACGGGGAGGGGCACTCAGCGGCGACAGCTAGCAGACACAAAGCGGCTGTCTCTTTCTTTGCACAGCTAAAAGATGTCAGGGACCCCACAAACAGTTTTATAGTGTGGCAGGCATTGAAGGGGTGGCGACGCCTACAGGCAAGCACCGCTGATTACAGACGACCAATAGGTTTGGAGCGGTTGGCAGCAGTATTGAATGCCTTGTCGGACACGTGTAGCTCCCCGGGGGAAGTACTCCTATTTAAAGCCGCATTTTCTTTGGCCTTCTATGGGGCATTGCGGGTAAGTGAACTGGTGGCCAACAACAAATTGGACAGGTTAAGTGGGCTTCAGATTGACGACACTACGAGAAGGAGTGAGTCTATGTGGATAACCATACGGAAATCAAAAACTGATCAGGAGGCCCGGGGGGATAGCCTGGCACTACACCGGGCACCGACCAACCCGTGCTGCCCAGTTGTCACATGTGGAGGCATTCATCAGGCAACGGGTGGCCGGGATAATTGGGACATTGTTAATACATGCGGATGGTACCCCATTGACCAGGTTTCAGTTCAAAAAAGTGTTGGCAATGGCAATCGCCAGGGCGGGTTTCCACCCCAAGCAGTTTGGGACACATTCTTTCCGAATAGGTGCAGCCACTGAATCAACAGCGAGAGGGTTGCATGCCAACAGTGTAAAGGGGATTGGGAGATGGTCTTCCAATGCCTATAAGCGTTATGTGCGGCTGCACATGTTGTGAGATACTAGCAAATCAATTTTTCACCTGCCTTGTTGTCTGTTTATCTTTCAGTTTCTCGAGCCTGTGACGCAGGGCGGAAACTGGTACCGGGTCATCAAATACGATCAACAGCAACACGGCACAAGCAAGAGGACAGGATGAGGACACATGTAGTATGGGTCATTGGTCATATATATGTGAAACGTGCTAAACCAGTTTTCCTTTCACGTGATTGTAGACAGAGGGCGGAGAGCGGGGGTTTCCAGGTTTCCTTTCATGGTAGAATGGGGTCTGCCTTAATCACCTTAGGGGCTTCATTTCCGACAAGCACACCCCGCTGGCCTCAATTGTTATCTTACACCTCGGGGTAAACGGTTCGGTGACGCTGGGCAGAAGGGTCGTGTTAGAAGAGATTATCTCTGAGGCGGGTTGGTTGGCGAGGTTGCTCCCGGGTTGCACCATAGTGTGGTCTCCGTTGATACCTAGACTCCAGTGGAGGGGGGAGAATCAGTTAGGGCGTTGAACCACTCCGTAAAGAGGATCAACAACAAGATAGAGAAGCTGTTTCGAACACCTCAACTGCAGAGTATTCCACATGGGTGCATCTGGGGGGATAATTTTACCTTGCAGGATGGAGTCCACCTGAGACAGGCAATGAATTACTAACAAGGAACATATTGGCATGGTTAGAGGGTTTCGCGAGGTAGGTATGACCTTTCAGTGTAGGAAGTTTGGGGGGGGGCCAGATAGTCGGTCAACTATGCTGGCCTGTGGCGGTAAGGTCATGATCGGTGAGCAGCAATTTAAGGTCTTTAGGGGGCGGCACCATTCTCGAATGGGGTCGCCCAGGGGGAGGGGCCAATGGTCTTTCCTAGAACATCAGGAGCAGGATATCCGCTTGGTCGGAAGGGTGCGGGGGAGGGAGTGACGCTTTCCTTGGGCTGGTAGCCACCCCGCACATACACGATGACGCCATAAAATGGCGCGAGTGAAATGGCCCTCCTTTTTGGTTTAATGGAGTTCACGGAGCGTACGGGGTAACCAAGAGAGGGACGTACTCTCCCGGTAACCTGGCCCTGTTGCGCATGCACACTCATACGTGAGTGCGTAGCTAGTAATAAGGATCTGACACCGGTTAATGACCTTGCCGTAGGCCCAAAAATGTTAGGATGCAAAATTCATACGTAGGATGTTAAATTCGGTTAGGAACACGCTGTATTAGACATTTGTTAAGGTTAGCCCTTCATACCTGTCTACATTGCTGTAAATCTAATGTCAGAATTTTGCATATTGATGATTCTGTAAATAATGTTTAATTTTATGAATTTTAATTTGAGACCCCCTGCCTTCCAAAAAAACTCCTCGCATGGCTAAATTACTTTTGGGGTTAATGTGTTGCTTTACATGACAGGGAGGGGGTGGTCGTTAGTCCCAGACCATAAGGAAAGGGGGGCCACTCGGCCCCCACGCATGTATGGCGGGGCCTGGCTTCCCCCCTCCCCCGTATCCTCGATGGTGAGGTGTGCCCCCACCCTTTGCGGGTTGCTTCTCGATGACGCGGTCAGGGGGTGCCCCACCATCGATTGGTGCAGGCCCTCAGCGTTGACCCGGAAGTAGTAGAAGTGCGTCCGGGTGAAGGGGGGGCCAGGTGTCCTTAAAAGGCCTGGGGAGCGCGAGAGGCACCCTCTTGCGCCCGCGCTCCCCAATCTCGCTCCTTGCCCCGGTGCTGGGGGCCAAATAGTTTTCCCACCCACCAGCCCTTGAAACAGAGGTTAAGTTTGGACGTTAGTTGGTATTACCATAGAGGATACTTGACCCTGTAAATAAGTTGTGTGAATTTCTTCCTTAGGCCTTTTTTCCCCTTTGATGCATACGGTAATAGTGGAATATGAACAGTGTGGTACTTTGAAATGTTATATCTGGTTTTCTCCTTAGGCCTTTTTTTTTTCCTTTCACAGGCGTCTTATTTGTCGTATTTATTGTAATCCTTGGTCAGGCGGTAAGGTCATGATTGGTGAGCAGCAATTTAAGGTCCTTAGGGGGCGGCACCATTCTCGAATGGGGTCGCCCAGGGGGAGGGGCCAATGGTCTCTCATAGAACTTCAGCGGCAGGATATCCGCTTGGTCGGAAGGGTGCGGGGGAGGGAGTCACGCTTTCCATGGGCTGGTAGCCACCTGCGCACATACACAATAACGTCATAAAAAGGCGTGAGTGAAAGGGCCCTCCTTTTTGGTTTAATAGAGTTCACGGAGAATACGGAGTAACCAGGAGAGGGACATACTCTCCCGGTAACCGGGCCCTGTCACGCATGCGCACTCATACGTGAGGGCATAGCTGGTAATAAGGATCTGACACCGGTTAACAACCTTGCCGTAGGCCCAAAAATGTTAGGATGCAAAATTCATACGTAGGATGTTAGATTCGGTTAGGAACACGCTGTTTTAGACATTTGTTAAGGTTAGCCCTTCATACCTGTTTACATTGCTGTAAATCTAATGTCGAAATTTTGCATATTAATGATTGTGTAAATAATGTTTAATTTTACAAATTTTAATTTGTTTTCATATTTTTAATAAATACGGCCGGGGGGTCATGAGACCCCCTGCCTTCCAAAGAAACTCCTCGCATGGCTAAATTACTTTTGGGGTTAATATGCTGCTTTACATGACAGGGGGGGGGTGGTCAGTAGTCCCAGACCATAGTGGGTTTCTGGAGCAGCTGCGGGGAATCAGTGTACAGTTGCCCGGAATGCAAATTGTAGCCAACGGTAGCAAAATGGCGCCCGGGCAGTCGAACCTTGACGGGAGCAGAAGTCTTACTGTGTGACGAAAGTGTCACGCACAAAAACATCCCCCAGTGTGAGGAGTCCCGTCTGACGGAGTTCCTTCATGGCTTTCTTGCCTGTGGGTGGTAGCATAGGATTGTCTGCGTGTGGGAGTAAGGGCGGGTATGGGGGCGCCTTGTGCAAGCAGCATGAAAGTTCCCACCTGGCACGACAAGTAAGAGCCAGGACATCAACATTGTGTCACGCAATTCACAGCACTATACAGAGCTGCCTGAGCTGCGAGTAGGTTTGGACTAATGCCCCCTCCGCCCAAGATGTGCAGGGGTAGTTGGTATTGGGATATAATATTTTAAATAGTGTACCTGTGGTGCAAGGTAATACATATGGAAATCAGGCAAAGATCGACCTCTGGATCGTATGACAATTTCATAAGTATTCTAGGTTGACTGCCCTCCAGATTAATTGAGATAAAGTTCACTTCAGTTTATCAAAAAAGTGCAGTGGAAGGTGGACTGGGAGCTTAGAAAATAAGTGTAAAAGTTTAGAAGGCACAACCATCTTTATTATTGAGGTCCTCCCCAGAAGGAATTTAGAAAGTGAACATTATATACAGTGCAGACATATACAAATGTACAAAAGGAATAGAATAAGGCCAGGTAACTGATTTAAAAAACTAAGATATCTATCTGTTCAAGTATAGAGTCTTGTTAAAGCTGGACCTAGAATCAAGCGTCGACGTTTCGACCCTGTGGTGTCCCAATGGGTGGTCACGGCGGGTCTTTCTTAAGACAGGTCACGGGGTGGTGGACAGTCCTATTGGGGGCTGACTGATCGGACAGACAATATTTGATGATGGCCGTGAGGCTCCGTATCCTGTTGAAGGCCGGAATACAGCCTGATGATTTGGGTAAGGTGGCTCGAAATCTGATTGTGATCGATGACACTGGGAATGAATTGGAGGGCAAGCGTCCCATCCGGATCCTGCTGTTGGTCAGGCCGGCCATCATCAAATATTGTCTGTCCGATCACTTATTATAAAGAAAAATGCTACAGCAGTATTCACTTTTTTAATTAACTTAAGAATATTAAATTAAAGTAAAATTATATTTCTAATGTTTAAATTAAATAATAAATTCCCAGCTAAAGAAAGGAAAATTGTTTTATAATGCTTTAATAAATATTAAAAGTTATTTATAGAACTAATTAAAAGCCATTTTATGTTGTTTAAAAAATAATTAGTTACATTAGTTTTGAAATTCAAAAATGTTGTTAGAATAGTTTATAATTAAATAATAAATATATAAAACTTATAGATATTTTTAAAATATTACATTTAAAAAAATATATTTGTAATTATTTAGAATAATTTATTTTAATTTAACAGTATTTCCTATGGGGCTTTATATACCTACATTCATTTCTATGGGAGGGTGTTCCAGTATCAGTTGTTGCCCATATGTGCCACTAGACCTAATTCTACTTACTACTGTTTTTCTTTTTAGCAGTAGTAACTTTAAAAGTTCAGTTGGTGGGCAGCTATCTGTTCACTCTTTTGTTGGTGGGTGACTTCGCTCCCTGAACCCTTCCTTGACCCTTCTTAAATCCATCTTTACTCTGCCCTAATCCTCTCCCATTTTGCAATAGTTATGCCACTTTTTCCAGTCACTTCCCCATGTCCCTCCCACATTTTCTACTAAAATTTATACTTAAATGTGTTCAGACTAGGGGTAGGCCGAGTATTTCGTTCCGACCAATTAATTGATGGAATTTGGCAAATATTAAAGTCAAGCCTTTCTTTTGATGGACAAATTCTGCCAATCGCAGTGTGAAGGAGTTTCTTCTCACGCTAGACTCCAGAATGGTAAGTTGGCGCAAGTGAGATTTGGCATCCCCTAACATGATTTCCAGTCGCTAGGAGGACATCCAGTGATATTTTTCTAACCCATCCGGGCGTGACCATTTGTTGTCAGAAGATTGCCACTCAAGAAGAAAAACTACTTGAGGGGCAAACATTTCTACTCGAGTGCCCTCTGGTGCGCTATGTGGTGCCATTCGCACTGATTTTTCAGTGAGGAATGTGCTGCTGTTGCTAAATGACAGCGTGAGCAGGGCAACATGCCTAATTAAGCCCGTTGTCGGAACTCCTTGGAATCTCTCTTTTTTTTATGGAGTTGCACGGAAATCCACAGAGTCAAATTCTGCAAGTTCCACTCACACCTGGTTCAGACTAAGGGTTGAGATCACCGCAAACAAAAAGATAGGACTGCCAAAAGCAAAATCTCATTACGTAGGTCAGTGAATACAATTTTGCAGTATCTTTGTAGTACTGCAAAATGTATTGTAAAATGCAATTTGTGAATAGCCCCTTAAGTGTTTAGGGAAGTCATGATTAGGGGTGAGTGGAATATTCCATTCAGACAATGGAATTGGCAGAATTTGGTGACTTGACTTTACTCTTATAATGCAGACTTCTGGCCAAATTCTTCCAATCGTCGCGCGTCAAAATTCTTTCTTGCACAAAGCTCCAGAACAGTAAGCTGACAAGTGCGAGTGGGATTTTGCGTCCTCTAGCTCGATTTCCAGTCGCTAAGAGGGTATTTGGAAAGATTTTCCTAACACGGGCATTTGCAACCGCCCACGTTCAGAAGGCTGTTGCTCAAGTAGATAATCTACTTGAGTGGCAGCAAAATCAATTTAAGTAGCTGCATCCTCTTACGCACAATGAGGTGCATTTGGGATGATTTTTCAGCGTGGAACCAGCTATTAGTGGGTAATCACTGCGTGAGCAGTGCGACTTGCTTATTTCTGCCAGTTGGTGGAATGTCGCTGAGTTTTTATGTAACTAGGCGGAATTCCACAGAGTCAGATTTCCCAAATTCCGCCCTCCCGTGGCCATTATAGAAATCTTATTTACAACAAGGGGTGGTGAGGGACAGAGTCTCTGAATTAAACAGAATACTCTCACCCAGTCAAGAGATCAGGGCTAGATCCAACACCGTTTTTTAGCTCACTGCACCATCCCAGTTTCAGAACCTGGCTGTATGCAAATTAGTCTGTTCCTGTCCCAGTGCATGATGGGAACAGGGCAAACCAAACTACAAAAGCCAATTCTTACACTGGGAAGGAAACAAGCTACCGGGGACCGGTTTCTGGCATTTCAGCCGTCTTCGGCCCGGCTTGCTTGAATCCTGATGGTGCAATGAGCAAGGGACTCACATCTGAGTATACCCTTCCACGCTTAGGGTGGACAAAAATATTTACAACAAGGGGTGGTGAGGGACAGAGTCTCTGAATTAAACAGAATACTCTCACCCAGTCAAGAGATCAGGGCTAGATCCAACACCGTTTTTTAGCTCACTGCACCATCCCAGTTTCAGAACCTGGCTGTATGCAAATTAGTCTGTTCCTGTCCCAGTGCATGATGGGAACAGGGCAAACCAAACTACAAAAGCCAATTCTTACACTGGGAAGGAAACAAGCTACCGGGGACCGGTTTCTGGCATTTCAGCCGTCTTCGGCCCGGCTTGCTTGAATCCTGATGGTGCAATGAGCAAGGGACTCACATCTGAGTATACCCTTCCACGCTTAGGGTGGACAAAAATATTTACAACAAGGGGTGGTGAGGGACAGAGTCTCTGAATTAAACAGAATACTCTCACCCAGTCAAGAGATCAGGGCTAGATCCAACACCGTTTTTTAGCTCACTGCACCATCCCAGTTTCAGAACCTGGCTGTATGCAAATTAGTCTGTTCCTGTCCCAGTGCATGATGGGAACAGGGCAAACCAAACTACAAAAGCCAATTCTTACACTGGGAAGGAAACAAGCTACCGGGGACCGGTTTCTGGCATTTCAGCCGTCTTCGGCCCGGCTTGCTTGAATCCTGATGGTGCAATGAGCAAGGGACTCACATCTGAGTATACCCTTCCACGCTTAGGGTGGACAAAAATATTTACAACAAGGGGTGGTGAGGGACAGAGTCTCTGAATTAAACAGAATACTCTCACCCAGTCAAGAGATCAGGGCTAGATCCAACACCGTTTTTTAGCTCACTGCACCATCCCAGTTTCAGAACCTGGCTGTATGCAAATTAGTCTGTTCCTGTCCCAGTGCATGATGGGAACAGAGCAAACCAAACTACAAAAGCCAATTCTTACACTGGGAAGGAAACAAGCTACCGGGGACCGGTTTCTGGCATTTCAGCCGTCTTCGGCCCGGCTTGCTTGAATCCTGATGGTGCAATGAGCAAGGGACTCACATCTGAGTATACCCTTCCACGCTTAGGGTGGACAAAAATATTTACAACAAGGGGTGGTGAGGGACAGAGTCTCTGAATTAAACAGAATACTCTCACCCAGTCAAGAGATCAGGGCTAGATCCAACACCGTTTTTTAGCTCACTGCACCATCCCAGTTTCAGAACCTGGCTGTATGCAAATTAGTCTGTTCCTGTCCCAGTGCATGATGGGAACAGGGCAAACCAAACTACAAAAGCCAATTCTTACACTGGGAAGGAAACAAGCTACCGGGGACCGGTTTCTGGCATTTCAGCCGTCTTCAGCCCGGCTTGCTTGAATCCTGATGGTGCAATGAGCAAGGGACTCACATCTGAGTATACCCTTCCACGCTTAGGGTGGACAAAAATATTTACAACAAGGGGTGGTGAGGGACAGAGTCTCTGAATTAAACAGAATACTCTCACCCAGTCAAGAGATCAGGGCTAGATCCAACACCGTTTTTTAGCTCACTGCACCATCCCAGTTTCAGAACCTGGCTGTATGCAAATTAGTCTGTTCCTGTCCCAGTGCATGATGGGAACAGGGCAAACCAAACTACAAAAGCCAATTCTTACACTGGGAAGGAAACAAGCTACCGGGGACCGGTTTCTGGCATTTCAGCCGTCTTCGGCCCGGCTTGCTTGAATCCTGATGGTGCAATGAGCAAGGGACTCACATCTGAGTATACCCTTCCACGCTTAGGGTGGACAAAAATATTTACAACAAGGGGTGGTGAGGGACAGAGTCTCTGAATTAAACAGAATACTCTCACCCAGTCAAGAGATCAGGGCTAGATCCAACACCGTTTTTTAGCTCACTGCACCATCCCAGTTTCAGAACCTGGCTGTATGCAAATTAGTCTGTTCCTGTCCCAGTGCATGATGGATCAAGCCCTGATCTTTGGACTGGGTAAGAGTGGTCTGCTTAATTCAGACACTCTGTTCATCACCACCCCCTTTTCTGAATCGTTTTTGGCCACTACAGGTGTGGCAGGGTATACTCAGACATGAGTCCCTTTCTCACTGCTCCATCAGGATTCAAGCAAGCCGGGCCGAAGACGGCTGAAATGCCAGAAACCGGTCCCCGGTAGCTTTTCTCCTTTCTGGTGAAGAATTGGCTTAGTAGTTTAGTCTGCCCTGTTCCCATGATGCACTGGGCCAGGGACAGACTGATTTGCATATAGCCAGGTTCTGAGCTGGGATGGGGCAGTGAGATAAATAACGGTGATGGATCAAGCCCTGATCTTTGGACTGGGTAGGAGTGGTCTGCTTAATTCAGACACTCTGTTCATCACCACCCCCTTTTCTGAATCATTATAGAAATCTTGCATGAAAGAAGATTGAGGTTTTTTTTGTGATATCAATAGGTTTGGTGTAATAATCTTTGCATGTAGACTACATAGATTAAGGTTACTTTTATATTTATGGCCCATAGAATTGTTGGCAGATAGAGTAATCTCTGTTGGCTTGGCGAAGGACTTAACAACTGCCAGACCAAGTCTACTCCACCAAGCGAAATTTAAAAATGACCGCCAAGCAGGCGGTAATTTCTGAAGTATCGTCAGGAACCGCTGTCACACCAGATCCTGTCAATGCTGTTTACCGTTTGGTGCAGGGCTCTGTCAACATGACAGAGCCCTGCACTAAACTGGTTTCATTTTTTTTTCAATAAGAAAATTCCGAAAATAAAATACAATAAAATTTCCCCCGTAACCATGGGTGATCTATCCCATGGCAAGGGGAGCATTTATCAATTTTCATTGCCCTGTAGTGCCAGGGTTTTCTCCGCGGTGGAGGGCAGTAAAACTGACTTCTAATTGTGCCCATCTAAATTTGGTGGGGGGAATTAGAGGTCTGCCTCTGGCGGGCCTTACGCCACCGGGCCCTTGGTGGGGTTTTAATCATGACAGAGAAAGAATAGTCTCCGCCGTGATTAAACCTCTAGCCATTATCTTGGTGGTAAGCATACTCCAAAGCCGTTGTGGTGGAGTATGCTTACCACCAAGATATAAATACATTAGTTTCAGTTCTATGGGCTAGTTGGTTCACCATTTACAACTTTATGTTTGGATTGTCTGACTTTGTGTTTAAGTATATGGAGTATCCTGGTAAACCATGGGAATTTCTATGTTTATTTTTGTATTTATTAATACGTGTACGTGCCAGGGTAGCTTGTCTGGAGGTAGTCTTTTAAGATGATTAGAATTGACCCTATGCTAAGCTCTTTACATGTGGTGTGGTTTGCAAGGTTTCTGAGACTTTGTGAGTTGTCAAACACAACAGAGATTAAAAAGTCATCTGTCCATACCACAGTAGACATAATAAATCAGTGAATAAAAGAGGCTGGGGATGTGGAGGGCAGTACATCAGCATTCATTAAATTGTGCAAGTAGAAGAGATTGACAGGGACTTTGTTAACATGTCCAGAGCAACTGCTATTTTGTTTTGTGAATTGAAAACTTTAGTCTAGATTTTTAGAAATGATAACGTCTCCTTTGCCTATTTGAGGCCCTGGTCAATCATGCCTTAGAACATAGTAACCTTGAGAGATGTACAATGTACTATGATGTACAAATCCTGGCAGTCTTTAAGCCAGATTTAAGTGACAAATAAAATATTATAGCTATTTGTATCACGGTCAGAGATGTCTATATTTTGTTAATGCCTGGATCAGGCATATACTAGATCACATTTGACACTTGCATAAGACTTCCAGTGTTTTAAGCTCAACCGTGTTGCAGGTAACCAGTCATAAATGAGGATTATTTTACTGTTTAAAACCAGCATGTCACCTATCCGCTGATGCAGTTGAGGTCTAGATGGGCTTGCTTTTGGGGCACCTTTGGGAAGAGGTAGACTACCCTAAAGTACTGCAAAATAACTGAAAATGTGTTTTTGATTGACTTTAAGCATATTCCTAACTTCTGAGTGGACACCCATGTCACTGTAGGTTTGTCATGCAGTAGGGATGAAAAAGTAGGGAACTTCTGCTTCCATACCCTTATCTTCCCGGACCAAAGTCCAGAGTCTAGCAGTTTTGACATCTAAAGATTTCTTAACTGATGTGATCAATAGGGGCATACCTCCACCCTTAGGAACACCGCGGGGTAGCAATCTGTAGTGCAAACATGCAAAGTGTGTGTTTTTATAGTCCATATTACTGTTGATACAATGCAAAGGTCTGTGGTTTCTTCTGTAATGTAGATGTGTCCCAGACACCTTTGTTTTATGGTCTTAAAGGTGTGTGCAGACCCCCGCATGAAACTGTGAACAAGTTGACGAGTGCCGAGTATGGGGAGGTGGAAGAGTATCTGATGGAGCAGTAATAATTTTCAACCAGCTATTTGTGGAGACTACATGGGACAGGATGTGAAGAAGCACAAAAGGGAGCCAATATGTTGTCTCTAGATCAAGGATTGTCGATCCTCCATGAATGCTGATAGTGTAGTGTAGTTCCTAAATTCCCAATAGGCTCTGTGCATTGGAATATTATATCCTATAGATATGACGTAGGACTGAGGTCAACTAGGTCTCTATCGAATATACTAAACTTAATTGTGTGTGCCAGCTAACTCAGAGGTCACTAGAAACTTTCTCGAATTCACAATAAGGGATTAGTTTCTGACAACCGCATAAACATGACAACTTTGTTTCCCAAGAATAAGAATATATCTCTCAGAGTCGCAGAAACAATAGATAAGTATTTCACTCAGTCAATCGTGCATGCTTAGTTTCTACAGAGTTGCAGAGAAATAGTGAGACGGGCGTTTTCAATAAAACTGTTCAATAAAAAGGGTTTATTGAACAGTCTTCTTCCTCATACAATAGAAGTGAACTGCTACAATCATAAAACAGGCTGCAAAGTATAATGCGTACAGCGAGAATAGTATTATAAAATAATACTGTAAAAGCATTGTATGGTTTCTAAGCCATATAAAAATACATACATAAATACACATGCTAAAATACTCAACTGGTGCTTCTAAAATACGCCTACCCCAATGTACCTAACCTAAGTCTAGTAAGCGGGAAGAAGTAAGTATTGTGTAGCATAGGTTTTAGTTTTATTTGCCAAGAATCTACCAAAGGTTTCTCTAGGTTCTAATCAGCTCCATAACTTAATTAGAATGAAGGAGGTCTGGTATCTCTGTCTCGGGACTCGATGTCCCAACAGCCCGCAAGAGGAGCCGGAAACACTGGAGCTGGATTCTCTGCAGGAGAAGAGCAGCTTCCTGATCAGTGCGTCAGCTGGACAGTCGGCTTCCTTCAGCACCTGCTGTAGCAAGCTCCGTCGGGCAAGTAGATAGTTGAACTGCTCTGAACCACCGTAGTTTGCTATAGCAAGTGAAGGTATATTTATACCTTGAAGGTGTTTAGGAATGCCATAGTTTGACGTAAAGTTGGGCATATGAACGTCATGAATTAACCCCTTGGGAAAAGTTGTTCATTGTAAAGTAACTGAGTTCTTGGAGAAATCAATATTCAAGCAAGTGGAAGTTGCCTAACTGCTGAAGCCAGTTTTCCAAGAAATCGTTGCGACTTTTGGTACGGGTGGAAGTAGCCATGCCTGTATATGGGTTGCAAGGACTATGCCTAAATAAGGGCTTGATTTCTATGCCTATATAAGGACAATGTGATTTGTACCTGTTTAAGGGCATGAATCGGGATCATTCACTTGGAGTTTAAAACTCCACACAACTTACACTTTTGTATGTACAACATTACTAGTTCTAAACACAGTAAAACATATCTAAACATGATGTGTTAAAAACCCACCCAAAAATACATAAAAAAGCATTGGTACTGGTTGTACACATTTAAAGCAATGTTTCATTCAAAGCATATAGTTTGACATTTGAAATGCTATTCGAATGAATCATGAAAATACATTTATGAAATGGCTCTCAAATACAGAAGAAAAAATTCAAGACCATTTCATGGCAGATTATATAAACTAGGGGTGGGCGTCAAATTCCGTTCCACTCACGGAAATTGCGATAATTGAACATTTTCGCGTTCGGCGGAGAACACAAAAATGTCAAAATTTCCGTAATCCGCATCTTAACGGAATTTTTTTTCTTGCTCGCGCTGTAAAAAAATACATCCTCGCGTGCACGCGATCACCTTACCTGAATAACCACGTTCGGCGGCAAGTTTTCCCGATCCGGTCACGTTCTCCACGAGATGTTGGATTGTTGGTAGCCATTTGCACTGTCTTGCGAGAGTTCATGCCCGCATTAACGTCATTCGTCGCGTGATCACGTCATTCGTCACGCCATCACGTCTTTTTTCTCGCGATCATGCACCGCGAGAGTATGGGATTATTGAGATCTCGAACACGTTATTCTCCACCACGAGCGAGAGCGTGAGGACGCTGGCACATCATATCAAACACGACAAGGAGCGAGAGACCACAAACACGTCATATCCAACGCGATAGGGAGTGAGAGAACGCGATCACGTCATTTTGAACGCGCCATCGACATCCGGCGGAAGTAATGTGAAGCTCGAAAACACGAACATGTAAAATTTTGACTTTCGAGAAGAATATCAGCTCTAGCAGCATGAACCCTTCTGCAAATGAAGATTTGGATGAAAATAACTCCTCTGATTGACATTTGGCTGCCCTTTTTGTGCAAGGAGTCCTTTTTTAAAAAGGTGGGGAGAGGGAGGAAGTGCCACAGAATCTCCAACTTCCTGTTCCTGTCCAGCAGGCTACTCCCAGTGCTTTGTCCATCTCCTGCTCATTTTGACTTTGGATTTTGAGCTGGAAAGATCACTCTTTTTGTCTGCTGCATCATTGCAATTGGATTTGAGGATTTTTTTAATTGGATGTTTTACAAGTCAGTGGTTGTTGTGTCTGTTTGATTGGGGGCATTGCAGTTGTTGTAACTACAATTTATTTTTGGTAACTATCATTCATTTTTTTTTAAAATGTTGTGGGTAGTAGTAGTCAGTAGTCGGCCCGAGCTAGTCATGGCCTCATGGGTGTGTGCATGATGAAGCAACTGTTCCTGTTGGGAAGTGTGTTTTTTGGGGGTGGGTTTTCTGATGTTGTTGGGCCTGGCCATGTGGCTGGTGGCCATTTTGAAGCCTAGGCCTGCAAGCTTTTCTGGCCTTGTCTGCAAACAGGCCTGATTTCATCCAGTAGGCTCAGAGAAGGTAGCCACAGCTTTAATAATCAAGTGTTTCTGTATGCTCTGTTGAATTTAGACATCATTTAGGGCATGAATGGCATTGGATTTAGTTGGGAAGTGTTTTTTTTGGGGTGGGCTTTCTGATGGTGTTGTGCCTGGCCATGTGGTTGGTGGCCATTTTGAAGCCTAGGCCTGCGAACCTGTCTGGCCTTGTCTGCCAACAGGCCTGCTTTCATCCAGTAGGCTCAGAGCAGGGAGCCACAGATTTATTAATCAAGTGTTTCTGTGTGGTCTGTTGAATTTAGACATAATTTAGGGCATGGATGGCATTGGATTTAGTTGGGAAGTTTTTTTTGGGGGGTGGGCATTCTGATGTTGTTGGGTCTGGCCATGTAGCTGGTGGCCATTTTGAAGCCTAGGCATGCAAACTTGTCCGGCCTTGTCTGCCAACAGGCCTGCTTTTTTATCCAGTAGGCTCAGAGCAGGTAGCCACAGCTTTATTAATCAAGTGTTTCTGTGTGGTCTGTTGAATGTAGACATTATTTAGGGCATGGATGGCATTGGATTGAGTTGGGAAGTGTGTTTTTTGGGGTGAGCTTTCTGATGTTGGGCGTCTTAAAGACATGCCTTTGTTGTGTGTGTTTGGTTTGGTGTGTGTTGGTTGGTGTGCAATGCATGCACCCTGCAGACCTTTTTTTGGACCTGTGATTTTTCGTATTTGCATTTTCTTGCATTAAAAGGCAGAGCAGTGTGCTTTAGCATGCATCCTTTGCCTGGCTTTTATAGGCCTTTTGTCAGCTCCTGGTGTTTCCTAGACCCCCTGCTTGTTTGTGATTTGTGAGTGTCCATGTGGCTGGTGGCCTTTTTTGGTGTTGGGAGTTATTAGTGTCCTTCTTTTGCCATATATTCCTGCATATTTTTCCTAATGGCTTACTGCTTCCATCCATCCACCCCCTTTGCCAGCAGCAGCTCCATGAATGATGAGATGCTCAAATAATTTAATGGCAAATAGGGACCACCCCACTTCCATTACATTTTTATTTTGGTGGTTCTTATTATCTTTCCTATCCTTCGTGAGAGTGTAGTGTGTGTACACAGTAGTATAACATAGCCCTTGTTGACAAAGTCTCAGAAATGGCTAGACTATGTTATGTTATGTTATGTTATGTTATGTTATTGGTTTTTATACCGCGCACAGCTGCCCCAGCAAAGGGGCGTCCTGGCGCCAGGAAAGGTAAACACAACATCACACAGCGCATTCAGCAAAGTCAGGAAAATTAGTTAAAAAGAAAAGTTTTGATGGCACGTCTGAATTGCAGTAAATCCTCCATAGCTCGGATTTCACTGGGAAGAGAGTTCCACAGTTTGGCCGCCACTACCCGAAAGGAGCGGCCACCCATCCTGCTCAGCAGAAAGCGTGGAACAACAGACAAATTCTGACCCATCGATCTCAAGGATCGAGAAGGGACATATGGGGTCAGTAAATTCGTCAAAATCGGTGGAGCCATACCTTTCAAAATTTTAAAAGCTAGGCAAAGCACCTTAAACTCGATCCGACGAGCGACAGGCAGCCAGTGGAGCGATTGCAATGCTCTAGACGTCGAGCAACGGCGGGGCAATCCCAGAACCGCTCTTGCGGCCGCGTTCTGCACACGTTGCAGCCGCATGAGTTCTGCCTTGTTCGCACCTGCAAGTAAAACACTGGCATAGTCTATCCTGGATAGGATCGAAGCCTGGACTACAAGCTGTCTAGTGGGGGCATCAAAAAATTTGAGCACCGGCCTGATACCCCTGAGTATGCCGAAACAGGAGGCAGCCACCCTCTTAGTTTGGCAGATGAAGCTCAATGTAGGGTCCAGCCATACCCCAAGGTTTTTTATCTCTATGGCAGGAGAAGGTATCGTTCCTAACTCAGGGGGCCACCAGTTGTCGTTCCACCATCCAGGTTGCTTTCCCACCACCATCACCTCAGTCTTCTTTGTGTTCAATTGGAGACAATTTAGGTTCATCCAATTGGCCACCGCACGTAGCCCCTCACAGAAGTTGCGGGCGTCCACAGCTGAGTCCCCACTTAGTGTGACCGCCAGCTGCGTGTCATCCGCATAGGACACCATTGTCAGGCCCCAGCGTTTGACTACCGCAGCCAGCGGACTCACGTATAGGTTAAAAAGAGTGGGGCTCAAAGATGAGCCCTGTGGGACTCCCAAGGTGAGCGGGTGGGAGGTGGATTTGCCAGGTGGTATCGTAACCTGAAATCTATATCTTTTGTTTGCACTTGTACAGTAGTAAGTAACTGAACCACAACAACAAATGCAACATTTCACTGATGTTCTTCTGCTGACGTATTTGCTTTTAGGTGCACAAAAAACCAGAGGAGGAGGTGTCATCATCATCACCCGTTGTACTGCCAGTCAGACAGAAGTCCTGCTGCGCATCACATACACGTGTGACCAGAACTTGTTGTGCATCTGTGTCCTACCTGACATCTGAAGAAGATGGCCCCAAAGAAAGTTACCAGGTCCAGTACCAAGAAAGTTGTCGGTGAGAAGAAGGAACAGAAAATGGAAGTGCCATTAACCACAACTGGTGTGCCGGACAATGTTTTTTTTGGCACCAAAAAAGTTACGCCTGCAGCAGAGTTGTCCGGGAACCAAGCTGGGAACAGCACCTCTGCACCAGCGGTCCAACCCCACCAACTTAGGCCCAAGCCCTTGAGTGTCGCAGAGGTAGCCAGTCTACTAACGAGCAGCGATGTTGAAATGTCATTATCGCAAAGTAGAACACAATCAACGCAGGCGGAAACTCAGCAGATAAGTGTGCAGCCGCAACAAGAACAGCTGCAGCCGCAACAAGAACAGCAGCAGCCGCAACAAGAACATCAGCAGCCGCAAGAACAGCCCACCATAGTAGTTGTTGCTCCTGACGTAGGGGCATTTCAGGAAATGGAGCTTCCTGCAGACACAGTGGAGCAAACCACTGTTTTGGAAGATCTATTGTCTTCCAGACCACCAGCAAGGAAAAGGAGGTTTAGTCCATCATCTTCTCCTTCAAGCCCCGCTTCTGATGATCGTGATGCCACTTGGCAGCCACCAGCTCAGCCTGAGAGTGAAGCACAACACAAGACAATGCTTCTGAAAAGGTAGGTCCCAGAAAAAATTAGAGTTATGGTGGTAGATGTAGAACAGGCAGGTGATGTTGATGAAGATGAGCCAGTCCTCACGCACATCATCCCCGCCCCAAAGGGATTGGAGACCAACATTCTAACCCTATCCAGAAAGGCTGCTACTGAGCGGGATGTAGCACGGATATCAGCAACACAGGTTACACCACCACTACCTCCAGCTGCCATATTTTCCAAGGCCCGGCAGGGACCTACATCCATCTCAACCATCTCAGTAGGTAGTGGTAGTAAAAGTCACAGTGTAGCTGCACTGAGTCACATTCCAAGCACAACCTCCAGTTCATCTGGTATTGAAAGTGGCACATCAAGCAGTGCCAGAAAGTTCTCCTCCTCAGTTTGGGACTTCTTTTCTGTTAGCACTAAGGAGCAGAACATTGCTATATGCTCAATTTGTCGACAAGGTGTTCCGCGGGGACAGCTTGGTACTAACTATTTTACCGGAGGCCAAGCAAGTCATCTCAGAATACACCACACTATTGTGTGGGAGAATCACCTACTTCACTTAAAACAAAGTAGAAAAACTCATCCCATTGAAGTTGGTCAGGAAGAATCAGGGGACGATACTATTGCGGTGGAAGGTGAAGAAGAGGGAGGCATTTCTAGCCATTTCCCCAGTAGTGTAGTGGTACCGCCCACATCTTCCTCCTTAGTAACATCTGAGTGGCACCGCAATAAGAGCCATACTCAGAGACACCAAGGCGACAGAGTGCCGCAATGAGAGTACCGCAATGAGACAAACTGCATCATTGAGCCTATGTGGGTTGATGAAAATCACAGCACCACAAAGGAAAGTAATCCAGCCTACCATTGAGAGCATGCTTAGGTTGGAGGGGCAGTTCCAACGCAACCACCCAACAACACGGTTGTACAATGCGAAGCTGGCTAAAATGTTAGCGCTGGACCTTCTCCCTTTCTCATTTGTGGAAGGGGTGGGTTTCCTTGAATTTGTGTCAGCCATCTGCCCTAAATGGAAGGTTCCCAGCCTGTCCTATTTCGCAAGAATTGCTGTTCCGGCACGACATCAGGATGTGTTGGAATTGGTTGGACAAGCTTTGCGGCAGAGTGCTGTTCACAATATTCACCTGACACAAGACATGTGGACCAGTTTCCAAGCCACAGATTACATGTACATCACTGCACACTGGGTCTCTTTTGTGGGAGTTAGAGATAAGCTATCTGAATGAGGTGCTGTTGACACAGCTTAGATTTTTAGATTTTTAAAGCTACTCGGAAACATGCAACTGAAGCCATGTTCACCATAAATATATCTCATACTGCTGTAAATATTTTGCAAGAGTTTCGCAGCAAGGTGTTTGAATGGCTGCGCCCAAGAGGGCTTAGTATTGGTTTTGTTACCACAGATAATGCCAGTAATGTACTTAAGGCCATGGATCTTGGTTCCTATTTTAGGGTTCCGTGTTTGGCGCACTGCATAAACATTATAGTTCAAGACTTTCTGAAAAATGAACCCATAGTCAGCAGCTTTCTGGCCATCTGCCGAAGAATATGCACTCATTTCAGCCATTCTTTTAAATCTCGGAAGCAGCTTAGGATCATTCAACATGAATATAGGATGCCAGTCAAAGCACTCATCCAGGAGGTGGCAACACATTGAAACTCAAAGTATTACATGCTTGATCGTCTGTTTGTGCAGTACAGGGGGTGCAACTGTGATAGGCATGACCCTTCAGATGGAGCAATGGGGCCTAGTTAAATGCCTGACTGAGATGCTTCGTCCTTTTGAGGTCTTCACACACGTGAAGTCAGCAAGGAGGACTGTGCAATAGGCCAAGCTATCCCATATTGCAAATGCTAGAGCATCAGCTGAAGAAGGTGTCTGAATCATACAAAGGTGTAGAGGACAAAAAGGGAGCCTATGGCTTTGTGGAGAGCTTAGCCCGTTGCTTAGCAGAAAATACAAGGATAGAAAATAAAATTTTGTCACAAGAACATTACATTTCTGCCACTATTCTGGATCCACGGGCAAAATTGGGACTGAAGACATTCTTTTCTTTTTCAGAGATTGATGTTGCCCGCTACAAAACTTGGGTAGCTGAGGCAGCGAGTAAGTTGGAAAATGGACGGGTGCTAATTAAAAGCCCGCAAGATCAACCCACAAGAAGTAGTGCAGCAGGGCATGCAGCATCAAGTGCAACTTCAGAGGCTGAGGGCAGTGCGTTTGGATCTCAACACTCACCATCACTATCGACAACATCAACAATAACTGGATCATTAGGTCCAGTAGAATTGTTAGACGATTACTATGTACAGTTAGGCATTAATAAGCAGAGTGCTGATGCACAGAGAAAAGAGCCCGAAAGCTTAGCAGCAGCACCCCTGAACATTGAGCGGATGGTCCAGGCCTATCTGGATGACCTAACAGAAGTGTTCATTGATCAAAACCCATTGCAGTATTGGTATAGGAAAAGGCCTGAATGGCCACAGCTCAGCAGGCTGGCGATAAGCTATCTGGCTTGCCTTGTTGCAAGTGTCTCTTCCGAACGTGTTTTCAGTGCTTCTAGTTCCATTGTAACAGTGAGAAGGACTAGTCTCTCGCCCAAAAACGTGGAGATGTTAACAATTATCAAAATGAACCAGCACTTCATACCACCGAATTACACATTACATGAAGCAAGTGAGGAGGATGAGGAGGACAGCGGAAGTAGTGTGTCACATGATTACCTACTACTGGCTGAACCCCCAGAGTTTGAGGACGAGCTATACTTCCCTGACAATTAGGCTTGCACTTACTGTCTTCCTCCCTTTTTTTAATTTATTTGTGTGTCTGTCGTTCCGGTTACAAACTTGTGAATCACAACAAATCCATTCCATTACCACTGTCTTCTACTTTTCTTATTTCAATATACAACTTTCAGGTGGCTGCATTTGACATTACAGTCCTCCGAATCCAGCTCCTCCGCTCCATCATACTAAATCTCCCACCTAAATCCATTGCCCTCATGATGATTGGATGATGGAAAATAGAAGAAAAAATAAAAACTTTCCTTGTCCCGCCAAAAGCAGTGGAACATGATGACTACTATAGCTATCCTCCTTTCAGAGCCGAGAGAGACTAAAATGAGATGGAACAGGTAACGATTGATGCCATGCATTGGACGCAGAGTCGCAGACTGATTGATTTTGTTGTTGTTTGTTGTGCATGAAGTTACTTATGTCATTGTGCACTAATCATCTTTCTACAGTACACACTAAATGTAACTCAAGGTCAATTTTCCCCTTCTTGCAAATAAGAAATTTGTACTTCTACTGCAGCTTAATACATTGCTTTCGATTGAAAACAGAAAGAGGACTCAATCTGCACACAGAGTATGACAACAGCACCGTCCATGATGATGATGGCGAAAAAGACGGCCCGTTAACCTAAGATAAGAAGGAACAGGTAATGAAAATGAATGGCATGCATTGGACACCTGACTCTGAGCGATTGGTGTTTGTATTTTTGTTGTTTGTTTGTTGTGCACGAAGTGAAGTCAAAGTGTACTAGTAGTCGTACTGTACGCACTAAAGAGTGACTCAAGTCAATAATCGTTCTACTCTTGTTATGTAATAACAACATTTTACTTCTACTGCAGGCTGACCTTCACAGTGAGTCAGTACAAGTATCGAAGATTATTGATCGAATAATAACAAGTCAGGAGGATGTTTCATGCGTGGCATAAAAGCCTAAAGGTAAACACGTCAACAAAAACCACAGCAGACCCAAATGTCTGTGTAGAAGTGGAGTTGAGTGTATTGGTGGAATGACTGTGGTGCTTTTAATTAACTAACTTAAATTGTAAAATGCTATGTTTGGAATGGACATGTGCGTTGCCTTTGTCCAACTCTTTAAAAAAAAAATACTCTAAACGGAGCAACGTGCCGTCAGGCCTGTCAGTCAGTCACTGTGGGCCTGCTCTGTCCTGTTGTTGCTGGAAACAGAATAGAGTAGAAATTATGCATACATGCCGCCTCGGAAAGTGTTCTTGTTGCACTACACCATAACTTGTGCATTTGTTCAACTTTGTTTCTCAATCAATATCCCCTTTGTGTTTCCATCTACAATTGCAGGCCAGGTCTTGCCCTATACTTGGGAAAATATTACAATGCACACTTACCTTACCAATAAATCCATATTGTTTTCCAGGCGGGCAGTGGCGACTAGCGAGTGGCGAGACCCAAGATTGATGGACGAGAGGACCAAGAGGAATGCACAGTAACAGTATCAACTTTCATCTTCTTTTAAATAATTTGATTCCTTTCTTTGTCTACAATCTTTACAACAGTGTGTTCTTCTTCTTGTTGTTATTATCATTAGGTTTGCTCTCTATTTATGATTCTTCCCTACCAATATTTAACATTTTTATTTGCTATCTGTAAAAGTATTAAGCCTGGAACAACAGAACAATAAGTGTATATAATCCGGGTCTCCTCTCCTTATCAATCATCATCATGCATGCATTTCCTTTTTCTCCCTTAATATATTGATATATGGATATGGTAGTCTTCAAAGATTGTCATTTGTTTGTCCATGCGTACTGTTTTTCACTGTCAAACCTTTTCCCAAACCTTCTTCCGATCCATTCAACAAACCCTAACCCTCTTCCCCCGGGCTGTGTAACTTATTGAGGTGTGACTAAATTAAATGTACACCAATAATTAATCACACGCTTGCTGGGGCGGAAATGGCTTAAGCAACAGTACTTTAATTTCAAGGCAGAGCGATGATCTTCTTCTGCTTGCCCACCCATGAGCAGTATATTTTAGAGGTGATTTTCATTTAACAAAGGAACATATATCTCAGCATTAATTGCTGGCATTGATTGGATTGTTGTCATTCCTCATACACAGCACTAACTGTTATGCTGTAGGCCTAGTCAAGTGACTCGACACAACTATACCTTGCAGCTCTGTTTAGTAGGCTATCCCCACCACCATTATGTTTTTATTTTTTATTTTTTTATTTTTTTAGTGTATCTTATATAGCGCACGGCTTCCCCAACGGGGTGTCCCGGCGCTTGCATTGGGAACCCGTCCTGGCTTTTCCCTGTGAGATAACCCGTACTGGGCATCCCCAAGGTGAAAGCCAGGCATCCCGCCGCGGGGGGCCGTAGTGGAGATTAAGCAAGCTATTGCCCAGAGTTGCAGAGTGCGAACTCGTGATTCGAGTAGGCACCGAAGTGAGAATTATAGAGTCCGTGGACACTTGGGCTCAGACCCTGCCGCGTCAGGAATTGAACCCTGGTCCCGGGTCTGACCTCAGCTTCCGGGTATGCCTCCTCTAACCATTGAGCCACACTTCTACATGTTTTGTTGTAAAATATTTTATCATAATATTGTTGCTCGGTAAGTTCTGTACTGTACTTCATTCTACTACTCCTCGAACAGTCTCTCAAAGGTGACTTGACTGACTGTCTCATTTTCCTTTTTTGCAAATGCTGCTGCCCTGCCAGTTTCTACTACTACTATACTACCACCACCACCCCAATCATGGCATGTTAGAAAAAGGAAACCATCTTCACCATGCAGCCATCACTGTGCCTAAGTTAAACATCAAGCAAAGGTAAGAGAAGTTTGGGAGAGGCATGATTAATAATGGACATGTTTTCAATGAATTCACACACCCCTTTGAGTCCAGATAAAGAATGCATAGACTAGAAGAGTGAGACTGAAAGTACTGGTAGGAAAACTCAATCAGTGAGGGGTGTCGCATCTATCTGTTTCTGTCTTACACAGTCAGCCAATTATTTAAATCAAACCCTGGCTATGGGCGGACCGGCACCAGCAAGGAAACAGTGTGATGTTAAACAGTAACCCCACCTACAAAACATTAACAACACTGCATGTAAAGTATAAATATAGATTTAATGTACCCTAACAAAAGTAAACTATGTAAAATCCACAAAAGCTGACCCACCCCCCTCCCTAACCCCAAACAATGTCTGTAAGAAACTTAAGTCCAAATGTCCAAATCCCCAATGCCCAATTCCCACCCACCCAAACAAGAATTAAAGAAGGGGCAGAAGACAGGGACTTTAAGATGAGTGGCGGGATTGGACGACGACACCCATCTGCTCCTCTAAACCAGCGACGCAGCACTTGAGAGCACGGCAGTTGGCGGGGGGGGGCACCAGGGATGGTATGGCGGCGGACCGCCACCAGACGGTGGTGCTGTACCGCTGGAGGGCGGTGGCTGGGGCCCGGGGCACTGGATGAGGCTTCAAGTGTGGCAGCAGTCTCCTCCTCCTCCTCTGCCAAGACCACCAGCCGCCGATATTCACGCTGGATTACCTCCAGTTTGCGGCACCGTGCCTTGGCGGCCAACTCCTTCCGATCAACTTTGGAAGGAGTAGTTGTATATCAAAAAGAAAAAACAAGACAATTGTAAAATATACTCTTAGAAAAACAGTAAGACAAGTTAATTATACACACAGTGGCATGGTAGCACTATAAAGCACTGTACATAACATTTATTAATTCTCGCCCGCCCTTCTTCCTTCCACCCGTCTTTCACTTTTTAGTTGAACACCAGGTGATCTGATTTGACTTTTAGTCTTCTCCATAAAATTTTCAAAGCGGAGTTGAAATCTCAGATAGTTGAGGCCATTGGTTACTCAATACTCCTGCCCCTATGCCAATTAAAGGGTGTCTTCACTCTTCAAACGTTCACAACAACTCTTACTTACTTAGGACATCGACTTTGTCCGCTCGCCATTCTCACGCTAAAAAGGAACCACCCGCCATAAGGGCGGGGATCCCGTGGGGACAATTAGGATGCGCCCGCCACAATGGCGGTCGCATCCCGTATTTTGAACATTGTGGTGGATGGTGCAGAAAAGCACCGCCCGCCGCAATGCTAAAAATACATGTTGTGCTTTTCCAAGCACAACGTGACAGGCCCCGTGCGGAGCCTGCTATGTTGTGCTTTGAAAGACAGGGGAGTACCATAGCATAGGTACCCTCAATGGGGGCCCGCAACGGGCACCCCAAGCATACTCCACATTCCAAAATGCAGATTATATGGCTGGCTGTGTGTTCAGACAACATATTAAACCCTTTTCGGTCATGTCGACTGTGCGGAAAATCGGCAGACGGTTTCTATCCGCCGGGGACCCCCCAGCCATTGTAATATGGTGGGGGGTCTGTTCTACAGGGATGGCAAGAGGTTTGCCCCTGCGGGGTTGGCGGTTACTACCGCCGGCCCGGCGGGGGCCATCTGCCCACCATCCAAATGGGCCCCAAGTCTCAACAGTGCAGTATACATACAGTACACCCTTGAAGTGTATGTAATGTCAACAATAGTTAAGGATTATGAATCTAACTTACCACCGCCCGCCACTGGTGCTGGCCCTCCCCCTACCGCTCCATCGGTATCGTCAGCAACTGCCGCATCCTCTCCCTCCGTGTCACCTTGGATGCCCCCGGCAATGGTAGTCATAGTCGGTAGTGTGCCTAGAAAACATTACACATTTTTTAGGCGTCATATACATCTCCCCCTATTGGTCAGTAGCAAGATTGAAAAATGAGTTAACAGTATATAACATACATCACTAGTACAAATCAGGTAGTACTAGAGTAGACACAAGTAGCACTTATATGGTCCCTAGAGTCATTCTAGTCTTTGCTTAGTTAGCCCAAGCCATGTAACCATTTTACCTTTGTGTCTTTTATTTTTGCACACGTGACGTTACCTCGCAGCTTGTTGTATAAGACACTTTTGAGCCCACATGACCTCATACTGCTAATGTCTAAGCTCTGTGTACAAGGTCAACCAAAACATTAACAAGCCACTTTTTTCTGAAGTTGTGGTGTTAGTCCATATTGCTTATCCATAAAAATGCTACATTTTTTGGCACGGCTGAGAAATGCTTGCAATATACTAACACGCACCATTTTCTCATTACAGACGGAAGATTCCCTTCTACAAACCAGAGCTTTGCAGAGCTTATGATGCAACAACTACCAGTATTAGGTTCTTCTAAGGTGAGGGGTCCCCAGAATTGGCTCAGCGATCTTCATTTATAATATTATATAAACTATATTCCTACCAAGGGGATGGTGGTGCTTCCACCACTGTTCAGTTATCATGATTTCCTTTTTTTTCCTATGGACTTCTACTTGTTGTAACTGTAAGTGTAACAATGTTGATTGTTTTAATGTTATGCATTTTCCTTTTGGCGCTGCATTATAGAACAACGTACATAGCTTGTCAATTCAAAATACAACTTTTGAACTTATATAGACTCAGTGGTATTTGGTGTGGACTTACACAAGTGAGTGAGCGAAAGGAAGGGTGTGCATGTGCATTACTTCCACGACTGAGAGTGTGTTATGTTCTGGGTTGTCTACTTGTTAGTTATCTTGGGGGGATGGTTCGGAGAGCTAATAGTTATGACGAGACACTACTATAACTAGTTGGGCAGGGGATTTTGGTGGGTTCGGTCTCAACTTCTGATTGAGATGTGAGGAAGGTCCAACCTCACATCACCAACATCCTATTTTCTTGTGCAAAGTTCTGTATGTTCAAAATCCCTACAACAGTAGTAGTATGTCCTATCATATCAAAATAGTAATAAATCTGGTTGTGCATTTGTTGGTTTTAATTTATCAAAGTATCAAGATTAGCAAAGACTCAAGGTCAATAAGACTAGAAGTAGTACAAGAGGACGACCCAAAGGACTGGACTCAATGGCTAGAGCTACTGGTGAATCTGAGTTTTATTTACAACCTTTTAAATAAAGAGTGACTAACTGGGAAAGCTTAGCTACTACAGTACAGACAGACTAATAGTAGTAGTAGTAGTACAGAGAGTCCTCATAGCAGAGGCAGGGATAACAAGATTTTCGAAACAGTACAAATCAAAGGATAATTGTTGGTAAAAAATAGCATTAGGAAACTGAAACAATAGTTCGGGAAAAATATGGTGCAGTGAAAGTTATGGAATAAGAATTATTATTAAAAACAAGAAGACTTACTAGGGCCAGCAGAGGACCCCTCGTTGGTGTCCTCCTGGTGTTGTTCTCCTGCCGACTGTGTCCCACTCCCTGTCTGCCTGCCCCTGGGTGCTAAACAGGAAAAATATAAGAAAGAGACAAACATTGATGGATGGTGTCAAACAAATAAAATATTTTTAAAGAACGGTCAAAAAACACTTATGTAAACAACATTTGCTGTAACTAAATTGACCGATCTCATTTGGTTAACAAGTAGTATCGGGGGATTCGCGGATCGACTACTTACTATTTATCAACACTAATCCAGTCTTCCATTCTGATTCCAGAATACTAACTAAGCATAAGTACGACGTACCACCCGACCTGGCCCACCTATTCCAGGCGTGCCAATTGTACATTAAGTATGCATTTCCACTTCTTTTAGTCCTAAACAATGCATATGGTCACATGGAGAACACATGACTACATTTTTTGTATACACCAAATTTTAGGTTGACTGATTGATGCTGATCTTCTGCTAGTGCTAAGCCTATTACCACCACTCATTGAACAAAGTAGAAAAGGTTCTAATAAAGACTCGGGTACTAGCAGCACATGACGTAATTGAGGGTGCATCATGCATACCACAAAAAAATTACAAACTCATACAAAGTAACTAAACCTAAGTATCAACCCGCCCCTATCTCTTAGTGGCAGGACAAAGTAAGGAATAGAGTCACTATAGCATTACGCAACTTAATTTCTCTAAAATAAACTCTTACATAATCACCCTAAGCGAACGCAAAGTTGCAAACAAGTAAGATTAGTAGTAGCCCAGAAGAGCACCTGTGTCATAACAATCACAGAAGACTTTTAAACGTAATTAACCTGGAATGTAAGCAGCAACATTCTAGCTGGTTGGAAGAAAAAAAGATATTCGCAATATATAACACAAGGCAGAAGAACAGCCACAAAGTTGTAATAATTAAATAGTTACTCACCAAGACCCGGGACCTCCACTCCTAGCAGGTTCAGCAGGTCCTGCTCACGGTCCAGGATGTGGGACCACCATTGCGTCAACTGCGCCTGGTTGCGCGGGACCCCAGAGCAGTGGAACACTGCCTGGTGCACCTTCCTTCAGCGCTGTCAACGCTCAAGGAGCCCGTACCCGGACCCAGGCCTGTCACCTGCTGCTAGGGTTGAGGAGAGGTGGCGCTGCACAAAAAAGATGAGTGCAGCAAACTCCACCTCCCCAAATAAGGCCCGTGCCTGCAACCCTTGTGGGCGCGCCTTCCGCAAGGATGGCGGTCGCGGTTCTGGCGAGCCCTACCCTTCGGCATGGTTCTGGAGAGAGAGAGACGGGGCGGGAAAGAAAAGGTAATACAATTTTAAAAGTAAGTAAAGGAAATAGCAGGCAATAGAGAAAGAGTGAAAAAGTAGCTACAAAACACAAAAAAAGTAGATAAGAACAAAAAATATAGAAGCAGGAAAATAGTTAGAGAGATAATAATTAAAAAAGATTTTTTAAAAGTGGCTTGAAACGAAGGATTGTAAAGATACAGGGAGGATTGAAAATCAGGCCCCAGAACCATGCAATAGAGTGAAAAACAAGATGGCCGCGCCCATTGCGACCACGTGCGCAAATCCGTGCAATATTTTCTCCCCAAGCACGCAAAAAGCAGCCGGAACAACTAAAAGCATTCCCGAACAGTAAATACGTCCAACGAATGGGTGCGAGCATGCATTGCGTGACCCGGGCCCATGAGCAACCGCATGGTTAAGTTGACGAGCCGCGATAATGCAGAAAATACCGAGAACGGGCAGGAAAAAAACGTCAACGTTTTTGCGATATTTCCACGTGTTTGCAGAGATTTTTAACATTTTTGCAATAGTTTGCGATGAATTTCGCAAATTCCGCGCACCCCTAATATAAACTGTTCGAATGTGGACAAGGTCAGACATTGTCTCAGGAAGTTTTTCAAAGAATTCTAGCTCTCTAAGAATAATTCTACTTCAAGCAGATTACTTTGCGCCAAAAAATGAAAAATACAAATTTGGAAAAACAAAAGTTAATCATAGAAAAAATTGAGTTCCAAAGTTAGAAAATTTGTTTAGAAAAATGAAGGTCGTATTCAGAGTCTCTCAGAACACCACATGCCAAATCAAAAGTCAGTGTTATTGTTTGGGGAAAACATCAAGTCTTCTAAGTTTGTAAAGAATTAGTCTACCATTGTAGGTGAAAGTTGGATTACCTCGTTAAGAAGATCAATCGCACATAGATGTGAAGCATCGCCATCAGCATTGGTCGCAATAGCAATGTTCGAATTGGAAGGAACCTGTGTGCTGCTCTCCTCTCGTACCTCATCAGTAGCATGTTGCATCTGGTAGATCTCAATGAATGCTGTCATCAGGATTGGTAGCCGCTGGGGACAACACAGAGCATGAGCCGTTACTGGTCCAAGCAAGGTATCGACAGGAAGGACTGATTGTAGTGTAAGACAGATGTCTAACACGCATTCTTCTTCACATAGCAGGCATCGTAGAACAGATGTACGTTGTTACAACGCATGCTTTTACCATGCATGCCTTTACAACGCAGGTTTTTCAACGCAAGTCGGTACAACGACTTGCGTTGGGGGGTACTGGATAGTGAATAGTTGAATTTACTATTCCAACTCCGGTTCCCGTGGATAGTAGGGAAGGTGTTGGATAGTAAATTAAACTATTACCTAACATAGAGCGCCCCAGCGCAAGTCGTTGTAATGACTTGCGTTGAAAAACCTGTGCTGTAAAGGTACTGCATGGTAAAAGTTGCGTCGTAAAGGATGTTTCCCTCGTTGAATAAGTAAGATGCAATCTTGCCATATTGGTCTAAATGACATAAACCATGTGGTATTCAATTCTCTTAAATGAGTTAATCCCAAAATTTGGAATATGCGCTCGCGACACTTCATCGCCAGTAGAGTGTTCTCCACGGTGAACCGGGTATCGATTGTGATTTGACTTGCCATATCGGAGCAATAGGAGCAAAAATAGTATCCCTGCTTCAAGTGACAAAACGAGAGGCAGTCCGCCAAACACAGAGTGCACAAAGTTTGGAAATATGCCTAGGACTGCTTCAAAAGGTGCTAACAGCCCAGATAAAATTGTCTTAAATACATGTGCAATACCACTCGTATCAGACATGTTTAAGATACGACTTAACATTTCGGAGAAATGTATAGGGCAATTTGTTGTTAAAAGGGCATGTATCTCTGCAGATCTCCTTGCAACTTTCAGATCATACGTCTCTTTGGCCGAGGTGAGTGGCACAGTTTTTTGTAAAAGAATGGCTTTCATTCTGCTTAAAGTATCAATTCGCATAGAAGAGATGTTCAGTGAAGGCCAAAGTGTGGACTCCCGGTCTGTCTTGGTTTTAGAAAACGATACTTGCATACAGCAAGTTACCCTGGCTGACACAGTTACGAGATATGGTAAACCTGGCAACATGCCACAGCAGCTATGATCATTCAACATGAGGTAACTTCCATTTAAAAGTTGTGCACAAATTGGATCAATCACTGCAGCCGGAGAACCTTGCAGGTGGCAGGATAGGTTTTTAGTGGAACCATAACAGGCCCCGTGTAGGCTTATTCCCTGACAAAGGAGAGAACCGCTTAGTGCGTTTTCACAACTTTTACCACTAAGAAACACTTCTTTCTCCCCCACTCCAACATCTGTGCGGGTATGGTAAATCTCAGGATGTCTTAATGTATTCTTTACCCAACATTTCATATATGCCTGCTGGTATATGTTTTAAGCAATACTGAAAGTGGAAAATTGTAACAGGAAGAGTAATTGTTCCTTGTATTATCCATTCTGTTGCTGGTCTCTCAGCGACAGTTAATGGCAATCTTTCTAATTTTTTCATGCTCAGCACCGTATAGTCTTCTCCCCTTTGTGCCAAATTGATCTGTTTATCAGTGAGATTAAATTCTGAAACTAGTGACGTGGTATTGATTAGACGCCAAGGCACATAGCCTGAATGAATGTTTTGTAACGTCCAGCCTAATAGCATGATAGAACGTAATTGTGACTGACCATGTTGAAACATGACCAAGTCCTGTTCCGTTATGTCTATGGCAGAGGATACTATGCTGTCCAAAGAATATATCCTGGACAACAGAGTCGTTAACCCATTGTCAACTACATAGAGAGATTTCTCTAAATTAATACGATTAATTTCTCGTATTCGTTCTGCAGTCTCTGCTTGTGTAATCTTCCATGCTTCATTATACATGGCATAGATACCGGCGTATATAAAACGTTTATGACAAGGTTTGGTAGGTCCTTGTAAGAAGTCACTTAGGTTAGAGCCATCTTTAAGTAAAGATAAGTGTTGTTTAACTTCCTTTAGTGTAATCTTTGTAGCCATTCAAGGCAAGGTTTCCCTACACTGTATGTTGTTACTATTCCTGGATGCTGTCTCTAAACATATCTTGGATCTGGCCTATTGAATTTAAACCCCGTGTTTTATTCAGGAATCTGTCTTGATATGTGTTGCTTCTGTGGGCCAGATTTACAATTTTTTCCAATCTGGTTCTGTTCTGTTGTGATGCAAAATGGTATGTACGTCGACCACCCCCTCTGAAGTGTTTTATTACTCTCAGGTGTAGGTGTAGGTATGGATGGTTTGTTTAAATCTTTTATCTTGGCTAACCCAAGACAAGATGTCTATTGGAGAGTGTCATTCAAAAACATTATTTGCTCTGGGATGATGCAGGCTCTAAATAAAGCTTCCAATCCCTGCACCTGCCAGTCCTTTGTGCCCCAGACAGTTTTTGTCTCAATGTTGTCTTTCCAAAAGTCGAAACCTATTGAAGACAGCTGAGCATAAAAGGCCACAGAATACATTTGCTTGGTATTTGTCAACATACTTTTCATTCCTGTCTTATTAACATTTTTTAAAGTAAAATGATTCTGGATTTGAAACATTAAAACCCGAAAAGTACGGAAATGTGCCATAAAATGTTTTTGAGCTACCCTTTGGTGGCGTCGGACAATGTTCCCATTGGTTATAGGTTAGTACATTTCTATGATTTGCAGATTTATGCAAGAAATGATGACCATAGTGATTATAACAATACATTTGTTGATAATCTGATGAACCTTCTAAGTATTCATGATTTGTAAATTCAGCTGACATTTCTAAGTTTTTCATCATATTATTAACAGTCTCCAAGTCCCAATCATCAGAAAAGGTAGTAGATGAAACAAAGTCACTCAAGGAAATCTTGAACTGGTGTAGAATCTTCAACAGCTCCGACGGGCCAAAAATGTCATAATCAGTTCGGTCCCATGCTATACCCCTTGGTAAAGGAACGGCTGTGATGTTCACTGATGACAAGTCTCTTTGTTCATGATGAGATGATTTGTGTGGCTTGAGCAGTAAGTTGATGTTCTTACTTGCTGTGTCCTTTTAACATATCTTTCATTGATCAACTTTCCCAAAGTTATTACCAGAGTCAACCAAAGTAGAAGAAAAAGTACACCCAACACAATCCAAAGTTCAATCCATGGTGACACCAGATTAGTCTTTTTCAGATGATGAAAAACTTCTGTTGCTTGTTCTTCGAAAGTTCTTCTTACTGGCGTTGTTTAAGGTTCGCTCGGATCCTCGGAAAACGTATCGAAGTTAATGAAATATCCAGAGGCAGTTCTGTCAATTGTCGGGATTGCTTCCGGATTTGATGAAATCGTTGGAACCACTTGATCACTTGTTACATTTGTATAGTCAGTTGCTATTTCATTGTAGACAGGTGTTTCTTGACAAACTGTTATTTGGGTTTCAAGAGGTAGAAGTTCCATGGCTTTGTTGCATAGTCCTTCATTTCGCACTGCAGATTTTTCAAAGGTGATGAGTCTCTCAGTTTGAACCTCTTGGATAGTAGCTAGATTAGGGTATCTGCTACATCTTTGGAGTCCACTTGGCCTACTACTTATGATCCGCCACATGATGTGGTTTGACCAGGTCTATGGACACGAACCTGTTCTCTTTTTTACCAGTAAGGGGCGGCAGTAAAATTGTTCTCGATCCGTCGATGGCTAGGAGAGGTACTGGTTGTCTGTAAGAAGGCCCAAATTCCTTTTTGTCCACGATCTTTTCTCTGACTAGATCCCCTATCTTTGCAATCCAGACAGGCCTCGCTGGGATGATGTTACTCTTCAGTAGTTGTTGGCTTCAGGAGTACGTTACTTTGTCTTTGTCTTATTTCATTGAAGTCCTGCAAAACAGCCAAACGATCTGTGGTATCAAAGGGTTTTTGTTCTACCACTGAAGTGTGACAATCGAGGTCCGCCACAATCATTCTGGTACCGAAAAGGATTTCATATTGAGTGATACCCCCTAGAGAACTTCTTGGCAGATTATTAAGACTACATTGGACACTTATTAGATGTTTTACCCACCCGTCACCCAAGCCTAATACCGTAGCTGTTATAGATTGCTTTATGTCCCGTTTTTTTTATTTCCAGTACCAAATTTCCCTCAGGATTAAATGGACTAGAGTACCGCAATGCAACGCCCAGATTGGCCATGGCCTCCTTGTAAGCCTTAGAGCTAAATGCAGGACCCTGGTCAGAATGTAGTGTGCCGACTGCGTATGTGCTGATAAATACTTGCAAATCTTTTATAACAGTTCGAGGGTCAGCCGAGCGCTGAGTCCACATCTACATTTAAATGAATCTTGAACACGAATCCCCTTCGATCATGATATATTTATAGTTGCCATCCCTCTGTAAGGGACCGCAGTGGTCCTGGTAAACGCAAGCTAATGGTTTATCTGAAATTAACAGGGGCGTCTGCGCAGGACGTTTCACAGTAGAGACTTTCATCTGTTGACAGATTTCACATTCCAAAACATAGTATTTGGTATATTTCCTCATGCGCGGCCACCAGTATCTTTGTTTTAATAACGACACTGTGGCGGAAACACCTGCTCGTGCAGAGGCAAGCTCTTCATGTGCTGCTAAAATTAGTCCTTATCTATGTTCCATGTTTGGAATCACTCTATCCCACACTCCAGGGATTCGAGCAAACGGAGCATCATTTGCATCAGTTATGTATGAGTATTTGAGTGGAAAGCCTTTTTGTAATGTTTTACCACTGTCTTTGCTTGAAGCATTGACAGCTTGCATTATTTTGCCATCTATTTTCACTTTTGAACGAGTGATCGCAGCTACGGAAGCCGTTTGCACAGCTGCCTTTGCGGCTTCATCAGCCAATGAATTGCCTGCAGCTTGATCGTCATCACATTGATGACTCAGTGTATGTATCACGTGAGTGTTTTGTAGTTCTTTCTGTAACAGAACTATTTGTTCCCAAAACAACTTATGCTTGATTGTGGCACCTTTTACATCTTTGAAACCGTTTTGAATCCAGTTCTGCAAGTATTTATTGTAAGACTGAAAGCAGTAATACGAATCGCACACTATGAGTGTGGGGAATTCGCGATCAGTATTTTCAAGCCCATCTTGAATGCTTGTAGTTCAGCTCGGTGAGCTGTACAATCTCCTAGAGATTGAGTTTTAGTGACCATTGGTCGGAATTTGCCATCTCGCCAGCGACCTTTAACGATCGTGCACGCAGCACTATAAGTTTGTTTACCCCCCATAGCGGTCTGTGCTGATCCGTCAATATAAATTATACATTCATGCTTCTCTAGAGGCAGAATTTCAGTAGGTAGCGGACATTCTTGTTCATATTGTAGAAATTCTTGTGTTTTCAAATAAGGGTCAAAAACGTATTCAACGTCTGTTACAGCAGGAGAATTAACCCATTGTATCCATCTTGGATGTAATGCTTTAGCATTTGGAATGCCTGCCTTTGTCACTGCCTCGAAGGCAGGTACAGCTGTAACAACCCTTATGCGCTTTCCCTGTGCGAGGGCTCTCTCTTTTGCTACTGCAGTTTGAACCGTTGTCAGAATTTTTTCTGTACAAGTGAATTTCATTTCTGCTTGTGTTTACAAGTGTGATTTGTAAACTATTGGTACTTTTTCTCCTTCATTAAAGGTTAGGTACGTTAATCCGCATCTTCGTGGAATGATTCGGAACACTGAGTTGCGTACGTTTACTTGTGTTTGTAAGTGTGTTTTAGCTTTCATTTCTATTTGCAGTGAACGTAACATTTCTGTGTCTTTTTGTGTCCAAATAACTGTTTTGAAATCAGGTTTGATTAATTTGTAGAGAGGTTTAACCCTTTCTGCATAATGTAGAACATATGTTCATCTGAAGTTCAGGAAACTGAGAATCGACTGTAGGTTTTTCAGCATTTTTGGAGGTTGGAGCAGCGCAAACTTTTCTAAAAATTTGGCTGCCAGACTTTTGCCCTCACTTGATAACTCGTATCCCAGAAAAAGGACATTGAGGTGGGAAATTCTCGATTTCTTAAAATTGAATTTATACCCTTCAGAGGCGAAGCCAAGTATGATGGTATTCACCCTGTTCAAGTGCCTATCCGAGTCATCGTCTGTTAGATAGATGCCATCCACATATCACAGAGCTTCATCATCATAGGTTTGTAGTAACTCTATTACCCTGGCTGAAAATAACCCAGGACTATTCTTGAATCCCTGACGGAGACGACAGAAGTGACGCGAGATCGAGAAAGCGGTCAAATACCAGCTTTCATGTGCAATGTTTTGACAGAATAAACCGTTAGAAATATCTAATGTGGTTTTATATTTTTTACGCACAATGTTATTCATTAGTGCTGCACTGTGTGCATTTTGTACTGCAAACGTTTTGCAACAAGAGTTTAAATGTCTGTAATCCAAAACAAGACGATATGTATTGTCTGATTTGGAGACAGGAAACAAAGGATTGTTCATTGATGAGGTGCATGTTTCAATTACCCCTTGGTATTCAAGTTGATCTAAGTTCTCCCTGACCTGTCTTTTTAACTTCTAGCTTAACTGGGTACTGCCTTTGTGCAGTTCGTTGACTTTTCAACTGGATTCTATAGTGAGGAGAATCCTCATCTCATCCTACATGATTTTTGTATAATGCTGGCGCCTGGGCACTGCCCATTTTCTGGCATAAGTATATTTTAAATGAATTGGAATATGGTTAGAGAAGGCTGGCATAATGATGCCCTCGCCATGTGGGCACTCCCTGACAAATTCAAGTGGCCAATTTTGGTGAGCGAGAAAAATGTCATAACTTTGAGAGAGTCGCTCCCAAAAGAGTGTTCTTATTTTTCTAGTAATGTCCCCCTCCATCTGGAGTGTTACTTCATATAACTTATGTGGGTCACTAACCCTGGTATCTGCAGTTTCAACTTGAATGTACTCATTCAAGTCCACTGTCTCCAGATGATCCTTCAAGTTCTTCCGAGCTATGGTGACTTCTGCTGCACTGTCCAACATTGTTTGAACCCACTCCCTGTTCTTGAGTTGTATCCTCAAGATCCTCGGCATGTCTGATCTTTAGACTTGCTACCATCTTTTTGGTGAATTGAGTTTTCTTATTTTTCTGAACGTGTTGATCGTCTTTGGACTTCACGCGTTCTTCCTTGTGTTCTGAAAGTCCTCTTCTTTTGGATTTCTGTGACGAAGTCTGAAAGGTATGAGAGGAACGTGTATCAGTATCTTGATATCTATCAGACTTTCTCAAATTATCCCTATTCCTGAAGTTATACCTCCTTTCAGAGGGCTCCTTTTGAGGAGACCTACCTCTGGATTGAGAACGCCTCACATTGGAAGTTTGTTTAGTGTTCTCCCACTTCTTTTTAGGAGCACTAGGAGTGTTTTTGTAAAGACCTTTAACCATGTAAATCTACTAAATTTTGTATATTACTAAGTAATTGTTCATCCGACATTGCTTCAATGTCAGGGACAGGTCTGTAGTTGCCTAAAGCTTAGCTAGCCAGGTTGCTCTTGGTCCACCTATTGGACAGAGCCTTGTAATGTGATTTATATGTTTTAGGGCGCCTTTAAACCAGAGCGCATGCTCTTGGTATGTTAGTGGAATTTCAATGACCTCGAAAGGAATGTATTCCGCTGGTGGATCATCTTCTTTGTAGAAGTGAAACACTTTAGTTACTGAGTTTGCTTCAGGGAAGATTATCTATGAATCGAATACCTCTGTCTGGTGATATTCATGTGCCTCTATCACAAAAACTACCCTACCACCTCTTGATGATAGGCCATTTCGTATAAGTTTAATAGTGATGGCTTTCCTTAGATTTTCCGGAATGTGATTTGTACCTATATAAGGGCATGAATCGGGAAAATCCAATCGGAGCCTAAAACGCCACACAACAATAGATTGAGTAGATTCTCCATATACAAAGAATTCAATAAGCTACTGCCTTGCATGTTTAATGTTTTGTATCAAGATTGAATCATTTGAAGTCAGGTTTGTGTATAACTCTGCAGTTTTCTTGCATCTAACTGTTCTTCATCCTTTGGAACCCGCATCAGCTACTGGAAATTGAAACATTTCTTATTCCCTCATTAAGGCTTGTAGGTATTTCCATTTGCAACACTTCTGCAAACCTTTATGGTGGTTTATCGAACACCTCTGCCCCAGCTCATGCTGGCTGCATCTTGCATACTAAGCTTAGAGGAGGTTGTTTGTCTTATTATTTTCAACCTTCCATGAAGTTAGGCATTGCTGCTAGATCTGCACTGCAAAACCTAGCTCAGATCCACCTTACATTTCACAGGCACTATATATTTTCTACAAGGGTTCTAAGGTTGACCACCAATGAATTTCAATACTGTGGAGGGAAACAAGTACTTGGGATGGCTTATATTTCATGTACTGCATTTTTGCTCTAATTTTTTTTCCTGAAATGGGGCAGACATTATGTCCTGTTTTTACCATTGTCTGCGTTCCCCATTTGGCTTAGTCTTGTATGCCTTCTCTTTTGTGTTACTTTCACAGATGTTCACCATGACAGGTGTTGTCCTTTCTTTCAGGAGTTAACTGAGCCTCTAGTCCCCATAGCACATATTTCCGAAGTCTTTTCTAGCGATGCATGCACGCCTCATAAAACTAACACCAGCACTCTTCTCTGGAGGTGATATTCTTTCAGTTCCTTTTTCCATGACTTGTGATGCCTATCTCTAAAAGGCCCAAGCTACTCTTCAGAGGACAGTGTGGAAGAGATTGGTCTATATCATTAAACCTATGAACCTCAACTATAAACCCCATTTCAGATGCCAGACACTTATTGATTTATGAAAAGAAGAGGCTGGTTCACCACTGAAATGTGGTCTGCCTTAGCTGGGGAAGGGAAACATTCATTACCATGCAGGCAATGCATTGCCATGCCTTTACATTGCGGGTAATACAACGCAAGTCGTTACAACGACGTGCGCTGGATTATTATTATTATTATGGGTACTTGTTAAGCATGCAGCTACCCCAACAGGGTGTCCCGGCGCTGTCACAGACAGTGAGGAGGGCAGGAAAAGCAGGCTGGTCTAGTTCAGGTGGCTAAATAGCCAGGTTTTAAGGGCTTTGCGAAACAAAGGTTCCATCTGGATATGCCGTAGGTGCGTGGGAAGTTTATTCCAGCATTTAGTGGTACCTACCTCAAAAGATTTTCCACCGGATCTGGCTTTTTTAAATCTGGGTATGATCAGCTGGCATTGGGGCATTGGGTGTTGGACCGTAGCAATCTGGACTGAGCATAGGGGCGGAGTCTCCTTCTAAGGTAGGCGGGCTCTAGCCCCTTGCCCGCCTGAAATGCCAGTGTCAGGACCTTAAATTCAATTCGCTTAGCGATGGGAAGCCAATGAAGTTGGCGCAAAAAGGGGAGATATGTTGTCTGAGGGGGATACCACAGATTAATCGGGCAGCATTTTGTACTATCTGTAGTCTACGAGTCAATTCCAGGGAAAGGCCGAGATATAAACCATTTGCATAGTCCAAATGGGAAGTTATTAAGGCATGAACTACTGTTTTGCGTGTAGCATTCGGCAGGTAGTTAATACATTTCCTAATGGTTTTGATTTTCCCAAAACAAGCGGCTGCAACAGTTTGGACCTGAACTCCGAGGGATAACTGACTGTCCCATCTGACTCCTAAGTTCCTCACCGATTCTTTAGGAAGGGGAGCCGTACCCAGATACTCCGGCCACCATAGTGTAGGCGAGAAAGGGGAGGGTTGATTAAAAAATAAGATCTCCGTCTTATCAGTGTTGAGTCTCAGGAAATTGCGGTCCATCCAGGCCGCAATATTCCTGAGACATGTTTTAAGGGGATCAAAGGTGGTGGCTGATACCGCCTTGAAAGTAAATAGAAGCTGGGTATCGTCAGCATAAGAAACTATTTTGATCCCCATTTTGGAGATCATCTCCGCAAGGGGGGTTAAATAAACATTGAAAAGCAGCTGGCTCAAAGCAGAGCCCTGTGGCACACCCCATTTAAGAGGTTTAACCAGTGATGTGAAAGGATGAGTTCGGACCTGTTGTTTGCGATCTGAGAGAAAGGACGTTATCCAAGTCAGTACCGTGCCCTGGATTCCTATGGCCCTGAGTCGATTCAGGAGGATGGGGTGTGAGACGGTGTCAAATGCTACAAGACAAGTCTAACAGCACAAACACCGCCTTTGAGCCTCCATCTACCACCCAGCGTATTGAGTCGGCCATTTCAATTAATGCCGTTTCTGTACTTTAGCCGGCCCAAAAGCCGGATTGAGACTCGTGGAGAAGATCATTCACTTCAATGAAGCCGGCCAGTTGTTGAAAGACTAATTTCTCTAAGATCTTCGCGGGGGCGGGCAGTAGAGAGATGGGTCTGTAGTTACCTGGGAATTCCGGTTCTGCATTCACCTTTTTCAAACTTGGCTGGAGAAAGGCATGTTGCCAAGCCATTGGATATATTCCCAATTTAAGTGATGAGTTCCAAATAGGATTCAGATGCGGGTTGAGGAACCCTACTAAAACTTTATATTGTTTAGCTGGCCAGGGATCACTCGGGGAGCGACATTTACACTTTTGCAATTCTAAGAGCGAGACTTCCCTTGCCACGTCAGCAAATTCCGAAAGGACTATGCTGGGAGGCTTTCCTAGACCAGAATCAGGCCCTCTAACCTCGGGAATAGTAGGATTTACTATTCCAACACCTTCCCTACTATATGTAGACGGGTGTTAGAATAGTAAATCTTACTATTCCTAAGTCCAGCGCCCTCCAGCGCAAGTCGTTGTGAACGACTTGCGTTGTAAAAACTGCGATGTAACGCTCTGCGATCATTTTGATTGTGTTTTAGCGTTACATATTCCTGGTGAAGGATGCATGAGTGATTTTGAAGGACATTTTGAATGAGAGTGAATGAGTTTTTCTTCTATTCTCTTTGGGGAGTGAAGTTATGTTTTTACAATTTCCCTTGCTGTGCAGGACTCCCACACATTTAAGCAGTAATGGTCTCTGTACGAGCCATATATGCACAAGCAGTGGTGAAATGTTTCAATCCAGTATGTCGGATTTGTGTAAGAATAAGTCATCTGCTGCGGGCCTGAACTTTGTGTGGATTGTTTAGGTGTCTGAATGACCACCTCTGCTCTCTGACTGACTCTAGTGAATGGAGGTGCCAGAGGTAACTCAGCATGTGTTTGGATGGAGTGTTTGTGATAGTTTTCTACAGATGAGGGATATGAAATTGAGAGAGTACATTTTTATTGAAGCTCAAGCCTCCTCACATAAAAAGCTAAATACCTTCATGAATAGCAAACAATTGTAAACTTACATCATTATCATCAAGAATAACTTTCATTTGGTTCCAAAAACCATAAAAGCTTGACAGTTTCAGGAAATTTACAATTCATAAAACATCCACAGTAGAGAAGTTAAAAAACAATGTATAAGATTTCTACAGCAGCAATAAAATATAAATCATAATATTTCCTTAAAAAAGACAGTTTAAGCAGCAAAATGATACCCTGGTGATCTTATACAGATTTTACTCATAATGCTTTCCAATCATGATAGAGACCCTTATTTAGTTAGCTACCACAATACAAATGTGAGTGGAAGCCAAGGGATGCCAAAAATGTAAATTCTCAATATATGAACAAGGACCAATATTTCTTAATGATGGAAGCAAAAAAAACTAGTTCTCTCTGATTTGTATAATGTGCAAAATAATACAAAGTGCATTGTGCTTTGGCTGGAAGAATTATTACACAGAAAGGCCAATGTGGAAACGCCAACAAAAAGTGCACAGTGCATAAATGGAACCTAGTTAGATAAAACCTAAAGTGAGAATTGGTATAAAATGTTAGATAAAATTGTAAAGGAACAAGAGTTAAGTGGGGCACTCCCATATCACCTTGTTGCTGATAATTACGCAAATTGCCCCTAACAAGATACCCCTCTTTGATACTGGCCTTGGCGTTTGGGGGGATTCTTTCAGGATTTAAAAAAAGTATCCCAGGCCTATCTCATGGTATTTTTCCCTCAGATAATGAAGCCAGGGTATTTTTAGAGAATTATCTGAGTTTAAGTAATCTTTGATGACATCTTTTGAAAACATTAGGTCATCTGAAAGCCAAATCTTGTCCCATAAAAACAGAGGGGCACTGCCAATACGGTCTTTTATAAAATCTAGGTCCAGTTCAGTATGACAGGAACTGCCAAGCCATGTCTTCCCTGGACCGGAAACAAGAATCCTGGGACCGGTTTCTGGCTAATCAGCTGTCATCAGCCAGGCTAGCTTGAATCCAGTGGCAATGTTCAACACTCCGTCCATCATCCCCTTTGCTTTTGCTTTGTTCGCCCTAAGTTGGAAGGGTATGCCCAGACGTGAGTCCCTTGCTCACTTTGCCACTGTATTCAAGCTAGCCTGGCTGATGACGGCTGATTAGCCAGAAACCGGTCCCAGGATGCTTGTTTCCAGTGCAGGGAAGACATGGCTTGGCAGTTCGGGCCGGACTGTTCCCATGAGGCACAGGGTTAGACTGATTTGCATATGACCATGTCTAAACTGGGGTGGCGGAGTGAGCTAAAGAATGATGATGGATTAAACCCAGATCAAATGACTGGGGCGAGTGCTTGCAATGTTCAACACTCTGTCCATCATCTCCTTTGGCTTTGCTTTATTAAATATATTGCCCAAGTACATTAACTTTTTCTATCATCTTGCACTGAACAATAAAAGGTTTCGTTTTTGTGGTCTTAGGCCACATACCATTATGTATGAGTTAATAAATTTAACATTTAGTTCAAGGGAAGTCATAAAATCAGTAAAATAATCAAGAGATTTCTGCAAGCTCATAGCAGTCCTTGCCAATAAAACTGTATCATCTGCATATGATAATAAAGGAACAGGTTTATTAACAATTTTGGGGAATTCAAGCTCCAAATTTAATAAAAAGCCCCCATCCCATTTGTGTAAATTAAGAACAGGAATGAGGCTGAGATACAGCCTTGCGGAACACCCTCTGTCGAAATTATTAGGTGAGTTTTTTCCCCCCTTACTTATTGAGGTGCCTAATGGGTAAGATTACTTTAAAAAAGATCAAGGGGCACCCCATCAGGGCTGGAGTCTTTCAAACAAATAACCTGCACTAAAGTCACGTCTACCTCATGGACTATGATGAACAAAGTAAGGGGCAGATTAGGATTGCGGTTTTTCCGCATCCTCCGGGCCGGCGGAAGCCACCGCCGGCCCGGAGGATGCGGAAAAACCACAGCGGACCCACCAAAGACCCACCGCCACATTAGGATGGCTGGTGGGTCCTGGTTTCCGTCCGCAGCTTTTCCGCCGCGGTTGGCTTACAACCGCAGCGGAAAAGCTCTAATATGGTGACGGTGTCTCTCAGACACCGTCAGCCATATTAGGATGGGCTGTCAAAAATGCTTTTCCGCGGCGGGTTTTCCGCAGTGGAAAAGCATGTGTAACTTCACTGCGGGGCCCGTTGCGGGCCCCCTGGGCGAAGGGGTGGGTGGGGGGTGCACATGGGGGGTACCTATGGTACCCCCCTGCATTTGTATGCAGAAATCGTCAGGCACCGCGCAGTGCCTGCCGCTTTCTGCATACAAATGCAAAGTATGCATTTTTACCATTGCGGCGGATGCAGCTTGAAGCCGCACCCGCCGCAATGGTAAAAATAGAGGATGTGACCGCCAGGGTGGCGGTCACATCCTAATTGCACAGGAGGGAACTCAGCAGGCCATGCGGAGGTTCCCTCCTACTCTATGGTGGCAGACGGACTCAAGTCCGTCTGCCATCATAATCGGCCCCTAAATTGTGTGGCTAAAGTTAAATCAACAGGTGTTTCCCGTTGATCTTCCTCTAACATCTACTGTGAGGGGTTAAAAATACCAGAGAAGTGGGCTTCCCATGCTTCACCCAAGATCAATGAGTCCATCTGACTGACATCTTCTGTGAACAATGAGCGATTAATAATTTCCCAAATTTTTGTGAATCTTCAGGAGAACCTGCTTTTTCCACGTCGTGCCACACCAACCTCCTCAGTTCCAACAGGGCCGGACTGGGAACCAAAACCGGCCCTGGCAAAGTGCCCGGCTGCCCCCCTCACCACATGGGGGTGGGGGGTTGGAGGTGCCGTCGAGCTCTTTGCAGGGCCGTTTTCGGCCGATTTTGTTACAGGGCCCCCAGGGGCCCAGAACCGGCCCCCACCCGTGCGGCGCACCGGGGTATTTAGACCTTTTGGTTTTAATTAGCTCTCTATCACGAGGAATGACACAAAGGGTACTTTTTAATTCCTTATGGACTGTGGAGCATTCAGTGTTAAACCATCATGCCTCTCAGGATTGCTTTTGAAGAACATTCCTAATGAACCTCTGGGCTATATCGGTAACTCAAACTCCCATACCAATTCAGCCGTAGTGGAATCTAGCTGCAAGCACCCATGTATTATATTGTAGTTTCTTTTGATGATATCTTCCTCAAATTTTGATGTTTTCAATCTAATTCCTTTATTCGGTTTGTATTGAATCGGGAGTGTATTACTGTGCCCTATATTAGGCTTTATATTAAGAGAAACGATAAGAGGATAATATTCACTTGCACAGATTAGCCTAACCATAAAATCCTGGAAAAAAGTGGTAAAGTTCTTTGTCATTAGCATAAAATCAATAGAACTAACCTACCACCACCAACATAGTTTGGGTACTGTGAGGAAAAGTTGCAATCATAATTGTTTAAAAATCGTAGATCATTTGGTACCAAAGTAGGGGCAGCTTTACAAGGAACTGACGCATCTGCATAGATGCATCAGTTTCCTTGCGTCACGTTCAAATGTCCTTGCACCACCATGAATGAGCTATATTTACAATACAGTGCACCAGGGCACAAGGAATTACAGATGCGTTCGAAATTCAGACTTATCTGTTGGAGGAAAAGTGACACATTGTTGGAGTTTGGCACAAAATTGACGCAACTCCAGCAATGCACCAGAAAACATGGGTAGGTCCCATGTAAAATGCCCTTTGTCAATCTGTACGCCTGGTCTGAGAAGCCATAGGGATTTTGATGCAGTGAAGGCGTAGAGTGACGCAGTGAAATCATGTAAATTTCACTGCGCCAGTTCTACTTGGCTTTTTGCATGGGAATGCCTACCCTGCATTCATTATACCTGGTGCAGGTATAATGTGACGCAGGGCTTTACAAGGTGACACATCTCCCTAGATGCGTCTTGTTGTAAATAGGCCGCAACTTTTAAGCCTCCGCTGCATCACAAAAGTGACGCAAGGGGCTTGTAAATCTGCCAGAGGAATTTAGGGCTTCAGCTAGGGGAGAGTGAATAAAATGAACCAGGGGCTGACCCTCAGTGTCTTCCAGCCCACACATATGTTGAGAACTGGAATTTACAAATTGTGCAAATAAAATCCCCAACCCATAAAGTACATAATTGCTGCCACTTTGCTGAGGCTACGGTATTTCATTTGCAGAGACTTTATTACTCGGCTAATACTTTTGTCAAATATATTATGGTACCAGTTCACCAATAATATTTCAACCTTAGCCAGAGCCAAAATAGCCATTAAATGGTACCAAGTAGATGAACTTATACATTTTACTTTTACAGAACCATATTTTACCACAATAAGCACCACAATCCCAGCCTTGGCCCTTCCTGATGGAGACGAGATTGCATGGACACAGAAAGAGTGATATCCGTCTATAGAAATATAATCTGTGAACCAAACAATCCCCATTCCTCTATTTTGATCAAATTCCCGCTTTATTCCTTGATAAAATTTTAAAATTTGTGGCGGTGTTATCCTGCTGAACTCGCCCCGGATTTATATTACCAGGTACATCAGAAATACCAGCAACTGACAAAACAACTTGTTCAGATTCACTTCCTGTTACTTGAGTATGTCAGACCTCCCACATCGTTTACCTGGCAGGGCAGATCCTGCGGTCAATCAATATCAGTTAGGCCAATAAGTACTTCAAAGCAGTTTGACTGGTTGATCGGCTGTAGGTGCTTATGGTTGGGGTATTTAGACCCAGTTTGGTCTAACATTTGTAGAAAGATGGGTCCCATATGGGGAGGATATAAAAAAACAAGGGCTATGCCCTTATTGACCGTTCTCGCCCATCACTTCCTTAAGACGTGCCAACACAAAAAGCACACACCTATGGTCCCTGAAATTCAAAACCCCACAGTCTCCTTCCACAGATTTTGGTGTACAGCCTAACCAGCCCACCTGCCGTGCCATAATAACGTCATCAAGAATTCCGTCTGACATCTTATTTTGCTAATGCACCAACGGCTGATTTATTTATGAGACGATATAGCCTGATGGCAATGCGGGGAATCCTGCTAATATCAAGTTATAGGGGGTGCAATCTGGTGGTAAATTTAGTCAATCTTGCATGCTTTCCCCACAAATAGGTGCATGTGCTGAGCAGTTGAAATTTAAACAATGCGGTCTGCCACTATTCAGCAAACCCTGGCCAGATTGTTCTACCTCAGTGGTACTAACCTCATGAACCACTTTTTGTTTTTTCCTTCACTGGACTGTTTCCCAAAAGTCCTGTTCGGTTGGCAAAGTAGACTTGTTGAGGGAAACCTCATGCAAGATAGGGGCCTGTGTTGTTAGGAGAGCGCTCCTTTTGTAAGGGGCAAGTTCTTGATAATTGTTGTACGTAGCCTCGTCCCTCAGTGTACTGTGTGTTGTTTTTTCATTTAAGTCCCTCACCACTAGGCGGAGCTGTTCTTCACTGTGACCCAACCGTTCTAAGATAGGGTTCAGGGCTTCCGATATAAGTTGGCTGACTCTATTGAAGAAAGACCTGTCCATTTTCTCTCGTGTGGCCCCCCTACCCACAGAACCTTTAGTCCTAGTAGTATTCCCTTTTAAGGATTCTTGTCTGGTTATATTTTAACATAGGGCACTGCCCCTTTGAATTGGGATCCACCTCTGCCCTTTTCCTTTTCGCCTCTATAACTAGTGGGCATCTTGCTGCCTCCAGAGTCAGGTTTAAATTTAGTAAATTTGTATTAACAAATACAGGAACACTGGCATTGTTAATAATGTTCACCACTGGAGAAAATGGTATTAAAATCCTGGGCTCGATGTGACTAATAATAATGTCTGCAGGGACCTGAGGAGATGGTGGAGTAGGAACTAGTGAGAGTCTCCGCTTCATCAATTCGATTTCCTTGCTGATTGCCCCACCAGCCTTTTGCAAAAAGCGTCCAATATGGAACCGGTGGGATTTGGGGCTGGTGGGACTTTCTGTCTACCTGTGTCTTGATGTTTAAAGTCAATTGGAGCATGGCACGGCGTCCCCATAGAGATGCTTGTTTAGACATTGGCAACCTTAAAAAATAAGTACCAACATTTTCCTGTAAGGTCGCCCAGAGTAACTGCGACAAAACACAGTGTGCCAAATGGAGGAGCCAAGAAAGTAGGCCCAGTCCAGCCTCAAATGGAATGAAGTTCTTGTGGCTGCCTGGGCAGCTTGGTGCTCAACACATAAAAGTGATGAGATTCTGAATTAGGAAGTTAATATTGGCTGAGGACATTGAATGTCAGTAGCTCTGGTGGACATTATTCACCTGACCAACTACTGATACTGCCTCATTAACCATCTAAAACCAGCTGAACCTATGAGGGGGATCCAAAATCAATGCGAAACAATATGATGGTTTTAATTATGTAACAACCTTTTCTTTTCATCTTTGCCAGGTAATGCTGTACATGTGAAATCTACATTTTCTAGACAATAGCTTGCTGGAATTTGCAACCAACATGAATAACTCTACCTTATTGACAGACAACAAGGCAGCAATCTCTCTAAAGTTCAACTCAGCAATACTTTGGTGCTGGTGATCACATCGCTGGCCATGCTTTTTGCTGTCTTTATCTTCTTCTTCGTACTTCTGTGCAATACCTTCTGCACCACAATCTATCTCCGGGAACAAACTCGCTACACCCTCTTGCTGTACATCTTGGGCAATGACACTGTTTATCTTTTCAGATGTGGGATTCCCATTTATTTTCTGTGTTAACGTACATGATACCAGTAATTGCCTGTATTGAGACTGTTATGTTTGCATTGCTAACCTTTCTAAACATGCCAACTTGCCTGGCAATCATAGCCCTTGAGCGCTACATGGCCATTTGCTACCTACTGAGGCAGGCAGAGATCTGACGGGTAGAGAGGTCTTGTTTAGTGTTAGTAACTCTTTCTGCCTCTGGACTCTTGCCTTACATCCCTGACCTTGTCACTGTGATCTACTTGATGAAGAGGGTTTTATTTAAAAAAATAATATGCTCTCATGAATCCATCTTAAATTCTGAAGTAGGAGCAGCATATAGGATCACAATTCACTCTTTAGTTTTTGCCCTTGTTTCCTTCATTATGCTATACACTTATATAAAAATCATGCTAGAGGCCAAGAATATCCACAGGGGTAAAGCCCCATCTTCCAAAGCCAGCACGACTTTGATCCTTCACAACATCCATCTAAAGTCATGCATGACCGCATTCTTTTCTGCACTGATAATGGTTTCTACTTTCTTTTTAAAAATACATTTGTATTCATGTTGTTTCCTAGAGTCCCATGAGCTGTGACTCATAGGTTCCGATGTGAAAACTTCTGGAACCATATTAAAAGATTTATCTTGCGTTATCATTAAAAGGCCAACCTTAAAAAAAAACCTGGCTTGATATCTGTTATGATTCTAGTCAAGTCTTTCTCAAATGCAATCCTGAAATTTACATTGTGTATAAACATTGCCTGGAGCGAACATCAACTATAACTAGATTCTAATAGTTATGAAATCTGCCATTGTGAGAGTTAAGAGACAGAAACAGCACACTTGTTGAGAAGGTTCAGCACATCCCAGGTTTATACAGCTCACAGGTCATTACCAGGCCAAGTTCTGGGTAACATGCTAAAGGTTCATAAATATGTTACTCCCCAGGTGGATCAGTCCTCTCTATCCCATGACAAAGTAGCATTCTTATTTCTTGCAATCATCCTAAGCAGTCATGACATGGTGTTCCTGTGACTGGTGAAATATCAGACACAGATAGTGATCATTGGTGTCTCAAACTAGATGGCAATTTGAGCATTAGCAATTAACGCAGAGGTCTTCAATCTGTGGGGCGCGACCCCCAGGGGGGTCGTGGAGTCCTTGGAAGGGGGTCGCCGATTCTGCCAGAGCACACAGTTCCTGGCGGCTGATCGAAGGCCTCACCGAGGTGTGAAAAACATCAACGCCTCATTAACATGTAAAAGGTCTTCTAAAGACCTATCAAGTACTCGGGTGTGGCTGTGTGTGTGTGTCCCTGAAGCCGTTTCTGGGGGAGGAGAAGAGGTGGGGGGGGGGGCGGAGGGGGGCTGGGGGAGCAGGCTGTAGTGTAGCCCTTTGAGGTCAATGCATATTGCGCGCCTGGAGCTGTGAGTCCAATGACACGTCCCCCGCCCCCAGCAGGGAGGCACAGAGATGCCCTTCCATGATCGGGAAAGAAGGAAGAAGAGCAGAGAGATACTGACCCCCCCCCCCCCCATGAGAGAGGCACAGAAAAGGTGGGTGGATGGATGGATGTAAGGATGAAGGATGGAAGGATGTGTGAAAAAGTGGGTGGATGAATGATGAATGGATGGATGAAAGGGTGGATGGAAGGATGAATGATGCATGGATGAATGTGTGAAAAGGTGGGGGGATGAATGATGGGTGGATGGATGGATGGATGAAAGGGTGGATGGATGTATGGATGGATAAAAGGTTGCATGAATGAATGATACATGGATGGATGTGTGAAAAGGTGGGTGGATGAATGATAGGTGGATGGATGGAAGGGTGGATGGGTAAAGGATGGATGTATGGATGGAAGGATGAAGGGTTGGGTGGATGAAGGATGGATTTATGGAAGTAAGGATGAAAGGTGGATGGGTGAAGGGTGGATGGGTGAAGGGTGGATGGGTGAAGGATAGATGGATGAAGGATAGATGTATGGATGTAAGGATGAAAGGGTGAACGGATGAAGGATGGATGGATGAAAGGGTGGATGGATGGAAGGATGAAAGGGTGGATGGATGGAAGGATGAAAGGGTGGACGGATGAAGGATGGATGGATGTATGGATGGATAAAAGGTTGCATGGATGGATAAAAGGTTGCATGGATGGATGAATGATGCATGGGTGGATGTGTGAAAAGGTGGGGGGATGAATGATGGGTGGATGGATGGATGAAAGGGTGGGTGGATGGATGTATGTATGAAAGGGTGGATGGATGAAGGATGGATGTATGGATGGGAGGATGGGAGGATGAAAGGGTGGATGGATGGATGGATGGATAAAAGGTTGCATGGATGAATGATGGATGGATAAAAGGTTGCATGGATGAATGGTGGATGGATGTGTGAAAAGGTGGGTGGATGAATGATGGGTGGATGGATGGATGGAAGGGTGGAGGGGTAAAGGATGGATGTATGGATGGAAAGATGAAAGTGTGGATGGATGAAGGATGGATGGATGGATGGAAGGATGAAAGGATGGATGGATGTGTGAAAGTGTGGGTGAATGAATGATGGATGGATGTGATGAGGCCTAACAGGCGCATTTATGGTTGTCAAAAGATGATGATGAGCAATACCAGTTTCTAGAAACTTTTGTCGGAAGGGGGTCCTTACCCCTAAAAAGGTTTTACAAGGGGGTCTCAGCATCAAAAAGTTTGAAGACCTCTGAATTAACGTCTCTAGACATTTGTTATGTATACAAAGAATATATGGGTACAAATGTGAAACAAAATGCTACTACTAAAAGATAGCGACACGAAAGAGGATGATGACGGAGCGTTTGAGCCAGTCAAACACTCACCCCCAGTCAACTGATCTGGGTTTAATTCATCACCGTTCTTTAGCCCACTCTACCACTCCAGTTCAGACATGGCCATATACAAATCAGTCTGACCCTCTGCCTCATGGGAACAGTCCAGCCCGAACTGCCAAACCATGTCTTCCCTGGACCGGAAACAAGCATCCTGGGACCGGTTTCAGATTCATAATCCTCATCAGCCAGGCTATCTTGAATCCAGTGGCCAAGTGAGCAAGGGACTCACGTCTGAGCATACCCTGCCAACTTAGGGCGAACAAAGCGATACAAAAGGGGATGATGGACGGAGCATTTGAGCCAATCAAACACTCACCCCCAGTCAACTGATCTGGATTTAATCCATCACCATTCTTTAGCTCACTCAGCCACCCCAGTTCAGACATGGCCATATGCAAATCAGTCTGACCCTGTGCCTCATGTGAACAGTCCAGCCCGAACTGCCAAACCATGTCTTCCCTGGACCGGAAACAAGCATCCTAGGACCGGTTTCGGATTCATAATCCTCATCAGCCAGGCTATCTTGAATCCAGTGGCCAAGTGAGCAAGGGACTCACGTCTGAGCATACCCTGCCAACTAAGGGCGAACAAAGCGATACAAAAGGGGATGATCATCATCCCCTTTTGTATCACTAATAAAAGATGGGACATAAAGATAATATACATTTTCAAACTTCTTTAATTTTCTATCACTCTCTGCATTCTTACACAGTAGCAATATGTCGATCCCTTCTACAATTAGTATGACTTACCTCCTGAACATGTTAGATATTGTCCACTCTCACAGTGATAACAATGTGCACCTTCCATTCCATGATAAAGATATTTCTTAAGCATTAGTGTTTCTTTTCAAGGAGATGTAGAGAAAGAAAGTATGTTTCTAACATGCATTTAAAAACATTAAAAAAATCTCGAATGCCCTGATGACTTTGACATGAGTGAACCAAGAAATAGATTTAACATGTGGACTGTATACAACCAATGTCGTTATATGAAGCATCATTGTTGCCTATTACACCCTAAAATAAGTTACTCCAAGGTGCTTTGAAATTTGTTATCCAAAGAAAATGAGACACTGATATTTCTTGTTGTTTCTTAGGATCACACAGTTTGGCTGTGAGGAAGCTGGGACTTGATCCCAGGATGAGGTAGTTTTAATCCGCTTCTCTATGATGCACTAGGGATTTACGGAGGAGGTCATGCTAATCACAGGGGTACCCCAATGCAGAGTGTTCCCCAGTGTATTTAGGTTTTTCACTGTATTCTAAGTGTCTTTAGCATAGCACTGGCTCTAGGCTTGTTTAGTCAGAGTCAGTTACCACCAGTACCCGTCTGAAAAAGTTGTGGGTACAGGATGATTTTGCAAGAAGGCCTCTTTCTGCTCCTCTATTGGTTTTTTCAGCACATGTTTTACTTCTTCCTGCACTTTTCTTCATCTTTGTGGACTTCTGTTGCCTCTCTCTTTCTGTATTTCTTTTGCTTCTTTCTTTGCGTTTTTTCTTCTTTCTTCAGATGCCCGACCTCTGTAGGCATAGTTAGAAACTAGCATTTAAAAAGCCTTAGAAATTCACTGAAAAAAATATGTTTCAGAGACGTTATAGATACAAATTAGCATTTAAAAAACCTTTGAAATTCACTGGAAAAAAACATAGGTTTCAGGCACGTTATAGTTAGGAATTAGCATTTAAAAAACCTTAGACATTCACTGAAAAAAACCATAGGTTTCAGTGGCGTTATAGTTAGTTGGACATTTTACACGTTCAAAACCATAGAAATCACCCTGTTATAGTTAGTTCAGCTAACTATAACTCGCATGCCCGCAATACACTGCTGATGACGTCACATATTACATCACTCATGACCTGGTGAGTGGCATCACTCATGACATCACTGATGACATCTTAAATGACATCACTGATGGCATCATGCTTGTGATAGAGTGGCAGACCTCCTCTCACCCTAATGTAACCTTTGATACACACACTCAAAAGTAGAAACTAATATTTTCAAAATAATGGACATACCAATACCACTTACAACACACCTATTTAGTACTTCCAAGATCTACACACACACACATCCACTCATTCACCAAAAGTCCTAAACAGTCACTCACACATGTACTCACTCATCATATGTACTCATACACCTATACATCCTGTTACACAATGACACTCATCCATAAAGTTACTCGCACACATAGTCACACATGCAAACAAAGTATCAAACATCCATTTACTTGTATATACAGTTATACACACACCACTACACTTACTGCTACAGAAACGTGCACATACTTACTCTCTTAAGCAATCACTTATAGAAACACATACTAATTTATACAGGAACTCTTCCAATCTCTCATTGGTCATTTATATACACCAATACTCACATATACTAGTTTAAAACATATGTAGTTACTCATAAAGAGACTATTTAGACAGTCATTCACTCACTAACACAGCCATACACACACTCATCCACCCATACACTCCTGCACATATGCTGTCTTCAACACATACAAACATTGAGTCACTCATTCATGCATCTTTGCACACGTAATACCCCCACCAAACAATACAGACACTCAGACACTCATACTAATACTAAAAAAACAACTAATAACCTATATCGACACTCATGTGGCTACTCACCAACCCATGCAGCCACTTATACACAAAGTGAGAGACTGATACAGATATTTACATATTTAAACATTACTCACTAACCCATGTATTCACTAAGATACATTTAATCAGTCAGTTATACAATCAATTTTACAAAAAAATCATCCATTTAGACATTTATATACCTATTTATTCGTCCATCGACTTTCCGATATACATATATAAAACATTTAATTTTCAGAAAAACGGGATGATGGGATGATGCCATCAGTGATGTCACGGGATGACGTCATCAGTGATGTCATAAGTGATGTCACTGACCATGTCATGAGTGATGTAATATGTGACATCATCAGCAGTGCATAGCGGGCACAAGAGTTAACTATAACGGGGGAATTTCTATGGTTTTGTATGAGTGAAATGTCCAACTAACTATAACGCCCTTGAAATCTATGCTTTTTTTGGTGAATTTTTCTAAGATTTTTTAAATGCTAATTCCTAACTATAACGTGCCTGAAACCTATGGTTTTTCAGTGAAGATATATATATATATATATATATATAGTTAAGATATACACAATGGATTGACTTGGAGTACAACATTTGAAAGTTTGAGTTTACTAAGTACAATTTAAATCTTTATATATTTTCTTCCTTATACGTGCCTACCTTCCTTGTACTTGTGAATCAATATGTTTGTTGCTTTACTCCTACTGTAAAAAATAAAAAACAGACCCAGATACACTACCCTATGTCTCACCTTATGCCTCTCTCAATTTTTCGTGTCCCTCCAGGCTCTGACTAGTCCCATGGCCTTGTTCTACTACTATACTGTGGTCCCCTGAGTGGTGGCCCCTGGATCTAGGTCCAGTACCTTCCCCAAAATCAACAGTAAAGAACTTAGGGGTGAAGTTAGATCAAAATCTAACCTTAAAAGAACATGTGAACGTGATTGCGGGGGCGTGTTTCCATACCATTGGACTGTTGAGACGAATCTTCCCCTATCTCCCGGACAATTACAGAAAGACCCTTGTACAGACCATGGTAATAAGTCGCCTTGACTACTGTAACTGGCTCCTGATACAAGCCAATGAGGATGCCATAAACCGTTTACAGGTGGTACAGAATACGGCGGCAAGATTGATTCTGAATGCCTCCCCAAGAACCCCCTCCAAGCCTTTACTAAAAAAACTTCACTGGCTCCCAATACGGCAACGTGTTAAATTTAAAATCTGTTGCACCGTCCACAAGTGCCTATTCGGGAATGGCCCCAAATATCTGAGTCAAACATTACACCCCTACAAACCAGATAGATCCCTACGTTCAAGTAACCAATTGCTGATAAAAACCCCTCTTGTAAAAAAAAACAGACAGGGCGGCAGTGCCTTCTCTTTGGTGGGGCCCACCCTATGGAACAACCTGCCCTTCAGCATAAGACAAATTTCCAACCATCTCGCTTTCAGGAAAAAGTTAAAAACCATACTGTTCCTAGAAATATAATTGGATCGTTCTGCTTACCAGATCTCAGCTCAATTACTACAACTCCTCAATATGTACATCTAAAACGAGCAAAGCGCAGAGATACCCCGTAAGGAGTTTATTCTTGCGCTATATAAGAAATTAAATAAATAAATAAATAAATGTTCTCCAAAATGCCCTTTTCTGGACACTTCCCTCCTCTGTCACTCCTTGGATCACCCCTGAACTCCTTTTGCTACTCTGATCTCCATAGCTGCCCTTTCTGGATTCTTCCTTCATGTATCCCTCCTTTGACTCATCCCAGGACTCATTTTGCTGCTATGATCTCCCTAATTTATTTCTAGAAATTCTTCCCTCCTCCATGGTTCACAGGTGCCTGCACTGGGGCTTGGCAGCCAAAATACTCCTGCGCAAGGAAAGAGCAGGAATGCACCACATCTTGATAGACATGGCACATACCTGCCCTTTCCCTTTTGTGCAGTGTAGCAAAGTGTCTTGCTGCATAGCGCTGCGTGACAAAATTAAAAATAGGACCCTGAGTTCATTCCTAGGTCATTTTGGTGCTGGCTCCACTGAACCAGGTGGTGTGATTTAAAGATCTGGTGAAGGGTGTCTGTCCCGTTGTAAGGTGGGTGAGGGTGACACCCTTATCACCATTTGGTTATAAGTGTCCAGGAGGTGAGTGGTCATTATCCGTTTATTTATTAAGCAGATACATGCTACATATATGAAGGATTCATAACTCATGTACAATTTGAAAATGTTAGGATACCGGGCATGCTAGGCCACAAAATAAAACATTAGGAGCCTCATTTATGAGGAACTGGAGATGGAGTGTGCAGCAAGTGCTGCATTTGTGTCCTTTCCCCCATCGCAGCTCGCCTCCGTTGAAGGAAGCATTGGTTTTGTGCAGGAAGGGGCAGCTTCCTGCACAAAAACCATCCTGACAGGCGTTTACCTATTTCAATGTGGGATGCAGTATGCAGCACACATCGAAAGAGAAAAAAGAGGAGAAATACAAATATTTCTCCTCACTATGCCTACTCTGGGTAGGCGTGAGGTTTTGGCGCTGCCCCAGGCTTACGTGAATAAGTACATCTGGGGCAGCATCAAAATCTATGGGTGCTGAAAGGGGAAAACCCACTGAAACACCCATGAAATGCCTCCTTGATGGAGAGGGAGGCAAGGTAGCGACTAGCGCTGCTTTGTCTTACTCCAGATCTACAAGGCCATGCAACCGCCAGAGTGGCTTTGCGTCGCCTCATAGATATGATTGAGAGGCTTTCGCCATTGAAGTGTCAGAAAAGGATGCTCTTTAGGCGCAAGACTCTCACAAATAAGCCCACCGATGTGTTCTTGGTGATAGCGGGGAAGAGAATTCCAGAGTTGGAGAGCCTAGACCTCAATGGTCCAGCATCCTGTACAGAATTGCTAAAAACAGGACGCACTTGGATCATTGTTACTTGCTCCATGGTTATATATGGAGACATGCAAGAGAGGACTTTGAGAGTGGTGTTGGAAATTCTGGTAACAGGCGTTTGCGCAATCCTGCAAATTCCTAAAAAATGATGCGAAATTGGAAATTGCAAAACAGGCGTTTAGCGCTATATTTATGTGTCCTCGATCCCATTATGGATGCGAAGGCAGCTTTTGCATAAAAAAACTTCGTGCAAAAACAAAAGTGCAGGCAACAGCCGCTCCAGTTACGGTCACTTGCATAATTCCTTGGCTAAAAAATTGTCTGAACGCAGTGTAATTATAACAATGTCGCACTGGCGCTACTTCGGAAATTTCAGGAATTTTACAGTATCGGGGATTCGCCAACATTCCTAAAATATGCTAGAGTCACGGAGATGTTGCCTGAGACACGTCATTCGGCGATGCGCGCGTGCATGTTGTTGGCATTGGGCTGGGACCTCATAGGAGGGCCCCTTACATGCACAATCAGGTGTTTCAACCCCACCGTAGGAAATATTTTGTAAAAGAATATCTTTTTAAGGAAAAAATCCCACTCCTTTTTTGTGACAGATTATAACTTTCCAACACTTTTTCTCCTAGTTAACACAGAATAGATGTTCTCATGCATTGCTGGAGTGCACATGTCCCCCCTCTGATGATATCGAGGTGAACTATTTTATTATCTCTAAACTCTGAAGTATATATTTTTTTCTAAATGAACACCCGAGAGTGTCCAGACCCGAATGCAGATTGTGGTAAACAGATCTAATGAGTTCAAGACGTCTTGGGGGAGCTTTGGTGCAAGGGAGTAGGCGACCGATTCCCCACACTAAAGGCGGGAAGTCTTTATAAAGCAGGGAATCGAGATGCGGCAGAGTTTGTGGTGACTGAAGAGCTCGCGCGCGGACGGTCACTCCGCCATCTCTGACTAGCACGAGGCAGTGAGCGCCTTAGTGCCTTAGGAGGTCTTTGTAGGAGCTGTGTGGTAGGTCAAACATGTGTGTCTATCCCTTGGTATTTCTTGGTTAATTTTTTATCAGGACAAAAAAGGGATAAATCTTAAAATATGGTAGTGGTTGCCTGCCAGTCTGGCTTTAGGGAAATGCGACCGGTGCAGCCGCACCTGCAGGGGCGTAACAAACGCCCCTGCAGCCCCCGCAGTGCGGGGGGGCCTCACTCTCTAAAGTTAATGAAGAGGGCCCCCTCAGCTCTTCCCCTCAGCTCTTCGGAGGGCTGTGAGAGAGGCCTGCTGAAGCAAGCCTCTCTCCCTCTGCGTCTGAAGCAGGTGCAGCCTGCTCTGAGCCCCTTGCCCCCTCCCTCTGACTGTAGAGAAACAAAGTATCAATATACATTGTTTCACTTCAGTCAGAGCCAGAGGCAGTCCTGGAAAGAGGATGGGGGCCCCAGAGACAGCAGTCTCCACTGCTCCTCTGAGGCAACACAGAGCCCAGCCCCCACTCTCTCCTCTCGATAAGCAAAGCCCACCCCACAAGAAAAGAGACAGGGACACAGATGGGGTGGGGGCCCCACCCCACAAGAGAAGAGAAGAGACAGGGACAAGGATGGGGTGGGGGCCCCACCCCACAAGAGAAGAGACAGGGACAAGGATGGGGTGGGGGCCCCACCCCACAAGAGAAGAGACAGGGACAAGGATGGGGTGGGGGCCCCACCCCACAAGAGAAGAGAAGAGACAGGGACAAGGATGGGGTGGGGGCCCCACCCCACAAGAGAAGAGACAGGGACAAGGATGGGGTGGGGGCCCCACCCCACAAGAGAAGAGACAGGGACAAGGATGGGGTGGGGGCCCCACCCCACAAGAGAAGAGAAGAGACAGGGACAAGGATGGGGTGGGTACCCCATCCCACAAGAGAAGAGACAGTGACAGGCCCCCACCCGAGAAGAGACAGGGACAAGGATGGGGTGGGGGCCCCACCCCACAAGAGAAGAGAAGAGACGGGGACAAGGATTGGGTGGGGGCCCCAACCCACAAGAGAAGAGACAGTGACAGGCCCCCACCCGATAAGAGACAGGGACAAGGATGGGGTGGGGGCCCCACCCCACAAGAGAAGAGAAGAGACATGGACAAGGATTGGGTGGGGGCCCCACCCCACAAGAGAAGAGAAGAGACAGGGACAAGGATGGGGTGGGGGCCCCACCCCACAAGAGAAGAGAAGATACGGGACAAGGACAAGAGAAGAGAAGAGACAGGGACAAGGATGGGGTGGGGGCCCCACCCCACAAGAGAAGAGAAGAGACAGGGACAAGGATGGGATGGGGGCCCCATCCCACAAGAGAAGAGACAGGGACAGGCCCCCACCCGAGAAGAGACAGGGACAAGGATGGGCTGGGGGCCCCATCCCACAAGAGAAGAGAAGAGAAGAGACAGGGACAAGAATGGGGTGGGGTGGGGGCCCCAGAGACAGCGCTCTCCACTGCTCCTCTGAGGCAGCTCAGAGCCCGGCCCCCACTCTCTCCTCTCCATAAGCAAAGCCCACCCCACAAGAGAAGAGAAGAGACAGGGTGGGACAAGGATGGGGTGGGGGCCTCAGAGAGAAAGAGCAGGAGACAGCACAGAGCAGTGCTCTGGACCCTGACAAGGGTGGGAGTGGGGGCCCCTAGAGAGAGCATTCTCCAGGGCAAAGCTCACATGAGAAGGGATGAGGCAGCAAAATGGTGCCCTCAGGTAAGCCCTCTAGTAGTTAGAACACACCATGGGCATCCGCAGGAGGGAAGGAGGGGGGCCGAGAAGGGTGCAAGGCAGAGGGGAAAAGGGTGCAAGGCAGAGGGGGAGAAGGATGCAAGGTAGAGAAGGGTGCAAGGCGGAGGGGAGAAGGGTGTAAGGCAGAGGGGAGAAGGGTGCAAGGCAGAGGGGAGAAGGGTGCAAGGCGGAGGGGAGAAGGGTGCAAGGTGGAGGGGAGAAGGGTGCAAGGCAGAGAAGAGAAGGGTGCAAGGCAAAGAGGAGAAGGGTGCAAGGAAGAGAGGAGAAGGGTGCAAGGTAGAGAAGGGTGCAAGGCGGAGGGGGAGAAGGGTGCAGGGTAGAGGGGAGAAGGGTGCAAGGCAGAGAGGAGAAGGGTGCAAGACAGAGGGGAGAAGGGTGCAAGGCGGAGGGGAGAAGGGTGCAAGGCGGAGGGGAGAAGGGTGCAAGGCGGAGGGGAGAAGGGTGCAAGGCAGAGGGGAGAAGGGTGCAAGGCAGAGGGGATAAGGGTGCAAGGAAGGGAGGATAAGGGTGCAAGGTAGAGAAGGGTGCAAGGCGGAGGGGGAGAAGGGTGCAAGACAGAGGAGAGAAGGGTGCAAGGCAGAGGGGGAGAAGGGTGCAAGGCAGAGAGGAAAAGGATGCAAGGTAGAGAAGGGTGCAAGGCGGAGGGGGAGAAGGGTGCAAGGTGGAGGGGGAGAAGGGTGCAAGGCAGAGGGGAGAAGGGTGCAAGGCAGAGGGGAGAAGGGTGCAAGGCAGAGAGGAGAATGGTGGAAAGAAGAGAGGAGAAGGGTGCAAGGTAGAGAAGGGTGCAAGGCGGAGGGGGGAAGGGATGCAAGGCAGAGAGGAGAAGGGTCAAAGGTAGAGAAGGGTGCAAGGCGGGGGTGGAATAGGGTGCAAGACAGAGAGGAGAAGGGTGCAAGGCAGAGGGGAGTAGGGTGCAAGGCAGAGGGGAGAAGGGTGCAAGGCAGAGGGTAGAAGGGTGCAAGGCAGAGGGGAGAAGGGTGCAAGGCAGAGGGGAGAAGGGTGCAAGGCAGAGGGGAGAAGGGTGCAAGGCAGAGGGGAGAAGGGTGCAAGGTAGAGGGAGAAGGGTGCAAGGCAGAGGGGAGAAGGGTGCAAGGCAGAGGGGAGAAGGGTGCAAGGCAGAGGGGAGAAGGGTGCAAGGCAGAGGGGAGAAGGGTGCAAGGCAGAGGGAGAATGGTGCAAGGTAGAAAAGGGTGCAAGGTGGAGGTGGACTAGGGTACAAGGGGAGGAGGAGAAGTATGCAAGGGGAGGGGGGGAAAGGTGCAAGAAGGAGGGCAAGAAGGGTGCAAGGCAGAGGAGAGAAGGGTGCAAGGGGGATGGTGATGAAGTTAAAAATGTGCCCCCCCTGGAAACATTTCTGCAGACAACCATGGAACGCACACTACTTTGTAAGGGAGAGTGGGAGAGAGTGGAGAGAGAGAGAGTAGAGAAAAACAGTGGAGAGAAACAGTGGAGAGAGAGAGTAGCTAGAGAGAGAGAGAGTGGAGAGAGACAGTGGAGAGAGAGTAGACAGTGGAGAGAGAGTGGAGATAGACAGTGGAGAGAAAGAGAGTGGAGAGAGAGTAGAGAGAGCATGGAGAGACACTGGAGAGAGTGGAGAGAGAGAGTGGAGAGAGAGAGAGACAGTGAAGAGAGAGACAGTGAAGAGAGAGACAGTGGAGAGAGCGAGTGGAGAGAGCGAGTGGAGAGAGAGAGTGGAGAGAGAGAGAGGAGAGAGAGTGGGAGAGAGAGAGGGGAGAGACCGAGTGGAGAGAGATAGAGTGGAGAGTGGAGAGAGAGAGAGAGTGGAGAGAGAGAGAGAGTGGAGAGAGAGAGAGTGTGGAGAGAGAGAGAGTGTAGAGAGAGAGTGTGGAGAGAGAGAGAGTGTGGAGAGAGAGAGAGAGTGGAGAGAGAGAGAGTGGAGAGAGAGAGAGAGTGAGTGGAGAGAGAGAGAGAGTGGGTGGAGAGAGAGAGACAGTGGAGAGAGAGACAGTGGAGGGAGACAGCAGAGAGAGAGTGAATGGAGAGAGAGTGAGTGGAGAGAGAGTGAGTGGAGAGAGAGTGAGTGGAGAGAGAGAGAGTGGAGAGAGAGAGTGGAGAGAGAGTGGAGAGAGAGAGTGGAGAGAGAGAGTGGAGAGAGAGAGTGGAGAGAGAGAGTGGAGAGAGTGGAGAGAAAGTAGAGAGAGAAGGGGGAGAGGGTGGAGAGAGAGAGTGGAGGGAGACAGTGGAAGGAGACAGTGGAGGGAGACAGTGGAGGGAGACAGTGGAGAGAGAAAGTGGAGAGAGACAGCAGAGATAGAGTGGACAGAGTTGAGAGAGAGAATGGAGAGAGAGTAGAGACTGACTGACTCAGACTGAATACTGACTGACCGAGAGACTGACTGACTGAGAAACTGACTGAGAGAGAGAGTGACTGACTGACAGAGAGAGAGAGACTGGTTGAGAGTGAGACTGACTGACTGACAGAGACTGACTAAGGTAGAGAGAAACTGACTGAGAAAGAGAGACTGAGAGAGAGAGGCAGAGACTGACTGACAGAGAGATAGACTGATTGACTGTGAGAGAGACTGACTGACTGAGAGAGACTGACTGAGAGAGACTGACAGAGAGAGACTGACTTGGAGAGAGACTGACTGAGAGAGACTGACAGAGAGAGACTGACTTGGAGAGAGACTGACTGAGAGAGAGACTGACTGAGAGAGAGACTGACTGAGAGAGAGACTGACTGAGAGAGAGAGAGAGACTGACTGACTGGGGTAAAGAGAGAATGACTGACAGAGAGACTGACTGACTGACTGGGAGAGAGAGAGGCTGACTGGGAGAGAGAGACTGGCTGACAGAGAGAGATTGACTGACTGAGAGAGATAGACTGACTGACAAAGACTGACAGAGAGGGAAAGAGACTGAGAGACTGACAGAGAAAGAGAGACTGACTAACAGAGAGAGAGAGACTGACTGACAGAGACTGACTGAGAGAGAGAGACTGGCAGAGAGACTGACTGACAGAGAGAGACTGACTGACAGAGAGAGACTGACTGACAGAGAGAGACTGACTGACAGAGAGAGAGACTGACTAAGAGAAAAACTGACAGACTGAGAGAGACTGATTGAGAGAGACTGACTGAGAGAGAGACTGAGACTGACAGAGAGAGAGAGACGGACTGACAGAGAGAGACTGACTAAGAGAGACTGACTGAGAGAGACTGACTGAGAGAGACTGACTGAGAGAGACTGACAGAGAGAGACTGACTGACAGACAGAGAGAGAGCGAGAGACTGACTGACTGACTGAGAGAGACTGACTGAGAGAGACTGAATGACAGAGAGTAATAGACTGACTGACACAGAGAGAGACTGACTGACAGAGAGAGACAGAGAGAGAGAGAGACTGACTGACTGAGAGTGACTGACTAAGAGAGACTGAATGACAGAGAGATAGACTGACTGACTGAAAGAGAGATACTGACTGACAGAGAGAGAGAGACTGTGATGGAATTGGGGTCAAAGTGTGTATGAACCTATGCAATGCCTCTCAAGATTGCTATTGTCTAATAAAAATAAAAATGTATTATCAAAATGTGCTCTTTGTAGTTACATCTGCTTTTGAAATACTGCATTGTCGCATTGTCTAATGTTTTTAAACGGAAACGAGAAGGAGCAGTGGATGCACTTTTGTCAAAACTGAACGATAAGTGGGCCCGGTGTTGTATATCATGACAGGAGTCTGCATCAGGAAACCCACCTAAAATTGGGCAAACTTCCCCGGCCTACTGATGGCAGGGGCCCTGTAAGGGATGGACCACCCCCTATGACAGCCTGCTGGCAGACTAAGCCCAACCTTTACTTATAACGGCTGCATTGGTGATAGTGGCGTAACAATCGCCCGCTTCCGCTGCAGTATGGCGGGTCGCTAGCCTCAGAGCTCTAGACTGGCACGGAGGATGGGAGGGGGGCCCCCTCCATGTAGTTTGCAGGGGGGCCCCCTCATGTTTCGTTACGCCACTGCGCACCTGGGGTGACCTTGGTAGGGGACGTTGTATTTAAAAAATAACTTCTGGTTTAAAAGCACACGAGCTTCCTTGTGTGTTCAGCAGTTTTCAGACAATAATGAAAATGTCAAGATAACTGTTGATTAATGTTTCTACTGGTGAGAGTTCGGGATTTTGATTAGTGGCAGTTTTAGCTCATCATAAGTAGAGCGGAGGGTTAATGTGTCTGCTGCAAAGAACTTGTACCATGCAGATCACAGAACTGGGTGTGAGTGAACTATGAGTAGCACTATAAAAAATGACATTTTGCCAGAGAGGGGCTGTTGGAGCATGGTAGTGATACAATTCTTGTAGGAGGTCATGCTGCAGAGCAAAAAAGATTGACACACGGGGTGCCTCCAGCGCTACCCTGGTGGTCGCATGGGTCAAGATTAAGAAAAAAGGGAAACGTGGCCTGATCCAGACTTTTGCTAGAGCAGTGTCTGTCCAGCAGTGTGCCATGTTTAGGTCCTCTTCCTTCTCACTGGAGGCGGAGAGTCTGCCAAATTTTGATGCTGATATGATGTCAGCAGATGTTTCTCCCTCACACCGCTGCCTCCACTGTGGGAGGGTCCACTTTACTCAAGGGAGGAAAATCTATGGAGAAATTTCGGAAAATACCAGTCTAGAAAGTCAGAATGTACCCCATGTACGGATAACCCCGGAAATAGTCATTGGCCACAGAGCATGTCTTCTTATGCCTTGGATGGGGCTCCAGCAACTTAGGGACACAAATGCCATGTTTGTCTGAGATGTCACCATCCTTCCTGCTGATGAAGCCCAGTGCTGAATCTCCCATATATGAGGTTTCCGAACCGACACTCTTTGGTGTCGCTAGCGTTGCACCATCCCCAATGGTGGAGCCGGAGCATCCTTTCATGGAGGACGCTTGACCTGTGAGGACATTTACCGACAGCCTGGGTTGTGTGTCTGCTGTTTTATGACAGATTGTACACCAGCCCCCTCTTCTAACTCAGGCCCCAGGACAATAGCAGGGCCCGGAATCCAGGATTTACATCAAAGGCAGCCAAAAAGATTCCCCTCATTCTAACACACCAAGGAGGAGCGAAGAATACAAGTGAAACACAGGAGAGAAAAAAAAGCAACAACAGGACAGAATTAGAACAGTCAATGAAGTAAGAAGATCAGAAGGACGATTCTTTGAAAGTTCCCCAAATTTGCCAAAACCTTTAAGGAATTGACATGTAGTGCGTCTTTGTGAAAGAGCCACCTTGACACGTACTTCGCACCTCAGAATGGCCTAAGAAAGGACCTAAAATATTACAATGTATTTTCTCATATTTGTTTGAGCCTGTGTATTGGAACAATCAGAGGCTTCATAGAATCCCACTTCACTGGGAGGAAAAAAGGTCTGCGAGGGACTCTATTTTACTGAATGCCTGGGATTAAGTGTGATCAGGCGAGAGGCAAACTTGTAAGACAGGTTGGTGCAGGTTCAAGGACTGTCAACCAGTGAGAACCTGTGACCTGAGAACTTTACTAGCAAGGTACCAAAGGTTAGGCCTTCTTACAGCACACACAGTATCTGTAAACACATATGAAGTGTAGCCCCAGCTGCAGCCACTGGTGCTATCAAAGACTCCTCATTCTTGAAGCTGCACCAGAGACCTGACTTGCAGCAGGACCACCCCTCAGATCATGCACGGATGGCATGGACAGGGATTATAGGAGTTGCATCAGTCAGTCATTCACTACCTCTCAAACAGCTGATATTTCATATACTTTACAGCTGCGTACGGGTCTGTTCCAGTTGCACGCTATCGTTTTTCCATATGTTCCACAGAACGTATTGTTATTTATTTCATTTGTTCTGTGTTGGAACTTACTGCCCCTGCCAGAGAAGAGCAGGCAGAGCAGCACTTGCAGGCACATGCATCAAGCTAGGATTTTGCGAGTCCTTAATTGCGATTAATAAGGAATCGCAATTAAGGACTTGCAAAAGCCTATGCATGTAGGAATCGCTATAAAAATAGCGATTCTTACACATTCCTCATTGCGAATCACAAATTGCGATTTGCAAATACGAAATTACTTACCTTTCATTCCTATGGGCCAACAGGCCCGTAGGAATTAATGGGAAATTGCATGTGCAGGTCCTCGCAAATTGTGCATGAAATTTCAAGGGTGCAAGGGTGTCAAAAGGACACCCTGTTGCAACCCTGAAATAGATCTGTGCACAAATGTTGCGCACCCACAAGTCTCAAGGACATGTGTGTAGGTGACCTACAAGTTTGAAAAATGCACTTTAATGCCTTTTTCAAAGTTTTTGCTAATTACCATGAATTTCAACTTCATGGTAATTTGCAACCCCTAGTAGCAAAATCGCTTCTTCAAAGAGGTTCTTGCATTGCATTTAAGGAACTGCAAAATGCGATTCCTTAAATGCAATCGCAATTTGAGAACTTGCTATTACTTGCGAATTCTCTAATTGCGAGGGCCTTGACCCTTGATGCATCGCAAAAGCTAATTTTGGGATCGCAAATTTTGCGAATCGCACCATTTGCGAAATGAGAAGGCTGCAGCATGAAAACCTTTTTCTGACACACATGTAAATAAAATGTCAGTTGCATCGAAGTATACATGAGGTGCAGTATCTCTAAATCCTATAGTCAGGCTATAACATGCTGTGTGTGACAGCTCAATACACACTGCGTGTGTACAAGATCAATAACACTCATATTTATTTCTCAGTTTTAAATATGTCTTATTTTCATTTAAAATCAGTAAACTCGAGCTAATAAAAATCATTGGGTTTTGAGACAGAGCAGGCATGCCCAATGTTTTACTTGCGTGAAGGCCTTTTGTATCCTATTGCGTTTATTTAATGCCATGTAAACATAAGTATGTGCAAAAAGAATTTCATCAGGTTATTTTTCCATGTAATATGGATTTCGCTGTAAACTCGCTTTTCTTCTTTGCACTATGATGTTTTAACCACACTATTTACAGCGGATGTATGACGTTACAACCCATGCTTTTACCACACATGCCTTTACAACGCGGTTTTTACAACGCATGCCTTTACAACGCATAGTGCTTTGGGGCGCTGGATAGTGAATAGTTTAATTTACTATTCCAACTCCAGCAGTCCCCGTGGATAGTAGGGAAGGTGTTGGATAGTAAATTAAACCTATTCCCTATCCTAGAGCGCCCCCCAGCGCAATGCGTTGTAATGGTTTGCGTTGTAAAAGTTGCGTCGTAAAGGCACTGTGTGGTAAAAGTTGCGTTGTAAAGGTTGTTTACCTTTTCAGCGAGTACTGAATGTGCTGCATTTAATTTCTGCTTTGTGATATGGCCATCTCAAAGTTTCTTTCAGGTTACTGATTGGGATAATATTTTTTCACTTAAAATTGAAAGTCATTTTCCCCCATCTTTTAATCACATTTTTAGTGTTTGCTTGAGGTACATTAAATTGTGGTACCATTAATTTGCTCTCAATTGCCTCCTGTTCATTTAATCCCAGTTTTAGAAATAAATTAACCGAACAGATGTTTAAACAATATTCTTTAATACATATCAAAATCAAGCAACAGTTATTCGGTGTCTAAGCGCCTGATTACAATGTCGGGCAGACCTTCAGTCCGACCCAACACCGTCTCGGTCCTGGGACCGACCGACCTCCGGTTGCGGTCCCGACAGGTTCATTACAATGCTACCGAACACTGTTTGGTCGCATGATCCCTTTTTTCAATGGGAGCTTGTGGTACCGACGTAAACCGGCCATAATATAACCTCTCATTGAGGTGAGGGAGCTGCATTTAATCCCTGCACCCCATAGCATGAACCGCAAGGTGCCTGCCACAAGATGCAGTGATTGCCCCCTCTGCACAAGTTCAAGGGGGCCACAAGCACACGGGGCCCCAAGCACACTTTACGAAAGGCCGGCACCATGCATCATAATCTCAAGGGCGGAAAGGCCCACCCTTGAGATTACTGACCGAACCTCCGACTGGCAGACGGGCTCCTAGAGCCCAACCAAAGCCAGCCAGAATGACCAGCCGGTTTACTTTCCGACCGCCTAGATCACAATTAGACGGTCGGAACATAAACAGGGGGGCGATTATGATGCAGCAATGAAGGCTATAACCGCTGGTTGGAGCTGTAGCGGGCCTCATCATCCCTAAATGTTGCAAATAGCATTATAAATAAACATTTGGACTCTATAACCTCAGCTATAGATAATACGTTAATTTCTTGCATTAATCATTAAAATTGGCATGCGTCACTCATCACTTTGGTGGGGGATCGATCAAAGGGTTGGTAAATTGCAATCTGGACTAAACTCACCTTCTGACTGCAGGAATCTGTTCCCAATAATATACTCTTCCTGGCATGTGTAGGTATTAAACCTTACTAACATACAGTTGGGGCAGCAAGGCGAGGGTGCTGCTGGTCATGTGCTCTGTGCTGCAAAACGTCAGCCCTGCAACCAGTGATGACTTTGCTTGTGTTTGGCAATGTTAAGGAGAGCGTGCCTGATCCTTTCATATCAGCAGGACACCGATGGTCCAATTCTAGATTTCATTTAAAAAATGTGTTCAATCTGTGAGTAGTACTTCCCATTTGCTTACTCAGTAGCCAATTGATCCTGCTCACATGGAGTGATCTGACAACCCTACTCAGAGAGCATGACAAAACTGCTTATTTGCCACTACCATAGAATTTTGAGTTCTTGGACCCAGATTTGCAAACATTTTGCGTTGCAGGTGCACCACTTTTTTGGTGCAGCCACAACACAAAATGCAAATCGAGATTTACAAAGCCATGCAAAGGCCGATTAGCATTGCTTACTTGGCTTTGAATACAAAAAGTACTGCAATGCAGCACCTTGAGCTGTGTTGTGTTACACTGCATCGGTTAGGCTTTACATGGTTGGAGCATGGGCGTCGCCATGCATCCACCCATGTATTTTGATGCAAACCCTGGGTTTGCATAAAAATGCTGCATCTACCTGAGAGAACAGTAACAAAGAGAATTATATAAATTTATATGTGTTACTTCCTCTTTCTATGCGTGCAGCATTTTGTAGCACACATAGAAATTGGAATATGCCTCTAAAGATTGTTTATGTGCATGAAGGTATCCCTTGCTCCACAGAAATAATCCTGCCCGCAATGTAGGCATCCTTGCACCATGACACAAGGGTGCCTGAGTTAGCTTCAGGCTGCCTGAAGTGCTCCAGCGCAACGAGAGAGCAGAATCGCTCCAGCTCTTTTTAGATATGATGCATTTATTCTCTCTCCCTTCCACGTTAGTTTCCTTGCTGCGTTATGTTGTATGAAAGGTAAGTAAATCTTGGCCTTGGTCTTTCCACTATGTCAAGAAGCACCGTTCTGTGGTACTGTTTTGAAATGTTTTATTTAATTTCAGAGAAGCACTAAGGTATTTTGTTTCTCGTAGGCAAGAAATACATCCGATGGCAGAATTTCCCAAGAACAATATGCCTTCTTGTGGTTTTACAAAAACACTGTATTCATGGTGGCCTTACTTCTGTTGGCACTGTGCTTAGGATATTTATTACGTTTTATGTGATAGAATATATATATCAGTGTGATGCAATTTGTAAAATTACACAAACTGGATTTGAGAATTTATATTTTTTGGGGAGTTGCAGAGGACCAGAGCTGTGGCACTGTTGAGAAAAGTGTTCATGAGGTCACTGTTAGATCGGTCTTTTTTCCATGTCTTGAGGGACTTATGTGCACTCTCTAGTGGTGGCATGTGGTCAAGACAGAGTACCAGCAGCCACCACCAATGTGATGGTCATTTCATTTACATATTTCCAGTGGCAATAGAAAAAATAGAACTCGGTAGAGAGCGAAAGACTTTCCTCTGAGAAACAATCATTTTTCTGGTTGTTCCAAACAACTGATGAATCTTTAGTGAAAAACCACAACATCTCCAAGAGTCAAAAAGAAGCTACCAACAGTTGGCCTGAAACTTTTTCCCATTTCACATAACTGCATTGACCAATGGCTATAAAGTTTGGGACACAACCTCTTTACTTGACGATGGAAGGCTCACTGCACATTTCAAAATTTGTGTTCAGACAACATTGATCCCGACCTGTCATTAATGCATACTATTAGAATTTGTGAAAAGTGAGTAAGATAATGCAAGGCGCCACCCCCCTTCGGGGAATGGCGTCGTTAGTGGCAGCCAAAGGGCCGACCCAGAGTAGGTTCACTTCCGAGTCAGCCGACCCGGAAGTGGATATTGTGCAAGGACCAATGGGAACGGGGGCGGAGGAACGCCCCGGAAGTAGTCGTAGGGTGCGAGGCATAAAAGCCCGCGACCACCTTAGAGGCCCCCTCTTTTGTCCGCTGACCGCCCAGGAGTCGGACCTCGCCTAGAGAAGACATCGCGGGACCATCGCGTGGGAGTGAACAGCGAGGGTCAATCCGACTCGTGATCTAGGTTAGCGGGCCGTGCAGTGTGTTGTATGGTTGAGTTTAAGCGTTATGCATGCATATCTCGTGATTCAAACGATTTGTTGAGGGAGCGAACGGGTCGCAGGCATCGTGAGTCACGCGCACGCGGGAAGTAGCTGAACGTGTGTGTGGCAGTCGCGGTGTGATTGGGACCCCTACGGAATTGCATTATTTCCGAGATGGAATGGGGCAAGGGCTGGGGCTCTGGGATCGGGGTCCAGCGCGGTAATTTTAAATGCTTTTGAGGTCGCCTTTTTGTCTTCATACCCAGGGGGGGCGAGTGCAGGCGCATTCATCACAACCTGATTCCCCGGGAACAAGATCAAGCAGCGGCACGGCTTGCCTAAATGCATGTAATATCAGTTAAAGGTTTTAACGTTTGTTTTCTTTAAGTGCAGGATGCCGCCAAAGAGGGCACCGAAGGGCAAAGAACCCTCAGCCAAAAATGATGAGTACCTCGCTTTTACGGAGCTGCTGGAGTTCACAAGAGAAAAAGGCGTGGATTGGGTACTAAAGAACATGAGAGAAGGGGCTAGAGCAGATGCGAATTCTCAGGAAGAAAGGGGGAGAGGCAAGAGAGCGAAGCGTACCCCAGAAAGGCTTAAAGGTGCGACAAAAGACAAGCGGTCTAGGCCGGCAGACCCCCAACCAGCATCACCAGGTGAGGAGGAGGTGCTAGAGACAATTGACTTGAATCCAGGCGCAGATAAAGACAAAGACGATATTGAGGGGCAGCACGTGGTTGCTAAGCCCACACAAATAGGAGGGCTCCCCGTCACTCCTGTGGGGGGCCCCTGTTCGCAGGGTATGTTACCGCCAGTTGTGGCGCAACCAGGTAGCGGAGTGTCGCAAGTGTGGGTGCAACCCGGAGGGGTCGCACAGTTACCAGGGATGCAATTATATGGGTCGCATGGGCAAGCAATAGGTAACGGCCCCATAAGCTCGATGCTCCCTGCCATGTCCTACCCGACAAACGGGGCCCCCTTAATGATGAATGCTTACTCAAATTTAGGGTGTCCACCACAGGGCCCAATGGCTAGCACCGTTGTTGATGTGACTGTGTCTCCTAATAGCCAGATACAAGGGGTGGCTGGGGGGCAACCGACAGGTCACCCACTGTTAGCATTCAGCCCGTTAATGTTTGGTTCATCCTCGATGACCCTATCGCCATCCACAGGGATCACCTGGCACGTTCCAGCAGATATGAGAGAAAAGATACTCAGAGGTGAATATGTGGAGGTGTTTGACCTCCTTAATGCAGGGGTAGCGGCAGGAAAACCCAAAAGTGGGAAAGAGGGTGAATATAATCAAAAGAAGTCGTGGGTGGAGTGGTCCATGAAAAATTGGATCACAGGATTTGCTATTTATGCCGCAGTTATATTGGAAAAGTATCCTGTGCTGGGCCCTCAAATGATGAGCTATATATCCCTGATACATGGTGCGGCAGCAGAGTTTCCAGGCCAAGGGTGGTTAAAGTATGATAAAATGTTTAGACAGATGAAAGCAGTCCACCCAGGTATATCATGGGACCAGCGGGAGATCAATCTATGGCACACAGTGTTTTATTCCTCCCCCTCAACGTCTAACACTGCTCCCCCTGCTCAGAGTCAGTCCTTTCGGAGTGACAAAGGAGTCGGCGAGAAAAAACAGGCCTGCTGGCAGTTTAACAGAAATGAATGTACCAGGGGGGTCTCGTGCAGGTTCAAACACTGCTGTTCGTATTGCGGTGGAACCTCCCATCCAGAAATCAGATGTTTCAAGAAAACCGGAAATCCCAAAGAACAGTCCAGCCATACCACCCCAAAGGGAAAGCCACCTAAAACTTCCGACAAGGCTACCAACCCCCATTAAACGGCATGTCCTGACACACCTCTTCAGTAAGTATGACAACCTTGAGGAGGCTCAATTCCTGCTTCATGGTTTTACGTTTGGCTTCCGTATCCCGTCTTCAGCCCCCCCTTCTAATGTCCCGCCCCGCAATCAAAGCTCAGTGCTGCGAAATATGGAGGCAGCGCGAGACAAGATCATGAAGGAAGTATCCTTGGGAAGGGTCGGGGGCCCTTTCAAAGATCCACCTACCCCTAACCTGGTTTGCTCGCCGTTGGGATTAGTTCCAAAAAAAGAGGAAGGTAAATTCCGCCTGATTCATAATCTATCAAGCCCCCCAGGGTTATCTGTCAATGATAAGCTAGACCCAGACCTGTGCACGGTGCGGTATACCACGTTCGACACGGCCATTGAAAAATTGCAGGCACTGGGGGAAGGAGCATTAATGGCTAAAGCTGATATTGAGTCGGCTTTTAGGTTACTTCCTGTTCACCCAGAAGATACCAGGTTGTTGGGTTTCACTTTTGATGGTAACTACTTCGTAGACTTGTGCATGCCTATGGGATTTTCTATTGCCTGTGCAGTTTTCGAGACGTTTGCGAGGTTCTTGGAATGGGCAGTCGAGCAGTTCCTGACCTCAGACAAATCACATGCAGTAGTGCACTACTTGGATGATTTTTTATTCATGGGCCCTGAGTGTTCCCAGTCATGCAGGAAGGCCCTTCTGGGCTTCGAGCACTTGGCTGGGGCGCTGGGGGTGCCATTGGCGGCGGAAAAAAATGAGGGGCCGACTACATGTTTGACCTTTTTGGGCATTGAAATCGATACTACAACAGGTGTGTGCAGATTGCCAAAGACTAAAGTAGATGCCTTCAAGGCCGCAATTGATAGCTGCCTAGGAGCAAGGAAGGTAACCTTACACCAGTTACAAGTTCTCTTGGGTCAACTGAACTTTGCCCTGCGGGTCATACCAATGGGCAGGGCTTTCTCCAGGAGTATAGCAAAGGCAATGTCCGGGCTGCGGGCAAAACACCACAGAGTGAGGTTATCAGCCGAGGTGAGAGAGGACTTACTGATTTGGAAATGTTTTGCAGGAATTCAATGGCACTGTGTTGTGGCGGTCAGCCAGCACCTCAAACGCTGACCTTGAGCTATTCACTGATGCTGCAGGGAGTATTGGCTTCGGGGCGATTCTGGGCCCTAAATGGTACATGCAGCACTGGCCAGACGAATGGATAGAACGAGGTCTGACCCATAACATTTCCTTTCTAGAGTTGTTCCCCATAGTGGTAGCTTTGCACTTGTGGGGGGATATGCTTGCAAACAGACGTATTGTATTCTGGTCGGACAGCATGTCAGTAGTCATGGTGATTAATAACCAGAGAGCAACCTGCACTTGGGTGCTCAGGCTGTTGAAAGAGTTAGTATTGCAGTGCCTGAGCCACAATGTCCATTTCACTGCTAGACATGTTCCAGGTGTGGAGAACAAAGCGGCTGATGCATTGTCTCGTTTTAAGTTGACAGAATTCCGGGCGCATTGGCCGCAAGCAGAGACGATAATGACAGCCTTCCCAGCGGAGCTATGAAAGTTTGGTGCCCCACGGCTGCCGAGTTGATATCAGCATCCTTGGCCCCCAAGACTAAGAGTATGTATCAAAAGTCTTGGGATTGTTATACGGCATACTTAAGGGGAGCGGGCCTAGTGGACGCCTTTGTGCCTCAGAGCGTGTTAGGTTTCATAGTACAACAAAAAGAGAAGGGGAAATCAGTGGCATTTATGAAAAGGCAGTTGTCGGCATTGGCATTCTATGCAGGGTTACAGAGAGTTTCGGACCCGACAAAAGATCAGAGGGTAAGAAGAGCAATGAGAGGTTGGGAGCGCTTGACACCCGGGGGAAAAGACTCCAGAAGACCTATAGACGTAGGGAAGTTGGTAAAAATCTTGGAGGTACTGCCGTTCGTTTGTTTCTCCCCATATGAGACCCAATTATTCCGGGTGGCCTATGCCTTAGCCTTTTGTGGAGCATTGCGGATCTCTGAATTACTCCCAGCGTCTAAGACAGATAGGGAGGGGGGCCTAAGGTGTTCGGACATAATTGAGTCGGAAGATGTCCTGAGACTTAGAGTTCGTAGATCGAAGACGGACCCTTTAGGTAAAGGGGCTTGGTTACAATTGGGTAGAGTAGAGGGGGAGCCCTTCTGTCCAGTTAACCTACTGAGGGGATTCATCCAAGTCAGGCCTCAAGGAGCGGATGATAGATTGTTAGTTCACGAAAATGGTCTACCCCTTACCAGGTTCCAATTCACACGGGTAGTAAAAATGACCCTGGCAAAGATCGGAGTTGATCCTACCGACTTTACATCCCATTCATTCCGAATTGGTGCAGCGACAACAGCTGCTGGCCTAGGCCTGCCCGAACAGGCAATTAAGAGATTGGGTGACTGGAAATCAGCATGTTATGAACGTTATGTCCGCCCACAATTAGTTTAACAAGTCTGTATCATTAATTTTCTGTCCCCTTCTGCCTGGAATCATTCTCACCGTATCTCTTAATGTTTACTATAGGTACCTCCCCTAAGAGAATCCAAATATGTTGGTGTGGCCACTCCTTCATTCGCAGGGCGGGGGCGCACTTCGAAAAGACGCTCAAAAACAGGGTGAACATGATGCAAGGTTGTGATCATCATTGGGTGGGCATAGGCGGGCAGCGCCTAGCGGACGTCCCGAGGGATGTTAAGGCGGCCTTGGCCAGAGGCATGCCTTATCCGGATGTATTCGTGTTGCACTGCGGAGGCAACGATATGATTCCGGCCGGAAGGAGAGGAGTGAAGGAGTCCCTGTTCTCTACTCTAGCAGCGGTCAAAAGCATTTTTTCGGAAGCCATAGTAATATGGTCAGAAGTCATCCCGAGGCTCGTTTGGTCGCGGGGCACACCTATGAAAGCAGTGAACAAATCGATTAAAAGGTTGAACCAGTCGGTGGCAGAAATCCTCCAAAAATCTAGTATTAGAACTATTCGTCACAAGTTGATACAAACGACCAGGCCGGATTTATACGCGGAGGATTGAGTGCACCTGTCTGAGGCGGGCACTGAGATATTTATAGAAACTGTCCTAGGGGCCATCTCCGAAGCTCTCGAGCGCGGGAGGGGAGGTCGAGTCCGCCAGTAAGCGCCTCGCCCTGTGGCGGGGTTCCGGACAAGAATACCACAGGAACTTCTTGTCTAGTGACAGTTTTTACCTCTGAACAGGTTTTCTAAATCATTCTGGACTCTGGGCTGGCGGAAGAGTTGGGGCTGACCTGCTGGTGGCCTTGGCTCTTCAGCCCTACCCCGGGGGCCGCTGGTTGCCCAAGTGGGGGCACATTATTCACCTGCGGCTCTGTTGACCGGAAGGGGGTTAACGTAAAGAGAGCAGGCGATTTGGGTTGTGGCCTGCTGGCGCAACCCTGAAGTCAAATCAAAGGCCCATTGGAGAATGGGCGGTAAATGAGTGTATATTGTATATAAGTGCAAATTTATTCTTAAATACTGTGATGGAATATTTTACTAATAAATAAAGAAATGGGGGGTCAATGAAGTAATTGACCTGTGAACTTAATTTTTAATAAACAAGCACACTGCAGAAAATCAAGTAAGACTCCCGAGTTTTGATGTTGAAGGGGGGCCTCTCGTAAAGCATGCAGTGGGGAGGGGGGAGAATGCACTTTGTATGCCATCTATGCAAGGTGCCACCCCCCTTCGGGGAATGGCGTCGTTAGTGGCAGCCAAAGGGCCGACCCAGAGTAGGTTCACTTCCGAGTCAGCTGACCCGGAAGTGGATATTGTGCAAGGACCAATGGGAACGGGGGGCGGAGGAACGCCCCGGAAGTAGTCGTAGGGTGCGAGGCATAAAAGCCCGCGACCACCTTAGAGGCCCCCTCTTTTGTCCGCTGACCGCCCAGGAGTCGGACGTCGCCTAGAGAAGACACCCACCCACCCATCCCTATAATAAGGACTTCAGGTAGGGCAGTAGCGGAGTTCCGGACAAGAATACCACGGGAACTTCTTGTCTAGTGACAGTTTTTACCTCTGAACAGGTTTTCTAAATCATTCTGGACTCTGGGCTGGCGGGAGAGTTGGGGCTGACCTGCTGGTGGCCTTGGCTCTTCAGCCCTACCCCGGAGGCCGCTGGTTGCCCAAGTGGGGGCACATTATTCACCTGCGGCTCTGTTGACCGGAAGGGGGTTAACGTAAAGAGAGCAGGCGATTTGGGTTGTGGCCTGCTGGCGCAACCCTGAAGTCAAATCAAAGGCCCATTGGAGAATGGGCGGTAAATGAGTGTATATTGTATATAAGTGCAAATTTATTCTTAAATACTGTGATGGAATATTTTACTAATAAATAAAGAAATGGGGGGTCAATGAAGTAATTGACCTGTGAACTTAATTTTTAATAAACAAGCACACTGCAGAAAATCAAGTAAGACTCCCGAGTTTTGATGTTGAAGGGGGGCCTCTCGTAAAGCATGCAGTGGGGAGGGGGGAGAATGCACTTTGTATGCCATCTATGCAAGGTGCCACCCCCCTTCGGGGAATGGCGTCGTTAGTGGCAGCCAAAGGGCCGACCCAGAGTAGGTTCACTTCCGAGTCAGCTGACCCGGAAGTGGATATTGTGCAAGGACCAATGGGAACGGGGGGCGGAGGAACGCCCCGGAAGTAGTCGTAGGGTGCGAGGCATAAAAGCCCGCGACCACCTTAGAGGCCCCCTCTTTTGTCCGCTGACCGCCCAGGAGTCGGACGTCGCCTAGAGAAGACACCCACCCACCCATCCCTATAATAAGGACTTCAGGTAGGGCAGTAGCGGAGTTCCGGACAAGAATACCACGGGAACTTCTTGTCTAGTGACAGTTTTTACCTCTGAACAGGTTTTCTAAATCATTCTGGACTCTGGGCTGGCGGGAGAGTTGGGGATGACCTGCTGGTGGCCTTGGCTCTTCAGCCCTACCCCGGAGGCCGCTGGTTGCCCAAGTGGGGGCACATTATTCACCTGCGGCTCTGTTGACCGGAAGGGGGTTAACGTAAAGAGAGCAGGCGATCTGGGTTGTGGCCTGCTGGCGCAACCCTGAAGTCAAATCAAAGGCCCATTGGAGAATGGGCGGTAAATGAGTGTATATTGTATATAAGTGCAAATTTATTCTTAAATACTGTGATGGAATATTTTACTAATAAATAAAGAAATGGGGGGTCAATGAAGTAATTGACCTGTGAACTTAATTTTTAATAAACAAGCACACTGCAGAAAATCAAGTAAGACTCCCGAGTTTTGATGTTGAAGGGGGGCCTCTCGTAAAGCATGCAGTGGGGAGGGGGTAGAATGCACTTTGTATGCCATCTATACTCTATTCCAATCCAAACTCAGTAGGTAGTCAGTAGGTGTACCTTTTGGTGTTTAAATATCATTATTGAGATCTTTATGAGAACATGAAAACACAAAAAATGTATACCACATGTTAGTATGGAATTACGTATAAATGCATTATTGAAACATAGTACATAAAATTACCTTGCTATAAAAATGGTTAACATATAACGTAAAACATGGGCTTATAATAGTAGCATACAGAAAATTATGAAGCCTAAGGGACATCAATAATAAATTAAATAAAGTCGATGTAACAGTCAAAAATGATACTGATATGCAATCAATTACTATCTAAAATATAACTATCTGGAACAAACGACGAGGAGGATAAGGTTTCAGTAACTTAGATATGCACATTTCAAAATGATTTCTATAAAAAACACCTGGCATGTACAGATATACTCTTCGGGCCACATGCATCAAAGTCCGGTTTTGCGATTCCTTATTTGCGATTTTTAGGGAATCGCAAATAAGGAATCTCAAAACGGGATGCATGATTTAAATCGCATAAAATTTGCGATTCGATAAAAATCGCAATTTTTACCGAATCGCAAATATTATGTGAATTCCAATTTGCGATTTCGTAATTCCCATTGATTCCTATGGGCCAAAAGGCCCATAGGAATCAATGGGAAGGCATTGACATTTTGCGAATTTCTATTTGCGATTTGCAAAATGTTAATGCATTCCATGAGTGCAGGGGTTGTCCAAAGGACCCCCCCCTGCACCCCTGAAATGTATTTTGAAGTGAATGTTTCACACACACATGTCCTAAGGACATGTGTGTCTGTAACATGACAGTGTTTTAAAATGCAATTTTGTGCATTTTAATAATTTTTTTGCAAATTACCACGAGGTTCACCCTCGTGGTAATTTGCACCCCCTATTTGCGAATTCGCAATTTTAAAAGTAATCATGCATTGCTTTTAAGGAATCGCACATTTGCCATTCCTTAAAAGCAATCGCATTTTTGGAATTCGCTAAAAATAGCGATTTTGCCAAAAATGCTTGATGCATCCCAAAATCCTATTTAGGAATCGCAAACGGCCGAATTTACCGATTCGCACTGTTTGCACTTCCTAAATAGGTTGATGCATGTGGCCCTTCGCATGCTTCCAGTTATAAATAATGGTTTTAACAGCTAAAGAAATAAGACAATGTGAACTTTTTGCTGGGAAATCAGATTAGAGGAAAGTAAGTATTATTGCTTTACAAACTATATTGAAATAAGAAGAAATATTATCGATACCAAGTAGAATCTTTTTTTATTACTTCCCAGAACTTATCCCAGAAATGTAAAGCAAGTGGATATTCAAATAATATATGAGTCAATGAACCAGGTGTATTACAACAATACCAGCATCAAGGGTAGTCAAGTAATTTAGCTATGTAGAATTTTGTCAGTGCCCAAACACATTTAGAAAATATCCAGGTCTGATAATGAACCATAGGTAATATTACTAAAGTGTTATGTATCCATATTGTGTGCTATGTGTCCAGTTTACTGATAACTCCTTATTACGTTTATATAAATAATTTTGTAATGATGGCAAATTAAGCACATTACATGATTTGTAAATCTTAAATTCTGGTGTATCCAGCATTTGAGAAGCTACAAGGAATAATATAGAATCTGGTATGTTATTCTCTGGCATCAAATATAGTTTACACAATATAGTGATACACAATATTTCATATTTATAAAGTTCATTGGAAGATATGTTAGAATGTATTTGTAGTTCTCCAAAATTAGTAAGTCGCATTATCATTGCAGATGTCTTGTGAAAAGAAGATACCTTCCTTATTTCATATTCCAAAAGGATATATTTTTAATTGAATTAAGTATTAAACTAAAGTGTGATTTCGATTTAGAAAAAAAGATTTTGTAGGAAGCAAGAAATCAAATTGTAAAAATGCTATACTTGACATACGAATGACAGGTGGATAAAGAAGAACTCTTATTTGATACAAAGAAGAAAGCTGGTAGAGGAAGAGGATTAACGAGATTTCTTTCTATTTTTAGCCTTTTAAGTTCCCTTGCAAAACAATTGCCATGTAACATCAACACACCAGTAGCAACCACCAAAAACACAATACTTCGAGAAATCTGCTAATCCAATCAACCATGTATTTTAGCAATTTAAGTTTTTAGCAGCATATTCTTTTTTTGATCATTCTCAAAAAACTTTGAAAGCCGTTTATCAATCTGATATAAGAACGTAACGAGAAATTTACCAATTGGACATCTAATAAATATAGCACTTGGGCCACTAGAATAATTTTTCACAACTTCCATTCCACCCCCCAGAGAGCATTAAAAGTGACCATGTTTGTATGCTAGCTCTAATCTTTTTTAGAATAGCATCACAAGGTTTGTCTACAGTATCTTCAATGGTTTAAAATAAATGAATACCCAAACATTTTAGTGACTGGCTATATCATGACATACCAGAACTAGCTTTAATGTCAGGTGTACATTGTACATTTAAGAGAAAGAATTCAGTTGTTGAAATATTTAGGGGCTGATTACGATGCAGCACATAAGCCTTCCGGGCTGCATTGTAATCAGCCACTCGATTTACTTGCCGAACCGCCGCATTACAATGCTGGTGGTCAGAAAGTAAACTGGCCTGTCATTTCGGCGGGCTTCCAATGGGCTCATGAAGCCTGTCAGCCAGTCAGAGCCGGCTCATGTCAGAAAGCATGTTTCCCTTGTGTGTTCAGACTCCAGTTGGGGGCCGAGGGGGCACCTATGGTGCCCCCCTGTTGATCCATGCACCTTGTTGCAGCCACCTTAAGGTGCCTGCCACGGGGTGCAGGGTTGAACAACAGATGCCATTTCTCACTGGGAGCTTGTGTTACGGCAGGCTTACGGGCGTAACACAAGCTCCCATTGAGAAATGGGAGTATGCGACCGAACAGTGTTCAGTTGCATTGTAATTAGCCGATCGGGACCAACATCGTAATCATGCCTTATGTGTATAACAAGATATGTTGGCTGGGGGATCGTTTTTCAGTCCGCAGCTTTTCCGCCGCGGTCGCCTTCCGACCGCGGCGGAAAAGCTTTAACATGGCTGGCGGTGTTTATCAGACACCGCCAGCCATATTAGGATGTCTGCGGAAAGATGCCTTTACACGGCGGCATTTCCGCTGTGTAAAGGCATACGGATTTGTGTTTGGGGGCCCGTTGCGGGCCCCCAGGGGTGAAGGGGGAGTGGGGGTGCACATGGGGGGTACCTATGGTACCCCCCTGCATTTGCCTGCACAAAGCGGCAGGCACCGCAGGCAAATGCACAACTCACATTTTTATCATTGCGGCGGGTGCTGCTTCAAGCAGCACCCGCCGCAATGATAAAAATACAGGATGTGACCGCCAGGGTGGCGGTCACATCCTAATTTGCACGGAGGGACCGCCGCTGCCCCTGCGGACGGTTCCTCCTACTCTATGGTGGCAGACGGACTCAGGTCCGTCCGCCATCATAATCGGCCCCCAAATTTGCCGTCCGTCCCTAATAAAATCAATGTAGGGGATAGATCAATTTTATGGTCTAGCAGCCTCTCCAAAAACAGCTGTATCTCCCTAAGGATTGGAGCAAGGTTAGGGCAATGATAGAACATATGCAGTAAATCTGCAGGACCCGTATTACATCTGGGACATTTATCGTCTTCCCTTACCCCCCAAGCAAATAGTTTTGCGGGGGTATAGTATAAGTTAAATAGGGTCTTATAATGTTGGGCCCTCAGATTTGATGACCAAAATAATTTTTTATTCAGAAGTAAAGCGAGATCCAGGTCAACATCCGGGTCCCCTAACTTCTGAGCCAGTGTAGTTTCGTTTTTTTCCAGGTCATCCTGAAGACCAAGCTGCAGATCGTTATACCCTATTCTGCCCTTTTCTTAAATACTCAACTATTGGGCTGGCTGGAGGCAGGGAGATACTTGGTCTGATTGCCCACAATGTTTGAACAATTTGGGTATATAGAAACCACTGGTTTGATGGAATACCAAATTTCTGCTGTATCATATCAAAGCCAAGGATATCATCCCCTACCATAATATCCCCTAAACACTCCACCCCACACTCCTTCCATAGTCGTCAGTTGATATTCTGGCCTAAATGGGGGAGGAAGCTAGAATTCCAAAGATTACAATTACCATTTATTTTTGGGATATTCATAAGTTTCCTAACGGCCTTCCAAGTCCCCCACACCCCTTCCATAATCTTATATCTGGCTCTCTCATAATACCTTCGGTCCACTTCACACATTAATATCCCAAGAGCCTTCCTTCCCAATAAGAGCTCAAAAATGGAAGGGGGTGCATGATTTTCGGACTGACCTTCTAATACATTAGGATCAGATTGAAACTGTATGTTCATATGTACCAATAGGCAAGTCCAATGATAGAGCCTGAGGTTCGGCATAGCCAGGCCTCCTCTGGCCAACGGAAACGACATACGGTTAATCGAACATCTGGTCTTGCCATACTGCCAAATAAACCATGTTTGAATACATTTCAATAATTTTAAAGATATGCTTTAATGTAGTGGATGGATGATCACCCAAAAAAAAAAATTCTTCTGCATGCTCCAAGATTTTACGATTAGCATTTGCAATAGTTATTCATTTAAGTAGTTGAGATTTATGAATCAAACATTAAAAGTGGAGAGAAAGGACAAGTTTGCCTGGGTCCAGTATATCATTGAAAAGATTCTGAGGTAAAATAATTAATATAAATTCTAGCCTTAGGGTTTACATAAGGAGAACTAACCACATTGAATCATGTATTGCTAAATATGAAGTGTAGGTAAGAAACAAAAAGTGCCAATTACTTTTATCAAAGGCTTTTTCACTGTCTAAGGCCTAAAGACCAAGGAGAGATTGTAGTGTAGTTCCTAGTTTCCCACTAGGCCCTGCGCATTGGAATAACATAAACAGTAGTATCGACGTGGAACTGCTTATATTCCAGGCCTCCACTGACTATGCTAAACTTAATTGGGTTGTGTTACCAACTAGCTCAGAGGTCACTGGAAACTTTCTTCTCTGCATAGGAAGTGATCAGCTTCCTTGGCACAGACAAGAAGGGATTCAGCTTTCCAACAACCGTGCAACATGACAACTTTGCTCCTCAGATCAAGAGTCGATCTCTAGGGTCGTGTGAAACAATAGACATGTATTTCACTCAGTCAGTCTAGTGCAGTTTACTTTCACGAGATGTAGAGAACAGAGAGACGGGCGTTTGTCAATAAAGGGTTAACATTTATTGAACAGTCTTTCTTCTCGTACAAGAGAAATGTATTGCCACAATTGCAAGACTTGTTATTATAAAAAGTACGTACAGTAAGATAAGTATTGCGAAATAGAACTGTAAAAGCATTGATATGGTTTCTTAGCCATACAATGGTTTAAAAGTAATAAAACATATATACAGTCATATATACATTAGGCTAACATACTCAACTGGTGCTTCTAACTAAGCCTACCCCAGTGTGCCTGACCTAAGCCTAACACGTGAAAGGGGAGTAAGTAAGTAGCTTTAAGTTAAGGTGGTTTTGCCAAGGTTTGTTTCAAGAATTCTCGTCTAAGGTTTAGTCAACACCATACCTCTGAATAGAATGATGGAGGATTGGTATCTCCTTCAGGGGTCACTCTCGATATCGCAGTCACCCGCGAAGGTAGACCGGAAACGCCGGAGCTGGATTTCTCTGCACGAGAAAGGCAGCGGGTCTCTTCAGCGCGTCGAGGAAGGAGGGGGGACAGCGTCCGCGGGCAGCTGGAATCTGCTGGATGTCTTCGCAGAGGGATGGCTGTTCAACTCCTAAGCGTACTGCACCATCGTTCGCGCTTTAGCAGCGATAATGGTATCAGTAGCTTCACCACCACATGGACAGCAGGCTGCAGCGACAGGGTGCTAGAGTCACCAACACGGGGTCTTGCAGACAGCTTGCATCAGCAGCTCGTACAACAGCAGGCAACAGCTCCTTTGCTTAAGGCAACGTTGGTAATTTTTATACCTGACAGGTGCCGGGTTTGACGCAAGTTTAGTGGACATAAGACGTCAATTAAAGATGTCACTAGGAAGTGATAGTTATCAGTTGCTCATTAGAGTTCCATTACTAATCAAAACACAGCAAGCGGGGATTTCCAGGTTTGCTGAGTTTTTATCTTGTTGAAGAACTCGGAGTGTTATCTAGGAATATCAGATAGTGACTACTGCTCTGTCATTGCACTAATTGGTCGCAAAGGAAGTGGCAGAGAGAACTATGCTGGAATGTGGCTCTGTTCGTGTGAGGCCAGAGATGACTTTTCAGAAAATCGCACTTGAACGGTTATGCCAATATAGGGAATAAATGGATTTATAGCCGAATAGGGGCATAAGGTCACAGTATCGATCAGGAACCTAGATAAACACGCAACACCCACTCCACGGGTTAATGTCCATCAAAATTACTAAAACTAAAGCAATTAGATGCATGTGTAACATTGCCCACCCCAAAATACATAAATGCATTCGAAATAGGCGTACTTGTAATACATGAAATTTAGGTACTGTACGTTTTTTAAAGCATAGAAATCATTCAAAAAATTATTGCATATGAAATCAATGAACGATTATGCAAAAAGAGTTACACATGAAGTATCTCTGACAGAAGAAAAGCGAGATAAATCATCACATAAAAAATGCATTGTAATAACATGTGTGCTAGAGGCTGATGTAATGTTGTTATGTCTCTAGATGTGTTTTAGAAATAGAAGTGTGAAGCTTCTGTTCTCTAAGAATAGTTTTTACGTTAAGCAAAGAATTGTTCGTGCCAAAAAATGGTCAATATTAAAAATGTCCAATTCAAAAAGAATTAATGCTTGAACGGGGAAATAGAGTTCCAAAGCTTTTTGCAGTTTTTGTTGATCAAAACTGAAGGCCGAATTCAGAGTTCATGGGAATGCTGTGTGTCGGAAAGCTTCTTAAAAGTTATTGTTTCTCTACGGGTGAGAACATCGTATCAGACAGGCTCTCAAAAAATTGGTCTACAAAATCAGGTGACAGTTCAACCAAATTAGATAGCGTTGTAACTTGGCAGGTGTGAGAATGATTGCTGTCATCGTATTCAGGAGCAGCAATGCTCACAGATGGCTGTACCTGGGTGATGCTGCTTTTGTCGCTTGCTCCACTGTTACCACCTAGTCGTAGCACAGGAGTCTCCACAAATGCCGTCATCAGGATTGGTAGCCGCTGGGGACAACACAATGCGTGAGCCGTTATTGGACTGAGCAAAGTATCGACGTCCATTGGTACTGCTGATGGAAGTGAAAGACAGATGTCCAACACGCATTCATCTCCGCAAAGCATACATCTTAGTACCGGTAAGATACAGTTCTGCCATATAGGTCTGAATGAAAGGAACCAGGTCATGTTTAGATCTCTCAGCCTGGCCAATCCAAGGACGTTAGTTATCCTGTCCCGGTAGCGCATTGCTAGGATTGTCTCTTCCATTCCCATGGGAGCTATGTCTGAGTTTCGGCTTGCCATAACGAAGCAGGAGGGTCAAAAATAAAATCCCTGCGACGAGTCCCAAAAATAATGGTATTCCGCCAAAAACAGAGTGTACAAAATTAGGAACGATTCCCAAAATTGCCTGGAAGGGTGTTAGCAGTCCCGTAAAGACTGTCTTAAATATGCCTGGGATGCTTGTTGCACTAGACATGTTAAGGAGTTGGCTCAACATTTCTACGAAATGCACGGGGCAATTTGTTGATAAAAGGTCATGAACTTCAGTAGCTGTCCTTGCAACTAGAAGATCATACGTCTCTTTTGATGACGTTATAGGCACTGTTGTCTGTAAAAGTACAGATTTCATTTTGCTTAATGTATCAATTCGTATAGAATAGAGATTCAGACGAGGCCAGATGGGAGTCACTGTGTCTGAAGGCCCACTCGGAAACAATGCTTGCATACAGCATTTGACCATGGATGTTACTTCTACTAGATAACTTTTCCCTGGCACGAGGCCACAACATCTGTGATCCGTTCTAAGAATGTAACTCCCGTTCGAAAGTTGCATAAAGAAGGGCTCTATCTGAGTTGCAGGTGTGACTAGCTGGTGGCATGAAAGGTTGTTTGAATTTCCATCACATGCTCCGTGTAAATTAATACCCTGACACAAAAGTATACCGCTTAGTGAATGTTTACAGTTGTCACCACTAATAAATACATTTTTGTCGCTGTCACTATAGCAAGAATGAGTGTATGGTAATTTCCATTCAGATTTTACATATCCTTTACCCAATTGTTCATACTGGCCAGCAGGTATGTATTCATGGCATTTTTTAAATCGGAAAGTTGTTATCGGAATTGTGATAATTCCGTGTATTATCCATTCAATGACAGGACTCTCTGACATTGTCAATGGTAATCTCTCGAGTTTTTCGATGCTCAGGATTGTATAGTCTGCTCCTTTCTGTGCCAAACTGATCTGTTTATCAGTAAGGTTAAAAATGGAAAATAATGACGTTGTGTTGATTAAACGCCAAGGCACATAGCCTGAACGAAGATTTTGCAGCGTCCAGCCTAGTTCTATAATAGAACGTAATTGAGACTGGCCACGTTGTAACATTAGCAAGTCTCTGTCTATCACATCAAAGGCAGAGGATACAATATTGTCCAACGAATATATTCTGGAAGACAGAGTCATTAACCCATTGTCTACTACAGAAAGTGATTTCTCCAAATTAATACGATCAATTTCTCGTATTTTTTCAGCAGTTTCAATTTGTTTGACTTTCCAAGCCTCGTTGTAAGCAGCATAGATGCTGGTCGCTATGAAACGCTTTTGACGCTGTTTGCGTGGTCCAAGAATGAAATCGCGCAAATCAGCACCATCTTTTAATAAAGACAAGTGTTGCTTAATTTCAGCCAGTGTGGATATTGCTAGCCATTCAAGGCAGAGTTTCCCTACACTGTATGTTGTTATTATTCCTGGATGTTGTCTCTGGGAATATCTTGAGTCTAATCGGGTCATTTTTAAACCCTGTGTTTTATTCAGGAATCTATCTTGACAGCTATTTGTGTCTGTAGGCCAGATTAACCATTTTTTCCAATCAGGATGTGTTCTGTTGAAATGTAAAATTTGTGACACGTCTAACTCATTATCTGCAGTTACATTTTCAGGTATTGGCTTTGGAATAGACGGTGTTTTAAGGTCTTTGTTCTTAGCTAGGCCAAGACAAGATGTTTGGTGTATAGTGTCATTTAAAAACAACATTTGTTCTGGTATCATGCAGGTTCTAAATAGTGCTTCAATGCCTTGCACCTGCCAATCTTTTGTACCCCAAATTGTTTTCGTTTCAATATTATTTTTCCAATAATCAAAACCCAATGTCATCATTTTGTCATAAAATGCTTCTGAATATATCAATTTAGAATTTGTCAGCATTGTTTTCATTCCTGTTTTATCTAACAGTTTGTAATAAAACGTTTCTGCATTACTGGTGTTAAACCCTGAGAAGTATTTGAATTTCTCAAAAAATGCTTTAGAACTGCTTTTAGGTGGTGTAGAACAATGTTCCCATTGATTATACATAAAAACATTTCTAGGCTGTGCAGATTTATGCAAGTAGTGATCCACATAGTGGGTGTAACAGAATAACTGCTCATAACTGGATGAACCTTGTAAATAATCATGATCTGTGAATCTAGCTGACATTACTAAATCAGACATCATGTCATTAATACTGTTAAAGTCCCAATCATCAGAGAATGTACTAGGTGTTACAAAGTCACTTAAGGAAACCTTTAGTTGATGAGGATACTTCAGGATTTCGACCGGACCATATATTTCATAGTCTGTTTTCTCCCATACTACCCCTCCAGGTATTGGAATTGCTGTGACATTTACTGTAGACAGTTCTCTTTTCTTCACGTGGGATGATCTGTGTGGTTTCAGGACTAGGTTGATGTTCTGACTTGCTGTGTCCATTGTAATATATTTTCCTTCAATGAATTTTCCCAAACACAGTACCATGATGAGCCAAAGCAGGAGGAAAAATACACCTAGACCGAACCAGAACTCTAGCCAAGGGGAAATAAGGTAGATTTTCTTCAGTTGATGAAAGAGTTCTGTTGTTTTTTCTTTAAAAGACTTTTTGTTTCTGGCATCACTTCGGGGTCGTTTTGATCTTCAGAGAAGTTGTCGAAGTTGATGAAATAACCAGAGGCAGTTCTGTCAATTGATGGGATTGTTCTTTCAATCTGTCTCTCGGTAGCACTTTCTGATGCCACATCATTGTAGACTGGTGATGTTTCTTGACGAACTATTTCAATCTGTGTTTCAAGAGGCACGAGTTCCATGGCATTATTGCATAATCCTTCATTGTGCACTGCAGGCTGATCGAAAGTGATTAGTCTTTCAGTTTGAACCTCTTGGATTGTTGCAAGTTTGGGTATTCTGTTGTTTCTTGGGAGTCCACTGGGCCTACTGTTGATTATAGGCCACATGCTTGTGGTTTTACCAGATCGATGGACACGACTCTGTTCTCCTTTTTACCAGCAAGGGGCGGTAGCACAACTGATCTTGTTCCGGTGACTGCCAAGACAGGTACTGCTTTTCTGTAAGAAGGCCCAAATTCCTTCTTAACCGCGATCTTTTCTCTGACTAGATCCCCAATCTTTGGAATCCAGACAGGCCTTGCTGGGGCTGTTGCTGGTGGTGCCTCGTCAGTGGTACTTGGCTGTTGCTTTAACTTTATGTTGCTTAATGATTTTCTTGTTTCATTCAGTTCCTGTAAAACAGCCAAACGATCCTTTACATCAAAGTGCGTTGTTTCTTCTTGTACCACTGACATCTGACTATCGAGGTCCTGAACCTGCATTCTAATTCCGAACAATAGTTTGTATGGGCTGAAACCTTTTAGAGAATTTCTTGGCATGTTGTTAAGACTAGTCTGGACACCTATTAAATGTTTGACCCACCCAGCGCCTGAACCTAATACCTTCGCTGTTATAGATTGCTTTATGCCCCGGTTTTTTCTTTCTACCACACTATTCCCTTCCGGGGTATGACGGACAAGAATACCGCAACCCAATTCCCATGCTGGCCATGGCCTCCCTATAAGCTCGAGAGCTAAAAGCAGGACCCTGGTCAGAATGGAACGTGGTAATTGCGTATATGCCGATATGGACTCGCAAATCTTTTATAACCGTTCTAGCGTCAGCCGAGCGCTGGAGGCCTCATTTTTTAAGTGTGTTTAGCCTTAACTGTTAATAGGACGCAGGATGGGGTGTAGGCAGCGTTACGCTCTTTCTGACTGGTAGCCGGTAGCAAGGTTCGCTACTGCGATCCCTATTACAGTTTTCACAGTTGTTTGCATATATTTGGTGTTCTACACTCATTCCCGGCCACCAGAATACTGATTGTAATTCAGTCAGTGATTCCTTGATCTCTCTGTGCCTAGGACCCAAACCCATATGTGCGTCTGCTATTAAAAATATTCTCCTGTTCGTGTTTGGAATTACTCTGTCCCCCACTCCAGGGATTCGAGCAAAAGGAACGGAGTTTGCATCGATTATGTATGCATAATTGAGTGGATAGTTTACGGGTAGTGCTGCACAGTCGCCTTTTACGGTCGTTTTTACTGCCAGCATGGTTTCCCCATCTATGTATTTATCTGTACGCTTTTTTGTGGCTACGGAGGCCGGTTTAGTTGCTTCCGCGGTGGCTGTATTAGCCGATGAATTCCCTGCAACGTGAACGCCATCACGTTGAAGACTCTGTGCGTGAATCACGTGTGTCTTTTGTAGTTCTTTACTTAAAAGAGCTACCTCGTTCCAGAGCAATTTATGCTTTATTGTGGCACCTGTGTCATCTTTGTAGTCGTTTTCGATCCAACTCTGCAGTTTATTGTTGTAAGAATTGACGCAAAAATGAGAATCGCACACGATAAGTGTGGGGAATTCGCGTTCTGCATTTTCGAGCGCCATCTTTAAAGATCTGATTTCAGTTCTCTGAACCGAACAGTTTCTTACAGATTCAGTTTTTGTTACTTTTGGTGTAATTTTACCGCACAGCCAACAACATTTAATAATCGCACATGCTGCATCGTAGGATTTTTTCTCTACGTTGAAATGCTGTACAAAGCTATCTGTATAGATTATACATGCGTATTGTGGGAGAGGCAGAATTTCGATTGGCAGAGGATATTCTTCTTCATATTCTAAATCATTCAGTTCTTTGTATTGCGGGGCGAAATAGTATTTCACATCTTCCGCTCCTAGAGAATCTATACACTGTATCCATTTCGGATCCAGTGACACTGTAGGCAGGTTTACTGGGCTGAATAGCGCTTCGAAGGCGGATTCCGCTGTAAGGATATTAATCTGTTTGCCGTGTGCTAGTTCTCGTTCATTTGCTAATGCGATTTGCACTGCGTTCACAGTTCTTTCTGTGTGACTGAATGCTTTTTCTGCTTTTGTGTACAAGTGAGATTTAATTGAAATTGGTACCTTTTCTCCCTCATTAGAGGTCAGGTACGTGAATCCGCATCTTCCTGGGTTGACTCAGATTACAAGATCGATCGTGTTGTCACGTGTATCTAATTTTGTTTTTGCTAACATGTCTGTTTGCAGTGATCTCAAAATTTCTGTGTGTTTTTGAGTCCAATTGATTTGTTTAAAATCAGGTTTAATTAGTTCGTAGAGAGGTTTAACCCTCTCTGCGTAATTTAGGATGTAAGTTCTTCAGAAATTCAGAAAACCTAGAATGGATTGTAAATTCTTCAGCGTTTTTGGAGCTTGGAGTACAGCGCACTTCTCTAAGAAGTTGTCCGCTAGGCTTTTCCCTTCACTTGATAATTCGTACCCTAAGAACAGTACTGTCAGATGGGCAATTCGAGACTTTTTAAAGTTGAATTTGTAACCCTCTGCTGCGAACCCAAGTATAATGGTGTTCACTCTTTTCAAGTGAGTATCCAAGTCGTCGTCTGTGAGATAAATATCATCTACGTAAGACAATGCTTCATCATCATAGATTTGTAGTAACTCTGTTACCCTAGCTGAGAATAGTCCTGGGCTGTTCTTGAACCCCTGTGGGAGTCAACAGAATTTTTTCTGCGACCCAAATGCAGAGAAAGCGGTCAAATATCTGCTTTCTGGTGCAATGTTTTGACAAAAGAATCCATTAGATATGTCTAATGTCGTTTTATATTTTTTCCTAACTATATTATTCATTAGGGCTGCACTATGCGAGTTTTGTACTGCAAAAGTTTTGCAACATGTATTAAGGTGTCTGTAGTCCAAAACTAGACGATATGAATTGTCTGGCTTGGAGACAGGAAACAAAGGATTGTTCATTTGAGAGGTGCATGTTTCAATCACCCCCTGGTACTCAAGTTGATCTAAGATCTCCCTGACCTTTTTTTTAGCTTCTTGCTTTATGGGATACTGCCGTTGGGCAGTTGGTTCACTTTTTAATTGGATTTTGTGAGGAGGTGAATCCTCATCCCATCCTACATGATTTTTATACAATGCAGGTGCCTGGGCTACTGCCCATTTCCTTGCATAGGTATATTTTTTGTGAATCGGAATGTGATTCGAGAAGGCTGGCATAATCACTTCTTCGCCACGAGGGCACTCCCTGACAAACTCTGGGGGCCAATCTTTTTCAGCTTACAGAATATCATAGCCTTTTGAGAGCTTATCCCAAAATAGACCCTTCATTTTCCTAGACTTATCACCCTCTATACGCAATGTAATTTCATATATTTTATGGGGCTCGCTAAGTCTGGCGTCGGCAGTTTCAACCTGAATGTATTCATTCGTGTCCACTGTCTCCAGATGACTCATCAAGATCTTGCGCGCTATACTGATTTCTGCTGCACTGTCCAACATTGTCAATGCCCACTCCCCGTTTTTCAACTGTGTCCTCAGTATCCTCGGCATGGTTGATTACTCTAATACTGGCTACCTTCTTTTTAGGAAATTGTGATTTTTTACTCTGAGCAGGTTCCTTGTCTTTGGACTTGGTGTGCTCTCCTGGGTCTGACCGTCCTCTTCTTTCCGAATTCTGTGGAAGAGATCGAGAGGGACGTGTATCAATACTTTGATATCTATCAGGTTTTTTCAGATTATCCCTATTTCTAAGGTTATATCTTTTCTCAGAGGGCTCCCTCTGGGGAGACTGGCGTTCTCGAGTCGGAGTTCTTTCCCTCGGTCGAGGAGACCTTCCTCTGGACTGGAAAACTTTTTCCTTGGGAGTGGATTGTTTATTTCCATCCCAGCTCTTTTTAGGAGTGTTTAAATTATTTTTAATAAATAATTTTTCAGGATTTTCGAGCAGTTGGGGCTTTACCAGTTTCCCACCCAAGCTCTCTCTACCTAATTCTTCATAGCATTTTTCTATGATTTTTGCAAGCTCAACAGGATCTTTTATATCTGTTTCCTTCAACTTCTGGCGGATCGCCACAGATGCTGCTTCTCCTCTAATGTTGGCTAATAATATAGCCGAGACCTGCTTGAAGTCTTTCAGTAATTTCATACCTAGATTTAAAGCGGGCTCTGGACCGAATTCATTTTGAATCTGTTTTAGCACTTCTGGTATTACCGCCATAGACGGAACACCGTGTGTTTTTGTGTAAATGGAAGCAAAGACTGTACCCCAAGTGTCGCAGTCCTCCACGTGTGGTGCGATTCCCATAGGAAGGCAGATGGTCAAGATTCTGTGTTTCTCAATAGGGGTAGTATCAGGAAATACTGCCTCTATTTGAGTGATTTTCTGTGCTAACCAGAAAGGAATTTGTTCCCGTTTTACGGGTGTTTTACCAAGACATGACTGTATGTTCTGTGGTGTGATTTTATTAGTATTCCCCTGATGAGGGGTCAGCTGTGGTGTATTAACAGCTGGCTGGACCGTAGCAATCCGCATTACATATTGGACTAATTGCCTATGTATTTTAATTAATGTTTTAAGCTGTACTAACAGCTCATCTCTAGACATTTTTACAATGTCCGGATGTGGTGTGTAGCTGGCTAGAACCGGCCACGTTGCTCCTGGTCTACCTAGTGGACCGAGCCTGGTAATGTGATCATTGTGTTTTAGGGCGCCATTAAACCAGAGCAGGTGCTCTTGAAATTTAAGTGGAATTTCAATCTCCTCGAAAGGAGCGTACTCTTCCGGAGGTTTCTCTATTTTGTAATAGTGAAACTCTTTTGTTATAGCGTTTACCGCTGGAAATTTTATCCATGAATAGAATACCTCTGTCTGCCGATACTCGTGAGCCTCTATCACGAAAATTACTGTACCACCTTGAGGTGTCAGTCCGTTTTCTATAAGTTTTAACGTTATAGATTTTCTTAAGTGTGCCCGGATGATTATAGCATCCGGGTCTGTGTATTCGGGACCTTGCTGAGTCGCATCTGCTGCGGCTCCATTGGTTCCGTTATTCTCTGGCATTGTAAAAATGCAAGGTTTGCAGAGTAGGTCTCCAAGGAGACAAAGATTAGGTGCACACTATTTTGGAACACTGTATCCTTCAACGTTGAATAAACCAGAGCTTTACATAGGAATCTCTTCCTACTAAGGTCGGGCGGATTTTAACCTTTCACCCACTCCAGATGTCTATTGGAGTATTTACGGGAGAAAGGGGTGTGAAATATGCACGACTGAGTTACTCTAAAAGTCTCTAGTTTATCGCCTTACCAAACGTTAGGGCGCCATGTAGTGTAGTTCCTAGTTTCCCACTAGGCCCTGCGCATTGGAATAACATAAACAGTAGTATCGACGTGGAACTGCTTATATTCCAGGCCTCCACTGACTATGCTAAACTTAATTGGGTTGTGTTACCAACTAGCTCAGAGGTCACTGGAAACTTTCTTCTCTGCATAGGAAGTGATCAGCTTCCTTGGCACAGACAAGAAGGGATTCAGCTTTCCAACAACCGTGCAACATGACAACTTTGCTCCTCAGATCAAGAGTCGATCTCTAGGGTCGTGTGAAACAATAGACATGTATTTCACTCAGTCAGTCTAGTGCAGTTTACTTTCACGAGATGTAGAGAACAGAGAGACGGGCGTTTGTCAATAAAGGGTTAACATTTATTGAACAGTCTTTCTTCTCGTACAAGAGAAATGTATTGCCACAATTGCAAGACTTGTTATTATAAAAAGTACGTACAGTAAGATAAGTATTGCGAAATAGAACTGTAAAAGCATTGATATGGTTTCTTAGCCATACAATGGTTTAAAAGTAGTAAAACATATATACAGTCATATATACATTAGGCTAACATACTCAACTGGTGCTTCTAACTAAGCCTACCCCAGTGTGCCTGACCTAAGCCTAACACGTGAAAGGGGAGTAAGTAAGTAGCTTTAAGTTAAGGTGGTTTTGCCAAGGTTTGTTTCAAGAATTCTCGTCTAAGGGTTTAGTCAACACCATATCTCTGAATAGAATGATGGAGGATTGGTATCTCCTTCAGGGGTCACTCTCGATATCCCAGTCACCCGCGAAGGTAGACCGGAAACGCCGGAGCTGGATTTCTCTGCACGAGAAAGGCAGCGGGTCTCTTCAGCGCATCGAGGAAGGAGGGGGGACAGCGTCCGCGGGCAGCTGGAATCTGCTGGATGTCTTCGCAGAGGGACGGCTGTTCAACTCCTAAGCGTACTGCACCATCGTGCGCGCTTTAGCAGCGATAATGGTATCAGTAGCTTCACCACCACATGGACAGCAGGCTGCAGCGACAGGGTGCTAGAGTCACCAACACGGGGTCTTGCAGACAGCTTGCATCAGCAGCTCGTACAACAGCAGGCAACAGCTCCTTTGCTTAAGGCAACGTTGGTAATATTTATACCTGACAGGTGCCGGGTTTGACGCAAGTTTGCTGGACATAAGACGTCAATTAAAGATGTCACTAGGAAGTGATAGTTATCAGTTGCTCATTAGAGTTCCATTACTAATCAAAACACAGCAAGCGGGGATTTCCAGGTTTGCTGAGTTTTTATCTTGTTGAAGAACTCGGAGTGTTATCTAGGAATATCAGATAGTGACTACTGCTCTGTCATTGCACTAATTGGTCGCAAAGGAAGTGGCAGAGAGAACTATGCTGGAATGTGGCTCTGTTCGTGTGAGGCCAGAGATGACTTTTCAGAAAATCGCACTTGAACGGTTATGCCAATATAGGGAATAAATGGATTTATAGCCGAATAGGGGCATAAGGTCACAGTATCGATCAGGAACCTAGATAAACACGCAACAAGATGTATCAACATTAGTAATAACGCTATTCCTAATGTATAGAACTCCAAGAGTTTCATTTAGCGAATCCTAGGGGGTTGCAAATCGACCTACCTCATTATTATTAAGGAGGTAAGTTGTAATTTGCAACCCCCGTAGAAATTGCTAAAATCACTGGGATGTTGGCCTACTATAGTCAGCAGACCACCATGTCCGTGATTGCTTTTCAATATTCATTTTTTTAGAATTGCAGCCCGTTTTCCTTAAAGGAAAACGGAATACATGTAGAAGAAAAAAAGAAAAACATTTCTTTTAATTTTTTAGGAGCAGGCAGTTGCCCATGGGACCAATGCCTACTCTTAAAAAACGTTTTTTGCCACCATTCTCAAAGGGGAAGGTTTTCCTTGGGGACCCCTTCCCATTTGCGAATGGGTTACAACCAACTTGAAGTTGGTGGTAAAATGCAAATGTTTTGCGACCACGTTCACAATAACAAAACATTTATACATACTGCTGTGATTCTTTATTTGGAAGGGACGCCCAAAACCAGCCCCTTCCAAATACCGAATCGCAAACCCATTTTACAATTTAGTAACAGGCTGCTGAATTGCCAAACAGGTTTGATACTTAGGAAGAACCTTTTCTGCTTTTGCAAATGGTCCGATTCTGCGACTCGGCCTGTTTGCGAACACAAAATAGGTTTATTACATGTGGCCCATAACCTTAATGAAATTTGATAATACATAGCAAAGCAGCCTAGGTTTATAAGCTGAAAATCTTCTTTTCATAGCCCGGTTTTATGAATGTCAAAAATTGAGAAATTGAGTTTTTGGTTGAGGGCAGCTAACTCTTCTCAAGTAACAACCGTAAACCTTGTCAGTGTGAACCACACAAGTCACTAAATTGACCTGTGCTTAACACTAGTAGCTTGGCACAAAAGCAGTCAGGCTTAACTTAGATGCACTATGGGCCCGATTCACAGAATGAACTTAAGACTCAATCCTAAACTTACTACTAGTATGGTATTCACAGAATGCACTTACTACTTTTGGCATTCACAGAATGAACTTACTACTTTTGGTATTCACAGAAGTTAGGATTTTGTCTTAAGTCTGTCTTAAGTCTGTCTTAAGTTTGTCTTAAGACAAACTTAAGACACAATCCTAACTTCTGTGAATACCAAAAGTAGTAAGTTCATTCTGTGAATGCCAAAAGTAGTAAGTGCATTCTGCGAATACCCAAATAGTAGTAAGTTTAGGATTGAGTCTTAAGTTCATTTTGTGAATCGGGCCCTTAGTATTTAGGCAGTGCACAAACAGTGAAGGAGTGAAAAGACTACACAGGAAAAATCCCACACCTATTTAGGAAAATAGAGTACAATTAAATAAATATTAACAACAAAATTACAAAAATCTAATCATTAGAGCCAGAGTTATGAGTTTTTAAAGATTTTAGTAAAAATTAGCACCTAATGGAATGAAGCACTAGCTTCACCTAAGGAAGTGGGCATCTCAGCGCGGCTGCGATTAGTTCAATTAAAAATGTTGCACAGGGTGTACTACACAAGGACAATGCTACATCGTATTCACCGGACACAACGCCCTTACTGCCTGCGTGGGTGTGGGGAGGAGGGTACATTTTTACACACCATATGGGACTGCCCCGGATTCAGGAATACTGGAGACAAATACTGAGAACGATTTCACAAACACTAGAAACATCATTGTTGCCAGAACCGAAAAGTTGCCTTTTGAACATGTGGGAGCCTACAGATATCTCTAGACATGGACAACTCTGTGTCACAGTGGGGTTGATTATAGCGAAACAGGATATTGCACAAAAATGGGGAGCGGCTGAGGTACCAACCAAGTCAGTACGGTGTCAGAATAGGGATAGAGTAATGATAACGGAACAGGCGGTTTACTCCAACCGTGCCTGCCCGGGGAAGTGGAACAAAATCTGGACCAAATGGAATGTATATAGGGGGGAGATATGCGATCCTTTGCCAGAAGACGATCATGATGATTCAGATGAGGAAGAGGCAGAGGGCTAGTACATCGCACATCTTAGGGAGTGAGGGGCCGGAGGCGGGGTGCAGGCATTCAGCCGTATTGGTGTGCAGGATAATCACAGGTGGACTTCGGGGGTCACTCCTTGAGAGAGATACCCATAATGACACAAGGAAGGTAACCGGGGTCGACTGGCGGGAATGGGAAGGCGCTCCAGTAAAGGGCATTTCTGAGAGGTTGCTACGAACGCACAATATGGTTATATGCATGACCGCATTGATATTCCTAACAGTTATTTCGTTTTCTTGTTGTTCAAGGGGGGGAGGAGGAGAAAAAACAGAAAATACACCAAAAACCAATAACTTTTAAAAGACATATGCATATGCTGCACCTTTTCCTTTTGGCAGCTGTCCTACTGTTTGTATTACTGAAAAATAGACTACTGAATCTACACTGTTGCCTTGTGATCTACAGACTGCTATAGCGGCCGGCCCGATGGGTTGTAGGCGTTCCGCTGTGTAATTTGATAGTGCAATAAAGGTTTTTGCAAAAAAAAAAAAATAATTAGCACCTAAAAGACCAACGAGTCAACTAAGGGCATCAAGTCATGTGAGACCAGAGAAAAGTCAAAAGTTATGGCTGACCGCGATGGAGCGCAATATGGATAGATGAGGTGGATTGGGCGCGATGTCAACTTATCTTCAGACTTTAAAGAATTTGTAAACAAAAATATCTGAGAAGGTAAAGTTCAGTGACAAAAGGCAGCTGGGGGTGTCTGAATAGGAAGCAATGTTGTTTGGGAGCTGCTGGATGAAGTCAAGGTGAAGATTTCCATGTTTTGACATTGTCACGATCTTGGAGGTTGAAAAGTTCCAGTGGGAGGAAGCTGCAGGCTCTAGCCAATGAGGGCTCAACGCGGCTGGATATTCTTCCAGAGAGGAACCGCTGAACAGTATTTGCTGCTCAGGAGAAGAATGTGGCTGAAGATACTATGAGCTCAGGCCCACCAGCAATGCAGCTGGGGTGGATCTGCAAGTAGGTAGGCCCGCTCTCCTTCCGGTTATCATATACCTTCTTAGTGGATAAGTCCCAAGGTTTGGCTTCAGGCTGTATGGACACCTTTCACACCACTCAGAAGGGTCCAGGACTCGGTGGCCACCACTTGGAGGGTAGCACATTCTTCAGGCAGGGTTCAGGTGCAGGGTTCAAGTTGGAGCCTTTTGTGCACCTGTAGCCCAGAACAGGAGTCCAGCCAACTAGACCTTGGAGTCACTCTAACAGTCCTGTGTTCATGTAGCAAGGCAGGCCGAAAGCATCAGAGCAGCTCTCTGAGGATACAAGGCAGCAGGGAAGTCCTCTAGAGACAGCATGGCTGTCGTCCGAAATACAAGACAGTCCTTCTACTGGATCTGCTCCTTCCTCACTGGCAGAACCCCACAGATTTCAACTGCTGAGTACCCCAAGGATCATCGCTCAGCCCAACGCTCTTCAACATCTACATGGCCCCACTCGCCACCATCGTCAGACAGCTTGGGCTCAGCATAGTATCCTATGCCGATGACACCCAGCTCATCCTCTCATTAAAACCCCGAAGACACCAGACTCAGCTTCCAAGAAGGGACGAAGGATGTCGCAGCCTGGATGAACGACAGCCGCCTAAAACCATCCTTGGACCCTCCTCCACCATGTGGGAAAGCTCCTGGTGGCCTGCTGCCTTCGGAAGCCCACCCACCCTGACAGACCACGCCCGGAACCTCGGCATCATTCTGGATTCCACCCTCAACATGACTCGCCATGTCAATGTCATCGCCTCCTCCTGTTTCAACTTCCTCCACATCCTCCGCAAGACCTTCAAGTGGATCCCAACCGAAGCCAGAAAAACCATCACCCACCCACTCATCACTAGTAGACTGGACTACGGAAACGCCCTCTACATGGGAATTAACAAATTCCTGCTACAGAAACTCTAGACCATCCAGAACACCGCAGCCAGACTCATCCTTGGCACCCCACGACATGAACACATGACCCAACACCTGCAAGACCTACACTGGTTCCCCATCGAGAAGAGAGTACCCTTCAAGCTACTCACCCAAGCCTACAAATCCATCCATGATATCAGACCCAAATACCTCAATGAAAGAATCTCTTTTAACACACCCAAAAGACACCTCTGCTCTGCCGACCTCACCCTAGTAACTACCCAGCACATCCTCAGAAACAGAGCTGGGGGTAGAGCCTACTCCTACGTCACTGCCAAAACCTGAAACGAACTCCCAGTCAATATCAGATGCTCCCCACCCTGCACACCTCCAGGGCGAGCCTCAAGACCTGGCTCTTTGGCTGACCCGGAGCTGCTTCCCCCCCACCTCCCCACCCCCACAGCATCATGAGACCCTCACTGGTGAGTAGTGTGCTTAAACGCCCTGATTGATTGATTGATTGATTGAGTCCTTCTTAGTGTCCTCAGCAGTTGCAGGAGTGAACCAAAGAGTTGGTCTGAGGATCCACTATTTATACCTGGTGCCAGCCTTTGAAGTGGGAGAAAGTTCTAGGTATTTCTACAATCTGTTCTGGACATTTCACCTCTTCTTCTGCCGAGGTTCCTCAGGTCTAGGGTGACAGAAGACTGGTGATAAGTTCTTTGTGAGGGTGCTGGAGGCAGTTCTTTTGAAATATAAGTGGGACAGAGAACAGTTTCGTCCCTCCGATCCTGACAGGATGGCCCATCCTGCTAAAATCTATGCCCCCCCTTTGTCTCACTGTCTGAGAGGAATACACAAAGCCCAACTGCTAATTACATGTTAAAAATGTGAAGGTTGTACTGTATGTTTCCACTCTCAAGATCTGTTCACATTCTATGGAAAGGTGGAACTATTTTAATGTTAGCTGAAATGTGATCCAGACATTTCTTGTTATCAATTATTTTAATTTTACTGTCAAATGCTCTATTGGAGAGGCCACCCAATTTTCTGTGAATATATTTAACTTCCCTATGTATTGAGTCCATGCTAAAGCTACTGATCTAATCTCATTGATATATTTTAGTTAAGGAAGGCTTTTGGGATTCAACAAGGTTAGACCTATCCTCCTAAGGGTGGGCTTCCTACAAATATTTTGCCCTCACCTCTCCTACTTTTGCTTATCTCGTTTTTGATGGCCTTAGAGCTCTGCACACTTTACCACTGCTAGCCAGTGCTAAAGTATTTTTGCTTTCCCCTATGAACCTGGTAAAATTGCCTTACATCCAATTGCCACATTTCATTTACTTATAGGTTCCTAGTACTAGATGTACCGAGGGTCTGCAAATTAAATTCTACAAACGGGCTTGCACCACTTGTTGAGGCACCCACTTAATTATCCCTTCAAAAACTGTCTAAGTTCTGCCTTTGCTGCCTACGTGCAATTTTATACTGCCAATTCGACTTGGCAAAATAAAGCTTTTACCAAGAGTAAACCTTTGTTTTTAATACGTATAAGTCACCCCTAATGTAAGCTTTAAACAGCCCTTAGAGTAGACAGTAGTATATTTAAGTATTTAAAAAGTTGGGCACATACTTTTTAGTCTTACATGTCCCGGTAGTAAAAAGGTATTAAATGCACATTTCTCCACTGGAAGTCCTGCCTCCCCCATAAAATAACATTGGGTTACCTTATTATTGTCAAGGCCACTCAGCTGGAGACTTGTCCCCGGAGCGATGCTGGACCTCTCCTGACCTCTAACACAATTCCCAACCAGGAAAGATATCCATGGTCAGGAGGAGTCGCAGAGGGGATAGGGGAATGGAACAAACGAGAAAGATCCTCAGCAAAGATCTTGTATGGGCAACCTTACCTAGTATTTGTAAAGCGCAAACTAATCACCCCTAAGGATCTCAGGGTGCTGGGGGCTATCAGGGAGATTAAGCGAGCTATTGCCCAGAGTCACATGGTGCTGGACGGAGCTGCCACTGGCGCCAGGGATCGAACCGTGAGCCTGGTGCTCTGGAGTGTGCCACACCTCTCCCTTCTCCTTCAGCTCTTCTCCAGTCCGATGGCTGGGGGTCTTCTGCAGACCATAGTGCATCTCAGATCAGGGCTGTATCAAGCAATAGTTACACAACAAAAAAGGGAGAGAGAGTGATACCTCAATGTTTTCACATAACAACACTTCCTGCATTAACCATCTAAGTGCCCTCAAAACAACAACACTCCCTTCATTAACTATCAAGGTACTTCACAATCATCATTGCTCTCAATGTGGTACTTACAATTGGTGAATGCAACGTGGATTTCTATTAACTAACATCTTGCCTCAGGATCTCCTTTGTTTTTGACAGATGAAGCAACCATTCTAGAATTTCTTGTATAGCTGCTTTTATAGCCTTTACTGTCCTGGTAAACAGAAATAACATTTTTATAAACAATTCCTCTTGTGCCAGAGTCTGTAATAATTCAGATCTTGAGGATTATTTGGGGATTACGATTTGCTTATTAGTGCACTAACCTTGTATGTCTTTTCCGTTTTTACGGCTTACAGGGAATCTGGAGCACAAAAGTATGCATATTCTTTCTTTGTTTTAGGGTGTCGGCTTCCCAAGTTGGACTAGTCACAGCAGAAGACACGGCATCCAGTGAGTAGTAGAGGAATTCAGGAGGGAAAAAGGTCTAGGAGCGGGAGCCGAACAAGCGGTGCGCTGGGCCAAGGCACGGGCAGACAGAGAGTGGAATGAGCTCTCCTTCCAGAGCAAAGCCAAGCTGGGCCTCATGGTTTTGGCATGGTAATTATAATGTGACTAAACAAAATGACCACTGATATCATGTGACATCCGAAGTCCTGCGATTATTCGGGTGTTATGATACCTCCTGCAGAATGGGCCAGATAGGCATGAATTCAAGGGCCCCAGATATATGGCCAAACAGCCTCGCCGAAGGAGAGGAGAGGGGGGGCTGAGAAAATAGGATCCAGGGGGATACTTCACAGGAAAGCTGAGAAGTGGCAGAGGAAAGGGTCCCGAGGGAAGGCAATATGATCGATGGCATGAAAGCCTAAGGTGCAAACCGAACACGGTGGTTGAGGGAACCAAGAGCTCTTACAGCCCCCCCCCCCCCAAAAGAGTGACCCGCAGTGCTTTGGTGAGGGTGAGGTCAGTGGATCACAGCTTTCTCCTGGGTACGTGGATATGTGAATGGAGATTCTTTTTTTGAGATATTGGGGTTGGGTGTTGTGGATCCATTTGTAGGCATGGGGGAGTATCTTGAAGGTTACTCTCTTCTCAACAGGGAGCCAGTGGATCTCTCGCAGGTGTTGGGTGATGTTTTCGTGTTGAGGGATGTCGAGAACGAGTCTGGCTGCTGTGTTCTGTATGTTCTGAAGCTTGCAGAGCAGAGGCTTGTTGATTCAGGAAAGAGGGCATTTCCATAGTCCAGTTTGCTGGTTTTGAGTGTATGGATGACGGACTTTCTTTGATTCCGTGGGGATCCATTTGAAGGTTTTCCAAAGGATGTGGAGGGTGGTTAAACAGGTGAAGGCAATGGCATTGATTTGTTGAGTCATGGAGAGGGAGGAGTCGAGTACGATGCGGCGTGGTCTGTGGGGGTGGAGGGGCTACCGAGGGCGGTGAGCCACCAGGTGTTGTCCCATGCAGAGGGGGAGGGTTCGAGGACTAGGACCTGAGTCTTCTCTGAGTTGAACTTCAGGCCGCTGCTGCTCATCCAGGATGCAATGTCTCCCATTCCTTCCTGGGAGCCTGGTGGTGACGGGGTCCTTGGTGAGGGAGAGGATGAGCTGGGTGTCATCGGCATAGCATAGTATGCTGGGGCCTTGCTGTCTGATTATGGCGGCGAGTGGGGCTAGGTAGATGTTGAAGAGCTTAGGAGTGATGATCCTTGGGTTACTCCGCAGTTTGATCTCAGTGGGTTCTGGAGAGGAAGGACGGCAGTCTGATCCTTGGTTTCTAACTGTGAGGAAGGAGTGGAGCCATTTGAGGTTGGTTCCCTGTATGCCAGTGTTGTGGAATCTGGAGGTGAGCGTGTGGTGGGAGACTGTGTCGAAGCAGTGGAGAGGTCGAGTAGGATGAGTGCCATGGTGTGGCCCTGGTTGATGAGGGTGCGGATGTCGTCTGCAGTGGTGAGTAGAGCAGTCTCGGTGCTGTGTTTGCAGTGGAATCTGGATTGGGAGGGGTCGAGGATGGCTTTCTCTTCAATTAATTTTGTTAGTTGGATGTTGACGATGTTCTCAGTGACTTTGGCTGTGAAGGGGGGAGGGAGAAGGGTCGGTAATTCTTGAGCTCCGTAGCGTCTTCTGAGGGCTTCTTGAGTAGGGGCTTGACTTCTGCATGTTTCCAGTTGTCGTGGAAAATGCTACTTTCGAAGGTGGTGTTGATGGTGCGTCGTAGTTCAGGTGCGATGGTTGCAGCAGCTCTATGGAAGATGTGCAGAGGGCAGGGGTCCATGGGGGCTCCTGAGTAGATGCCTGTCATGGTCGATTCAGTAGTGACTGGGGTCCAGGAGGATATGGTGGACTGGCTGGTGCTGCTGGAGGAGGGAGTAGTTTCAGAGTCAGGGGTCTGTTCATTGAAGTTGTCGTAGACGGACTTGGTTTTCAGTTGGAAGTAGGAGCTGAGCTTGTTGTAGAGGTCTTGGGAGGGGATGATGTCCATGGCTTCAGTGGGGGGTTTGGTGAATTCCTGGAGGATGCTGAAGAGTTCCTTTGAGTTGCTAGAGTTGGCGAGGATCATGTTCTGGATGAAAATCCTTTTGGTGGATCTGATGAGTTGGTGGTATTGTGTCATGGGGTTCGTGTATGTGGTGCGGTCTTCCAAGGATTTGCTATTTCTCCAATTCTTCTTGAGGCATCTGCAGGGGCGTCTGGATACTTTGAGGTGGACAGTTAATCAGGTGGTCTTTCTGGGTGATTGTCTGTCGGAGTTGCGGAGGAGTGCGAGCTCGTCTACGCAGTGGATAATCCATCTGTGAAGTTCTTTGGCTGCGATATGGGCATTGGTCGAGGTGGAGGGGCATTGCAGTTCAGGGCGGAGTTGAGGTGCATCTCGGTGACCTTGCTCCAGTTCCTTCACGGTAGGCATGGTGCTGGTTTGGGGCCCATGGGTTTGTCAACATTGAAGTGTACGCAGTGGTGGTCCATCCTGGGGGGTTGCGTGGTGTGGCTGAAGTGGATGTTGTTTCCTCCTCCCAAGATAAGGTCAAGGGTGTGTCCTGCCTTGTGGGTGAGGGTGGTGATGAGTTGTTTCAGTCTGAGGTTGGGAAGGTTGTCCAGTAGGATGGTGGAGTTGGGGTCGTTGAGGTTGTTGAGGCCTCTAATGAGTAAATAGTCCAGGGAGGCGATGGCGTAGGGCGCGAAGTTGTCGGCGATGGTAGTTTTGAATGCGGCTCGAGGACTGGGAGGTCTGTAGGTGAGGGTGTCTGGTAGGGTTGTTCTGGGACTGGTTTGGCTCTGGAAATTGAGGTGTTTGGTGGTGGGCGCACTGTCCCTCGTGCTGGAGGTGGTGAGTCGGTGGTATCTCTTGTGTGCAATGGTGAGTCCTCCTCCTGTGCGTTTGGGGCAGTCCTTTCTTTGGATCTTGTATCCGTCGGGGATAGCAGTGGCGAGGTCAGGGGCAGAGGTGGAGTTGGTCCAGGTTTCTGTGAAGAAGGCGACATCTGGCAAGATGGTACCGAGGGAAAGGATGCGTCATGAGAGGCGTGGAGGATGAACATTTGCAGCAGGCTCCCAAGAATGATATTCTGGTCATATCCTTTACAATCTATGAAGTAAACCATCAAGGAGTCTGTTCTACTGAGTGATATACATGCTCAGTCTGCCCACCAGTTTGTGGGTTATGGGTAGACAAGAGGCAAGCATCAGTGTCCAAGGAGGTACACAACTTTTGCCACAATTCTGAGATAAATTGGGCCACTACGTCGGAAATAATAACAGAAAGGAAGTCATGGAGCCGTATAAAATGTTGAAGAAAAAGAGTAGATAACTCTTTGGATGAGGGCAGTGATTTTAGGGGAAAATGTGTGCAATTGCTTTCTTTTTGTCCATGGTAACACCTACTGAAGAGAGTACATAACCTGAAAAGTCAACTGTGGTGGTGTGGAAAAAACACTTTTTCAGTTTGGCAATGAGATTATACTCTCAAATCCATTGTAGTATGGCCCGAATGTGAGTTACATGGTCAGTCAGGTTTTGGGAATAGATGAGAATGGCATTAATTACACAATGCTGCATATATTCAAGAAGTCCCTCAAAACTTCATGAATAAAAAACTGGAATGCTGCCAGGGCATTACAAAGTCCGGACAGCATTATTGTGTACTCAAAGAGGCCAAACTTAGGGGGCCATTTATTTATTTATTTATTTTTGATATTTATAAAGCGCATCATATACCCTTGGGTGTCTTGGCGCTAATAAAAACCAGTTACTTGTGGTGAGAAACGTGGGGACAGAGGAATCATTGATCGAACAGCCAAGTTTTTAGGAGCTTACGGAAGTGAAGGAGGGAGGGGCTCTGCCTGATGTTTAGGGGTAGAGTATTCCAGAGCTTCGGGGCTGCCACCAGAAAGCGTCGATCACCCCAGGATACCGTCTTTGTACGAGGAATGACCAGTTGGCCGAGGGTAGCTGAACGTAGCGTTCTACTAGGTTTGTATGGTTGCAGCTGCTCTTTCAGAAAGTGAGGTCCTTGGTTATTGAGCGCTTTGAACACGATACAAAGGGACTTGAAATGGATTCTGTTTCGAATGGTGAGCCAGTGGTAATCCTTTATGCTTCTTGATATTGATTCATATTTTGTTTTGCCGGAAAGCAGGCGTGCTGCTGCGTTCTGGATAGTTTGTAGTTTGGTTATTACTCTGGATTGAGTGTTAAGAAAAAGGCCGTTGCAGTAATCCAGAGCAGAAAATACTAGGGAGGTGACCAATGTTTTGATGGCTGACTCCGGGAGAAAAGGTCGAATTTTTCTGATCATCTTTAGTTTTAGATGTGCTGTGGAAACTGTTTTATTGGCATGATCCATGAAGTGTAAGCCTTCATCGAAAATGATTCCGAGGTTCCTAACTTTGGAGGTTGGGGTGGGAGGGGTACCGAAGGCATCTGGCCACCAACTTGATGGCCAGGCTGGGATAAGAGGTCCAAATATGACCACCTCAGTTTTATCTGAGTTTAATTTGAGGCAATTAGTGGCCATCCATTCTCCTATGTCGACAAGTCCCTTCTTAAATTTTTCAGCCACTTGATCTCCGTCACCTTTGATTGCAAGTACCAACTGGGTATCATCGGCATAGGAGGTTAGGCTCATCCCTTGTGCTTTGATGGTTTTAGCAAGGTCCGACACATAAATGTTAAAAAGTGTCGGACTAAGGGACGAGCCTTGAGGAACTCCGCAGGGAGATGAAAGTTGTGCCGATTGAAATGGGCCTAAGATGACAGCCTGCGTTCTTTTGGCTAGGAAGGAGGCAATTAGGTCTTTTAGCAGAGTGGCAGATTCCGAATCCCTCAACACGATCGACCAAGATGGTATGGTCGACCGTGTCGAAGGCCGCCGATAAATCCAACATTACCAGGATGGCTGTTCCCCCCTGATCCCGGATTACCCTGATATCATCGGCAGCCTTAATCAAGGCTGTCTCTGTCCCGTGGTATTTCCGGAATCCAAATTGCGTGTCATCCAGGAGATGGTATTTTTCAATGAATTCAGAGATCTGAATGTACATGGCTTTTTCGATCACCTTAGCCACAAACGGGAGACTCACAATGGGCCTGTAGTTTTTTAGCTCATTTTTATCCAGGGAAGGTTTTTTTAGCAGGGGTTTTAGTAGGGTGTTTTTTAAGGGGTCTGGATAAGTGCCTGCAAGTAGAGTGGAATTGCAGACTTGGGTGAGTAATGGGATGATGGAGTCCATTACCGGCAGAAGCACTGAGAGTGGACAAGGGTCCAGAGCCGATCCTGATTTAATAGTGGACACTATGATTTTGATTTGGTCCATTGTGACTGGCTGAAAGCTGGGGAACGTGTTGGCTGGAGGTAGAGTGAAGGAGTTAACTGTCCTAGGGGGTGATTTTGCCGAGAATGCCTGATAAATATCGTCAACTTTGGTAAAGAAAAAAGAGGCTAAGGAGTCACATAAAGCTTGTGACGGGGGGAGTGAGATCCGGGGAATTGCCTGACAGTAATTTTGTGATTTGATACAGTCGTCTACTGGAGTTTTTGGATTTTTGGATTTGGTCAGTGTAATAGTCTTTTTTCGCCTTTGTGATCATGGCTTTGTAGAGTGCCAGAGATTCCTTATAGGTTGCTTTACTTGCTGTATCGTAGGTTTTCCTCCATTGTCTCTCCTTATTCCGGTTGATTTGCTTTTGTGAAATTGAAGTAATGCTGAATTGGGGTCAGCAGACAGTACTGGGCAAGTATGATCCAGTTTTGACCTTAGGTCGTCCAAATTGATGTTTTTCCAATCTTTAAAAGGCTTTTGAGAGATGGGAGTAGGTTTGTTATCGCAAGGAGTAGTAATGGTGATAGTAGCAAAAATAGCATGATGGTCAGTCCATGGCAGGGGTAATATATTAGTTATTTGTAGGCCTTCTAAATTGGAGAATATGGGATCCAAAATATGGCCAGCTAAGTGAGTGGGGGAAGTGACCCGTTGTTTTAACCCTAGTATTTCCAGGTCGGAAGTTAGGGTGAGCGTGTCAGTTAGATGGGTTTGGTCCAAGTGAAAATTCAGGTCACCTAGGACCGTAAATGCACTTTCAGTGGCAACTGATTCCATCATTGTGTTAATGCTGTTAAGAAAGGCTGTTTTTGTTCCAGGGGGACGATATATCAATATTCCTTTGAAGTTAAACAAAGGTGATAGCTTGATGGCAAACTGCATGGCTTCACAGGATGTGGATGGGATAGGAATTGTTCTGACAGGATATGAGTCTCTGGCTATTATGGCCAGCCCACCCCCTCGTTGTCTGAATCTGTCCTGGCGGTATGCTTTGTATCCATCCGGTACTGCTATAGCTAAGTCTGGCTCTGATGATTCATCAGTCCATGTCTCAGTGACAAACAGAACTTCCAATTTAAAGTCAGTAATGAGGTCTGAGATCTCGTGCCTATGCTTAACGAGTGAGCGCGCATTGATAAGGGCAATTGTAGCTACTTTTTCATTCCTTGCAGATATAGTTTTTACGGCAGGTAATCGTAAAGGTATTGTGTAGTTACAATGGGGACAGAAGGTAACAGACTGGCTATGTAATTCTGAAGGTTCTGTTTTTGTACAGCGAATATTGGGCGCTGGCTGAAGTGCCAATAAGTCATGGCTTATGTACGCTTGTCGGTATCTGGCGCCGGTCGGGCAGGGGTTGTGGCCCTAGGCTGGTCCCGGCGCGGACGGGTTTGCCTTAGGCGCGCCTTCGGCGCGCAAACGGCGCTCCCGCTGCGCTCATCCGCTGCGCTCATCCGCTGCGTTTGCGTGGGAAGCACATTTAGGGAGAGGAGGGGTGGGCGTGGCCTAAAGGGTGGGCGTGGCCTCGCGCTAGCGATGGCGGCCGTGAAATCTGGTGCAAGGAACAGCGCTAGATCCGCTGTAAGTGCTTGCAGGAATTTAAAATACAGAGAGGATCTCTGAATAGGACACATAGTTTTAACAAATGAAAATAAACACAAGATAAGCAATTTAAAACATGAGTCACACCACATCCGGCTTCCGCCTCAGAGGTCTTCAGTTTCTATGGGCGCGCTTGCAATCAGCGCTATTCATAGGCTGGGGGGGTGGGCGTGGCCTAACGGGTGGGCGTGGCCTTGCGCTAGCGATGGCGGCCGTGAAATCTGGTGCAAGGAACAACGCTAGATCCGCTGTAAGTGCTTGCAGGAATTTAAAATACAGAGAGGATCTCTGAATAGGACACAACGTTTTAACAAATGAAAATAAACACAAGATAAGCAATTTAAAACATGAGTCACACCACCTCCGGCTTCCGCCTCAGAGGTCTTCAGTTTCTATGGGCGCGCTTGCAATCAGCGCTATTCATATGCTGGGGGGGTGGGCATGGCCTAACGGGTGGGCGTGGCCTCGCGCTAGCGATGGCGGCCGTGAAATCTGGTGCAAGGAACAGCGCTAGATCCGCTGTAAGTGCTTGCAGGAATTTAAAATACAGAGAGGATCTCTGAATAGGACACAAAGTTTTAACAAATGAAAATAAACACAAGATAAGCAATTTAAAACACGAGTCACACCACCTCCGGCTTCCGCCTCAGAGGTCTTCAGTTTCTATGGGCGCGCTTGCAATCAGCGCTATTCATAGGCTGGGGGGGTGGGCGTGGCCTAACGGGTGGGCGTGGCCTCGCGCTAGCGATGGCGGCCGTGAAATCTGGTGCAAGGAACAGCGCTAGATCCACTGTAAGTGTTTGCAGGAATTTAAAATAAAGAGAGGATCTCTGAATAGGACACAAAGTTTTAACAAATGAAAATAAACACAAGATAAGCAATTTAAAACATGAGTCACACCACCTCCGGCTTCCGCCTCAGAGGTCTTCAGTTTCATTAGAATGGCAGATGGACTTGAGTCCGTCCGCCATCCTGTGGTAAACCTGGACTGTTCGCAATACATGCGGCGGTCCCGCATGCCTAATTAGGATGTGACTGCCACCATGGCAGTTGCATTTTGGCTTTTAACATTGTGGCAGATGCTGCTCACAGCAGCACGCGCCGCAAAGCGAAAAAACCCTTTTGTGCATTTCACTGCACTCCGTAGCAGGCACCACATGGTGCCTGCCACTCGGTGCACCCAGTGTACCCACACCTACCCCAACACTAGGGGGGCCCACAACAGGCCCCCAAAATAATTCTCCAGATGCCTTTCCATGGTGGCATTGCCACCATGGAAAGGCCTTTCAACAACAGCATCATAATTTGGTGGACGGTGCCTGCTAGGCACTGCCACCCTTTGATGCTTCCTGCACCATCCTTTGCGGGTTCCATGGTGGACGGTCTTTGCGTCCGCCATGGTTCCCACCGCCATCCTAATTTGGCGATGGGAAAATCACTATTTGATGGCAGAACGACTTCCACAGGCGGTCCTGCGGTGGTGCTCCTTCTGTCATCCTAATAGACCCCTTAGTGCGGAAGGCCGTCTTCCACTCGTCACCATCTTTTCCTTCTGACGAGGTGGTAGGCCCCTCGCAGGTCAATTTGGTATAAATGTTTTAGTGCCATACTTGGTCTAATAGGACCGGGATCAATGATAAAGGGTAACTGTTCTTTTTTTTTTCACAGTGAAACAACAAATTGTTTATTGACAATGGGTGATCTTCCATCGGAAAGCACATTTGACAGTAGCACCATTTTTTGAGCTCTCATTAAACTGACAAAGCAATTATTTGTTGAACAAATAAAAGGTGTAACCCGTTTTGGGACAGCTAAATATTTACACAGAAAAATACAAACGAGGAACACTGCAATCTCAATACTAGATCAAAGCTAACATTAACTTCTCTGGATTCCACACACTTGCCCCAATTCCCACACCATTTGGGTCACTCATAAGCTTATCCATAATTTTGGTAATTCAGTCATGCTTAGTTTCTTGCTCACGAGTGCCTAGCACATCTTGCGTCCATGTGTAACTTAAGTGTAACTGTTCTTCACCATAATTTTATTCAGTCACCTGTAGTCTATATAAGCACATAATATGCCATTCTTTTCAGGCACAAAGAATAAGGGAGATGAGGCAGGTGAAGTAGAATGCTGAATAAAAATAATGTCAAGTAACTCATCTAAGTCAGTCTTTAGGTATTGGGTTTCAGGATCAGACAGAGCACAAATCGTACAGCACTGTAGGATGGACCCCAAGGATTTGGTCGATTCTGCAGCCAAATTCCCAATGGGGAGGCAGGTAACTGCGTAGCCCTTTTTTTCAACAAAGACATCAAGGAAGTCGCGATACTTGATAGGTAACTGTGTAACAGTTCCTTGGTTGATAGCAGCACACCTCAGGGGTAATATCAGGTCCAGAGCTGTTTAACCCCTTCAGCTCGTCATGCAGTACAGTGCTCCTGTGCTCATGACGAGCTGAGCCCGTCATGAACAATGGGAAAAAAGGCCATGCAGCACCTTGGGAAAATACCTTCAGCATTGAAGGTGTTAATAACACTTGGAGCAACAATGCTGTGAATTCAATGTCACCAGACACAAGGCCCAATCTATGTGGGGATTGTGCAAATGTAACCAGGGAAACCCCAAGATAGCTCCAAAATTTGGGGTGTCCCTGGGTCATAGGTTAATGCCTCAGTGTGGCCATTTTTCACAGACCACAAAATGGGGGTATAGTTTGATATTGAATGAGGCCTGAGGAAAGTGCAGAGCCATCAGTGGGTAATACTGGCTAAGGTTCATCTTCCTTTATTCTTGGAATTTTTAGAGTGCATGGTAATGTAAGGTTTAAAAAAATATCAGTAGCTCTGGAATCTAATAACATGAGTAAGACCTTTTGTTGTTAGAGTGATATAACTATAGTGACCTGTGCTGTAAGATGATGTGGAATTCTTCATAGGGTGTTGGTCAAATAATTGGCGGCCTTCTCAACATTTTTACTCAACAAAGGAACCTCTTCCAAGTCAAGCCTCTTAGTTTCGTGGTGTTTGATCCACAACCAGTGCAGCTGTCTTGTACATGATTTCTGAATTTACAAAACATTCCGGGCAAAGTACCCAGACTAGCCGCAATCGAGACACAAGTTCAGTTTTTGTCGTCATTCCTTTTCTTCACTGGGTAGCGGACCACAAAGCCCTCCAACCTGCATTGGCTCTACAGTATCAGGGACCTTACTTTCTGCTTCCATTTTCTCTGACTTGACTACAAGGAATTTGGCCTCTCCCTGAGGTGGTTCTCCTTTTCTATTATTCACTCAGTGGTCCAGTCGAACGGCCAGATCTACAAACTCAGAACAATCATCTGGGTGAGTGACCCGTCTACAGAAAGTGGTGATATAGGCCACCAGATTCCTGCTTACCTTTCACAGATTAAACAGCTCATTGTCACAAGCTTAAACAAATGTGTATCAGATGAATAACTGTTGCATAGTTTCATTAAAACTGGCAAAGTCATACAAGAGGGAGCATTCTTGTCAATGAGGGGAACTAACTAATTAGCAGTATTTCCTCCTATGATGCTACCTTACTGGAATCAGAGGGGAAGGCCCCACTGTAATAGTTCAAACATTAAACCATTTCTTGGACTACCGTGCTTTGCACTGTTATTAAACTGGTATGAATGATTTACACAAGCTCACCTTGCCTGGCATTGATATGCCCATTGACTGAACCTTGCTGGTAAACAGTATGGGTTAGTGGTGCAACCTTTGTAGTTCCTGCCTCCCTCTGCCATCAGCAGTGCGGGTTAGAATTACGGGTTACAACACATTTAAAACCTCATCCTCCTTTCCAAATTCCAACACTGCTTCGTAATTGTTAAGGTAGCCTTAGCTGTGACTGTCCTGTTCTGCCACAAGCGGTGGGCTGAAGCCACATTTTGTGTTAACCTGCCTGAAATTATGACTTCTGCAGTTCTACAGCAAAATGCGCTGGAGCACTGGTAATTGATAATTAGCATTGGACCACTAATGTGCATTTTTAGTTTGCTTCTGAAATACACACTGGAGCGCCTACATCTGCTGGGGCAAAGCCCATTGGAGCACTAAGGATTATTTGGCAGTCAGCACTGGAGTGCTAATGTATATTTTAGGGAAACCGCATTGATAACAGAGTCTAAACCATGATGTACCTTTACAACAAAATCTTAACCATGCTTTAGTCTTCATCACAAAGGTTTTTACAACTACTATGGGCCTGATTGCGGTGTAGGCTGAAACGGCTCCGACCATTTGGATTCCTTTCTGACTGACCCATTTTGATGGGGTCGGTTGGAAGGACATATGAATCGGATTTCCGAAAGGCAGCCCGTTCACTATTCAGAAATCCGTCAGTAATCCCTCGGCCGGCTCTTTCCGGCTGAAGGCTTACGATGGCAGATTACCTGTCTTTCTGTGTCAGTCTTCCTGACAGAGAAAGGCTTTGTGAATCTGACTTTGAGGGCCCCTATGAGTGCAAGCCCTTTGGATGGCGGCCTGGGGGCACCTATGTTACCCCCTGTTGATCCCTGGACCTGGTGGCAGGCACCTTGAGGTGACTTCCATGGGGTGGTGGGATTAACTGCACCTCTGCTCTTTACAATGAGAGCATGCATTCTGTTCAGAATGCATTCTCCCATTGTAAAGTAGAGGATTGCGACTGAACAGTATTCGGGGGCATCCTACTTACTGGTCTGGAACCAACGACAGGAGGTTGTTCGGTTCCAGTTCCCAAACAATGTCAGACGGACTTAGGTACGTCTGACATCATAATTGGGCCCTATGTATTTTCCAATAATGTCATTACCATGCATGAATTTGAAACGGTTTATGGATCTAGATATTTAGCACGCATGTGTGTACCACCACTGTCATTACTACACATTTGTTTTACCACTAGTGTTATTACCACAAATATCTTTACCACACATCAATATGTAAGTATATGGATAGGTATATGTTATAGGTATTTGGTAAATATTAATTTTGTAATTATATTTTATATATATTTTAATGAGAATACATTTTAGGTATGAGATGTAAGGAATATAGGGGAATTGTGTGGGGAATTGTATTATCACTCTGGTATTAAAGTATATATTCTTTTAGTTATAATAACTTTTAGGGATGTGATGTAAGGGAGATAAGGGGTTTGGGTGGGAAAGTGTGTAATACTCAGGCATTAATTTTAATGCTTTAGCATTAATGGTTATGAATTGTAATTTTGTAATTTAATAATAATGTAACATTTTAATATGTTTTATAAAATTAATAATTAGGGATAAGTGCGAGGGGTGTAGTGGTATTGGGTGGGTACATATATTAATACTTGGGTATTAATTGTAATACTTTATTATTAATATTTATGAATTGTAATTGTTGTGAATTAATAATAATTTAAAATATTAAAGAATGGTATGAAATTGCAAAATTAGTATTTAGGGATGGGATGCAGGTGATCTAGGGGTATTTGATGGGAATGTGCAGTATTCATTTTAATACTTTAGTATTGCATTTGTATGAATTGTAATTTTTGTAAATTAATATTAACTGTAAATTTTAACATATTTTATAAAATGACTAAATATGCATTTAGGGAAGGAATGCAGAGTGATAGAAGTTGTGGGTGGGTAAGTGTATTAATACTCAGGTATTCATTTTAATATTTTACTATTAATATATGATTTTGGAACATTGATAATAATATTAAAATGATAACATTTTACAAAAATGTAAAACGTAGGAATGGTATGTAAGGGGTATAGGGGTATTTGTTTGGGAAGTGTATTAATAATCATGTATTAATTGTAGTAGCTGAATATTAATAATTAAACTCAATTTATTAAAGTTAAAAAAGTTGAACTAAATTAAATATGATTTGTAATGTAATCCAAATATATAATATTTAAATGTCAACATTATTAGTTCATAATATATATATATTTTAAAATATTACATTTAAACAAATATGAAAAGATGTAAACATAATACAAAGGTGTAATATTTATATTATGCATTCAAACATAGTATAAAATAAAAAAGAAATGTAAATAAATAGTAAATCATATAACATATTTTACATATATATAAAACTATTTTTCCTAACATATGACTTATTTTGTTAGCATTTAAACATGTTTCACATAGTTTACCACTAATTGCAATATCGGATATTGTCCTTTTTCAGTTTTTACATGTGTGCTTGACGCTCGTGGTTGTACGCAGGTTTCTGCAGTTGATGGAGCATCGCGGTCAAGATCTGAAGCAAAGGAAGAGCTGTGGTCTGGAACAGAACAATTTACTTACATTTCTAAGTATATAGGTGGCTACCTTTATTGTAAAGTACTGTGGAAGGTAGGTAAATAATTGATAGAAATACCTGGGGTGTTTTATGTGTTTTTATGTGTTTTCTATTTCCATGCAGTTTGTGGTCATATGCTTACATCGAAACCATTGTTTTTTTTTTCAAAATAAGTTTAGAAAAGTTAGAAGATAAAGTTGTGTGCTGCTTGATGCAGCACACATGAAAGTTAAAAAATTGCATTTTTTAAAGGTTTGTTTATGTACAGGAATGGACACCTTACTGTACAGAAACAAACCACAGCATTTTGCTTGATTTGCATATGGCCATGTCTGTACTGGGGTGGCAAAGTGAGCTAAAGAATGATGATGGATTAAACCCAGGTCAGTTGACTGGGGGTGAGTGATTGCAATGTTCAACACTCCGTCCATCATCCCCTTTGGTTTTGCTTTGTTTGCCCTAAGTTGGCAGGGTATGCCCAGACGTTGGTCCGTTGCTCACTTTGCACTGGATTCATGCTAGCCTGGCTGACGACGGCTGATTAGCCAGAAACCGGTCCCAGGATGCTTGTTTCCGGTTCAGGGAAGACATGACTTGGCAGTTCGAGCTGGAATGTTCCAATGAGGCACATGGTCAGATTGATTAGCATATGGCCATGTCTGAACTGGGGTGGCGGAGTGAGCTAAAGAATGATGATGGATTACACCCAGATTAGTTGACTGGGGGTGAGTGATTGCAATGTTCAACACTCCGTCCATCATCCCCATTGGTTTTGCTTTGTTCGTCCTAAGTTGGCAGGGTATGCCCAGATGTGGATCCCTTGCTCACTTTGCCACTGGATTCAAGCTAGCCGGGCTTATGACGGCTGATTAGCCAGAAACCGGTCCCAGGATGCTTGTTTCCGGTCCAGGGAAGACATGGCTTGGCAGTTCGGGCTGGACTGTTCCGATGAGGCACAGGATCAGACTGATTTGCATATGGCCATGTCTGAACTGGGGTGGTGGAGTGAGCTAAAGAATGATCGTGGATTAAACCCAGATCAGTTGACTGGGCTTGAGAGATTGCAATGTTCAACACTCCGTCCATCATCCCCTTTGGTTTTGCTTTGATTCAAAGGTACCATGCATCATATAAATGTCACTATTTTCAAGTGTTAGAAGGATATGGTTTGTGCTAAATATTAGTTTTCTTTTTTCAGGGTTTTCATTGTCATGAAGTAGAAAAGGTTCTTCAGAGAAAGTGATTGCTAGTTCAGGGGGATGGTAATGTCAGAATAAGTCTGCTGTGTTATTTGTTGGGGATTACTTGCCTGTTTTTGTCTTTGTATCATTCTCCTAACATTGGGAATTGTGGGCCTACTACTGGCTATATGCATGTGAATGGTTTCAGATACCCATCTCAAAATTGAGCCATAGGGCTCTATGGAGATGGAGGCAAGTTCTGTAATTTTGTTTATGTTTTCACGTGCTTCAATCTCCATTGCACAGGCAGAGTGGTTATGCTCAGTTGTCTTAACTATTGTGTCTTGTTACTTGTTTACCTGGAAATTGGAGAGTTTTTTGTTTTTGAAGGATGTTATTAGTATTAGGTGTTTTTCACTTTGAAGTGTTCTTTAGGTATATTTTTCTTTCTTCAATTGTGTTGTTATCAGTTCCCCCCAAAAATGGAAGTTATTAGTTATTCATTAACTTTTGGTTATATGGTGTTTTTCCTATTATTTATTGTTTACATTTACAATACTTACATTAATTTTTCTGTTTTTGTGGTTTAGGATATGTCCTCTAGTTTTATGTATTTCAAGTTATTTCATAGATAGGTATGTCTGTTTTAAAACAGAACAAAATACATGTTGTTGATTTTTTTTAAAGTATGTATTTTATAAACTTGAGCATCTTGTTTTAGTTAAATATTTTGTAATTTTAAACTACTACATTTGTACTTAAGCCACTGTCCGGCATCTTTCCTGAGGTAAGTACTTGGTGGAGTATGAATAGTAATTTTCCCCGCTAGTCATTGTCCAGTACCTGCTCTGAGTTAAGTAACCAATGGAGTTAGATTTGTAATTTTGCCCCTTAGTCACTGTCCAACACTTGCCCTGAGGTAAGTACTTGGTGGATTTAGAATAGTAATTTTGCTCCCCAGTTGCCGTATAGCACCTGCCCTGACATAAGTACCCAGTAGAGTTAGAATAGTAATTTTGCCCCTCGGTCACTGTCTAGCACTTGCCCTGAGTTAAGTAGGTGGCATAGTTAGAATAGTAATTATTCCCCCCAGTCCCTGCCCAGCACCTGCCCAGAAGTAAGTACCCAGTGGAGGTAGAATAGTGATTTTGCCCCTTAGTCAACGTCCAGCACCTGCACTGTGGTGAATTCCCGGTGGCTTTTGCCCCGTAGTCACTGTCCAGCACTTGTCCTGTGGTGAATTCCTGGTGGCTTTTGTCCCATAGTCACTGTGCAGCATCTGCCCTGAGGTAAGTTCTTGGTGGAGTTAGAATACTAATTTTTGCTCCCTAGTCAATACTCTGTACACTCCCTGACGTAGGTACTTGGTGAAACTAGAACAGTAATTTTACCCCTTAGTCATTGTCCAGCACCTGCCCTGAATTAAGTCGATGGTGGAGCTAAAATTGTAATTTTGCCCCCTAGTCACTGTCCAACACCAGCCCTGTGGTGATTTCATGGGTGGGCGTAGTTCGCGAAGTAGCGCTATGCAAAGCTATGGGAAGTGCACTTCGCACTACGCAAACTTCACGTAGCACTACGCGAACTGCGTAGTAGCATGTTCGCACTGTGCTTTCAATGATTGCACAGTGCGGACAAGCATCCAGCACTGTGCAATCATTGAAAACGGCATCTTGCACAGTGCGAGCTGTAGTTTTCTGCTGCTCGAGTAGATTATTACTCGAGCTGCAGCTTTCTCAACGCGAGCTGATAGTTTCTCATTGAGAGCGGTCGCGAGCATGCGCAACCACTCACAATGAGAACCCTTACCTCCCCACGTTGAGAATCTTGTCGGGATGTCATTTTGCTTGCTCGTGGTCGCGAACATGACGTTCAGGACCACGAACAAGCAAAAAATGAGCGCTGCACTACGCTACGCTGCACTACGCATGTGCGCACTGTGCTACGTGCAGCTCGCGTAGTGCGAAGTTGCGCAAACTTCGCAAACTCCGCAAGCGTAGCGTAGTGCTTCGCCCAGGGTTAGTGATTTCCCAGTGGAGTTAGAATTGTAATTTTGCCCTTTAGTCACTGTCCAGAACCTGCCCTGAGGTAAGTACTTTGTGGAGTTAGAATAATAATTTTGCCCCTTAGTCACTGTCCAGTACCTGCCCTGAGTTAAATAGATGGTGGAGCTAGAATAGTAATTTGGGACCCTACTCACTGTCGAGCACCTGCCCTGAGATAAGTTGTGGTAAAGTTAGTATAGTTTTTTGAATACTTGTTTCTGTCTAACACCTGCTCCTAGGTAAGTTTGTAGTAGAGTTAGAGCAGTCATTTTACCTCTTAGTCACAATCTAGCACCTGCTTTGATGGTGGGATTAGAATAGTAATTTTGCAGTATAGTGACTGTTTAGTATGTACTAGGAGGGATGTATGTGATAGTGTTAGAATAGTAGCTTTTCATGCAAATTATTGTCAATGACTTTATCTGAAGGAAGGAGATGGTGGAGGTTAAATATTTTTTTTTTACTTTACTAAATTATTGGTATTTGTTTTCAAGTGCACGCCTAGTTATTTTTTATATAGTTATTTAATTTAACGTTTAGAAATTCTCTTGTGGGAAAAAATATATTGCAACATTTTGTTACTTTGTTTTCTTTAGTTACATAAAATATATAATATGTTAGAAAAGTTATATTTTATACAACTGCAATATTGCTCTAAATAAAATATTTTAAAATATACTAACACATTATGTGTTAGTCAGGCCAACTTTTGTAAAGTTTGTGGGCGAAACATGTAAGTTTAGGAAAACATCAATTAATCAATATGTTATATAACTAGGTAGTACAAATAGAAGTATTTTCTTGTGAAAGTCCCACTTGGATAGGTAGATGGTATAGTTTGCTGTAGTAAAGTCTTGCTTCGGTAACAATCTCTGTGAGGTCATGAATGTAATCAGTGTAGAAAAGAAAGTAAAATTGTGGGCTGTCTTTTCATACAAATTATGGGGCTGATAATGATGGCGGATGGACTGGATCTGTCCGCCATCGTAGTGGTGACCAGGGCCATCCGCAAAACATGCGGCGGCCCCGCACAAAGGATTATGATGCGACCTCCACTTTGGCGGTCAGATCTTGCAATTTAACATTGCGGAGTGCGCTGCTGACAGCAGCAGCCGCTCTGTTGTTAAAATAGCATGTTGTACATTTCACTGCACCACGTGGCAGGCACCACACAGTGGCTGCCAATTGGTGCAGTGAAATGTATGGGGGTACAATGGGTACCCCCAGTGCACGCACACCTCCCTCAACACAAGTCACCAGGACCACCACCATTTCGCCCTAACTGCCAACAAATGATCCTTTTGGATGGCAGTCCCTATGATGTAGGCAAAATAGCATTGTTAAAATTAAATAACATGTACTACCGCCAATGGGCTAGTTAAACCCCATACAAAGACATCACGAACCTGGTTATTTCACGTTGAAAAAACCTTTTTATATATAGACAGATGGTTTTTATATTGTGTAGGATTGCTTGTACTTATCACAATGTATTATTTAAACATAATATATAAAAGTCTGAGTGATAATATAATCGTACTTATGGAATGTTTCTGTCTGAATTCACAGAAAATGTTTTACCTTTGAAGAATTATATTTTTGTATTTGGGACATTGTAAATATTTGGATACGAAGATTGTCTACGTGACTCAATCAACCTAGGTATTATGACTGTATTCTATTTTATCACATTGTATCGTTGTCCACCCACTTCATCTTTTCCTTTTCTTTTGGCATTTTGGGATCTTTTTTCTGACTGAGAAAACTGAATTTCGTGGAATTCTCTCTCACGCTCACTAGACCTTGTAGTCTTACTAAAAATATCTCTAAAAACAAGTATTTTGCTTCCTTTTTTAATTCTGCTCTGCGTGGCTCTGGAATTCTCCACATCACTGCACTCGATTTAAGAATTATCACCTCTCTTTGAGCACGAATACTAGCTTTCTCTTGCCATTTTAACACAGAATTACCTCTAACTATTTCTTCACACTAGGTGTTATTTCTGTTCTCCTTGGGGTCAACTGCTCTTAGATCACACAATCTAAACAACACTCTCTTTTATCCTCTTCAACAGCCTTGAGAAAGCCCCGGCGCAAATCGCCAAGAGGGGGCGAAACACGTGTCGGCTGTCCTTTGCTCTATGAACAAAAATAAAAGAAACCTCACTGCAAACAAAAATGTCTTTGTCCTCCATATTATGATCGGAAAAAATGGATATTAATCTCGAAAATTGATGTAACTTTATGTGGAGAACACACTTACCACTTTCCAAATCTGCCCCGCAACGGTCCCCTGAAACCAATTTTCACCAGCCTTTCAATGGCGGTTGAACCACCGGGGAAAAGCTGGCTGGAGACGCATCATAATTTGGCGGACTGTACGTAACTGTTGCAAAAGGCTAGAGAGGATGTGGAGAAAGGACTGGGGAGAGGCAAACCGGAATGAGTATCGTACGGCAATGAGAGGATATAAAGCCGCTATCCGGGATGCCAAAGCCAAGTTCTACGAGGAGAGAATTGGCAACTCGGCTAACTCTTCTAGAGAGTCGTTCAAGGTCTTTAGAGACCTTTTGAAAACTCCGGAACCGCCAGTGAGCCATGAGAGTCCTCAAAAGAAATGTACGGAACTGGCTAACTACTTCCATAAGAAAGTAGAAAACATCATAAGTTCCTTACCACAACCAGCCCAGGAATCAGATTTAGGCGAACAGCGAGCTGATGCCCAGATTAAGCTTGACGTCTTTGGTCCAGTGAACTCTGACGAAGTCCTCAAGGTACTAGGGCCATGAAGAGTGGTTCACCGAGGGATCCTGTCCCGATGAGATACTTCAAGCAGATAGCAACTACTATTGTGGCACCAGTAACAGATCTTATCAATGCATCTTTTGCACAGGGGTTGGTTCCACCTAGTTGGAAAAAAGCGGTTGTAAAGGCTCTGCTGAAAAAGCCCGGTCTAGATCTATCAGACCTGGCTAATTTCAGACCGATCTCCTTGCTACCCGGGTTTGGTAAGATCGCGGAGAGACTGGTGAACAGGCGACTATCACAGTTCCTGGAGTTCAATGGCTTGTTGCGGAATTCCCAAACGGGATTCAGGCCAGGCCAAGGCACTGATACTGCCCTTCTGGCAGTCGTGGAAGAAGCCAGGAGCATTTTGGATTCAGGAGGATCAGTGGCAGTGATCCTCCTGGACCTTAGTGCGGCTTTTGACACCGTAAACCATCAGGTGTTGCTCCAATGACTGTCAGAGGTGGGCTTGACTGGAATGGCCTTGAAGTGGCTCGCGTCATTTGTGCACCAACGAACCTACCAAGTTTGGGAAGGTAGTGCACAATCTGCCCCCATCCCCCTACAATGTGGTGTGCCTCGGGGCTCCTCCCTGAGCCCCACATTGTTCAATGTCTATATGGCTCCATTGGAGGATGTGGTGGCACCAATGGGTATGAAAATAATCAGCTATGCTGATGATACCCAGTTGGTGGCGGCCCTTTCCCAATTGAGGGATCATCCGGACCTGTTGCACTCCTGTTTGTCAAAGGTGTACACGTGGATGGGCAACTCAGCATTAAAATTGAACGGCTCCAAAACAGAGCTGATGTTGCTGGGACATGCGGGGCCTTCTCTGCCGCCAGGCAGCTGGCCGAGTTGCCTTGGCGATTCTCCAAGCCCCAAAAAGGAGATCAAAAGCCTGGGTGTGTCGCTTGAACAAGACTTGTCTTTCAAGACCCATGCAAAAAAAACTGCCGGAGTCTGCTTTGCTCTGCTTCAATCAGCCCGTAAGATTTTACCCCTTCTCCCTCCGACCTCCCAGAAACTTCTTATCCAGGGGCTGATTGTCTCGAGGTTGGACTACAGCAATGCGCTTTTCTTGGGCGCTCCGGAAGCAACGCTCAATAAACTTCAAAAAGTGCAGAATGCAGCAGCAAGGCTGCTGATGAATATTCCAAAGAGACAGTCAGCAAAACCAACATTACGAGCACTGCATTGGCTTCCAGTAGGGGAGAGGATAAAATTTAAATCTCTCTGTACGGCTCATAAAATCCTGAGAGGGAAAGGTCCTCCCATCTTGGATAATATGGTGCTCCCCTACAGGGCTGCTAGAGCCCTACGCTCTGACCACAAATCCTTGGTACAAGTGGCAAGAGTAAAAAGAGCCCGGACGGACGGTAGAAGAGTCTCGGTGAATGCAGCCATGTTATGGAATGCGCTGCCCTTGAATTTACGGATAGAGACTGGTATTATTCGGTTTCGAAAGTTACTTAAGACCCACCTATTCCCCGCTTAATGCTGTCTCCTCTTAGCTCCTTTCCTCTGAGTCATGAATGAGCGCTGGGATGCCCGAGGGTAACCGTGCGCTATATAAGATTCCAAATAATAATAATAATAATACCTGCTAGGCACCACCACCATTTTACGGATGCAGACCGCTTCACTAGGCAATTGGAACGATTGCCTATGGCATTTCCGTGATGAATGGTCTTTTCGTCCACCACGGTCCGAAAGCGATTCCGACCGCCATCGTAATGTGGCGGGGGGGAAAATCACTGTCTAATGGCGGAAGGAATGCCACGGAATGGCTGGTGTTGGCGGTTCTTCAGCAATCGTAATTGGCCCCTTGGTGTGGTAGATGAAAATTTAAACAAAGGTATGTGAGGAGTGTACATTTTCCAGTGCATTTTATTGTGGATGTGTAGTTTATTATTGCCATTGAATCCAGTTGAGAATCAAGGCCACCAAATATCCTAACATTCTCATACACCCACTCTGGCCCAATTACTAGTACCATTTTTTAGATGAATGTAGTCATTCAGGGATCACATCAGGAAAATGTGAGATTTGATCTCATTAATGGTCTTCAGTTTAAGGCTACCCTGGGCATTCCTTGGCTTTAAAACCATAATCCCAACATTGATTGGGTGACATGTAAGAGTACCATACTATCACATTTTTGTAAAGAATATTAATAGGAAGCAATTATTAGCGAGGAGATTTACGCCTAAGTGAGTAGGGATTTAGTGAAAGCTGAAAGCAATGAGTTAACTCAGATTTACAATGATTATTCTGATGTGTTTGACAAAGGGAAGGTAATCACCCTTCCCCCGCATCAGCCTTTTGATTTCAGAATTGACATCAGCCAGACTTCCCTGCTGTTGTATATATGCCTTGACTGAAAAAGAGAATACACACTTTTTCCAGTACCTGTATCAAATGTTGAAAATTGGTTTTATACTGCCTTCAAGTTATCCAGCGTCTTCCCAGTTCTTTTTTCTACCCAAAAAGGGGGATCTGAGAACCTGCATTGATTATCAAGTGCTGAGTAAGATCACCATTAAAGACTGATATACTCTACTTGTTATTTCCACTCTACTCGATCAGGTTAGGACTGCTTGAATGTATACATAGTTGGATCCACCAGGTGCTTGCCATCCAATGTGAGTCCGGGAGGGTGAGGAGTGGAGTGGAAAATGGCCTTTTGTACAAAAATATCTTGTCATGCCTTTCAGACTCTGCCATATACCCACAGCTTTTCCAGTACTTTACCAATCAAGTACTTCAAGAGTTTCTTAGCCGTTGTGGTATAATATACATTGATGACATTCTTGATTTACTCAAACAAATACTCAGAACATGTAACATATGTAACATACACTAGGGCGATTCTACAGACTTTAGGGCAAAACCATCTATATGCTAAACTGGACTGATCGCGAAATTGCGGCAAAATCCGTGAATCCGCGAGCTGGACGAAGTTTGTTCAGGAAGCACTTACAGGAATACAGCAGGTGCAAGTGCAGGTGCAAGTTGAAGCTATTTTCTTTGTAACCGTTTACAAAAGGGTTACAAAGAAATTAACTTCAACTTGGGCACCTGCTGTAACCCTGTAAGTGCTTCCTGAGCGGCGCCTCGTTGCCTACTTGCAACTATTCTCTGACCCTGCTCTGAGCCTCTAAGCAGGGTCAGAGAATAGTTACAAGTAGACAACGAGGCTCCTGTCACAAAAATTAAACCTCAACAGGAAGCTCCTACAGATATAAATAAAGCAGGTGCCCGAGATGAAGCTCAAATTCAGTAACTCCTTAATCAGCCCCAAAAAATCGTGCGCTTTGTCGAGGCTGGGGAGGTGTGCTTTCTCCCAATATCTACTGTCAAAAATTAGCAATGATGCTTGATAGAGGCCTTTGCATCCCTCACTTTCACGGGCGCAATCCCCATGACCAGGAGCTTCTTTCTCCTCATCTGCTGCTCTGATCGGTGTCTGACCTTTTATACACACAAGAGGCATGTGAACTCGCATAGAAGCCCCCCGTTTGCCCCCCCACACACTAGCGGTGTGCACCGTCTTCCTGCCCTTTACACACTATGATGGGCAGCTCACTCGAGGGACCCCGGCGCCCTTTGGCGCGATGGCAAAGTTACACACACATGGTCACTGGAGGCAACTCTTCTGGCCCTTTACGCAGCTGTAGTGTAGGAAAAGCACTATACATTTACCCAACGAGGTAGCACTTACTGATTAGCCAGTAGAAAGTACTCCAGTTGAGTAGAGGTATCGCACAAAACGGTGGCGTCATCTTGGACAAATAAGCAGCGCAGGATTCATTCTGGCACGATGCTCCTGTCACAAAAATTAAACCTCAACAGGAAGCACTTACAGATATAAATAAAGCAGGTGCCCGAGTTGAAGCTCAAATTCAGTAGCTACTTAATCAGCCCAAAAAATTATGCGCTTTGTCGAGGCTGGGCAGGTGTGCTTTCTGCCAATATCTACCGTAGAAAATTAGCTATGATGCTTGATGGAGGCCTTCGCATCCCTGACTTTCACGGGCGCAATCCCCATGACCAGGAGCTCCTTTCTCCTCATCTGCTGCTCTGATCGGTGTCTGACCTTTCATTCACACAAGAGGCATGTGAACTCATATAGAAGCCCCCCCCGTTTGCCCCCCACACACTAGCGGTGTGCACCGTCTTCCCGCCCTTTAGACACTATGATGGACAGCTCACTCGAGTGACCCTGGCGCCCTTCGGCGCGATGGCAAAGTTACACACACATGGTCACTGGAGGCAACTCTTCTGGCCCTTTACGCAGCTGTAACAGAAAATTGAGAAGAGACACCCTTGATCACTCCCCCTGAAAAGGCATAGGGAGCTATGACACCTAGTACTAATTTCCTACAGCTGGTACATCAGGAACAAGGAACAGTAAAAGCACAAGACACTTAACAACACCACACTTCGGAAATCAAGGGCGGGCTTACATATGTCAAACAGGGGCTTTATATTCCAACCTAGCCTTTATAAGAGAAAGCCTTAGAATGGTGTCACACCGGTTTTCTTGTGGGCACCCAAAGGAAAAGAAAACTATTGATCTGCTACAATGATAATTTTGAGGGTCATCTATGTTCAAAGATGCAAAGAGTTTTGTAGCAAATTATGGCATTGCATTCAAAGCAAAGGGTCCCATCAGGTTCCTGTAGGTCAATTGATGCCACTACTTATACCACCCACAGCTTGGCATACAGTATCATTGGATTTTGTTAATGAATTACCAAAATCACAGGCAGGTTTCACCACCATTTTAGTAATAGTTGCCCATTTTACCAAAATGGCAAATTTTATTCCACTCAAAGCCATGCCTTCCCTTTACAATTGGCTAGGGTCTTTTTACTGACTGTTGTATGATTGCATGGTCTTCCATTGGTTCTAATTTCAGATCAAGAAACAGTTTGTTTTCAAATTTCGGAAATCTCTTTGCAGTCTTTTGGATATGGATTTCTGCTTGTCCTCTAGCCAATGCCAGCTGACTGATAGTTAGATCGAATGAGTGAACTAATGCATGGAACAGTATTTACATTGTTATCTTTTGGAGTCCAATCTCAATAGGGCAGAATGTTTGTGGATAGCTGAATTTGTGATGGCAATAAATTATCACTTGGGCTAGATACTGGATCACAAAATTAACTTGCAAGTTCTGGATGTGGTGTATTACAGTAGGATCCTGGTAGGAGTGGTACTTAAGAGGGGGTAATTAGGGGCCAGGAAGCAATCTGGATCCTACTTATAGTCGTTTTAGGCATTGCCAGAGCTTAGAGGGCAAGAGATCAACAAAAATGGGAAAAGGGATCAATTCAGATTCATGCTGTGGTTTGGGAAGGGAACAACTAATGGGAGTGCCAGAACAGATTTAACACATTCCCTTGTGCTTTGCAATTTCTACATGCCCTTGGAGGATAACCACCATGCCCAGCTGTCGCAATTCTGAGAACATCTCCAAGTCACATGTCTCTCTCTCTCTTCATCCCATTCTCCTTTCCCAAGGATATCCTTGTTCTGACTGTGTGAACTTTGCGTAAAGATCTTTGGTAGCAGGGGTAGCTGGGAACCAGTGGCTCAAAGCTCCATCATGTACATGTGAGATCAAACAGGTTAGTGCTTTGTAGTAATCCCAATTTGACCATTAAATGCATTTAGTAGTATGAGGTGGTTAACCATGCTGAATGTCATTGTTAAGTCGCGGAGGATGAACATCTTGAGTCACCATGGTCCAAGATGCATTGAGCATTGAGCGCTATTTGAAGAATCACACAGTTTCTGTGCTAGAGCCAGCCCTGAATCTTGACTGCAGCTCATCACAAAGGTTGTTCTCAGATATAAAGTGTTGAGTTGTGCAGCAAAGTAACTTACAAATAATTTGACAGGTGGTGTGACCTGCCTTTTTTGAGGCTGTCTGGAAGCATATTTTGCGATATTGATGTGTTGATAAGCTGTTTCCAATATGAGGTGATCTGCCTACTCACCTCTTTTAGTGTGGATGCAGAAGTTTAAATGAGATCATGCTTTGTTATTTGAAATCACAGTGATAATCTTCACATTTATATTTTGATTTGTTGCTATTCAGTGGTAGGGAGGTTTAGTGTGCTGGTTAATCAGGTCAAAACATATTTGGGACATGAAAACTGAGGATCCTGACTCAAAAATGTTGGTCTTGTATTTTTATCTCTCTAGACAAGGAGCAAATAGGCTTCCTGTTGGGAGGTTCTAGTGCAAAGCCTTTTCCATGAGCCTGATTCAGAAAAGGTAATTTACACTTGTGTAAGTTTGCTATTTTTTCTGGTATTCACAAGCTGCAAGATTAATTTTACTAATAGTAATTTTATGTCTGAGGAAACCCCCAGTCGGAGCAGGTCTATCTTTTTATGTGTGGACTTTCTGCCACAAGTGCGGAGTCTCAGCAGTCATTACTATTAGTAAAATGTAACTCCTAGTTTGTGGAAAAATAGTAAACTTTCACAAAAGTGTAGGTTTAGCTTTGTGAATCAGGATCCATATCGCTGACCTTCTTCCTGTCTTATTTCAGATCTTTTGAGAACCAAAGTGCTGAGGTGTTGAGTTTTTGTATTTTTAGTTTAAATGGAGAGCCTCATCCACTATATCTCTGACAGTAAGATTGTAGTTTTTGGCCTTATAGATCACACTGATGTCACTGTTGGGTTGTTGTAGTTTACAAGAGACATTAGGTGCTAGAGAATATGTGTCAATATGTTTGATGTCCTTAATCCATGTTATGGTCTTTTTTCATGACTGGTTATTGATTTAGTTGAGCTGATGGACAAAATAATAAGATTAAGGTCAGATCAGGCTAAGGATTTATGGGTTTGTTTCAGGTGTTAAGGTATCCCCTTGCTTAATTAGGTCAAGGGCAGACACTTTCACATGACTAGGACACCTCCTCAATTGAGAGAGGGTATTATTTTTCAATATGGACTTTAATTGATCACTAAATGAGTCTTTGGGGTCTTTCCAGTGGAGGTTTAAGTCTCCAATAGAGGGCTTTTAGGTTTATAGTGATTTGTTGATTAACAGCTCACAGAGATAATCAGTAAATGAGGTATTCTGGAGGATGGCAGAGGGTATAAATTCTTTTTGAACGGTCAGTTCTGACGTCTACTCTAAGGCAGTGACAAAAGAGGAAGTTTTCCTCCTGAAGGCATTTCACTTTGACAGATTCTCTGAAGATGAATGCTACCCCGCCGTCTATCTTCCTTGTCTAAATGCTTGATCAGGTAACCATTCATGACAAGCTGATTCTTAGAGGGTTGCAACTCTGCTTTTAACTATGTCTTAGTTAAAAATATCATATTTAGGTAGAGATCACTGATAGTGTCTGAAATGTCCGTATAGTATTTACCTGGTGATCTGCATTTGTGAAGCTATCATTTTAAGGGGGTTATACTATGTTTGCTAGTAGATGGGATTAACATGATATTCATGAGGTTGCTGAGGTTAGCACCTTGTTTGGATGGTAGAGGTTTGGTCCTTCTATGACCCACCATAGAATGTATGTGGTGTGTCTAGTAAGTCCACAGTGCTCTCAGAGGTTTCATACTATATTAACAGCATCTTAACGTTATCTTATGGGATATTACTGGCTGTTCTATTTGTTACCTGAGCTTTCTATCATGTCCTGCGATGCAGCAGATGTGTGGACTGATGACTCTGATGTTGTGCCACTTTTGGTTAAGATGATCATTAACTCCTTGCTGCTCCTGATTGATCTGTTAGTCATTTGTATGCCCATGCATGGGCAAGATAATTATTTATCAATCATTTCTGATTGAGTGTGGTGATTTTTCTAAATATTGATAAGCAAGTCATCATTCTCCAGAAGGCTCAATAAAACATTGAGGGCAGTTGGCAAAGCATTGCAGTTGAACGTCACAGTGGCAGCAATGGATTGTCGTTGATCCTTGCAACATCGGTGATGCTTCACAGTTGATGGGCGTGAGCCGGTTCTGAGCCACACAAAGGCATCAATGCATGAATGTTTTCTGGAGTTGCAATTTTTACCCACTTACAAGGGTCCAGGACTGGGTTGGTAGCACTTGGCAGGGCAAGACTCACAGATTGCACAGTCAATGTAGTGAAACAGGGTGAGTTGGAAGTCTTTGGTGTCGCGGAGCCTAGAAAACAGGAGGCAAGAACTTGGAGACACACTCTGGGTTCTGGGTTCAAGTGATGTGGGTCTATTCCTTCCCACCTAGTCAAAGAGGGGATCTGTAACAATGACGATCAATGCCCTCAGGATCAGTTCCATGCACAATAGGGTCCACCTCTTGATAGCCTCAATTCTGTCTGCTATTATGGCACAGAAGTTCGAGGTGATTAAGTGAGGGAATGAATGGGAAGGGAACAGCTGGGAAGAAAACCTGGAATAAGCACAACATACATTAATCACTCTACAGATTGTTTAACATAATAAAAATGTTCCCTATACCTTAAGCTTTACCTGTAACAAAACAAAAATTATATTTCTGCTCTTGTATTTCCAAGATGAGGAAGAGGCCGTTTCAAAAGTAGTCAGTGTGTCCTTATGCTTGTCTAATGACCAAGCTAAAAAAATGAGAAGTAGAGCTGATTTATGTATACTATTTGCACTCATACACATAGTACCTTTATATGAGGAAACCTTTACCTACCAAAAACAAATAGAAACTGTGCCTCACCAAACTTCCTGGACTCCACTTGACCCCCTGTTAATTTGTTTAAAACAACAAAACAAAAGAAACCAAATGTGAAAATCTTCACGAGAGATCATGTTTTCTAAACACAGCTCTGCTTTCAAAAAAATTAATAACTTCTACTAAACAATCCACGTATATTTCATCATACACTAAATAACATAAATAATAGGTATTTCTCCAACATTGTTCCAATAATATGAGCTCTTGATCCAGAAAAATAGATAAGGGAATCTTATTTCAGGAAGGAGTTTGTAGAAAACAAAGGGGCTTATATCAATGTCGGGCGGATGTTGCAGAACCAGGACTGACCGACCTCTGGTCGGCAGTCCTGACCACCTAACCATGATGCCACCGCACATGGTGCGGTCGAATAATCTCATTGCTCTATGGGAGCTCATGTTATGGCTGTTAGCCAGTCATAACACAAACTCCTAGAGAGGATTGAGAGTCTATGTCTATCCCTTCACCCCGTGGCAGGCAACTCAAGGTGCCCGCCACAAAGTGCAGGGATCTACAAGGGGTACCTATGGCGCTCCCTCAGCCCCCAACCATAAGCCAAGAATAGAGGCGGCTCCAAACATGCTTTCTGACAGGGTTTCCATGTCGGAAAGGCTGGCATGGAAACCCTGCCGGAAACCGTGATTCATAATCCAGAAGGCAGAAACGCCTTCCATTCTGATTACGAACCAGTCTCCGACTGGGAGACATGCTCCTGGAGTCCATCGGAAGCCAGCCGGAATGACCGACCGGTTTCAATTCCAACTGGCTATTTTGTAATCAGCCAGTCAGAAACTGATGATCTCAGTCATAAGGTGTCCAACCTTAGGTCGAAGGCCTTCCGACCGAGATTGTAATTGGGCCTATAGTTTTCAACTCTTGATTTCATTAAGCAGTAGCTTCAGCATCCTTGCAGTTAAAGCAAGCCAGCAATTAATTTACAACTTCTAATGGTGACCTCCACACCAACTATAGCTTTATCTGATTTCAAACTGACGAACTTGGAAATGTAAAAGAACAAACTCTGTTGAATTGAGTATAATTAAATACAGCTTTTCATAAAATCCTCACTGTTATTGAAAGCACAGCGTAGAAAAATCTTTACTCTAATATCACGGAGAAAGCACAGATTTAGACCTTTTGAATGTATCAATAGGAATGAGTGTAAGTATCTTTACCACCTAACAAGTACGAGGATTGTCAGGAAAACAACAGAAGTTCTGGATAGGATCCAGAGGTGGAATAATCTGCCCCATTCCTTAAACGGAAGGTCTATTTAAAGCTCTTCTGAGTTATTGTGAGTCAATAATTGCAAAAGGTTATAGAGCAATTAACCTCTACAATGATTCATGGGACATGTAGTTCTGACCTTCTCCATCCAAAATTCTGCTTCTATGATGCCCTATGAATTTTCTCATAAACTTCACCATCTTGTGAGCTTTTGAAATAATCTCAGTACCTTCTGTTCTCCAGTATTCTCTAATGGTAGATCTGCTATTATGGAGATGTTTTGCTTTGTGTCAGCGTCATGTCTCTTTTACCCCTGACACTTGTTTTAGTTGTAACAGCATCATTCAGCAGGTCAGCACAACAAACCAGTTGTGTAGCAGAGTAGCAGTCCAGCAGAGTGGCAATTCCTTCAGCAGCACAGCATTCCTTCTTCCTGGCAGAGTATCAACAGGTTCAGAGGTATACTCGATGGTGTCAGAGGTTCAGTACGTCTACACACTTGTGCCATTGAAGTAGAGGAGACTTCAAAGAGATGCCTTTGACGTTCATGGAGCCCCTGCTATTCCTTCCCTGACTCTGAAATTACTTCATGGGGTTATGTTGCACTTTATGTGGGGACAGGACACGGCCTATCCAAGTATTATTGTGAGGCTGTGCCTAGCTCTTCCCTGCCCAGGATGGCCCATCAGGATGTGGAGGGTCCATAAAGTTACAACTAGGCTCCATTTGTGTGGCTGTCTAGAGGGAATGCACAAAGCCCAGCTATCACCCACCTCAGACATGCATTTGGACAGGCAGCAAGTACCAAACGGCTAAGTAATTTAAGAAAATTGCAACTTTCTAAAAGTAGCATTTTCAGATTTAAAATTTAAAATCTAACTTCACTATAAATTGTGATTTTAAATTGTGATTCCAGAAACACCAAACCGGGGGTCCAATCTCTTCACAACTGTAATTTACACTTATAAAATGTAATAGGGTAATCCTAATGTTTCCCTGTGGGAGAGAAAGGTCTTGCAGCAGTGAAAAAGCGAATGTAAGAGTTTTTCACTACTAGGACACGTAAAACAGAAAAACAATGTTATACTTAAAATACACTTTACCCTGCCCTTGGGCTGTTTAGGGCCTACCTTAGAGGTGACTTATATGTAACAAAAGAAAGGATTGGGCCTAGCAAGTAGGTTAACTTGCCAGGTCGACATGCTAGTGTAAACTGCATACACAGGATCTTCAATGGCAGGCCTGATACATGTTTAAAGGGCTACTTAAGTGGGAGGCACAATCAGTGCTGGAGGCCCACTAGTAGCATTTAATTTACTGGCCCTGGGTACAGGTGGTGCACTTTACTAGGGACTTATAATGAATTTATATAGGCCAATTGTGGATACGCCGCTGCTACCATGTTTTAAGCAGAGATCAAATGCACTTTAGCACTGGTGAGCAGTGGTAAAGTTACCAGAGTCCTAAAGCCAACACAAACAAATTCAGCTAAAATGAGGAGGAAGGCAAAATGTTTGGGGGTGACACTGCAGAAAGTGCTAATTCCAACAGTGATAAGAGTTTTGGACAGTTCTTTAATAAGTCTGGGTTTGCAAGTTTTGGTAGCATTGGTTTCAGTGATTAGGAACACAGTTAATCCTTAAGGAGTTTGGTCCCACTTTCTTTAAGGTTATCGAAGGTAAGCAGTTTTTGAGACCAGCTATTTACCTGAGTAATGGGTGGCTAGTCCAATGAAATTCTGAGTTAGGTTCCACAGAATAAATCAGACAAGATAACGGTGGTTCTCTCAAATAAAAAGGTTGGGCATATGGGTAGGATGCATCAGTTTTGACACTTAATTACAATGGAGCATATAGTAGCCCTGTAGATAAAAGACAACACTGCTTAGTCAAAGGCATCCTGAAGGAGAGATGCAGTCATAGAATATAAGATTAATTAGTGAGCCTGTCTCATTTGGGCAATTTTAGTCTATAAGATTCAGATATATCTCTACTAATATAATAAAGAGAGAGCCCAAACCTTTGAGGCGGGTAATCTCAGGAACCACAGCACCAATCACAACGCCCAATACAGTGTTGGAAAGGGCAGTTGCAGCAGAAGGACATGGGCTATGCAGACGCCCACCATATGCATTTAAAAGGTAAAAGAACGTGCCAGCAATGTAGTCCCTTGTGGGCGTGTCTGCGTTGTGCTGTGGGCGTGTGCTGGGGGCTTGCCAAACGCTGGGGGAGTGTTATACGTTCCGCCCTTCATGCCATGTCTCATATCGTGTGCTGTGGGCGTGTGCTGGGGTCGTGGGCGTGTGCGGGGCGCGGAAGAGAGCGTTGTGCCCAATATTTCATTGTTTTTTCTTCCCAGGTTCAGAACATTCAGCTCCGGGTGTCCACCCTGCTCCCTTTGAATACCCCTGCACTCCATAATCATAACCCTCCCTTACTCCTTAAAATACCCTAACACCCTAAACACTAACCAATCTTAACCTTATAAATGTACCCTGTACCCCAAAACCCAAACCTATCCCTAAACCCTAAAAATACCCCTGTACCCCAAAACCCAAACCTTGCCCTGAACCCTATAAATACCCCTGTACCTCAAAACCCAAACCTACCCCATAACCCTAAAAATACCCCTGTACCCCAAAATCCAAACCTAGCCCTGAACCCTAAAAATACCCCTGTACCCCAAAACCCAAACCTACCCCTGAACCCTAAAATACCCCTGTACCACAAAACCCAAACCTAGCCCTGAACCATTAAAATACCCCTGTACCCCAAAACCCAAACATACCCCTGAACCCTAAAAATACCCCTGTACCCCAAAACCCAAACCTAGCCCTGAACCATAAAACTAACCCTGTACCCCAAAACTCAAACCTACTCCTGAACCCTAAAATACTCCTGTACCCCAAAACAGAAAACCTAGCCCTGAACCCTAAAAATATCCCTGTACCCCAAGACCCAAACCTAGCTCTGACCCTTAAAATACCCCTGTACCCAAAAACCCAAACCTAACCCTGAACCCTAAAAATACCCCTGAACCCCAACACCCATACCTATCCCTAAACCCCAAAACTACCCCTGTACCCCATACCCAAAACTATATCTGAACCCTTAAAATACCCAAACACCCCAAAACATATACCTCAGTACCCCAAAACATATACACCTATACCCATACTTACCTTATCCAAACATTTTAAAAAACATGCTTTTACCATTCATGCATTTACAATGAATTTCGTTGTAAATGTATGCGTGGTGAAAGCATATAAAATGTAATGCCATGCGTTATAATGGCATTGCAGAGTCATGGTACTTTCGTAATGAAAGTATGCGGAGCGATGGTATACGGAAAGAAAATTGCGGAATAATGGGTGTTTACCCTCCCCTGGTAAGTACATTGGTGGCACAGCGGCCCACATCTCCAGCAACATACTCATATTTTTTCACCACCCATTTGAAAAATGCACAGGTCTCTCTCATTGATGGCCAGCACGACATGCACTTTTAGACACACCTCCCGCCACAAGTTCTAGAATTGAGAACTTTAGAGCTGGGAGCTACGTTCGAATCTCGGCATCAGCTCAACATCCTGTGATTCCAGGCAAATCGCTTTGTCTCCCCGTGCCTACCACAAATGAATGTGTTCTTCTGTAATGTAAATTGTGCTCATGCCATGATGTCGAGTTCGCGCTATATATTATTGCAAGGAAAAATAAAGTAGGAAAACTCGAGTTCACACACTACTGAACGCGCACTCTTAAGTGCATCAGCAGTGCACTGTGAATCGCAGCATTTCACAGGCCTGTCACAGATAAGAAATGCTATCAAAACGAAATCCTACAAAACAATATACTTCTGGCCGGTAGCAATTCATACCCGGACAACGTCGGGACGGGTGCTAGTATACAATAAAGATCATCAACACTGCTCCAATTTAGGAAAGACTTGAAGTCACAGATTATTGATGAACACTACATCACAATACATTAACCATCCACAACCCAGTTTTATCTGCTATTATTCATTGGCACTATGATTATATTTGACCGTGTACAGTATTCCTCGGCCTTTAACTAGCTACGTACTATAAAAATATAGAAGGAAGTACATATACATACACAAAGATCTATACAGATAGAATTTTGAAAATGTCCCAGAAAGAATTTGTGTCAAATTTAGAATGAGGCATGTCATTCAGGTCATTCAAGTTTGTATATAGTTTCTATTTCTTTTTATTTATTTATTTATAAAGTTTTATATCGCGCGAACAAGATCCCGAAGGATTTCAGAGAGCTTTACAAAAACGATAAAAGGAAGGACATAAATGCAATATCGACACCCAGAAAGTATACAAAACAGGAAGAAACTCAAAATTCTAGGACATATGAGTCAGGGAGAGTAATACAATAACAGGTACATCACGGGTTACAGAGGTGGGCACACTATCCTGTTAAGAAGAGCAGCATCAAAATGATGGTATAATGGTTTTAGGATCAATGTCTTCTAGCAGGAGGGCCTAGTCCAATTAATGTAGGAATTTAGTCAATAGGAATCTTTTAGTTTCCAGTTTGAATGCAGTCGTTGAGGAGATTCTGCGTACTTCCGGTGGAAGAGAGTTCCATATCTTTGGTACAGCGCTGGAGAAGGCTAGGTGACAAGTTCTCTTTTTGCTAAGGATGAGTGGTTTCAAGAGGAAAGTGTTAGCACTTCTTGATGCTCTACCACCACAGGCTAGTTCAAGCTTTTGTGCTGGGTATCTGAGAATTTTGAAATGCAGGGCTTTGTGTGTCAGAACGGCAATCTTTACCTGAATTCGAGCTTCGTAGGGCAACCATTTAAGAGATTTTAGGAATGGGGAAATGTGGTCATTTCGTTTGATGCCTGTAACCAGTCTAGCTGAAGCTTTCATTGATGCCCTTAGTGGGGCCAGGGTGTATTTGGGAAGGCCACAGAGTGTAGCGCTGCCATATCTAGTCTCGGCAAGACAAGCGCTTGGACCACCTGCTTGAAGTCAGATTGTAGAAGGAATGGTTTGATATTTCTAAGTGTCCTCACCAAAAGATTAGCTCCCTTACTCACATTGCTGATGGGATTTTTCATATTCAGGTGCTTGTCCATGGTGATTCCTAGAGATTTGGCTGAGTCTATGATGAGAGGGGTGCAGTTGAAAGCAGTGAGGTGGTTCAGCCACATGTCTGGCTTGGGGATGTTGTTCCGAGGAGAGATGAGAAGGAGTTCAGTTTTGGAAGTGTTGAGCGGGAGATGGTTCTCAGTTAACCAATTTTGAGTAAACAATAGGGTAGTGTTGAGTGAGATGATGTTTTCCGGGGATGAGATTTTCAAGTAAAGTTGCGTATCGTCTGCATACATGAGGAAGAGAATGTTCGTGGAATTTAGTGAATTTGCTAATGGTTCCAAGAAGAGGTTGAAGAGGATAGGAGAAAGGGCTGAACCTTGGGGGACACCCATGAGTACTGGAGAGGGCTTGGAGAGGGAGTGGTTTGCCTTGACTCTTTGTGATCTGTGGTGGAAGAAGGACGAGAACCATTGTAACACCCGACCCGAGAAGCCCATCCTGTTCTTCAGAATGGATAGGAGGTTCTCATGATTAACCCTGTCGAATGCAAAGGAAAGGTCAAGGAGGATTAAGAGGCAGGAATCATTCTGGTCAAGCATTTTTAAACTGTCATCCATAACGTGTGTGAGAGCTGATTCAGTAGTGTGCCCCTTCCTAAAACCAGATTGATGCTGGTCTAGGAGTTGGAAGTTCTCTATGTGAGCACAAAGATGGGATTGTACGCATTTGGGTCAGGTATATGCCACTTTGTAATACATAAGTCTTTTTTCAGTGTTTGTTATGACCATATGGCCAGGCAAGTCAGACACCGACCAGTTGAAGTCTTTCTTCTTCATTGACTAGTGAGGTAAACACAATGTGGCATCTCTTTTGTTAGGGGCAAAGTAGATGGCTGCTTTGGGAAAATGATTAAAAACATATAAATATATTGGGCCACTAATGGATTTGGCAGGGGGTAAAAGTAGGGTTGGGAAGGGACTTTGCATGCTAGGTGAGAGTTAAAATGGGTTATATTTTTGTGTTTCAATTTGCCCTGCCTGGGATAGTTTTAGGATGTAGAAAAGGGGGTTTCTACAAGTAGAGAAATATTTGCCCCACAGAGAAAAAGAAAATAGAAGTTTGCAAATGCAATTTTGTGAAGCATGAACATGAATAACCAGCAAGTGCATCTATTTACCTCTGTCAGTAGATTTCCATGTTTAGTGAATCAAGACTTGTATGTCGTGCCTAAGGCCCCACAGGGCTTGTGGTTTGAACAATATGTCCCATTTATTAATTTGTATACATCCTTCAAAATCTCTACCTATAGAAAAAAAACTATTGTGGACCAACCTTTAGAGTCCATGTACCTAAGAAAGACTCTCTAACCGACACACTTCACTTAAAAATCTAATCTTTTCGAAAAATTAAGAACACCCCCACCACTGCGGGTCTGGCCACTGTATTTTGAGTGTGGTGGTTGGACCGTCACAGGACCGCTGGCTCCAGTCAGTCTCACTTAATATGACTCTGTCTGAATCAATTTCACTCAGTCTCACCCAGTCTCATGGAGTCACAGCAAGTAGACGGAACACCTCAGTTAAAATTTAGGTATGAAATTAGATTCTCCCTCTGAGTCCACTAACTCCAATAATTCAACAACAGGAAAAGTTCCAATGAGTTGAAATTAGTAAATGGCATGCACAATATTAATAAGAACACGTTCGTTCTTAGTACTCTTTCTTTATCAAAAAGAGAAAAGGAACACAGCCAGTGCCTTTCATCCTAACACATAGGGACTTCTTCAGGGCTGTTAAAAAACATGTAAGACAATATAATATAAGCAAACTGACAATACAAATGTTGTACAAAATGTATAATAAATACACATGATGCGACATAACGTTGTGCAAGTGATAAAATAACATAAAACAATCTGTGCAACAAATTACACCAACAGTGACATTAATTGATAGAAACAGATCATAAAAGTACACACTATAAAGTTCAGATGTGTCTTAAGAAATTTTACAATCTGTGCAACATTTGTTAAACAAGATAGAGTGCTAGAATAAATCCATTTCCACCCATAGTAAATGTAGTCATTGACCTGGTGTAGACCGTACTTATTTAGTCAGATATAAGCGGGTGGCATAGGTAAATAGGATATTGACTTAGATAAGGAATAGGAATTTGTTTTTGAAGAAGAAATGTCTGCTGCATCAAGTAATGTGGACCCACTACACTATTTCTCTACATTATAGAGTATGGAATAGTTTCCTCTTTCACCAAAACTACATCTCATATTCTGCAAGTCGACGAAAAGACCCAGAGTAGTATAAGAGTAGTCATGCTTACCAAAAGAATATCAATCTCGTCATAGGTCCTTGAAATTCTATATAGTGTTCTTCCTCATTTTGATTCAGTCTCCAGTAGCTTGAGAAAAGGATTGTGCAGTCAGTAAGGACATGTGGTCTATTGCCAAATCACACTTCACCAACTACCACAGTACACAAAGACTAAAAGCTTTAATATGTACAAAGGAACATTCATTCAATGTGACAATATTTCAGCTCAATTCTTAAAGTGTACATGCCAGGATATGCAGAGGGGCAGTAAGGCACATGCTGCATATTTATTTAGGGCGTAATTATATGTTAAAAAACAATAGTTACTCAGCCCTAATTGTGTATAGGGCACAAGAGACATCCTGTCAGGCAGTACACAAATCATCTAAAAGAAGATGCATAATATTTATGTACCTGTAGCCAAAGGGGTTGCACTCAGTAATTATAAAGATTAAATATTGCCAGATTGCCATTTCAAACATACTGAACTTTGCATAGGAAGAACCTCAGTGGCAGGTCAATCCACGTGTAAAGAGAGGAACCCATGAAGCGCAAGCAAAAAACAAATGGCTTCAACTTACCAAAACCTCATAGAACCGAGGTCACAACCAGAGTCAGGCAGCATTCAGCTCATATTTCAAGAGATAAACTACTAAAATTAAAGCCATAAAAAGAAACACCATAAGACGATGTGACTTTAGTTCTTCACATGTTCCTGAGCACGATAAATATAATGCGCCAAGAACAGAGTTCCTCTAGCTTCAAGTCATATGAGTGCAGCACTTGTATTAATATAAGTGGCCCCTATAAGATAAATCAGAACTCGAGATGGCAGAATTACCATTGTGAAATATCATGAACTATTAGCACACACCATAGTGCCATTAATACAGTAGCTCAACATATGGCATCACAAAAAATCTCCCCTTTCCCTCAAAATCAAAATTAAACAAAACTTGCAGGCATACCCTCTGATTGTGTTTTCTCAATGTGCACCATAAAAATAGAAAGACAACGTGACTCCCGTTCACCACATGTTCCAGAGCGCTTTAAGTAATATGCGCCAATAATGGAGTTCCACTTGCTTCAATTTATCTAGGTGCAACATTTATACTATATTAAGTGACCCCTCTAAGAACAAGCATTATAAATGCATTAGATTTCCCCTATGTGATTAATAATAAGCCGTTTTTTGTTAAAAGTTGTAGCTTGCTGAGTAGTTGTACAATAGAAGTTACAGAAAGTCTGTTTACCAAGTTAGGACTTATTTATGTGCAAAAAGGCAATATAGTGTGCTGTTACTAGTGGTACAGTGTGGGTAAGTAATAGCAACAATTTGAAAAATTAAATGAAAGGGGGAAATAATTGATGTAATAGCAATATTATGTGTTTAAAGGCGTTCTGATAACTTTTACGCTCGGTGCCACTGCACTGGCCGCACCATTCAAATCATGCCCCTAGTGCCTGCAAGATAACTGCATTTGTGACTGCCTGTTTAGAAGTAAAATATAGCAATATTTGGTGTTTAGAGGACTTTTGACAGTGAATGGTCCTTAAATGGTGTGCACAGCTCTATTAGAAGTATTGTAAATGCATGCAGCCAGGGGAAGTTAAAAGAAAGTTTCACACAAAAGTGAATGAACAAAGAAATTCTAGTATCGTAACTGATTATAATCCCCTTTTAAGATATATAAAATACAAGAGATTTCAAAAGCACAGTGCAAGTGCTGTGCAGCTGAATCCTAAAAATATGCTTCATTTTTTGTTTCCCAACTACTGAATTTTTACAGTTAATTTAAAGGTATTTACATTGTCTTGTGTGTTACAAAAAATGATATCAAACAGCTTTTCCTTTCACACTCAGTTAACCTCATCAAGATTGGCAAATATTTCACTTTCCTTATGTTCCTTTGAATGCAAAGTGAGAGGACTTTTTAAACACCAATTCCAAATTTGTAAGAGGACATAGCCTGACATTTGACCTCTGTCTTTGAAGCACAGCAAAGGTGAGAAGATAAATACAGTTTGGGTAACACTGGTTTAAAACATAAAAGAGCAGCTTCTACATTTCTTAATAAATCGTTCCCAAAAAACTTGGCTGCTGGTTTTCATTCTTCCTTCGGCGAACAGCGCTCCCTACTGACTAGTTCGTTGTCACTCTGAAAGTGATCTTTGCTCGCTGCATCATTTACTAGAGATGCGTTAAAACTCGTGAAAACAAAGGATGGACTATGTTGCGAAAGAGAACTTTACAGCACAAGCTTACCTTAGTGGTTACATTTGTAAATAAATGGCTTACTAGATCGTTGGGATATTTTAAAAATGTGTCATTTAATTTCAACCTTTAGCATTGATCTTTGGAACGACTTATTTCCAATAATAGTTCAGATCATGACCAAACCCAGGAAGAGAGTGTGAAATTACAAGTAAGGAAAGGCCCTCCTTAAAGCCAGATTTGGAATAATGCCAGGCCTGTGTCACCTTCCCCCATGAGAAAGGACCGGAATCCCAAATGAAATGCAGACTGTGCAATAATGGTGAGGAGGATATGCTTCACCTTCTCTGTACCTGCCCTACGCTTCTACAGGAGAGAAAATCTCTACTAAAGCTTCCCTTCAAAGTACGTGACATAAGGACATGTAGGCAGGCCTTGATTAATTGTATCAACTCGAACAACATTATTTTAAATGCTATCTTTGTAAAGTTTTTAATGATAGTCAAAAGGAAATTAGAACGTATACCTATTTTAAATACTAATCATCTATAATTTTGATGCAATTACATTTTAAGTGTTTTTAATTGAGAAATCAGTTTTTAGCCTTTGTCTGAGATGTGTAATATTGTAAGATTTTAAATAATCATCACAATAAACTACTTTACTAAGTAAGGAAATCATTTGGTTAAAATACAGATTGACAGGCCAAAAAGTCAATGGTTTCATGTACTTGTCTGTGAGTCCAATGGTTCAGGATTCATATGTGCCGACTTCTTAATTTTTCACGAACCACTGAACATCCTTAGTATGTCATGTTCTATTTCTATATGGGCACACAAATCTTTTTAATGACAATCGTCAAAAAACAAAAAACACTGCCATGTAGTATGAGGAAGGGCTAATTGGGAAGTATGATCGAATAATTAAATTGATAATGTAGTATGAGAATGATCTGTAGATATATATACGCGAAAGCAAATATGTTTGAGTTTTACATATACACACATATACATATAAGAAGTAAGTAAGTAAGTATTGGACTTATACAGCGCGAACTAAGCCCAAGGGCGTCAAGGTGCTAATGCAGCTAAAAGGAGGCAGCAGAGTAGACCACACGCTCATACTGAAGTATTTGAGAAAACCCAGATTTTTAAGCTCCTGCGGAAGATGGAGTAAGAGGGTTGACCAGAGAGCTTTTCCGGGAGGGAGTTCCACAGCCTTGCCGCAGTCAGCGAGAAGGCATTACCTCCCCACCTGGATTTCCTAAACTTATAGAGCACTAACAGATTTTTATTGGAGGATCGGAGAGGCCTACTCGGAACATATCGCTGAAACATCTACTTGATGCCATCAGGAATTAGGCCATAATAGGCCTTATGAGTCAAACAGAGGGACTTGAAAAGGATCCGTAGATCAAAAGGCAACCAGTGCAGAGAACTGATTGCGGCAGTGACTGGATGACATTTTGGAAGATTCATCACCAAAGTAAGTAAGTATTGGACAAAGACCGACATAATGACACCATTGAGTTATGGTTAATTTACACGTCATACGGAAAGAGCACTTACAGGATTCGAGTTCAGAAGATACAGTGATATCTCGTTAGTTAGACATGGGAACTAGCTTACACGTTGAAATTAAAATTAATATCAGTTCTGATTTGTTGAGATGCCTTTTTCCTTGTCAGCCATTTTGTGCTTTGTGAACTGTCATTTTCGGTTTATGAATCTTACGAGGAATATATCTCCAAACCAAGGGGGCCAATTTGCAAAGAATCAGTAGAGAAGTGATGCAGCTTATGAGTAAATAAGAAGAAACAAGTATTATGGGAGTGGGGAGGATGTGGCTCAGCAGCCAGAACTGCTGGCTCGAAAACTGGGGATCTGGTTTGAGTCTCGGTGGCACAACATCATGTGATTCTGGGCAAATCACTTAATCTCGCTGGATGATACACTGCACTCTATAAATCAGTATTTTGGCTACGGGAAAATGATAAGAAAAGCAAAGGATGAACAGGCATTGGTAAATTCAGGAAAATATGCCACAGCTAATAGAAATGGAGGGAAAGTGAGCGGCAAGCATAGGAGCCAATGAAAGGCCAGGAAAGTGAGGGGGCGGGATGTAAGCCCGTTTTAAGTTTATATTAAAAACAATAGATTTCACAAGCACAGTGCAATCGCTGTGCAGGTGAAACCTAAAAATGGACAACCCGAGATGGTAGGATGCTCATCATGAGAGACCGTGACAAACATTAGCGCAGACTGCAGTGCCAATAGTTAAGTAGTCCAACATATGGAACCGCACCAAACCGCCCCTTTCCTCAAATTCAAATTTTAGCAACATACCCTTTGATTGTGTTTTCTCAATGCTCGGCATCAATATAGAAATTTAATATGAAAAGTCGGACATACTCAGTTTTATGGAACCATTTAAACAACATCATACTATTCCAATCGCCACATTTCCATCACCGACAAAATGTCCCTCACTACCTACATGTATTGTATTCCACGCGGGTTACTTTTAAACGTTTTGAGACATGTGTACTTGGATGGTAAAAAGATTATGAGAAGTTGCAATGCCATCTAAATACTGTCAGACAAATGTTCAGCTTAAGCACACCTGCGATTACTTGAGACGTTGATCTCCAACATGAAGAATGCATCAGACATCTTAAAGTAAACCACTTCTGGCCTCTGTATCCTACTGGACTTTAGCCTCAATAAAAGGTCTTCCAAGCGTACCCACGCTACTACAGAAGGCTGAGAGCATACAATATTTTGTCCAGCCATTAAAAAGACATTTTAATTTATTACGCAAAGGAAGTAAATCGGCGCTATACAGAAACTCGTGTCGGCTATCTTTTAGTTTTAGTGCTGATCTGCCATTCACAAAAGAGCACTAAGCCTCCAGAATATCCACCGGCCATCTTCTAATTGTAGGAAAAGCCATTCAAGGACCAGCAAAAACCACGAGTCCCAACACCAGATGCTACAAAACTAGAAATTTCCTCTAAAGAAGCCATAAATTATTACTTATTAGTGTCAGAGTCCCAACACTATAATGACCTGCAGGAGTTAGTCTTGAATAGGTAGAAATGGAGGAAAAACCATGCATATGGTTATCAGTTCTGGCTCAGCTTCCTTGAATACAGATAAGTTGATATTTGGAGGTAGTGGATGCCCAGTTGCTGTCAGAATATATAGTATTAATGACTGACACCTTTGAAAAAGCTACATTCAGTTCAGAAGGTACAGGGCATTTGTCTGCAAGTTCACTGCAGATAACTTCTTTTGTGTAATTGAGCCTGAATATCCTGCCCCTTCAAAGATGGATCAGAGAAAAAGAATGCACCAGAATCCACTATTGATGATTTCACTATGGAGGGGCTAAAATACATCTCAATAGGTAAACACACAGGCAGAATGGAAAGCCTCTCCTACCTAGCTAAACTGGCTGAACTGCATAGATACTTAGATTACCTTGTATCAGTCAATCCACCTCTTCCAGGGGGGCAAAACGATTATTGGTAGGGATAGCAAAAGTATCAATATCAAATGTGTGTTCTGCAGACCTCAATCTAAGGCAATAGAACTAGCCCAGATGAACTGGATTGTTGCCTTGGGCCGAACCATGATAATTCCCATACTGATCTAAGATAGACCCAACCAAATATGGATTGCAAACATTTATCACTACAAAGTCGCCAGTGTCAATTTTATTGGAGTTACCCAGCCTGCAAACCCGCCAGATGCCTAATATGCCAGTTTTCTCAAACCGTTGGGTCATCTTGTTTTTTATCTGATATCAGATTCCATAAAAGAGGATTCCAGAGGTGGGATGTTTTTTAGAACACTAACATGTGGCGTGCATTGTGGGGAGAGCTGCAAGGTCAGCAGGATGCCGTTTCCATTAGTATTGGACATACCATGTTTAGAATTGGATACACTCTCAGAAGGCCTAGATAAAGAAATGAATCTAACCCTGGGCCGACGCAGATGACTCATTGTGCAGAAGATTGCAAGAGGGGCATCAGGAGTCTCACCTTTAAACTGTGGACTCACTTGTTGGTTAATACTACCGTCCACCCGTGGCATAAAGTATGAAATAGGGCTTGTGGGGTTAATAGTAAGGGTGGGCCTAGCAGGTAGAGTTGCTCTACGTGGAGCACCACAGAGTTGTCCAAAAACTCTGTGGAGCTCCGCACCCCTATGCGCCTCCCACCCCCGCAATAAATATTTTCACAATGCAACCTACAATTATTGTAAAATAAAACTGCACCTACCTTATTGCGGCGTCCCGGGCTGCCCTCCTCCTCCGCACTGTAATCCATGGTAGTACCGCAGTCCTTCCATGACGTATGTCTAAAGTAGGAGATTGCGGCGACGAGGAGGAGGATTGCAGCCTGGGACACCGCGATAAGGTAAGTGCGGTTTTATTTTACATTTATTGTTTATTGCATTTAGAAAATTTTGCATGGGGTGGGAGGCGGGAGGGTCCCGGGTTGACCTCTGCTCTGCTATTGACTCGGACGTTTTGCAGGATCTTTGCGTTCTCCGCAATTCCGCAAACTTCACCAGCAGAGCGGAGTTCAGTGCCCAGGGTTAGTTAATAGTCCCCTCTAGCTTTTTCACATTTTCTGGTAGACTGATTTTAACTTGAGATAAGAGCTCATTCAGAGACTTGTCACTATTTTGTAGCACCTTCACTAAAGGTGACAATGCTTTGTCAAGCACAGCTTCCAAAACATGAACTTCCCCTCCATCATTCACTGAAATTGACTGTGACACTGACCCGGGTGCCGCATGTGGATGCCCTTCACTTCCAGCCATCCTCCCCCTGCCAGCGGGAATACGGCTTCAGTGCTTTTCTTCCTTTTACCCTTCAAGGCATGTACCTGTTTTCTTCATTTTGCTCAGGGGGAGACTGTATCATCCACCTGCAAATTATTTCCAACAGGGATTGGGAGGGAAGGTTCCAAAATCACAAACCCTGTTATTATCTCAGAATCATCCACATAACACAGTTATTTGTGGCATGGGCAGTACTTCCCTTTATACCTGACCCCCGTTGCAAGTTGGCTGCTGGGTCAGTTTGCTTTAACTCACTAGGTGAGAGCAAGGATAGGGATTGTTTTGTGGCCCTGAACCTATCACATATTTGTACTATTGCGGAATTGATTGAAGTCATAGCAGTAGAAACATAATCATTTATAAGAGCCGACTTCTGCTTCTCCTTATTAATAGTGACAATTGTATTGGCTTTTCTCGTACCCGTAGCTCGAAGTGTCCTTCGTGCCTCTTCCATAAATGATATATCTGGAAACAATCGAGTCAAGGGATGTGGCCCACCCCAACCTCCTCTGGGTTCTGATAGGCACAGGTGGGCCCGCCATTGGCCCAGGCTTTGCCCGGGTTCATCCATGCATGTCCTGCTCTGGGTTAATATCTTACCCTTGAAGAACGCCTCACTGGGGGTCAGGTTTCACTGCCTGGCGGACTCCCGGAGGGAGCGTGCGGTGAACACTGCTGAACCATGTAGTCCGCTTGGCCACCAGCAGAATCAAGGGCAGTTATGGAGCAATGGCAGAGGTATGCAGACATTGCGTTCCAGCTAATGATAGGCTAATGACTCCTCAAAGAAGGTGGTAACCCATTCGTAAAGGGAAGGCAGCCTCCTTAGCCTTTGTGAATGTAAAATATTGTTTGGTAGATGGCAGGGGTCCAGGTGACTACTGCCAAGTCTTAAATACAATTTTTTTAGTGTGGTGTTGCTTCCTTTAGGGAAAATAGCTTGCATTTAAAAAATATTTAACTAAAAAGCGATCATAGACATTGTGATCTGCTGAGCCTAGCCGCCCACCATCCCTCTGATAGCCACCAATCGAAATAAGTTGCACTTTGGAGCCTACCTCATGAATAGTAACGAGGTAGGTCAAATTGTAACTCACTCAGAAACCTTATTTTTCAAACTGACCTATTAGTACATAGGTCAGTTTGCAAAGTAATTTAGTGGTTGCAGAAATACTGGTTGTAAATCGCAACCACTTTTTTGCTGCCACATCTACGTACATCTGGACTTTAGTTTCTATGATATGGACATTTTCGTGCAAGGTGTTCTCTGAGTGCCCTAAGTGTAGAATAACTATCACAGCCCTATTGTAGGAACTATAATTTAGCAGCATTAAGCTGTTGTTCAGTGCATTTATGTAACCATTTTGTCTTGATAATACTTTCTTCACAAAATGCCGCTGTTTTTGTCCCATGCAGGCACAAAAATTTGAAGTAAGCTTCCATAGAAGAATCAAAAGCTGCTTGAAGATGGAAAACACCACATCAACCACCAGTAACACCACCCTGGTCTCAAGCACTGGGTTCCGCCTCAACGATATTATGTTGTTGATGATCATCTTGCTCTTCTTGCTTCTGGGCATCTTCTTCTTCTTTGTTCTGCTCATGCTGTATGCTTTCTTCTCCACCGTGCATCTGCGGGGGCAAACCCGCTACATCCTCTTCCTTTATCTGCTGCTCAATGACACCGCCTACCTTCTTACCTCTGGAATTCTCTTTGTGCTCTCCGCACTCTATTATAAGATGCCACTCTCAGCCTGCTTTGTGGCAGTGACCATTTCCTCTACTTCCTTTCTAAATAGCCCAAACAGCCTAGCAGCAATGTCTTTGGAGCGGTATGTGGCAATTTGTTACCCGCTCCGACACGCCGTGATATGTCGGGTGGAGAGGTCCTGGGTCGCCGTCATTACCATTTCTGTCATTGGCTTCTTACCATCCTTCATCGACATTTTTATGATGTTTTCTGTGGTGAAAGTGAGCTACTTCTCAACGTCACTGATATGTCATCGGGATGCCTTGTTAATAATACCAGAGCAGTCCGCTCTACGGTCTGCCAAACACGGCATTACTTTTTCCGTTGTGGCTTTGATCATACTCTACACCTACATACGAATAATGTTGGAGGCCAAGAAGATCAGTGGTGATAGAACCTCCTCTTCCAAGGCCAGCAGGACTGTGGTCCTCCATGCAGTTCAGCTTCTCTTATGTATGACCTCGTTTACCTATCCTCTGACAGAGGCATTAGTGAAAGCTGTGAGTGTCTACGTTCGAGTCTTCAACATGTACATGTTCATGCTTCTTCCTAGGTTATTATGCCCTTTAATTTTTGGCTTTCGCGATGAAACATTTAGGACTCATATTATAAAGGTTTTACATCACTCCAACAACAGGTGCCTGGGAGCACGCACTGCTTTGGATACAAAATAAAGTTTCTAGTATATTCCCACCCTCTTCACTTACGTTTCAACAAGGAATAGACTCAATACTTGTATGTTGTGCCATATCTAGGTGTGAAATTGTATTAACTAATAATGAGTTGGGTAACAGCAACACCTAATACTCATTTATTGTACTACAAAGTCACTTCTATGGCATATTGTAAAAAAAATAAATTGTAATGGCCATTAGGTAATTAAAGCATTTTGTTGCTTGAAGATTTGCGCTGTACAGACTAACATTTAAACACTTGACCTCACGCCCAAAAAGTAATGCTTTAAATGATTGCTAATTATGATTATGGATATTGCTCACCATCTTTCACCATCGTAATAAATGTCATTTTCCCATTCCCTTGTCAGTGGCTCCAAACCCATATTTTGGAAGAATGTCCTGTAGCACTTGGTGTGGCCATGCTCCTTAGATTGAAGAAGTATCAAGATCGACTACTTCACCAATTTAAGGAGCATGTCCTAGGGCCATCCTTCTGTACTCTCTATCATTCCATTAATGTGTTGCCTACCAGTTGAAGTTCAGGAGCAATCCCTGTTCTTCCCACAACCAATATAGTACCTGAATATTCAGTTTTAATACCATACTACCAAAACATCATAACCTGAATATGGACCACATCACTATTGTGGAAGTGTGTATATACAGGCAAGTATAGATTTTTCTACTTAACTTCATATCAATATATATATATTTTGAAGATATAGATATATAGCATAGTGCTGGTCACCACTGTCAGAGTTACCATGGAGTGCTTTCTGTTTTGCTAATAGCTTTTTGTGAATCTTTCCAAAAATGTTTACCCACCTCAGCTGCATCTTGGAAGGTTTCGGGGTGATCTGTCAAGCGGGGGCTAAAAAAAGGGAGGGTGGCGTGTCCAAAACGGCACCTGTGCCGGAGTAGACTTTTGGAGTTCCGTCACACCAGAATATTTCTTGGCCGTTCTGGGGCTAACGGTCAGTGGAGCAGACCCAAAAACTCAGGGACACTGACCGGGAAGGAAGGGGCTGCAGCGAAGAAGATCCCGCGACCACACGGACAGTGAGGTGGAGATAAGATGGCGGCCGCATATTCGCCTCGATCACGGACACTGGCAAGCGACGAATAAAACTCCATCAGCACCTGATAAAGCAGCGGAGGTCACGGGTGCACGCCTATATCCAGGTTGGGGTCTGGAGGAGGTTTGGGCCCCCAGGGAGATCTGGTTGCCGGTGCAGTGCAGTGCGTGGAGGAGGGCACAAGCACCAGAGGCGCATGGACTTGGGCTCCTGGAGGCTCAAGGAGGCGGTGCGCAGGATCTAGCCCCTGCGGGGCTCCGGTGAAGTAAGTGGAGACTCCAGATGAGCCTGGGCCTTGGGGACAGCAAGGACACAGCGTACCAGGACGAGACTGACCCAGGTAAACGAGGGCCCCGGTGGTGGAGGCCTGAGCCCACCCAGGGGTTTCCTGGGGGGGCCCATAAGAAGGCACAGAGCACGTCCCACTGAGGTGAACCTTCCTGGCGTTGCCCCTCTCTGTCACAGAGTGGAGGTTCACTAACCTCAACTGCCGGATACAACAGGAGCGATGCTAGGATACCAATCCTCCTACTTTGGCAACACCTGTGAGTCTGTTGATAGAACTCTACAGATATATACCATAGCCGGGGAAAGGGTAAAAAGCGACAAAGGAAACAAAAACGTTGGTGCAGTAAATCAAAAGACTCGACGTGAAGGGGAGGTAGCACTCTTCGCTTCTCTACGCGCCCCTGAGTACCTGCATGTGACACAAACAAACAAATAGTAAGTGAAACCCCTCCCTACCCCTGTAAAGGAGGTATCAATGAAGTAAGAAACATCCAACTACACACTTACAGAAGATATTGCCCCACATGCTCCAAGCAAAAACAGTTAAAAAATGGAAAAATAAAGAACAGAAATCAGAAGGGTCTATAGGCTTTTCAATGTCAATGAATCATCCAGGAATTAACAGCATGACCTTTCCGATGAATAGCCAATAATTAAAGGTCAAAAGAAGTGTACTTAGCTGCCCATAAGAACGATTACCCAGAACATGCGATTTCAGGTGTGCCAAACATGTAATCCTACGCTGCTTCTTCCTTCAGAACCTCGGTGCAAATTGATGGCAAATTCACTCTCTGTCAATATCCCATGTCTGCCGAAATCAAATCCTTTCCGTATAAGTATTCTTCAAGGCGGAAAAAAGTAAATCCTTCGTTACTCCGTGCTCTTTTCCACGAGGCACAAGGAATACCACTAAGTCCGACTATTGCCGCTCCAGCGCTCCAGCGCTCCAGCGCTAATTCCAATGTCGAAAAACACTGCAGAGTGTAAACAAACACGAACGCGCTCCAGCGCGGTTCGAAAATAGTCTCATACAACAACCCTAGCAACCTGGGGAAGAACAAACAAGAGAACACGGCTTGTGGAAATCCAGGAAGTCCTCAGGTGACAAGCACCGGAGAAAGGGAGGAGCAGGTTTAGATAGGCAAAAGGATAAGGAAAGGAAAGTAGGACAAGGCTTCAGGCATTCTGGGAGATGTAGTGTTTACTTTCTAACTGCTCTATGGAAATGAAATGAAAAATTGCATTTGTATAGCGCATAACCGCCCTGGGGCCTCGCAGCGCTTGAAGATAAAATGGTTTTAGCGAAGGCTCGGGGCAGGTCAGAGAGATTTAGCAAACAAATGCGTTTTTAGGGCCTTTCTGAACAAGAGGAGGTTGCTGTTACCCCGGATGGCAAAGGGGAGGGCATTCCAGAGTCTGGTCGCCGAATGAGAAAAAGAGCGGCCACCCCAACGGGCTTTGTTAGTTTTAGAGGAGGTGGCCAGCTGCAGGGTACCAGACCGAAGGGGGCGTGTTGGAACATAAGGCATAACCAGAGGGTGCAGAATCGCTGGGCCTACACGGTGGAAGGATTTGGCTTAATCGTGACAGTACCCCGTCTCAACGTCAGACGTCTCGGCGGACCACCAGGCTTACGGGGATACAAGGTGTGGAATCGTCGTTGGAGACGCGGACAATGTAAATTACACTTGGGTTCCCTCGTGCGTTCCTCGGAGCCATACCCCTTCCATCCCACGAGATACTGCACTCCACCCCTCGCTCTCCAAGAATCCAATATAGCCTCAACCTCATATTCATCCTCACCATCCAAATCTATAGGGACTGGTCTCGCATGCACTCTAGACCCCGGAAGGCAAGGTTTGAGAAGGGACACATGGAACACCGGATGTATGAGCCATAGGGAGGGGACTTTCAACTCCATAGCTACAGGGTTGATAATCCGAACAATGGGATAGGGACCTACGAATTTGGGCTGAAGACGTGTGTTACCCTTTATCATTAAATGTTTAGTACACAACCAAACCTTATCTCCCAGCTGGTAAAGAGGTCTGGAGTCCTCTTCCTATCGGCGTTAGCTTTGTCCCTAGCCCTAGCTGTTTCCAAGTGTGCCTTGGCTTCAACTAAGACCTGTTTCAAGTGTGCGTGATGTTCTTGAATAGTGGGATTAGCCGATGTTCTTGGCAGTTCTAATGGCAACTTGTTGGGGTGATAACCATTGATGCAGAAAAAAGGGGAACATCCTAATGACTAGTGTTCGGCGTTATTTTAAGCGAACTCTGCAGTCCATAGTAATGTTCTCCACTCCTCTCCATGTTGTAGTGTAAAGCATCTCAGGTATTGCTCCAAGGTTTTATTTAATCTCTCTGTTTTACCATCAGTTTGAGGATGGTAGCTGGTAGAGAGTCTAGCGTCTATTTTCAAGATGGCACATAAGGTCTTCCAAAATCAAGACGTAAATTGGGACCCCCTATCTGTGATAAAAATGGAAGAGATGCTGTGTAATCTCACTATGTGTTGTAACACTACCATAGCTAATTCGCCTGAAGTGGGGAGTTTATGCAAAGCTATAAAATGACCCATCTTAGTCAGATGGTCGACCGCTACCAGAATGGTAGTATTACCAAGGCTGGGAGGCATTTAGACTATAAAGTCCATAGAAATAGTATGCCACGGGGCAGGAGGAGTGGGTATAGATCTGAGTAACCCACTAGGTCTTTGATGTGAAGTCTTGGCTTGCGTACAAACAGAACATTCCGAGACGTACTGTTCAGTGTCTTTTCTCATAGAGTCCCACCAAAAATATCTCAACACTGTTTGTAGAGTTTTCTGTTGTCCCAAATGCCCACCCAAGACGGAATCATGAGTCCATTCAAGAACCTGCTGTTGTAGAGCCCCCTTTGGCACATAGAGTCGTTTATCATAAAACATAATCTGTCCTTGCTTGAATGATGAGTGGGATTCAAAGTGATCCAGGCATTGGTATCCTGCGTTTCTAGCTGTGTCTTCACCGCTTCCAGAAAATCAGTGCTCGAGATAACTGCCAATTGGTCCGTTTGAAATAATGACTCTCGCAATATAGTGGGAGGTTCTTGAATAACAGTGTTTTCCTTCACTGAATTTGAAAGATTCCGAGATAAAGCGTCGGCCTTGCCGTTTTGAGGCCCTGGTCGATATTTTATCAAGAAATCGTAGTCTGAGAAAAATAAAGACCACCGTAGTTGTCGTGGTGTCAAAGCTCTGGCGCTTTTCAGGAAGAGAAGATTTCTGTGGTCCGTGTAGATCTCTACTGTGTGACGGGCCCCCATTAAATGGTGTCTCCATTCTTCACAGCCTTTCTTTATAGCCAATAGCTCATTATCTGTAATGCTATAATTGGGTTCGCTGGTGGTCAGTTTCTTGGAAAAGAAAGCTACCGGGCGAAGTTGTCCCGTGTCAGGGTGTCTTTGGGACAGGATGCCTCCCACAGCATAATATGAGGCATCAGTTTCCATCAGGAACGGTTGACTTGCATCCGGATGACGTAATATAGGAGCACTCATGAATCTTGATTTCAACGCTTGAAATGCTTGTTCAGCTGGTTCATTCCATCGAAAAGTAGCACCTTTTCTTAGCAGATGCGTCAATGGCTGGATGATGTTGGAGAAACCTTGGATAAATCTCCTATAAAAATTTGCAAAGCCGAGGAAGCTCTGAAGAGCCTTCACACATGAAGGGGATTCCCACTCCACAATAGCTTGGACCTTCTTTCGATCCATACACAAAACAAGGGGACCAATGACATACCCTAAGAATTCCACCTCAGGGGTATGAAACAGGCATTTATCCAATTTGGCATCCAGAGCAAGTTGGTGTAGCCGTTCCAGCACTGTCCGCACATGGGCATGATGTTCACTCATGGTTTTTGAATATATTAAGATGTCGTCCATATAGACTAAGCAGGAGACGTCCAATAGTCCGCGCAATACATCATCCATAAAATATTGGAAGGCGGCAGGGGCGTTGCATAGATCGAAAGGCAACACAAGATACTCGAATAGCCCAAATTTTGTGCGGAACGCAGTTTTCCATTCGTCCCCTTTTCTTACCCGAACAAGATGGTATGCTCCTCTAAGGTCCAATTTCGTAAATATCGTAGCTCCTTTCAACTGGTCTAATAAGACTGGAATCAAAGGTAATGGGTACCTGTTCTTCCTGGTCACCCTATTAATAGCTAGATAGTCAATACAAGCTCTCAATCCGCCTTCGCGTTTCGGGATAAAAAACAAAGGCGAAGAAGCAGGGGAGGATGAAGGTCGAATAAACCTTGTCTTTAGCATTTTCTCCAGATATTGCTGTAAATAGGTGGTCTCAGCCTCTGTAAGTGCATAAATTCTACTGCAAGGGATACTGAACCCAGGTTCAATGTCTATCACGCAATCATAATCCCGATGCGGGGGTAGCCGACTGGCTTCTTGTTCACAGAACACCTTCTGGTATTGTTGATGTTCCTCAGGTATGGTGGAAGTTATACAAACAATGGGAGTACAACAAGCGCTGGCAAGTAACTTTGCCGGACTGTCTTCCTGGGCTTTCTTCTGTAACTGACCTTGAGTGCAATGTTCCACACAGTACGTTGAATCCAGATCGATGGTGCGAGCTGCCCATTTCACAAGGGATCATGCAGCATAAGCCATGGCATTCCTAAGATAAGTTGGAATATAAGAGCATCTATTAGATCGAATTGTATATACTTGCAATGAGTTGGTCCTGTTCTCATCAGTATTTGAAGGGTATGGAAATTCATAGGGCCAGACGTCAGATCGGTTCCATCAACAGCCTTCACAGGTTCAGGTATTGCCTTCCGAATACATGGTACCCCAATGCTTTGGGCATATTTACGATCCATAAAATTGCCAGTAGCACCCGAATCCAATAATGCGTGAACAAGCACAGGATCACCTACTGCCCATTCCAAAGTTACAAAAACGTTCATATGGGGTGCAAAGTTTTGCATCGTGTTTGCCAAAGCAGGAAAGACCTCTTTATCATAAACACTCAAGCAAGGGGTCTCAAACTTTTCTGAGCTTCCTCGTTTCCCGACGGCTCTGGTTGATATTCCACCACCTGCACCTTGCTAGAGTCCTTCCGATCCTTATACCTGGCATTGGCCTTGGTCTTACAATCTTTAATAAAATGGCCTGACTTTCCACAATACATACACAACTGATGTAAGGGTCGTCGGTTTCACTCTTCCATACTTAATGGTCCACGTACCCCACTTATCTGCATGGGTTCACTTCCATCACTGGATTGTGGCGACTCTACCACTACCGGTTTAGATCTAGGAAAAAAGAACTTGCCATTTATCTCCTTTCCGTTCTTGCAAGCGATGATCCAGCTGAACAGTGAGGTCTATCAACTCCTCGCAGGTAGTTGGCATATGAACCACTTGAGCAAGGACGTCTTTCAATTCGCCTCTCAACCCTTGATAATACAGTGAGACTCTCTTCGCTACAGGCCACTCTGTTTCAATTACCAACCTGTTAAAGTTGGTAATATATGTTAGAAAATCCAGAAAGCCTTGTTTTAATGTAATTAGTTCTCTATCTAAAGAGAGTTGATGTGCCTTCCTATCAAACAGTTTGCGCATTTCATTGCAAAAGGCAGTGAAATAATTTAGGGCAGGGTCATTTCTCTCAATTAGCGTAAATGACCAACTAGCCGCATTCCCACCTAGGTATGACATCATAAATGCCGTTTTAGTTTGGTCATCGGGGAAGACAGCGAGTTTACACATAAAGTGTAATTTACATTGCCCCAAAAAAATACCAAATTTCTTAGGATCCCCAAGGAATCTCTCAGGAGGTGCTAATGGTAAAGTGTGGGGCTGTATTAATTGAACCGTGGATGTACCCACAGCTCCCTCCTATGCAGGAGATCCAACGGAGGAAGAGGGAGGAGGTAGAGTCCAATTTCTAATATATGGTTGCCCTCTAGTACTAGTGGGAACCGTGCGTGACATACCAGCAAGTTCACGCCGCATAATCCCCATTTCATTCCTCATCTCAATATTTTCCCCTCTGAATGCATCTACTTCTAATCTCAGGGCTGTCATAGTTTCCAGCACTGAAGTGAGCACTGCGTTTGTGTCCATCGCTCGGGTTGTAGTTCACCGTGGGCTTGTCACTCTGTCACAGAGTGGAGGTTCACTAACCTCAACTGCCGGATACAACAGGAGCGATGCTAGGATACCAATCCCCCTACTTTGGCAACACCTGTGAGATATATAACATAGCCGGGGAAAGGGTAAAAAGGGACAAAGGAAACAAAAATGTTGGTGCAGTAAATCAAAAGACTCGACATGAAGGGGAGGTAGCAGTCTTCACTTCTCTTCACGCCCCTGAGTACCTGCATGTGACACAAACAAACAAACAGTAAGTGAAGCCCCTCCCTACCCCTGTAAAGGAGGTATCAATGAAGTAAGAAACATCCAACTACACACTTACAGAAGATACTGCCCCACATGCTCCAAGCAAAAACAGTTAAAAATGGAAAAATAAAGAACAGAAATCAGAAGGGTCTATAGGCTTTTCAATGTCAATGAATCATCCAGTAATTAACAGCATGACCTTTCCGATGAATAGCCAATAATTAAAGGTCAAAAGAAGTGTACTTAGCTGCCCATAAGAACGATTACGCAGAACATGCGATTTCAGGTGTGCCAAACATGTAATCCTACGCTGCTTCTTCCTTCAGAAAACGCGGTGCAAATTGATGGCAAATTCACTCTCTGTCAATACGGCATGTCTGCCGAAATCAAATCCTTTCCGTATAAGTATTCTTCAAGGTGGAAAAAAGTAAATCCTTCGTTTTCCACGAGGCACAAGGAATACCACTAAGTCCGACTATTGCCGCGAATGCGCTCCAGCGCTAATTCCAAAGTCGAAAAACACTGCAGAGTGTAAACAAACACGAACGGTTCCAAAATAGTCTTGTACAACAACCCCAGCAACCTGGGGAAGAACAAACAGGAGTACTCGGCTTGGGGAAATCCAGGAAGTCCTCAGGTGACAAGCACCGGAGAAAGGGAGGAGCAGGTATAGGCAAAAGGATAAGGAAAGGAAAGTAGGACAAGGTTTCAGGCATTCTGGGAGATGTAGTTGTTTACTTTCTCACTGCTCTATGGCTTAATCGTGACACTCTCACTTGCTACATAGGGTTTCCTGTCTGAGGATGCCGAGGAGTTGGGCCCCCGTGGTGCGGCATCATAATTGAACATCGACTCCTGCTTCCTGAACTCTCGCATACCGCTGATCTTGTGGTGGCCCTATGAGGTCTCTGTTCAGCTTAAGAGTGTGAGGCCGGCAGTGCCTCTATCGACCCATCATGGCCTCATCATGGTCCAAAAAGGAAACTGCCACTATCAAAGACTTCCTGAGCAAGGGCTCCGCTAGGAATATAGGGGCCACCGCGGACTCCCGTGACACAAGTGGGGCAAGCTCGCCGATACGTGAAGAGGAGGATGAAGAGGCACCAATCCCCAGGGGCTTCATAGAAGCGCTTATTGGCACGCTACCGAGTGACATTGCAGCCCTGCGAGCAGACATGGCCACGGAAGTTAAAGATCTGCGACATGACCTGGGGGAACTGGAGCAGAGGGTGGACTCGATGGAACGCACTGCGGACTCCAGAGAAGAGAAGGAGAAATGCCGCAGGGAGATCTTGGAACTTATGGACCGCATGGCGGACCTCAATTAACACTTGGAGGACTTGGAAAACAGGTGATGTAGGTCAAACATCTCTATTAAAAGAGTGCCTCTACAAGCAGATACAGGGCTCCTGGAGGACTATGTTCTGCACCTATTTTGCCACATTGTCCCGGCACTGGAGGGTAATGACCTCCCCCTTGACCGGACACACAGGGGAGGGCACCCCTCTAACTCGCAGGGTACACCACAGGACATTCTGACATGTCTCTATAACTACGCACAAAAGGAGTTGATCATGGCTGCAGTGTGGGATTTGCCACATGCACTCTATGAGGGTCACAAAGTCAGCCTATTTCAGGACTTGTCAATCATTACGCTCCAGCAGCATAGGGAAATGAGAGCAGTGACGGCATTTCTGAGGGTCAAAGGAGTGAAATGCAGATGGGGCCACCCATTTCGATTGATCTTTGCATGGCAAGGAGAGACACGGATGACACGCACACCCCTGGAGGCGGCAGACATTCTGGGCGTATATCGGGATCGGGACTCCTGTTTGCCCCACACAAACTCACATTCATCAGCTGCGGACTATCGAAGACGGCGACGCAACAGGAATCCTCTGCCTCAGCATATGAAACCCATGGAAACTGTGAGTATGAGGGAGCGCGCTGACTTACTCCGGCAACTTTCTGAACACCACCAATCCCAGAACGTGACGACGAATAGCCACATAACATTCAGCATCTTGCTTTAGAGGGGCGGGGTGGATGACTCCCCCCCCTGAGACTCACCTGGACTTCGCACTTGACCAGTTGCGGTAGAGGCAGTGCTTTCCCACCTCTTCATGCCTCCCCCGCGGATGACCAGTGACATGGACCTTCACTACATAATCACAAGTTGTGCACCAATAGATGCTTTATTTCTCTTTTTTCTCTTTTATTGCTCGTGTTGTTCGCTCCCCTCGATGTTTGGTGCTCTATTCTTCTTTAGACAGACTCACTGTGAATTTGGAATGGTGGGTGGGGGTTATGCGGGAGTGGTCAGGATCTTTTATAGCGCCCTCAATCCTATTGAATCATGGTGAAGGTACTTAGTCTGAATGTACGGGGTCTCCAATCCCCGGCTAAAAGAGAAGCAATTCTGAATCAACTTAGGGCAGCACATGTGATCTTTGCCTTTTGCAAGAGACGTACCCGCTGAAACAGGACTCTCATAGAATAAGGTCGAGATGGTTTGATCGCCAGTATTGGTCTCCTGGGCAGGGGAAGAAGGCAGGTGTAGCCTAACACTTCCAAGGGAAGGTTGACTGTGTACATTTGGAAATTTCAGGGCGGTTGTTGTCATTCAGGGTGTCTTGGGCCCACCATGCATTCACTGTAGCTACCATTTATCCCCCCAATGAAAGAAAGCAGTCATTTATTCGCCAGACATTAGGGGCCAGATGTAGGTAAACGTGATACACCGATTACTTAAAACCAAATTTTACTGATTCGGTATTAAGGAATCGGTATCTCCGATGTACGTAAAGATTCGGTAAAAATTACGGAATCAGTAATAATCGGTAAAAAATAGCGAATCGGAAGGTATCGGTAAAAAAACAAATTCCGAAACCCCGATACCGATTCGTAAATACCAAATCCAATACCGAATCAGTAAATACCGATTTGGTAATTTAAAAATTCGGAATTTGATGAATCAGCCAATCCAGTGCATCCCAATTACCTCCCAAACAGGAAGTGGCCACACCCAGGCAGCTGCACTGAACCTGGAGCTGACGGTGAGGCAGGTAGCTGAGCAGAGGAGCCAGGAGCAACACAGCCTCTCTGTTGTACCCCCCAAAAAAACCTTGGAAAATGGCAAACCAGGAGAGAGAGAAGGAGGGAGCAAAAAGAAAAAGGAAGATAAAGTTTAGTGAAAAGGAGCTGGAGGTCCTCATTGAAAACGTCAGCAAGGACCATGAAAAGCGTATTGCCAAGCAGTCCCTCCATGTGCCAGAGTCTCAGAAGAGACATATCTGGCTTGGATTCCAGAGCAAGATAAATGCCATTGGGGTCACCCAGCGCTCCATTGAGGACATTAAGAAAAGGGGGTATGACCAGAGGAAGACGGCGAAGGCAAGGATGGCGGAGAGGCAGAGGCAGGCCAGCAAAACTGGTGGAGGGAGGAGCAGAACACCTGCACCAACAGCTCTGGAGCTCATGGTAGAGTCCACCCTCCAGCCGGAGAGTGTGAGTGGCGTTGGCGACGTAGACAGCTCTGCCAGAGCTACCAGCATGCTGTACTTTTCCCTCCCCAACCCCAATCCCCAGAGAGGCATAGGGACTCCCACTCCAGTCCATGTTTCACTCATAACCTGCAATGCATCATGGGAGATGTTGTCATACGAAACACATGTTCAGAACAGTCAGTCTAGCAAACTCAAAAGCATGTGACAGCAATTAGCAAGCAGAGGACAGTCAGTGTGATTGGCAGGCATAATGTTTAATGCAATGCAAATGCTGCCAGATAAGTGAGTATATCTACATTCTGTCATTACAGGCGAGACATCTTGCAGTGCAGCAGAGGGAAGCAGAGGGAAGCCACCCAGGCCAGAGGGGAGACAACAGGAGGAGGAGCAGTCGCCTGCAGGGCACACAACCACCGCACCACCAACAACTTCTCCATCCCCACCATCACCACAGCTCCAGACAACGATGCCATCACCACCAACACCATCCCCACTGCCACAATCAACACCACCACCACAGTCAGGCAGGAGGCATGCCGTGGCCACCCTCCAGCAGATGGAGGTGTCGGAGGAGGAGAGCACAGGGGGCCAACAGTCACCAGTGGCTGAGGAAGGCAACATGGAAAGATCTGAGACCCCATCAGAGTGCGCCCACACATCCTCAAGACACCGCAGGGCAAGAGCAGCCAGTCCTCCAATCTCGGACCAAGGTGACAGTGTGTTCGCTGGGCTGGAAGGTAACATGCTGAAGGTCCAGCGCCTGCAATTGAGAGCGATGCGGTCAATGCAAAGGGAGATGTCACACATGAATGTGCACATGCACAGAATTGAAAAGGAAATCAGTGCGATTAACAACACCATGTCTGAGGGCATGAGTGACGTGGCGTCGGTGTGAGGCAGCTCTGCAGCAAGTTCGAGTAGGACCGCCTGTCTAGGCGCAGGGAGAGGCAGAGACTTGATGCATACACCAAGGCGGTGAACCGGCTGTCCACTGCTATCTCCCTCATGTGCAGACAGTCAATAGCCATGCAGGAGGAGATGGCACACTGTAGTAGGGATGTGGCTCGGAGGATGGTGACAATGACCTCAGCACTGGAACTGCTGCAAACCGAGAAGGTGGCCACTACAGCAGAGGGGGGAGACAGTGAGGAGGCTACTAGCCGTAGTAGCATTACGCCCTCTCCCAACAAGATTAGGAGGTGCAGCGAACGCCACAGCACTGGCCAGGAACATACTGGCAGTGCAGACAGTGTGGCCAAGGAACATGGCAGTGCAGCGCGTGGGCGCAGGAAATAGAGCCAACTAGGATATGCTACTCAAGAAATGGTGATGTAACCCATGTCTGTATGGACACTGGTTTTGATCTTAGTGGTGTGCTTATTAAACACCATCACTCAAATACGGTAACTGGCTATGTCTCCTTACTCACTCATGTTGCGTGTTATCTCAGCCCGTCTGTGTCTCCCATCTCGTGCTGCTGCCACACCAGCTGCGCAGGGCTCTGGCTGTGGATTGTCCTCGCCCTCGTCCTCAGAGTCAGTTAGTTCCACTGCTGTTCCTTTCTTTGTGGCAAGGTTATGTAGTATTGCACATGTTGCTATTATTTTGCAGCGGATGATGGGGAGGTACTGACGTGCACCTCCACTTTTGTAGAGGCAACGGAACCTGCTTTTTAGCAGTCCAAAGGTGTGCTCCACAACATTGTGTGTGCTTTTATGTGCCACATTGTATCTCCTCTCCCTTGGGGTGGATGGGTTGAGATATGGGAAAGACCGGAGGGCATATGTGCTGTCACCTAAATGTAAAGGAAAGTGCCATTAATTTGTGTCACCAATACGTTACTCCAAGGTATACATCAGGGTGTGTCACATTGATTTACCTAGTAGGTATCCTTCTCTGAATTCACCAGCAGCCAGACGTGTGTAGATCCCACTGTTCCTGAATATGTAGGAGTCGTGGGTACTCCCTGGGAATTTAGCAACAATGTCAGTGATGATGAAGTTTGCATCACATATCACCTGCACGTTGATGGAGTGAGTGGATTTGCGGTTGCTGTAAATGTATTCTGTAGCTGCTGGTGGGCAGATTGGTATGTGGGTCCCATTGATGCAGCCTATTACATGTGGGAACTGTGCCTTTTGGTAGTAATACAGCTTGGTCTTCTGCAGCTCCGCCTGTGTGCTGGGGAAGCTTATGTAATGATGGATTCTCTCCATCATGGCGTCCAGGAAGGTGTTGAAAAAATGGGATAGGCAGCTCTGCTGTTGCAATCACACCCTGGTAACTTCCTGATGCCAGGAGGTGCAGGCAACAGAGTACCTGTACATGGGTGGGTATTGCGTGCGCCCTTGGTGTCTGATGCTCCAGGTATGGTTCTAGGTCCCATATTAGGTCAAGGATGGTGTGTGGGTGTAGCCTGTACCTGTCATGGATTTCTGGCTCAGTCAATTGGAACAGTGTGACATGCAGTCTGTACACACGCTCTTCCCGTCTACAAAACCTCACTCCTGCTGCTCGCAAGCGTAGCCGTCTTGCTATGACGTAGAGGGCCGCCATTGTGTTCACATTGTTGCATTTTGGGGCTGTTTTTATGCACTGCACCTGAGTACTACCTGATCTGGGTCAGTGGTAATTAACGATTCTTTAATACCGAATTTGGCCAAATTCGGTATTACCGAATTTTGCTACATCGCATTTCCGAATTTTTACCGATTCCTTACTTACCGATTTGGTATTTTTAGGTTTCGCTGTTCACCGATCGGTAAATAAGAAATCTGTCTGTAACTGTTTCCCTTTGATTTACTGATTCGTTATTACCGATGGCATTCAGTAATACCTACATCGCACAGGGCTGAATACCGGTCGGTAAACCCGAAATTTACTGAATTTCGACTTTACCGATCGGTATTTAGCAACCTACATCTAGCCCTAAGTGAAGTACTGGCGTCTCCTGATTCCAATTTGATAATAGAGGGTGATTTTAATTTGGTCATGGATGTGGCGATGGATAGGTCCCCTACACGTACAGGGCCTGCAGGGATGTTCTTCACACAAGGGGTGGGATGGTTTGCAGAGGCAGAACTTACTGATATTTGGCGGGTATTGAACTCACAGTGTTGATCATACTCTTTTTTTTCTCCGCAGCCCACCAATCACATGCTAGAATCGATTACTTCTTAGTTTCGGGCCCTTTATGTCCAAGAGTAGCAGGGGCCACGATTGAGGTGGCGGCCATGTCTGACCATGCCCCGATTCAGTTGGATGTTCACCTTCCGACCACTCATCAGGTCAGCAAAATGTGGCGTCTAAATCCTAAAATGTTAACAAATGACGACATAGTAAAGGAAGTAGAGAAGGCCATAGTAGATTCCATTTCCATTAACGATACACCAGATACTGCAATCACAACGCTCTGGGAGGCGCTTAAGGCGGTCGTTTGAGGGACACATATCGCTATAGCGGCTAGGCCTAATGGGGAGCGAGCCTCAAAACGAGTGGCGCTTGAAACTTATGTGAAAGAGCTGGAAAGTGAACATCGGTGAGTAGCCACACACCACAATAGACAGCGACTCAATGGAGCATGGACACAGCTTAGAGCGCTACATATGGGCGTGGTGGCATACTCCTTGTTATACACACAATGAAAATATTATGCAGGGTGCAATAAAGCAGGGAAACTACTGGCACATAGGTTAAGGGCGCAGGCTCATTCTAGATGGGTCCAGACTATCGTAGACAAGAATGGTCATCAACTTGTGAGAGATGAAGACATATCAGCGGCATTCAGCTGTATTTATGAGAACCTATATATGGCAGAGGAAATCTCCTCGGTTATTAGCGGATCACACATTAAATGGTCACCTGTCACAACACTGCTACCTCCCCATGCCGAACAGCTGTAGGAAGACATCATTGAAAGGGAAATTCTAGAGGCAATACGACACCTGAGTGTTGACAAAGAGCCAGGGCAAGATGGGTTTATAGCTGCCTTTTATAAATGATACGCACCCCTTCTAGCCCCCATTTTGCCTCGCTTATATAACTCCTTTAGGGAATCAGGGGTACTCGCAGAATCAATGCGCATGGCAGTCATCTCGCTGTTGCCAAAGTCAGGGCAAGACCCCCAATATTGTGCCTCCTACCGTCCCATTTCCCTTTTGAATGACGATGCTAAGATATTCACTGGAATTTTGGTGAGACTGGGTAGGCACATGCCGGGCTTATACCGGGTTGAGCCTGTAGCGACAACACCAAGCAGCTTTTCCATCTATTGGCTAAAACCCTGTGTTCCCGGGTCCCGACATTGTTTCTTTCCATAGACACCAAGAAGGCCTTTGAACGAGTGCACTGGCCTTTCCTGCACGGGGTGTTGGAGGTGGTGGGCTTCAAACCCAGGTTTTGGCGATGGGTAGGGGTGGGATATGCGGACCCCAAATCAAGGGTGCGGGTGAATAACACTCAATCTCTGATTTTCACAGTGGCAAGGGGGATGGGCCAGGGCTGCTCTCTCTCGCCCCTTCTGTTTGCACTCTACATGGAGCTGCTGGCAGAGTGCATCCATCGTCATCCGCAAATAGAGGGTGTCTGAATGGGGGGCCAATTGCAGATTATGTCTTATTGACAGTTACTAATCTGCAGGACTCCCTGCCTCCCCTGTTAGAAGAGCTGGCCCGGTTTGAGGAGGTCTCCGGTTTTAAAGTAAATACAGCTAAAACACAAGCCCTGAATATCACTAATTCCCAGGAGGTGCAGGCTCACTTAGAATCAACATTCCTCTTTCAGTGGTCACAGCAAGGTATCCAATACCTTGGCATTCAAATACTGTCCACGATAGAGAGGTTGATTATCCATAACTATGGAGCCCTATTGCACACAGTAAGATCACTCATCCAATCATGGTGGGGGGTCCCCTCTCTTGGGTGGGTAGCATCGAAGCAGTGAAAATGACCCTGTTGCCGAAAATGTTTTACTTAATGCAGGTGATGCTGTTGACACCACTCCCAGCCATGTTGAGGAAATTACAGGCCACACTGCAAGCCTTCATATGGGAGGGTAAGCGAGCTCGGATGGCGAAGGCCCGAACATACCTGCTGCTAGCCAAGGGGGGTCTTGGGATACCGAATCTGGTGAACTATTACCAGGCTGCTTAGCTAAGATATATAGTAGAGTGGCAACGTTTGATGACAGAAAAACACTGGTGCTTTCTGGATCAGGCAGTCGCGGGCATCCATATTTGGAAGATCCTGTGGCTAGAGCATAGATATCGCCCGCAAAGGGTATATATTTCGCCTGTGGTCTGGGCAACGATCGGGGTCTGGGACAAAGTGGTTACCACTCACCAGCTATCCAAGCTTTTCTCGCCCCTCACACCAATCACAGGTAACTCAGAGTTTCCTCAGGCAATGTCGGAGAAAGCATTTTCTCCCTGGCAAGATGCACAATGTATGAGGATTGGCAATCCGTTTGATGTGCATGGCCTGTTGGACTTTAAGGACCTCCAACAGGACTTTGGACTCCCGGACTCCGAATATTGGCACTAGGGGTAAGACATTGGGTGTCTCTTCACATGTTTAAGCCCCATGCCAGTAGAAGATTCACGCTGTTTGAACGCTGGCTCTTTACTCAAAAGGACGACTCTCATCTCTTGTCCGACATATACTCCTTTTTAAATACCCACCCCACGCCGAGACACACTCCGGTGCATAAGAGATGGGAGCGGGAATGTGAACGAAGCTTAACAGATAAGGAGTGGTCCGCTATATTGCACAGAGAGCGCACTTCGGCCATGAGCGCCTCAGGCAAAGAAACTCTATTAAAATTGGCTCACTACTGGTACTATACCTCGGCCTGCTTGGCTCGGTGGCAGAGGGGAAGTTCTGACGAATGTTGGAGACACTGCACCCACTCGAGCACACCCACTCACTAATTGTGGCACTGTCCTACACTTCATAGATTTTGGTAAGAGGTTTTGACGGACATCAACACAATGTTCAACACCGAAATACCCCGCTTTCCATCTTACATACTACTAGGACTGCCCAATGCCTTAACCTATCGACTATATTCTGAACAAGGCAAGGCTATCACATTGGCTTTGTGTGCTACAAATCAGGCTCCATAAACTGTGGGACCTCGTGGAGAAGTAGAAGTTGACGGCCACTGTTAATCGAACACTACCCAAATTTGAGAAAAGGTGGGGTACCTGCATCGCACACCTTTTGGGAGAACTTTAACAATTAACATGTCCAATATACCTTCGCATACTGCAGATCGCGCCACTCATGCCCCCCACGGGATCCAGGGACACAGGAAAAGTGAAGTCTATACTTTAGTATGGGGTTTTTGTTTAAGGTTTAATGTGAATCTTAATTCTGTTTTCTTCCCTCCCCCTCCCTCTTTCCCTCCCTCGTCCCCCCTAGTCTCAGACCCATTCTCAGCTTGGACTTATGGCCACTGCACAGGCCGATGGATGTAGGTGCAAGACGATGTAAATGTATTGAAGCTTTAATGCCTATTCCTCGCTGGCCAAATGGATGTAGGCGATGGCTAGTGTTTCTTACCTTCTCCTCCCTTAAACTCAATAAAATGTTTCAATCCTAAAAAAGGGAGGAGAAGGGGGAAGGGGTTCCCAATACATTTTTGTCCCATTTAATTTCTATAGGAGATTTTAGACAAAGATACAGAAAAATGCTGCACAGAATTACACCACATTTGTCATAAATCTAGAGTGTTAACCACAAAGTGAGATTTTTTTGTTTTTTTGTAGTGTACATCTGTTTTGTCATTTTTAAGGCAAAATAAGTATAGATATCTAGATGGTCAGTCTTGTGGACCTTCCACGGGACTACAAACAAAAAAATAGAGTGATCTGATTGGTCGCAAGGGCTTTTTTCCTACCTCCCGTCTTGGTCTTGTGGGTCTCAGTGGTCCAGGAATCTGATTGGTGATCAAGAAAAATGTTGTGACCCACATTATAGGACATGGTACTCTTGGATGAGCTTTTGACAGCTCCCCATGAATCCCTCAGGACACAGCCAGACTGCCTGTTGCCCATGGGTCTTCCTTAGGAGCCTGAACAGACCGGCTGTGCATTTGTCGCAGTTCCATAGTACTGGGAAAATAGATTAAAAGAAAAATGTGGGGTGGGGGTCATGGACCGGTTGGGCAATTGCAAGAGTTGGCTACAGGCCCTGCCCACAAATTAATGGCTATGAGAGTTTACTTTAAAAAAAAACTTCACTGAAAATAACAACAGTTAAAATGGAATTAAACATAAGTAGGATAGTTTGCTTTTAACTTACATTAAAAAGCCTTAGAAATTCACTGAAACAAATAACGGTTGAAGTGTAGCTATACATAGGTCCTCTAATAATATCAAAACTAATGTTTAAAGAGCAAAAAACACTGAAATTCACTGGCTCTAAATAACTGACTTAAGTACAACTTGCTACTTCCTGGGAAGTTTCGGAGTGAACCATCAAGCTCGGGCAAAGAAAACGGGCGGGCCAATAATGTGTTTTTCCATACAGTTTCCCATAGGTATTTTGGGAAGTGTTTTGAACAAAAATGACTGAACAATAATGTGTTTTTCCATACAGTTTCCCATAGGTATTTTGGGAAGTGTTTTGAACAAAAATGACTGAACAGAATGGTATCAAATATGGCAGAAAGCTAGATCTTTCCTCAAAAAGTGTGCTTTTTTGCGATTTGATGTGAATCCATTAAGTGTTTTTTGAGAAATTTGGGTTCAAAAGTTAGTGATATCTGAACGGTTGGTCCTGAGCTAGTCCAGTGGTACACACGCAGAAAATAAAGTGTTCATACAGGTCTCAGAGAGCTTTTATACCATCAGCTATCATGGTCCTATGGGACAACAGCAATCAGACTGGCTGGCTGCAACATCAACAGAAATGTTCCCCCACCATTACGGAATATGGCAACTCAGTCCTGTGTCCTGAAATTAAGAACAAAATAAGGTATAAAGGAGGAGGGTTTGAGTACCTTGACCCCATGGCCCTAGTTGTGGTCTAGGATTGGCCTTGGGCCAAATAAAAAAAAGCAAATATGCCAAGGGTTCGATGGTACTCACACAAGACCCTGCAAGGACATGTATGAGGTACTCAGGGTTCCTGCAGAACACAGCATGGACCCCAAGTTGTCTTGCAGATGTACCGTGATACAGCAGAAAAAACAAAATTTAAAACAGAGGGATTTGTGTCCAGGGGAGATTATACAACTGTGAGGAGGTGGGGCGGTGGTCAGCAATGGTGCATTAGTTGTCTGTATGGGGTTGGGTGCAGGCAGGACCTGTGGCCAACCACAAGCTGTGAAGAGGCCAAGATGACTGCACACATACTTCATGTACAGTAGGGGAATTGGGCGCAGGACTTGGCACAGGCCAAGCACTGTAGCCAGCCGCACGCAGCCTTTAGTCTCCCTTGGGTGTTGGGCGCAGGGCCAAGCCACAGGCCAGGCTCTGTGTCCATTCATCTACTGTGCAGTGTCAAAAGGTATGCTTAGTGAGGGAGTTGGCTGAATAGGACCAAATACCCCAGAAATTCATGGGAGAAAAAAAAGAATAAAGTGATGTTATAGTTAGGTATGGTAATCAAACCAATGGTTAAAGTGACATTATAGTTAGGTCTCATAATAATTTGAAAACAGAAATAAACACTGAAATTGACCAGTTTTAGTTTGCTGAGCTAACTATAACTTGAGCCCCTGCCATGCATTGCTTATGGCCTACATATTACATCACTCATGACATATTAATTTACATCATTGATAACATCACAGATGACATCCCAAATTACATCATTAATGATATCACTGCCATTGTCAAATGTAGAATAGAGTTACAGAGTGTACATGTGTGATCAATAGCATACATATAGTGTAAGCCTTGGATGCAAGTATGATTGTGCATGTTGAAAGTTGTATGCTGGACTGTTAACAAATTTCACAAATGTGTTGTGCACGTATTACTCCCTGTTAAACAAGATAAAGGCGTAGTGCACCTAATTTTTCAATATCAATATACAATATATTTTTATTGTTGAATTTATAAAAATCCTTACAATAAGGAAGATAAGTTTGGCCTATATCCATATAACAAATGTCTTTAAAATTCAAGGCCAAGAATTAATGTAGAAATTAAAAAATTAAAACTTAAAACTCTTCGTCTGGTCCTCCCCCTAGCAGCATAGGGATTTGTAAAGTGAACGTGGCAGCGCCAGGAAGGATCGATGGGCCTCAGACAGTATTTTGAGTGCACTTTAACAGACCTGTAGCTGCTTTCTAATCTCAATCATAAATTTAAGTCCCAGACAAGTCAGGATTGGGGATGAACCTCCCAGCCAGATAATAACGGCCTACCGACATGTTCATATGTTCAATTTGTTCAGTATGTCCCGTACAAACTGTCTTCTAGATGTCATGAGGACTGGGCACACACAAAACAAATGAATTAAGGATTCTTTTTGATATATGCAAAGTCTACAATTTTGGCAATCATCCTGGGTTTTCCAGGAGGGTCTTAAGTCCTTGGTTTCGTGAAGACCCATACGGAAATCGATGAGGGTGTTTTTAAAATGTTGGGTAAAATGAGTTGCCAAGTATGCCTGGGGTTGTTGAAGTGAATAGGAAGAAATAACTATCCAGGCATGGCGCCGATGGGTCCATATTTGTTTATATTCCAGTAATGATTTCTTTTTGGCAATGGAATTAACAATTTTACAGAAAGTTGCTTGGCCAATTTTTATGTTCCATGCTACTAGCAGTTCGAGCTCCGTAAGGCAAGTTTGCATGTGAATGGCACAGGGCTGAGTAGATTTGCAATTGATTATTTGCCAACAGAGGTTATTTAAAGAGTCTGAGTCAGCAGCACGAAGTTTGTGGCAAAATTTGACGAATCTTGACTTAGACCGAAAAATGTGGTTTTGTAGACCAAATTCCAGACGCACCTGGGCTGGTGTGGAGCATTTAGGTAATTTAAATACATCTTTGTAAATTTTGTTTTGAAAGTTGTTTAGTAAACCGGTCTCCCCTCCAAGCCATGTAACCAGACCATACGATAAGGTAGGTAAAATCTGAGCTGCCATTACTTTTAAAAGATGGGTGTAGTTTGGGCCGCCAGTTTTTGTGAAAGTTGCCTATATCCATAAATTAACGCCTGGGACTTAACTTTTAGCACCATAGAGTGTTCTTTTTTAGAGTTGTCTTTGCCAAGTGTAACCCCCAGGTACCGGTAACATGGCTGTTCCTCTATTGAAAGGATGTTAGATATCCAACTAAATTTAATAGACTTACACTCCATAAGACGTACTACTTTTGCCTTTTCTCTATTCAGTTCCAGATGTTCTTTGTCTAGGTAGAATTGTAACGCATTTATCAGCCTTTGCAGCCCAATTGGGGTTCTGCTTAGGAGGACAATGTCATCTGCGTACTGGATGATTGGCATTGAGATATTTCCAAGTTTGGGTGCATGGCTTACGATTTGACTGAGATTTTTTCCTAAGTCGGCAAGGTATAAATTAAATAAAAATGGGGCCAGGACGCAGCCCTGTTTTAAACCATCCTCAGTTTGAATTTTGGACATTAGGCTTGAGCCCTGACCTTGTTTAACCCTTGCCCAAGAGTCAGTGTAGAGGAGCATGACTGCATTGAGAAGGTTTTTTGACAGCCCCCACTCCTTGGGTTTTTCCCAAAGTCTCCCCCTACTGACTCGATCAAAAGCAGCTCTAATATCGATTAAGCAGCCATATAACCAATTGTTCTTCATTTTGGCTTTTTCCATCAGGAGGGCTAGGACCGTAAGGTTTGTTATGGTCCCCGTCCCTTTTCTGAAGCCTGTTTGATAGTTGGGGATTAAGTTGTTATTATCCACCCATTCCTGAATCTCCTCCAGAATGCAAGAGGTCTTTAATTTGGCTTCCACATCTATTAGAGATATCAGCCGATAGTTCTGTGGTGATCTCCTGTCTCCCTTTTTAAAATCGGTTGGATGATGTTTCCTTTCCACTATGGGGGCTGCTGCTTTCTGGTAAAGACTTGGTTAAACAAGGCGGAGAGATGGTGTGCCTAAAAATACTCATTGTATTTGAATACTGTGTTGGGGAGCCCATTAGGTCCTGGTGGGCCTTCGGGTTTGAGATTGTTAATGAGCCTTTTGACTCTGTCGCTGGAGAATAATCCCTGCTGAATCGTCAGATTATTGATCCTACCTATATCGGTGGGGAATGTTAACGTATCTAAGGCTCCTTTCAAGTGACTTGATTTCGTTGTTGTGTTTGAACGATGATATTTTTCAGGAGGAATAGATTCCCTTTTTAGGTAGAGCTTTTTTATATGGGCTTCCCAGCTTAGTTTACTAATGCCAGCGTCCTGTAACATTGCATCGGCATTATTTAATTTATTAATAATGCCCCAAAAATCCCTCGTATTTCGCTTTTTACTGGCTACTAACAATTTTACCCACGTCTCTTCCTTGTGTTTGGTCTTTGCTTTCCACACCATTTTACGATCATTTTTTCTCATACTCCTAACGAGTACGTGGTTTGACATGGAGCCCTTGTTATTGTTCCTTATCGCCTTCCGTTGTTCCCGGGCAATTCTTCTTTTTTCCTGTCTTAATTTATTATTAAACCAGGGTTCCCGCAGGACTAATGGACCATGGTGCGAAGTGGGGGGAACTGAATGTTTAAGGGACAATTTCTCTAGCAGGTTTTCCCAGTTTGAAACCTGATCTTCGTTTTGCTCATGTTCATATTTTGAAAAGAAGTTACTTGCAGTTTCGTGGATGGCTTTCGTTCCGCTGCCCCTCCATCGCAGTCTTCGTAGATTGAACTTCTCTGGTTGATGAGAAAGGACAGTTAGCTGTACGGACTCCAACACCCGTATATTGATCCATATAATTTGGGGAAAGTGATCGCTCTCGGTTCGTGTTACTATATTGTAGCCCTCAACAGAATCAATCAGTTGGTAATTAAGGTGAAGTCAATGGTTGACGATGCCTTACCACTCATGTACGTGGGTACAAATGAAAAAGAGCCTGACCTTGCGGGTTTTAGAATTGTTAGTCCCAGCATTGTGAGTTGTCTTGGGGTAAATGGATTAATCTTTACCCAGGATTTTGGTCTTGGGACATGAATAAGCGACTCTTCATGATTTAGGTTGAGATTAAAGTCGCCTGATAGTATCAGCAAAGTTTGGGAGTTTGATTTCTGAAGTGTTTTTATGAGTTTGGTAAGAGTGGCCAGTTTCTCTTTTTTTTTGGTACGATCAGGGTGGATGTAAATATTTATTAAAAGCAGTTGGTGCCGGGGTTTTATAGAGATCTTTGTTACCTGAACCCAGCTTAAACCCACGTCCTGATTTTCCGGGTCCCAATTAAATTTCTGCAAGATGTATGTGGATAGCCCTCCACTAGGATGCCCGAACTTGGACGTTCTCTCTGCAAGGATGTGATGTTCAGTAAAGCCCGGAATGGCGGGGGTCACCAGGTTCCAGGTCTCTTGTAGTAAAAGGATGTCATGTTTTTGAAAGAACAGTTGTGTCTCACTGTCTTGGTCCACACTACTAAAACCATGGATATTCCAACTGCCTGACCCCTGCAGTAGCGGTCGCTCCTCCCTGGTATCTCCTCTTGGTATCGTAGCGCTTTGCTCCCCACTGCTGCCAAAAACAAAAAAAAAACAGCCTGACTCACATTTAATTGTTGCCTGCTCAGTTTTGTAGCGCTTAATTGCCTGCTCAATTTTGTAGCGCTTAATTTTGCTCAAGCGCTCGCATTGCCTATAATAATATTTGTGCTTAATTGTGAATTGTGCCTGTGTACTATCATAGCGCTCCACTGCTCGCATTGCCCGCATAGCTTCCTTAGTTTAATTTGTGCCTGATTGTGCCCATAGCTGCATTTTTACATTGTGCCCCCGTCTCGTCCTTTTTGCCTTGTTGTCGCTGCCATTTGGTGGTTGTGCCTCCAGCCCGTCCCCCCCACCTTGCTCCCGCCTCCCAGCTGCCCCTCCCTCCCTCCGCCCCCTCCAATATCCATTTATGACAGATGGACCTACGCGCAGCAGATGCGCCCCATGCGCGCCAAAGGCGCGCCAAAGGTAAGCCCGTCTACGCCCATCTGCGCCTGGACCGCGCCCAGCGCCAGACCCCCTGGTCCTCGCAAAACCCACTCCTCCCGCATAACGTTTGACGCCGGTACCCTCTTTGCCCTTAACCCCGGACGCACACCACAATGCTGCAAAGCTGCCCCAGGACACACCCATGGTCCTTTCGCCTGCCACTCCTGCAAGTTCACCTGCACCAGGACCCACACCAAATCCACTACCTCCAAACACAGCTCCAACTCCAACCACCTGACGTGCATCCTGCTGAACACCCGCCCGGTCCACAGACACGCCACTGAACTCTGGGACCTACTCGACACTGCATCGCTGGACGTCGCCTTCCTTACAGAAACCTGGATGAACGCTTCATCAGCGCCCGACATCGCCATAGCCATCCCGGACGCTTACAAGATCATCCGAAAAGACCGCACCAACCAAACAGGAGGAGGCATCGCCAACGTCCATAAGAACACCATCCGAATCACGACCTGATCCGACGATAACCTAGCGACCGCCGAACACCTTCATTTCCAGATCCACACCGACCCCAGGACCACACTTAGAGGCACCCTCATCTACAGACCACCAGGAACACGCACACAATTCAACGAAGACATCACCGACTTCATCAGCCCACATGCCCTCACCTCCGAGAACTACATTTTACTGGGAGACCTCAACTTCCACCTGGAAAAGAAAAACAACAGCAACACCACCACCCTTCTGGACAACCTGGCCAATCTCAGACTCAAACAACTTGTTGACACCCCCACCCATCTTGCCGGACACACGCTCAACCCTATATTCACCTCCAGCAAACACATCTCCTTCGATCACACCACAGCTCTCCATTGGACAGACCACAACTGCGTTCACTTCAGCTACAAAAAGACCACGACCCACAAACCCCCACAACCTATTCCTCGAAGAAACTGGAACAAAATCACCATCGACCTACTCTTCACATCGCTAAATCAAAACCCTCCTGCCATATCATCGGACCCAAACCAAGCTGCCACCAAACTCACACAATGGATCACCCACAGCTCTGACGTATTAGCACCCTTGAAAAACCATCAGATCAAACAAGGTAGCAAAAAGGCCCCCTGGGTCAACGATGACCTTAAGAAATCCAAGAAGTTATGTCGTACCCTCGAGAAAACCTGGAGAAAAAACCCAACCTCTGACAACCTGACCACCTTCAAGTACGCCACCCGCAAACACCACCAATTGATCTGATCCACCAAGAAATCAGCATTCAAGGATCGACTCGACAACAACGCCCACAACAGCAAGGAACTATTCAACATCGTCTAGGAATTTACCAACCCCACCGCCGGCACCAACGACATCACTCCCTCCCAAGACGTCTACGACTCTTTATCCTCTTTCTTCCACAACAAAATTGCCGACATACATAACAGCTTTGAAAACCAGTCCGATGAACAGCCCACTCCACCCACCTCCGAACCAAAACAGCACTCTCACAACCTTTTCGCCTGGAACCCAATCACCACTGAAGACACCATCCGCCTGATGAACTCCACTCACTCAGGATCGCCAACCGACCCATGTCCCCACCACATCTTCAACAAAGCAGACTCCATCATCGCACCCCATCTCCGCGATGTCATCAACTGTTCCTTCAACTCCGCTACCTTCCCGGAAAGCTGGAAAGATGCCGAACTCAGCGCCCTTCTGAAGAAACCCACAGCAGACCCCTCTGAACTTAAGAACTACCGCCCTATCTCACTCCTCCCATTCCCTGCCAAAGTCATTGAGAAAGCCGTCAATAGTCAGCTCGCCGCCTTCCTTGAATCCAACAATTCCCTCGAACCTTCACAGTCCGGCTTCCGAGCCAAACACAGCACCGAAACCGCCCTCATCGCAGCTACAGACGACATCCGAACGCTACTGGACAACGGAGAAACAGTTGCCCTCATCCTACTCGACCTCTCCACCGCCTTCGACACAGTATGTCATAGCACACTCATACAACGCCTCAACAACGTCGGAATACAAGGAAAAGCTTTGGATTGGATCATCTCGTTCCTCGCCGGAAGAACCCAGAGAGTCCACCTCCCCCCATTCAAATCAGAGGCCACCGAAGTCATCTGTGGTGTACCACAAGGATCTTCACTCAGCCCCACCCTCTTCAACGTATACATGAGTCCCCTCGCATCCATCGCGCGCCAACACAACCTCAACATCATCTCCTACGCAGACGACACCCAGCTGATCCTCTCCCTCACCAAAGACCCAAACACCGCCAAAACCAATCTACACGAAGGAATGAAAGAAGTAGCCGAATGGATGAAGAACAGCCGTTTAAAACTTAACTCGGACAAAACGGAAGTCCTCATCTTAGGATCATCCCCCTCTGCCTGGGACGACTCATGGTGGCCACCGGTCCTGGGTACAGCACCCATACCTACAGATCACGCACGTAACCTGGGCTTCATCCTAGACTCCTCCCTCTCGATGACCAGACAAGTCAACGCCTTCTCATCTTCATGCTTCAACATCCTACGCATGCTCAAAAAAATCTTCCGCTGGATCCCCACCGAAACAAGAAAGACAGTCACCCACGCACTGGTCACCAGCAGACTGGATTATGGAAATACCCTTTACGCCGGGACCACAGCCAAACTACAGAAAAAACTCCAGCGCATCCAAAATGCCTCAGCCAGACTCATACTGGACATTCCCCGTCATGCTCACATTTCCGGTCACCTGAAGGATCTCCACTGGCTCCCCGTCAACACGAGAATAACGTTCCGTCTCCTCACCCACGCACACAAGGCCCTCTACGACCTAGGACCCGAATGCCTCAACACACGACTGTCCTTCTACACGCCCACCCGCAAACTACGATCATCCAATCAAGCCCTCGCCGCAATTCCGCGCATCCACAGATCCACCATGGGAGGAAGATCCTTCTCCTACTTAGCGGCCAAAACCTGGAATTCTCTCCCCACTCACCTCCGACTTACACAGAACCACCTCTCCTTCAGAAAGCAAGTAAAAACCTGGCTATTCGATAAGTAATGCACCCACCCTCCCTCAAGCACCTTGAGACCCTCTGGGTGAGTAGTGCGCTATACAAATTGCTGAACTTGAACTTGAACAGATGCCTATTTTATCCGTTGTGTACCTATCCTTGGTTGCATGTTTGAACCATATGCATTGAGATGATTGTTCGTTTTTTTTAGGAATACTTTTGGTTAAGGGTTGACTGGATCCATGATCAATCCTGGGTAGGCGACCTACCTATACGGGGTTGAAGTAGGAGTGTGTTTGTTCATCCATCCTCTAGGACTGAAGTAGCCGAGAGGGTACCATGGAGGCGCGAGATTTGCTTGCTGCTTGTTGGCTCCTCCCTGCTTAAGTTCAGTATACTTTTTGAGAGCGGGAAAGGATATCTCAGGCGCTTATGTTGCGTGATGGTAATTCCCCGGTGTTCGAATGATCCTCTATTTAAAAAGATTTTTACTGCTATCTCCTTGGAAGCCCAGGTGGTGACAGAAACTTCGGTGTTTGTATGGTCATTCTTTTGGCAAAACTCAACTGAAGCTAGATCTTGGGTGGATATATCTCTTAGCTCAGGAATAAGACCAAATAGTTTTAATAGATTTCCTCTATTTAGGATGTCATGTATACCCTTTGTCTCGTATTCGGGAGTAAAAGTCAGAATTGGTTCTAATTCTGCAGTTGGAACTATTAACGGGTCTTGTCGGCATAAAACAAAGTGATTAGAGTTGTTTGGAGAAAGTTTTTTTTGTTCTTTGAATCACGTTTCTTGTGATACCCTTACCCCTGAAGCCCATTACAGGTGAATGAATGGTACGTAACATATAATTATTTTTAGATTGGGGATAGGGATTTGTCAGAGCTGTACAATTAAGATTTTGCCCGATTTTTGTGATTTTAATTGGCGTAATGTTCCTTAGAGAGTCATGGCTTCCTATTTTGTGTTGGATTGATCCCGTTGGGTCCATTGGTTTTTGTTTAATACGCTGTCAATCGTTCCCTATTTTAGTTATCTTTATAGGGGTCAGGTCATATGCTGCCTGAACGAGATTTTGATCACTATTTCGTTGTGTCCTGGTTGTTATTGGGGCTCCATTAGTGCTCGTTGGTAGTGGCTCAACTAGGCGTTTTTGGGGGGGCGGGCCCCCCCCGACTGTAAGTAGATCTCCTTGTGCCGGTGTCTGCATGCCCTTTGAGGTAGGACGGGGGCATTTCACCCTTGATGTTGTTGCTGGTGAAAGCGTAAAAGATGTTTTTGAGTTTGTACAAGCGGTCAATGCCTGCTGGGACTTACTCAGACCTTCAGAAGAGGCAAAATCTAGGTCGCAAGACTGTACCCACAGTTTAGAGGTTTCAGACGAGACCTCTGCCTGAAGATGGTGTTTATCTTCCAATTTGTTAATGGCAGTGTTCGAGGAGACGTTTACTGGTCCTTTGTCTTTAAGTGGATCAATCCATTGTTTTGCAAAGAAATTGTCGATTGTGATCCGTAGGTTACCTTTTGGTTTGGACCTGGCTTTTCTTGCTCTTTTCCTTTTCTTTTTCGTAAGATTGTCGTGGGGCTGTGGGCCGGGATTTTCCATGCCCTTAAATGATTGGACAGTCGAGTTTGAAGATGCTTTATGATGAACCTTTACATAGTATGACGAGGCGAGATCCCCATCCCCGTCTGGACTCTTGTGTAATGAAGGGTGAGTAGTTAAAACGTGTGATTTTCCCGTGTTGTAATTTTTTCCTGATGGAGCTTGGTTTATCATCCAATTATTACCTGTTTTAACTGCTCCCAGAATGTCTTTTAAAATTACGGGGAGTGATGCTAATTTCTCGATGATGCTCCCACAGCCACATCTGGAAGGTTGGCTTGAGGGGCCTTTGTCTGTTGTGACCTGTTTTAAAAGGGGAATATCCGAGATTACTTTATTAGTCAGAAGAGTGATAATTGTATCTGTTGTGGAGCTGAGTTGAGCAATATGTTCTGCGATGACATTTTTCAAGTCTATTTGGACCTCCATCATATCTGATTGGAAATTGAGTGTCTTTAAGGCCTGATCCAGGGTGCTAATCAAGGTGTTCCCCCAAAACCTGGAGGGCGCTTGGCTGCTATGGCTCACTCCCGTTGTGAGGTCGTGCTTGTTGAAGAGATTGATATAGGGGACTGCATGGATTTTTTTAATTGGAGACCGCTACATGCAGAGCTGTCATCGATTAGGATTCTATGGATTGCGCTGGAATTTTGCGTTGTGAGGCGTGGACGCCACTGGGCTCCAGTTTTGGTTCTCCACCATTTGGTCATAGTCCAGATTTAAATCTAGATTTAATTCTTGCAAGGATTGACTTGGAACTGGGAGCAGTGTCGCATTATCCGAATGGTTTGCAACGCTCTGGATTCCTTGCGCTTTTGGTCGTCCTGGTCCGGGTTCAGTTTGGGCATTATTACAGTCAATAACATGATTATTTACCCCCAAGTTGGATTTATTGTTTGAATCATTGAAAAGTTTTTCCAATGAATCCTGGCCAGGGGATATAGGCGAGGGCAGGACTAGTTTTTGCCCAGTCTTGGTTGGTTTGATTTTGGTTAATGAAGAATTGGAGTTATGAATCATTGCCTGGACAAGTTCAGGTTTTTTTGCAAGAGGCTTGAGCGGTTGCTCAATTAATAAAGCCGGTTGAGCTTGCGTAAGAATTTCTGAAATTTGAGTTTGAGGCGTTGGTGATTTGCCACAATTTGGGGTTCCTGGGTGGCTATGGTTAGTTGTCTTGTCTGGTTGGATAGTTCTTGGTAAGTTCCTAGCTTCCTTGTTGTTGCAAACAGTGCCGATACAGGGTCTTTCAAAAAGAAAAACTTATTGATCTTTTTCTGAGTTCCTAATAGTCGGCAGGGCTGTCTGGGTGCTGGGGGGATCGTACTAGCTCACTTGATCCCTCGCCATCGCACCCACCTTGCCGTAGAGCGACTAGGGGCGGAATTACTTGTGTTTGCTTTAATAAGTTTGTCTTCTTCATTTTTTTACTGCGTGGTGCTTTATTTATTGATGCCTGCCGTTTGGTTCCTGAACGCATTTTTTTCCTGCTCTGTTTTATAAATGTTGTGGTTGGCGCGGAAGATAGATAGACTGCTAGATAAAGCGAAGATGGACCAAGGATGGAGCGGTGAGGGAACAGTTGCTGATGACGAGCGGGGCACTCAGGAGGTGCCTCGAGCCAAATCGGACCTATTCAGATAGGCCTGGGCAGCCCCCTTACTTAGCAGCTGCCTCTAATGGCTCGTGCTTTGTCCCTGGTCCCAGGGCCTCGCCCTATACTCGGCCGGCCTCTCCTCTTTAAGCTCCTAATTTGGGTTGCAGATCTATGTTTGAAAGGAAGGTGAGGTATAGAGCTGAAACCTGTTCCAAAAATCTGTGAGAAAGGCCAAACTTGCTGTTCACAATAGCCAATCTATCAGTGAATATGTGGGCACATGCCCAAAAGAAATAGCTGTAATGCTACGCCACTGAAAAATGATATGTAGCAAGGAGGTTTACAAAGTGTGAACATGTATTTCCAGAATTCCTGTGAAGATTTTCAGGTTGAAGATTGTTCAATAATGTAGGATGTAGGGGTGTGTAATGTAAGTGTCCCTCTTGCAACTGATTTAGCTCTCACTGATGTTGTATCGATGGCTTTATGGTTGTATGCCACTGTAGCCAACTCAGGAATGTGCGTAGTTTATCTTAGTAAACTACATATTGTAGTCGATAGGACCGTGTAAAAACGTCTTTACGGTGGCAAATGTATACCTGTCAACCTGTTTTTGTGGATCATGTGAATCATTTAAATGGGTAATTCCATTACGGTGAATAGAAATGTGTCCACATCTGAGGCAAGTTGAATTATTTACAGGCCAGACCCAATTGGACAGTGTCATAATGATTTGGTGATGTCATCAGTAATGTCATCAATGAAGTTAAACTGCTCTGAAACTCAACCTTATAGAATCTGGGCCAACTACATATATCACTCGTGTAGCAAATGTGCTGTGTATTGCCTCACACAGAAAATCACAGAAATAGATTTGGGTCCACAGACCCAGTGGCAACTTAAGCACTTTACCAACTGCAACTCTACACATGAGGGACCTGATTCACAAAGGTCAACTTACACTTCTGTGTAAGTTTTCACTTGTTGAGGTGACTTTACTTCTTTTTGGTATTCAAAAACTACAGGTGTCATTTTAATACTAGTAAAATTACTAGTAGTAAAATTACACTCATAGTTTGTGAATACCAAAACAGTAAACAACTTACTACAAAGTGCAAGTTTACCTTAGGGAATCAGACCCTTCCAGCTTGATTCCCTTTGCCTGATTCACAAAGTTAAACTTACCATTTTGTGTAAGTTTATACTTGCTGTAGTAACGTTACTACATTTTGGCATTCAAAAACTACGAGACTAATTTTAATACTAATACGTTTACTAGAAGTAAAATTACACTTGTTGTTTGTGAATACCAAAAAGTAGTGGTACATTTACTACAGCAAGTATAAAAGTATAAGTTTGCCTTTGTGAATTGTGTATATATTCTTTTGTGTTCATACTAATATATGCAACCTTGCTTTGTTTAGGACCAAGGCAAAACCATTGCTGCATGTCTTCCTGAAAATGACACTAGTACAGCTGTAACCTATGTTCTCAAAGAAGTTGGCACCCATGTGCCTATGTAAAGAGGAGTGACATGATGTGGCTAGAATGTTGCAAAAACTCTGACTTGCTAGGTAACTGCTACTTCTCAAAATGTGGAAAAGAAAGAATTAACAAAAACTGCAGTCTCAGAGTGACAGAAGCAGGGCTTTTGGGATGCTGATGTTGAATATCACCTAAGTGAGAATGACGTCAGAGCTTGCATATTAATTGATCTCTCTATGTATACCTCTCTCTGACTTAGACAACCACTCCAGAGCTCTGTCTGTAACCTACATGTTACTCTTACCATAACTACACATGTTCTGTGATCATTGAAAGCTTGTTCTAGTCTACCATGATTAATCTGTTCTGCAGGGAATGGAAGATCACACTTACTTCCCTCTGTCGATGATGGAAACTTGCTTTGCTACTGCCATGCAGTACCTGTTCTGTAAGGAAGCAAAACTTGCACTGCTTCTGCCTGATAGTACCTGTCCTGTGAAGGGGAAAGCTTGCACTGCTGTTGCCCTAGCTTCACCTGCCCGATGAAGTTTGGAAACTTGCTTTTTTTCTGCCCAAGGTGTATCTGTTCTATGACAAAGGGGTGTTTACACTGCTTCTATCTCAACTTATATAATAAAAAGGAATTTGTGAATGCAACTACATAATATGCACAGGCCAGTCAGAAGCATTTTGGGACCCAGGGCAAAAACTGGTTGCTGGGACTTGATTTGGAACTCCCGATCTAAATCCGGGCTACCTTGACCAAAGTGACTCGAGTCACTACCTTACTGAGATCAGATTTTAGGTCAGAATGCAGAAAAGGGGTAAGAGGGCTTGATCGTAGCCCTGATGGCAGGTCATTCTCAGATTTACTTTGGTGTATGGCACACCTGCAACCGAAAGAGTTAGATACACACAGATTAGACACTGGGTCTGCACCCTAGTATAAATAAAGAGGCCTGCAGACCCATCACCAGCCTTGAGCACTGGCTATTATCCAGAGAAAACAACAAAATGCTGGTGTCAGACCTTTGTAAGTTTTGGCACAAGAAATGAAGGTGTCTGTGGCAAGGCAGCGCCAGGGCTACAGCAGAAGTAAATGAGACATGAATACTTCTGGCGCTTTCAGACTCTCCATGTGCATTAGTCGCGAGGGCAGAATCTTTCTCTTTTAGGATTGCACCCTTGACATGGAGTGCATGCCTGTCAGCAAGCCACAGGGTCTTACCCTGTGGTGTACTATTACCTTCCAAAACTTTCACATGACAAGGATTGCATAATAAGTCATAACAACGCTGAAAGTTCTGTTGGAGCCAAATTCCAGACCCTTTGGATTCACTCACAGACCTAGTCCTCACGTTTTTAGGTCTCGCCTATACGGCGCGCATACGCTGCATAGGAGAGAGACCTTTAGCCAACGGCACAAGTTTGGGGGCAAAAACGTGCATGTGTTGCATTGCTAAAATGGCAACGCGTGCACGTCTGGAGATTCCCTCCTGCAAGGAAATCGTGCAGGCCCTCTCCCCCTGCTGCCGCCCGAGGCACGCGCTTGTGCTGGTCTAGGGTTAGATTTCATGAAATGCTTTTGGCAGATAGCATTTGGACATCCACCAGTATTTTTGTGTCGCTGTTTCTTTAAACTAAAACACTTACTTGTTTCACCCAGAGGTTGTAATGTAACTGTTGATGGAAATGATTTGTAAGCAGATGGAATTGTGGGCGCCGTTGAAATGCTCACACCCCCATACTGGCGCCGACCTCGGTGGGTATGGCAGGGACGCTGTGCAAGTGGCTGACGACTGTCCTGCGGGCTGGGGCGCAGGAACTTGAGGACTGTGCATCAATTCTGGGTAGGAGAACATAACACTCAACTATGCTGAAGGCATTTCATAACAGCGCAACTACAGAGAGGCGATGTGCACCCTTACATCACTCAGTTTATCATGATGCCACAAGAGTGACCCTTCCACTCTGTCGCAGCGCCTCCCTTGTCACTCACTTATTTATTTATTTCTTTATTTATTAGTCTTATAAAGCGCACTATCACCTTGCAGGCATCCTGGCGCTAAGGAGGCGTGTGTCAGGTCGAGCTGGTCAGCAAATTACTTGGGAAACAACCAAGTTTTAACACTTTTTCTAAAAGGAAGAAGCTCCTTAACACCTTGGCTGCTAAGGGTTTTCCCGCTGGGTGCTGGATCTTTATTTTCCCATTGTTCATGACAAGGTCAGCTCGTCATAAGCGCAGCGCAGGTAACACCCATGACGAGCTGACCTTGTCATTAGCATGGAAGGGGTTAATTTGCCTAATTTCACAAGGGAGCGTGTTCCATAGTTTGGCAGCTGCCACTTCAAAGGATCTACCCCTGACCTAATCTTCCTAAAATTGGCACACTCACCAGTCTAGCCGATGAGGAGCGAAGCAGCCTAGTCGGGGTGTACCAACCAAATTTAGATTGCAATGGTAATGGTCCTATCCCATGAAGAGCCTTAAACACGAGACAGAGGGACTTAAATTGTACTCTCTGTCTCAGAGGGAGCCAGTGAAGTTCCGCCAGAGCTGCCGACGCAGACGCTTTTCCAGGAAGCCCCATAACATGCTACTAACTTGTCTCTCCCTGCCTGATTACTTCTTACGAACACAATGACTATCCTGGACGCCCACTATTGATAACGTAATTTAGTAGGTTATGGTGATATTATTAACACGTTCTGTGAGATGCTGAGTCGGAACACTGGAAATAACTATTGCTGGTGTGTGTATGCCTTCTAAGTTAATTGAAATATTGAACAGGACCGTGAGAGATTACATAAACACAGGCAAGCAACTTTTATTGCCTGTATGTCCACTGCCCGCCCTGCATCAAAAGAGTTGGCAAGCTTCTTGATCCTTCTGTTTCACCCTACCCTTTCTTCCAGTCAGGGCCGTTGGAATAAAAATTTCCTGGGAAATCAGGTTGCTGATTTAACTGTACTGCTGTCATGGACCCCTGCTATCGGAACTCAGAGATGTTGACTTTGTACAGGTGAAGGAGGTCAGAATCTTCTGTCACTTAGCTGACACAAAGCTAAACAAAATAACACTCCAAAGCAATGCATTAAGGGATAGTTTAAAAATATATTCAATTGAACTCACTGTGACCTTACTTTGAACTGCATTATTATTATTATGTTTGCTTTTTTAACTTTAGGAGACATACAAAGACGAAGGGGTTTAAGTGAGAAACAAATAGCCACCTGTTAAATCCAAATCACAGAAAACCATGTTTGAGAATCCATCACCAGGATTTGTTTACTTTCTAGAAATAACTATTAACATACATGTTTTTTAGTTTGTTGCTTGATCGTTTTCTTAAATCGGTGTTTCCCAGCCAATGGAGTTGAACAGTTTGTCTTTATGAACTGGGTATAGCATTTCTAACAGAAAAGTTGTTCTTGATAACAACCACGCAAGAATGTCTAATCGACATGAGTGCGTTGAGGTTTAAGGAGGTGTTCATGGTGTAGTGATAAGTGGAGAAACATAGAATGACAGGCATACTTTATGTTTATATTGTTCTGATCTGTTACGAAATTGGTCGAAGGACCAATATTTCAAAGTGGCACATGGGCACATGCCAGACGTGGGTCCTGGGCTCACTGTGCCACTGGAATCAAGCTATCCTGGCTGAAGAGGGATGAAACCCCGAAATCGGTCCTAGGATGCTTTTTTCGGGTCCAGGGAGGACCTGGCTAGACAGTTCGGGCTGAACTGTTCCCTTGAAGCACAGGGTCAAGACTGATTTGCATATTGCCAGGTCTAAACTGGGGTGGCATGGTGAGCAAAAGAATGATGGATTTAACCCAGATCTCTTGACTGGGGGTGCATGTTTTGATTTGTTCTGCATTCCGTCCATCAGTTGTGTGTCTTTTGCTCTATCAACTGTGTAACATGGGGGCCAAATGCTAACATCTTCATTTCTGTACCCGTTTTCATTGGACTGAAGCAACATTAAACATCAAACCAGTAGATTCAAATGCCATGCAAAACATGTAGCACTAGTGGTATCACATGATATACCTGGCTGTCTGTCAAATGGAATCAGTTGTGTATTTTCACTGTAAAACACTAGCTGTAGTATTTTGTGCCCGAGCCACCACAACAACTTCAACAAGCATTGGCATAGCCAATAGGTCTCGCCTTTAGGACCTTATAAGTGTTTAGCCATGCAAAAGTTGATGTTGTTGTAACAAGTATATTGTGCTGCACAACGAAATACTTATAAGGTCCCAAAAGCGAGACCTATTGGCTATGCCAATGCTTGTTTAGGTTTCTTGATGGTAGGTCTTGGTTGATACAGGTGTCCTGGTGCAGGTGTGATTTTAGATCCCGTCGCTTTCTGTGGCCTGGTTTCTTCCGGTCAGGGCTGAGCCACCTTAGGTTGTAGAAGTTGAGATCTTACTGTGTCAGTCTGTTTGACAGTCTCTTGCTTCTTCTCCCATTCTCTCAGGGAAAGCTATGTTTTCGATGTTTCTTGGCGCGTGCCATTTAGTGAATGCAGATATGTTTCTGGTGATGCAGTCATAATTGTTCTTTGCCGTCACAATTGTGCCTTTCCTGTCAACATCCTGTGTGTCGAAAGGGAGTTTAATTCCCCCCTCCGGAGCCAGTTGCACAAAAAAGAACCAAGTCTCCTATGTGGATATCTCACTCTCTGGATCCTCGGCTGAGCTGGCACTTTGGCTGTCCGATGGACCACCAAACACGCAGTGGGGGTGCAGCTACCGCGGCCCCGATGGGCTGATTGCCCTATTACAAGTAGGGTGGTTGGACATCCATGGAACTGCTTATTCCATTAGGGATCCACGATCCCAGGCGGTCTTGCAGTGGTCTGCGGCCCCTAATGTGCTGGAGGTGCCGCAGTGGCACTGTCATGCATATTAGGAGTTTCCTCATGCCGCTGTTTTCATGGTGGTGAGCCCGCCTTGAAAAGTGTGGTGTGAGGGCCTTGCTGCTTCTGCACCAGGGGATGCATGCTGGGGGCACATGGTGTGTCCCCTGTATCCATATACCCCTAGTTCCTGCAGAGCATGGACTTGACAGTCCATGCTCTAAAGGAACTGCCTTTATGCTCCCATTTTCATGGGCACTGCAGTGAGACTGTCAAAAAACTGCCCGCCAGAGACAAAAGCAATTCAATCTGGCGGGGGTTTCTTATGGCTTTGGCAGATTTGGAGCGAGGTGGCGGCATGGCGGACCGCTCCAAGACCACCAATGTCATAATAAGACCATAAGAATACAGAAATAGTCCGAGCAGGGCCAAACCTGTTTAACCATGCCAGTATAAGGAAAGATCCTAGAAAAAATGACAAGCAGCTGTGCTTCATATCAGGAAGGTGGGAGAGAAGTAATTACTGAGGGTGAGTGTGGGGGGGGGTTGTCCGAGGTGGGCCATAGATAAGATCGGAATGGAGCCCATATATCAGAGAGGTATAAGGAGGGAGGGAATACGTTTGGAATACTGGTCAATGACGTCCTGTTAGGATGCTGCATCTTGGAGACACGCAAGACTGACAAAGTTATTTTTTGCTTCAAAGTATAGCGACACAACATTTAGCACGCGCTAAAAGTAAAGCCATGAGGTGCCTCTATGAGGGTGGGATCGCTGAAGTGTCGCCCAACAGGGATACCTGGGGAGACGGTAGAAGATGCATGTCTAGGATATCAGAGAGAGACTGAAATACGTTGTGCACCCCCCCAAAAAAATAGGCCTAGGCAATGCCAAGCCATATGTATACAATTAGCCTTAATCAGGCCGTACCTGCAGCATTCACTGGCATTACGACTGGCAAATTGGGGGATTTTAGCAGGTGTGTGGTAGTATGGGTGCAGGTACTAGAACTGTATTAGCTGATGTTTATAATTGAAAGGGGTATTTTTCACTTGTGAACAGCAATATGCCCATGCCTTATCAGTAAGCTGGTAGCCCAGAGAGGACTCACATTTACGCCATGCCTCAGGCAGAATGTCTGTCCTGCAGGTTAGATAATTGATGTACAGATATGAGATGGAGTGCCCCATGTCTGACTTTCCGATGTAAGCAGTGAGAAAGGAAAGGGGGGCGCTCGGCCCCCATGTATGTATGGCGGGCCCGGCTTCTCCCCTCCCCGTATCCTCGATGGTGGGGCGTGTCCCCACCCTTTGCGGGTCACGTCTCGATGACGCGGTCAGGGTCGCCCCACCATCGATTGGTGCAGGCCTTCAGTGTTGACCCGGAAGCAGTAGAAGTGCTTCTGGGTCAAGGGGGTGGGCAGGTGTCCTTAAAAGGCCTGGGGAGCGCGGGAGGTGCCCTCTTGCACCCGCGCTCCCCAGGCTCGCTCCTCGCCCCTCCGAATAATTTTCTTTTTTCTATTACAGGCAGCTACATTTCGGGAGTGTTCCAGGTGTCGCGGGCTCCTCGGCGTGGACAGGAGATTCTCAAACGCTGAAGGCTCTAATTGAGTAGAAGGGCCAAGTGAGATTTCACCCGGCACCAGGAGTAGCGAGGAAGGAGCGGGCGCATTGTGAGGCACAGCAGTTTCAAGAGGTATTTTACGGGCATTGGGGTTGTTGTTAGCGCTACCGAGCGCGGCCCAGCGATACACGGGTCTCGGGGGACACGTGTTGTGCGACTGTGTGAGCACAGCGGAGGCGCGCAGCGGGTTCGACCGCTGAATCGGGTGAATATCAGCATTTAACGCTCCCGGTTTGGTAAAGGCTGTTCCCACAGGTAGAAAGCGAAGCAGGGTCTGCCGTGGTATTACTTGGATGGGAGACCGCAGCTAGGGAAAGCCTCTCAGTTACTTCAATATAGCAAAGTCTGCTATAAAGGTGTTTTTTAAAAATTGCAAGTTAATATTTAAAGGTTTGTTTGGTTTTAAACTTGAATGCCCAGGGCGTATTTATTGGGCAAGTCACGGGTGATTTACATTCCATTCATTTGTATACTGTGCATAGCTAAAAGCTTCTCACTTACGTCTATATAGTAAAATTTGTACAGGGAGTTTATTTTAAATTGCAAATAAATAATTAAAGGCTGTTTTGGGTTAAACTTGAATGCACAGGGCCAATCTAAAAGCTTTACAGGTGTTATTTACATCCAATTCATTTGAATACTGTGCAGAACGAAGGGTAGAGGTTTCGTACAGCTATAGGGGTCACGGTCTCGTTGAGCCAGGATTGTGTTTAACTTTTCTTTCATCGTAGGCCTACATTCAGGGGCGCTGCAGACCGAATTGCCGGGGAGTACACGTGGACGTCGTGAACCGAGGACACGGGCAGGCCTTCATTTCACTGCTTCTGTCGGGCCGCCGGGCTAGAGTGTGCTCACCCAAGCACCCAGATTAGCTTTTGTGTTGCGGTCACAGTCGCGTGGTGCATACGACCAGCTCGTGAGCCTCCAACTTTGGCAGGTACAAGGCACAAAGTGCCCATAAGTGTGATTTTGTGTAGTTCAGGTTGGTGGATCGCAGAGAAGCAATGTCTAGTAGGCGGGGGGCAAAGAGTTCTCGCATGGAGCTCATGTTTCAGACCATGATGCCCAGAATTTCAGCGATGGACAAGAGATTAGGGAAGTTGGATCAATTGGGAAAGACCGTGGCTGAAATGAGCGAGAAGTTAGAGGGTCAAGCAGGGCCATCGGGTAGACCTAAGCGGGTGATAGTGATGGAGCAAGGATTCGCACGAAAAGCGACTTGCTTGCACTCATGAACCTCGCCTAACGTATAATCATATTAACCCCACTGTCCGTCATTTATTTAGCATTTTCCCCAACACGCGGGTGTCCCCGAGAGGCTTGCCTGTGTGTCTTTTCATCCTCACAATGCTTGCACTAAGGAAATGGCTGCTTTGCGGAAATCCAGTCTGCGCATGCGTCGGTCATACCCATGTGATGTGACGCACTCGCATTTTGGAGGGATTGTATTGCTCATGCGCACTGATGCAAAAATGGCCGCTTGTCTCTCACCACGCTCTCTGCTTGCTACCGCTGCTTTCGCCTATCTGTCTTTTCGCACTAAAATGTAATACTATAGATGTTATAAAATAAGGGGTGTGTTAAAATCTATCACGGTATACAGTGTGATCATTTTTATGTATGATTCTAATTTGTTCTCGCTTACTTTTCATGTATCGTGTCTCTGGGGGCCGGGGAGTGCATGAGCTACGCCATGATGAAGCTCTACTGAACCTTGCCACGTGATATGGGGAAAACCCCTCTGCGCAGAAGCTGAAATCAGCTAGCTGGCTCCTGAAGCCCAATGCGCCTGAGAACACACCTCGAAGACGCGGCGTTTCACCTTGACTATGCAACAGTGTATCTGTAACATGCTTTGGCTCATTGTCTTCTGTATTCCTATGCCTGGGAACGTGAACCCAAGGGGCGGGTATGCAAAATTTATTATTAATGATGGGAACACTGAATTCTAGGAGGTGACAATGACCAAGTCACCTCTCCTGACCAATCACAATGTGGGAAATTGTCACTTGCAACATTAGTGGGTGGTCTAAGGGTCCCCAAACCGTATAATTGTCCTAGTGTAGCATAGAGAATTTGTCTGACTTGTCCGAGTAGCAGACCTGTCACTGACCCTATAGGTGCTCAATCTAGAGTGCTGCGGAGCACTCTGTCCATACTTTCCACAAGTCCCTAGGGGTGGAAATTAGTCCTAAGTGCTGGCGAAGCACTTTGCTGGGGAAATTCGAAAACCCAATCGGGGTTACTGGCGGATTACTTGCAGAGAGGGGTAACGCAGGCGTTGCATCCGAAGCTGTGGGTGTTGGTCGTACCTTGGTGAGCCCAGCCCTGACCCAAAGCCTGAGGGGTATCCTGTCCTGACTGTCCGTGAGCTGTACCTGCTCGCATTCTGGTATTCCATTCCTTGAGGGTCCTTGTCCCCGTCTTCCCGTACTGACCCGTGGCCAGGGTTGGTCCTCATTCCTATCTAGGTAATTATAGTCTGTGGGTTTACATCTTCCTACTCCCTCTCTCCTCCTTCTTTTAATAAAGCAGTCTTGCCTGTGATATTGCTCTGTCACCTTTGAATGCGCAATATATGCAATTGTTTATTTAGAATTGCTCCACTTCTCTCCCCACCTGTAGGGTATTATCAAATTGTCGTATTATATCAGTGTGTTCCATTTTTTCCCCTTCCCTTTAGCATGATTGCAGTGAATTTAGTAAGAATAGCCTAAGTAGTTTTAGTTTGAATATACGTTCTAGATCCTGTCCCAGTCCCTTGCACTAGTATAAATTTCTGTGAATAGTTTTGGTTTTGGTGTGCCTTACCCTAGAGTGTTCTCACCTACTCTAATGGTCCTCACCCTAATCCATAGTTATATTGTGGCTTTGGTTCTTTTGATTGATGTGTTACTTTGTATTTGGCTTATCATCTTGGCATATTCATTCTGAAATCTTTTGATAAATCTTGAAAACCCATCAGGTGTCTGTGGTCATTTACCGTATAAAATGTGGATAAATGTACTTGGTATATGAAAGGTTTTTACTCCCTTTAGGAATCTTGTCACCTATCCACTGCTAGCTCCTGATCCGTCAGGAGTAATGTGCCTGTGGTAAGTCAGATACATGAATAGTAAGTGGTGAAGAGTCACCCCCCGAATTACTCATAGTGGCGTGCAAGAAATCACCCGGTTCACGCAAAATTCAGTCCTTATTCTCACTTCAGGGCCCAGTGCGTGGAGAAAATTGGTAAAATTGTGACCCGGGTGACCTGCGCGCTCTATCAGTAATTTTCTGGTAGCAGAGCTATGGTTAGGACTAGTTAAGATAGGTAGACAGGATAATTGATAAACAAACCGTGAAAATAAAATGGGCTGCTGATTTTTCTATTGCATTGATTCAAATATTTTGCAATGTTTTAAGGATTTATATGTCTATGTATATGATTTTGCATTGCTGCTATAAGTGTTATATGTAGTATTAACAAAGAACTGTTTGTAAGCGTTCAGTGTAGTCCGAATCCCCGGGGAAGTATATAGCTAACGGTGAGTAGAATCCGGTTAGCTTGCAAGGTCACTTGTCTAGAGTCATTAGTGCAGGGTTAGGAATACCTGGAAGCACTAATTAGGATCTTTTTTCATCTGTATAATTGATAGCCACGAGTCCTTTGTATAAAACTTCACTTGTGATATCACCTAGTAAGGGTCACATGTGGGAGGAGTAATAGGGTCTCCGAGGCTTGACTGGTAAGTAAAATAGTCCGCTGGTGAAATCCTGGCTCAGTACATATCCCAGACAGAAGTGGATGAGTCAGAAGAATAACAGGTTCTATATTGCTCGTGTGAGAGGTTAGGCAGAGAAGCCTATCCGGAGTGAATGAAAAGTAGACAGAAGTGGTTTACTTGTAGTGAAAGAAAATTTTTCTATCTATTTAGAACGCTCAGACACAGTGGTAAACGTTGTGTGTTAGTAACTAAAATTTGCACTCGCACTTTAGGAAAAGTTAAAAGTTTCCGTTACCTTGTGAAGGAGGGAGTCGGTCGGAAGACTGCTCTGACGTCACTCCGTGCCGCGCTGGTATTGGTCAAGACAGCGGGTGTGTAGTGAAGCTGAATCTGTAAGGGAGGGGTGAGTGCCGGAGCGTGAGACCTGGTCTCGCGAAAGGCCGCGCACCCATTGGACAAGGATTTTTGTATTCGCAGTGTTGATTGGTTTCTACAAAATAAGAGTCGCGCTAGCATTGGAAGTACAAAAGTAAACAAAATTAATCAGGCCGAGTTAGAAGCGAGCCTGGAGAGGCATATGTGGTATCCTGAGTTCTTACCTAATCCACAAAACTCAGGCTTCTATAAGGAACAGATTATACGAGGTAGACCGCACATGATGTATGGAATAAAGAGAAAAATGTCATTTGCCGACAAGGTAAAGAATTTCTTCAAAACAGATAAGCCCATTAGAACGAGGGAGGGTGTGATCATTCCTCCACCGAATACTCCTGCTTCCTTCATGATGTTTGAAAAAGGGTATCATACCTGTGTATGGCTAGAGAATTGGGCAAAGTATACTGCAGATGACGGAGTTCTAGCATTTCCCATTGATGGTACGTTCAATGGCAGGATCCTGTTTAACCTAAGGACCCGCATGAATGAATTACACCCCAGACCCAGATTGACTCAGTACGAAGCCCTGGAAGAATGGGAAATTGAGGCTTTGGAGAGAGATAGACCCCGGATGGACAAGGGAGTGAGCAAATGGTAATCGAGGGTCCATAGAGAAACCAAAGAGCAGAAAATGAAACATTGGAGACAAAGCATGATGGTGGAGGGGTTGTTTCCAATGATGGGGGTATTAGAACAAGGGAAAGGAAAAAGTAAAGAAAAAACCCATCACTTAATGCCCGTAGGGGACTCAGAAGATGAGCACCTAGAAGATTTGTTGATGAAAAACCCACCTCCCTATGTTGCCGAATCAGAACTTGTGCATTCACCAAACCCGTTTTCTAAATATCCTAGATGTCGGCGAGATAGTGAAACAGATGGAACGGGTACGGACAGTAAGACCAGTGATGGGGATGGGTTTTGTAGGCCTAGTTCTAAAGTCCCGAATTACCGTCCGTTTGGAGAAGGCCCACCTCAGTTGGTCACTCCAACAGCTCCAAGTATTTACCCTCCCTTGGTACCCCAAGTATTGCATGACAGCTCTGCAGAAAAAGCTTTACGAGAGCAAGAGAAGGAAGCCCTGGCTAGACAGTGAGATGATTTGGTTCGGACCATAGCCCAGATACATCCCCATCCAGATTCACTGACCATTCCAGTAACTATTGGTCCCGCTATTCCTCTTTATGGGGATAGAATGGTCAGTCCCCGTCCTCCTGTTATCACCCCAATTATGCCAACTCCTAGCATTCCACTCCCAAGAAAAGAAGTGTTCATAGATGAGGATCAAGAAAGTGAGTGCGAATCAGTGGTCCTGATGGATATGCCCATCAGGGAATCTAGAACCAGCATGTCAGGGGCCAGAAGTCAGAGTAAGGCAAAAGAAGTTCTGATTGAAAGCACATCAGGGGTTAGGAGTGCCACAGTAGTCTCCCCAGAAGAATTAGACAGATGGACCAAAGAGTTGGAGAAAGAGACCACTCCCCAACCCAAACCGTTAAAGATCTATAAACTAAGAATAGAAATAGAAGAAATGATGGCTGGAAATGTAGGATTAGACCGTTTAAACTCCTTCAGCGAAGAAGAGTTACTGTTCATCAGTAAAAACCTTACCCGGAACGCTAGATTGCTCCATGAGAGACTGATGGACACAGCCACAGAAATGGGAATAGATGTCAGTCGCTCCAAAATCCTTCAGAAACCTTACAGAGTAGATTTTTCGGATAAAGACTTAGAGAGCTTGAATGTGGTAGGAAAACAGATCCAGATAAAAGAATTATTAAAACTCTTACAGAAATGGGGGGATGTAGGGAAATGGAGAACCCGGTGGGCAAAGAAAAAGGAAGACAACAGAGCAAAATCCCAAGCTTCAGAATATGTACTAAAAGAAGTAACTCCCGCAGAAAAATTGTGTCCCATGAGAGAGGTCCCGGGGGGAAAATATGTCCATGTCCCTTGGTCCCGACAGGATATTGTGTCATTTACTAATGACTTCCCGAAATTACGGGAAAAGCCAGTTGATTGGTACAGACAGGTCGAACGCTTCATAAAGGTTCAGAAATGCCTTTTAAAAGACCTGGATGGGTTTTTCGACATGGTGGTGCCCGTAGACTTATGGACCGAGTGTAAAATTGAAATTGATTGGCCCAGTGAGGAATATGCAAGGGACGACAAAACCGGAGCTCCCTCACCCGAAGTAATGAGGAAGTATGATCAAGTCATACAGTACCTCAAGAAAAAGGTGCCCGCAAAAGAGACAGATTGGACCAGGATAGATAGAACCACCCAAGAACGCGATGAAACTGTCCACTCCTTTTATGAAAGGTTACTGCAAGTATTCAAAACTTACAGTGGAATCGATAATGTGGACATGAAAGACATGACCCATTTCAGTTACAGATTCGTGCTAGGATTAAGGCCTGAAATATCACAATGGATTCGAGACAATAAAATCAGTTGGCAGGGAAAGCCCATAGATGATGTTCTAAAATACGCCAAGTACTGTGAAGATGAAATAGAGAATAAAAAGAAAGCCCTCAAGGAGAAAGTGATGTGGGCACAAGTGAAATTGGCTGAACAGCAAGAAAAGCAGTTAAGTAAATTGAATTCTAATAATAATGCCCAGAATACGAACGCTGGGGGAGGTGGGAAGCCCAGGGTAAAAATGAGTCGGGAAGAGGCTATGAAGAAATTCCCCTGCCACGGGTGTGGCCAGATAGGGCATTGGAGAGACGAGTGTCCACACCTACAGGCCGGTAATGCCCCTATAAATGGTTTAAATTCACAGGTGCAGAAAGAGGGGACGAAAAGGAACCAGCAACAGGTAAAGCTACCTCCAGTACCACGCGCTCCTAGACAGAATTATAAGAATCAGGGCCAGCAGAATGAAAGGGCGGAAATATGGGAAGGAGAGAATGAGAGAAATGCAGCAATTCCGCAGTACTTGTTGAACGATACGTTCCTCTATGATGAACAAGATTGACGGGGCCTGAGAGGGGAGGACAAGGAGTGCGTACTTGGCGCCTCCTTACCGGTAGACCAGACTGGACCATACATTGAAGGAAAGGTTGAAGGAAAAGACGTCACCTTTCTGTTGGACACTGGTGCTACCCGGTCCACTGTGAGAACAGTGGATGTTCCTAACCTACCCCTCTCGGGAGAAGCAATCCAAGTAATGGGTGTCTCCAATCAAATAATAAGTACTCCAGTGACTGAACATATGGAAATCTCCATAGGAAATTTTAAAGAAATGCACAGATTTGTGGTCTGTGATTCCAGTCCTGTGAACCTGCTAGGACGCGATTTGTTGTGCAAAATGAACTGCACCATCTTTTGCTCACCAAAGGGCGTCAAAATTCAGACCCCGATGAAGATGGTTTCTACAAACTGATGTTAGTAAGACCTGACGCTGACATTAAACCCTTGTCGGTTGAAGACTTGCCTGAAGAGCTCCAGTTAAGAGTGGTACCAGAAGTGTGGGATTTCACGGGAAAAGATGTAGGCTTAATGGCAAACGTGGACCCAGTTAAAATAGCAATAAAAACAAATGCAGTATACCCCAGAACAAGACAGTACAAAATGAGTGCAGAAGTAAAAGCAGGAGTCGCAATTGAAATTACCAGGTTGCTCGAAACAGAAATCATAGAGGAAGTAATGAGCAGTCCCTGCAACTCACCAATCATTGGGATTAAAAAGCCTAGTGGAAAGTACCGAGTAGTGCAGGACCTGCGCAAGGTAAACCAAATTGTTGTACCTTGCTGTCCCATCGTGCCCAACCCTGCAGTGATCTTATATCAGATTCCTTGGAATGCGGAATGGTTCACTGTCATTGACCTGTGCCACGCATTCTTTTCCATCCCATTGCATCCAGAAAGCAAGTTCCTTTTTAGTTTTGAATTTGACAGCCATATCTATGTCTGGAATCGTGTCCCTCAAGGGTACACTGAAAGTCCATCGATTTTCAACCAGATCCTAAAGAAATGTCTTGAGTCCCTAATACTGCCCGGAGAGTCCGTTTTGGTACAGTACATAGATGACCTTTTAGTGGCATCTAAAACTCAAAATGACTGTGTCACCGACACCATCGCCTTGCTGAATCACCTAGGAAAGGGAGGACATAAAGTATCCCCTGACAAATTACAGTTCTGTAAAAACTCAGTAAAATATCTGGGGCACCAGATAGAGAAAGGAATCCGAAAAGTCACAACAGAAAGGATCAAGATAATTAAAGCAATGGACCTACCCCGAACTCAGAAAGAGGTGAGAATGTTTCTAGGAGTTGTGGGGTACTGCAGGCAGTGGATTGTGGGATTCGCAGCTCTAGCCAAACCTTTGACAAAAATGACCAAGAAAGGAGTAGAAGACCCAGTCAGTTGGGATAGTGAAAGCATGTCCGCTTGGGTAACATTGCGAAATTGTCTATGTACCGCTCCTGCCTTGGGTATGCCTGACTATTCCAAGCGCTTTGAATTGTTCTGTGACACCAGAGAAAATTGTGCGCTCTCAGTCCTGACCCAGGAGCATGGACTGGTCAGGTGTCCCGTGGCCTATTTCTCGGCCACTCTAGATCCGGTGGCTGCTGGATTGCCCGGATGCCTGAAAGCAGTAGCTGCTACTTGCGTCAGTCTGGAACAGAGTGAGAATATTGTCATGGGACATCCTGTCACTGTATATGTTCCACATTCTGTTGTAATTCTACTGACAAGAACCAAGACCCAGTATCTCACACCTAGTCGGCTGACTAAGTATGAGAGAATTTTGATCGGTGCTGAGAATGTAACAATTTCTCGGTGCAATGTCTTAAACCCTGCAACGCTGTTACCTGTTCCTCTGGATGTAGACGCTGAGGATGAAATGGAGCATAACTGTTTTGATCTAACAGAATTCAGCACTAAGCCCCGTCCTGACATCCGAGAAGTAGCCTTGCTTGATGGGGATCTTACAATGTTTGTGGACGGCTCATGTTTAAGACATGAGAGTGGAGGTCTGTGTGCTGCCTATACTGTAGTCACATTGACAAACACCATAGAAGCCTCTTATCTATGCGAGGTGAAATCTGCACAGGTAGCAGAACTCATCGCCTTGACAAGAGCCTGTAGGAGGGGTAAAAACAAAAGAATAACTGTTTATACCGACAGTCAGTACTGTTACGGGGTTGTTCATGACTTCGGCCAACTATGGTTACAAAGAGAGTTCATGACTTCCTCAGGTACCCCTATCAGAAACGGAAAGGTGGTACAAGAATTATTGGAAGCTATTCAATTGCCCAAAGAATTGGCTGTGGTCAAGTGTGCGGCTCACAGATCCGGAAATGATGATGTGACAGCCGGGAACAGATACGCTGACCAAATCGCACAGTTTTGTGCCCGACACCAAATGTCCCTCCAAATTGGGTTATGGGGTGGACACAGCTGCCAACTGATGTTGTTTGATAATGTGTCAACGTGGGATGAATTAAAAGACTTACAACAATCAACAGGCAGGGAAGAAAAAGGTAGATGGAGTGAGAATGGATGCAAAGTGAGGAATGACGGTGTGGTGGTTGACAAAAATGGAGTGCCTGTGCTGCCCGACAGCCTGATAGATCCCATGGTCAGGATGATACATGAACCAACACATATGGGAAGGGACGCCATGTGTTGTGTGTTTGACAAGGTGTTCTACAATTCAAAGTTCAGGAACCAAGCGGAAAGTTTTGCCAGAGGTGCCTAGTGTGTCAGCAATTCAATGCAGGAAAGAAGACTGTAGTAGAACAAAGTACCATCGGAAAGGCCGTAGGTCCCTTTGTTAGGATGCAGGCAGATTTTATAACAATGCCCAGATGCAAGGGATATAGGTATGTCCTGGTTATTGTGTGCCTGTTCTCCCGGTGGGTGGAGGCTTACCCAGCAAAGAAAAATGATGCCTTGACGGTAGCCAAATTATTGCTCAGGGAGTTGATACCTAGGTATGGAATTCCTGAGACGATTGAAACAGACCAAGGTGGGCATTTTGCCAACGATGTCCTAGAAGAGCTCTGTAAGGCCTTTAAAATGAAGCAAAGACTGCACTGTGCCTACCATCCCGAGGCGTCTGGGGTGGTTGAACAGATAAATGGCACGATCAAGTCCAGATTGGCGAAGATGTGTGATTCCACCAAAATGAACTGGACAGAAGCTTTGCCCCTTGTGCTGATGAGTCTGAGAAGTATTCCAAATCGAAAAACAGGCCTGAGCCCCCATGAAGTACTAATGGGGAGAGTGATGCGACAAGCTTGGGTACCTGGACACAAACTGCTAAGCATTACTGATGATTTGGTGCTAGAATACTGCAAGCAACTGGGTGACCAAGTGCGTTCTATCTCCCACCAGATTGGAGAGACAGCTGACGACTGGCCCAAGACTCCAGCACATAAGCTACGACCAGGTGATTGGGTGGTGTTAAAGAAACATACCCCGAAGAGTTGCCTTGGACCAAAGTGGGGAAAGCCAAGACAAGTGATCCTTGTCACCACTACTGCTGTAAAGTGTGCTGGTGTACCGAAGTGGATCCATGCCAGCCACACAAAGCGGGTAACCGGAGAAAACGCGACTGAAGCTGAAGGCAGCACCGCTGAGGAGACTCCCGAAGAGAGTCCGGATCTCGCTGACATCGAACTGCCGAGCACAAGTCGAGACGTTGATTGGTACCCTGCCGACGACCAGGTTCATGATCCAATACGAACCAGGAAATATTCCTACCTAGACAGTGAGTGGGATAGTCCAGGTGAGACACAACTAGAGGACGAAGGTCAGGTCAACGAGACTCACATCACACCTGATCAGGAAATAGGCCAAGTAGGGACAGATCAAGACGTCAACACTCCTCCTGAGACTCCGGAGTCTGGAAAGGGACAGATAGTGGTCAAAGTTGAAGTTCATGCGGAAGAAAGTGAAGAGAACGAAGTGCATGAACCAGAACAGATAGAAATAGATGAACGTGTTCAGGAATCAGAATCCAGTTCACCTGAAAGCAAAGAAAACCTACAAAGCGAACCTGAACAGGGCCAGTTTGAGGACCAGGCAGAAGAAATAGATGAAAGACCTGGAACTAGTCAGACAGGAAGGGAAATAGACTCTGTCAAACACAAAGAAAAAATAAAAAGAGTGCACGAGGAAGGCCAAGTGTCCTCGACCACTGAAAGTCACAGAAGCAAAAGTACACCCAGGTACGTCAAAAGGCTAAGACTCCGAATAAAAACAGACGAGGAAAAACTGAAAGACCGTAAAAGGGCTGAAAGTGAAAGAAAAGCAGCCCGAGGCAAGTCTCTGAGAAAGAGCGACAGAGTGAAGAAACAGAATAGACTGTATCGGAGCCCCGAATGGACATACCTGGTGCTGGAAGAAATTGATGAGCCCAATCGCAGTGGCAAAAGTGACGAAGAGTCCATTACTGATCGGAGCTCTGACGAAGACCCTCCTTGAGACAAAACCGAGTGAAGCCTTGGTGAAAGGAGACAAAGAGGGGTTGCAAAAGCCACCTGTAAGCTAAAATGTCTGATTCAAACGTAGCTGGAAGGTCCAGATTTGGGTGTTGTAAAACTTGCTGTAAGATATGCTTGTGTAGTGTAGCTATGTTAATAGTGATGTGGATAGGACTAACAGTTTTTATTCCTTTTATGATAAGTAAAGATCCTAACTTGTCCCCTACTGAACCTGAAATATTAGACACAGACGTTGTACAGACTGCAGAAACACCACGAAGCTTAGAACGACGTGACAACTCAGTTAGTTTGAAACACACACGACCAAAATTAGAAGCATCAGATGAGGGTGGACTGCACTTTCACAAGATGAAAAACAGGACGCATTTAAATGTTTTCGCTAACTTATTAGTGCATTATGTAGAAGCTATGGAAATAGAAGATTGTTATGTCTGCATGAAGCTACCCACTTCTGTAGCTGAAGGTGTGACATATCACCACTTACCCCTAACTTACGGAATCTCCTGTAGTATATTGGCAAGCTTGTTTTATAGAAGCACTTTACAGTACTACTATTCAAATGCTGATGTAGTCTTTTCCGAACTCCCTATTAGGGGACACCTGAACCTTGTACATATTAGAAGTGAGGTAACCCGGTATATGGGAGAATATTTCCTGACTATAGGTGACATAGACTTAAATGAAGCACGACAGGCCAATCTGACCTGTTCCTTGCAAGAGCAGGAAAAGATGTTTATAAAGATGGCAGACAGAAGGAGAGAAAAGTTTCAGAAAAAGGCAAATGACGAAAAGGATAGAGTCCCTAGGTGGGCAGAACATATGGATAACACCTCACAAGGCGAAGCTAATCCTGCTTTGTTACTGGATTTTGAACGGAAAGGAAAAATTTGTCTCCATAGAGAAAGGACAGAATATTATAACAATGTATTCATTGGTTCCAGCGAGTGTGAACATAATTATAAGGTAATTGGAGGTTGGGGTTTCACAAATGGGTCAGAACCTGTGTTTCCCGGAATATATTATATATGTGGGAACAAGGCTTATTTTAAATTGCCGGATCACTGGTATGGAAGCTGCTACTTTGGCATTGTTTTCCCAAAAATATACCATGTGAATAATGCTGCTGGAAGCAATGATGAAGACACTAATGGCTTAGTGCGTAGTAAACGTGAGAGTGTAGGAGAAATCATAGGTGATATTTTTAGTGCACTGATACCTGGAAAGGGGGTAGTTCTGAACACACACAGAATCTGCAAACTGTCTACAGTAGTGGATCGGTTATCTACTGACACTGCTGCTGGATTCCTGCTGGTCAATACTGAGATGGTTGCGATCAGATCAATGGTTTTGCAAAATCGCCTTGCTCTTGATACCTTATTGGCAAAAGAGGGCGGAGTCTGTAGAATGCCGAAGGCGCAACATTGTTGCACCTATATACCTGACAAAAGTATCGAACTTAAAAGATATGTAAGAAATATAACTAATTTGGAAAAAGAGCTCAAACCATTAGAGGTTGACAGTGCCTGGACAAGACTGACTGGAGGTCTCTCCTCAATAGGTAGTTGGTTTTCTAACTTAGGTAGAAATCTTCTGTGGAAAATACTGATGCCAATATTTGGAATAGGTGTGGTTGTACTGATCATATTCATCTGCTGTAAATGTCAAAACTGCAGAAAGTATACAGTGAATAAGAGAGGGGTGAAAAGAAATATTGATGAGTTAGAATTAGAAGAATTGAGGAATCAAATCTACAAGAAGGTAAAGAATCACCACTCTCATAGGGAAGCCGAAAGAAAACTCAACAATAAATTTGTCGAGATTGAGATGAAAGATATGGAAGAATGAAAGTTGGCATCTGTTTCCTTAATGTAGTGATGATAGTAAATATCATCAAAGAGGGGATTGATGGAGCAAGGATTCGCACGAAAAGCGACTTGCTCGCACTCATGAACCTCGCCTAACGTATAATCATATTAACCCCACTGTCCGTCATTTATTTAGCATTTTCCCCAACACACGGGTGTCCCCGAGAGGCTTGCCTGTGTGTCTTTTCATCCTCACAATGCTTGCACTAAGGAAATGGCTGCTTTGCGGAAATCCAGTCTGCGCATGCGTCGGTCATACCCATGTGATGTGACGCACTCGCATTTTGGAGGGATTGTATTGCTCATGCGCACTGATGCAAAAATGGCCGCTTGTCTCTCACCACGCTCTCTGCTTGCTACAGCTGCTTTCGCCTATCTGTCTTTTCGCACTAAACTTTAATACTATAGATGTTATAAAATAAGGGGTGTGTTAAAATCTATCACGGTATACAGTGTGATCATTTTTATGTATGATTCTAATTTGTTCTCGCATACTTTTCATGTATCGCGTCTCTGGGGGCCGGGGAGTGCATGAGCTACGCCATGATGAAGCTCTACTGAACCTTGCCACGTGATATGAGGAAAACCCCTCTGCGCAGAAGCTGAAATCAGCCAGCTGGCTCCTGAAGCCCAATGCGCCTGAGAACACACCTCGAAGACGCGGCGTTTCACCTTGACTATGCAACAGTGTATCTGTAACATGCTTTCGCTCATTGTCTTCTGTATTCCTATGCCTGGGAACGTGAACCCAAGGGGCGGGTATGCAAAATTTATTATTAATGATGGGAACACTGAATTCTAGGAGGTGACAATGACCAAGTCACCTCTCCTGACCAATCACAATGTGGGAAATTGTCACTTGCAACATTAGTGGGTGGTCTAAGGGTCCCCAAACCGTATAATTGTCCTAGTGTAGCATAGAGAATTTGTCCGACTTGTCCGAGTAGCAGACCTGTCACTGACCCTACGAACCCAATAGGTGCTCAATCTAGAGTGCTGCGGAGCACTCTGTCCATACTTTCCACAAGTCCCTAGGGGTGGAAATTAGTCCTAAGTGCTGGCGAAGCACTTTGCTGGGGAAATTCGAAAACCCAATCGGGGTTACTGGCGGATTACTTGCAGAGAGGGGTAACGCAGGCGTTGCATCCGAAGCTGTGGGTGTTGGTCGTACCTTGGTGAGCCCAGCCCTGACCCAAAGCCTGAGGGGTATCCTGTCCTGACTGTCCGTGAGCTGTACCTGCTCGCATTCTGGTATTCCATTCCTTGAGGGTCCTTGTCCCCGTCTTCCCGTACTGACCCGTGGCCAGGGTTGGTCCTCATTCCTATCTAGGTAATTATAATCTGTGGGTTTACATCTTCCTACTCCCTCTCTCCTCCTTCTTTTAATAAAGCAGTCTTGCCTGTGATATTGCTCCGTCACCTTTGAATGCGCAATATATGCAATTGTTTATTTAGAATTGCTCCACTTCTCTCCCCACCTGTAGGGTATTATCAAATTGTCGTATTATATCAGTGTGTTCCATTTTTTCCCCTTCCCTTTAGCATGATTGCAGTGAATTTAGTAAGAATAGCCTAAGTAGTTTTAGTTTGAATATACGTTCTAGATCCTGTCCCAGTCCCTTGCACTAGTATAAATTTCTGTGAATAGTTTTGGTTTTGGTGTGCCTTACCCTAGAGTGTTCTCACCTACTCTAATGGTCCTCGCCCTAATCCATAGTTATATTGTGGCTTTGGTTCTTTTGATTGATGTGTTACTTTGTATTTGGCTTATCATTCTGGCATATTCATTCTGAAATCTTCTGATAAATCTTGAAAACTCATCAGGTGTCTGTGGTCATTTACCGTATAAAATGTGGATAAATGTACTTGGTATATGAAAAGTTTTTACTCCCTTTAGGAATCTTGTCACCTATCCACTGCTAGCTCCTGATCCGTCAGGAGTAATGTGCCTGTGGTAAGTCAGGTACATGAATAGTAAGTGGTGAAGAGTCACCCCCCGAATTACTCATAGTGGCGTGCAAGAAATCACCCGGTTCACGCAAAATTCAGTCCTTATTCTCACGTCAGGGCCCAGTGCGTGGAGAAAATTGGTAAAATTGTGACCCGGGTGACCTGCGCGCTCTATCAATAGTGCCCCCTCAGCCCAGGGGTGAACTAGGGTCGTTGCCTAAGCGTGTCAGGGCCAAGAAGAGTCATGGTCGGCCCCCAAAGTCACAGGTAGTAGGCGGGTTCCCTGGGGTGGTCCCCGTCAGAGTACCCACATCACCTACGGCTCCCACACCAACTCCGCCCATCCCTAGAAGCGCACTGGTGGCTCCGGCTCCAGCCACCCAGTCGGCACCCACACACCCGGTGCCCCCCCGTGGTACCAGCAGTAATTCCAGGGGTCCCAGGGGTGCACCCAGTGCCCTCCCCGGTCTGTGAAACTCCCTGGGGTTGGTCAACTGCCCCCTGAAGGACATGGCTTTTGTAGTTCGGACTGGACTGTTCCCATGGGGCAACAGGGTCAGAGCTGATTTGCATATCGCCATTGTCTAACCCAGGGTGGTGTGGAGTGCAAAAAAACGATGGATTTGGGCCCAGATCTTTTGACTGGGGGAGTGTGTGACATTGATCCACATTCAGTCCATCACTTGTTGTTTTTGCAATTGCCGCCCTAAGTGCGCTGGGGATGCCCAGACGTGGGTCCCAGGCACTCCACACCACTTGGAGTCAAGCTAGCCGGGCTGATGAGAGGTGTTACCTCGAAACCGGTCCGGTCCTCGGATGCTTGATTCCGTTCTGGGAAGGACATGGCTTTTGTAGTTCGGACTGGACTGTTCCCATGGGGCAACAGGGTCAGAGCTGATTTGCATATCGCCATTGTCTAACCCAGGGTGGTGTGGAGTGCAAAAAAACGATGGATTTGGGCCCAGATCTTTTGACTGGGGGAGTGTGTGACATTGATCCACATTCAGTCCATCACTTGTTGTTTTTGCAATTGCCGCCCTAAGTGCGCTGGGGATGCCCAGACGTGGGTCCCAGGCACTCCACACCACTTGGAGTCAAGCTAGCCGGGCTGATGAGAGGTGTTACCTCGAAACCGGTCCGGTCCTCGGATGCTTGATTCCGTTCTGGGAAGGACATGGCTTTTGTAGTTCGGACTGGACTGTTCCCATGGGGCAACAGGGTCAGAGCTGATTTGCATATCGCCATTGTCTAACCCAGGGTGGTGTGGAGTGCAAAAAAACGATGGATTTGGGCCCAGATCTTTTGACTGGGGGAGTGTGTGACATTGATCCACATTCAGTCCATCACTTGTTGTTTTTGCAATTGCCGCCCTAAGTGCGCTGGGGATGCCCAGACGTGGGTCCCAGGCACTCCACACCACTTGGAGTCAAGCTAGCCGGGCTGATGAGAGGTGTTACCTCGAAACCGGTCCGGTCCTCGGATGCTTGATTCCGTTCTGGGAAGGACATGGCTTTTGTAGTTCGGACTGGACTGTTCCCATGGGGCAACAGGGTCAGAGCTGATTTGCATATCGCCATTGTCTAACCCAGGGTGGTGTGGAGTGCAAAAAAACGATGGATTTGGGCCCAGATCTTTTGACTGGGGGAGTGTGTGACATTGATCCACATTCAGTCCATCACTTGTTGTTTTTGCAATTGCCGCCCTAAGTGCGCTGGGGATGCCCAGACGTGGGTCCCAGGCACTCCACACCACTTGGAGTCAAGCTAGCCGGGCTGATGAGAGGTGTTACCTCGAAACCGGTCCGGTCCTCGGATGCTTGATTCCGTTCTGGGAAGGACATGGCTTTTGTAGTTCGGACTGGACTGTTCCCATGGGGCAACAGGGTCAGAGCTGATTTGCATATCGCCATTGTCTAACCCAGGGTGGTGTGGAGTGCAAAAAAACGATGGATTTGGGCCCAGATCTTTTGACTGGGGGAGTGTGTGACATTGATCCACATTCAGTCCATCACTTGTTGTTTTTGCAATTGCCGCCCTAAGTGCGCTGGGGATGCCCAGACGTGGGTCCCAGGCACTCCACACCACTTGGAGTCAAGCTAGCCGGGCTGATGAGAGGTGTTACCTCGAAACCGGTCCGGTCCTCGGATGCTTGATTCCGTTCTGGGAAGGACATGGCTTTTGTAGTTCGGACTGGACTGTTCCCATGGGGCAACAGGGTCAGAGCTGATTTGCATATCGCCATTGTCTAACCCAGGGTGGTGTGGAGTGCAAAAAAACGATGGATTTGGGCCCAGATCTTTTGACTGGGGGAGTGTGTGACATTGATCCACATTCAGTCCATCACTTGTTGTTTTTGCAATTGCCGCCCTAAGTGCGCTGGGGATGCCCAGACGTGGGTCCCAGGCACTCCACACCACTTGGAGTCAAGCTAGCCGGGCTGATGAGAGGTGTTACCTCGAAACCGGTCCGGTCCTCGGATGCTTGATTCCGTTCTGGGAAGGACATGGCTTTTGTAGTTCGGACTGGACTGTTCCCATGGGGCAACAGGGTCAGAGCTGATTTGCATATCGCCATTGTCTAACCCAGGGTGGTGTGGAGTGCAAAAAAACGATGGATTTGGGCCCAGATCTTTTGACTGGGGGAGTGTGTGACATTGATCCACATTCAGTCCATCACTTGTTGTTTTTGCAATTGCCGCCCTAAGTGCGCTGGGGATGCCCAGACGTGGGTCCCAGGCACTCCACACCACTTGGAGTCAAGCTAGCCGGGCTGATGAGAGGTGTTACCTCGAAACCGGTCCGGTCCTCGGATGCTTGATTCCGTTCTGGGAAGGACATGGCTTTTGTAGTTCGGACTGGACTGTTCCCATGGGGCAACAGGGTCAGAGCTGATTTGCATATCGCCATTGTCTAACCCAGGGTGGTGTGGAGTGCAAAAAAACGATGGATTTGGGCCCAGATCTTTTGACTGGGGGAGTGTGTGACATTGATCCACATTCAGTCCATCACTTGTTGTTTTTGCAATTGCCGCCCTAAGTGCGCTGGGGATGCCCAGACGTGGGTCCCAGGCACTCCACACCACTTGGAGTCAAGCTAGCCGGGCTGATGAGAGGTGTTACCTCGAAACCGGTCCGGTCCTCGGATGCTTGATTCCGTTCTGGGAAGGACATGGCTTTTGTAGTTCGGACTGGACTGTTCCCATGGGGCAACAGGGTCAGAGCTGATTTGCATATCGCCATTGTCTAACCCAGGGTGGTGTGGAGTGCAAAAAAACGATGGATTTGGGCCCAGATCTTTTGACTGGGGGAGTGTGTGACATTGATCCACATTCAGTCCATCACTTGTTGTTTTTGCAATTGCCGCCCTAAGTGCGCTGGGGATGCCCAGACGTGGGTCCCAGGCACTCCACACCACTTGGAGTCAAGCTAGCCGGGCTGATGAGAGGTGTTACCTCGAAACCGGTCCGGTCCTCGGATGCTTGATTCCGTTCTGGGAAGGACATGGCTTTTGTAGTTCGGACTGGACTGTTCCCATGGGGCAACAGGGTCAGAGCTGATTTGCATATCGCCATTGTCTAACCCAGGGTGGTGTGGAGTGCAAAAAAACGATGGATTTGGGCCCAGATCTTTTGACTGGGGGAGTGTGTGACATTGATCCACATTCAGTCCATCACTTGTTGTTTTTGCAATTGCCGCCCTAAGTGCGCTGGGGATGCCCAGACGTGGGTCCCAGGCACTCCACACCACTTGGAGTCAAGCTAGCCGGGCTGATGAGAGGTGTTACCTCGAAACCGGTCCGGTCCTCGGATGCTTGATTCCGTTCTGGGAAGGACATGGCTTTTGTAGTTCGGACTGGACTGTTCCCATGGGGCAACAGGGTCAGAGCTGATTTGCATATCGCCATTGTCTAACCCAGGGTGGTGTGGAGTGCAAAAAAACGATGGATTTGGGCCCAGATCTTTTGACTGGGGGAGTGTGTGACATTGATCCACATTCAGTCCATCACTTGTTGTTTTTGCAATTGCCGCCCTAAGTGCGCTGGGGATGCCCAGACGTGGGTCCCAGGCACTCCACACCACTTGGAGTCAAGCTAGCCGGGCTGATGAGAGGTGTTACCTCGAAACCGGTCCGGTCCTCGGATGCTTGATTCCGTTCTGGGAAGGACATGGCTTTTGTAGTTCGGACTGGACTGTTCCCATGGGGCAACAGGGTCAGAGCTGATTTGCATATCGCCATTGTCTAACCCAGGGTGGTGTGGAGTGCAAAAAAACGATGGATTTGGGCCCAGATCTTTTGACTGGGGGAGTGTGTGACATTGATCCACATTCAGTCCATCACTTGTTGTTTTTGCAATTGCCGCCCTAAGTGCGCTGGGGATGCCCAGACGTGGGTCCCAGGCACTCCACACCACTTGGAGTCAAGCTAGCCGGGCTGATGAGAGGTGTTACCTCGAAACCGGTCCGGTCCTCGGATGCTTGATTCCGTTCTGGGAAGGACATGGCTTTTGTAGTTCGGACTGGACTGTTCCCATGGGGCAACAGGGTCAGAGCTGATTTGCATATCGCCATTGTCTAACCCAGGGTGGTGTGGAGTGCAAAAAAACGATGGATTTGGGCCCAGATCTTTTGACTGGGGGAGTGTGTGACATTGATCCACATTCAGTCCATCACTTGTTGTTTTTGCAATTGCCGCCCTAAGTGCGCTGGGGATGCCCAGACGTGGGTCCCAGGCACTCCACACCACTTGGAGTCAAGCTAGCCGGGCTGATGAGAGGTGTTACCTCGAAACCGGTCCGGTCCTCGGATGCTTGATTCCGTTCTGGGAAGGACATGGCTTTTGTAGTTCGGACTGGACTGTTCCCATGGGGCAACAGGGTCAGAGCTGATTTGCATATCGCCATTGTCTAACCCAGGGTGGTGTGGAGTGCAAAAAAACGATGGATTTGGGCCCAGATCTTTTGACTGGGGGAGTGTGTGACATTGATCCACATTCAGTCCATCACTTGTTGTTTTTGCAATTGCCGCCCTAAGTGCGCTGGGGATGCCCAGACGTGGGTCCCAGGCACTCCACACCACTTGGAGTCAAGCTAGCCGGGCTGATGAGAGGTGTTACCTCGAAACCTGTCCGGTCCTCGGATGCTTGATTCCGTTCTGGGAAGGACATGGCTTTTGTAGTTCGGACTGGACTGTTCCCATGGGGCAACAGGGTCAGAGCTGATTTGCATATCGCCATTGTCTAACCCAGGGTGGTGTGGAGTGCAAAAAAACGATGGATTTGGGCCCAGATCTTTTGACTGGGGGAGTGTGTGACATTGATCCACATTCAGTCCATCACTTGTTGTTTTTGCAATTGCCGCCCTAAGTGCGCTGGGGATGCCCAGACGTGGGTCCCAGGCACTCCACACCACTTGGAGTCAAGCTAGCCGGGCTGATGAGAGGTGTTACCTCGAAACCGGTCCGGTCCTCGGATGCTTGATTCCGTTCTGGGAAGGACATGGCTTTTGTAGTTCGGACTGGACTGTTCCCATGGGGCAACAGGGTCAGAGCTGATTTGCATATCGCCATTGTCTAACCCAGGGTGGTGTGGAGTGCAAAAAAACGATGGATTTGGGCCCAGATCTTTTGACTGGGGGAGTGTGTGACATTGATCCACATTCAGTCCATCACTTGTTGTTTTTGCAATTGCCGCCCTAAGTGCGCTGGGGATGCCCAGACGTGGGTCCCAGGCACTCCACACCACTTGGAGTCAAGCTAGCCGGGCTGATGAGAGGTGTTACCTCGAAACCGGTCCGGTCCTCGGATGCTTGATTCCGTTCTGGGAAGGACATGGCTTTTGTAGTTCGGACTGGACTGTTCCCATGGGGCAACAGGGTCAGAGCTGATTTGCATATCGCCATTGTCTAACCCAGGGTGGTGTGGAGTGCAAAAAAACGATGGATTTGGGCCCAGATCTTTTGACTGGGGGAGTGTGTGACATTGATCCACATTCAGTCCATCACTTGTTGTTTTTGCAATTGCCGCCCTGAATTGGCGGCACAGATAGCGCAGTACTCCCCTGGTTGGGGATTGGGGGAATGTTACCTTCCTCGGCTGACCCCTCCGCTGAGGCGCAAAGAATGGTAGCAAAAATCATGGTGGCTAGGGGGGATGGTGGAGTGCCAAGCGCACCAATTTCTCCCCAAACCGGTTCAGCCAGTGATGTTGGAAAAGACAAGAGCTTAGAACCAACGCTTGTCCCGGAACATGGTAAGGAGAATGGCTTTGCCGGTGTTAGGCGAGGGTGCAATGCGCTCCAGGAGGGAGAGCTGGCTCAGCATGTCTTGCAAGCAGTGAAGGAGATGATTTGACAGACAAATATGTGAACATATTTTCTTTGCTGATTGATAACAGGGAGTTGGAGTATGCCAGATCACAAAAAGATTGGATGCTTCCTAGCGAATGGCGGTCTCAATTGTCTAAATTCAGGGTGGAGGAGACACTGATTAACTGGATTCGAGTCTTTTCTGTATTTATGGCAATCACCGCTGAATGTTCACCCAACTTGCAGCCGTAAATGGCTTGTTATCAAAGTAGAATTGCAATGTTTAGTGACAAACATGGGGGGATGGATGGAAAGAATATGACATAACTTTCAGGAAGGCTAGAGAATGTGATCGATCATTAGCCTGGGACAAGGTAGATTCTGTTTCCTGGCATGGCCAGTTTTCAGGTGGCCAATCAGCAGGGGTGGGCACAAGCTGGAACAAGGGATATTTGCCCAAGCCCCAGCAGCCCTTTTGGCCAGCGCAAGGGGGTGATGCGACCGGTAAGACCAGAGGCAATGGAAGTGGAAAGGGAGTGTGTTGGGACTTTAACAGGGGAACATGCACCAGGGCAGCGGGCACTTGCAAATTCAGACATGCATGTTACATATGCGGCCACTCATCCCACCCAGAAACAGCATGCCGCTCAAAGGGTAGTGCCTTAGGCAACAAGGGGAGAAGGAAACAGGAATAGGGGGGCGTACCTACAAGTCGCCCAGTATCCCATTGATGTGCTGGCTATGATTCTTTGGCTGAACAGGTACCCAGATCATTCCTCCGCAAGGATGCTGCAAGAAGGTTTCACACATGGTTTTCGGATTCCAGCGGGCGGGGTATACTGGGTCGTCGGAGTGTAGGAACCAGCTATCAGTTAGACAGAATCCTGTGGTGGTAGCGTAAAAAATTGAGAAAGAACTACGCCTGAGTAGGGTAGTGGGTCCTTTCAACGACATCCCAGTACCTAACTTTGTTTGCTCACCACTCGGGGTGGTCCAGAAGAAAGAAAAGGGCGAATTCAGACTCATACACAACCTTTCAGCGCCTAGAGGCGCGTCATTGAATGATGCAATTGATGAGGGCATATGCAGTGTAAAATACGCGTCTTTTGACCAGGCAGTGGAGATGTTGAGAGTTTTGGGTCCCGGGGCATTGATGGCGAAATCAGATATTGAATCAGCATTCCGACTGCTGCCAGTGCATCCCGCGGACCAACACCTACTAGGTTTTTCCTTTGAAGACAAATACTACATGGATATGTGTATGCCCATGGGTTGCTCCGTGTCATGTGCTTACTTTGAGACATTCAGCTCTTTCCTGGAATGGGTTATGAGGGAGACAACAGGGCACCAGCACGTGATGTATTACCTAGATGACTTCCTTTGGCTGGGGGCAGCGGGTTCACAGGAGTGTGCGTGGGCATTGCACGAATTTTGCGTGCTCATGCGGGCTTTTGGGGTCCCGCTGGCGCCAGGAAAAATGGTGGGTCCGGCAACATCTTTGGAATTCTTAGGCATTGAATTGGACTCTGTTGAGGGTTGTTTCAAGTTGCCCAAGGAAAAAATCGCGAAATTCAGAGCAGCCCTACAACAATGTTTGGTTAAAGAAAAAACCACTTTACAGCAGCTGCAGCAGACTGTGGGACAACTGAATTTCTTACTAAGAGTTATACCTATGGCACGCCCATTTCCCGCTCAATCACGCAGGCCAAGAAGGGCCTGCGGGACAAGCATCATCACACTAGACTGTCAGCCAAGGTTTGCCAGGACATGCGAATATGGATGGCATTCCTCGAGGACTTCAACGGCAGAGTGGTGTGGTGGGGCCCCCCCACTACGTCAGCCGAGTTAGATCTCTGGACCGATGCTGCTGGCAGTGTGGGGTTTGGCGCCATAGTTGGCAACAAGTGGGTGGCGCAAATGTGGCCAGAGTGGTGGGAAGAAAGCGGTTTGACAGCAAACATTGTTTTTTTAGAGCTCTTCCCAATATGGGTGGCACTAACGGTCTGGCCTGAGCAATTGCCCAATCAATCTGTGGTTTTCTGGTCCGACAACATGACTGTTGTGGAATGCATTAATCAACAGGCAGCGCGGTGTAAGTTTATACTCCGCCTTATGAAGGAGATTGTGCTAAGATGCTTAAATTTGAATATGCAATGTAGGGCCGGACATGTCCCAGGGGTCTTGAATAACGCAGCTGACGCCCTCTCTCGCTTTAAGATGCAGGTACTCAGAGAACACCTACCTGCTGCAGAAGCTTCACCAACACACTTCCCAGCAACACTTTGGCAAACTGGTGCCCCCAACTACAGAACCTCGTGGCAGCCAGCTTAGCACCCAGGACCAGGACAGCCTACGAAGGGGCGTTCATGTCTTACTGTAATTTTTTGGGACAGGAATGGGAGGTTAAGTGGGTGCAGGAGGGGAATTTTACCTCATACATGGTCCCGCTGCACGGGGAGGGGCGCTCAGCGGCGACAGCTAGCAGACACAAAGTGGCTGTCTCTTTCTTTGCACAGCTAAAAGATGTCAGGGACCCCACAAACAGTTTTATAGTGCGACAGGCATTGAAGGGGTGGCGACGCCTACAGGCAAACACCGCCAATTACAGACGACCAATAGGTTTGGAGCAGTTGGCAGCAGTATTGGATGCCTTGTCTGACACGTGTAGCTCCCCAGGGGAAGTACTCCTATTTAAAGCTGCATTTTCTTTGGCCTTCTATGGGGCATTGCGGGTAAGTGAACTGGTGGCCAACAATAAATTGGACAGGTTAGGTGGGCTTCAGCTTGACGACACTACGATAAGGAGTGAGTTTATGTGGATAACCATACGAAAATCAAAAACTGATCAGGAGGCTCAGGGGGATAGCCTGGTACTACACCGGGCACCGACCAACCCGTGCTGCCCCGTATCACATGTGGAGGCATTCATCAGGCAACGGATGGCCAGGATAATTGGGACATTGTTAATACATGTGGATGGTACCCCATTGACCAGGTTTCAGTTCAAAAGAGTGTTGGCAATGGCAATCGCCAAGGCGGGTTTGCACCCCAAGCAGTTTGGGGCACATTCTTTCCCAATAGGTGCAGCCACTGAAGCAGCAGCGAGAGGGTTACATGCCAACAGTGTAAAGGGGATTGGGAGATGGTCTTCCAATGCCTATAAGCGTTATGTGCGGCTGCACATGTTGTAAGATACTAGCAAATCAATCTGTCACCTGCCTTGTTGTCTGTTTATCTTTCATTTTCTCGAGCCTGTGACGCAGGGCGGAAACTGGTACCGGGTCATCAAATACGATCAACAGCAACACGGCACAAGCAAGAGGACAGGATGAGGACACATGTAGTATGGGTCATTGGTCATTCATATGTGAAAAGTGCTAAACCAGTTTTCCTTTCAGTTGATTTTAGACAGAGGGCGGAGAGCGGGGGTTTCCAGGTTTCCTTTCATGGTAGAGGGGGGCTCTGCCTTAATCACCTTAGGGGCTTCATTTCCGACTTACTTAACAAGCACACCCCGCCGGCTTCAATTGTTATCTTACACATCGGGGGAAACGGTTTGGTGACGCTGGGCAGAAGGGTCGTGTTAGAAGAGATTATCTCTGCGGCGGGTTGGTTGGAGAGGTTGCTCCCAGGTTGCACCATAGTGTGGTCTCAGTTGATACCTAGACTCCAGTGAAGGGGGGGAGAATCAGTTAGGGCGTTGAACCACTCGGTAAAGAGGGTCAACAACAAGATAGAGAAGCTATTTTGAACACCTCAACTGCAGAGTATTCCACATGGGTGCATCTGGGGGGATCATTTTAACTGGCAGAATGGGGTCCACCTGACTGACACAGGCAATGAATCACTAACAAGGAACATATTGGCATTGTTAGAGGGTTTCGCGAGGTAGGTATGACCTTTCAGTGTAGGAAGTTTGGGGGGCCAGATAGTCGGTCAACTATGCTGGCCTGTGGCGGTAAGGTCTTTATCGGTGAGCAGCAATTTAAGGTCCTTAGGGGGCGGCACCATTCTCGAATGGGGTCGCCAAGGGGCAGGGGCCAATGGTCTCTCCTAGTACTTCAGGGGCAGGATATCCGCTTGGTCGGAAGGGTGTGGGGGATCGAGTGACGCTTTCCTTGGGCTGGTAGCCACCCCGCACATACACGATGACGCCATAAAATGGCTCGAGTGAATAGGCCCTCCTTTTTGGTCTAATGGAGTTCACGAAGCGTACGGGGTAACCAGGAGAGGGACTTACTCTCCCGGTAACCGGGCCCTGTCACGCATGCGCACTCATACGTGAGGGCGTAGCTGGTAATAAGGATCTGACACTGGTGAACGACCTTGCCGTAGGCCCAAAAATGTTAGGATGCAAAATTCATACGTAGGATGTTAGATTTGGTTAGGAACACGCTGTATTAGACATTTGTTAAGGTTATCCCTTCATACCTGTCTACATTGCTGTAAATCTAATGTCAGAATTTTGCATATTAATGCTTCTGTAAATAATGTTTAATTTTACGAATTTTAATTTGTTTTCATATTTTTAATGAATACGGCCGGGGGCTCATGAGACCCCCTGCCTTCCAAAGAAACTCCTTGCATGGCTAAATTACTTTTGGGGTTAATGTGTTGCTTTACATGACAGGGAGGGGGTGGTCGGTAGTCCCAAACCATAAGGAAAAGGGTGGCCGCTCGGCCCCCAAGCACGTATAGCCGGGCCTGGCTTCCCCCCTCCCCCGTATCCTCGATGGTGGGGCGTGTCCCCACCCTTTGCGGGTAGCATCTCGATGACCCGGTCAGGGGGTGCCCCACCATAGATTGGTGCAGGCCCCCAGCGTTGACCCGGAAGCAGTAGAAGTGCTTCCGGGTCAAGGGGGGGCCAGGTGTCCTTAAAAGGCCTGGGGAGCGCGGGAGGAGCCCTCTTGCGCCCGCGCTCCCCAATCTCGCTCCTTGCCCCTCTGCTGGGGGCCAAATAATTCCCCCCCCCCCACCAGCCCTTGAAACAGAGGTTAAGTTGGGATGTTAGTTGGTATTACCATAGAAGATACTTGCACTGTAAATAAGTTGTGTGAATTTCTTCCTTAGGCCTTTTTTCCCCTTTGATGCAGGCGGTATTAGTGGAATATGAACAGTGTGGTACTTTGAAATGTTATTTCTGTTTTTTTCCTTAGGCCATGAGACCCCCTGCCTTCCAAAGAAACTCCTCGCATGGCTAAATTACTTTTGGGGTTAATATGTTGCTTTACATGACAGGGAGGGGGTGGTCGGTAGTCCCAGACCATAGTGGGTTTCTGGAGCAGCTGCGGGGAATGAGTGTACAGTTGCCCGGAATGCAAATTGTAGCCAACGGTAGCAAAATGGCGCCAGGGCAGTCGTACCTTGACGGGAGCAGAAGTCTTATTGTGTGACGAAAGTGTCACGCACAAAAACATCCCCCAGTGTGAGGAGTCCCAACTGACGGAGTTCCTTCATGGCTTTCTAGCCTGTGGGTGGTAGCATAGGATTGTCTGCGTGTGGGGAGTAAGGGCGGGTATGGGTGCGCCTTGTGCAAGCAGCATGAAAGTTCCCACCTGGCACGACAAGTAAGGGCGAGGACATCAACATCGTGTCACGCAATTTACGGCACTATACAGAGTTGCCTGAGCTGCGAGTAGGTTTGGACTAATGCCCCCTCCGCCCATGATGTGCAGGGGGAGGGGGCATCGGGATACAATATTTTAAATAGTGTACCTGTGGTGCAAGGTAATACATATGGAAATCAGGCAAAGATCGACCTCTGGATCTTATGACAATTTCATAAGTATTCTAGGTTGACTGCTCTCCAGATTAATTGAGATAAAGTTCACTTTAGATTATCAAAAAAGTGCAGTGGAAGGTGGACTGGGAGCTTAGAAAATAAGTGTAAAAGTTTAGAAGGCACAACCATCTTTATTAATGAGGTCCTCCCCAGAAGGGACGGAGAAAGACACATCCACCGCTACACCCTAGCATTTAATATTTCAAGGGCAGTGCCAAAATTGGCACGGATCTGATTGTCATAGTCACTGGGAACCTGTACAACACATACTTCAAGCACCCCAGTTGACTCACATATAGACATACACCCACACTACTCTCATCTCACATGGGTGTGAGACGGACCTGGTTGTAGGCGCTAGCAAACAATTGAAAGGGGTTTGCAATACCCTCTCCCTACCAGGCACCAGGTGAAAAGGCCTGCCTTCCTTAATAAAGTCAATATCACTGCCATCATTGTCAAAAGGCTGGCGAAGTGTGTGATGGTTTGTGGCCTCGGCTTGATCTTCAGCAGCGCACAATGCTTTTGACATTGTCAGTACCAATAGCGTTTGCAAGGTTTTTGCCGCACTTTTTAGCAAAAAGAAGCACATTTTCCCCCATTGATAATTTGATAGCATAGAGCCTCGTCACAACTGTGATAATCAGAAGCACAATGTAAACTCTCTACTTGAGGCAAGTGACAAATGAGTTGATTTCTCAGCTAGGCTTTTACAGGGTTAATTAAAAAATGTAGTGTTCATAGTGAACATTTTCTTTGGACAGGAATTGAGCTCACATTCTTTATTTCAGGCTCAAAAATAATTTTGCGGAAGGTGTGTCCAAGATGGCGACGGAGTAGGACGTGCTTTCAGTCCCTCCGCCGCCGCAATTGTAATAGCCTTGTCCAGCGCCTTCCCTGGACTTTGCCGACTGTCCCCACTTTGGCGCGGCGCCTCAGGGGTCACCTCTGAAGATCTGGTGTCCTTCACGGCTCCGGTAGTGGACTGGTGCCCTTCCGACAGCCCTGAGGCCTGTGGCGTGGCCGGGCAGCGTGAGCCTTGGGACTTGCGTAAAGTACAGCCGGGGTGGAGACATCCAGCCGCGCGGCTGAGGCGGAGCCTGCCGACTGAGGAGCCGGGTGAGACCCCATCGGAGCGCGTTCCGGCGGCCCGTCAGAGGAGAGGGCCCTGAGAAGCTCGCTGAGTTGTGGAGCAGGAGCAAGGCGTGCCTAATGGACTAGCGAAACTCCAGTTGCACACGAGACCGAGGATTGGAGGCCTAGGTCCGATCTCCTGGGGCGCTGTCGGCCCGGACCACGACGGGAGTTTGGAGAAGAGCTGGCTCGGTCCCAGCACAGGGGACGGCGGACCCAGTTGGTGACCCCCCCCAGGTCTGGAGCATAGGGCCGCCAATGACCTACGACGGTTCCGGTCCTCGGTGACGGCCTACCAGCGATTGGGCCCTGGGCTCCCTACCTGCCATTGCGCACACGTGTGGGCCAGAGTGGCCGCATTAGCCTGGAGAGACAGGGGTCGTGCTCCAGAGATCTCCAGAGGAAAAGGATCAACATAAAGATCGCCACCTGGGAACGCCTGGGGACCGTGCCTGGAGGTAGGATCTGCCGACCACGTCCACACCCGAGTCGGAATGGTGCGGCCTGCTGGGGGCGACCTGAGAGCCAGTTGAGGCGGCGGAGGTGCAGTGTGGGTGCAGACGGATACGTGCACAGACCGTTCGGTGGTGAAGGAGAGTGAGCGCAGTGCGATCTGGGCCGCTGGGCCGGAGTCCTGACTCGTGGCGGCACTTTTGGTGCAACAGAAGAGCGATTGCTTGGATTGGGGGCGACGGCCCGGGGTGCTCGGCGCCTGCCGCTCTGGTTGAACGGCGCCTCGAGCGAGACACGATGGCTCAAAGAAACCGCAAGGACAAACCGGGCACTGAAGGGCCTTGAAAGGGTGCGCAGCCGTCGACGTCCACTGGCGCCAGCACTTCTCCCCGGACGCGGGACGATGAGGCACCTGCCACTAAGGCCTTTATGCTGGAACTCTTTTCGGCCATTAAGGAAGACATATCGAAGCTCCGCTCCCAACTCGCTTCTGATCTTAGAGAGGTGAGGAGGGAAGTGGATGGTATCGGCGAGAGGGTGGCAACGCTTGAAGAACACGACCTGGGGCTGGCGGGCGATGTGCACCAGCTCCAACAGGATGTGCTCAGGTTGACGGAGCAAAACCTGGATCTCCGGGCCCATGCAGAAGACCTAGAGAACCGCTTGCGCCGGAATAACATTTGCATACACGCGGTGCCCTGTGATGGAGATCCAGGAGACCTGCGTGGCTATGTGGAGGCGCTCTTCCTACAGATGTGGATGAGGAGGACCTTCAGGAGGTCAGAATGGACAGAATACATAGAGTAGGGCTACCGAGAGGTTCGGGGGCCCCACCTCCTGACATTCTAGTCTATGTACACGACTTTCAGCTTAAGGAGCGTATCCTTAGGAAGGCGAGGGGAATCGCTGACTTGCAGTTTAGAGATCATCGCCCCCAGCTATTCCAGGACTTGGCGGCGTCGAAGCTACAAAAGAGACGTAACTTTAAGCCAGTGACAACCTACCTGAAGGAACATAATGTGGCGTACTCCTGGGGCCATCCTTTTCGCCTCACCTTCCGGTGGCAGAATAGGCATGTCCAGATTCGATCGCTGCAGGCGGCCAGAGAACTTCTAGATCTGGACGACGCCGCCCCCTCCCCAAGGTCTGGGCAATCACCGAATCGGCGACGACGGCGCTCTCCCTCCTGGCAAAGAGTGGCGCGCCCCATTTCACGGAACAGGCTGGATCCTTCGGCCAGTCAACAGGAGAGGGATGGAGCGGTGGCCTCTGTGGTGAGCGTAACGGAGGCGCAATCGCAGGACAACTCGGGGGCAGCATGATTAGGAGGGAAGGCTGATAGGCGCCGGAGGGACCCCCCCTTCGCTCAGGTACTGTGGGTAACTATGTACTTTTGGAGAAGACGCCCCGGTCTGGAGAGTGAGTGGGACATTGACTGGTACCTCAACCACCGCTCTTTAGGGGCCTCGACGACCACCAGTATGGTGGCTCTCTGTTTTTTATGATTTTTTCTTTTCTTTGCCCCTTCGGGCCCTTTTGTTTCAGGTCTGGGAGGCACTCCCGTTGAGGCTCCCCAGTCCCGGGGTGAGGGGGGGAAGTTGGGGTGGGGGGTTGGGGGGTAAGGGGGGGTGGTGGTAGCAGGAGTGTGTGTGGATGTGAGATACTATCCTTGCAGTCTGTACTGAGAGAGTTATTTGTCCTCTGGGAGAGTGGACGTGCTGATCCTGGGCCTTGCTGGAGTGTTGGAGCCGTTGGGACGGGCGGGGGTGGTGTACTGTGGAGTGCGAGCAACAACCTCGGGGAGTGGGGGGACTGATGATGGGGGCTATGGGTGGGGTGGACGTGTTGGGAGGCCGGGAGGGCCGGTTGCAGAGGTATGCATCGAGCAGGTGGAGGTGGGACGCTAAGCTGAGTGTGAGAATGTATTAGTGATGCCGGTCAATGTGGGAACATGGAATGTGAAGGGGCTGAACTCCCCTCAAAAGCACCAAAAGGTATGGAAATACATTCTGTACCATAGCCTAGATGTGGTTGGTCTCCAGGAGACACATTTAGCTCGGAAAGACGAGACCCGCCTTAAGCATCGACAATACCCGCTTATATATAGGTCCTCTGCTCTTACTAAACACAGGGGAGTGGCCCTTATGTTCCGCTCAGCAGTGCGATTCCAACCGTTGGGGGTTCGGAGCGATAAAGAGGGCAGATGGATCTCGGTCAAGGGTATGCTCTGCGACAAATTATGTACCTTTATAGTTTTGTACGCCCCCAATTCGGGACAGAATAGGTTCCTCCAGGACCTATTGAATACTTTGGAGGACTTTTCTGAAGGGGCCCTTTTTGTGCTGGGCGACTTTAACCTGACGTGGAACAGAGACCTGGACTGCTCCCGCCCTCAGAGGGCTGACGCTGGGGTCTGTTCAGCTGAGACACGTCGGCGCTTTACAGACCTGGGGATAATCGACGGGTGGCGATCCCTTCATCCCCTTGCGCGGGACTACACCTACTTCTTCCACATCCACCATTCTTATTCTAGTCTGGACTATGGTTTCCTGAGCCAGACCCTACGGGGTTTCAGTCTCCGATCATAGCCTTTTGGCCCTCAATTTTCGCTGGGCCCCGGACAGTGCTGGAACCCGCAAGTGGTATTTCCCGGCCTCCCTGGTTAGAGATGATTCCTCCTGTAAGGCACTGCGGACGGCAATCCGCGACTTCTTTGACCTCAACCCGGTCCAAGATACCTCAATCTTTGTTACTTGGTATGCCTTTAAGGTGTCGATCAGGGGAAGTTGCTTAGCGCTTAACGCGGCTCTCAATAAGCTGCGGCGGAAGGAACGAGAGGGGTTAGAGGAGGAACTATCCAGGTTGGAACAGACCCACAAACAGAACCCAACCAGGCAGACACTCCGTTCACTGACGGCGACCCGGGGTAAGCATAGGGCCCATTATAATAACCGGGCGGAGTTTACTCTCTTGAAGTTACACCGTCTCTTTTACTCACAGGAAGATAAGATAGGGAGGCACCTCGCGAGTCAGCTGAGAGATAAGAGGGAGAAGGAGTATATCAGCGGTGTACAAGACCAAGGAGGGGAGCTGAAGCACCGCGACGAGGTCAAGGCTGAACTCTTTGGGGAGTTCTACGCAGAATTGTACTCGGGGGGACACACTGGACCCGGAGGCTCAGCGAGACTATCTGAATGCCCTACCGCTCCCTCGCGTCTCTGCCCAGTGGAATGAGTTGCTCGCTGCCCCCTTCACTAAGGAGGAGGTTCTGACGGCTATTAAGGCTCTGAAACTCAATAAGGCACCCGGGGCGGACGGATACACAGCGCTTTTTTACCGGACCTTCGCAGCAGAAGTAAGTGACTATCTGGTGCTCCTCTTTAACGCCATGGCTGAGTCGGGCACGACCTCGGGCTCCATGGCGGAGGCTGTAATTTCAGTTATCCCCAACCCGGGGAAAGATCCCACCAAGTGTACCTCATATAGGCCTATAGCTCTGCTGAACATTGACGCTAAGCTGTATTCATCTATAATAGCATCCAGATTACAAGATCTCATGCCCGCTCTCATCCACCCAGACCAATCGGGTTTAATTAAGGGACGCCAGACCCACGATAACACCCGACGAGTGGTCCACCTTATAGAAAAGGCTAATCGCTTCCGTATCCCGGCAGTCCTGGTGGGCCTGAATGCGGAGAAGGCCTTTGACCGGGTGGACTGGGGTTTTTTATTCAAGACCCTTACGGCTTTTGGCTTCTCGCCCAGATTCCTGTCTATGGTGGGGGCAAATTATAGCTGCCCCCGTTCCAGAGTCTCAGTCAACGGCCACCTTTCGACCTTTTTTCCACACTCACGTGGCACGAGGCAGGGGTGCCCACTTTCACCCCTGCTTTTTGCCCTCAGTATAGAGCTGCTGGCGACTGCGATACGGGAGCACCCGGACATCCGGGGACTACCTTTCACTGGCGAGCAACATAAAATCTCCCTGTTTGCGGATGACGTCCTACTATCTCTCTCCGACCCCGCGCACTCCCTCCCTCACGTTCAGACGGAACTGGCGCGCTTTGAGACGGTCGCGGGCTTTAAAGTCAACTACGACAAGTCCACTATTCTAAATCTCACGCTCTCCCTAGCAGAGGTGGACCGCCTTCGCCCGCTGTCACCTTTGCAGTGGGACCTTTCCTCTCTGCTGTACCTGGGGGTCAACCTTACCCCCACAGTGGGGAAACTGTATGCCGCCAATTTCCCCCCCCCCTGTTGGCGCTTATCCAAACGGATCTGAGACGGTGGCTGCCTTTGTATATCTCGTGCCTAGGGAGGATACACGCGATTAAAATGACACTCCTCCCCAAACTTCTGTATTTATTCCAAGCACTACCCATAGTTGTAGACACTGACTTATTTCGCCGTGTTAAAACCCTTATGCTCCGCTTTATTTGGCAGGGAGGGCGGGCTCGCTTTTCCTTTACCTCTCTTAGGCGTCCACAAGAGGGGGGAGGGGTTGGCCTTCCCGACATGCTTCTCTACTACAAAGCAGCGCAGCTCAGGGTGTTGGTGGAGTGGTCTCAACCAATGTCAGAAAAACATTCGCTACATATGGACAGGAGTGTGGCGGGGAGATTGATTTGGTATCTGGTCTGGAAGCCCAAGAGAGATAGACCTAAGAATGCATATATTAGCACTCCCACTGGCACCACCTTGAAGGTATGGGATTCAGTCTCCAGAGATGAGAGGTGGACAACATTCCCCTCCCCCTTTACGCCCATTCATTTCAACCCTGCCTTCGTGCCCGCTTTATGTGAGGGGCCCTTTGATGCCTGGAGGAGTGGGGGCTGCTTTGTTCTTACCCACCTGTTCCATGGGGATGCCCCGCTCACATTCGACAACTGTAGACAGGACTATGAGGTCCTCCCAGAGGAGCGGTACCATCATGCCCGCTGCTTCACTGGGCGCTCTCCCCTGCTGTTCGGGACGCGGCCCCTCGAGCCCTGACCCCCTTTGAGGCCTTCATCTCCCGGGCCACTGCCATGCGGGGTGTTATCTCCTTTCTCTACCGACACCTCCTGTCCACCGCTATTTCCCCCAAACCGCGTTACATGGGCCTCTGGGAAGAAATGTTGGACCGCGATATATCGGATGTGGAATGGTCACAACTGTGGAGAGATTTAGCGAAACACAATAATTCCATTGAACTTCACGAGGCACATCTCAAAACAATGATGGATTGGTACCTCTCTCCCGCTAAGTTACATCGCATATACCCTGGCACTTCCGACAGATGTTGGCGCGGCTGTGGCCTATTAGGAGACTTTCGCCACATCTGGTGGGACTACCCTGCTATCCGCCCCTACTGGGAGGAAATCCTCTCCCACATTAAAGATATCCTGGGTTACCCCGTAGCGGATTAAATGGCACACGTGCTATTGGGCCTCCGTGATCCATTGCTGGAACACCAGACCCGGGCTGATAAGAAAATCCTCTGGTTGTGTATTGGGGCAGCCAAGATCACCCTGGCGGCGGCTTGGAAAAGGAGGGAGGCCCCAGCGATATCTTTGTGGCATGCTAGACTGTGGAGATTGTTGAGCATGGCCGAGATCTTTCTGGGCGATTTAAAAAACTTTACCTTTCGCTGGGGACCTCTGGTCCGCTTCCTCTCTAGGGGATTGCCGTCAGCAGTCTACCCACCCACATTGAGGAGCCTACATCTCTTCCAGGTGTTAGTGTTGTGTGTATAGACTAGTATAAATGCGTTAGGGCTGCCACCACCGGGAGGGAGGGAGTGGGAGCGGGGGTAGTTTTTTCTTCTTTTTTGTATTGGTTTGCTTGTGACATGGTTAGCGCAATTGCAGCGGGAGGCACTTAGCGACCCGCCGAAGGGTACCTCTTTCAAGGTATTGCTTCATGATTCAAGTGTCCCAATAGATCCATGCTGCTAATCACTGATGGCTCATCTGGCTTGGACTGCACCTCCAGTGACTATTTAGTTTATGTACCCCCGGGTGCCCGATGGTTAGATTTGCCCATATTTCAATGTCCCCCCGCCTGCCTTGACTAACCTCCTGCGTGGGAAGTTGTGCGTGATTGTCGCAAGATTCTTTATTTTTTTTCTTTTACCTTTCAATAAAATACACCTTTGACAAAAAAAATAATAATTTTGCTCTTCCTCTTTAAAATGAATAAGGATGGCGCTAGTGATGCCGCAAGTGTTGGGGTCAATGACAGTGCATAAGTATCCATAGCCTACGTCTGTCATTTTCAATGGTGACTGCACCCCATAAATCAATTATTTTGATTCAACACAACCATCTAAGGCCTAGATTATACATGCTCAGGGAACTGAAGGCTGGCAGGGCTCTCAGAGAAAGTCAGTAGGAGATGGGGATAATTGGAGCCGGCACAACAACAACCTTCAAAGTACTTGCCCTAGCGGCTCACTCAGGTTTCTCCTCCTCATAAAACAACATAGCAATGTTTGGAAGCTGCACAGGTGGCGATGTTCAATAGCGAAAACAAGCATTGGCAAAGTCAAAATGTCTTGCTTATGCAAGAGCTATTCGCTTTGCCAATGTGTTTTAGCCATGTTTTACAGCAAAGCACTTGATCATCATCTAGTAGACTGCATCCTTTAGAATGTTTGCTAGCGCTACTAGTAGGGTGGTCGGAGCATATTTAGACATAAAATATGGGCTTAAAGAATGCTTTTTCACATTGGTCTTACAGTGCCCTCTTTAAGTTCACCTGTTATTACACCTGAACTAAAAAATTAATTAATAATCTGAAGAATTCTTTTTTTTTTTACCCAGCAATTGCAGAGTGTAGGGGCGTCAATGGGATAGGGTGGCTAAGGGATCCTGATTTAAACTTCATAATAAGTTTTTGAAGCTCATCTAATGATAATTTGTGGAACATTTCAATGGGACACTAAAAAGGGGATATTGCCCAAACAGTTTGTAAGTACATACGTATAGTATCAATTTTATCAACACGTGAAACTCTACTCACGCGAAGATCTTTGTATCGTAAAGAATAAGAACAACTTAGAAAAATAAAATAATGTTTATTTAAGTTGAAAAAAAATTACAAAGTTTTAGTGTTAAATGTTAATGTAGATGATTTTATACACTTATTTTAAAGAAAAAAGCTATAGCAGTATTCACTTTTTTAATTAACTTAAGAATATTAAATTAAAGTAAAATTATATTTCTACTGTTTAAATTAAATAATAAATTCCCAGCTAAAGAAAGGAAAATTGTTTTATAATGCTTTAGTAAATATTAAAAGTTATGTATAGAACTAATTAAAAGCCTTTTGATGTTGTTTAAAAAATAATTAGTTACATTAGTCTTGAAATTCAAAAATGTTGTTAGAATAGTTTATAATTAAATAATAAATATATACTACTTATAGATTTTTAAAAAAAAATACATTAAAAAAATATTTGTAATTATTTAGAATAATTTATTTTAATTTAACAGTATTTCCTATGGGGCTTTATATACCTCCATTCATTTCTATGGGAGGGTGTTCCAGTATCAGTTGTTGCCCATATGTGCCACTAGACCTAATTCTACTTACTACTGTTTTTTTAGCAGTAGTAACTTTAGAAGTGGAGTCTGTGGATAGCAATCTGTTCACTCTTTTGTTGGTAGGTGACTTCGCTCCCTGAACCCTTCCTTGACCCTTCTTAAATCCATCTTTACTCTTCCCTAATCCTCTCCCATTTTGCAATATTTATGCCACTTTTTCCAGTCACTTCCTCATGTCCCTCCCACATTTTCTACTAAAATGTATACTTACATGTTTTCATACTAGAGGTAGGCTGAGTATTTTGTTCCGCCCACTTAATTGATGAAATTTGGCAAATATTAAAGTCAAGCCTTTCTTGTGATGGACAAATTCTGCCAATCGAAGTGTGGAGGAATTTCTTCTCATGCGAGACTCCGGAATGGTAAGTTGGCGCAAGTTAGATTTGGCATCACCTAATATGATTTCCAGTCGCTAGGAGGACATCCAGTGATATTTTTCTAACCCATCTGGGTGTGACCGTTTGTTGTCAGAAGATTGCCACTCAAGAAGAAAATCTACTCGAGAGCAATAATTTCAACTCGAGTGCCCTCTGGTGCGCTATGTGGTGCCATTCGCACTGATTTTTCAGTGAGGAAAGTGCTGCTGTTGCTTAATCACAGCGTGAGCAGGGCAACATGCCTACTTAAGCCCATTGTCGGAACTCCTTGGAATCTCTCTCTTATTTTATGGAGCTCGCAGAAATCCACAGAGTCAAATTCTGCAAGTTCCACTCACACCTGTTACAAACTCCACACTAAGGATTGAGATCACCGCTAACAAAGAGATAGGACTGCCAAAAGCAAAATCTCATTACATAGGTCAGTGAATACAATTTTGCAGTATCTTTGTAGTACTGCAAAATGTATTGTAAAATGCAATTTGTGAATAGCCCCTTAAGTGTTTACGGAAGTCATGATTAGGGGTGGGTGGAATATTCCATTCAGACAATGGAATTGGCAGAATTTGGTGACTTCGCTTTACTCCAATCGTCGCGCGTCAAAATTCTTTCTTGCACAAGGCTCCAGGATGGTAAGCTGACAAGTGCGAGTGGGATTTGGCGTCCTCTAGCTCGATTTTCAGTCGCTAAGAGGGTATTCGGAAAGATTTTTCTAACACGGGCATTTGCAACCACCCACGTTCAGAAGGCTGTTGCTCAAGTAGAAAATCTACTTGAGTGGCAGCAAAATCAACTTGAGTAGCTGCATCCTCTTGCGCACAATGAGGTGCATTTGGGATGATTTTTTAAGCATGGAACCAGCTATTAGTGGTTAATCACTGCGTGAGCAGTGCGACTTGCTTATTTCTGCCAGTTGGTGGAATGTCGCTGAGTTTTTATGTAACTAGGCGGAATTCCACAGAGTCGGATTTCACAAATTCTACCCTCCCCTGGCCATTATAGAAATCTTGCATGAAAGAAGATTGAGGTTTTTTTTTGTGATATCAAAAGGTTTGGTGTAAAAATATTTGCATGTGGACTACATAGCTTTTTTGCATAATGTAAGGTTACTTTTATATTTATGGCCCATAGAATTGTTGGCAGATAGAGTAATCTCTGTTGGCTTGGCGAAGGACTTAACAACTGCCAGACCAAGTCTACTCCACCAAGCGAAATTTAAAAATGACCGCCAAGCAGGCGGTAATTTCTGAAGTATCGTCAGGAACCGCTGTCACACCAGATCCTGTCAATGCTGTTTACCGTTTGGTGCAGGGCTCTGTCAACATGACAGAGCCCTGCACTAAACTGGTTTCATTTTTTTTTCAATAAGAAAATTCCGAAAATAAAATACAATAAAATTATCCCTGTAACCATGGGTGTTCTATCCCATGGCAAGGGGAGCATTTATCAATTTTCATTGCCCTGTAGTGCCAGGGTTTTCTCCGCGGTGGAGGGCAGTAAAACTGACTTCTAATTGTGCCCATCTAAATTTGGTGGGGGGAATTAGAGGTCTGCCTCTGGCGGGCCTTACACCACAGGGCCCTTGGTGGGGTTGTAATCATGACAGAGAAAGAATAGTCTCCGCCGTGATTAAACCTCTAGCCATTATCTTGGTGGTAAGCATACTCCAAAGCCGTTGTGGTGGAGTATGCTTACCACCAAAATATAAATACATTAGTTTCAGTTCTATGGGCTAGTTGGTTCACCATTTACAACTTTATGTTTGGATTGTCTGACTTTGTGTTTAAGTATATGGAGTATCCTGGTAAACCATGGGAATTTCTATGTTTATTTTTGTATTTATTAATACGTGTACGTGCCAGGGTAGCTTGTCTGGAGGTAGTCTTTTAAGATGATTAGAATTGACCCTATGCTAAGCTCTTTACATGTAGTGTGGTTTGCAAGGTTTTTGAGACTTTATGAGTTGTCAAACACAACAGAGATTAAAAAGTCATCTGTCCATACCACAGTAGTCATAATAAATCAGTGAATAAAAGAGGCTGGGGATGTGGAGGGCAGTACATCAGCATTCATTAAATTGTGCAAGTAGAAGAGATTGACAGGGACTTTGTTAACATGTCCAGAGCAACTGCTATTTTGTTTTGTGAATTGAAAACTTTAGTCTAGATTTTTAGAAATGATAACTTCTCCTTTGCCTATTTGAGGCCCTGGTCAATCTTGCCTTAGAACATAGTAACCTTGAGAGATGTACAATGTACAATGATGTACAAATCCTGGCAGTCTTTAAGCCAGATTTAAGTGACAAATAAAATATTATAGCTATTTGTATCACGGTCAGAGATGTCTGTATTGTGTTAATGCCTGGATCAGGCATATACTAGATCACATTTGACACTTGCATAAGACTTCCAGTGTTTTAAGCTCAACCGTGTTGCAGGTAACCAGTCATAAATGAGGATTATTTTACTGTTTAAAACCAGCATGTCACCTATCCGCTGATGCAGTTGAGGTCTAGATGGGCTTGCTTTTGGGGCACCTTTGGGAAGAGGTAGACTACCCTAAAGTACTGCAAAATAACTGAAAATGTGTTTTTGATTGACTTTAAGCATATTCCTAACTTCTGAATGGACACCCATGTCACTGTAGGTTTGTCATGCAGTAGGGATGAAAAAGTAGGGAGCTTCTGCTTCCATAGCCTTATCTTCCCGGACCAAAGTCCAGAGTCTAGCAGTTTTGACATTTAAAATACGCCTACCCCAATGTACCTAACCTAAGTCTAGTAAGCGGGAAGAAGTAAGTATTGTGTAGCATAGGTTTTAGTTTTATTTGCCAAGATTCTACCAAAGGTTTCTCTAGGTTCTAATCAGCTCCATAACTTAGTTAGAATGAAGGAGGTCTGGTATCTCTGTCTCGGGACTCGATGTCCCAACAGCCCGCAAGGGGAGCCGGAAACACTGGAGCTGGATTCTCTGCAGGAGAAGAGCAGCTTCCTGATCAGTGCGTCAGCTGGACAGTCGGCTTCCTTCGGCACCTGCTGTAGCAAGCTCCGTCGGGCAAGTAGATAGTTGAACTGCTCTGAACCACCGTAGTTTGCTATAGCAAGTGAAGGTATATTTATACCTTGAAGGTGTTTAGGAATGCCATAGTTTGACGTAAAGTTGGGCATATGAACGTCATGAATTAACCCCTTGGGAAAAGTTGTTCATTGTAAAGTAACTGAGTTCTTGGAGAAATCAATATTCAAGCAAGTGGAAGTTCCCTAACTGCTGAAGCCAGTTTTCCAAGAAATCGTTGCGACTTTTGGTACGGGTGGAAGTAGCCATGCCTGTGTATGGGTTGCAAGGGCTATGCCTAAATAAGGGCTTGATTTCTATGCCTATATAAGGACAATGTGATTTGTACCTGTTTAAGGGCATGAATCGGGATCATTCACTCGGAGTTTAAAACTCCACACAACTCCCACTCCACTTTTGTATGTACAACATTACTAGTTCTAAACACAGTAAAACATATCTAAACATGATGTGTGAAAAACCCACCCAAAATACATAAAAAAGCATTGGTACTGGTTGTACACATTTAAAGCAATGTTTCATTCAAAGCATATAGTTTGACATTTGAAATGCTATTCGAATGAATCATGAAAATACATTTATGAAATGGCTCTCAAATACAGAAGAAAAAAGTCAAGACCATTTCATGGCAGATTATATAAACTAGGGGTGGGCGTCAAATTCTGTTCCACTCACGGAAATTGCGATAATTGAACATCTTCGCGTTCGGCGGAGAGCACAAAAATGTCAAAATTTCCGCAATCAGCATCTTAACGGAATTTTTTTTCTTGCTCGCGCTGTAAAAAAATACATTCTCGCGTGCACGCGATCACCTTACCTGAATAACCACGTTCGGCGGCAAGTTTTCCCGATCCGGTCACGTTCTCCACGAGATGTTGGATTGATGGTAGCCATTTGCACTGTCTTGCAAGAGTTCATGCCCGCATTAACGTAATTTGTCGCGTGATCACGTCATTCGTCACGCCATCACGTCTTTCTTCTCGCGATCATGCCCCGCGAGAGTATGGGATTATTGAGATCTCGAACACGTTATTCTCCACCACGAGCGAGAGCGTGAGGACGCCGGCACATCATATCAAACACGACAAGGAGCGAGAGACCACAAACACGTTATATCCAACGCGATAGGGAGTGAGAGAACGCGATCACGTCATTTTGAACGCGCCATCGACATCCGGCGGAAGTAATGTGAAGCTCGAAAACACGAACATGTAAAATTTTGACTTTCGAGAAGAATATCAGCTCTAGCAGCATGAACCCTTCTGCAAATGAAGATTTGGATGAAAATAACTCCTCTGATTGACATTTGGCTGCCCTTTTTGTGCAAGGAGTCCTTTTTTAAAAAGGTGGGGAGAGGGAGGAAGTGCCACAGAACCTCCAACTTCCTGTTCCTGTCCAGCAGGCTCCTCCCAGTGCTTTGTCAATCTCCTGCACATTTTGCCTTTGGATTTTGAGCTGGAAAGATCACTCTTTTTGTCTGCTGCATCATTGCAATTGGATTTGAGGATTTTTTTAATTGGATGTTTTACAAGTCAGTGGTTGTTACAGATAGAGTAATCTCTGTTGGCTTGGCGAAGGACTTAACAACTGCCAGACCAAGTCTACTCCACCAAGCGAAATTTAAAAATGACCGCCAAGCAGGCGGTAATTTCTGAAGTATCGTCAGGAACCGCTGTCACACCAGATCCTGTCAATGCTGTTTACCGTTTGGTGCAGGGCTCTGTCAACATGACAGAGCCCTGCACTAAACTGGTTTCATTTTTTTTTCAATAAGAAAATTCCGAAAATAAAATACAATAAAATTATCCCTGTAACCATGGGTGTTCTATCCCATGGCAAGGGGAGCATTTATCAATTTTCATTGCCCTGTAGTGCCAGGGTTTTCTCCGCTGTGGAGGGCAGTAAAACTGACTTCTAATTGTGCCCATCTAAATTTGGTGGGGGGAATTAGAGGTCTGCCTCTGGCGGGCCTTACACCACAGGGCCCTTGGTGGGGTTTTAATCATGACAGAGAAAGAATAGTCTCCGCCGTGATTAAACCTCTAGCCATTATCTTGGTGGTAAGCATACTCCAAAGCCGTTGTGGTGGAGTATGCTTACCACCAAAATATAAATACATTAGTTTCAGTTCTATGGGCTAGTTGGTTCACCATTTACAACTTTATGTTTGGATTGTCTGACTTTGTGTTTAAGTATATGGAGTATCCTGGTAAACCATGGGAATTTCTATGTTTATTTTTGTATTTATTAATACGTGTACGTGCCAGGGTAGCTTGTCTGGAGGTAGTCTTTTAAGATGATTAGAATTGACCCTATGCTAAGCTCTTTACATGTGGTGTGGTTTGCAAGGTTTCTGAGACTTTGTGAGTTGTCAAACACAACAGAGATTAAAAAGTCATCTGTCCATACCACAGTAGTCATAATAAATCAGTGAATAAAAGAGGCTGGGGATGTGGAGGGCAGTACATCAGCATTCATTAAATTGTGCAAGTAGAAGAGATTGACAGGGACTTTGTTAACATGTCCAGAGCAACTGCTATTTTGTTTTGTGAATTGAAAACTTTAGTCTAGATTTTTAGAAATGATAACTTCTCCTTTGCCTATTTGAGGCCCTGGTCAATCTTGCCTTAGAACATAGTAACCTTGAGAGATGTACAATGTACTATGATGTACAAATCCTGGCAGTCTTTAAGCCAGATTTAAGTGACAAATAAAATATTTTAGCTATTTGTATCACGGTCAGAGATGTCTGTATTGTGTTAATGCCTGGATCAGGCATATACTAGATCACATTTGACACTTGCATAAGACTTCCAGTGTTTTAAGCTCAACCGTGTTGCAGGTAACCAGTCATAAATGAGGATTATTTTACTGTTTAAAACCAGCATGTCACCTATCCGCTGATGCAGTTGAGGTCTAGATGGGCTTGCTTTTGGGGCACCTTTGGGAAGAGGTAGACTACCCTAAAGTACTGCAAAATAACTGAAAATGTGTTTTTGATTGACTTTAAGCATATTCCTAACTTCTGAATGGACACCCATGTCACTGTAGGTTTGTCATGCAGTAGGGATGAAAAAGTAGGGGGCTTCTGCTTCCATAGCCTTATCTTCCCGGACCAAAGTCCAGAGTCTAGCAGTTTTGACATTTAAAATACGCCTACCCCAATGTACCTAACCTAAGTCTAGTAAGCGGGAAGAAGTAAGTATTGTGTAGCATAGGTTTTAGTTTTATTTGCCAAGATTCTACCAAAGGTTTCTCTAGGTTCTAATCAGCTCCATAACTTAGTTAGAATGAAGGAGGTCTGGTATCTCTGTCTCGGGACTCGATGTCCCAACAGCCCGCAAGGGGAGCCGGAAACACTGGAGCTGGATTCTCTGCAGGAGAAGAGCAGCTTCCTGATCAGTGCGTCAGCTGGACAGTCGGCTTCCTTCGGCACCTGCTGTAGCAAGCTCCGTCGGGCAAGTAGATAGTTGAACTGCTCTGAACCACCGTAGTTTGCTATAGCAAGTGAAGGTATATTTATACCTTGAAGGTGTTTAGGAATGCCATAGTTTGACGTAAAGTTGGGCATATGAACGTCATGAATTAACCCCTTGGGAAAAGTTGTTCATTGTAAAGTAACTGAGTTCTTGGAGAAATCAATATTCAAGCAAGTGGAAGTTCCCTAACTGCTGAAGCCAGTTTTCCAAGAAATCGTTGCGACTTTTGGTACGGGTGGAAGTAGCCATGCCTGTGTATGGGTTGCAAGGGCTATGCCTAAATAAGGGCTTGATTTCTATGCCTATATAAGGACAATGTGATTTGTACCTGTTTAAGGGCATGAATCTGGATCATTCACTCGGAGTTTAAAACTCCACACAACTCCCACTCCACTTTTGTATGTACAACATTACTAGTTCTAAACACAGTAAAACATATCTAAACATGATGTGTGAAAAACCCACCCAAAATACATAAAAAAGCATTGGTACTGGTTGTACACATTTAAAGCAATGTTTCATTCAAAGCATATAGTTTGACATTTGAAATGCTATTCGAATGAATCATGAAAATACATTTATGAAATGGCTCTCAAATACAGAAGAAAAAAGTCAAGACCATTTCATGGCAGATTATATAAACTAGGGGTGGGCGTCAAATTCTGTTCCACTCACGGAAATTGCGATAATTGAACATCTTCGCGTTCGGCGGAGAGCACAAAAATGTCAACATTTCCGCAATCCGCATCTTAACGGAATTTTTTTTCTTGCTCGCGCTGTAAAAAAATACATTCTCGCGTGCACGCGATCACCTTACCTGAATAACCACGTTCGGCGGCAAGTTTTCCCGATCCGGTCACGTTCTCCACGAGATGTTGGATTTATGGTAGCCATTTGCACTGTCTTGCGAGAGTTCATGCCCGCATTAACGTAATTCGTCGCGTGATCACGTCATTCGTCACGCCATCACGTCTTTCTTCTCGCGATCATGCCCCGCGAGAGTATGGGATTATTGAGATCTCGAACACGTTAGTCTCCACCACGAGCGAGAGCGTGAGGACGCCGGCACATCATATCAAACACGACAAGGAGCGAGAAACCACAAACACGTTATATCCAACGCGATAGGGAGTGAGAGAACGCGATCACGTCATTTTGAACGCGCGATCGACATCCGGCGGAAGTAATGTGAAGCTCGAAAACACGAACATGTAAAATTTTGACTTTCGAGAAGAATATCAGCTCTAGCAGCATGAACCCTTCTGCAAATGAAGATTTGGATGAAAATAACTCCTCTGATTGACATTTGGCTGCCCTTTTTGTGCAAGGAGTCCTTTTTTAAAAAGGTGGGGAGAGGGAGGAAGTGCCACAGAACCTCCAACTTCCTGTTCCTGTCCAGCAGGCTCCTCCCAGTGCTTTGTCAATCTCCTGCACATTTTGCCTTTGGATTTTGAGCTGGAAAGATCACTCTTTTTGTCTGCTGCATCATTGCAATTGGATTTGAGGATTTTTTAAATTGGTTGTTTTACAAGTCAGTGGTTGTTGTGTCTGTTTGATTGGGGGCATTGCAGTTGTTGTAACTACAATTTATTTTTGGTAACTATCATTCCTTTTTTTTAAAATGTTGTGGGTAGTAGTAGTCAGTAGTCGGCCCGAGCCAGTCATGGCCTCATGGGTGTGTGCATGATGAAGCAACTGTTCCTGTTGGGAAGTGTGTTTTTTGGGGGTGGGTTTTCTGATGTTGTTGGGCCTGGCCATGTGGCTGGTGGCCATTTTGAAGCCTAGGCCTGCAAGCTTTTCTGGCCTTGTCTGCAAACAGGCCTGATTTCATCCAGTAGGCTCAGAGAAGGTAGCCACAGCTTTAATAATCAAGTGTTTCTGTATGCTCTGTTGAATTTAGACATCATTTAGGGCATGAATGGCATTGGATTGAGTTGGGAAGTGTTTTTTTTGGGGTGGGCTTTCTGATGGTGTTGTGCCTGGCCATGTGGTTGGTGGCCATTTTGAAGCCTAGGCCTGCGAACTTGTCTGGCCTTGTCTGCCAACAGGCCTGCTTTCATCCAGTAGGCTCAGAGCAGGTAGCCACAGATTTATTAATCAAGTGTTTCTGTGTGGTCTGTTGAATTTAGACATCATTTAGGGCATGGATGGCATTGGATTTAGTTGGGAAGTTTTTTTTGGGGGGTGGGCATTCTGATGTTGTTGGGTCTGGCCATGTAGCTGGTGGCCATTTTGAAGCCTAGGCATGCAAACTTGTCCGGCCTTGTCTGCCAACAGGCCTGCTTTTTTATCCAGTAGGCTCAGAGCAGGTAGCCACAGCTTTATTAATCAAGTGTTTCTGTGTGGTCTGTTGAATTTAGACATTATTTAGGGCATGGATGGCATTGGATTGAGTTGGGGAGTGTGTTTTTTGGGGTGAGCTTTCTGATGTTGGGTGTCTTAAAGACATGCCTTTGTTGTGTGTGTTTGGTTTGGTGTTTGTTGGTTGGTGTGCAATGCATGCACCCTGCAGACCTTTTTTTGGACCTGTGATTTTTCGTATTTGCATTTTCTTGCAATAAAAGGCAGAGCAGTGGGCTTTAGCATGCATCCTTTGCCTGGCTTTTATAGGCCTTTTGTCAGCTCCTGGTGTTTCCTAGACCCCCTGCTTGTTTGTGATTTGTGAGTGTCCATGTGGCTGGTGGCCTTTTTTGGTGTTGGGAGTTATTAGTGTCCTTCTTTTGCCATATATTCCTGCATATTTTTCCTAATGGCTTACTGCTTCCATCCATCCACCCCCTTTGCCAGCAGCAGCTCCATGAATGATGAGATGCTCAAATAATTTAATGGCAAATAGGGACCACCCCACTTCCATTACATTTTTATTTTGGTGGTTCTTATTATCTTTCCTATCCTTCCTGAGAGTGTAGTGTGTGTACACAGTAGTATAACATAGACCTTGTTGACAAAGTCTCAGAAATGGCTAGACTATATCTTTTGTTTGCACTTGTACAGTAGTAAGTAACTGAACCACAACAACAAATGCAACATTTCACTGATGTTCTTCTGCTGACGTATTTGCTTTTAGGTGCACAAAAAACCAGAGGAGGAGGTGTCATCATCATCACCCGTTGTACTGCCAGTCAGACAGACGTGCTGCTGCGCATCACATACACGTGTGACCAGAACTTGTTGTGCATCTGCGTCCTACCTGACATCTGAAGAAGATGGCCCCAAAGAAAGTTACCAGGTCCAGTACCAAGAAAGTTGTCGGTGAGAAGAAGGAACAGAAAAAAGAAGTGCCATTAACCACAACTGGTGTGCCGGACAATGTTTTTTTTGGCACCAAAAAAGTTACGCCTGCAGCAGAGTTGTCCGGGAACCAAGCTGGGAACAGCACCTCTGCACCAGCGGTCCAACCCCACCAACTTAGGCCCAAGCCCTTGAGTGTCGCAGAGGTAGCCAGTCTACTAACGAGCAGCGATGTTGAAATGTCATTATCGCAAAGTAGAACACAATCAACGCAGGCGGAAACTCAGCAGATAAGTGTGCAGCCGCAACAAGAACAGCTGCAGCCGCAACAAGAACAGCAGCAGCCGCAACAAGAACATCAGCAGCCGCAAGAACAGCCCACCATAGTAGTTGTTGCTCCTGACATAGGGGCATTTCAGGAAACGGAGCTTCCTGCAGACACAGTGGAGCAAACCACTGTTTTGGAAGATCTATTGTCTTCCAGACCACCAGCAAGGAAAAGGAGGCTTAGTCCATCATCTTCTCCTTCAAGCCCCGCTTCTGATGATCGTGATGCCACTTGGCAGCCACCAGCTCAGCCTGAGAGTGAAGCAAAACACAAGACAATGCTTCTGAAAAGGTAGGTCCCAGAAAAAATTAGAGTTATGGTGGTAGATGTAGAACAGGCAGGTGATGTTGATGAAGATGAGCCAGTCCTCACGCACATCATCCCCGCCCCAAAGGGATTGGAGACCAACATTCTAACCCTATCCAGAAAGGCTGCTACTGAGCGGGATGTAGCACGGATATCAGCAACACAGGTTACACCACCACTACCTCCAGCTGGCATATTTTCCAAGGCCAGGCAGGGACCTACATCCATCTCAACCATCTCAGTAGGTAGTGGTAGTAAAAGTCACAGTGTAGCTGCACTGAGTCACATTCCAAGCACAACCTCCAGTTCATCTGGTATTGAAAGTGGCACATCAAGCAGTGCCAGAAAGTTCTCCTCCCCAGTTTGGGACTTCTTTTCTGTTAGCACTAAGGAGCAGAACATTGCTATATGCTCAATTTGTCGACAAGGTGTTCCGCGGGGTAAGCTTGGTACAAACTATTTTACCGGAGGCCAAGCAAGTCATCTCAGAATACACCACACTATCGTGTGGGAGAATCACCCACTTCACTTAAAACAAAGTAGAAAAACTCAACCCATTGAAGTTGGTCAGGAAGAATCAGGGGACGATACTATTGCGGTGGAAGGTGAAGGAGAGGGAGGCATTTCTAGCCATTTCCCCAGTAGTGTAGTGGTACCGCCCACATCTTCCTCCTTAGTAACATCTGAGTGGCACCGCAATAAGAGCCATACTCAGAGACACCAAGGCGACAGAGTACCGCAATGAGAGTACCGCAATGAGACAAACTGCATCATTGAGCCTAAGTGGGTTGATGAAAATCACAGCACCACAAAGGAAAGTAATCCAGCCTACCATTGAGAGCATGCTTAGGTTGGAGGGGCAGTTCCAACGCAACCACCCAACGACACGGTTGTACAATGCGTAGCTGGCTAAAATGTTAGCGCAGGACCTTCTCCCTTTTTCATTTGTGGAAGGGGTGGGTTTCCTTGAATTTGTGTCAGCCATCTGCCCTAAATGGAAGGTTCCCAGCCTGTCCTATTTTGCAAGAATTGCTGTTCCGGCACGACATCAGGATGTGCTGGAATTGGTTGGACAAGCTTTACGGCAGAGTGCTGTTCACAATATTCACCTGACACAAGACATGTGGACCAGTTGCCAAGCCACAGATTACATGTACATCACTGCACACTGGGTCTCTTTTGTGGGAGTTAGAGATAAGCTATCTGAATGAGGTGCTGTTGACACAGCTTAGATTTTTAGATTTTTAAAGCTATTTGGAAACGTGCAACTGAAGCCATGTTCACCATAAATATATCTCATACTGCTGTAAATGTTTTGCAAGAGTTTCGCAGCAAGGTTTTTGAATGGCTGTGCCCAAGAGGGCTTAGTATTGGTTTTGTTACCACAGATAATGGCAGTAATGTACTTAAGGCCATGGATCTTGGTTCCTATTTTAGGGTTACGTGGTTGGCGCACTGCATAAACATTATAGTTCAAGATTTTCTGAAAAATGAACCCATAGTCAGCAGCTTTCTGGCCATCTGCCGAAGAATATGCACTCATTTCAGCCATTCTTTTAAATCTCGGAAGCAGCTGAGGATCATTCAACATGAATGTAGGATGCCAGTCAAAGCACTCATCCAGGAGGTGGCAACACATTGAAGCTCAAATTATTACATGCTTGATCGTCTGTTTGTGCAGTACAGGGGGTGCAACTGTGATAGGCATGACCCTTCAGATGGAGCAATGGGGCCTAGTTAAATGCCTGACTGAGATGCTTCGTCCTTTTGAGGTCTTCACACACGTGAAGTCAGCAAGGAGGACTGTGCAATGGGCCAAGCTATCCCATATTGCAAATGCTAGAGCATCAGCTGAAGAAGGTGTCTGAATCATACAAAGGTGTAGAGGACAAAAAGGGAGCCTATGGCTTGGTGGAGAGCTTAGCCCGTCGCTTAGCAGAAAATACAAGGATAGAAAATAAAATTTTGTCACAAGAACATTACATTTCTGCCACTATTCTGGATCCACGGGCAAAATTGGGACTGAAGACATTCTTTTCTTTTTCAGAGATTGATGTTGCCCGCTACAAAACTTGGGTAGCTGAGGCAGCGAGTAAGTTGGAAAATGGACGGGTGCTAATTAAAAGCCCGCAAGATCAACCCACAAGAAGTAGTGCAGCAGGGCATGCAGCATCAAGTGCAACTTCAGAGGCTGAGGGCAGTGCGTTTGGATCTCAACACTCACCATCACTATCAACAACAGCAACAATAACTGGATCATTAGGCCCAGTAGAATTGTTAGACGATTACTATGTACAGTTAGGCATTAATAAGCAGAGTGCTGATGCACAGAGAAAAGAGCCCGAAAGCTTAGCAGCAGCACCCCTGGACATTGAGCGGATGGTCCAGGCCTATCTGGATGACCCAACAGAAGTGTTCATTGATCAAAACCCATTGCAGTATTGGTATAGGAAAAGGCCTGAATGGCCACAGCTCAGCAGGCTGGCGATAAGCTATCTGGCTTGCCCTGTTGCAAGTGTCTCTTCCGAACGTGTTTTCAGTGCTTCTAGTTCCATTGTAACAGTGAGAAGGACCAGTCTCTCGCCCAAAAACGTGAAGATGTTAACAATGATCAAAATGAACCAGCACTTCATACCACCGAATTACACATTACATGAAGCAAGGGAGGAAGATGAGGAGGACAGCGGAAGTAGTGTGTCACATGATTACCTACTACTGGCTGAACCCCCAGAGTTTGAGGGCGAGCTATACTTCCCTGACAATTAGGCTTGCACTTACTGTCTTCCTCCCTTTTTTTACTTTATTTGTGTCTGTCGTTCCGGTTACAAACTTGTGAATCACAACAAATCCATTCCATTACCACTGTCTTCTACTCTTCTTATTTCAATATACAACTTTCAGGTGGCTGCATTTGACATTACAGTCCTCCGAATCCAGCTCCTCCGCTCCATCATACTAAATCTCCCACCTGAATCCATTGCCCTCATGATGATTGGATGATGGAAAATAGAAGAAAAAATAAAAACTTTCCTTGTCCCGCCAAAAGCAGTGGAACATGATGACTACTATAGCTATCCTCCTTTCAGAGCCGAGAGAGACTAAAATGAGATGGAACAGGTAACGATTGATGCCATGCATTGGACGCAGAGTCGCAGACTGATTGATTTTGTTGTTGTTTGTTGTGCATGAAGTTACTTATGTCATTGTGCACTAATCATCTTTCTACAGTACACACTAAACGTAACTCAAGGTCAATTTTCCCCTTCTTGCAAATAAGAAATTTGTACTTCTACTGCAGCTTAATACATTGCTTTCGATTGAAAACAGAAAGAGGACTCAATCTGCGCACAGAGTATGACAACAGCACCGTCCATGATGATGATGGCGAAAAAGACGGCCCGTTAACCTAAGATAAGAAGGAACAGGTAATGAAAATGAATGGCATGCATTGGACACCTGACTCTGAGCGATTGGTGTTTGTATTTTTGTTGTTTGTTTGTTGTGCACGAAGTGAAGTCAAAGTGTACTAGTAGTCGTACTGTACGCACTAAAGAGTGACTCAAGTCAATAATCATTCTACTCTTGTTATGTAATAACAACATTTTACTTCTACTGCAGGCTGACCTTCACAGTGAGTCAGTACAAGTAGCGAAGATTATTGATCGAATAATAACAAGTCAGGAGGATGTTTCATGCGTGGCATAAAAGCCTAAAGGTAAACACGTCAACAAAAACCACAGCAGACCCAAATGTCTGTGTAGAAGTGGAGTTGAGTGTAGTGGTGGGATGACTGTGGTGCTTTTAATTAACTAACTTAAATTGTAAAATGCTATGTTTGGAATGGATATGTGCGTTGCCTTTGTCCAACTCTTTAAAAAAAAATACTCTAAACGGAGCAACGTGCCGTCAGGCCTGTCAGTCAGTCACTGTGGGCCTGCTCTGTCCTGTTGTTGCTGGAAACAGAATAGAGTAGAAATGATGCATACATGCCGCCTCGGAAAGTGTTCTTGTTGCACTACACCATAACTTGTGCATTTGTTTCAACTTTGTTTCTCAATCAATATCCCCTTTGTGTTTCCATCTACAATTACAGGCCAGGTCTTGCCCTATACTTGGGAAAATATTACAATGGACACTTACCTTACCAATAAATCCATATTTTTTTCCAGGCGGGCAGTGGCGACTAGCGAGTGGCGAGACCCAAGATTGATGGACAAGAGGACCAAGAGGAATGCACAGTAACAGTATCAACTTTCATCTTCTTTTAAATAATTTGATTCCTTTCTTTGTCTACAATCTTTACAACAGTGTGTTCTTCTTCTTGTTGTTATTATCATTAGGTTTGCGCTCTGTTTATGATTCTTCCCTACCAATATTTAACATTTTTATTTGCTATCTGTAAAAGTATTAAGCCCGGAACAACAGAACAATAAGTGTATATAATCCGGGTCTCCTCTCCTTATCAATCATCATCATGCATGCATTTCCTTTTTCTCCCTTAATATATTGATATATGGATATGGTAGTCTTCAAAGATTGTCATTTGTTTGTCCATGCGTACTGTTTTTCACTGTCAAACCTTTTCCCAAACCCTCTTCCCATCCATTCAACAAACCCTAACCCTCTTCCCCCGGGCTGTGTAACTTATTGAGGTGTGACTAAATTAAATGTACACCAATAATTAATCACACGCTTGCTGGGGCGGATATGGCTTAAGCAACAGTACTTCAATTTCAAGGCAGAGCGATGATCTTCTTCTGCTTGCCCACCCATGAGCAGTATATTTTAGAGGTGATTTTCATTTAACAAAGGAACATATACCTCAGCATTAATTGCGGGCATTGATTGGATTTGTTGTCATTCCTCATACACAGCACTAACTGTTATGCTGTAGGCCTAGTCAAGTGACTCAACACAACTATACCTTGTAGCTCTGTTTAGTAGGCTATCCCCACCACCATTATGTTTTGTTGTAAAATATTTTATCATAATATTGTTGCTCTGTAAGTTCTGTACTGTACTTCATTCTACTACTCCTCGAACAGTCTCTCAAAGGTGACTTGACTGACTGTCTCATTTTCCTTTTTTGCAAATGCTGCTGCCCTGCCAGTTTCTACTACTACTACTATACTACCACCACCACCCCAATCATGGCATGTTAGAAAAAGGAAACCATCTTCACCATGCAGCCATCACTGTGCCTAAGTTAAATATCAAGCAAAAGGTAAGAGAAGTTTGGGAGAGGCATGATTAATAATGGACATGTTTTCAATGAATTCACACACCCCTTTGAGTCCAGATAAAGAATGCATAGACTAGAAGAGTGAGACTGAAAGTACTGGTGGGAAAACTCAATCAGTGAGGGGTGTCGCATCTATCTGTTTCTGTCTTACACAGTCAGCCAATTATTTAAATCGAACCCTGGCTATGGGCGGACCGGCACCAGCAAGGAAACAGTGTGATGTTAAACAGTCACCCCACCTAAAAAACATTAACAACACTGCATATAAAGTATAAATATAGATTTAATGTACCCTAACAAAAGTAAACTATGCAAAACCCACAAAAGCTGACCCACCCCCCTCCCTAACCCCAAACAATGTCTGTAAGAAACTTAAGTCCAAATGTCCAAATCCCCAACGCCCAATTCCCACCCACCCAAACCAGAATTAAAGAAGGGGCAGAAGACAGGGACTCTAAGATGAGTGGCGGTATTGGAGGACGACACGCATCTGCTCCTCTAAACCAGCGACGCAGCACTTGAGAGCACGGCAGTTGCGGGGGGGGCACCAGGGATGGTATGGCGGCAGACCGCCACCAGACGGTGGTGCTGTACCGCTGGAGGGCGGTGGCTGGGGCCCGGGGCACTGGATGAGGCTTCAAGTGTGGCAGCAGTCTCCTCCTCCTCCTCTGCCAAGACCACCAGCCGCCGATATTCGCGCTGGATTGCCTCCAGCTTGCGGCGCCGTGCCTTGGCGGCCAACTCCTTCCGATCAACTTTGGAAGGAGTAGCTGTATATCAAAAAGAAAAAACAAGACAATTGTAAAATATAATCTTAGAAAAACAGTAAGACAAGTTAATTATACACACAGTGGCATGGTAGCACTATAAAGCACTGTACATAACATTTATTAAATCTCGCCCGTCCTTCTTCCTTCCACCCGTCTTTCACTTTTTAGTTGAACACCAGGTGATCTGATTTGACTTTTAGTCTTCTCCATAAAATTTTCAAAGCGGAGTTGAAATCACAGATAGTTGAGGCCATTGGTTACTCAATACTCCTGCCCCTATGCCAATTAAAGGGTGTCTTCACTCTTCAAACGTTCACAACAACTCTTACTTACTTAGGACATCGACTTTGTCCGCTTGCCATTCTCACGCTAAAAAGGAACCGCCTGCCATAAGGGCGGGGATCCCGTGGGGACAATTAGGATGCGCCCGCCACAATGGCGGTCGCATCCCGTATTTTTAACATTGTGGTGGACGGTGCAGAAAAGCACCGCCCGCCGCAATGCTAAAAATACATGTTGTGCTTTTCCAAGCACAACGTGACAGGCCCCGTGCGGAGCCTGCTACGTTGTGCTTTGAAAGGCAGGGGAGTACCATAACATAGGTACCCTCAATGGGGGCCCGCAACGGGCACCCCAAGCATACTCCACATTCCAAAATGCAGATTATATGGCTGGCTGTGTGAACCCTTTTCAGTCATGTCGACTGTGTGGAAAATCGGCGGACGGTTTCTATCCGCCGGGGACCACCCAGCCATTGTAATATGGTGGGGGGTCTGTTCTACAGGGATGGCAAGAGGTTTGCCCCTGCGGGGTTGGCGGTGACTACCGCCGGCCCGGCAGGGGCAATCTGCCCACCATCCAAATGGGCCCCAAGTCTCAACAGTGCAGTATACATACAGTACACCCTTGCAGTGTATGTGATGGAGCTGGGATTCGCGTGCAAGCGCCCTGCTCTCAGACAAAACCCTTGCCTAAACCGTATAAACATATTAACACTATTGTTCGTCCTTTATTAAGTGGTTTCCCAAACACGCGGGTGTCCCCAGGATGCTTGCTTGTATGTCTTTTGTCATACTAACGAAGCTTGCACTAAAATCGGCTGCTTCGCTGAAATTCAGTCTGCGCATGCGTCGGTCATACCCATGTGATGTGACGCACTCGCATTCTGGAGGGATTCTGTGCTCATGCGCACTGTTGCAAACATGGCCGCTTGTCTCTCACCACGCTCTCCGCTTGCTACTGCTGCTTTAGCCTATCTATCTTTTCGCACTAAACCATAATGCTATAGTCATTATAAAGTAAGGGTTGGTTAGAATATTATCATGGTATACAGTGTGATCATTTTATATGTGATTTTAATTTGTTCTCGCTTACTTTTCATGTACCGCGTCTTTGTGGGCTGGGGCATACATGAGCGACGCCATGATGAGGCTCCTCTGAACCCTGTCAGGTGACCGGGGAAAGTCCTAACTGCGCAGAAGCTAAAACTAGCCAGCTGGCTCCTGAAGCCCGATGCGCCTGGGAACCCATCCCGAAGATGCGAGATTGCACCTTGAATTTCATACACTGTTGCTATATGCTGTACTCTTGCATTGTCTTCTGTATTCCTATGCCTGGGAACGTGAACCCGGGGGGCGGGTGTGCAAAATTGAATAATTATGATGGGAACAGTGAATTCTAGGAGGTGGTAATGACCGCACCACCTCTCCTGACCAATCATAATGTGGGAAACTGTCACTTGCAACATTAGTGGGTGGTCTGAGGGACCCCAAAACAGTATAACTGCCCTAGTTTAGCTTAGGAAAATTGTCCGACTTGTCCGAGTAGCAGACCTGTCACTGACCCTACGAACTCTATAGGTGCTCAATCTGAAGTGCTGCGGAGCACTCTGTCCATACTTTCCACAAACTCCTAAGGGGTGGAAATAATCCTAAGTGCTGGCGAAGCACTTTGCTGGGAAATTCGAAACCCAAATCGGGGTTACTGGCGGATTACTTGCGGAGAGGGGTAACGCTGGCGTTGCTTCTGAAGCTGTGGGTGTTGGTCGTACCTTGGTGAGCCCAGTCCTGATCCCAAATCCTGAGGGGTATCCTGTCCTTACTGTCCGTGAGCTGTACCTGCTCGCATTCTGGCATTCCTTCCTGAGGGTCCTTGTCCCCGTCCTTCCAACTGACCCGTGGCCAGGGTTAGTCTTCTCTCAGACCTAGGTAAATATTAACCTGTGGGTTTGTGTCTCTTTCTCTCTCTCTCTCTCTCGATTTCTCTCTCTCCTTTCTTAATAAAGCACTCTTGCCGTGATATTGCTCTATCACCTTGAGAACGAGTTATATGCAATTGTTCTAGAATTGTTCCACTTCTCTCCCCTCCCTTAGGAAATTACCTACTGTTATATTATATTAGTATGTTCCAATTTTTCCCCTACCTTTAGCCTGATTGCGGTGAACTTAGTAGGAATAGTTTAAACACTTAGGTTAAGTACGTGTTCTAGGTCCCATCCACATCCTATGTTTTAGTATAAAATTGCAGTGACTAGTTTTGTTCTAAAGACTCCTACCTTTTAGTCTTCCCATGTACTCAAATGGTCTTAGCATTAATCTATAGCTATTTTATAGTGTTGATTTTGATGTTAGACGCATTATTCTGCCTATCACTTATTGCCTTGTCATATTCTCTCTAAAGAACTTATATAAAGTTTTAAACATCCTCAGGTGCCTGTGGTCATTTTACGGAATTATGGAAAGCATTTACTGATTATAAAGAGTATCTGATGTTAGGCCTGTCTACTATTTTCCCTTATAGCTCCAGGTCCGTCGTAAGAATTGTGCCTGTGGTAAGTCAGGTACATGGTATGCAGAGGTGAAACCAAACCTTAATTACTCATAGCAGCGTGCAGGAGGAGAAATCCTCACCCGGATCACCCAAATTAATTAGTGTGGTAGTAAAGGTTTGCACGTCAAGGGCCCAGTGCGTGTAAAGAATTGGTAACTCAGGTGACCCGGGAGAATTGCGCGCTCTATCAGTAATTTTCTGGCAGCCAGAGGATGGTTTGGACTAGTTAGATTAAGTAGACAGGATAGGTCATAAACAAACCGTGAAAATAAAATGGGCTGCTGATTTTTACTGTATTGGTTCAAATATTTTTGAAATGTTTTAAGGATTTATATGTAAATGTATATGATTTTTGCATTGCTGCTATAAATGTTATATTAACCAGTGTTTGTGAATGTTCAGTGTAGTCCGAATCCCCGGGGAAGTATTTAGCTAACGGTGAGCAGAATCCGGTTAGCTGTTGAAGTCACTAGGTTTGAGGAATTAGTGCAGGGTTAAGGATAACTGGAAGCACTAATTAGGACCTTTTTGTTTCTGGAGTGAATGATAGCTACGAGTCCTTTATAAAACTTTCATTGCGATATCACCTAGTAAGGGTCGCATACGGAAGGAGTAGTAGGGTCTCCGAGGCTTGTCTGGTAAGTAAAATAGTTCGCTGGTGAAATCCTGGCTCAGTACATATCCCCGACTAAGGTGGATGAGTCAGAAGAATAATGGGTTCTATGTTACTAGCGTGAAGGGACAGGCAAAGAAGTCTATCCAGAGTGAATGAAAAGTAGACAGAAGTGGTTTACTAGTAGCGAAAGAAAAGTCTTTTCTCTCTTTAGAACACTCAGACATAGTGGCAAACGTTGTGTGTTGTTGACTAAAACGTGCACTTGCACTTTAGAGAGAGTAAAAAGTTTCCGTTACCTTGTGAAGGAGGGAGTCAGTCGGAGAGCTGCTCTGACGTCACTCCGTGCCGCGCTGGCATTGGTCAAGACAGCGGGTGTGTAGTGGAGCTGAATTTGTAAAGGAGGGGTGAGTGCCCAAGCGTGAGACTCAGTCTTGCGAAAAGGCCGCGCACCCATTGGTTAACAGTATTTGTATTCTTTGACCTGATTGGGTAGTGCGTAATAAAAGTCGCGCTAGCATTGGAAGCACAAAGGTAAACAAAATTAATCCAGCCGAGTTAGAAGCGAGTCTGGAGAGTTGTATGTGGTATCCAGATTTCATACCAAATCCAAAGTACCTAGGATTTCATAAGGAGCAGATTTTACGAGGTAGACCGCACATGATGTATGGAGTAAAGAGGAAACTGTCATTCTCTGATAAAATAAAGAATTTTTTCAAAACTGACAAACCCATTAGAACGAGGGAAGGCGTACTTATTCCCCCGCCAAATACCCCTGCTTCTTTCATGTTGTTTGATAAAGGGTACCACACTTGTGTGTGGTTAGAAAATTGGGCAAAGTATACTGTAGATGACGGAATCCTAGCATTTCCTGTTGAAGGTACATTTAATGGTCGGATTCTGTTTAACCTAAGGACCCGTATGAATGAGTTACACCCTAGACCTAGGTTGACACAGTACGAAGCCCTGGAGGAATGGGAGATTGAGGCTGCAGAGCGAGATAAACCCCGGATGGATAAGGGAGTGAGTAAATGGTATCCGAGGCTTCAAACGCCGACCAAAGAGCAGAAAATGAAACAGTGGAGGCAATCTATGTTGACTGAAGGATTGTTTCCCATGATGGGGGTAACAGAAGAAAAGGGAGGAAAATGTAAAGAAAAAACCCATCACCTAGAATCTATGGGGGATTTAGAAGATGAGCACCTGGAGGATTTGTTAATGAAAAATCCACCTCCCTATGTTGCAGAGTCAGAGCCTGTGCATTCTCGAAATCCCTTTTCAAATTATCCCCGATGTAGGAGGGACAGTGATACAGATGGAACAGGTACAGGCAGTAAAACCAGTGAAAGGGATGGGTTTTGCAGACCTAAATCCACAGTCCCGAATTATCAGCCATTCGGAGAAAGTCCACCTCGATTGATTGCTCCGACTGCCCCAAGTATTTATCCGTCCTTAGTACCTCAGGTATTGCATGGCAATTCTGCAGAAAGGGGGTTGCAGGAAAAAGAGAAAGAAGCCCTGACTAAACAGCGAGAGGATTTAGTTCGAACCATTGCCCAGATGCATCCCCATCCTGATTCCCTGACTATTCCAGTAACTATTGGTCCAGCTATTCCACTGTATAGAAATGACCTGACTATTCCCCATCCTCCTGTTATCACCCCAATACTGCCTACTCCTAGCATCCCGACCCCGAGGAAGGAAGTATTCATAGATGAGGATCAGGAAAGTGAGTGTGAATCTGTGGTTCTGATGGATCTGCCCATTAGAGAATCTAGGACTAGTATAGCAGGGGCAAGAAGTCAGCCTAGAACAAAAGAGGTGTTGATTGAAAGTGCAACTGGGGCTAGAAGTGCCACCTTAGTTTCCCCGGAAGAATTAGACAAATGGACAAAAGAGCTGGAGAAGGAGACCACTCCCCAACCCAGAGCATTGGAAATATATAAATTAAGAATAGAAATAGAAGAAATGATGGCTGGGAACGTAGGAGTTGAGCGCCTAAGCTCGTATAATGAAGAAGAGTTACTGTTTATCAGTAAAAGTCTTACCCGGAGTGCTAGGTTGCTCCATGAAAAGATAATGGATACAGCAACAGAAATGGGAATTGATGTTAGTCGCTCCAAAATTCTTCAGAAACCCTACAGAGTGGATTTTTCAGACAAGGATTTAGAAAGCCTGAATGTGATGGGAAAACAGATCCAAGTAAAAGAATTGTTGAAACTCCTGCAGAAATGGGGCGAAGTGGGGAAATGGAGAACCAGGTGGGCAAAGAAAAAGGAAAGCAGCAGGGCTGGGTCACTGACTTCAGAATTCGTATTAAAGGAAGTAACACCAACAGAAAAATTGTGCCCCATGAGAGAGGTCCCGGGAGGAAAATATGTCCATGTCCCTTGGTCCAGACAGGACATTGTGTCATTTACAAACGACTTCCCGAAATTACGTGAGAAGCCAGTTGACTGGTACAGGCAGGTAGAACGCTTCATAAAAGTTCAGAAGTGTCTGCTGAAAGACCTGGATGGGTTTTTCGACATTGTGGTCCCTGTAGATCTGTGGACGGAATGTAAGATAGAAATTGATTGGCCTAATGATGAATATCCCAGAGATGAGAAAACGGGAGCCCCTTCACCTGATGTAATGAGGAAATATGACCAGGTCATACAGTACCTTAAGAAAAAGGTGCCAGCAAAGGAGACAGATTGGACCCGAATAGATAGAACCACCCAGGAACGTGATGAAACGGTGCATTCATTTTATGAAAGGTTACTGCAGGTATTTAAAACTTACAGTGGGATCGATAATGTAGACATGAAGGACATGACCCATTTCAGTTATAGATTTGTGCTAGGATTAAGACCTGAAATCTCACAATGGATTCGAGATAACAAAATCAGTTGGCAGGGAAAGCCCATAGATGATGTCCTGAAATATGCTAAATACTGCGAAGATGAAATCGAAAATAAAAAGAAAGCCCTCAAGGAGAAAGTCATGTGGGCACAGGTGAAATTAGCTGAGCAGCAAGAAAAACAGTTAAGTAAATTGACTTCTGATAATGATGTTCAGAAAACCACTACGGGGGGGGGAGGAAAGCCCAGACCTAAAATGAGTCGGGAAGAAGCCATGAAAAAGTTTCCGTGCCATGGGTGCGGCCAGATAGGGCATTGGCGAGACGAGTGTCCACACCTACAGGCCGGTAATGCCCCTGTAAATGGTTTAAATCCACAGGTACCGAAAGAGGGGACGAGAAAGAACCAGCAACAGGTAAAATTACCTCCAGTACCTCGCGCTCCAAGACAGAATTTTAAGAGTCAGGGTCAGCAGAATGAAAGGGCAGAAGTATGGGAAGTCGAGAGTGAAAGGAACGCAGTCATTCCACAGTATTTGTTAAATGATACCTTCCTCTGTGAAGATCAAGATTGACGGGGCCTGAGAGGGGAGGATGAGGAGTGCGTGCTTGGCGCCTCCTTACCGGTAGACCAGACTGGACCATACATTGAAGGAAAGGTTGAGGGAAAAGACGTCACCTTTCTGTTGGACACTGGTGCTACCAGATCTACTGTAAGAACAGTGGATGTTCCTAACCTACCCCTCTCGGGAGAAGCGATCCAAGTAGTGGGTGTCTCCAATCAGATAATAAGCACTCCAGTAACTGAACCAATGGAAATTTCTATAGGAAAATTTAAAGAAATGCACAGATTTGTGGTCTGTGATTCCAGTCCTGTGAACCTGCTAGGACGTGATTTGTTGTGCAAGATGAATTGTACCATTTATTGCACACCAAAGGGCGTCGAAGTTCAGACCCCAGATGAAGATGGTTTGTACAAGCTGATGTTAGTCAGACAAGATTCTGATATTAAGCCTTTGACAATTGAAGATTTACCTGAAGAGCTCCAGTTAAGAGTAGTTCCAGAAGTGTGGGATTTCACCGGAAAAGATGTAGGCTTAATGGCAAATGTGGACCCAGTTAAAATAGCAATAAAAACTAATGCAATGTACCCAAAAACCAGACAGTACAAAATGAGTGCAGAGGTAAAAGCAGGAGTAGCGACGGAGATTACCAGGCTGCTCGAAGCCGAAATAATAGAGGAAGTGCTGAGCAGTCCCTGTAATTCGCCAATCATTGGGATCAAAAAGCCTAGTGGAAAGTACCGGGTGGTGCAAGATTTGCGCAAGGTAAACCAAATTGTTGTGCCTTGCTGTCCTATTGTGCCCAACCCTGCAGTGATTCTATATCAGATTCCCTGGAATGCGGAATGGTTCACTGTCATTGACCTGTGCCACGCATTCTTTTCCATCCCATTACATCCAGAAAGCAAATTCCTTTTCAGTTTTGAATTTGACAGCCATATCTATGTCTGGAATCGTGTCCCCCAGGGGTACACCGAAAGTCCATCGATTTTCAACCAGATACTGAAAAAGTGCCTTGAATCCCTAGTGCTGCCAAGAGAGTCTGTTTTGGTACAGTACATAGATGACCTGTTAGTGGCATCTAAAACCCAGACTGACTGTGTCACTGACACCATTGCCTTGCTGAATCACTTAGGAAAAGGAGGACATAAAGTGTCACCTGACAAGTTGCAATTTTGTAAAAATTCAGTGAAGTATCTGGGGCACCAGATAGAAAAAGGAATCAGGAAAGTTACTACCGAAAGAATAAAAATAATTAAAGCCATGGTACTGCCCAGAACTCAAAAGGAGGTGAGAATGTTCTTGGGAGTTGTGGGTTACTGCAGACAATGGATTGTAGGATTTGCGGCTCTAGCCAGACCCCTGATAAATATGACGAAGAAAGGAGTAGAAGACCCCGTTCATTGGGACAGTGAAAGCATGAATGCTTGGGTAACTTTGAGAGACTGTCTATGTACCGCTCCTGCATTGGGTATGCCTGAGTACACTAAGCCCTTTGAGCTATTCTGTGACACAAGAGAGAATTGTGCTCTTTCAGTCCTGACCCAGGAGCACGGACTAGTTAGAAGACCAGTGGCCTATTTTTCGGCCACCCTAGATCCGGTGGCGGCTGGATTACCTGGATGCTTGAAAGCAGTTGCTGCTACTTGCGTCAGTTTGGAACAGAGTGAGAACATTGTCATGGGACATCACGTCACTGTATATGTCCCTCACTCTGTTGTCATCCTACTGACTAGAACTAAGACCCAGTACCTCACACCAAGTCGGCTGACTAAGTATGAGAGAATTTTGATTGGTGCTGAAAATGTAACTATTTCCCGGTGCAATGTCCTAAACCCTGCGACACTGTTACCTATCCCTCTGGATGTAGAAGCTGAAGAGGAAGGGGAACATAATTGCATCGATCTAACTGAATTTAGCACAAAACCCTGTCCAGACATCCGTGAAATAGCACTACTTGATGGGGATAAAACAATGTTCGTGGATGGCTCGTGTTTGAGACATGAGAGTGGGAGTCTGAGTGCTGCTTATGCTGTGGTTACACTGACAGGAACTATAGAAGCATCTTACATGCGCGAGGTGAAATCTGCACAAGTGGCAGAGCTCATCGCGTTAACCAGAGCTTGTAAGAGGGGTAAGAAGAAGAGAATAACTGTTTACACAGACAGCCAGTATTGTTTCGGGGTCGTTCATGACTTCGGCCAGTTGTGGCTACAAAGAGAATTCATGACTTCCTCAGGCACACCCATCAGAAATGGGAAGGTGGTGCATGACTTACTGGAAGCTATCCAATTACCCAAAGAATTGGCTGTGGTCAAGTGTGCGGCTCACAAATCTGGAAATGATGATGTGACTGCCGGTAATAGGTACGCTGACCAAATTGCACAGTTTTGTGCCCGACACCATATGTCCCTACAAATTGCACTGTGGGATGGAACCAGCTGCCAACTTATGTTGTTTGAGAATGTGTCAACGTGGGAAGAATTAAAAGAGTTGCAACAGGCCACAGACAGGAAAGAAAAAGGAAGGTGGGCAGAAAATGGATGCAAACTGAGAGATGATGGTGTGGTGATAAACTCGACTGGAGTGCCTGTACTGCCTGATAGCTTGGTCGACCCCATGATCAGAATGATACATGAGCCAACACATATGGGAAGAGACGCAATGTGTCGGGTGTTTGACAAGGTGTTCTGTAATTCGAAGTTCAGGAACCAGGCGGAAAGGCTTTGCCAGAGGTGCCTAGTGTGTCAGCAATTCAATGCAGGAAAGAGGACTGTAGTGGAGCAGAGTACTATTGGAAAGGCAGTAGGTCCCTTTGTTAGAATGCAGGCAGACTTCATAACCATGCCCAAATGCAAAGGATATAGATATATCCTAGTCATAATTTGCCTATTCTCCAGGTGGGTGGAAGCATATCCAGCTAAGAAAAATGATGCTCTCACCACAGCCAAGTTATTGCTCAGGGAGTTGATACCTAGGTACGGAATTCCAGAGACAATCGAAACGGACCAAGGTGGGCATTTTGCCAACGATGTCTTAGAGGAACTCTGTAAAGCCTTCAAAATGAAGCAAAGATTGCACTGTGCCTACCATCCAGAGGCTTCTGGGGTAGTGGAACAAATAAATGGCACCCTGAAATCCAGATTGGCCAAAATGTGTGATTCCACAAAGATAAACTGGATAGAGGCTTTACCCCTTGTGCTGATGAGTCTGAGAAGTATCCCGAACAGAAAAACTGGCCTAAGTCCCCATGAAGTGTTGATGGGAAGAGTGATGCGACAGGCTTGGGTGCCCGGACACAAACTGCTAAGCATTTCTGATGATATGGTATTAGAATACTGCAAGCAGCTGGGTGACCAAGTGCGTTCTCTCTCTCAGCAGATTGGAGAGACAGAAGACGAATGGCCAAAGACTCCAGCGCATAAACTGCAACCAGGAGATTGGGTGGCGTTAAAGAAACACACCCGGAGCAGTTGCCTGAAACCGAGGTGGGGAAAGCCACGACAAGTGATCCTCGTCACTACAACTGCTGTAAAGTGCGCTGGTGTACCGAAGTGGATCCACGCCAGCCACACAAAGCGGGTATCTGGAGAAAACGCGACTGGAGCTGAAGGCAGCTCAGCTGAAGAAGCTTCCGAGGAGGAGAGTCCGGAGCTAGCTGACATTGAACTGCCGAGCACAAGTCGAGACGTTGAATGGTACCCCGCCGACGACCAGGTTCATGATCCAATACGAACCCGGAAATATTCCTACTTAGACAGTGAGTGGGATAGTCCAGGTGAGTTAGAAATAGAAGAAGAAGGTCAGGTCAACGAAAGCCACAACACACCTGATCAGGACGTAGGCCAAGTAGGGACAGATCAAGACATCGAAACTTCTCCTGAAACTCCAGAAGTGGGAAAGGGACAGTTAGAAATTAGAGCTGACGTTCATGCAGAAGAAAACGAAGAGATCGAAGAGCATGAACAGGAACAGATAGAACTAGATCAAAGTGCTCAGACAACGGAAACAACGATAACGAAAAACAAAAAGCGAGTACGATTTGAATCTGAGCAGGGACAGACTAGGGACCAGGCAGAAGAAATAGACGAAAGACCTGGAACAAGTCAGACAGGCAGGGAAACAGAGGTGCCACGTCAAAAGGTAAAGAGAGTGCACAAAGAAGGCCAAGTTTCCTCAACAACTGGGAGGCACGGAGGCAGAAGTGCACCCAGATACGTCAAGAGACTGAGGCTCAGACTAAAGACAGTCGAAGAAAAACTGAAAGACAGAAAAAGGGCTCAAAGTGAAAGAAATGCAGCCCAAGGCAAATCGCTAAGAAAGAGCGACAGAATAAAGAAACAGAACCGACTGTATCGGAGCCCTGAGTGGACGTACTTTGTGTTGGAGGAAATTGACGAGCCACACCACAGTGGCAACAGTGACGACGAGTCCATTGCTGATCGGAGTTCGGACGAAGACCCTCCTTGAGAGAGCCCCGAAGTGAGCCTTTGGTGCAAAGAAACGAAGAGGGGTAGCAAAAACCACCTGTAAGCTAAAAATGTCTGATCCGAATGTCTCTGGAAGATCCCGGTGTGGGTGTCTTAAAACCTGTTGTAAAATATGCCTGTGTAGTGTAGCCATGTTAATAGTAATGTGGATAGGACTAACCGTTTTTCTACCTTTTATGATAAGTAAAAATCCTAACTTGTCCCCTACTGAACCCGAAGCAGTAGACGTAGGGGTTGTGCAGACTGCAGAAACACCACGAAGCCTAGAAAGACGCGACAAACGAGTAGGACTGACCCACACACAACCTAATTTAGAAGCACCAGATGAGGATGGACTGCATTTCCACAAAATGAGAAACAGGACGCATCTAAATGTTTTTGCTAACTTGTTAGTGCATTACGTAGAAGCTATGGAAATAGAGGACTGTTACGTCTGCATGAAGCTGCCAACTTCAGTGGCTGAAGGTGTGACATACCACCATCTACCTTTGACCTATGGAATCTCCTGTAGTATATTAGCTAGCTTGTTCTATAGAAGCACCTTGCAGTACTATTATTCAAATGATGACGTAGTATTTTCTGAACTTCCTATTAGGGGACACTTGAACCGTGTACATACTACAAGTGACGTGACCCGCTATATGGGAGAATATTTCCTGACTATAGGTAACATAGATTTAGATAAAGCAAGAGAAGATAATCTGACCTGTTCTCTGCAAGAGCAGGAAAAGATGTTTATAAAGATGGCAGACAGAAGGAGAGAAAAGTTTCAGAAAAAGGCAAATGACGAAAAGGATAGAGTCCCTAGGTGGGCTGAGCACTTGGAAAACACCTCGCAAAGCGAAGCTAGTCCTGCTTTGTTGCTGGATTTTGAACGAAAAGGGAAACTTTGTATCCATAGGGAGAAGACAGAGTACTATAACAATGTATTCATCGGTTCCAGCGAGTGTGAACATAATTACAAGGTAATTGGAGGTTGGGGTTTCAAAAATGGGTCAGAACCTGTGTTTCCCGGAATATATTATATATGTGGGAACAAGGCCTATTTCAAATTGCCGGATCACTGGTATGGAAGCTGCTATTTTGGCATTGTTTTCCCGAAAATATACCATGTGAATAACGCAGCTGGAAGCGATGAAGAAACTAATGGCTTAGTGCGTAGTAGACGTGAAAGTGTAGGTGAAATTATAGGTGATATTTTTAGTGCACTGATACCTGGAATGGGGGTAGTTCTGAACACTCATAGAATCTGCAAATTGTCTACAGTAGTGGACCGGTTATCAACGGACACTGCTGCTGGTTTCCTGCTGGTCAATACTGAAATGGTTGCGATCAGATCAATGGTTTTACAAAACCGTCTTGCCCTTGACACCCTATTAGCAAAAGAGGGCGGGGTCTGTAGAATGCTGAAAGCGCAACATTGTTGCACTTACATTCCTGATAAAAGTATCGAACTAAAACAATATGTGAAGAACATAACTAATTTGGAAGAAGAACTCAAACCATTGGAGGTTGACAGTGCCTGGACGAGACTGACTGGAGGTCTCTCCTCTATAGGTAGTTGGTTTACTAACCTAGGTAGAAGTCTTTTGTGGAAAATACTGATGCCAATAGTTATAATAGGTGTAGTTGTATTAATCATTTTTATCTGCTGCAAATGCCAGAAGTGCAAAAAGAAATATACTGTAAATAAGAGGGGGGTGAAAAGAAATATTGATGATTTAGAATTAGAGGAGTTAAAGAGTGAAATTTACAAAAAGGTGAAAAATCACCACTCTCATAGAGAAGCTGCAAGAAAACTCAACGACAAATTTGTTGAAATTCAGATGAGTGATATGGATGAATGAGAAAAGTTGGCATCTGTTTCTTTCTATGTGGTGATGATAGTAAATATCATCAAAGAGGGGATTGATGGAGCTGGGATTCGCGTGCAAGCGCCCTGCTCTCAGACAAAACCCTTGCCTAAACCGTATAAACATATTAACACTATTGTTCGTCCTTTATTAAGTGGTTTCCCAAACACGCGGGTGTCCCCAGGATGCTTGCTTGTATGTCTTTTGTCATACTAACGAAGCTTGCACTAAAATCGGCTGCTTCGCTGAAATTCAGTCTGCGCATGCGTCGGTCATACCCATGTGATGTGACGCACTCGCATTCTGGAGGGATTCTGTGCTCATGCGCACTGTTGCAAACATGGCCGCTTGTCTCTCACCACGCTCTCCGCTTGCTACTGCTGCTTTAGCCTATCTATCTTTTCGCACTAAACCATAATGCTATAGTCATTATAAAGTAAGGGTTGGTTAGAATATTATCATGGTATACAGTGTGATCATTTTATATGTGATTTTAATTTGTTCTCGCTTACTTTTCATGTACCGCGTCTTTGTGGGCTGGGGCATACATGAGCGACGCCATGATGAGGCTCCTCTGAACCCTGTCAGGTGACCGGGGAAAGTCCTAACTGCGCAGAAGCTAAAACTAGCCAGCTGGCTCCTGAAGCCCGATGCGCCTGGGAACCCATCCCGAAGATGCGAGATTGCACCTTGAATTTCATACACTGTTGCTATATGCTGTACTCTTGCATTGTCTTCTGTATTCCTATGCCTGGGAACGTGAACCCGGGGGGCGGGTGTGCAAAATTGAATAATTATGATGGGAACAGTGAATTCTAGGAGGTGGTAATGACCGCACCACCTCTCCTGACCAATCATAATGTGGGAAACTGTCACTTGCAACATTAGTGGGTGGTCTGAGGGACCCCAAAACAGTATAACTGCCCTAGTTTAGCTTAGGAAAATTGTCCGACTTGTCCGAGTAGCAGACCTGTCACTGACCCTACGAACTCTATAGGTGCTCAATCTGAAGTGCTGCGGAGCACTCTGTCCATACTTTCCACAAACTCCTAAGGGGTGGAAATAATCCTAAGTGCTGGCGAAGCACTTTGCTGGGAAATTCGAAACCCAAATCGGGGTTACTGGCGGATTACTTGCGGAGAGGGGTAACGCTGGCGTTGCTTCTGAAGCTGTGGGTGTTGGTCGTACCTTGGTGAGCCCAGTCCTGATCCCAAATCCTGAGGGGTATCCTGTCCTTACTGTCCGTGAGCTGTACCTGCTCGCATTCTGGCATTCCTTCCTGAGGGTCCTTGTCCCCGTCCTTCCAACTGACCCGTGGCCAGGGTTAGTCTTCTCTCAGACCTAGGTAAATATTAACCTGTGGGTTTGTGTCTCTCTCTCTCTCTCTCTCTCTCGATTTCTCTCTCTCCTTTCTTAATAAAGCACTCTTGCCGTGATATTGCTCTATCACCTTGAGAACGAGTTATATGCAATTGTTCTAGAATTGTTCCACTTCTCTCCCCTCCCTTAGGAAATTACCTACTGTTATATTATATTAGTATGTTCCAATTTTTCCCCTACCTTTAGCCTGATTGCGGTGAACTTAGTAGGAATAGTTTAAACACTTAGGTTAAGTACGTGTTCTAGGTCCCATCCACATCCTATGTTTTAGTATAAAATTGCAGTGACTAGTTTTGTTCTAAAGACTCCTACCTTTTAGTCTTCCCATGTACTCAAATGGTCTTAGCATTTATCTATAGCTATTTTATAGTGTTGATTTTGATGTTAGACGCATTATTCTGCCTATCACTTATTGCCTTGTCATATTCTCTCTAAAGAACTTATATAAAGTTTTAAACATCCTCAGGTGTCTGTGGTCATTTTACGGAATTATGGAAAGCATTTACTGATTATAAAGAGTATCTGATGTTAGGCCTGTCTACTATTTTCCCTTATAGCTCCAGGTCCGTCGTAAGAATTGTGCCTGTGGTAAGTCAGGTACATGGTATGCAGAGGTGAAACCAAACCTTAATTACTCATAGCAGCGTGCAGGAGGAGAAATCCTCACCCGGATCACCCAAATTAATTAGTGTGGTAGTAAAGGTTTGCACGCCAAGGGCCCAGTGCGTGTAAAGAATTGGTAACTCAGGTGACACGGGAGAATTGCGCGCTCTATCATATGTAATGTCAACAATAGTTAAGGATTATGAATCTAACTTACCACCGCCCACCACTGGTGGTGGCACTCCCCCTACCGCCATCGGTATTGTCAGCAACTGCCGCATCCTCTCCCTCCGTGTCACCTTGGCTGGCCCCGGCAATGGTAGTCATAGTCGGTAGTGTGCCTAGAAAACATTACACATTTTTTAGGCATCATATACATCTCCCCCTATTGGTCAGTAGCAAGATTGAAAAATGAGTTAACAGTATATAACATACATCACTAGTACAAATCAGGTAGTACTAGAGTAGACACAAGTAGCAGTTATATGGTCCCTAGAGTCATTCTAGTCTTTGCTTAGTTAGCCCAAGCCATGTAACCATTTTACCTTTGTGTCTTTTATTTTTGCACACGTGACGTTACCTCGCAGCTTGTTGTATAAGACACTTTTGAGCCCACATGACCTCATACTGCTAATGTCTAAGCTCTGTGTACAAGGTCAACCAAAACATTAACAAGCCACTTTTTTATGAAGTTGTGGTGTTAGTCCATATTGCTTATCCATAAAAATGCTACATTTTTTGGCACGGCTGAGAAATGCTTGCAATATACTAACACGCACCATTTTTCTCATTACAGACGGAAGATTCCCTTCTACAAACCAGAGCTTTGCAGAGCTTATGATGTAACAACTACCAGTACTAGGTTCTTCTAAGGTGAGGGCTCCCCGGAATTCGCTCAGCGATCTTCATGTATAATATTATATAAACTATATTCCTACCAAGGGGATGGTGGTGCTTCCACCACTGTTCAGTTATCATGATTTCCTTTTTTTTTCCTATGGACTTCTACTTGTTGTAACTGTAAGTGTAACAATGTTGATTGTTTTAATGTTATGGATTTTCCTTTTGGCGCTGCATTATAGAACAACGTACATAGCTTGTCAATTTAAAATAAAACTTTTGAACTTATATAGACTCAGTGGTATTTGGTGTGGACTTACACAAGTGAGTGAGCGAAAGGAAGGGTGTGCATGTGCATTACTTCCACGACTGAGAGGTAGGGTGTGTTATGTTCTGGGTTGTCTACTTGTTAGTTATCTTGGGGGGATGGTTCGGAGAGCTAGTAGTTATGACGAGACACTACTATAACTAGTCGGGCAGGGGATTTTGGTGGGTTCGGTCTCAACTTCTGATTGAGATGTGAGGAAGGTCCAACCTCACATCACCAATGTCCTATTTTCTTGTGAAAAGTTCTGTATGTTCAAGATCCCTACAACAGTAGTAGTATGTCCTATCATATCAAAATAGTAATAAATCTGGTTGGGCATTTGTTGGTTTTAATTTATCAAAGTCTCAAGATTAGCAAAGACTCAAGATCAATAAGACTAGAAGTAGTACAAGAGGACGACCCAAAGGACTGGACTCAATGGCTAGAGCTACTGGTGAATCTAAGTTTTATTTACAACCTTTTAAATAAAGAGTGACCAACTGGGAAAGCTTAGCTACTACAGTACAGACAGACTAATAGTAGTAGTAGTAGTACAGAGAGTCATCATAGCAGAGGCAGGGATAACAAGATTTTCGAAACAGTACAAGTCGAAGGATAATTGGTGGTAAAAAATAGCATTAGGAAACCGAAACAATAGTTTGGGAAAAATATGGTGCAGTGAAAGTTATGGAATAAGAATTATTATTAAAAACAAGAAGACTTACTAGGGCCAGCAGAGGAGCCCTCGTTGGTGTCCTCCTGGTGTTGTTCTCCTGCCGACTGTGTCCCACTTCCTGTCTGCCTGCCCTTGGGTGCTAAACAGGAAAAATATGAGAAAGAGACAAACATTGATGGATGTTGTCAAACAAATAAAATATTTTTAAAGAACGGTCAAAAAACACTTATGTAAACAACAATTGCTGTAACTAAATTGACCGATCTCATTTGGTCAACAAGTAGTATCGGGGGATTCGCGGATCGACAACTTACTATTTATCAACACTAATCCAGTCTTCCATTCTGATTCCAGAATACTAACTAAGCATAAGTATGACGTACCACCCGACCTAGCCCACCTATTCCAGGCGTGCCAATTGTACATTAAGTATGCATTTCCACTTCTTTTAGTCCTAAACAATGCATATGGTCAAATGGAGAACACATGACTACATTTTTTGTATACAGCAAATTTTGGGTTGACTGATTGATGCTGATGTTCTGCTAGTGCTAAGCCTATTACCACCACTCATTGAACAAAGTAGAAAAGGTTCTAATAAAGACTCGGGTACTAGCAGCACATGACGTAACTGAGGGGGCATCATGCATACCACTAAAAAATTACAAACTCATACAAAGTAACTAAACCTAAGTATCAACCCGCCCCTATCTCTTAGTGGCAGGACAAAGTAAGGAATAGAGTCACTATAGCATTACGTAACTTAATTTATCTAAAATAAACTCTTACATAATCACCCTAAGCGAAAGCAAAGTTGCAAACAAGTAAGATGAGTAGTAGCCCAGAAGAGCACCTGTGTCATAACAATCACAGAAGACTTTTAAACGTAATTAACCTGGAATGTAAGCAGCAACATTCTAGCTGGTTGGAAGAAAAAAAGATATTCGCAATATATAACACAAGGCAGAAGAACAGCCAGAAAGTTGTAATAATTAAATAGTTACTCACCAAGACCCGGGACCTCCACTCCTAGCAGGTTCAGCAGGTCCTGCTCACAGTCCAGGATGTCGGACCACCAGTGCGTCAACGGCGCCTCGTTGCGCCGGACCCCAGAGCAGTGGAACACTGCCAGGTGCACCTTCCCCCAGCTCTGTCTACGCTCAAGGAGCCCGTACCCGGACCCAGGCCTGCCACCTGCTGCCAGGGTTGAGGGGAGGTGGCGCTGCACAAAAAAGATGAGTGCAGCTAACTCCACCTCTCCAAATAAGGCCCGTGCCTGCAACCCTTGTGGGCGCGCCTTCCGCAAGGATGGCGGTTGCGGTTCTGGCGAGCCCTACCCTTCGGCATGGTTCTGGAGAGAGGGAGACGGGCGGGAAAGAAAAGGTAATACAATTTTAAAAGTAAGTAAAGGAAATAGCAGGCAATAGAGAAAGAGTGAAAAAGTAGCTACAAAACACAAAAAAGTAGATAAGAACAAAAAATATAGAAGCAGGAAAATAGTTAGAGAGATAATAATTAAAAAAGATTTTTAAAAAGTGGCTTGAAACAAAGGATTGTAAAGATACAGGGAGGATTGAAAATCAGGCCCCAGAACCATGCAATAGAGTGAAAAACAAGATGGCCGCGCCCATTGCGACCACGTGCGCAAATCCGTGCAATATTTTCTCCCCAAGCACGCAAAAAGCAGCCGGAACAAATAAAAGCATTCCCGAACAGTAAATACGCCCAACGAATGGGTGCGAGCATGCATTGCGTGACCCGGAACAGGAAGTAAGCATCGCAGGTGGGCGGGACAAGTGAAAACAAGATGGCCGGGCCCATGAGCAACCGCATGGTTAAGTTGACGAGCCGCGATCATGCAGAAAATACCAAGAACGGGCAGGAAAAAAACTTCCACGTCTTTGTGATATTTCCACGTGTTTGCAGAGATATTTAACATTTTTGCAATAGTTTGCGAAAGTGAATTTCGCAAATTCCGCCCACCCCTAATATAAACGGTTCGAATGTGGACAAGGTCAGAAATTGTCTCTGGAAGTTTTTCAAAGAATTCTAGTTCTCTAAGAATAGTTCTACTTCAAGCAGATTACTTTGTGCCAAAAAATGAAAAATACAAATTTGGAAAAACAAAAGTTAATCATAGAAAAAATAGAGTTCCAAAGTTAGAAAATTTGTTTAGAAAAATGAAGGTCGTATTCAGAGTCTCTCAGAACACCACGTGCCAAATCAAAAGTCTGTGTTATTGTTTGGGGAAAACATCAAGTCTTCTAAGTTTGTAAAGAATTAGTCTACCATTGTAGGTGAAAGTTGGATTACCTCGTTAAGAAGATCAATCGCACATAGATGTGAAGCATCGCCATCAGCGTTGGTCGCATTAGCAATGTTCGAATTGGAAGGAACCTGTGTGCTGCTCTCCTCTCGTACCTCATCAGTAGCATGTTGCGTCTGGTAGATCTCAATGAATGCTGTCATCAGGATTGGTAGCCGCTGGGGACAACACAGAGCATGAGCCGTTACTGGTCCAAGCAAGGTATCGACATCCGTTGGCAGGACTGATGGTAGTGTAAGACAGATGTCTAACACGCATTCTTCTCCGCATAGCAGGCATCGTAGAACAGATGTACGTTGTTACAACGCATGCTTTTACCACGCATGCCTTTACAACGCAGGTTTTTCAACGCAAGTCGTTACAACGACTTGCGTTGGGGGGTGCTGGATAGTGAATAGTTGAATTTACTATTCCAACTCCAGTCCCCGTGGATAGTAGGGAAGGTGTTGGACAGTAAATTAAACTATTACCTATCATAGAGCGCCCCCAGCGCAAGTCGTTGTAATGACTTGCGTTGAAAAACCTGCGTTGTAAAGGTACTGCGTGGTAAAAGTTGCGTCGTAAAGGATGTTTCCCTCGTAGAATAAGTAAGATGCAATCTTGCCATATTGGTCTAAATGACATAAACCACGTGGTATTCAATTCTCTTAAATGAGTTAATCCCAAAATTTGGACTATGCACTCGCGACACTTCATCGCCAGTAGAGTGTTCTCCACGGTGAACGGGGTATCGATTGTGATTTGACTTGCCATATCGGAGCAATAGGAGCAAAAATAGTATCCCTGCTTCAAGTGCCAAAACGAGAGGCAGTCTGACAAACACAGAGTGCACAAAGTTTGGAAATATGCCTAGGACTGCTTCAAAAGGTGCTAACAGCCCAGATAAAATTGTCTTAAATACATGTGCAATACCACTCGTATCAGACATGTTTAAGATACGACTTAACATTTCGGAGAAATGTATAGGGCAATTTGTTGTTAAAAGGGCATGTATTTCTGCAGAAGTCCTTGCAACTTGCAGATCATACGTCTCTTTGGCCGAGGTGAGTGGCACAGTTTTTTGTAAAAGAATGGCTTTCATTCTGCTTAAAGTATCAATTCGTATAGAAGAGATGTTCAGTGAAGGCCAAAGTGTGGACTCCCGGTCTGTCTTGGTTTTAGAAAACAATACTTGCATACAGCAAGTTACCCTGGCTGACACAGTTACGAGATATGGTAAACCTGGCAACATGCCACAGCAGCTGTGATCATTCAACATGAGGTAACTTCCATTTGAAAGTTGTCCAAAAATTGGATCAATCACTGCAGCCGGAGAACCTTGCAGGTGGCAGGATAGGTTTTTAGTGGAACCATAACAGGCCCCATAGTAGGCTTATTCCCTGACAAAGGAGAGAACCGCTTAGTGCGTTTTCACACCTTTTACCACTAAGAAACACTTCTTTCCCCCCCACTCCAACATCTGTGCGTGTATGGTAAATCTCAGGATGTCTTAATGTATTCTTTACCGAACATTTCAAATATGCCTGCTGGTATATGTTTTAAGCAATACTGAAAGTGGAAAATTGTAACAGGAAGAGTAATTGTTCCTTGTATTATCTATGCTGTTGCTGGTCTCTCAGCAACAGTTAATGGCAATCTTTCTATTTTTTTCATGCTCAGCACCGTATAGTCTTCTCCCCTTTGTACCAAATTGATCTGTTTATCAGTGAGATTAAATTCTGAAAATAGTGACGTGGTATTGATTAGACGCCAAGGCACATAGCCTGAATGAATGTTTTGTAACGTCCAGCCTAATAGCATGATAGAACGTAATTGTGACTGACCATGTTGCAACATGACCAAGTCCTGTTCCGTTATGTCTATGGCAGAGGATACTATGCTGTCCAAAGAATATATCCTGGACGACAGATTATTTAACCCATTGTCAACTACATAGAGAGATTTCTCTAAATTAATATGATTAATTTCTCGTATTCGTTCTGCAGTCTCTGCTTGTGTAATCTTCCATGGTTCATTATACATGGCATAGATACCGGCGTATATAAAACGTTTAGGACAAGGTTTGGTAGGTCCTTGTAAGAAGTCACTTAGGTTAGAGCCATCTTTAAGTAAAGATAAGTGTTGCTTAACTTCCTTTAGTGTCATCTTTGTAGCCATTCAAGGCAAGGTTTCCCTACACTGTATGTTGTTACTATTCCTGGATGCTGTCTCTAAACATATCTTGGATCTGGCCTATTGAATTTGAAACCCCGTGTTTTATTCAGGAATCTGTCTTGATATGTGTTTGCTTCTGTGGGCCAGATTAACAATTTTTTCCAATCTGGTTCTTTTCTGTTGTGATGCAAAATAGTATGTACGTCAACCACCCCCTCTGAAGTGTTTTATTACTCTCAGGTGTCGGTGTAGGTATGGATGGTTTGTTTAAATCTTTTATCTTGGCTAACCCAAGACAAGATGTCTGTTGGAGAGTGTCATTCAAAAACATTATTTGCTCTGGGATGATGCAGGCTCTAAATAAAGCTTCCAATCCCTGCACCTGCCAGTCCTTTGTGCCCCAGACAGTTTTTGTCTCAATGTTGTCTTTCCAAAAGTCGAAACCTATTGAAGACAGCTGAGCATAAAAGGCCACAGAATACATTTGCTTGGTATTTGTCAACATACTTTTCATTCCTGTCTTATGTTAATAAGTAAAATGATTCTGGATTTGAAACATTAAAACCTGAAAAGTACGGAAATTTGCCATAAAATGTTTTTGAGCTACCCTTTGGTGGCATCGGACAATGTTCCCATTGGTTATAGGTTAGTACATTTCTATGATTTGCAGATTTATGCAAGAAATGATGACCATAGTGATTATAACAATAAATTTGTTCATAATCTGATGAACATTTTAAGTATTCATGATTTGTAAATTCAGCTGACATTTCTAAGTCTTTCATCATATTATTAACAGTCTCCAAGTCCCAACCATCAGAAAAGGTAGTAGATTAAACAAAGTCACTCAAGGAAATCTTGCACTGGTGTAGAATCTTCAACAGCTCCGACGGGCCAAAAATGTCATAATCAGTTCGGTCCCATGCTATACCCCCTGGTAAAGGAACGGGTGTGATGTTCACTGATGACAAGTCTCTTTGTTCATGATGAGATGATTTGTGTGGCTTGAGGAGTAAGTTGAAGTTCTTACTTGCTGTGTCCTTTTAACATATCTTTCATTGATCAACTTTCCCAAAGTTATTACCAGAGTCAACCAAAGTAGAAGAAAAAGTACACCCAACACAATCCAAAGTTCAATCCATGATGACACCAGATTAGTCTTTTTCAGATGATGAAAAACTTATGTTGCTTGTTCTTCGAAAGTTCTTCTTACTGGCGTTGTTTAAGGTTCGCTCGGATCCTCGGAAAACGTATCGAAGTTAATGAAATAGCCAGAGGCAGTTCTGTCAATTGTCGGGATTGCTTCCGGATATGATGAAATCGTTGGAACCACTTGATCACTTGTTACATTTGTATAGTCAGTTGCTATTTCATTGTAGACAGGTGTTTCTTGACAAACTGTTATTTGGGTTTCAAGAGGTACAAGTTCCATGGCTTTGTTGCATAGTCCTTCATTTCGCACTGCAGATTCTTCAAAGGTGATGAGTCTCTCAGTTTGAACCTCTTGGATAGTAGCTAGATTAGGGTGTCTGCTACATCTTTGGAGTCCACTTGGCCTACTACTTATGATCCGCCACATGATGTGGTTTGACCAGGTCTATGGACACGAACCTGTTCTCTTTTTTACCAGTAAGGGGCGGCAGTAAAATTGTTCTCGATCAGTCGATGGCTAGGACAGGTACTGGTTGTCTGTAAGAAGGCCCAAATTCCTTTTTGTCCACGATCTTTTCTCTGACTAGATCCCCTATCTTTGTAATCCAGACAGGCCTTGCTGGAATGGTCTGTTTCTCTTCAGTAGTTGTTGGCTTCAGGAGTACGTTACTTTGTCTTTGTCTTATTTCATTTAAGTCCTGCAAAACAGCCAAACGATCTTTGATATCAAAGGGTTTTTGTTCTACCACTGAAGTGTGACAATTGAGGTCCGCCACAATCATTCTGGTACCGAAAAGGATTTCATATTGAGTGATACCCCCTAGAGAACTTCTTGGCAGATTATTAAGACTACATTGGACACTTATTAGATATTTTACCCACCCGTCACCCAAGCCTAATACCGTAGCTGTTATAGATTGCTTTATGTCCCGTTTTTTTCTTTCCAGTACCAAATTTCCCTCAGGATTAAATGCACTAGAGTACCGCAATGCAACGCCCAGATTGGCCATGGCCTCCTTGTAAGCCCGAGAGCTAAACGCAGGACCCTGGTCAGAATGTAGTGTGCCGACTGTGTATGTGCTGATAAATACTTGCAAATCTTTTATAACAGTTCGAGGGTCAGCCGAGCACTGAGTCCACATCTACATTTAAATGAATCTTGAACATGAATCCACTTCGATCATGATATATTTATAGTTGCCATCCCTCTGTAAGGGACCGCAGTGGTCCAGGTAAACACAAGCTAATGGTTTATCTGAAATTAACAGGGGCGTCTGCGGAGGACGTTTCACAGTAGAGACTTTCATCTGTTGACAGATTTCACATTCCAAAACATAGTATTTGGTATGTTTCCTCATGCGCGGCCACCAGTATCTTTGTTTTAATAACGACACTGTGGCGGAAACACCTGCGTGTGCAGAGGCAAGCTCTTCATGTGCTGCTAAAATTAGTCCTTATCTATGTTCCATGTTTGGAATCACTCTATCCCACACTCCAGGGATTCGAGCAAACGGAGCATTATTTGCATCAGTTATGTATGAGTATTTGAGTGGAAAGCCTTTTTGTAATGTTTTACCACTGTCTTAGCTTGAAGCATTGACAGCTTGCATTATTTTGCCGTCTATTTTCACTTTCGAACGAGTGATCGCAGCTACGGAAGCCGTTTGCACAGCTGCCTTTGCGGCTTCATCAGCCAATGAATTGCCTGCAGCGTGAACGCCATCACATTGATGACTCAGTGTATGTATCACGTGAGTGTTTTGTAGTTCTTTCTGTAACAGAACTATTTGTTCCCAAAGCAATTTATGCTTGATTGTGGCACCTTTTACATCTTTGAAATCATTTTGAATCCAGTTCTGCAAGTATTTATTGTAAGACTGAAAGCAGTAATACGAATCGCACACTATGAGTGTGGGGAATTCGCAATCAGTATTTTCAAGCCCATCTTGAATGCTTGTAGGTCAGCTCGGTGAGCTGTACAATCTCGTAGAGATTGAGTTTTAGTGACCATTGGTCGGAATTTGCCATCTTCCCAGCGACCTTTAACGATCGTGCACGCAGCACTATAAGTTTGTTTACCCCCCATAGCGGTCTGTGCTGATTCGTCAATATAAATTATACATTCATGCTTCTCTAGAGGCAGAATTTCAGTAGGTAGAGGACATTCTTGTTCATATTGTAGAAATTCTTGTGTTTTCAAATAAGGGTCAAAAACGTATTCAACGTCTGTTACAGCAGGAGAATTAACCCATTGTATCCATCTTGGATGTAATGCTTTAGCATTTGGAATGCCTGCCTTTGTCACTACCTCTAAGGCAGGTACAGCTGTAACACCCATTATGCGCTTTCCCTGTGCGAGGGCTCTCTCTTTTGCTACTGCAGTTTGAACCGTTGTCAAAAAAATTTCTGTAGAAGTGAATTTCATTTCTGCTTGTGTTTACAAGTGTGATTTGTAAACTATTGGTACTTTTTCTCCTTCATTAAAGGTTAGGTATGTTAATCCGCATCTTCGTGGAATGATTCGGATCACTGAGTTGCGTACGTTTACTTGTGTTTGTCAGTTTGTTTTAGCTTTCATGTCTATTTGCAGTGAACACAAAATTTCTGTGTCTTTTTGTGTCCAATTAACTGTTTTGAAATCAGGTTTGATTAATTTGTAGAGAGGTTTAACCCTTTCTGCGTAATGTAGAACATATGTTCATCTGAAGTTCAGGAAACTGAGAATCGACTGTAGGTTTTTCAGCTTTTTTGGAGGTTGGAGCAGCGCAAACTTTTCTAAAAATTTGGCTGCCAGACTTTTGCCCTCACTTGATAACTCGTATGCCAGAAAAAGGACATTGAGGTGGGAAATTCTCGATTTCTTAAAATTGAATTTATACCCTTCAGAGGCGAAGCCAAGTATGATGGTATTCACCCTGTTCAAGTGCCTATCCAAGTCATCGTCTGTTAGATAGATGTCATCCACATATGACAGAGCTTCACCATCATAGGTTTGTAGTAACTCTATTACCCTGGCTGAAAATAACCCAGGACTATTCTTGAATCCCTGACGGAGACGACAGAAGTGACGCTGTGTCCCCATGATCGAGAAAGCGGTCAAATACCAGCTTTCATGTGCAATGTTTTGACAGAATAAACCGTTAGAAATATCTAATGTGGTTTTATATTTTTTACGCACAAGGTTATTCATTAGTGCTGCACTGTGTGCATTTTGCACTGCAAACGTTTTGCAACAAGAGTTTAAATGTCTGTAATCCAAAACAAGACGATATGTATTGTCTGGTTTGGAGACAGGAAACAAAGGATTGTTCATTGAGGAGGTGCATGTTTCAATTACCCCTTGGTATTCAAGTTGATCTAAGATCTCCCTGACCTGTCTTTTTAACTTCTAGCTTAACTGGGTACTGCCTTTGTGCAGTTAGTTGACTTTTCAACTGGATTCTATAGTGAGAAGAATCCTCATCCCATCCTACATGATTTTTGTATAATGCTGGAGCCTGGGCTACTGCCCATTTTCTGGCATAAGTATATTTTAAATGAATTGAAATATGGTTAGAGAAGGCTGGCATAGTGATGCCTTCGCCATGTGGGCACTCCCTGACAAATTCAAGTGGCCAATCTTGGTGAGCGAGAAAAATGTCATAACTTTGAGAGAGTCGCTCCCAAAAGAGTGCTCTTATTTTTCTAGTAATGTCCCCCTCCATCTGGAGTGTTACTTCATATAACTTATGTGGGTCACTAACCCTGGTATCTGCAGTTTCAACTTGAATGTACTCATTCAAGTACACTGTCTCCAGATGATCCTTCAAGTTCTTCCGAGCTATGGTGACTTCTGCTGCGCTGTCCAACATTGTTTGAACCCACTCCCCGTTCTTGAGTTGTATCCTCAAGATCCTCGGCATGTCTGATCTTTAGACTTGCTACCATCTTTTTGGTGAATTGAGTTTTCTTATTTTTCTGAACGTGTTGATCATCTTTGGACTTCACGCGCTCTTCCTTGTGTTCTGAACGTCCTCTTCTTTTGGATTTCTGTGACGAAGTCTGAAAGGTATGAGAGGAATGTGTATCAGTATCTTGATATCTATCAGATTTTCTCAAATTATCCCTATTCCTGAAGTTATAGCTCCTTTCATAGGGCTCCTTTTGAGGAGACCTACCTCTGGATTGAGAACGCCTCACATTGGAAGTTTGTTTAGTGTTCTCCCACTTCTTTTTAGGAGCAGTAGGAGTGTTTTTGTAAAGACCTTTAACCATGTAAATCTACTAAATTTTGTATATTACTAAGTAATTGTTCATCCGACATTGCTTCAATGTCAGGGACAGGTCTGTAGTTGCCTAAAGCTAGCCATGTTGCTCTTGGTCCACCTATTGGACAGAGCCTTGTAATGTGATTTATATGTTTTAGGGCGCCTTTAAACCAGAGCGCATGCTCTTGGTATGTTAGTGGAATTTCAATGTCCTCGAAAGGAATGTATTCCGCTGGTGGATCATCTTCTTTGTAGAAGTGAAACACTTTAGTTACTGAGTTTGCTTCAGGGAAGATTATCTATGAATCGAATACCTCTGTCTGGTGATATTCATGTGCCTCATCACAAAAACTCCAAAACCGGCCCTGGCAAAGTGTCCGGCCACCCCCCCTCCCCACACGGTGGTGGGAGGTTGGAGGTGCCATCGAGCTCTTTGCAGGGCCATTTTCAGCCGATTTTGTTACAGGGCCCCCAGGGGCCCAGAACCTGCCCCCACCCGTGCGGCGCACCGGGGGATTGCCCGGTGGCCGCTATGGCCAGTCCGGCCCTGAGTTCCAACTACCTGCATTTAATCACCTTTTGTATTTAGACCTTTTGGTTTTAATTAGCTCTCTATCACGAGAAATGACACAAAGGGTACTTTTTAATTCCTTATGGACCGTGGAGCATTCAGTGTTAAACCATCATGCCTCTGAGGATTGCTTTTGAAGAACATTACTAAGCAACCTCTGGGCTATATCGGAAACTCAAACTCCCGTACCAATTCAGCCGTAGTGGAATCTAGCTGCAAGCACCCATGTATTATATTGTAGTTTCTTTGGATGATGTCTTCCTCAAATTTTGATGTTTTCAATCTAATTCCTTTATTCGGTTTGTATTGAATCGGGAGTGTATTACTTTGCCTTATATTAGGCTTTATATTAAGAGAAACGATAAGAGGATAATGATCAGTTGCACAGTTTAGTCTAACTATAAAATCTTGGAAAAAAGTTGTAAAGTTCTTTGTCATTAGCATAAAATCAATAGAACTAACCTACCACCACCAACATAGTTTGGGTACTGTGAGGAAAAGTTGCAATCATAATTGTTTAAAAATCGTAGATCATTTGGTACCAAAGTAGGGGCAGCTTTACAAGGAACTGACGCATCTGCATAGATGCATCAGTTTCCTTGCGTCACCTTCAAATGTCCTTGCACCACCATGAATGCGCTATATTTACAATACAGTGCACCATGGCACAAGGAATTTAAGATACGTCCGAAATTCAGACTTATCTGTTGGAGGAAAATGACACATTGTTGGAGTTTGGCACAAAAGTGACGCAACTCCAGCAGTGTGCCAGAAAACATGGGTAGGTCCCATGTAAAATGCCCTGTGTCAATCTGTAAGCCTGGTCTGAGCAGGTATAGGGTTTTTTAAGCAGTGAAGGCGTAGAGTGACGCAGTGAAATCTTGTAAATTTCACTGCGCCAGTTCTACTTGGCTTTTTGCATGGGAATGCCTACCCTGCATTCATTATACCTGGTGCCTGTATAATGTGACGCAGGGCTTTACAACGTGACACATCTCCCTAGATGAATCACGTTATAAATAGGCCGCAACTTTTAAGCCTCCGCTGCATCACAAAAGTGACGCAACAGCGGTGCAAAAGTGACGCAAGGGGCTTGTAAATCTGCCAGAGGAATTTAGGGCTTCGGCTAGGGGATAGTGAATAAAATGAACCCGGGGCTGACCCTCAGTGTCTTCCAGTCCACACATATGTTGAGAACTGGAATTTACAAATTGTGCAATTAAAATCCCCGACCCATAAAGTACATAATTGCTGCCACTTGGCGGAGGCTTCGGTATTCCATTTGCAGAGACTTTATTACTTGGTACCAATTACTTGGTAATTGGTACCAAGTAGATGAACTTATACATTTGACTTTTACAGAACCATATTTTACCACAATTAGCACCACAATCCCAGCCTTTGCCCTTCCTGATGGAGACGGGATTGCATGGACACAGAAAGAGCGATATCCGTCTAAAAAAATATAATCTGTGAACCAACCAATCCTCATTCCTCCTTTTTGAACAAATTCCCGCTATATTCTTTGATAAAATTTTAAAATTTGTGGCATTGTTTTCCTGCTGAACTCGCCCTTGATTTATATTAACAGGTACATCAGAAATACCAGCAACTGACAAAACCACTTGTTCAGATTCACTTCCTGTTGGTTATTACTTTAGTATTCCAGACCTCCCACATCGTTTACCTGGCAGGGCAGATCCTGCAGTCAATCAATATCAGTTAGGCCAATAAGTGCTTCAAAACAGTTTGACTGGTTGATCGGCTGTAGGTGCTTAAGTTTGGGGTATTTAGACCCAGTTTGGTCTAACATTTGTAGAAAGATAGGTCCCATATGGGGACGATATAAAAAAAACAAGGGCTATGCCCTTATTGACCGTTCTCGCCCATCACTTCCTTAAGACGTGCCAACACAAAAAGCACACACCTAGGGCCCCTGAAATTCAAAAGCACACTGTCTCCTTCCACAGATTTTGGTGCACAGCCCAACCAGCCCACCTGCCGTGCCATAATAATGTTATCAAGAATTTCGTCTGACATCTTATTTTACTAATGCACCAACGGCTGATTTATTTATGAGACTTTGACAGTCTTCGATATAGCCTGATGGCAATGGGGGGACTCCTGCTAATATCAAGTTATAGGGGGTGCAATCTGGTGGTAAATTTAGTAAATCTTGCATGCTTTCCCACAAATAGGTGCATGTGCTGAGCAGCTGGAATTTAAACAATGCGGTCTGCCACTATTCAGCAAACCCTGGCCAGATTGTTCTACCTCAGTGGTACTAACCTCTTGAACCACTTTTTGTTTTTTCCTACACTGGACTGTTTCCCAAAAGTCCTGTTCGGTTGGCAAAGTAGACTTGTTGAGGGAAACCTCATGCAAGATAGGGGCCTGTGTTGTTAGGAGAGCGCTCCTTTTGTAAGGGGCAAGTTCTTGATAATAGGTGTACGTAGCCACGCCCCTCAGTGTACTATGTGTTGTTTTTTCATTTGAGTCCCTCACCACTAGGTGGAGCTGTTATTCACTGTGACCCAACCGTTCTAAGATAGGGTTCAGGGCTTCTGATATAAGTTGGCTGACTCTATTGAAGAAAGACGGGTCCATTTTCTCTCATGTGGCCCCCCTACCCACAGCACCTTTAGTCCTAGTAGTATTCCCTTTTAAGGATTCTTGTCTGGTTATATTTTAACATAGGGCACTGCCCCTTTGAATTGGGATCCACCTCTGCCCTTTTCCTTTTCCCCTCTATAACTTGTTGGGCATCTTGTTGCCTCCAGAGTCAGGTTTAAATTTAGTAAATTTGTATTAACTATTACAGGAACACTGGCATTGTTAATAATGTTCACCACTGGAGAAAGTGGTACTAAAATCCTGGGCTCGATGTGACTAATAATAATGTCTGCAGGGACCTGAGGAGATGATGGAGTAGGAACTAGTGAGAGTCTTCGCTTCATCAATTCAATTTCCTTGCTGATTGCCCCACCAGCCTTGTGCAAAAAGCGTCCAATATGGAACCGGTGGGATTTGGGGCTGGTGGGTCTTTCTGTCTACCTGTGTCTTTATGTTTAAAGTCAATTGGAGCATGGCACAGCGTCCCCATAGAGATGCCTGTTTAGACATTGGCAACCTTAAAAAATAAGTACCAACATTTTCCTGTGAGGTCGCCCAGAGTAACTGCGACAAAACACAGTATGCCAAATGGAGGAGCCAAGAAAGTAGGCCCAGTCCAGCCTCAAATGGAATGGAGTTCTTGTGGCAGCCTGGGCAGCTTGGTGCTCAACACTTAAAAGTGATGAGATTCTGAATTAGGAAGTTAATATTGGCTGAGGCCATTGAATGTCAGTAGGTCTGGTGGACATTATCCACCTGACCAACCACTGATACTGCCTCATTAACCATCTAAAACCAGCTGGACCTTTGAGGGGGATCCAAAATCAATGTGAAACAATATGATGGTTTTAATTATGTAACAACTTTTTCTTTTCATCTTTGCCAGGTAATGCTGTACATGTGAAATCTACGTTTTCTAGACAATAGCTTGCTGGAATTTGCAACCAACATGAATAACTCTACCTTATTGACAGACAACAAGGCAGCAATCTCTCTAAAGTTCAACTCAGCAATACTTTGGTGCTGGTGATCACATCGCTGGTCATGCTTTTTGGTGTCTTTATCTTCTTCTTCGTACTTATGTGCAATGCCTTCTGCACCACAACCTATCTCCGGGAGCAAACTCGCTACATCCTCTTGCTGTACATCTTGGGCAATGACACTGTTTATCTTTTCAGATGTGGGATTCTCATTTATTTTCTGTGTTAACATACATGATACCTGTATTGAGACTGTTATGCTTGCATTGCTAACCTTTCTAAACATGCCAACTTGCCTGGCAATCATAGCCCTTGAGCACAACTACTGAGGCAGGCAGAGATCTGACGGGTAGAGAGGTCTTGCTTAGTGATAGTAACTCTTTCTGCCTCTGGACTCTTGCCTTACATTCCTGAAGTTGTCACTGTGATCTACTTGATGAAGAGGTTTTTTTTTCAAAAGATAATGTGCTCTCATGAATCCATCTTAAATTCTGAAGTAGGAGCAGCATATAGGATCACAATTCACTCTTTAGTTTTTGCCCTTGTTTCCTTCATTATGCTATACACTTATATAAACAATTATGCTAGATGCCAAGAATATCCACAGGGGTAAAGCCCCATCTTCCAAAGCCAGCACGACTTTGATTCTTCACACCATCCATCTAATGTCATGCATGGCCGCATTCTTTTCTGCACTGATAATGGTTTCTACATTCTATTTAGAAATACATTTCTATTCATGTTGTTTCCTAGAGTCCCAAGAACTGTGATTTATAGGTTCCGATGTGAAAACTTCTGGAAGCATATTAAAAGATTTATCTTGCGTTATCATTAAAAGGCCAACCTTAAAAATAACCCTGGCTTGATATCTGTCATGATTCTAGTCAAGTCTTTCTCAAATGCAATCCTGAAATTTACATTGTGTATAAACATTGCCTGGAGCGAACATCAACTACCACTAGATTCTAATAGTTATGAAATCTGCCATTGTGAGAGTTAGGAGACAGAAACAGCACACTTGTTGAGAAGGTTCAGCACATCCCAGGTTTACACAGCTCGCAGGTCATTACCAGGCCAAGTTCTGGGTAACATGCTAAATGTTCATAAATATGTTACTCCCCAGGTGGATCAGTCCTCTCTATCCCATGACAAAGTAGCATTCTTATTTCTTGCAATCATCCTAAGCAGTCATGACATGGTGTTCCTGTGACTGGTGAAATATCAGACACAGACAGTGACCATTGGTGTATCATACTAGATGGCAATTTGAGCATTAGCAATTAACCTCATAGCTGCTATGTCCAGTGCTGGACGTTCCATTGCGCAGGTGAGGTTCGAACGTTCAACGGCCGACGGCAGCACTACGGAGGTAGTGGTGCCGTCGGCCGCCGAACGTGCGCAGCACCTAAGGGGTTAACGTCTCTAGGCATTTGTTATGTATACAAAGAATATATGGGTACAAATGTGTAACAAAATGCTACTAATAAAAGATAGCCATACAAAAGAGGATGAATGACGGAGCGTTTGAGCCAATCAAACACTCACCCCCAGTCAACTGATCTGGGTTTAATCCATCACCGTTCTTTAGCCCACTCTGCCACCCCAGTTCAGACATGGCCATATACAAATCAGTCTGACCCTGTGCCTCATGGGAACAGTCCGGCCCGAACTGCCAAACCATGTCTTCCCTGGACCGGAAACAAGCATCCTGGGACCGGTTTCAGATTCATAATCCTCATCAGCCAGGCTATCTTGAATCCAGTGGCCAAGTGAGCAAGGGACTCACGTCTGAGCATACCCTGCCAACTTAGGGCGAACAAAGCGATACAAAAGGGGATGATGGACGGAGCATTTGAGCCAATCAAACACTCACCCCCAGTTAACTGATCTGGGTTTAATCCATCACCATTCTTTAGCTCACTCAGCCACCCCAGTTCAGACATGGCCATATGCAAATCAGTCTGACCCTGTGCCTCATGGGAACAGTCCAGCCGAACTTCCAAACCATGTCTTCCCTGGACCGGAAACAAGCATCCTGGGACCGGTTTCGGATTCATAATCCTTATCAGCCAGGCTATCTTGAATCCAGTGGCCAAGTGAGCAAGGGACTCACGTCTGAGCATACCCTGCCAACTTAGGGCGAACAAAGCGATACAAAAGGGGATGATGGACGGAGCGTTTGAGCCAATCACACACTCTCCCCCAGTCAACTGATCTGGGTTTAATCCATCACCATTCTTTAGCTCACTCAGCCACCTCAGTTCAGACATGGCCATATGCAAATCAGTCTGACCCTGTGCCTCATGTGAACAGTCCAGCCCGAACTGCCAAACCATGTCTTCCCTGGACCGGAAACAAGCATCCTGGAACTGGTTTCGGATTCATAATCCTCATCAGCCAGGCTATCTTGAATCCAGTGGCCAAGTGAGCAAGGGGCTCACGTCTGAGCATACCCTGCCAACTAAGGGCGAACAAAGCGATACAAAAGGGGATGATCATCATCCCCTTTTGTATCACTAATAAAAGATGGGACATAAAGATAATATACATTTTCAAACTTCTTTAATTTGATATCACTCTCTGCATTCTTACACAGTAGCAACATGTTGATCCCTTCTACAGTTAGTATGACTTACCTCCTGAACCTGTTAGATATTGTCCACTCTCACAGTGATAACAATGTGCACCTTCCATTCCATGATAAAGATATTTCTTAAGCATTAGTGTTTCTTTTCAAGGAGATGTATAGAAAGAAAGTATGTTTCTAACATGCATTTAAAAGCATTAAAAAAATCTCGAATACCCTGATGACTTTGACATGAGTGAACCAAGAAATAGATTTGACATGTGGACTGTATATGACCAATGCCGTTATATGAAGCATCATTGTTGCCTATTACACCCTAAAATAAGTCACTCCAAGGTGCTTTGAAATTTGTTATCCAAAGAAAATGAGACACTGACATTTCTTGTTGTTGCTTAGGATCACACAGTTTGGCTGTGAGGAAGCTGGGACTTGATCCCAGGATGAGGTAGTTTTAATCCGCTTCCCTATGATGCACTAGAGATTTACTGAGGAGGTCATGCTAATCACAGGGGTACCCCAATGCATAGTGTTCCCTAGTGTATTTAGTTTTTTCACTGTATTCTAAGTGTCTTTAGCATAGCACTGGCTCTAGGCTTGTTTAGTCAGAGTCAGTTACCACCAGTACCCGTCTGAAAAAGTTGTGGGCACAGGATGATTTTGCAACAAGGCCTCTTTCTGCTCCTCTATTGGTTCTTTCTGCACATGTTTTATTCTTCCTGCACTTTTCTTCATCTTTGTGGACTTCTGTTGCCTCTTACTGTATTTCTTTTGCTTCTTTCTGTGCGTTTTTAGGTCTCGCCTGTCAATGCGCATGCGCATTGAGCTTGCGAGAATATGGGGGCTTAAACAGACTTTAACCAACTTGCAAGTCGATGGCGATTCCTTGCAGTGCCCGTGGAATTCAAGCTCAATGCGCAAGCGCATTGACATTAAAAGCGCGTGCACATGCCACCAGCCGCCTGCCTTGCATTACACATCAAAGGCAGCCCAGCCTCCCTCCCGCAGCCCCTGCTGCTTCACACCCTCATCGCCGCCTGCCGGATCAAAGGCTTTCACGGCCGGCCGGCTGTGCTTTCAGTTTCATGCCGGATCAAAGGCTTTCACTGCCGGCCGGCCGTGCTTTCAGTTTCACGGCCTGTCTCCTTATTTAACTTGTTGAGTATACAGACACTATCGCTGCAACCCAGCTGGCATCTACAGCTTTAAATGTTTAAGGCTGTTGTGTTCCCTTCTCAATAATTTGCCTGTGTGTTTTGAGCCTAGGTCTTCGGCACAGGAAGCTGTGCAAAAGCTGTCTTAGTTGGTCCTCCTCTGCTGTTCTCCAGGGCATTGGATTTGTGTACAACTACTCTTGGGCCACGGACAGCTGTAAAGATAAATCTCACATGGGCACCCAGCTCCCCTCAGATATCGCATGTACTCGTTCCTGGAGTAGATTTCTTGATCTGTTTCCGGCTATGTTCATTTGATGCAGCACACAATCGGCATTGTGTCTTCCTCAGCGACATTGAGTGTAAGCAGTGCTTAATTTGAGCCTGTGGTTTCCGGTGCTCGGTACCAGCATTCAGTTGTCAAAACTTGCACTTTAGACCGTCTTACACACGGTTCGCACTTGTAGGCGTGTTGTGGTCAGGGGTGATGCTGGTATGACATGCGCAGGACAGGCATGGTCTGGGGGGGTGCATGCAGCAGTGGCATGACAGGTCTCTGTTACTTTTTTTTCCTTTTCTAATTAAACACTGAGTGCAGGATTCCATCGAGCATGTCACTGAGTTTCAAATCCAAGGAAAACATGTATATACAAATGAAAGAAGGAAGGACTCTGTTCTGCACATTGCCGGGTCATTCAAGAGATTATTCAGTCGAAGTTATTTTGAGAATTGTGATTTGAATCCGAAAATATGTGTAACCAACCCCTCTCTAAAGTCAAATAATCACCTTATAAATGCAAAAAATGTCTAATACACCTTAGAGCAATTTCCTCAGCATAGGTTTCTTTTTAGCCTTAATTGCCATGCATGCAGTTTATTCTGCGTGTGTGCTGAGTCTTGGGTAAAAAAACGATTGTCTTTTAATTAAAGGTTGTCCATTAATCTTCCGTCACGACATAGCACCAGTTATGTTTGTTCCATTGAAATTCGAGCTGTATGAGGAAGTTATTATGACTTTGTGGCGTTGGAGAACGTTCAGCCAGTCATTTGGTAATTTTACACGTCACCCTTTAAGCTGTTCTGTTCATGAACCTCGCAGGGCCCCCTGTGAACCATAAATCTACTCCCTGGGGCATTTTATTTCCTGAAAAGTTCGCCCACAAGTGTGATTGCTGTGGCAACCCGAGCCCAACGCCTGAGCCGAAAAGTAAACCCCCCCCCCCTGTTTGTGTACGCCCATCCATAAAGCTGCGAACTGGAGCCCCCTCTTGCTAAAGAGCTGCACAATTAGTAATACGTTTAATTGCACTGCTCAACGAAACTCATTTTTGGGTCACTTTTAGGGCGATTGTCTTTCCCTTTGTCAGCCCTCACAATGCTAATGGGATGTGCCACGGGTAAAGCTCCTTTGTCACTTCCACTGTTCATCAGCACCCCCTACGTTGCGTGACTGCTCCTGGAAGTGCAGGTAAGAGCAGTTTAACCCCTTCCTAGCAGCTTACCATGGACGCATAGTTTAGGTTATGTTTTATTATCCTGCGAAAAGGCTTTGTTATAACAATGGCTGTGTGTTTATGTTGTTCTACGTCTTATGTTCCATGTCTTCGTTTAATATTAAATTACCTGAATTCTTGCACGTACACTCAATAGTGAATTCATTTACTGCTCTAGGTCGGACTAGTTAAAACATTAAATCTAATCTCGGCCTTTTGGGCTCTGGAGCCTCATTGAGACGTGTCGTTGTCGTGTGAATTTTTGTGTTGGTTACCTATTGCATTTTATGTTCACAACAGTTTACACTATTTGGGTAGGTTTTCAAATGAAACCAGCGTAATGTATTTCTGCAGTGTTCGGCTAACCCGTTTATTACATTTTTGCTGTTATTTCAACTCAAAATATTGAGTGTATAGCACACACCACAAACCCAGGTGTTGCCTTAGGTAGAAAGTGCAAGATACCTTAGTGGGTTAAACGCTAGCTGCTGACATCTGCTGCAGCCTACACGTCTTAAGTTTGCATCTTAATTTGGTCAGATAACCCATCCGTCCAAATGAAATATTCGATTGGGTAATAGTAACACCAGTTATTTATATTGCTTCAAGGTGATCGATGTGTAGGGCAGAGCGCTATATAAAAGTTATTGACACTGTCTTTCAATGTGCAACCAATCTGACCTTTGTTTCCTTTTTTCCTTGCTCCTAGATAAAGGTACATCGTCACACTCAACCCCCCTTCACCCTCACACCACCTCACTGTCATACCCTCACACCCACACCCTCACACACCCTCATCCTCACTTCCCCTCCCTCTCACACACACACTCACACCCCCTCACCCTCACACCCCCTCACCCTCACCATCACACCCTCTCAACCTCTCACCCCTTCACCCTCACACACCCTCACCCTCACACCCTCTCACCCTCACACCCCCTCACCCTAACACCCCCTCACCCTCACCCTCACACCCCCTCACCCCCCTCACCCTCACCCCCTCACCCTCACACCCCCTCTCATCCTCACACCCCCTCTCATCCTCACACACCCTCACACGCCCTCACCCTCTAACGCCCCCGCCCTCACACCCTCTCACCCCCCCTCACCCTCACACACCCACACACACCCACACACACCCTCACTCACCCTCACACCCCCTCACAACCCTCATACACCCTCACACACCCTCACTCTCACTCACCCTCACTATCACTCACCCTCACACACCCTCACCAGCATAGCATAACAAAACAAAGCATAGATTAACAATACACAGCATAGCATAACAATAAAAAAGCATAGGATAGCAAAACATAGCATAACAAACAAAGCATAGGATAACAAAACAAAGCATAGGATAGCAAAACAAAACATAGCATAACAAAACAAAACAAAACATAGCAGAACGAAACATAGCATAACAAAACATAGCATAACATAACAAAACATAACATCACAAAACATAGCATAACAAAACACAACAAAACATAGCGTAGCATAACAAAACAAAGCATAGGATAACACAAATTAACATAGCATATCATAATAAAACAAAGCATAGGATAGCAAAACAAAACATAGCATAACAAAACATAGCATAGCATAACAAAACATAGCATAGCATATCAAAACATAGCATAACATAACAAAACATAGCATAACAAAACACAACACAGCATAACAAAACATAGCAAAACACAACAAAACATAGCTTAACAAAACACAACAAAACATAGCATAGCAAAACATATAATAGCATAGCAAAGCATAGCATACCAACCACAACAAACCATAGCATAGCATAACAAAACATAACATAGCAAAACAAAGCATAGCATAATAAAACACAACATAGCATAGAAAAACATAGAATAGCAAAACATAGCATAGCAAGCATAGCATAACAAAACATAGCATAGCATAACAAAACACAGCATAGCATAGCATAACAAATCAAAAGCATAGGATAGCAAAACATAGCATAGCATACCAAAACAAAACATAGGAAAGCAAAACAAAGTATAGCATAGCATACAGCATCACTCAGCACCACCACAGCATCACTCAGGGGCACCACAACATCACTATGCGCTACCACAGCATCACTGAACGCCACAGCATCACTCGTTCGCCATCACAACATCACTCAGCGCCACCACAGCATCAATCTGTGCAACCATTCAACAACTGGTTCAAATATGTTCTCTCGATGTTTCAAGCTTTATTACAAATGTAACAAAAAGATGTTAATATTTCACTTCTGTTCTTGGATTTTCGTCACAATAAAATACACTGAACATAATCTTAACAAAAGTTATTTACAAAAGTTTAAGCTATTGCCATTAGAAATTACAATACCTTTTATTTAAGTATTAATTAATTAAAAACATTAAAAGACATTGTTATTTGTAATATCAATACATGTAAGTCACGTCAATACAACACATTGCATTACAAATACTATCGGTGTCACATTTGCAAAAGTTATAACTATTGGCATTGTAAATGACAAAGCTATTAATTTAGCTATTTTCAAAACCAACACAAATAAAAAAATTGTCATTTACAAGACAAATAGCTCAACCTTTCCTAATGCGAGACCTATTGCATTTCCAATGCTTGTTTCTTCTTTCTTCTGATGTCCAACCTCTGTAGGCATAGTTAGAAACTAGCATTTAAAAAGCCTTAGAAATTCACTGAAAAAAATACGGTTCAGAGACGTTATAGTTACAAATTAGCATTTAAAAAACCTTTGAAATTCACTGGAAAAAAACATAGGTTTCAGGCACGTTATAGTTAGGAATTAGCATTTAAAAATCCTTAGAAATTCACTGAAAAAAACATAGTTTTCAGGGGCGTTATAGTTAGTTGGACATTTTACTTGTACAAAACCATAGAAATCCCCCCGTTACAGTTAGTTCAGCTAACTATAACTCACATGCCCGCAATACACTGCTGATGACGTCACATATTACATCACTCATGACCTGGTGAGTGACATCACTCATGACATCACTGATGACATCTTAAATGACATCACTGATGGCATCATCCTTGTGATAAAGTGGCAGACCTCCTCTCACCCTAATATAACCTTTGATACACACACTCAAAAATAGAAACTAATATTTTCAAAATAATGGACATACCAATACCACTTACAACACACCTATTTAGTAATTCCAAGATCTACACACACATCCACTCATTCACCAAAAGTCCTGTCCAGTCACTCACACATATACTCACTCATCATATGTACTCATACACCTATACATCCTTTTACACAATGACACTCATCCATAGAGTTACACACACACATAGTCACACATGCAAACAAAGTATCAAACATCCATTTACTTGCATATACAGTTATACACACACCACTACACTTACTGCTACAGAAACGTACACATACTTACTCTCTTAAGCAATCACTTATAGAAACACATACTAATTTATACAGGAACTCTTCCAATCTCTCACATATACTCATTTATATACACCAATACTCACATATACTAGTTTAAAACATATGTAGTTACTCATAAAGACACTATTTAGACAATCATTCACTCACTAACACAGCCATACACGCACTCATCCACCCATACAGTCCTGCACACATGCTGTCTTCAACACATACAAACAGTGAGTCACTCATTCATGCATCTTTGCCCATGTAACACCCCCCACCGAACCATACAGACACTCAGACACTCATACTAATACTAAAAAAACAAATAATAACCTATATCGACACTCATGTAGCTACTCACCAACCCATGCAGCCACTTATACACAAAGTGAGAGACTGATACAGATATTTACATATTTAAACTTTACTCACTAACCCAAGTATTCACTAAGATACATTTAATCAGTCAGTTATACAATCAATTTTACAAAAAAATCATCCATTTAGACATTTATAAACCTATTTATTCGTCCATCGACCTTCCGATATACATATATAAAACATTTAATTTTCAGAAAAACACACATTCACGGGATGATGTCATCAGTGATGTCATCAGTGATGTCATTTGAGATGTCATCAGTGATGTCATAAGTGATGTCACTGACCATGTCATGAGTGATGTAATATGTGACATCATCAGCAGTGCATAGCGGGCGCACGAGTTAACTATAACGGGGGAATTTCTATGGTTTTGTATGAGTGAAATGTCCAACTAACTATAACGCCCCTGAAATCTGTTTTTTTCAGTGAAATTTTCTAAGATTTTTTAAATGCTAATTTCTAACTATAACGTGCCTGAAACCTATGGTTTTTTCAGTGAATATATATATATAGTTAAGATATACACAATGGATTGACTTGGAGTACAACATTTGAAAGTTTGAGTTTACTAAGTACAATTTAAATCTTGATATATTTTCTTCCTTATACGTGTATACCTTCCTTGTACTTGTGAATCAATATGTTTGTTGCTTTACTCCTACTGTAAAAAATAAAAAACAGACCAAGATACACTACCCTATGTCTCACCTTATGCCTCTCTCAATTTTTCGTATCCCTCCAGTTTCTGACTAGTCCCATGGCCTTGTTCTACTACTATGATCTCCAAAATGCCCTTTTCTGGAAACTTCCCTCCTCTGTCACTCCTTGGATCACCCCTGAACTCTTTTTGCTTCTCTGATCTTTCTGGATTTTTCCTTTGTGTATCCCTCCTTTGACTCTTCCCAGGACTCATTTTGCTGCTATGATCTCCCTAATTTATTTCTAGAGATTCTTCCCTCCTCCATGGTGCACAGGTGCCTGCACTGACTCTTGGCAGCCACAATTCTCCTGCGCAAGAAAAGAGCAGGAATGCACCACATCTTGATAGACATGGCACATACCTGCTCTCTCCCTTTTGTGCAGTGTAGCAAAGTGTCTTGCTGCATAGTGCTGCATGAAAAAATTAAAAATATGACCCTGAGTTTATTCCTAGGTCATTTTGGTGCTGGCTCCACTGAACCAGGTGGTGTGATTTAAAGATCTGGCGAAGGGTGTCTGTCCTGTTGTAAGGTGGGTGAGGGTGACACCCTTATCACCATTTGGTTATAAGTGTCCAGTAGGTGAGTGGTCATTATCTGTTTTTTTATTAAGCAGATACATGCTACATACATGAAGGATTCATAACTCTTGTACAATTTGATACTGGGCATGCTAGGCCACAAAACGAAACATTAGGAGCCTCATTTATGAGGAACTGGAGATGGAGTGTGCAGCAAGTGCTGCATTTGTGTCCTTTCCCCCATCGCTGATGCACAATTTGCTGCCTAGCTTGCCTCCGTTGAAGGAAGCATTGGTTTTGTGCAGGAAGGGGCAGCTTCCTGCACAAAAACAATCCTGACAGGCGTTTACCTATTTCACTGTGGGCCGCAGTATGCAGCACACATGGAAAGAGAAAAAAGAGGAGAAATACAAATATTTCTCCTCACTATGCCTACTCTGGGTAGGCGTGAGGTTTTGGCGCTGCCCCAGGCTTACGTGATTAAGTAAATCTCGGGCAGCGTAAAATCCATGGGTGCTGCAAGGGGAAAACCCACTGAAACACCCATGAAATGCCTCCTTGATGGAGAGGGAGGCAAGGTAGCGACTAGCTCTGCTCTGTCTTACTCCAGATCTACAAGGCCATGCAACCACCAGAGTGGCTTTGCGTCGCCTCATAGATATGATCGAGAGGCTTTCGCCATTGAAGTGTCAAAAAAGGATGCTCTTTAGGCGCAAGCCTCTGACAAATAAGCCCCACAATATGTGCTGGGTGATAGCGGGGAAGAGAATGACCGAGACGGAGAGCTTAGACCTCAATGGTCCAGCATCCTGTACAGAATTGCTAAAAAAAGGACGCCCTTAGAGAAATGTTACTTGCTCCATGGTAGTATATGGAAACATGCAAGAGAGGACTTTGAGAGTGGTGTGGGAAATTCTGGTAATAGGTGTTTGCGCAATCTTGCAAATTCCTAACAGACGATGCGAAATTGGAAATTGCAAAACAGGCGTTTAGCGCTATATTTATGTGTCCTCGAGTCCATTATGGATGCGAAGGCAGCTTTTGCACTAAAAAACTTCGTGCAAAAACAAAAGTGCAGACAACAGCCGCTCCAGTTATAGTCACTTGCATAATTCCTTGGCTAAAAAATTGTCTGAACGCAGTGTAATTATAACAATGTCGCAATGGCGCTACTTCGGAAATTTCAAGAATTTTACAGTACCGGGGATTCGCCGACATTCACAAAATATGCTAGAGTCACGGAAATGTTGCCTGGGACACGTCATTCGGCGATGCGCGCGTGCATGTTGTTCGCATTGGGCTGGGACCTCATAGGAGGGCCCCTTACATGCACAATCAGGTGTTTCAACCCACCTTAGGAAATGTTTTGTAAAAGAATATCTTTTTAGGAACAAAAATCCCACTCGTTTTTTGTGACAGATTATAACTTTCCAACACTTTTTCTCCTAGTTTGCACAGAATAGATGTCCTCAGGCATTTCTGGGGTGCACATGTCCGCCTCTGATAATATCGAGGTGAACTATTTTACTATCGCTAAACTCTGAAGTATATTTTGCTTCCTAAATGAACACCCGAGAGTGTCCAGACCCGAATGCAGATTGTGGTAAACAGATCTAATGAGTTCAAGGCGTCTTGAGGGAGCTTTGGTGCAAGGGAGCAGGCGCCCGAATCCTCACACTAAAGGCGGGAAGTCTTTATAAAGCAGGGAATCGAGATGCGGCAGTTTGTGGTGACTGAAGAGCGCGTGCGCGGACGGTCGCTCTGCAATCCCTGAATAGCACGAGGCAGTCAGCGCCTTAGTGCCTTAGGAGGTCTTAGTAGGAGCTGTGTGGTAGGTCAAACATGTGTGTCTGGCCCTTATTATTTCTTTGTTCATTTTTTTATCAAGAACAAAAACGGGATAAATCTTAAAATATGGTAGTGGTTGCTTGCCAGGTTGGCTTTAGGGCAGCCGCACGTGACCTGGGGTGAACTTGGTAGGGAACGTTGTATTTAAAAAATAACTTCTGGTTTAGAAGCATATGAGCTTCCTTGTCTGTTCGGCAGTTTTCAGACAATAATGAAAATGTCAAGATAACTGTTGATTAGTGTTTCTACTGGTGAGAGTTCGGGATTTTGATTAGTGGCAGTTTTGGCACATCATAAGTAGAGCAGAGGGTTAATGTGCCTGCTGCAAAGAACTTGTACCATGCAGATCACAGAACTGGGTGTGAATTAACTATGAGTAGCACTATAAAAAATGACATTTTGCTAGAGAGGGGCTGTTGGAGCATGGTAGTGACACAATTCTTGTAGGAGGTCATGTTGCAGGGCAAAAAAGATTGACACACCGGGTGCCTCCAGCGCTACCCTGGTGGTAGCATGGGTCAAGATTAAGAAAAAAGGGAAACATGGCCTGATTCAGACTTTTGCTAGAGCAGTGTCTGTCCAGCAGTGTGCCATGTTTAGGTCCTCTTCCTTCTCACTGGAGGCGGAGAGTCTGCCACATTTTGATGCTGATATGATGTCAGCGGATGTTTCTCCCTCACACCGCTGCCTCCACTGTGGGAGGGTTCACTTTACTCAAGGGAGGAAAATCTTTGGAGAAATTTGAGAAAATACCGATCTAGCAAGTCAGAATGTACCCCATGTACGGATTACCCCGGAAATAGTCATTGGCCACAGAGCGTGTCTTCCTGTGCCTTGGATGGGGCTCCAGCAACTTAGGGACACAAATGCCATGTTTGTCTGAAATTTCACCATTCTTCCTGCTGTGATAACGTGATGAAGCCCAGTGCTGAATCTACCATACACGGGGTTCCTGAAAAGACACACTCTTTGGTGTAGCTTGCGTTGCACCTTCCCCAATGGTGGAGCCGGAGCATCGTTTAATGCGTGATCTATGAGGTCATTTACTGGCAGCCTGGGTTGTGTGTCTGCTGTTTTATGACAGATTGTACACCAGCCCCCTCCTCTAATTCAGACCTAAGGCTAATAGCAGGACCAGGAATGCAGGATTCAGACCAAAGGCAGCAAAAAAAAATCCCCTCATTCTAACATAACACACCAAGGAGGAGCGAAGAATAAAAGTGAAACACAGGAGAGCAAAAAAGCAACAACAGGACAGAATTAGAATAGCCGTGAAGTAAGAAGGCCAGCAGGACGATTCTTTGAAAGTTCCCCAAATTTGCTTAAAACCTTTAAGGAATTGACATGTGTGAGTGCGTCTTTGTGAAAGAGCCACCTTGACCACGTGCTATAATCGCGCACCTCAGAATGACCTAAGAAAGGACCTGAAATATTTCAATGTATTTTCTCATATTTGTTTGAGCCTGTGCATTGGGAACAAGCAGAGACTTCATCGAATCCCAGTTCACTGGGAGGAAAAAAGGTCTGCGAGGGACTCTATTTTACTGAATGCCTGGGATTTAGGGTGATCAGGCGAGAGGCAAACTTGTGAGACAGGTTGGTGCAGGTTCAAGGACTGTCAACCAGTGAGAACCTGTGACCTGATAACTTTACTAGCAAGTTACCAAAGGTTAGGCCTTCTTACAGCTCACATAGTATCTGTAAACACATATGAAGTGTCGCCCCAGCTGCAGCCACTGGTGCTATCAAAGACTGGTCATTCTTGAAGCTGCACCAGAGATCTGACTTGCAGCAGGACCACCCCTCAGATCATGCACGGATGGCATGGACAGAGATTATAGGAGTTCCATCAGTCAGTCATTCACTACCTCTCAAACAGCTGATAATTCATATACTTTGTAGCTGCGTTCAGGTCTGTTCCAGTTTACACTCGATCGTTTTTCCATATGTTCCACATAACGTGTTGTTGTTTATTTCATTTGTTCTGTGTTGGAACTTACTGTCCCTGCCAGAGAGGAGAAGGCAGAACAGCACTTGCAGGCACATGCATCAAGTTAGGATTTTGCGAGTCCTTAATTGCGATTAATAAGGAATCGCAATTAAGGACTCGCAAAAACCTATGCATGTAGGAATCGCTATAAAAATAGCGATTCTTACACATTCCTTATTGCGAGTCACAAATTGCGATTTGCAAATAAGAAATTACTTACCTTTCATTCCTATGGGCTAACAGGCCATAGGAATTAATGGGAAATTGCATATGCAGGTCCTCGCAAATTGTGCATGCAATTTCAAGGGTGCAAGGGTGTCAAAATGACACCCTGTTGCAACCCTGAAATAGATCTGTGCACAAATGTTGCGCACACACATGTCTCAAGGACATGTGTGTAGGTAACCTACAAGTTTGAAAAATGCACTTTAATGCCTTTTTCAAAGTTTTTGCTAATTACCATGAAGTTCAACTTCATGGTAATTTGCGACCCCTAGTAGCAAAATCGCTTCTTCAAAGAGGTTCTTGCATTGCATTTGCGATTCCTTAAATGCAATCGCAATTTGAGAACTTGCTATTAATTGCGAATTCTCTAATTGCGAGGGCCTTGACCCTTGATGCATCGCAAAAGCTAATTTTGGAATCGCAAATTGCCAATTTTGCGAATCGCACCATTTACGAAATGAGAAGGATGCAGCATTAAAACATTTTTCTGAGATACATGTAAATAAAATGTCAGTTGCATCAAAGTATACATGAGGTGCAGTATCTCTAAATCCTATAGTCAGGCTATAACATGCTGTGTGTGACAGCTCAATACACACTGTGTGTGTACAAGATCAATAACACTCATATTTATTTCTCAGTTTTAAATATGTCTTATTTTCATTTAAAATAAATAAACTCGAGCTAATAAAAATCATTGTGTTTTGAGACAGAGCAGGCATGCCCAATGTTTTACTTGCGTGAAGGCCTTTTGTATCCTATTGCGTTTATTTAGTGCCATGTAAACACGAGTATGTGCAAAAACAATTTCATTAGGTTATTTTCCCATGTAATATGGATTTAGCTGGAAACTCGCTTTTCTTCTTTGCACTATCATGTTTTAACCACACTATTTACAGCGAGTACTGAATGTGCTGCATTTAATTTCTGCTTTGTGATATGGCCATCTCAACGTTTCTTTCAGGTTACTGATTGGTACATTATTTTTTCACTTAAAATTGAAAGTCATTTCCCCCCATCTTTTAATCACATTTTTGGTGTTTGCTTGAGGCACATTAAATTGTGGTACCATTAATTTGCTCTCAATTGCCTCCTGTTCATTTAATCCCAGTTTTAGAAATAAATTAACCAAACAGATGTTTAAACAATATTCTTTAATACATATCAAAATCAAGCAACAGTTATTCGGTGTCTAAGGGCCTGATTACAATGTCGGGCAGACCTTCAGTCCGACCCAACACCGTCTCGGTCCTGGGACCGACCGACCTCCGGTTGACGGTCCCGACAGGCTCATTACAATGCTACCGAACACTGTTTGGTCGCATGATCCCTTTTTTAAATGGGAGCTCTTGGTACGGAAGTAAACCGGCCATAACACAACCTCTCATTGAGGTGAGGGAGCTGCATTTAATCCCTGCACCCCAAGGCATGAGCCGGAAGGTGCCTGCCACAAGATGCAGTGATTGCCCCCTCGGCACAAGTTCAAGGGGACCACAAGCACACGGGGGCCCCAAGCACGCTTTACGACAGGCCGGCATGGAAACCGTGCCGGAAACCATGCATCATAATCTCAGGGGTGGAAAGGCCCGCCCTTGAGCTTACTGACCGAACTTCCGACTGGCAGACGGGCTCCTAGAGCCCAACCAAAGCCAGCCAGAATGACCAGCCATTTTACTTTCGGACCGCCTAGATCACAATTAGACGATCGGAACGTAAACAGGGGGGCGATTATGATGCAGCCATGAAGGCTACAACCGCTGATTGGAGCCGTAGCGGGCCTCATCACCCCTAAATGTTGCAAATAGCATTATAAATAAACATTTGGACACTATAACCTCAGCTATAGATAATACCCTAATTTCTTGCATTCATCATTTAATTGGCATGCGTCACTGATCACTTCGGTGGGGGATGGATCAAAGGGTTGGTAAATTGCAATCTGGACCAAACTCACCTTCTGACTGCAGGAGTCTGTTCCCAATAATATACTCTTCCTGGCATGTGTAGGTATTAAACCTTACTAACATACAGTTGGGGCAGCAAGGCGAGGGTGCTGCTGGCCATGTGCTCTGTGCTGCAAAACGTCAGCCCTGCAACCAGTGATGACTTTGCTTGTGTTTGGCAATGTGAAGGAGAGCGTGCCTGATCCTTTCATATCAGCAGGACACCGATGGTCCAATTCTGGATTTCATTTAAAAAATGTGTTCAATCTGTGAGTAGTACTTCCCATTTGCTTACTCAGTAGCCAATTGATCCTGCTCACCTGGAGTGATCTGACAAGCCTACTCAGAGAGCATGACAAAACTGCTTATTTGTCACTACCATAGAATTTTGAGTTCTTGGACCCAGATTTGCAAACATTTTGTATTGCAGGTGCACCACTTTTTTGGTGCAGCCACAACACAAAATGCAAATCGTGATTTACAAAGCCATGCAAGGGCCGATTAGCATTGCTTACTTGGGTTTAAAAACAAAAAGTACTGCAATGCAGCACCTTGAGCTGTGTTGTGTTACACTACATCGGTTAGGCTTTACATGGTTGAAGCATGGGCGTCGCCATGCAGCCACCCGTGTATTTTGATGCAAACCCTGGGTTTGCACAAAAATGCTGCATCTACCTGAGAGAACAGTAACAAAGAGAAATATATTAATTTATACTTGTTACTCCCTCTTTCTATGCGTGCAGCATTTTGCGGCACACATAGCAAGTGGAATATGCCTCTAAGGATTGATTATGTGCAGGAAGGTATCCCTTGCTCCACAGAAACAATCCTGCCCGCAATGTAAACATCCTTGCACCATGAGGCAAGGGTGCCTGAGTTAGCTCCAGGCTGCCTGAAGTGCTCCAGCGCAACGAGAGAGCAGAATCGCGCCATATCTTATTAGATATGACACATTTATTCTCTCTCCCTTCCACGTGAGTTTCCTTGTTGCGTTATGTTGCATGAAAGGTAAGTACATCTTGGCCTTGGTCTTTCCACTATGTCAAGAAGCACTGTTCTGTGGTACTGTTTTGAAATGTTTTAATTAATTTCAGGGCAGCACTAAGGTATTTTGTTTCTCATAGGCAAGAAATACATCCGATGGCAGAATTTCCCAGGAACAATATGCCTTCTTGTGGTTTTACAAAAACACTGTATTCATGGTGGCCTTACCTCTGTTGGCACAGTGCTTAGGATATTTATTACGTTTTATGTGATGGAATGTATATATCAGTGTGATGCAATTTGTAAAATTACACAAACTGGATTTGAGAATTTATATTTTTTGGGGAGTTGCAGAGGACCAAAGCTGTAGCACTGTTGAGAAAAGTGTTCATGAGGTAACTGTTAGATTGGTCTTTTTTCCAAGTCTTGAGGGACTTATGTGCACTCTCTGGTGGTGGCATGTGGTCAAGACAGAGTACCAGCACCCACCACCAATGTGATGGTCATTTCATTTTCATATTTCCAGTGGAAATAGAAAAAATAGAACTCGGTAGAGAGCGAAAGACTTTCCTCTGAGAAGCAATCATTTTTCCGGTTGTTCCAAACAACTGATGAATTTTATGTGGAAAACCACAACATCTCCAAAATTAAAGAGAAGCTACCAACAGTTAGTCTGAGACCTTTTGCCATTTCACATAACTGCATTGACCAATGGCTATAAAGTTTGGGACACAACCTCTTTACGTGACGATGGATGGCTCACTGCACATTTCAATATTTGTTTTCAGACAACATTGATCCCGACCTGCCATTACTGAATACTATTAGATTTTGTGAAAAGTGAGTAAGAGAATACTCTTTTCCAATCCAAACTCGGTAGGTAGCCAGTAGGAGTACCTTTTGGTGTTTAAATATCATAATTGAGATTTTTATGAGAACATGAAAACACAAACAAAATGTATACCACATGTTAGTATGGAATTACGTATAAATGCATTTTTGAAACATAGTACATAAAATGATCTTGCTATAAATATGGTTAACATATAATGTAAAACATGGGCTTATAATAGTAGCATAAAGATTAAATATGAAACCTAAGGGACATCAATTATAAATTACATAAAGGAGACGCGACAGACAAAAATGATCCTGATATGCAATCAATTACTATCTAAAATATAATATATATAATAATATAATTATCTCGAACAATTAATGAGGAGGATATGGTTTCAGTAGCTTAGATATGCACATTTCAAAATCATTTCTATAAAAACCACCTGGCATGTACATGTAAATTATTAGCATTCTTCCAGTTATAAATAATGGTTTTAACAGCTAAAGAAATAAGACAATGTGAGCTTTTTGCTTGGAAATCTGATTAGAGGAAAGTAAGTAGTATTGCTTTACAAACTATAATGGAATAAGAAGAATTATTAGGGATACCAAGTAGAATATTGTTTTATTACTTCCCAGGCCTTATCCCGGAAATGTAAAGCAAGTGAACATTCAAATAATATATGAGTCAATGAACCTTGGGGCATATTACCGAGCAATAGTGATAATTATCGCTATTGCCTGGTTAGAGAAAAAAATTTACAGCTGAGCTGCGGCGATTTTTATCGCAGATACCAAGGTTTATCGCAAATGCGATAAAAATCGGCCGCAATGCATGAATATCGCTGAAAAGTCAGCGATATTCATGTATTACCGAGCTAATGCTCTTAGCCATGTTATCCACCTCCCATTGGATAACATGGCTAAGAACTGCTCAGGGCAGGTGTTAGCTTTTGGAGATATTCGCGCTTAGCGCGAATATCTCCAAAAGTTGGTAATAGGAGATAGCGATGTTAGTGACTGTTTCCAGTCGCTAACATCTTTGCACACCCACTTTGCATGTCATTAGTGATAAATATCACTGACATGCAAAGTGGGGCCCAAGATGGTCGCTATCTCCTACTAGCTGTCGCTAACTGGTGTTAGCGACAGCTAGGTAATAGGGAGATAATTTTATCTCCGCTTTCTTGGCTTTTAAAGCCAAAAAAGAGGAGATAAACCCCCTTGATAATATGCCCCCAGGTGTATTACAACGATGTCAGCATAAATGGTAGTCAAGTAATTTAGCTATATAGAATTTTGTCAGCGTCCAAACACATTTACAAAATATCCAGGTCTGATAATGAACCATAGGCAATAATACTAAAGTGTTATGAAACCATATTTTGTGCCATGTGTCCGATTTACAGATAACCCATTGTTACGTTTATATAAGACATTTGTGATGATGGCAAATTAAGCGAATTACATGATTTGTAAATCTTAAATGCTAGGTATCCAGAATTTGAGAAGCTACAAGGAATAATATAGAATCTGGAATGTTATTTTGGGCATCAAATATAGTTTACACAATACAGTGATACACAATATTTCATATTTATAAAGTTCATTGGAAGATATGTTAGAACATATTTGTAGTTCTCCAAAATTAGTAAGTGGCATTCTCATGGCAGATGTCATGTAAAAAGAAGATACCTTCCTTATTCCAAAAGGATTTTTTTTAAATTGAATTAGGTATTATACTAATGTGTGATTTCTATTTAGAAAAAAAGATTTTGTAGGAAACAAGGAATCAAATTGTAAAAATGCTTTTGGCATACGAATGCCAGGTGAATAAAGTAACACACTCTTATTTGATACAAAGAAGAAAGCTGGTAGAGGAAGAGGATTAACAAGATATCTTTCTATTTTGAGCCTTTTAAGTTCCCTTGCAAACCAACTGCCATGTAACCATAATACACCAGTAGCAACCACCAAAAACGCAATACTGAGAGAAATCTGCTAATCCAATCAACCATGTATTTTAGCATTGTAACTTTTTAGCAACATATTATTTTTTTATGCTTCCCAAAAAACTTTGAAAGACGTTTATCCATCTGATACAAGAACGTAACAAGAAATTTACCAATTGGGCATCTAATAAATATAGCACTTGGGCTAATAGAATAATTTTTCACAACTTCCATTCCACCCCCCAGAGAGCATTAACAGTGACCATGTTTGTATGCTAGCTCTAATCTTTTTTAGAATAGCATCACAAGGTTTGTCTACAGTATCGTCAATGGTTTAAAATAAATGAATACCCAAACATTTTAGTGACTGGCTATATCATGACATACCAGAACTAGCTTTAAAGTCAGGTGTACATTGTACATTTAAGAGAATGAATTCAGTCGTTGAAATATTTAGGGGCTGATTACGATGCAGCCCGTGAGCTTTCCGGGCTGCATTGTAATCAGCCACTCGATTTACTTGCCGAACCGCCGCATTACAATGCTGGCGGCCAGAAAGGAAACCGGACAGTCATTCCGGCTGGCTTCCAATGGGATCATGAAGCATGTCAGCCAGTCGGAGCCTGCTCATGTAGAAAAGCATGTTTGAGCGCCCACAGCAAGGCTCCTTTGAGTATGTGGACTCCAGTTGGGGGGCACCTATGGTGCCCCCCTGTTGATCCTGCACCTTGTTGCAGGCACCTTGATGTGCCTGCCACGGGGTGCAGGGTTGAACAACACATGCCATTTCTCAATGGGAGCTTGGTGACACAACGCCAGTCTGACCCTGTGCCTCATGATGACGGCTGATTAGCCAGAAACCGGTCCCAGGATGCTTGTTTCCGGTCCATGGAAGACATGGCTTGGCAGTTCGGGCTGTACTGTTCCCATGAGGCACATAGTCAGACTGATTTACATATGGCCATGTCTGAACTGGGGTGGCGGAGTGAGCTAAAGAATGATGAGGGATTAAACCCAGATCAGTTGACTGGGGGTGAGTGAATGCAATGTTCAACATTCCATCCATCATCCCCTATCGCTTTGCTTTGTTCGCCCTAAGTTGGCAGGGTATGCCCAGACGTGGGTCCCTTGCTCACTTTGCCACTGGATTCAAGCTAGCATGGCTGATGATGGCTTATTAGCCAGAAACCGGTCCCAGGATGCTTGTTTCTGGTCCAGGGAAGACATGGCTTGGCAGTTCGGGCTGGACTGTTCCCATGAGGCACAGGGTCAGACTGATTTGCAAATGCCCATGTCTGAACTGGGGTTCAGCATTCCGTCCAGCATCCCCTTTGGTTTTGCATTGTTGCCCCTAAGTTGGCAGGGTATGCCCAGATGTGAGTTGCTTGCTCACTTTGCCACTGGATTCAAGCTAGCCTGGCTGATGACGGCTGATTAGTCAGAAACCAGTCCCAAGATGCTTGTTTCCAGTCCAGAGAAGACATGGCTTGGCAGGTCGGGCTGGAGTGTTCCCATGAAGCACAGGGTCAGACTGATTTGCATATGGCCAAGTCTGAACTGGGGTGGTGGAGTGAGCTAAAGAATGATGATGGATTAAACCCAGATCAGCCGACTGGGGGTAAGTGATTGCAATGTTTAACACGCCATCCATCATCCTCTTTGGTTTTGCGTTGATTCAAAAGTACCATACATCATCTAAATTTCACTATTTTCAAGTGTTAGAAGGATATGATTTGTACTAAATATTAGTTTTCTTTTTGAGGGTTTTCACTGTCATGAAGTAGAAAAGGTTCTTCAGAGAAAGTGATTGTTAGTTCAGGGGGTATGGTAAAGTCAGAATAAGCCTGCTGTGTTATTTGTTGGGGATTACTTGCCTGTTTTTGTCTTTGTATCATTCTCCTAATATTGGGAATTGTGGGCTATACGCATGGCAATGGTTTCAGATAGCCGTCTCAAAATTGAGCCATAGGGCTCCTTGGAGATGAAGGCAAGTTCTGTAATTTTGTTTATGCTTTCACGTGCTTCAATCTCCATTGCACAGGCAGAGTGGTTACACTCAGTTGTCTTAACTATTGTGTCTTGTTACTTGTTTACCTAGAAATTGGTGAGTTTTTTGTTTCTGAAGGATTTATTAGTAGTAGGTGTTTCTCCTTTGAAGTGTTCTTTAGGTACATTTTTCTTTCTTCAAATGTGTTGTTATCAGTTTCCCCAAAAAATCTAAGCTCTTAGTTATTCATTACATTTTCGTTATATAGTGTTTTTCCTATTAATTATTGTTGATATTTACAATACTTAAATTAATATTTCTGTTTTTGTGGTTTAGGATATGTCCTGTAGTTTTATGTACTTCCAGTTATTTCATAGATAGGTGTATCTGTTTTAAAACGGAGCAAAATACATGTTGTTGATTTTTTTAAAGTGTGTATTTTATGAACTTGAGCATCTTGTTTTAGTTACATATTTTGTGCTTTTAAAGTACTACATTTGTACTTAAGCCACTGTCCAGCACCTGTCCTGAGGTAAGTACTTGGTGGAGTATAAATAGTAATTCCCCCTCCCCCCCCCCAGTCATTGTCTGGTACCTGCTCTGAGTTAAGTAACCGGTGGAGTTAGATTAGTAATTTTGCCCCTTAGTCACTGTCCAGCACTTGCCCTGAGGTAAGTACTTGGTGAAATTAGAATAGCAATTTTGCTCCCCAGTTGCTGTCCAGCACCTGCCCTGACATACGTACCCAGTAGAGTTAGAATAATAATTTTGCCTTTCAGTCACTGTCTAGCACCTGCCCTGAGTTAAGTAGGTGGTATAGTTAGAATAGTAATTATGCCCCATTATCACTGCCCAGCACCTGCCCAGCACCTGCCCAGAAGTAAGTACCCAGTAGAGTTAGAATAGTGATTTTGCCCCTTAGTCAACGTCCAGCACCTGCCCAGAGGTAAGCACTCAGTGAAGTTAGAATATTAATTGTGCCCCCTAGTCACTGACCAGCACCTGCCCAGTGGTGAATTCCCAGTGGCTTTTGCCCCATAGTCACTGTCCAGCATCTGCTCTGAGGTAAATTCTTGGTGGAGTTAAAATACTCATTTTGCTCCCTAGTCACTACTCTGCACACGCCCTGACGGAGGTATATGGTGAAATTAAAATAGTAATTTTACCCCTTAGTCATTGTCCTGCACCTGCCCTGAAATAAGTAGATGGTGGAGCTAGAACAGTAATTGTGCCCTTTAGTTACTGTCCAGCATCTCCCCTGAGGTAAGTACTTGTGGAGTTAGAATAGTAATTTTGCCCCTCAGTCACTGTCCAGTACCTGCCCTGAGTTAAATAGATGGTGGAGCTAGAATAGTAATTATGGCCCCTAGTCACTGTCCAGCACCTGCCCTGAGCTAAGTTTGTGGTCAAGTTAGAATAGTAATTTTGCCCCCTAGTCATTGTCCAGCAGTTGCCCTGAGGTACGCTTGTGGTGAAGTTAGAATAGTTTTTTTGAATTCTTGGTTCTGTCTAACACCTGCTCTTAGGTAAGTGTGTAGTAGAGTTAGTGCAGTAATTCTACCACTTAGTCACAATCTAGCACCTGCTTTGAAGTAAATTGGTGGTGGGCTCAGAATAGAAATTTTGCAATTAAGTGACTTTTTAGTATGTACTAGGAGGGATGTATGTGGTGGTGTTTGAATAGTAGGTTTTCATGCCAATTATTGTCACTGACTTTATCTGAAGGAAAGAGATGGTGGAGGTTAAATAGTATTTTTTTGTTTTACTAGATTAATGATATTTGCTTTCAAGTGTACGTCCAGTTATTTTTTATATAGTTATTTAAGTTAATGTTTAGAAATTGTCTTGTGGGAAAAAATATATTACAACACTTTGTTATATACATAAAATATATAATATGTAAAAAATATTATTTTATACAACTGCAATATTGTTCTAAATAAAACATTTTAAAATATACAAATTATGGGGCGACTCCGATTCGGGAAACACCACTCCGAATAGCCGTACGGAGCGTTTTTCCCGTACGAATCACACCCTGCAACGTCCCCGTACGTACGATTAAGTGCAATTCGTACCAGGAGCAGGACTCTGTACAAATCGTATAAAGACGATACGACTCTAATCTCCACACGATTCTCCCTCAGAACCCGCTGTAACTGACATCCGTACGGTTCGAAGCAGGTTTTCACGATCCAGCAAGTACGAATCGTGTCGGGTACGCACCGTACAAAGCTTTTTCTACGGGAGCCCAAAACGTCCGGAGAAGCAGAGTTCGCCTTCAAACAGGTACGGAAGGGCCCCCCCGGGTACGGTGTGTACATCCCATGTTTGCAGGGGTACGGTGCGTACCCCTGCGATCATGGGGTGTATGCACCATACCGCATGATGGCAGGGTGTACGCACCCTACCCCATGATCGCAGGGTGTACGGTGCAAAAACCTTGCGATCATGGGGTACGGTGCATACACCGCATGATCGCAGGGGTACGCACCATACCCCTGCGATCATGGGGTGTACGCACTATAGGGTGTGTATGTGATTGTGTGGTTGTCCGTACGAATCGCCATTACCTGACGTGGACTGTACGAATTGCGTCCTCATACCCCGGTCCGGATCGTACTCGTTGGGTCGTGCAGCATGTTTACGAATCGTACGGTTCACTGTGAGGGTCCGTGTTGTACGGTTTCACCCTTGCAATTCGTACAGTTCGTGACGATTCGGACAGATTGACGAGATACGGATCGTTCTGCGCGATTTGGATCGACGTGTACGATTCGTACGGAGATTGCTCCGAATACGATTCGGATCAACACTTTTTTTCTCGAATCAGAATCGAACCTCATGTGTTTGTCATGCCAACTTTTATAAAAATTGTCGGCGAAATCTGTAAGTTTAGGAAAACCTCAATTAATCGATAAGTTATATAACTAGATAGTACAAATAGAAGTATTTTCTTGTGAAAGTTCCACTTGGACCGGTAGATGGTATAGTTTGTAGTAGTAAAGTCTCACTTTGGTATTAATCTCTGTGTAGTCACGAATGCAATCAGTGTGGAAAAGAATGTAAAATGGTGGGCTGCCTTTTTATACAAATTTAGGGGCCGGTTACGATGGCGGACAGACTGGACCCGTCCGCTATCGTAATGGTGACCAGGACCGTCCGCAATACATGCGGTGCCCGCACACCTGATTAGGATGCAACATTCACTATGGCGGTCATATCTTGCAATTTAACATTGCGGCTGGCGTTGCTGACAGCAGCACCCACTGCGTTGTTAAAATAGCATGTTGTACATTTCACTGTACTACGTGGCAGGCACCACACAGTGCCTGCCACTTGGTGCAGTGAAATGTAGGGGGGTACCATGGGTACCCCCCCAGAGCATACACACCCCCCACAACACAAGGGGGGTCCACAACCATCCCCCAAAACCAATCTCCACCAACCTTTCAATGACGGTTGAACCGCCATGGAAAGGCTGGCTGGAGACCGCATCGTCATTTGGCGGACGGTACCTGCAAGGCACTGCCACCATTTTATGGATGCAGACTGCTCCACCAGGCAATCGGATTGATGGCCTGTGACATTTCCGTAGCAAATGGTCCTTTCGTCCGCCGCGGTCCGAAGTGATTTCTACCGCAATCGTAATGTAGTCAGGGAAAATCGCAGTCTAATAGTGGAAGGACCGCCACGGAATGGCTGGCGGTGACGGTCCTTCCGCAATCGCAATCGGCCCCTTAGTGTGGTAGATGAAAATTTAAACAAAGATATGTGTGGAGTGTACATTTTCCAATACATGTTATTGTGGATGTGTAGTTTATTATTGCCATTGAATCCAGTTGAGAATCAAGGCCACCAAATATCCTCACATTCATCAGTACCTTCTTATGGGCTAGTAATGCTCAAGTTAAGCTCAAGATAGTAATCATTACTTATCTTCTAAAAAATCTACATGAAGCTCAGAATAAGTGTTACCAAATCCGTCTGACTTAACTGCCAGAACCTACTAATGGGTATTGTCAAATGCCAAGTATGGGTTTTGTTCAATACAATGAACTCTGTCATCCAATTTAAGGCACAGGTGTTTGGCTGAATATCTTTGTCAGCAATATTTTCTGGTATAGCCATTGTTTCCTAAATATTGCTTATAATAATTTTATCCCATTGGAAGTATTTTTTCTACTATTAAGTCGAAGGTAGTTATATTTTAGTAGTCCTGGGAAAAATGTAAATTATCTGAGAATTTGCATAGTTATGGAAATTTTGCTCTACGCTTGTTATGCAAAATTCAGTTATAATGCCAGTACACAGCGTTAAGTAATTATGCACTCTTCGCAGTAGTCCTGAGCACTTCCAGTAATCTTTTGCAGATTGGGTGACTATTGCTTGCGCCATTTGTATTTCCTCATGCTGAGGACACATTTTTTGCTGAAATATTGCCCTAAATGACCTATTTGCATGTCTTGTCATTTCACATAATATTCCTGAAATTGTGCACACATCCATTTCTTTTGTAAATGATATTTAGAGTACAACGGGACGCGTGCGGGCGCCGGGCGAAGCCCGGGCAAAGGGCGGGCCGTCTGTGGCCGTCAGGGGCTGAATGAGGCTGGACTGGGCCACCCCACTAAGCCCCCTTGGAACTGAGTTTCTGAGGTTGAGAACTGAGAACTTTTAGTTCTGTAACGGTAACCATTATATCGCTTATTTGTTATATATTTTTTTAAACCAGTCAAAGCTTGGCCCGATAATGTTTTGTCTCTATTAGACGGTTCTTGTTGTTGGGCCCTTGTCATATTATCTTTTACTGTAGTCCTTAAAGCGCTAAATTGAATTTGTTTTTTTAATTGTAATTTGTGTAATATACACTCCCCTTAACTACCTAGGTTGAGCATTATGGGTAAACCTAATCCTACAACTTCTCGCCCCTTTACTAGGCAAACAGCGGCAGCTAATCAACCATTGCCGACTTTAACCGCTATAGATAAAATGCTTAAAAAAACAATAGGGGTGGTGGCAACAGCAATTGAGAATACCGAAAGGCGACTCTCACTTACCCCTGCTATGACCCCCCCATGTCTACGGGGGATTTTTCTGCAGTCACAGTCAACTTCCCCGAAGCCACGTCATTTTTTATGCCCTCTTTTTCTGAGCTTCCATGTGCTCAGTTAGTACCTGACGTGAATGTTTCTATTGAGGCCGCACCGATTTCCCCTTTTCCGGTAGCTACAAAGGCCCATAAACCAGGTGGCAGAAGAAGAAGTCGAAACCCGCTAAAAAAACAAACAAGAGAGTAGTTCCCTCTGTTGAGGCTCCCTCGCTCGACCCTGATCCCCCTCTTCCCAGTATAGGACCTCCCGTCTGGGCTACTCACTTATTGATTGATCTTCAGGCCCATATGGAACAGCTTATCAACTCTCATTTTAAGACCTTGTCTAGTAGGATTGATAAACTAGTTTTATTGATAAACAATAAAGGCCCAGGTAGAGCACAGCCAGTAACCATGAAGGGGAATTCTGCCATTAAAAGGGCCTCAGGTACAACCAGCTTGGCCACTAAAGGTCTAAATACAGATGATTTCATTTGCCTTGATAATTCCACACTTGATCCAACTCCTCTAAAAATGCAGAAACCTAGTGCTGCTCCCACTGGTTCTGGTTTAAATAATCAATCTAATGTGCCTCCAGCCGCTACAGGCTCGACATCTAGCGCCACGCTCCTCACTCCACTAACTCAAGATAAACAGCGCCCAGATCCCGGGAGGTTACAGAATAACTCCTCTTGGAAATCGCATGATAACGGACTTTTAAACCCCCCCCTTGTCCCCAGCTACCTCCTGAGGCATCCCCGGATGTGGTAGTGCTCACAGGAGTACCCCCACTGACTAAGGAACGAGGCAAAACATATTCCGAGCTTAAGAACAAAGGGGCATATTATCAAGGGATTTATCTCCGCTTTTTTGGCTTTAGAAGCCAAGAAAGCGGAGATAAAATTACGTCCCTATCAGCAACAGGGTGCTAACACGCAAAATTGCATGTTAGCACCCTTTTTCTCTACTCTTCCCCTTTGCATCTCTAATGAGATGCAAAGGGGGCGTTCCAGAGAAAAATAAGAGAAATGTTGTTAAGCGACATTTCTCCTATTATCAAGGATTTCGCTAACCCTGTTAGTGATAAAAAAAAGCAGCGCTAACCGCGGTTAGCACTGCTTTTTTTACACCTGGTATTTTCCTGACTTAGCCATGATATCCTATGGAAGGTGGATATCATGGCTACGTTTGTGAGCCCCTATCATCAAGCTAACGCCAAACTTTGAGAGATTACCGTTGGTTTTCCAGTGATAATCTCTCAATTGGCAGTTAGCGTGAGGATTTTTATCACTTCTGAGATAAACCTTGCTAATAGCAAGTTATTTCTGCGATGCTTAGCATTAAAAAATTTGTTGCTAAGCATCGTTAGCGATAAATATCGCTTAACGTTGGTAATATGCCCCAAAGTCATTTTTTGGCTAAATAAATGTTATGTTATGTTAATATTTATTTATTAAGCGCACATACGCCCGTAGGCTTCATGGCGCTATCGGAAGGGAACATAACACAAAAATAATACCCTAGAAGTAAGCCTGTTTGAAAAGCCACGTCTTAAGAGATTGTCTAAAGGTAAGGAGGTCTGGACTCTGCCTTACAGACAGTGGTAGTGAATTCCAGAAGGTAGCTGCAAGATGGTGAAAGCAGCTACCACCCTGGCATTTTTTCTTGAAAGTCGGGACAACTAAAAGAGCTTTATGTGGGGAGCGAAAATTTACGGAGGGATTGAACCTGGAGACAAGTTTCTTAATACATTTTGAGCCTGTGTTCTGTAGGGCTTTGAAAATGATACATCCAGTTTTAAACGCAACCCTTTGCACCACAGGTAGCCAGTGTAATCTTTCCAGGCCAGGTCTGATAGACTGCCATTTCGGTTGTTTACAAATAAGCCTGGCCGCTTGATTTTGAACAAGTTGAAGTCTTTTTAACAGGCCTGCCAGAAGTCCCAAATAAAGACTGTTAGAGAAATCCAGTTGGGAAAGAACGAGGGCAATAATGACTTGGGTAAGTGCAAATTGCGTTAGAAACTGGGCTATTTTTTAATTTTCCTAAGTTGAAAGAAACTGGCAGAGACTACTGTTCCAACTTGTCCTTTCAGTGAGAGATCTAAATATAGACCCTTATTGAGCCCCGGACAGGGTTAGATTCTATTTGCCCCAACGAGTTAGCTGGCTAGGGACCATAGTCAAAGATATCCGTGGTGACTGTGTAATTGTCAATTTTAGGGATCCTGGTGTGGTTAAATTTATACTAGGTAATAGAGGGCTCCCTAACGCTTGTTCAATTAATACTTGTCATCTGGGGCATTTCTACCCACATGTACTAGCACTAGGTAGGCCTACCCGACCCTATTTTCATCAGGGCGGCCAGGATTCAGTCTACAACATACCCGTGGCTAATACATATAGTGTCTTAAGTAATGTGGATTGACTACCGCTGCCCCCGGGCCTAGCCAGCTTCGCTTCGAATTCACCAAGGAGCAAAGCTGTGGAGGGCTTGAGTGCTGAGGCAGGACCTACCAAGTTGGCCGCTATGCATAGGGTGGTTAGCGTTGGCCCAACAACCCCTTCACCATCCCAAAACCTAAGCCACACACAAAGCGAAAGGGAGTTGGACACACATTTCCTCCTAATCAGCGGCCTCTTAGATGGTGAAAGTGAGATGGACTCAGGCAGACATATAGTATTTCCACCCTTAAACTTGCCCCACCCCATTGAAGCTCCCCCAGTTCAACTGGCGATCCGTAGATCACTAGTTGGGTGTTGGAATGTTGCAGGGCTAGGGTGTAAGCTACATAACCCGGAGTGGGGAGAGTTGATGGACATTTATGATCTGTGCCTGCTACAAGAGACTTGGCTTTTGTCTCCCCCAGTTAGGGTGGGCTTCACAACATTCCACTCCCCAGCCGTCCAGGGACCCAGGGGAAGACCTTCGGGGGGGACTGTGTATTTGGGTTGCTGTGCACTTGGGGTGTTTAATTAAGGTAATAGTCACCCATTGCCCGGACATCCTTTGCATTGTACTTAACTTCTCGGATGGTTTAAACCTGGCAGTGATTAATATATATTTACGTGCCTCATCTCAACAGTTGGGCTTGTCTATTTTAGAGGCCTAAGAGGTCCTCCTTTCTTCATTTCCCTCGTCGTACCACAAAATTATCGGTGCAGACTTTAATTGTCACCTTGAACCATTCCTTTGGATCCCCCCTGTAACTTCAGATGAGGATGACATTTGGCGTATCCCGGAATGTATTATGTATCCGGTAAAGCGTTTATCGCCCGTGGCTCTTATGATAAACAAGCTGGTTATAACATACTCATTTAGGGCCTGTAATGGCATACTCCTCCCAGATGTCCTGGGAACTAGTACCTTTAATAGACCAGGGAAAAGCACGATTATTGATTACATCCTGGTCAATGTTGAATTCTGGGCTCGTCTGAAAGCTTTCTCTGTCATCACAAGGATCGATAGCGACCATAAGCTTCTGTCACTAGAATTAATGAACATATTGGGTCACCGTAATGAACCGAGAGCAGCGGAGACCATTACTAATTCAAACCTTGTTACAGTGGTGGGTGGTAGACGTATTAGGTGGGCGAGGATTGCGCTAGCTCCTGAGAAGCTATCTGGGATATACAATCTTGTCACAAACTCACTAGTAGAGGTTTGCGATCTTTTGAGCCCTAATTGTGATCTGTCCCGTTTCCAGGGGCTACAGTGCATCCATAATAACCTCCTCCACACCTTGGCCGACTATTTTTATATTAATGTTACCTAGAGGCCAAGGGCAAAAAAGCAGGATAACTGGTTAAACAAAAGTTGTAGGGCGGTTAAAAATATCCTTATAAAAGAGGTCAAATCGGGGTCCCAGTCAAGTATTAGAAATGCAACACAAACATATAAAAAAATGATCATGGATGCCAGGTTGGAGTGGGAGGCAGCATGGTGGGAAAGCATTAAAGTTGCCCTGGACGATCGTCTGGAATCTGGTTCAAGGAGGGGTGGCAGAGGGGTCGTCCACTATTATCCCTAATCTTAGTGAGGAGGTTTGTCTAGCTCACTTTAAGCCTCTTTACTCACTCACTGACCCTGTACCTCTAATTGATTTAGCTGCCCAAGAGAGCATACTTGTCCTGGCTCCTTTGAAGGGTCAGGGTGATGACTGCCCCCCTTGCATCCTCCTGGAAATCCAGGTGGCACTCAAAAGTCTGACCACGGGGAAAGCCCCGGGCCTAGACAGGATCCCTGGTGACCTCTATTTGAGCGAACAGAAGGTGTGGGCCCCGTATATCTTGGCTTACTTCAATACCATTCTCCAGGGTATGGAGTTCCCTCCAACTTGGCTGGGAGCAGAAATTATACCTATCCATAAAAAGGCTTTCCCTCTCGACCCGGCCAACTACCACCCCATCAGTTTGATTGACGTCCTCCAGAAACTATTCGCCCGCTTCTTAGTAGCAAGGTTGCAGAGTTGGATGGATGATCAGCACATCTTAACCTCCCATCAAGCCGGCTATTGTGCAAAGGTTTCCACCATTGACCAACTGTTTAGATTACAGTTGGTCTACTGGAAGACAGTTACCCTGGGGGCGGGAAGTTTGTACCTGATTTTCGTGGACCTACGGTCTGCATCTGACCTGGTCCAGGGGGATAAGCTTTGGGCCGTTTTATTAGAGATGGGAGCCCTGGCCTATCTGTGACATTTATTTAAACAAATGCATCAAGGCACAAATGCAAGGGTGAGGTATGGAAGGAATGGGGAGTTGTGGGCTCAGTTTCCAGTGGAAAGGGGAGTGAGGCAGGGGTGCATTCTGGCGCCCACGCTCTTCTTGCTTTTCCTCAACGGGCTGATAGAACACTTACTTGGAGCAAAAGACCTCGACTCTCCTAGTCTAGCAGGTCGCAAGATACCCGCCCTAACCTTTCTAAAAACAGTAAAAACAATTGTAAACACAAACTCCTTATTCTCCACCAAGAAATACTATTTGTAGACAACAACAGTAACCTAACCTCCATCAAAAAAACAACTACATCTTCTTCACCAAACGCCCATCTAAATGGAAAAGCATCTTTCTCTGACACCTCCCTATCACAAATTCCCACAAAATCCCCTATGGTGTGAAACTCTCCCCGACTCCCTCCTCTTCATTTCCTGGTGAAATTGACACCTCTATATTCAAATCAAGAAATATAGGGGCATATTATCAAGGAGCGGGGTTTAAATTATCGCTGTTTTATCCGTAGGAAACTGCCGATAAAACGTTGATAATGGGCTTGATAATACGCCCTTGTTAATTCCCATAGAAGCCCATGTTCTAGTGCTAAAATGGTGTTCTATGGGAATTAACAAGGGCGTATTATCAAGCCCATTATCGCCGTTTTATCTGCAGTTTCCTGCTGATAAAACGGCGATAATTTTAACACCAGTCCTTGATAATATGCCCAATACTTATTCAAGAATCTGAAAAACCCCTCAACATTTTTGAACACCACTTCTGTTCACTATCACAACACCTTATACCTACACTGAACACTAACCTCCCAGCCTCCCAATTGTGAGACACTTTCCTGCCCCACACTCCACGACCCTCTGTCATCCATCCCCTGACGCATTACCCTTAACTGAAAATCCTGATTCCCATATCTACTCCCACTTGACCTCTCCAGCTCTTAATTCTATAAGCATTAATGAAAGCCTCACTCCCCAATTTCAACTCGCTGCTACCACACCAGCACCCCCTCTAATGATTCTCTCTCAACTCCCTCTGACTCCCTAACCCATCCTCCTCCAGCTACTCCACCCCTCGATCCATGATCTACTCCACTCCCCTTCCCTCCCTATAATCTTATCAAAACGCCTTCAGTCACCCAAAACCTACACCCTCACCGTTTAACACCTCCCCGCATTTCCCAAATGACTCCTCCAATTTTCCCAAATCCTTCTACTGTAACCTCCCCCATTATCTTACCTATGCTCCCAAATTCAACTCCCAGGCCACCCTCACTTCCCCGACCCCCACTTTAACTCTGGGAACCCAACCCCTCTCCCCTCTACTCCTACACTACCTCCTCACCTTAACTCTCCTCTCCTCCCCCTCATGGCTTCCCTCCTCTCCCACATATCAGACCTCCTCCCCTGACCAACATGAACTCCCCACACCTTCTTCCTGATCTCCATGCCCCCCTCCCTATCACACTTCCTACCCAATCACTCCTCAACATTGAACTGCACCTCTCGACCCTCGTATTAGAACTATCTTCTCTCAGAAATGAAGTCTCCTTTCTCACCACTAATAACCCTCCTAATCACATCTACTCCTCAATCCCTCCACTAAATGACCATGCTCCTATAATCAAGGAATTATTTCCCCCATCGTCAACTCTCCTGCTAGAGTTACTGACTGTTATAGTTCACTCAGCCCACCCCTCCACCCGAGCCATCTTCCCCATGACCTTGATGACCACAATAAAGTTAACCCCCTCCCCACCTCAATTTCGAACTCCCCCCACCTCATGCTTCCATCCCAGTGATCTTGGGAATTAATAGGATCCCGTCCTCTCCTGTTTCTCCTTCTATACTGATTAACAATATTAGCACAGTCAGTTCTCCCCCCTCCCTAGCCATCTTCCCCTCCATGACCCCACTTACCTCAATAAACTCTACCCTCTATCCACCTTGTCTGCGTGCTCCCGCCCACCTCACTCATCTATTCCAGTGATCATGGGAACTAGTAGGATCCCTTCTTCCCCAGCTTCCCCTAGACTCCCTCAGGAACTCACCTCTATCCACTCCTGTTCATCAGCAAAATCTAATGAGACTAAACTACTCAAATGCATGCTGCGTTATTGCCGGTCGGCCTCTTGTCACGCAACGGAACTCACTGAAACTATCCTCAGTGAAAGCATTGGCATTTCTGACTGAAACCTGGCTCAACCCCCACTCCTCATCAATCCTTGACATGCTTTCTTCACAAGGGTACTCCTTCCTCAGAAAAGACAGAACTGATAACATCGCATGCATGATTCTCGCTGCCATCGAGAGTGGTACCGGCGCTCTGAGGGCCATCTGTGGTCTTGGAATGGAGGAGGAGAATCGTGCATGATTGTCTCATGATCAGCCATGGACGACAGAGCCCAGCATGCCTCGCTCTGTCTGGTACAAGCGGCCCATCCAGGGCGGGCTAATCTGCATAAATGAAGGAGCTACATGGCGTGCACACTTCATCACGTCCGTGCCTTTGATAAAGAGATTTACATCTCGAAACACGTCAGGCTAATACAGACGCTTTGGTGGACTGCTTAAGCGATCGGAGGGCTGTGTGTACTGCTCATACCAATAAAGGTTCTTTTTACCTATAATGCCATTGGAGTGCTTCCCAAGCATGGGCAACCTTTTGTAGCAGGAATATTAGGTGGCGGTCCTGCTGCCGGGAATGCGCCACCTCATGAACTATGGGGGCCTGTGAACCGCTAAATACCGGATTGCTTCAGGAGATGCCATACTGAATTGAGAATGGTGCCGGCGCTCTGAGGACCATCTGTGGGCTTGGAATGGCGGCGCAGAATAGTGCATGATTGTCTCATGATCAGCCACGGACTACAGAGCCCAGCATGCCTCGCTCTGTCTGGTACGAGCGGCCCATGCAGGGCGGGCTAATCTGCATAAATGAAGGAGCTCCGTGACGTGCACACTTCATCACGTCCGTGCCTTTGATAAAGAGATTTACATCTCGAAATGCGTCAGTCTAATACGGACACTTTGGTGGACTGCTTAAGCGATCGGAGCACTGTGTGTCCTGCTCATACCAATAAAGGTTCTTTCAGGAATATATACATACTCTCTTTTGGGGCTACCTTTTTACGTTGGATAGTTAGCGGCTGAGCCCAGCCGCAGAGAGGAGCCCACCGCGGATGTGCGGGCCTCAGCTGGCGCCGTGATTGGTGTCAGCGTGATTGGGAGGCAGTATTTCAACTGGAGATGGCTGCAAAGCAGAACAGTCGGAGCGGCGAAGTGCGCATCAACCCACATGGGTAGAAATTGCTTTTTATTTTGTTGAATAAGATGGACTCACATGAGACTGATATTCCCTGCACTACAAGACCCAGAAATACTGAGTAACTGGTCACACCCACAGGGGCAGGTTCTTGCATTTAAATATCGTGCACGGTGAAAAGACTGTCTTATCAAGCAAGCAACACACCATTGAGAAAGGGAACGCTGTTCCCGAAACCCGTCTGGTTTTATCGAGGAAGCTGACACTCGCGCTGCCTCTGCCTGGGTGCAAGTGATCTCCAAATAAAGGATTGAAGCACGTACCTGCCTGTTGGTTCTCTCTTTTGGGGCTACCTTTTTACGTTGGATATATATATATATACGTCATGTGATGAAGGTACGTTGTACCGAAACGCGTAATGGCCGACATCTGCACAGCTAAATAAAGAAGATTCTGAGCACCTATTTGGGTCTGTGCTCCACGTTCTTTTCAAGGGAGAAAGGCGCAGGCGACTGCTCGTGCGAGTGGAGTAGCGCGATATATATATATATATATATATATATATATATATATATATATATATATATATATATATTCCTCCAGGTGCCCCAGTACTACAGAGACGCTACTCCACGGGCGATAGCTTTCACAAACTTTATTAGGATGAGCCACAAAGACAGCCCCACCTAGTGTGTGTCCCTACGCGTTTCGGTGCGCCTGCACCTTAATCATGGGAAGGGGAGATGGCAAGCCCGGACTGGAGCATCAAAATCCTTGTCCCTTATGGCCTCACGCTCTCCAGTGAGCTGAATGCCGGGTATTGAAGTCCTGATTAACCCTCTCAGTAGGGTCCGTAGTTCATGCCACATGTTTACTCCCGTTTTTCTTTCATTGTTTTAAGCCCTCCAGTGGGCTGCAGGGCTGTATTCCTGACTCCGTTTTTGAATCGTCCGTGCTGGCAGGCTGATGAAGTTCCAACCTCGCAGTCCTGTAAAAGTTCACAAGCGGTGCATCTCTCGCGGCTTGGAGCCTGCCGCGTGTATTCATTCCTCCAGGTGCCCCAGTACTACAGAGACGCTACTCCACGGGCGATAGCTTTCACAAACTTTATTAGGATGAGCCACAAAGACAGCCCCGCCTAGTGTGTGTCCCTACGCGTTTCGGTGCGCCTGCACCTTAATCATGGGAAGGGGAGATGGCAAGCCCGGACTGGAGCATCAAAATCCTTGTCCCTTATGGCCTCACGCTCTCCAGTGAGCTGAAAGCCGGGTATTGAAGTCCTGATTAACCCTCTCAGTAGGGTCCGTAGTTCATGCCACATGTTTACTCCCGTTTTTCTTTCATTGTTTTAAGCCCTCCAGTGGGCTGCAGGGCTGTATTCCTGACTCCGTTTTTGAATCGTCCGTGCTGGCAGGCTGATGAAGTTCCAACCTCGCAGTCCTGTAAAAGTTCACAAGCGGTGCATCTCTCGCGGCTTGGAGCCTGCCGCGTGTATTCATTCCTCCAGGTGCCCCAGTACTACAGAGACGCTACTCCACGGGCGATAGCTTTCACAAACTTTATTAGGATGAGCCACAAAGACAGCCCCGCCTAGTGTGTGTCCCTACGCGTTTCGGTGCGCCTGCACCTTAATCATGGGAAGGGGAGATGGCAAGCCCGGACTGGAGCATCAAAATCCTTGTCCCTTATGGCCTCACGCTCTCCAGTGAGCTGAAAGCCGGGTATTGAAGTCCTGATTAACCCTCTCAGTAGGGTCCGTAGTTCATGCCACATGTTTACTCCCGTTTTTCTTTCATTGTTTTAAGCCCTCCAGTGGGCTGCAGGGCTGTATTCCTGACTCCGTTTTTGAATCGTCCGTGCTGGCAGGCTGATGAAGTTCCAACCTCGCAGTCCTGTAAAAGTTCACAAGCGGTGCATCTCTCGCGGCTTGGAGCCTGCCGCGTGTATTCATTCCTCCAGGTGCCCCAGTACTACAGAGACGCTACTCCACGGGCGATAGCTTTCACAAACTTTATTAGGATGAGCCACAAAGACAGCCCCGCCTAGTGTGTGTCCCTACGCGTTTCGGTGCGCCTGCACCTTAATCATGGGAAGGGGAGATGGCAAGCCCGGACTGGAGCATCAAAATCCTTGTCCCTTATGGCCTCACGCTCTCCAGCGAGCTGAAAGCCGGGTATTGAAGTCCTGATTAACCCTCTCAGTAGGGTCCGTAGTTCATGCCACATGTTTACTCCCGTTTTTCTTTCATTGTTTTAAGCCCTCCAGTGGGCTGCAGGGCTGTATTCCTGACTCCGTTTTTGAATCGTCCGTGCTGGCAGGCTGATGAAGTTCCAACCTCGCAGTCCTGTAAAAGTTCACAAGCGGTGCATCTCTCGCGGCTTGGAGCCTGCCGCGTGTATTCATTCCTCCAGGTGCCCCAGTACTACAGAGACGCTACTCCACGGGCGATAGCTTTCACAAACTTTATTAGGATGAGCCACAAAGACAGCCCCGCCTAGTGTGTGTCCCTACGCGTTTCGGTGCGCCTGCACCTTAATCATGGGAAGGGGAGATGGCAAGCCCGGACTGGAGCATCAAAATCCTTGTCCCTTATGGCCTCACGCTCTCCAGTGAGCTGAATGCCGGGTATTGAAGTCCTGATTAACCCTCTCAGTAGGGTCCGTAGTTCATGCCACATGTTTACTCCCGTTTTTCTTTCATTGTTTTAAGCCCTCCAGTGGGCTGCAGGGCTGTATTCCTGACTCCGTTTTTGAATCGTCCGTGCTGGCAGGCTGATGAAGTTCCAACCTCGCAGTCCTGTAAAAGTTCACAAGCGGTGCATCTCTCGCGGCTTGGAGCCTGCCGCGTGTATTCATTCCTCCAGGTGCCTCAGTGGGCTCCAAGCCGCGAGAGATGCACCGCTTGTGAACTTTTACAGGACTGCGAGGTTGGAACTTCATCAGCCTGCCAGCACGGACGATTCAAAAACGGAGTCAGGAATACAGCCCTGCAGCCCACTGGAGGGCTTAAAACAATGAAAGAAAAACGGGAGTAAACATGTGGCATGAACTACGGACCCTACTGAGAGGGTTAATCAGGACTTCAATACCCGGCATTCAGCTCACTGGAGAGCGTGAGGCCATAAGGGACAAGGATTTTGATGCTCCAGTCCGGGCTTGCCATCTCCCCTTCCCATGATTAAGGTGCAGGCGCACCGAAACGCGTAGGGACACACACTAGGCGGGGCTGTCTTTGTGGCTCATCCTAATAAAGTTTGTGAAAGCTATCGCCCGTGGAGTAGCGTCTCTGTAGTACTGGGGCACCTGGAGGAATGAATACACGCGGCAGGCTCCAAGCCGCGAGAGATGCACCGCTTGTGAACTTTTACAGGACTGCGAGGTTGGAACTTCATCAGCCTGCCAGCACGGACGATTCAAAAACGGAGTCAGGAATACAGCCCTGCAGCCCACTGGAGGGCTTAAAACAATGAAAGAAAAACGGGAGTAAACATGTGGCATGAACTACGGACCCTACTGAGAGGGTTAATCAGGACTTCAATACCCGGCATTCAGCTCACTGGAGAGCGTGAGGCCATAAGGGACAAGGATTTTGATGCTCCAGTCCGGGCTTGCCATCTCCCCTTCCCATGATTAAGGTGCAGGCGCACCGAAACGCGTAGTGACACACACTAGGCGGGGCTGTCTTTGTGGCTCATCCTAATAAAGTTTGTGAAAGCTATCGCCCGTGGAGTAGCGTCTCTGTAGTACTGGGGCACCTGGAGGAATATATACATATATATATATATATATATATATATATATATACATACATATATATATATATATATATATATATATATATATATATATATATATATATATATATATATATTCACTTCGACAACGCTCCTACTGCAACCCTTCGCCTTCGTGGGTGTGGCTCGAGCCGGCGGAGCAGCCGGAATCAATATCCAAATGTAACGGCGTTCCTCACGAGCACTCAGACAAGGACCACACAGCAAACCACAGGGTTACCAAGATGATAGATTTATTCCTCCATAAATCTCGTCGTGACGCGTTTCGCACTCCAGAGAGTGCTTGATCACACAATTTGCACCGAGTTCAGTTCCATTATTTATGTTAGTTGCACCATAAACAACAAGAAAGGACTCATGATTTAAACCAGACTAGTACGTTTACACAACTATGGAGGCCATATTGAAATGGTGTATATCATATAAGTTAACAAGTTAATACAAAAGTAGGAATGAGTTAAATCCACTCCCCTACTCGATCACTGTTCATAAATGTTTTTCAAATTCATCACAATGATTCTACGCAAAAAACTTGTGTTGTTAGATAGACCGCTATTAATAATGCGAACACATAATATAAAGGAAATTAATAACATAATGCGTTATATCAACAGGTTAATTGATAAACCTTGAAACCCATTGATAGTGAATATATAGTGGTAAACCACCTAGTAGTCCTTGTTACGGGACTCCTCCCTGTGTGCGTCATGCTAGGCTGTAGTCATGGCTACGTGTGGTAAACAGGAACTGCTCGTGTCCAGTATTCGGATCCCGCAAACACTGGTCACGATGTAGATTTATAAACCTCTATAAAGTGGCGTACCTGTGAGCCCAAATTGTCGGGAGTGCAGATGAAGGGCGAGTTGCAAAGATTGCCGTAAAGGTCATATTACGGAACTCATCCCCCTGAGTGTTAAGCTCTGGCAGTAGTCATGGCTACCCGAGCTATCCACTGTCTGCACGCAATTGTGCATTATGTGTCCCTCTGGTTAGTGAGATAGGGGATTGAGGATTTAATACTCTGGTTAGTGAGAAGGGGAAAGCCCCCCTAAGAAGCTCACCAATGACAGTAAGCGATTGCGCCATTGTCATGTAGTCCATCCTGGTTAGTGGAATGGACCTGTGCCCTCCAGGATACCAACTCCGGAGCTCAATTGAGTCCCAATAAGATATGGTGCAAAATTGGGGTAACTATAAGTGTATTACTGCATACAACATATGTGATGTGAGACTCTGGTGCATACATGAAATGATTAAAATACAATTCTACTTTCGAAGATGGAAGAGGAGAAGAGGGGAAGATCACAGTACAGGTTTAGATGAATCATGTTATTCTTATTCTGACATCTCCCTCGTTTAGGTTATCTGTAGAGAGACAGAGAGAACAAAAGTGTAAGAAAGGAAGGGAACTGGACAATACTAAAGTGAGTGCAGATGATACAAATTACACTTTGACTTTACAGAGTATAGTTATTCCAAACACATTGCAAAAACACATTTCATTCTTGTAAGTGCACATTATATTCTTCGTCCATGTTATGCCCCTTCGGGTAACGAGTACAAAGGCTAATTATGTATTTGGATTCCTTTTGCCTTAACTTTAGTAAATGATTACCTCCTCTGGGGCCTATGTTAACCTGTTCCAGCACGAAATAAGTAAGTTTTTTGGGATCAGAGTAGTGATGGCTCTCGAAATGGCGTGCTATCGGATACTGTTGGTCTAGGTTACTGATAGCTCTGGTGTGTTCCAACACTCTTTTTTTCGCCATATGTGTCGTGCTCCCTATATACATTAGATTGCATGGGCAGGTCAGAGCATAGATGACAAATGGGGTAGTACACGTAAGGAATTGTTGGATTTGTTGCATCCTGTTACTGCTAGGATTCCAAAATTCCTTCTTCATGTGGCTATTGGCACAAGCTTTGCAATGGCCACATGGGTAAAAGCCCTGTAGATCAATGCCTCTGGAAACAGTGGTAGTACTGACATCATTGTGAACCAGTAGGTCTCTAAGAGTTGGTCCTCTCTTATATGTTATGCTAGGGCGTTTGGGTAAACTGTCTCCTATTATTGGATCAGAAGTTAGAAGATTCCAATTTTTAACTAAACTTTTTTGTATTTGTTTAGAGTTCCCATTGTATGTGAGGATTACTCTGGTGATGTTATCATTTTCTTCCCTTTCTTTTATCTTAGTCCTGAGTAGGTCTCTTCTCTCAATCTCAGACACCTTTTTGCTAGCTTTCTTGATCACCCGCAAGGGATAGCCTCGTTGGAGGAATCTCTGTGTCATAGTTTTCTCTACTGCCAGGTAATCTTTATGGTTGCTGCAATTTCTTTTCGCCCTGAGGAGTTCCCCATAGGGGATACTCCATTTCAGATTGTCTGGATGGTTACTCTCTGCATGAAGCAGAGAGTTGCCTGCCGTAGTTTTTCTGAATAGCACAGTTTTGATGGTATTGCCTGTGATTTGGACTTTGGTATCAAGATATTCCACCTCTTTCTCACTGATATTGCTTGTGAGTTTGATGTTACAGTTATTTTTATTCAGTTTATTGATGAAGTTATTGGCCTCCGCTTTACTTCCTGACCAAATGACAAAAATGTCATCAATAAACCGAAGCCATACTTTGACTTTCTGAAAGTCATTTTGTAGTTCAGTGTCATTCCTGATATCTGCCTCCCATGCTCCCATGAAGCGGTTCGCCAGGCTCGGCGCAAAAGAAGTACCCATCGCGGTACCATGGGTTTGCAGAAAGATCTCGTCGTTAAAGCAGAAGAAATTATTCTCCAGGCAGTGTTTTATCATGTCTAATAGCATGGTAGTGTGCCCAAGAAATTTTATGTCCCTCTGTTTGAGATATCTGGCGCATGCTTCCAATCCCTGATTATGTTCGATGATGGTGTAAAGGGCATTTACATCCATAGTCATAAGTAGACACTCTTTGTTGATCTCTACTTGATTGATTTTGTCAAGGAAATCCTTGGTATCTCTCACATAAGTGGGGAGATCCATGACAAAATCCCTCAGAAAGTGGTCGATATAGCGTGAGACATTTTCCAAAACACTTCCCCTGGAGGAGATGATGGGTCTTCCAGGGGGGTTATCAATACATTTGTGCACCTTAGGGAGGAGGTACAGGATGGGTAACAGGGGATAATCCTTTTTAAGGAAACAGTACTCTTCCCATTGTAGCCAACCTCTATCCTTCCATTCACTCAGTTTGTCCCACATGTTTTTAATGCTGTTATTGTATTCAGTCCGGTTAGACTTTTTGTACGTTTGTCCATCGTGCAGTTGTCTTTCCGCTTCTGCAACGTACATCTCTCTAGGCATTATCACAATATTCCCCCCTTTATCAGCTGGACAAATGAGGATGCTGGGGTCATTGGCCAGATCCTGTATGGCCGTTTTTTGAGCCACCGAGAGATTATATTTTACCTTTTTCTTTTTGCTGTTGGCCTGGTTGCTTCGGCTGAGCTCAAGTAGTTCATTGCCTATCTGATCTTGAAATGAGTCTATATTGTCGTGGTTCATTTTAGGAGTGAATGTGGATTTTGGTTTAAAATCTGTGTTAGCAGCTTGATTATGTTGAATTTCTAAAGCATCCAGTATTCTCCTGGCTTCAGTGCTAAGATTTAGTTCATCTTCAGTAGTATTTAGCTCATCAATGGCCACTAAATTGTCTATATCACCAATGATCATATGTTCATTGTCTATGTCCTGATCATTAGTAGGATGTCTTTTACTCTTTTTCGGTTTCATTTTGTGCCATTTTTTGAGTTTCAATTTTCTACAAAATTTGAAGATGTCAATCTTGTCGTCAACATAGTTCATAGTTCTCGTGGGACAAAATGATAGACCTAGACATAATGTTCTTTTGACTTTCATGCTTATTTGTCTATCAGATAAATTGATTATGGTTTTGTTTACCTGTTTGTCGTCCATCATTATTTCCTCTTTGTTTGAGCCCTTCTTATTCCCACTGGTCTTTGATTTGCTGTACTGTTTGTTCCTCTGTTTCCGTTTCTTCCTCCTCTTTGCCTGGTATTTCTTGGTCTGCCTCTTGTGCTCTGGGCTTGGGCTTGGTTCTTTTCCTGTAATCTTGTAGACGATCTCGTTGCTTCCCGGTTCTGTTTCATGAACCGGTACTGCAATAAAAAATTACTCCTTTTTGGTCTCGTTTCCTCTGTTGACTTGATGCTTTCTGAACTCACAGTCAATTCTGACATATCCGTCAGGGAATCCGCATTTTCTTCATCTTCAGTTGCAGTTTCCTCTGGGGTAGGTGTGGTCTGATCATTTTGTAATTGTGTTTCATAGAGATGGTCATATTTCTTGCTGTGTGTGAGTATCCTCCCAGATTCATAGTCACCACAGTCTCTATGTAGTTTGTATTGTTTCCTCTTCTTAATATCATCTTCCAAAGTTTTTAAGCGTTTCTTCATCTCTTCAAGAAACTTGGTGATGATGTCCTGTTCCTCATGTTTGTTTAATTCTTCAGCTATTTCTTCTATTTCTTTCTTGATTTTGGTTCTGTCAGACCATGCATATTTGATTAGGATTTGCATCATCACTCTGGAGCTGTTTGTGGCGTTATCAGACCAATCTTCAAGCATCTGTGGGTCTAAGGAATCATATGATGGGATCAGATAGATTCTCAGTCCTCTGGGTATCATGTTCTTATCCAGGTAGTCCTGTAATGATGTTGCCTCCCACCATTTGGAAACTTCTAATTTGTGAAGTTTTTCATACCGTCTTAGCCTGTCCATGATACTTTTATCTGCCCGGACGGGTGTGGGGAGTGTCGTTGTTTTTCCTGGTGCTCTCGCAAATAGGGAGAGTGCTGCTTCTCTCCTCTCATTCTCCTCATCCATAGTGTGTTCCTTGGCAAAAGATGATAGTTTTGCCCTTGGATTTCCCTTGTGAAGTTTGCTGTTTAGACCTGTAGTCCCCCTGTTGATTCAGGGTTCACCCTTGTTTTGACATGTGTTGATCTCTAATATCCCGTCCCCTGCGTTACTTCTCACCAATGTGGGGACAGCCGTAAGAGCAACAGTTTATGGGTCCCAGCTAATTATCCTTATACATTCGGCTGGCGAGAACGCTTACCTTTGTAGATGGGTCACCACGTGGGTATGCGTCTCAATCCGCCTGTGAGCCGGTCACATCCAATGTACTCTTGATGCTGGGTCCCCTTCGAAACCGCGTAGGTTGCTTCCTTAATATTCACTTCGACAACGCTCCTACTGCAACCCTTCGCCTTCGTGGGTGTGGCTCGAGCCGGCGGAGCAGCCGGAATCAATATCCAAAAGGAACGGCGTTCCTCACGAGCACTCAGACAAGGACCACACAGCAAACCACAGGGTTACCAAGATGATAGATTTATTCCTCCATAAATCTCGTCGTGACGCGTTTCGCACTCCAGAGAGTGCTTGATCACACAATTTGCACCGAGTTCAGTTACATTATTTATGTTAGTTGCACCATAAACAACAAGAAAGGACTCATGATTTAAACCAGACTAGTACGTTTACACAACTATGGAGGCCATATTGAAATGGTGTATATCATATAAGTTAACAAGTTATTACAAAAGTAGGAATGAGTTAAATCCACTCCCCTACTCGATCACTGTTCATAAATGTTTTTTCAAATTCATCACAATGATTCTACGCAAAAAACTTGTGTTGTTAGATAGACCGCTATTAATAATGCGAACACATAATATAAAGGAAATTAATAACATAATGCGTTATATCAACAGGTTAATTGATAAACCTTGAAACCCATTGATAGTGAATATATAGTGGTAAACCACCTAGTAGTCCTTGTTACGGGACTCCTCCCTGTGTGCGTCATGCTAGGCTGTAGTCATGGCTACGTGTGGTAAACAGGAACTGCTCGTGTCCAGTATTCGGATCCCGCAAACACTGGTCACGATGTAGATTTATAAACCTCTATAAAGTGGCGTACCTGTGAGCCCAAATTGTCGGGAGTGCAGATGAAGGGCGAGTTGCAAAGATTGCCGTAAAGGTCATATTACGGAACTCATCCCCCTGAGTGTTAAGCTCTGGCAGTAGTCATGGCTACCCGAGCTATCCACTGTCTGCACGCAATTGTGCATTATGTGTCCCTCTGGTTAGTGAGATAGGGGATTGAGGATTTAATACTCTGGTTAGTGAGAAGGGGAAAGCCCCCCTAAGAAGCTCACCAATGACAGTAAGCGATTGCGCCATTGTCATGTAGTCCATCCTGGTTAGTGGAATGGACCTGTGCCCTCCAGGATACCAACTCCGGAGCTCAATTGAGTCCCAATAAGATATGGTGCAAAATTGGGGTAACTATAAGTGTATTACTGCATACGACATATGTGATGTGAGACTCTGGTGCATACATGAAATGATTAAAATACAATTCTACTTTCGCAGATGGAAGAGGAGAAGAGGGGAAGATCACAGTACAGGTTTAGATGAATCATGTTATTCTTATTCTGACATCTCCCTCGTTTAGGTTATCTGTAGAGAGACAGAGAGAACAAAAGTGTAAGAAAGGAAGGGAACTGGACAATACTAAAGTGAGTGCAGATGATACAAATTACACTTTAACTTTACAGAGTATAGTTATTCCAAACACATTGCAAAAACAGATTTCATTCTTGTAAGTGCACATTATATTCTTCGTCCATGTTATGCCCCTTCGGGTAACGAGTACAAAGGCTAATTATGTATTTGGATTCCTTTTGCCTTAACTTTAGTAAACGATTACCTCCTCTGGGGCCTATGTTAACCTGTTCCAGCACGAAATAAGTAAGTTTTTTGGGATCAGAGTAGTGATGGCTCTCGAAATGGCGTGCTATCGGATACTGTTGGTCTAGGTTACTGATAGCTCTGGTGTGTTCCAACACTCTTTTTTTCGCCATATGTGTCGTGCTCCCTATATACATTAGATTGCATGGGCAGGTCAGAGCATAGATGACAAATGGGGTAGTACACGTAAGGAATTGTTGGATTTGTTGCATCCTGTTACTGCTAGGATTCCAAAATTCCTTCTTCATGTGGCTATTGGCACAAGCTTTGCAATGGCCACATGGGTAAAAGCCCTGTAGATCAATGCCTCTGGAAACAGTGGTAGTACTGACATCATTGTGAACCAGTAGGTCTCTAAGAGTTGGTCCTCTCTTATATGTTATGCTAGGGCGTTTGGGTAAACTGTCTCCTATTATTGGATCAGAAGTTAGAAGATTCCAATTTTTAACTAAACTTTTTTGTATTTGTTTAGAGTTCCCATTGTATGTGAGGATTACTCTGGTGATGTTATCATTTTCTTCCCTTTCTTTTATCTTAGTCCTGAGTAGGTCTCTTCTCTCAATCTCAGACACCTTTTTGCTAGCTTTCTTGATCACCCGCAAGGGATAGCCTCGTTGGAGGAATCTCTGTGTCATAGTTTTCTCTTCTGCCAGGTAATCTTTATGGTTGCAGCAATTTCTTTTCGCCCTGAGGAGTTCCCCATAGGGGATACTCCATTTCAGATTGTCTGGATGGTTACTCTCTGCATGAAGCAGAGAGTTGCCTGCTGTAGTTTTTCTGAATAGCACAGTTTTGATGGTATTGCCTGTGATTTGGACTTTGGTATCAAGATATTCCACCTCTTTCTCACTGATATTGCTTGTGAGTTTGATGTTACAGTTATTTTTATTCAGTTTATTGATGAAGTTATTGGCCTCCGCTTTACTTCCTGACCAAATGACAAAAATGTCATCAATAAACCGAAGCCATACTTTGACTTTCTGAAAGTCATTTTGTAGTTCAGTGTCATTCCTGATATCTGCCTCCCATGCTCCCATGAAGAGGTTCGCCAGGCTCGGCGCAAAAGAAGTACCCATCGCGGTACCATGGGTTTGCAGAAAGATCTCGTCATTAAAGCAGAAGAAATTATTCTCCAGGCAGTGTTTTATCATGTCTAATAGCATGGTAGTGTGCCCAAGAAATTTTATGTCCCTCTGTTTGAGATATCTGGCGCATGCTTCCAATCCCTGATTATGTTCGATGATGGTGTAAAGGGCATTTACATCCATAGTCATAAGTAGACACTCTTTGTTGATCTCTACTTGATTGATTTTGTCAAGGAAATCCTTGGTATCTCTCACATAAGTGGGGAGATCCATGACAAAATCCCTCAGAAAGTGGTCGATATAGCGTGAGACATTTTCCAAAACACTTCCCCTGGAGGAGATGATGGGTCTTCCAGGGGGGTTATCAATACATTTGTGCACCTTAGGGAGGAGGTACAGGATGGGTAACAGGGGATAATCCTTTTTAAGGAAACAGTACTCTTCCCATTGTAGCCAACCTCTATCCTTCCATTCACTCAGTTTGTCCCACATGTTTTTAATGCTGTTATTGTATTTAGACTTTTTGTACGTTTGTCCATCGTGCAGTTGTCTTTCCGCTTCTGCAACGTACATCTCTCTAGGCATTATCACAATATTCCCCCCTTTATCAGCTGGACAAATGAGGATGCTGGGGTCATTGGCCAGATCCTGTATGGCCGTTTTTTGAGCCACTGAGAAATTATATTTGACCTTTTTCTTTTTGCTGTTGGCCTGGTTGCTTCGGCTGAGCTCAAGTAGTTCATTGCCTATCTGATCTTGAAATGAGTCTATATTGTCGTGGTTCATTTTAGGAGTGAATGTGGATTTTGGTTTAAAATCTGTGTTAGCAGCTTGATTATGTTGAATTTCTAAAGCATCCAGTATTCTCCTGGCTTCAGTGCTAAGATTTAGTTCATCTTCAGTAGTATTTAGCTCATCAATGGCCACTAAATTGTCTATATCACCAATGATCATATGTTCATTGTCTATATCCTGATCATTAGTAGGATGTCTTTTACTCATTTTCGGTTTCATTTTGTGCCATTTTTTGAGTTTCAATTTTCTACAAAATTTGAAGATGTCAATCTTGTCGTCAACATAGTTCATAGTTCTCGTGGGACAAAATGATAGACCTAGACATAATGTTCTTTTGACTTTCATGCTTATTTGTCTATCAGATAAATTGATTATGGTTTTGTTTACCTGTTTGTCGTCCATCATTATTTCCTCTTTGTTTGAGCCCTTCTTATTCCCACTGGCCTTTGATTTGCTGTACTGTTTGTTCCTCTGTTTCCGTTTCTTCCTCCTCTTTGCCTGGTATTTCTTGGTCTGCCTCTTGTGCTCTGGGCTTGGGCTTGGTTCTTTTCCTGTAATCTTGTCGACGATCTCGTTGCTTCCCGGTTCTGTTTCATGAACCGGTACTGCAATAAAAAATTACTCCTTTTTGGTCTCGTTTCCTCTGTTGACTTGATGCTTTCTGAACTCACAGTCAATTCTGACATATCCGTCAGGGAATCCGCATTTTCTTCATCTTCAGTTGCAGTTTCCTCTGGGGTAGGTGTGGTCTGATCATTTTGTAATTGTGTTTCATAGAGATGGTCATATTTCTTGCTGTGTGTGAGTATCCTCCCAGATTCATAGTCACCACAGTCTCTATGTAGTTTGTATTGTTTCCTCTTCTTAATATCATCTTCCAAAGTTTTTAAGCGTTTCTTCATCTCTTCAAGAAACTTGGTGATGATGTCCTGTTCCTCATGTTTGTTTAATTCTTCAGCTATTTCTTCTATTTCTTTCTTGATTTTGGTTCTGTCAGACCATGCATATTTGATTAGGATTTGCATCATCACTCTGGAGCTGTTTGTGGCGTTATCAGACCAATCTTCAAGCATCTGTGGGTCTAAGGAATCATATGATGGGATCAGATAGATTCTCAGTCCTCTGGGTATCATGTTCTTATCCAGGTAGTCCTGTAATGATGTTGCCTCCCACCATTTGGAAACTTCTAATTTGTGAAGTTTTTCATACCGTCTTAGCCTGTCCATGATACTTTTATCTGCCCGGACGGGTGTGGGGAGTGTCGTTGTTTTTCCTGGTGCTCTCGCAAATAGGGAGAGTGCTGCTTCTCTCCTCTCATTCTCCTCATCCATAGTGTGTTCCTTGGCAAAAGATGATAGTTTTGCCCTTGGATTTCCCTTGTGAAGTTTGCTGTTTAGACCTGTAGTCCCCCTGTTGATTCAGGGTTCACCCTTGTTTCGACATGTGTTGATCTCTAATATCCCGTCCCCTGCGTTACTTCTCACCAATGTGGGGACAGCCGTAAGAGCAACAGTTTATGGGTCCCAGCTAATTATCCTTATACATTCGGCTGGCGAGAACGCTTACCTTTGTAGATGGGTCACCACGTGGGTATGCGTCTCAATCCGCCTTTGAGCCGGTCACATCCAATGTACTCTTGATGCTGGGTCCCCTTCGAAACCGCGTAGGTTGCTTCCTTAATATTCACTTCGACAACGCTCCTACTGCAACCCTTCGCCTTCGTGGGTGTGGCTCGAGCCGGCGGAGCAGCCGGAATCAATATCCAAAAGGAACGGCGTTCCTCACGAGCACTCAGACAAGGACCACACAGCAAACCACAGGGTTACCAAGATGATAGATTTATTCCTCCATAAATCTCGTCGTGACGCGTTTCGCACTCCAGAGAGTGCTTGATCACACAATTTGCACCGAGTTCAGTTACATTATTTATGTTAGTTGCACCATAAACAACAAGAAAGGACTCATGATTTAAACCAGACTAGTACGTTTACACAACTATGGAGGCCATATTGAAATGGTGTATATCATATAAGTTAACAAGTTAATACAAAAGTAGGAATGAGTTAAATCCACTCCCCTACTCGATCACTGTTCATAAATGTTTTTTCAAATTCATCACAATGATTCTACGCAAAAAACTTGTGTTGTTAGATAGACCGCTATTAATAATGCGAACACATAATATAAAGGAAATTAATAACATAATGCGTTATATCAACAGGTTAATTGATAAACCTTGAAACCCATTGATAGTGAATATATAGTGGTAAACCACCTAGTAGTCCTTGTTACGGGACTCCTCCCTGTGTGCGTCATGCTAGGCTGTAGTCATGGCTACGTGTGGTAAACAGGAACTGCTCGTGTCCAGTATTCGGATCCCGCAAACACTGGTCACGATGTAGATTTATAAACCTCTATAAAGTGGCGTACCTGTGAGCCCAAATTGTCGGGAGTGCAGATGAAGGGCGAGTTGCAAAGATTGCCGTAAAGGTCATATTACGGAACTCATCCCCCTGAGTGTTAAGCTCTGGCAGTAGTCATGGCTACCCGAGCTATCCACTGTCTGCACGCAATTGTGCATTATGTGTCCCTCTGGTTAGTGAGATAGGGGATTGAGCAAAAGTGGGGTAACTATAAGTGTATTACTGCATACAACATATGTGATGTGAGACTCTGGTGCCTACATGAAATGATTAAAATACAATTCTACTTTCGAAGATGGAAGAGGAGAAGAGGGGAAGATCACAGTACAGGTTTAGATGAATCATGTTATTCTTATTCTGACATCTCCCTCGTTTAGGTTATCTGTAGAGAGACAGAGAGAACAAAAGTGTAAGAAAGGAAGGGAACTGGACAATACTAAAGTGAGTGCAGATGATACAAATTACACTTTGACTTTACAGAGTATAGTTATTCCAAACACATTGCAAAAACACATTTCATTCTTGTAAGTGCACATTTTATTCTTCGTCCATGTTATGCCCCTTCGGGTAACGAGTACAAAGGCTAATTATGTATTTGGATTCCTTTTGCCTTAACTTTAGTAAACGATTACCTCCTCTGGGGCCTATGTTAACCTGTTCCAGCACGAAATAAGTAAGTTTTTTGGGATCAGAGTAGTGATGGCTCTCGAAATGGCATGCTATCGGATACTGTTGGTCTAGGTTACTGATAGCTCTGGTGTGTTCCAACACTCTTTTTTTCGCCATATGTGTTGTGCTCCCTATATACATTAGATTGCATGGGCAGGTCAGAGCATAGATGACAAATGGGGTAGTACACGTAAGGAATTGTTGGATTTGTTGCATCCTGTTACTGCTAGGATTCCAAAATTCCTTCTTCATGTGGCTATTGGCACAAGCTTTGCAATGGCCACATGGGTAAAAGCCCTGTAGATCAATGCCTCTGGAAACAGTGGTAGTACTGACATCATTGTGAACCAGTAGGTCTCTAAGAGTTGGTCCTCTCTTATATGTTATGCTAGGGCGTTTGGGTAAACTGTCTCCTATTATTGGATCAGAAGTTAGAAGATTCCAATTTTTAACTAAACTTTTTTGTATTTGTTTAGAGTTCCCATTGTATGTGAGGATTACTCTGGTGATGTTATCATTTTCTTCCCTTTCTTTTATCTTAGTCCTGAGTAGGTCTCTTCTCTCAATCTCAGACACCTTTTTGCTAGCTTTCTTGATCACCCACAAGGGATAGCCTCGTTGGAGGAATCTCTGTGTCATAGTTTTCTCTTCTGCCAGGTAATCTTTATGGTTGCTGCAATTTCTTTTCGCTCTGAGGAGTTCCCCATAGGGGATACTCCATTTCAGATTGTCTGGATGGTTACTCTCTGCATGAAGCAGAGAGTTGCCTGCCGTAGTTTTTCTGAATAGCACAGTTTTGATGGTATTGCCTGTGATTTGGACTTTGGTATCAAGATATTCCACCTCTTTCTCACTGATATTGCTCGTGAGTTTGATGTTACAGTTATTTTTATTCAGTTTATTGATGAAGTTATTGGCCTCCGCTTTACTTCCTGACCAAATGACAAAAATGTCATCAATAAACCGAAGCCATACTTTGACTTTCTGAAAGTCATTTTGTAGTTCAGTGTCGCTCTACAGATAACCTAAACGAGGGAGATGTCAGAATAAGAATAACATGATTCATCTAAACCTGTACTGTGATCTTCCCCTCTTCTCCTCTTCCATCTTCGAAAGTAGAATTGTATTTTAATCATTTCATGTATGCACCAGAGTCTCACATCACATATGTTGTATGCAGTAATACACTTATAGTTACCCCAATTTTGCACCATATCTTATTGGGACTCAATTGAGCTCCGGAGTTGGTATCCTGGAGGGCACAGGTCCATTCCACTAACCAGGATGGACTACATGACAATGGCGCAATCGCTTACTGTCATTGGTGAGCTTCTTAGGGGGGCTTTCCCCTTCTCACTAACCAGAGTATTAAATCCTCAATCCCCTATCTCACTAACCAGAGGGACACATAATGCACAATTGCGTGCAGACAGTGGATAGCTCGGGTAGCCATGACTACTGCCAGAGCTTAACACTCAGGGGGATGAGTTCCGTAATATGACCTTTACGGCAATCTTTGCAACTCGCCCTTCATCTGCACTCCCGACAATTTGGGCTCACAGGTACGCCACTTTATAGAGGTTTATAAATCTACATCGTGACCAGTGTTTGCGGGATCCGAATACTGGACACGAGCAGTTCCTGTTTACCACACGTAGCCATGACTACAGCCTAGCATGACGCACACAGGGAGGAGTCCCGTAACAAGGACTACTAGGTGGTTTACCACTATATATTCACTATCAATGGGTTTCAAGGTTTATCAATTAACCTGTTGATATAACGCATTATGTTATTAATTTCCTTTATATTATGTGTTCGCATTATTAATAGCGGTCTATCTAACAACACAAGTTTTTTGCGTAGAATCATTGTGATGAATTTGAAAAAACATTTATGAACAGTGATCGAGTAGGGGAGTGGATTTAACTCATTCCTACTTTTGTATTAACTTGTTAACTTATATGATATACACCATTTCAATATGGCCTCCATAGTTGTGTAAACGTACTAGTCTGGTTTAAATCATGAGTCCTTTCTTGTTGTTTATGGTGCAACTAACATAAATAATGTAACTGAACTCGGTGCAAATTGTGTGATCAAGCACTCTCTGGAGTGCGAAACGCGTCACGACGAGATTTATGGAGGAATAAATCTATTATCTTGGTAACCCTGTGGTTTGCTGTGTGGTCCTTGTCTGAGTGCTCGTGAGGAACGCCGTTACTTTTGGATATATATATATATATATTTATATTTATATATATATATATATATATACTCAAAAAAACCATAGGTTTCTGGGACATTATAGTTAGTTGGACATTTGACTAATAAAACCAGAGAAATTAGCTTGTTATAGTTAGTTGAGCTAACTATAACGTGCGCGCCCGCAGTGAACTGCTGATGACATCACATATTACATCACTTATGACATGGCCAGTGACATCACTGATGACATCACTGATGCCATCTCAAATGACATCACTGATGACATCACATGATGACATCATCCAGTGAATGTGTGTTTTTGTAAAGTTTAAATATTTTGCCTGAATGGATTATTTAGTAGGTGCGTGACTGACTGTATAAGTGAGTGATTAAACGTGTCTTACTGAATGCATTGGTTAGTGAATGGCTGAAAATCTTTTTGGGTGCCTGAGTGCCTGTGTGGGTGGGTGAGAGGGTGTGTGACTCTGTGCATAAATGTTTGAGTGGATGATTCACTGATTGTATGGATTCAAAAGTGCATCTGGAAAGGGCTGCATGGCTGAGATGGTGTGTGTATGGGTGTGTTGGTGAATGAATGAATGTCTCAGTGGTATATGTGAGAGTAACTACATACGATTTAAGGCAGTATATGTGAGTGTTGGAGTATATAAATGACTATACGTGAGAGTACGTTATTTGAAGAGTGGGTTTATAAATGAGTGTCTGCTTGTATCATGATTGTATAAGACAGAAAGTATCTGTTAGTAGTATCTGCATAAATAAGTGAGTTGGTGTGTATAACTGTATACATGAGTAAATGGGTGTGATTGATTCATTGCATGACTGACTAGGTGTGTGAGTAACTCTAAGGATGAGTGGCGGAGTGTGAATGTATGTATAGGTGTATGAGTGCATATTATAGTACTGTATTGATGAGTAACTGCATGTATAAGTGACTGGATATGTGTGTAGGCCTAGGAAATAGTGGGTGGTATGTAGTATCTGTCATTATTGTGTGTATGGTTTCAAAAATTAGTAGTCTATATTTTAGAGTGGATGTATCAAAGTTTATATTAGGACCCACACACCGCCAAGACCAACCTCCATGAAGGCATGAGGGCCGTCGCCGAATGGATGAGGAGCAGCCGGCTCAAGCTGAACTCAGACAAGACGGAGGTTCTCATCCTTGGGCCCACCCCCTCCACCTTGGACGACTCCTGGTGGCCCACCACACTAGCAACAGCACTGACACCCACGGATCACGCACGCAACCTGGGATTCATCCTCGACTCCTCCCTCTCCATGTCAAAGCAAGTAAACTCAGTCTCCTCCTGCTGCTACAACACCCTCCGCATGCTCCGCAGGATCTACAAGTGGATTCCCACCAAAACAAGGAGAACTGTAACCCAGGCCCTCGTCAGCAGCAGGCCAGACTACGGCAACGCACTCTATGCAAGGATCCTGGCCAAACTCCTGCAACAACTACAACGCATCCAAAACGCCTCCGCCAGACTGATCCTCAACATCCCACGCCGCAGCCACATCACCCCCATCTAAGAAACCTACACTGGCTCCCCATCAAAAAGAGAATCACCTTCAAGCTGCTCACCCATGCACACAAGGCCCTCCACAACACCGGACTAGCTTACCTCAACAACAAACTCATCTTCTACACCCCCACCCTGCAGCTCCGCTCAGCCAGCCTCACCCTCGCCACTGTCCCCTGCACCCAACGAATGACCGCTGGTGGCAGTTCCTTCTCCTTCCTCGCCGCCAAGACCTGGAACACCCTCCCCACCCACCTACGGCAGACCCAAGACCTGCTCACCGTCAGAAAACTACTCAAGACCTTGCTCTTCGAGCAGTAGCAGCACCCCCTCCCCCCAGCACCCATGAGACCCTTACGGGTAAGTAGCGTGCTCTATAAATTCAATGATTGATTGATTTAGTGGATGTATTAAAGCGTATATTAGGGCATTAGTATGTGCATCAGATTATCATGTGGATGATGTCAAAAGTGATGTCAATAGTGATGTCATTTGAGATGTCATCAGTGATGTCATCAATGATGTCACTGACCATGTCATGAGTGATGTAATATGTGACGTCATCAGCTGTGCATTGCGGTGGCGCGAGTTATAGTTAGCTCAACTAACTATAACACGCGAATTTCTCTGGTTTTATATGAGTCAAATGTCCAACTAACTGTAATGTCCCTGAAACTTATCGTTTTTTAAATGCTAATTCCTAACTATAACGTCTGTAAAACCTATGGTTTTTTTCAGGAAATTTTGAAAGTTTTTTTAAATATTAATTTCATAGTTTAATATTTATAAAACCTATATTTTTTCTATTTTTTTGTGTAATATTTTGGAACTCTATTATCCTTTTTTTTTACTTGAATAATTATGTAATGTTTTATATCTTAAAAAAAATATTTATATCTTTTTTTTGGGAGAAAACTGGAGTCCCGTACCCGTACCAAGCTCCATCAGCACGCGAATCCTATCTGCCATATTGCTAAACTCGTAAATGATTTAGTATCCGATGAGATTGTGGCACCGTGTCCCATGTAACATCATATAGGTATGAGATCATGTCAGCTGCTACTTTGGTATGCGACGGGTACGCAGTACCAAGTCGCGCGTTACGTCATGTATGTATTGGGTCGCTTCCACTGCGCATAGCGTATGCGACGAGTGCATGCTGCCAGGCCCTGTGTTACGTCAAAGACGTATGGTGTCCCACCGGGTATGACATTCCCTCATTTTTTATGTCTCAAAACTATATCTAAATAAGTTTAAAGTGTATATAAGAGCAAGCAATCATCTAAAATATTTTATACATTTATATATTTCTAACTGTAATAAACTTATATTAAGGTAAATATATTTTCTCAAAATCGTGTTTTGTGTGGCCTCCTTGCGCACTCGGTGACCTTAAAAAAAAGCATTTGATTGGTTCATAACATTTCCCATTGTAACAGTTGGAGGACACCACCCATTTTAGTCATTCTCTCTACAGCGTTTGATAAGAGACACCTCTTCTGCTTAGAGAGATTTTTTTTAAAGTTTTTTGCTGTGTACACATGTCTTATACTACACAGAACATGCAACGATCATCTTGATCAATATTCATGGTCTGTACAGTAGCCTTCCACGTGTGATGGCCATGCATCTGAAGCGTTACATCAAAAAACAAATGTGTGTTACACGATGCCCCTGGTGTGTGTGTGTGCGCATAATTGTGCTGCATTATTGTGCTGCCTTTTGGCCTGGGTATTGGTGGCCGAAAGGGGTATCATCAGCCACGGACACATCCTAGATCACATGTGACAAACAGTAAAGAGTAATGTGTAAATTTGTGTTGCAGTATGCTCTGTTGTCAGGCTTTACCAGTATAGTAGTGTGCCATATGTGAGACTTTCAGATTCACGTTTGACATGCATTGCTTGACTGTAATGAGCATTATCACTGTGTATGACGTAGCCTCACTGCTGATCCTCCCTCCATCCGAGCACATTCACATGTGTGCGCTTCGCGATTGCAACACTTTCAATAATACCACACACCATTGACATGCGTGTCTGCGCATATCCACAAGCTTTACAACAACAAGTGATGTTAGCCATTCAATGTTTTCAGACAGCATCTCATTAGCGATGGTTGCTGCCCTCCTGGTACATGCTACATTAATGTGAATTGCGGATTGTGCGACGTCAAAACTGCAACAGGGACACACACATAAGTACACTTCCTGGCCAGGTAGGAACTGAACAATGCTCAGGTCCCTGGAAAAATTATTCACACCCCTATGCTGGCCTGGTGTACAGAAGCCCAGCCCACTTTGCGTACGTATAAATAGGATAACGACGACACCACATGTCCCAGTTCTTCCACACTGCCTCAGATGATATGGCCGTAAGCATGGGCGAATTTTGCGAATTCGCGATCCGCAAATTTGCGGATTTGCGAATTTGCGATCCGCAAAATTCGCGAATTTGCGGATTTTTTTTTTGCGTGTTCGCGGGGTTTTTTGCGTGTTCGCGGGGATTTTTGCGTCTTCGCGAGCCGCTTGCATAGCGAAGTTACCCATGCAGTCGTTTATGGGAGAGGGAGAGAGAGATAGATAGATAGAAAGAGAGAGAAAGAGAGGGAAAGAGAGAGGGAGAGAGAGAACGAGAGAAAGAAAGAGAGGCCGGATCTCTGAAGGTCCAGATTCCTGAGTTGCCCCTACAGAACATACAGCTTTTTATTTTTAGCAAAATGCATATGAAAATTGTGCTGTAAAGGTCTCTTTTAGTTTAACCCCTCCTGACAACTCAAAATGGGTGTATTTGCCATCCTCTCCCTTCTTCCTGTTTTTTATATCTGTAAGTGCTTCCTGATGAGGTTTAATTCCTTGGACAGGTGCCTCGTTGCCTATTGTAACTATTCTCTGACCCTGCTTCAAGGGTCAGAGCAGGGTCAGAGAATAGTTGCAAGTAGGCAACGAGGCGCCAGGAAGCAATTAGCAGCAGGTGTCTAAGTTGAAATTAATTTGTTTGTAACCCTTTTGTAAAAGGTTACAAAGAAATTAGGTTCAACTTTTGCACCTGCTGCTGTAACCCTTGCTTGGCTGAAAATTCGTCCCCGCTGATTCGCGGATTTTACCGCGATTTCGCGAGATTCCCGAATCGCAAAATCGCGGAAAATCCGCAAATTCGCCCGCGAAACGGATTTTACGCCCACCCTTATATGGCCGCATCCACCTCGCATATCACAATGGGCAATAAAAAAAAGGAATCCATGAGGTGTACACCATCCTGGCAATCAAAACTCCATCTCAATTGTTAACCCTGCTGGCTGTAGTGTTTGGACACACAACAATGACAGCAGGTGAGCAATGCGGCCTGGGTGCACAGGGGCTGTTTTGGGTGCAGTGCAGCGGGAGGGGTGGGGTGCTTGTGCCTGGGTGCGTAGGTGCCAACAAGCAATGTTGCCATGCGTAATGATGTGATCTCTGACCTCATTCAGTCACATCTCTGTCTCATTTTAAGCACCTGCAGGACCGCACTGTAGGCCTGAGCCGGCGGCAGCTCTGCCCTTCAGACACATGGCGTTGGCTTTTGGAGCACTGTAGTGAGCTGATTACTAAGTGTACATACATACAGGCTTCCACCACTGCATTACACACGCGCATTATGCTTCTAGCATGCGCTCAGTTCCTTTGCATGTGAATGTTGGCATAACATATTATTATTTAACCTTCTGTCTTCTCGTGGCCTCAAACTCCTGTGTGAACCACGATTACCACTAGCAGTTGGTAGATCATACTTCAAGAAGGAAGGATGCACACAACTGGTGTTCTCTGTTAAGCTTTAAATAAACCTTCATTTACCTCAAGACAATTCCAGCTATATATTATTTCTTCCTTATCAGACACTGAGTTGGTTGCGCCAAAATGGGCGGAGCGGGTGCTCAGTCCGTGATCATGCCCTGGCCATTCTGACACCTTCCATTGTGGTATCAAGACACCGTCCCCCACCGGAGACCTGCTGTGTCACCCTGAGACAGGCACCCTGGAGTTGGAACTTGCACCGGCACGTCGTTGGACACACCTGTGGTGGCAGGTGAGCAGTAAAGCCTCGGTGCGCAGGAGCTGCAATCGAGCGCAGTGCGGGGGAAGGGGCTGGGGTGCAGCAGCATGGGTGCACAGGTACAGTCAAGCGATGTTACCGTAGATAATAATGTAATCTCTGGCCTCATTCTTATCTCTTTTTCATTTTAAGGACTTGCAGGACCCCAGCGTCCCAGACACACGGGTGACGGGAGGTGAACAGTGTAGGCCGACGCTCTGTCTCCTCCTCCCTCTGTTCTTTTGACTCTCCCTCCCCTTCGCCCTTCCACCCACTCACTCACTGTCCCATTCTCACTTTCTTCCTTTCATTCTCACTCCCTTTCTTTTTCTCTTGGACATGGCACACATACTTATGTTTCTTTTTTGTCTTTCAGGTTTTGTACGCTGCTTCTGGAGGAGTACCACCCACTTATTTCATGGTATACTGTTGTTTGTTCGAATAAAGTTGCGTGTTCATTTATTTAATTGTGTTGTTTTAATAAAGGTTATTTTTTTGCCAATAAATAAGTGAGTGTATGGGTCTTCTTTTTCTGACAACACTTGTCTATAGATTATTGTGAAAATCTTTGGTTGATAGGAGGTTATGAGGGAAAACATTTGTAATTTTGCGATGCACCTTCCAAATATAAACCAACAGACTATTACATAAACGAAGCCAGGGTAATTCTACAACTGCAAGGGTTCTATGAGTGTAGCACTTTATAACACCATGAGTACTGCCCGTGTGATTACAGAACATATAAGGGACTGCATAGGTCCACCGAGGCTTCAGGTACTGGCGAGGCCCACCCTGCATATTTAAGTAAAGCCCCGGAGGGTCGTGATCCCGAGACTTGAGTTGGCCTCGAAGCCCACCGAACAATTAGTGAACAATACCCGGGGACGTGGCGATCCCCTAGGCTGCAAAACGACTCTGTGCCCTCCCGTGCCAAATTTACATATGAGATTAAGGTCCCCAGTACTGCAGAGACCCTGCAATATAATAACAGATATTACCCTGAAACATTACCCACCAAGGGGCTCATTTAAATGAACAGGTGAGACCGTGCTTCGTTTTTTTTTCTCCATTTTTACCATCCGGATCCGCTTTATTGAAGCGATATAAGGTTTTCCTTCTCTCGCTTCAACGAGGCAAACAAGCATTTGCTATCACAGGGTGGAAGCCATGCTCCCGCCCTGTAATAGCAAACATAAATGTCCCGCGGATGCACACCCCGGGACATTGTATGAGCTGCGCCTGGGAGGTTGCGCTCCATAGGGCCATGCTGCAATGGTTACTGCGTAACTACAGAATTAGTACGAACGCATACTAACACTACTTGCACACGTGTAGTGCAGCGACCAGAGTGTAGTGAAGAGGCAGAGGAAGCTCAAAATCCAAAAATATAAATCCTACCAGAGGTCGGATGACATAGTTCGATGAGCCCACAACCCTGGGATTAGTAGAAATAGCTTAACAAAGAAAACAGGTCTTCAGCTGAACGCAAGGAAGCCCAAAATATTGTCGAGTGCTGCCTTTTTGCCTTCTCCTGCTCGTCGCCAAATTTATGTAATGAAGAGGCAGACAGCAGTGGGTCCGACAAGTAGATTTATTGCAGGAAAACAAGACAGCTTAAACAGCCACCAACAGGACCAGACAGCAAGGCAACCATCTTCTCCAGCACCGTATACAAACTCCCAAAGATTCCCCTCATGATAGCCATACATTCTAACATTACATACTTACATTCTAGTAGCATTACATACTAACATTCTACTATGACTTACATTGGAACACCACACAGAGCACATGACTTTACAGCAATGAGCTCATGGCTTCATCTACGAGTCTTGAGACCGGTAGAGGTGAGTAGTTCGCTTCCCACTCCCTGTACTGTATGAATGCAAACTAACACTACTTCCACAAGTATGCTACAGTGCCCAGAGCACATCACTTTACAGCAATGAGCTCATGGTTTAATCCCTGAGCCTTCAGACCAATAGGGGTGAATAGTTTGCTTCCCACTCCCTATATAAACGCATACTAACACTACTTACACAGTTATACTACAGCGGCCAGAATGCTACAGCGCCCAGAGCCCATCACTTTACAGCAATCAGCTCGGTTTGATCCCCGAGTCTTCACACCGGTAGGCGTGAATACTTCACTTCCCACTTCCGGTATAGTATAAACGCACGGTAGGGGTCAGTAGTTCGCTTCTAACTCCCTGTATGGTATAACTAACACTACTTGCACACGTATGCTAAAAAGACCAGAGCACATCACCTTATAGCAATGAGCTCACGGTTTAGGCTCTCGGTTTCATACCCGAGTGTAGCAGCATCTCATCTCAACACCATGTCACTCCGAGCAACACCGCACTTTCAAACCGGTAGGAGTGACTACTTCGCTTCGCACTCCCCCACAGAGGTTACAGTGCTCCTATCCTCTTGTTTCCTACTCTTTTTGTCCTTTTTTTCCATTACTCGTTTCAATGAATCACAAAATAGCTGCCAACACTTCCTAGTTGCAACAGCTCGTAGCTAATAAGCAGCAAGCTTGTGCTTGTAACGCCTCAGCCAATCAAATGGCAGAATTTCCAAGTATCCATATCTGTAAATTTTGATATTTCTCCAAAACTACTGAACGGATTTATACCAAATAAACAAAAGCGTACTTTCTAGACGAAGGCCCTTCTCCCAGCAACATTTTGGGTAATTCCGTTTACCAGTTCGACCTGTAGCCTTGTCTAAAGTTTGCTATGGAAATTGCATGGAGAAAACACGTTTTGGGACCCCCAATTTTTCTCAGCCCCCTTTGACGAATTCTCCCCAAACTTTCAACATATGAGCTGACATGAACAAAGAATTCGTTTGGAAAATTTCATGAAGTTCATCAAACGACACCAAAGTTATAAGCAAAACAAAAAATGCTCTACTATAACTACCTACTGGCCACAGCTAGTAGGATATATATATATATATATATATATATATATATATATATATATATATATATATATATATATATATATATATATATATATATATATATATATATATATATATATGAAAGCTCTACCCCTCCCGGTCCCGGGTGGGAATAAGGACAGCACACACGGGAATTCTCAGTTAGAAGCAACCTTTTACTTGCACAGACGCGTTTCGGAAGCCACGCTTCCTTCCTCAATGTTTGTTACACCGCAACGCGCGTCTAGTCGCCATTTTATTTCAAAATTCACACACAACTCTAGATGATGAACATAGAGAGAGGACTGACGCGTGAGCGCCATGTTGCTAATGCATGTCATTCTACAGTGGCATAGCTATCAATAAACATTCTCCACATTATTTCTCCACATTGTTTCTAATAATATTCATATTCAATTAAGAGTAAACCTCGCAAATTATAAACGAAAGGAAATTACTCGGTAATGTAGCCGTGGATCGGCAAGGAACCTCTCTCACCTATACGATAGGTCATGGAATAAAATCTAGCCGTGGATCGGCTTGTGGCAACCAAAAGGTTGCCTTTTTAGTCTCCAAAACCCCATATCTCAGTTTTACACATCTATGTTGTATGGTCAATTCCAAATTATTAAAAAGTTGCAGAATACTTGACAATAATCCTGAAAATACCAAAAAAGTATACTTGGTTCAATCTCAACATTCATCTGAACAATTATCCTTTTCAATTGATTCATTGACAAGAAAGCACCATCAATCACAGAAAGATATGCATGGCAGGTAACATTCTCATATCACTTGTTCTATTTACATGTGTAACCATCATGAATATACTGCATGCATTCACTCTTGTTCTATCTTTTAACTTCCTAGATGTACAGTTAATTCTTCCCCACAGTTCAGTCCTAAAGGGGCCTTTGTTTGGCAGTCTATAATATATCGAGATTCTAACCTACAAAGTTTTTGTAGTTTGTCTCCTCCCCTGATATTGTCGGAAATTGCGTCCAGGCAATAATATTGTAACAGACTTCTGTCGCTCTTATGTTTGATTTTATTCCATGACCTATCGTATAGGTGAGAGAGGTTCCTTGCCGATCCCCGGCTACATTACAGAGTAATTTCCTTTCGTTTATAATTTGCGAGGTTTACTCTTAATTGAATATGAATATTATTAGAAACAATGTGGAGAAATAATGTGGAGAATGTTTATTGATAGCTATGACACTGTAGAATGACATGCATTAGCAACATGGCGCTCACGCGTCAGTCCTCTCTCTATGTTCATCATCTAGAGTTGTGTGTGAATTTTGAAATAAAATGGCGCCTAGACGCGTGTTGCGGTGTAACAAACATTGAGGAAGGAAGCGTGGCTTCCGAAACGCGTCTGTGCAAGTAAAAGGTTGCTTCTAACTGAGAATTCCCGTGTGTGCTGTCCTTATTCCCACCCGGGACCGGGAGGGGTAGAGCTTTCACATTTGAAGCGCGAGGCTCCGACGCGCTTGGAACTGCACCTGCCGTAAGAGTGCCCCGTACCTTGGAGCAGCGAGCAAGGATTTAATACACGTGGAGCACCGCCACCGCTCGAGGGGAAAAACCGAGTGAGGAGCGCATCACCCTGAAGTTCCTGAAATCGCTACACGGGCAGAAAGCACTCAGCGCAACCCGACAGAATCTGGGTAAGCTGAGATATATTCTGCTCGTTTTACTGAACTTTAAAGTACACTCCGAACAACGAGAGTGTTTGGCTTCGGCGAAGGGAATCTCAATCGATTTAAAATCACAACAACAACCAGGGCAACCCGGGAGCGGGGGGATGATATTACAAAGTATCAGCATGTTTAACATCTCGCAACGTCGCGACTTAGCAACGGGAATGTTTAAAAATAAAAATCCTGACGTTACCATCCAACCAGTGACGAAAACAACTGAAGCTCCCAGTCTATTAGCCACGCAGTTTGGAAAATTGGAAAAATTATATGAGCGTGAGCTTCGTAAGTGGTGGGAAGGCACATCACTTCAAGGATATATAGAAGTCAAAAGAGTGCCAAGAGGTCTGCGGATATTCACAATCCCCGCTTATGAGCACCCGGACCCACTGCTTCTTGAAACCTGGGCAGCACACATTGCCAAATCCTGTGAAGGGATGCTAGAAATCCTAGTACAATTCGCTTGGAGCGACAGAGAGAAGGTCCTCAAAGAAATTGAGACTATGGAAACAGAGCTAGCATCCAATGACGACAAAGCACAGCAGGACCAGTTAAGAGCCCAGATGAAGAAACAACTGGAAAAGTATGAGCTGAAAATACGCACTCGGAAACAAGAAAAATTTGACAGAGACGAAAGGGACTATGCCATGGGCCGAGTCCTCACGTTCTCTAAGAAGTACGATCAGACACGGAAGGATCTGATAAACAGGAACAAAGCTGCCGGTGCGGCTGCACCGGTGAATGTGGATACATCGGAGTCTGAGGTCACAGAGGGAGAACAATCCGAAGACGAAACCAGAACCCTGCAACACACCGAGGACACCCCTTTTCAACAGGAGGTTCAAGTGATCCGAATGAACTGGCTGAGGGGAGGGAAGAACAAACCCCCAGAAGACGGAGAAAAACCAGAAGGGGTGGTCGGAAGAGGAAGGGGAAGAGGGAGAGCGGCAAATGCGGAGGCTCCAGCACGCAAGACAAGAGCCAAAAGGGGATCGAGATGGTAGGACCTGAAGAAAAGACAGACCATCTTACAATCATTAACCTCTCCGCAAGAACGCTTTCACCCGCAGAAGAGTCAGTTCTCAAATTGGGATTAACCTTCTGCCCTGACAGTAACCTTGAATACACCCAGACCAGAATTGATCTGTTTCAATTCATTAGAAGACTTCGCCTGCACAAATTTTTCAAAACCAAACCAACTATAGATGAAGCGAAATTAATTCGATCACGCTTCAAAGACACCGATCTTTTGAAAGTAAGTGACCTGACCTCTTTGGAACTGCTTGAAGAATTACGATTGGAGAACACAGCAGGGACAACACCACCATCAATAGACAGCCTAACTCAGAGATTAAGGGCTGTGGATATTGAACAGGAGGCTCCTAACAGTGGTCTTAAACTCAAGTCGAAATTTGTGCCCCCAACACAAACAGACATGATAGATACTTTCTCAGAATTAGTGATCAGTGATCTAAGAAAAATGCGCATGCATAAGAAACCATCTGGACGTAGAAACAATTTAACTGAAACACAGCGGACAGCATTAAAAACATTGGCCGAGGATACTTCGATAGTCTGTAAACCTTCAGACAAAGGCGGCAATGTGGTCATCCTGTCACGTGAGGATTACGTCCTAGAAGCCATGCGACAATTGCAGGACGAGTCTTGTTATGAATTGACTACAAAACAGAGATATCAGTCCAGTATTGAAGAACTGCATGGATTACTCAAAAAATGGCATGACAAACAGATGCTTGAGACTGAAGAATATTTATTTTTGAAAACAACACATCCAATTACCCCCACCTTTTATTACTTGCCCAAAGTACATAAGAGGATGGACAAACCACCAGGGCGCCCTATTATTTCATCTATGGGCAGCCTTACCGAAAATCTATCGAAGTTTCTGGATCACTTTTTGTTTGAAATAGTTTTGGGTTTAAAGTCATACATTCGAGACACTGCCGATTTTATTGAAAAGATCGAATCAGTCGACTGGCATCCAGGGTATTGCCTGTTGACTCTTGACATTACCAGTCTCTATACGAGCATTGAGCATGCACAAGGGATGAAGGCGATTGACTATTTTTTAGGGAAAAGACCCTTGAAATATGCCCAGCACAACACTATGCTGATGGAGTTAATTGCATTCTGTCTCCATAATAACATCTTTTTATTCCAAGACGCCTTGTTTAGACAGCTCTCTGGTACAGCCATGGGTTCCTGCTTCGCCCCCAGCTACGCGAATTTATTCGTGGGCTGGTGGGAGGAGCAGGAGGCCTGGGCCCCTGAGAAAGAACAGTGGTCTAACTGTATTGTCTCATGGTATCGTTACATAGACGATTTGTGTATAGTGTGGAATGGCTCAATGGAGACAGCTTGGCAATATATCAAAGTGTTGAATGAGAATGATTGCAACCTGATTTTCACCGGCCAGGCTAGTACCAGTGAGGCAGTGTACTTGGATTTAAAAGTCGAGGTCATTGACAATAAAATCAAAACTTCCCTCTACAGAAAGCCAACGGCAGGAAACAGTACGCTACATGCGTCGAGTAATCATCCCCATAAACTAATCAAAAGCATACCGTATGGCGAGCTTCTACGGTTGAAACGTAATTGTTCTACCAATGAAGACTTTGAGCTGGCGGCTAAGGACAGTAACGAGAGATTTGAGGCCAGGGGGTATAGCAAGCAACTGTTACAGAATACCTTAGACAGGGTAAGGATACCACCAAGACAGACCCTATTTGTCAAAAAGAATAAACCCTCATCCAATACAGAAAAATTTAGAATGATTACACCGTACTCTCAAGATTGTCAACAACTTAGAAAAATCTTGAAAAGGCATTGGCATATATTGAAAAGTGACAATATCATAGGGAGTGATATACCTGAAAACCCCCTAATCACTTTCAAGAGGGCACGTTCTTTGAGGGACACTCTGGTACATAGCCATTTGTCACCTATCCCTACACGAACAGGAAAATTAAAAAATGCAAAAGGTTTCTTTCCCTGTGGCCGGTGCAAGGCCTGTGCCAATAGCAAAAGGGTTTACTCATATTAGATTGTGGGGTGTAGAACTAAAAAGAAAATCAAGCAATTCCTTACCTGTACTTCACCATTTGCAGTCTATTGCCTCCTTTGTCCTTGTGGGCTCAAGTACATAGGCAGCACCATAAACCCCGTAAAATTGCGCATTTTAGAACACATGCGGGCCATAGTTAACAGAGACTTCACATACCCTGTCGCAAGACATTTTTCCATCAAACATAAGAGCGACAGAAGTCTGTTACAATATTATTGCCTGGACGCAATTTCCGACAATATCAGGGGAGGAGACAAACTACAAAAACTTCGTAGGTTAGAATCTCGATATATTATAGACTGCCAAACAAAGGCCCCTTTAGGACTGAACTGTGGGGAAGAATTAACTGTACATCTAGGAAGTTAAAAGATAGAACAAGAGTGAATGCATGCAGTATATTCATGATGGTTACACATGTAAATAGAACAAGCGATATGAGAATGTTACCTGCCATGCATATCTTTCTGTGATTGATGGTGCTTTCTTGTCAATGAATCAATTGAAAAGGATAATTGTTCAGATGAATGTTAAGATTGAACCAAGTATACTTTTTTGGTATTTTCAGGATTATTGTCAAGTATTCTGCAACTTTTTAATAATTTGGAATTGACCATACAACATAGATGTGTAAAACTGAGATACGGGGTTTTGGAGACTAAAAAGGCAACCTTTTGGTTGCCACAAGCCAATCCACGGCGAGATTTTATTCCATGACCTATCGTATAGGTGAGAGAGGTTCCTTGCCGATCCACGGCTACATTACAGAGTAATTTCCTTTCGTTTATAATTTGCGAGGTTTACTCTTAATTGAATATGAATATTATTAGAAACAACGTGGAGAAATAATGTGGAGAATGTTTATTGATAGCTATGCCACTGTAGAATGACATGCATTAGCAACATGGCGCTCACGCGTCAGTCCTCTCTCAATGTTCATCATCTAGAGTTGTGTGTGAATTTTGAAATGGCGCCTAGACGCGCGTTGCGGTGTAACAAACATTGAGGAAGGAAGCGTGGCTTCCGAAACGCGTCTGTGCAAGTAAAAGGTTGCTTCTAACTGAGAATTCCCGTGTGTGCTGTCCTTATTCCCACCCGGGACCGGGAGGGGTAGAGCTTTCACATTTGAAGCGCGAGGTTCCGACGCGCTTGGAACTGCACCCGCCGTAAGAGTGCCCCGTACCTTGGAGCAGCGAGCAAGGATATATATATATATATATATATATATATATATATATATATATATATATATATATATATATATATATATATATATATATATATTCACAGAAAAAACCATAGGTTATAGTGGATATATAGTTAGGAATTTGCATTTACAAAACCTTGAAAATTCAATGAAAAAACCATTGGTTTTAGGCCATATATAGTTAGGGATTTGCATTTACAAAACCTTATTTTACTCGCATAAAACCATTGAAATTCCATATATAGTTATAAGCGCTAACTATATATCGCGCACCCGCAATCCACTGCTGATGATGTCACATATTACATCATTCATGACATGGTTAGTGACATCACTGATGACATCACTGATGACATCTCAAATGACATTACTGATGACATCACTGATGACAACATCCAGTGACTGTATGTTTCTGTAAAGTTAAAATATGTCTTACATATTGAAGAATGAGTGGATGTATAAGTGTCTGGATGAAGGATTTAGTAGGTGCATGACTGACTGTATGAGTGAGTGATTAAATGTGTCTCACTGAGTGCATGGGTTAGTGACTAAACTGTTTTAATTTGTGCATCATTATATCTGTTGTTCTACAAACTGCTGCATATGTTGATCAGTAGCTATATGAGTAACTGTATGGGTTATTCATTGGTTGTCCAAGTATTTGTATGGGAAACTGAGTGTGTGTGTATGGGTGGCTGGGAGGTGTGTGACTCTGTACATAGATGTGTGAGTAGTTGATTCACTATATGTATGGATTCAAAAGTGTATGTGGAAACAGCTGTATGGGCGGTTGACTGTGCATGAGTGTATTAGTCAGTGAATGGATATCTCAGTGCTACATGTCAAATTAAGTACATATGTAAAACACAGTACATGTGAGAGTTGACATCTATAAATAACTGTGCATAAGAGCCAGTGAATGTGTGAGTGGCTGTATGGATCATTGTGAACATGTATCAGAGATTGTATAAGAGAGTAAAGTAAATATGTGTTAGTATATGTTTGAATAAGTAAGGTGTGTATAACTGTATAGTTGAGAAAATGGAGGTGTGATTGATTTTTGGCATAACTGACTAGGTGTGTGAGTAACTCCATGGATGAGTGACAGTCTGTGACTGTCTGTTTACACTGATTGTATCTAAGGTTATATTAGAGTCTGAAGAGGTTCATGGTATTATCACATGAATGATATCATCAGTGATGTTATCAGTCATGTCAAATGAGATGTTTTCAGTGATGTCATCAGTGATGTCATTTGAGATGTCATCAGTGATGTCATCAGTGATGTCACTAACCATGTCATGAATGATGTAATATGTGACATCATCAGCAGTGGATTGCGGGTGCGCGATATATAGTTAGCGCTTATAACTATATATGGAATTTCAATGGTTTTATGCGAGTAAAATAAGGTTTTGTAAATGCAAATCCCTAACTATATATGGCCTAAAACCAATGGTTTTTTCATTGAATTTTCAAGGTTTTGTAAATGCAAATTCCTAACTATATATCCACTATAACCTATGGTTTTTTCTGTGAATTTCATTGGTTTTTTAATAGCAAATATGAAAAGCTTTAAAATGTCAAGTACGTGATAGATAAAAACATTTTCGTATTTATGCACGCTGATGTGCTTTGAACGCTGCCCCCCCCCTCCCCTCTTTTCTCTTAGTAGTACTCTCTCTTTGCAGATAGTGAACAGTAGTTAACGCAGGCCTTTGCCCCCGTTGTAATCCGTCGTGCCTGCTTGTCTCTCCATTTGATTGATTGTTATCCAAGCATTTACTGTTTTAGAATTGGTTCTCTTTGGATCATTCTCTATTTACAAACAAGCACAAAGTCGCAATACTCTGTTTAGTCTTTGCAGATAGTGAAAAATCGTGTAAAAAAATAAAAGTAATCGAGCAAAATCAGTAGGCCACTAATTGGATCTCTTTTTGACCTCGCTAAAATAGAAATATTAGGAACAACCCTTCATGAGAAATACGAAAATAGTGAGATGAACTGAGCTCCACACCATGAGGGCTGCAAGACAGCTCGACTCCGTCACCCACCCCGCCCAAAATAACGACAAACCCTATGCAAATATTACAAATATAGACAACACACCAGCAAAGAAACAGGGTAAAACATTTTATTAAATAACTATTTACATAACTATTTTATACTTTTTATTGCCCGATCCGGCTAGCTCAATCGATCGAGCATGAAACTCATGCACTCTGATAGCAAGCGTTGCTACTGATGCTATGCAGACCAAAACTGGTTTTCAGTTTGTACATTTTTCTAGATTTTTCAATCCAAGGTTGGTTGACTTTGTAGAACGATGGCTTCAGATTTTCAACATACGGTGTGGTGGCGCGGACTGGGAGGGGGCGCTTCGCTCCTGCCCCCTCCCCAAGTAAGATTTTCATACGTGAAAGTACGTTAATGGTTTTGGTCCCTGAGTTGCTTCAATGTCACTGCCATTCTCAAATGGCATAAGTTCTGGATGTTGGGTGCCATAGTTAAGAGTTCGGAGCAGTGCTTGTAACACTGTCTGAAGCTTATTTCCACCTACTGCAGCTTCACTATTCTCAAAGTAAGTGAGTGTCGTTTGTGGACCTGACTGCATTAGAAAACAATGTGATATGTTACCTTCCTAAACAGCTTGACGGAGGCCCCTGAGGGGCGGTGTGATGGCCATGGACTCGGAGAAGACGCTTGGCTCCGACACCCTCCCCAAGTCTTATAGCACTGGTGTAGCCTGAGATCGCCCCCGACATAGGCGGCCGGCTCCCGGGGTCCGGCGGAACTTTTTGCCTTTTGATGACTCTTCAATTCTGGACCTTGTCCCACAATCCGTTTGACCTGAAGACACGCTGTAGTGGGGCGCCCCTTTACCGTTTCAGTTGCCATTCCGCCCGCTTTTGCTACACTGTGCCTCTTCCGCCATTCAGCTGTTTACCGCCCGCTCTTGCGACTACAGCGTCTCGCTCATCATGTAGTTGAGTTGCTCCCGCTCTTGCGGTGCAGCGATAGGCGGCTGCCACAGGACTCTCAAAATGGCGGCCGGCTCTTCGGTTTTGGGCCTGGTCCACTAAAATGGCCCTGGGACACCTTTGAACTCGGACGCTTCCCTGATAGGGCTTGGGTCCCATTCTCGAAAGCGTCCCCTCAGCCGTGAAGATTCTACAAAAGTCTTGGGGGCCTCCGACTCCCGCAGGCTTCTGGTGGGGAGCGGCTGCCATGATTGCTCGTGGAATGGCCACGACGGAGCTACGAGATGGTAGTGCTCTCATGCTGACGCCAGCTTTAGTCTGAAACATCCAGAAACACTGTAGACTACCAATTCGATCAGTTCCGGTAGCGCCCCAACATGACCCGGAAGAGAAGAACTTGCCCTCCCCTCTTTGACTGATGGTTCTTGTTGCCTGTCCCCTCTGTTGTCATTTAACAGAACTTTTTGGACTGCTGAAAGGGGTTGTGTTCCGAACGCTGGTTGGTGGAGACATTTTGACTATATTCTTGACCTACGTTGTTGCATAATGCGTTATATGACACGCCGCGTTAGCGCACCCGGAAGTGATCCGAGGCGCGGCGCGCAGCGCGTAACGTAAGCATAACAGGTCATGTGACTTGTTAATAAAACTTTTCATTGGTTCATTTTGCTTTTGTTATTTTAATGATGAAAAGCTTGGTCATATGACCTAAAAATTACGCTTTTTATTGTTTTCGAACATTATTTTTTTTAAAACATATATGTTATAATATTCCAGGCTAATGTACTTTCCCGGAAAATTTACAACTGTCCTGCAAGTAAAATATATTCCTTTTTCGAGAAAAAGGGCGCTTCTTCCTTCCATGACGGAGCCGTTGAGTAAAAGAGATTCGGCCTGCTGTCTTAGTCGCCGATACGCCTGATTATCAGATTCTTATCGATCACTTTATGTTGCAGAAATGAAAAACACAACTGCCCTTGACCATTTATCTTTACTGCGTTCCTACATATTATACCTTTTATCCGTCATGTAATTGGACTGCTTTATTTCACTTGCCTTTTACTGATTCGAAAACAGTGACTAAAAGTAAAAACTTTACCAATGTAAATACTACTACCGTGTTTTGTTTTAAAAACCTTTATTGTGAAAATGTCAGTATACAAATACGGGCCTATAACCACGTGGGCCGGCCATGGAGCAAACTGAAATCGTATATGATGAGGAGACATTTACACTGTAGAGGAACGTAACGAGCGGGCCATTAGGTTGCAAGAACAAAGGTGTCTAACAGTTGCGGAATCGGTGGACGTACATTTTGTAATTAAAATACGACAGGGCCACTTACAATAACATTTTCTAGATATACATTTGCGGGCAAGGAGTTACGAGTCCCATTTATACCGGCGCCATTTTGTGCGAGGCCGGGCAGGTCCAAGATATAGTCAAAATGTCTCCACCAACCATCGGCCAGACCAGAACCCCTTTCGGCCCTTTATGCTACAAGATGGTGTCTTCCATTCAGAAAATATTGTTGGCAGCATTTTGAAAGGAAACAGAAACAGCCGTTCTCCTAGTGAGTTTCACATTGTTACATTTAGGAAGAATGTTGAAGAGTAGTATGTGGAAAATCTGAAGCCATTTTTCTACAAACTCTCAATCAGACTTGGATAGAAAAAAAAATCCTGAAGAATGTACAAACTGAAAACCAATTTTTGTCTGTATAGCATCAACAGCAACGCTTGAGTCAGCTTTGTGTCAAGCCGCCATTTTCATTCAATCAATAGCGTCCCCCTGCACACATTCAGGGACCTGGTCGTGTCTTCAGATGAAACGGATTGTAGGAAAAGAAGCAGAAAGGAAAAGGAAAAAAGTTCCGCCGGACCTCGGGAGCCGGCCGCCTATGTCATGTGCGACCTTTGGCCACACCAGGGCAATAGTGAAGCTGCAGCAGGTGCAAATAAGCTTCAGACAGTCTTACAAGCACTGCTCAGAAATCTCAACTGAGGCACTCAACATCCAGGACTTGCCATTCGGATCTTGGCGCCTTGTGCTGGTTCCGACCTATTCACACATCGGTCCACTACTGACATCACCTCATAAGCCAACGGGGCACCCCACGCCGACTTTCGGCGCAGCATTGTAGGATGGCCACACCAGTGCGGCAACTTGCTGGACACAACCTCGGTGCCATCCGGATCTCGGCGCGTTCGACTCACTGTACCGCAAGAGTGACCGCAACTCAGCTGGACACGCCGTCTTTCGGCGCAGCATTGTAGGATGGCCACACCAGTGCGGCAATTTGCTGGACACCACCACGGTGCCATCCGGATCTCGGCGCGTTCGAGTCACTGTACCGCAAGAGTGACCGCAACTCAGCTGGACACGCCATCTTTCGGCGCAGCATTGTAGGATGGCCCCACCAGTGCGGCAATTTGCTGGACACCACCTCGGTGCCATCCGGATCTCGGCGCGTTCGAGTCACTGTACCGCAAGAGTGACCGCAACTCAGCTGGACACGCCGTCTTTCGGCGCAGCATTGTAGGATAGCCACACCAGTGCAGCAACTTGCTGGACACTAACTTGGTGCCATCCGGATCTCGGCGCGTTGTGCTGCCTTCGGCCTATTCGCACATCGGTCCGCTACTGACGCCGCCTCACGTGCCAACGGATTTTCTACGCTTTTTGTAGCCCTATGCCGCATAACAGGTCATGTGACTTGTTTATAAAACTTTTCATTGGATCATTTTACTTTTGGTTTCCTAAAGATGGAAGGCTTGGTCATATGACCTAAAAATAACACTTTTCATTGGTTTAGAACATTTTTTTTTCCCAAACGATGAAAGCCCCACCTTGTTTCTGGATCATTCAGACTGAAGCTGGCGTCAGCATGAGAGCACCACCATCTCATGGCTCCGTCGTGGTCATTCCGCGAGCAATCATGGCAGCCGCTCCCCACCGGAAGCCTGCGGGAGTCGGGGGCCCCCAAGACTTTTGTAGAATCTTCACGGCTGAGGGGACGCTTTTCGAGAATGGAGCCCAAGCCCTAGCAGGCAAGCGTCCGAGTTCCAAGGTGTCCCAGGGCCATTTCAGTGGACCAGGCCCAAAACCGAAGAGCCGTCCGCCATTTTAAGGCGCCTATCGCTGCACTGCAAGAGTGGGAGCAACTCAACAACATGGTGAGCGAGACGCTGTAGCCGCAAGAGCAGCATTGTAGGATACCAAAACCAGTGCGGCAGTTTACTGGACATCACCTGGGTGCCATCAACATCTCAGCGCGTTCTGCTGCCTTGGGACTATTCGCACAACAGACCGCTACTGACGAGGCCTCCCCCCGCCCCACCCGGGACGCCCCACGCCAATTTTCGGAGCAGCATTGTAGGATCCCAAAACCAGTGCGGCACCCAGGCGACATCACCTGGGTGCCGTCCAGAACTCTGCACGTTGTGCTGCCTTGGGACTATTCGCACAAAAGACAGCTTCTGACCATTGTTGCTTTTTTGGGTGAAAAATGTTTAAATGTTTTTACAGTTTTTGTTCCGTTCATTATAGTTAAATGTTAATAAAGTTTTAAAATCTAACTTTGTTGGAGTGCTATATATGTTTAAAAAATCGGGTGAATGGGGCCTTGAATCGGGTTATTGTCATGTGTGGGCTTTGCAAGTGTACTGCTACAAGATCGGACATTTCAAACTCAAATGCACGTTCTTTTTCTTACCTTTCCGAAGCATGGAGCGCAATAGCAGGCAGAGAAAGGGTGATGCACGTGTTGAACACTGCCTGGCCTGGCAAGTTGCTGGCAGTGCCCCCCCGCCCGCTCCTGAAAGAGGGCACACACACACCGCCGCCCCGAGTACTTCACAAATCTTTAAAAGACCATGCGCTTGTTCATGAGGCTTAAATGGTTTATCACCCCTTCTAGAACCCCTGCATCGACCCTCTGACGTTTCCTGGAAGAATTAGCACGTAACACAATACCAAGCCCTGTCAGCTGAAACCCCCGAGAAATCATGGGGCATATTATCAAGGGGGTTTATTTCCGCTTTTTGGGCTTTAAAAGCCAAAAAAAAAGAGATAAAATTATCTCCCTATTACCAAGCTGTCGCTAACACCAGTTAGTGACAGCTAAAAGGAGATAGCGACCATCTTGGGCCCCGCTTTGCATATCAGTGATATTTATCACTAATGACATGCAAAGTGGGCGTGCCAAGATTTTAGCGACTGGAAACAGTCCCTAACCATCGCTATCTCCTATTACCAACTTTTGGAGATATTCGCGCTAAGCGCGAATATCTCCAAAACCTAACACCTGCCCTAAGCAGTTTTAGCCATGTTATCCAATGGGAAGTGGATAACATGGCTAAGAGCATTTGCTGGATAATGCATGAATATCGCTGACTTTTCAACGATATTCATGCATTGCGGCCGTTTTTTATCGCATTTGCGATAAACCTTGCTAATAGCAAGGTTTATGTGCGATATAATTCGCCGATGTGCGGCGATAATTTTTGTCTCTAAACAAGTTAGAGACAAAAATTATCGCTAGTTGTTGGTAATATGCCCCCGGGTTTTTGCTTGCAGGAATCGGGAGGCGGGAGACTAGCACTGAAATCAGTAGTCTCACGCCTGAATCGGGAGGGTTGGCATGTCTGGATACTCTACAGCTGGGGCCATAAACTACATCCGCAGGGCTAGGTGATAGCCTAGGTCCGGCCTGGACAATCGGACACAGAGGAAGAGGAGTGTCAGAGGGTGCGGTAGTGAATAGGGTGAAAGGGAGGTGTCGGGCGGGCACAGGGTGTGATTCTCAGAGAAGAGCAGCGCAGATGGGGGGAAGTATATGGCCCATGCATGAGAGAAAGAGCGGGGGTGACCAGTGCGTGGGGGAGATGCTTGCGAGGGTGGGGAGCCATGCTGAGGATCGGCGGCGTGCAGAGAGTGGCCCTGGTCAAGGCATCTAAAATGGCTGCCGTGCACGACAAAATTGTGGCATTGGACAAAAACGCAAGATGGCGCAGACAATGTTTATCAATAAGGATTCATTTATAACAAAATATTTACTCGCAGTGACAAAATGGTGGTCAACACTTCCTGATTTCCATCGAATCGAACATTAACAAACGTCACGCAGCAAAAAAAAAAAAAAAAAAAGCTCACGCACAGAGCAGTTTTTAGCCATGTTATCCAATGGAAGGTGGATAACATGGCTAAGAGCATTTGCTGGATAATGCATGAATAACGCTGACTTTTCAGCGATATTCATGCATTGTGGCCGATGTGCGGCGATAATTTTTGTCTCTAAACAATTAAAACGAAGCACAAAATGGCGAATTCCCGTTTTGCTACCAGTTTGCGGCCCAGTTCGCGGCCCGTGAAGCGCTTCTACCGTGAAAAATCATTTTTTTTTATTTTCCCCACGGGACCCTTTAATAACCCCAACAACATTCCTAGGGGGTCAAGAGGGGTATACCTTGCCCCCTTTAAATAAATTCCCCCTTCGTTTTTCACCTCTTCTTCTCTCTCGATCCTACCGAGAGATAAGATGGCGGCTGCTCCAGACTGTTTAGAATGTTGACAGACACCGGAGAGCCAATCAGCTTTCTGCGCGCAAAGTTCCGTTTCGCGAAAAGTAAGCGGACCGGATCGCTGCCCGGAGCGCTGTTACAGATATATATCTTGTTTTGAACGTTAATTTCTCAAAAACTACTGGAGCACATATATTGAGACCTAGCAAAGGCACATCGGGCTAACAGTCCCTACAATTTTGCCAAGTTTCGTGCAAATCCATTCAGCCGTTCGAGCTAAAAGTGAGTCCAACCGCCCTATGGAAAAATGCGTTTTGGGACCCCCCTTTTTTCTCGGCCCCCCCTTGACGAAACCCCACCAAATTTTCAGGGGCTGCTCAGAAACAAAATGTGCCATTTTCCTGAAAATTTCAGCCGATTCCGTCCACAAACGCCAAAGTTATTAGACATAGAATTTTCAAAAATCCCATAGGGAAAAAATCCTAACTATATATACCTACTGGCGATAGCCAGTAGGTAATATATATATATATATATATATATATATATATATATATATATATATATATATATATATATATATATATATCCACAACACTTTCCACTTCTCGTAGCAGAATACAGGCGAGCACACTGGAATCTGATTAAGAAATTTCATTCTGCAAACCCCCCTTCACACCCGACAGACAAAAAAAAAATATATATATATATATATATATATATATATATATGTATGTATATATATGTATACATATATATATATATGCGGTGAAACTCTTCAGCTTTGTAATCCCTTTCCCGTGGGGCACAAAAGAAAGAGCACAGACCACCAAGTGCAAATCCTTCAATTTATTTTAACATTTCAGTCCAAGGTACAGCAAGATGGGGCAGCCATTACGCGTTTCATCCCAAACGTGGGACTTGATCACATGACGCCATTCACCTATCAAGGTTACTTTTATATACTCACAACACTTTTTTGGGGATTTTTTTTTCGCTTTTTTTTAAGGTTTTAAAACCCACACCTTTTAAAGTGACAACACCATGCAAAATGGGTTTCCAAAGCTAAATTTCATCAACCATGTTTACACTCAAATGCTTTTTTTCTTTTTTTCAAACAAGGGTGAATCCAAAATCGGTTAACAAAATTCAATAAATTACATAATTGATCAGTTGACCGTGGTCGTCCAGGCATAAATGTATTAGTCCTGTTAGTTTTGGGAGATTTTTTCATATTTGATTCAACGGCCTGTATTAAATCCACAATCAGATAACCTGTACAAAAGTGGAGATATAAAAATCTATTTTACACTATTGCATTAATAAATAGGTATAAATACGTTATAAATATATATCATAAATATGGTAAAAACATTAAAAAATCCAAATAAAAGGATTTTTTTATATGCATATACACTCAATTTGTGGAAAGGTAGCCTTTATCTCATTTTTTGTCTCCCATGACCATTATGTTTTTTAAAAGTTTTGATAAGAAACCCCCAATGCATTTAATGTTCACATCTAATACAAAAAACATTTATTTACATCCCAAAATACCAGTGCCTATGTGCAAATAACAATGTGTTAAGTGGTTTAAAAAGAAGAGTATTCAATTTTTAGGGAATGCTGGCGGCAGCAAAACAAGTTCTCAATGTATAGCTATTTGAATAAAGTGATGATGTCTGAAAGTTGTAACCACCTATGATTTGGTTTGGGGACTATTTTGTATTATTCTTTATGGTGGCCTGCTAAGGGTAACTGATTTTTATACTGAATATTTTACTTACAGTGTATAGTATGTTTTAGTTTCAGCATGAAAGGGTTGTAGACAGATTGAAAAAAGTGTCTGTTTGTTATATATATATATATATTTTTTTTTATTTTAAGCCGGCTAACTTCCAAAGCGGTAAGCCTGCTTCTCTAACCTCGCAACCCTGAGCTGTTTTCGAACTTTGTTTTTTTGGCGGTTAAGCGTGAGTCTGCAGTGAGCAATTAGCGGGGTTATTAGTTATTAGTGGAATTTCCCCTCAATTTTTTCAGTCCTGTTACCAACACGTTTCAAAGCTTCATGCTTCTTCTTCCTGGATAATTTTTGAAAGTGCAGCAGTGCCTGGTGAACACAGTCTCCTGTGTGCTCATTCAATTATAGTCCTCCGGTGTGCCTTCCATAATGGCTTGTGTCTCCATGCACACTGGGACATGCAGTTCATTTCCCATATAATTATTCACCTTTCTGTGGGTTCTGCATGTTCACAATGTTAAAGGACAAACTATATATATATTATGGAGGGGAGCCCCCCAAAACCCCCTTTTTTTAATTACTCTTCCCACCCGATACCCATGCCCACCCTATAACTCTATAAATACCCTTGCCACCCAATACCCTTGCTCATTCCGCAACCCTAAAACCCAGGGCACCCAGTGTGCTATGGGACTGCAGGGGTAAATGCTTCCACCAGAGGGGATCAGTTTTTTCACAGTTATCTCAGGGAGCCATAATGCAGGGCTTTGTGAGTTATTCACGCAATTTTGAAAGTACTTCTAGCGTTGCTAGGAAGCTATTTTTCATTTTTGAGGGCAGTGTTCAGAGCGGGTATGCCCCTGTGATAAGTGTAGCTGCTGTGTGCAGGGTTACTTTTAGTGGGGCTAGGTGTTGTTTTGAAATATCTGCTAGTAGGGTGTCATGAAACAACTAGTAATTGCACTATTGTTTTGAAGCCATTTGAAAGTATAAGTGAGTTTACTCCGCTCAGGAGTCTTAACTGAAACTGAGCTGATTTTGTTGTAGTATGTATGGTCTTGAAAATTCTGATTTTTGTCCAGGATGAAACAGAGAGATATTTTTGATAATTTTCGGTTTTCTGAAAATATTCAAAGGGAGTTCAACTAAGCTTTTAGTGGGAATGGAATTGTGGGATTATACATTAGCAGGACTTCTTGTGGCTGATTTATTTTTTGGTGGACGACCCATCATATGCCAGGGTGATAGAGTAAATTACTCTTCTGCCCTGAGGGAGGTGCCGCCTGCCAAAATTTTAAGTATCCACCAGCCCAGCAGACATTTCAAGCAGTGACAGCAACCACTGTCAAAGCAGTTCCTGCAAATGCATTGTAACTTTGCCGGATGGAGCCACATGTCAAAGTAATTTTTTTCTCCCAAAAAGTAAATCCCAAAGCTGGATTTTCTTTATGAGAATACAAAAATAATGCCCCCCTTGCATGGAAGTTCCCTCCAATGGGAAGTGAGCACTTTCAAATGCCCCTTACCGCTAGGTTTTTCCTGGCGGTGACAAGCACTGGAAAGTGGCAATATGTCTATCCCATCTAAATTAGGCGGGTGGACATTTGGCCAAACCTCTGATGGGCCTTACCTCATCTGGCCATCTGAGAAGTTTGACCAAGGAGAAGAGGGAGTAGTCTCCATCGTCGCCAAACTATAATCTGTCCCCAATTGAATCGGGCAGGTGGACCATATTCTTAGCGGAGATGGAACTTGGTCTCCAGTGCGTCGGAGTTCCCGGTCCACCAAGGTATAAATCTGGCCCTCTGTCTTAAGGTAATTGAGCTCAAGGTAGATGAAGGACCTCCAGGATTGAATGACTTCTAATGTTTTTCTAAGTCTGTAATGCCCTCCGCTGTCAAAATTTCCAAGTAAAAATGTGCAACACCAGTATAGACTTTTATTGATTTTTGTTTTTTCACAATAGTTGGTGAGCTTGTATCGCTTAAAGAGATTCAAGTAAAGAATTGAGCTTTTTGGACTGCTCTTCCTGTGGGAGTGGAATCTGAGAGAAACTCAGAGAAGCTCTTGAGTCTAACTTGTTCGGAGCAGTTATTCAGGTAGGATGAAAACAAGTTCAGTACAGTTCCTCTGATTGTTGGGTTTGTGGGCCCTCTCTGAACTGACTGCTGCACTGCCCAGAACATAGCCTCCCTTAGTGACCCGACCCAGTGAAGGACACCCTGAAAGCTCAGTCATGCGTGAAGAATATACTCAGAGACTAAGAAAATGCAGTGGATTTCTCACCAGATCTGAGATCTCATAAGATTTGGCAACCATGTTGAGCGTGGCCACTATTTAAGGTCACGCCTGCTTCTAGAAGCTACTTGCTGTTCTGAGATGCTTACCGAGGAGGTAGCTTGTCCTGTCTTCTGCTATCTTCGAAACTGTGAACAAGAGGAAAACAGCACCGGATTAGAACTACAGAAAAAGAAACTGCACTTGGTAGCAACAAGTCACATTGCACATGCAGTAGAACTCACCTTGTGCTTGAGCGATATACCTTTAAAGAAAGTACAGAGTGAAATTAATCCATTGTGAAAACTATTGTGCATACAAAGTGTGAGATATCTTTAGTTGTGACTTAACCACGATTGCTAACAGTGATGAAACTAAATTGTGAGAATAACATTGTGTTTCTAACTGAGCATGCTATTACAGTGATGTATGCTGCAATGTGAATGAAACTAAACACGTTGTTATTGCATTGTTGAGGTAAACTGAAGCAATATGGTTTAAGCCTGCATTCTCTGTGTCCATGATTTAGCGCTTGGGGTAAATACCAGATCACAACACTAACATGCAAGTTCTGGATGAGGAGTTTCACAATAAAGAGCCTGTAGGTGTGGCATTTAAGAAGGGGTTAATATGGAATAGGAAGTATTCTGGATCCTAATAATAGTCATTTTCCTTTTAGGCAACGTCAGAATCGTTTTCACCTCTCAGAGGGAGAGAGATCAACAAAAGTGGGGAAGTGAATCAAGACAGGCACACGCTGAGGTTTGGGAAAGGAACAGCTAATGGGAGTGTAAAAATAGATTTAACACATTCCCTTGTGCTTCCAGATTTCTACATGCAATTGGAGGATAAACATCATACCCAGACACCCCAAATCTGAGATCATCCCCAAGTCACCTATCTCTCTTTCTCTTCGTTCCATTCCCTTTTACCCCAGGATACCCTTGTTCAGACCACGTGAACTTCGCAGAAAGAGCTTTAGTATCAGGGGCCGCTGGGAGCTAGCGACTCTAGCTTCATCATGTCTCTGTAGGATCAACAGGTTAGTGCTTGACAGACCAGCAAGCCCGCATATAACACCCCAATTGGACAAGATAGAGTCACAAGATATTTTGTTGGCCGACTGGACCAATATGATAGGCAACCAGCAGTGTGAGATTCAAGTTTTGTCTTAAAGGTTAGACACTCTCCAAACTATTCAGCCTGTTGAAAACAAGTTCACTTGGGATGTCTTTCCTGGAAGAGTGAGGGACAAATATGTTGTGAAGCCACCAAGCTTTACTTTTCCACTCCAGTTCCAACCTCTACCAGAGAGGAGGTCCAAACTACAGTTACTCATGTTACTCCACTTCCAGCTGCTCCTCTTGTGCCCCCTAACGCTTCACAAGGCATCCTGTTAAGTTTGCAGTATTTTGAACTCGTGCAAGCTGCACTTTCTGTGCAGACTAGCCTTCTCTCCGGATGAACTGTCCAAAGTCACATTTGTTCTCTCCTACTTAGCTAGTACAGAAGCTTCATGGGCTATTCCGCTTGTAGAAAGGGATGAAAACTGAGGATCCTGATTCAAAAATGTTGGTCTTGTATGTTTATCTCTCTAGACAAAGAGCAAAGAGGGTTCTTGTTGGGAGGTTCTAGTGCAAAGCCTTTTCCATGAGCCTGATTCAGAAAAGATAATTTACACTTGTGTACGTTTGCTAATTTTTCTGGTCTTCACAAGCTGCAAGATTAATTTTACTAATAGTAATGTTATGACTGAGGAAACCCCCCAGTCAGAGCAGGTCTATCTTTTTATGTGTGGACTTTCTGCCACTAGTGCTGAGTCTCGGCAGTTATATAATTACTATTAGTAAAATGAAACTGCTAGTTTGTGAATAGGAAAAAAAATAGTAAACTTTCACATACAAAAGTGTAGGTTTAGCTTTGTGAATCAGGATCCATATCTCTGACCTTCTTCCTGTCTTATTTCAGATATTTTAGAACCTAAGTGCTGAGGTGTTGAGTTTTTGTATTTTTAGTTTGAATGGAGAGCATCATCCACTATATCTCTGACAGTAAGATTGTAGTTTTTGACCTTATAGATTACACAGACGTCACTGTTGGATTGTTGTAGTTTACAAAAGATATTAGATGCTGGAGAAAATGTGTTCATATGTTTGATGTCCCTAATCTATTTTATGGTCTTTTTTCATGACTGGTTATTGTTTTAGTGGAGCTGATGGACAAAAGAATAAGATGATGGTCAGGCCAGGCTACGGATGTATGAGTTTCAGGTGTTAAGGTATCCCCTTTCTCAATTAGGTCATGGACAGACACTTTCACATGATTAGGACACCTCCTTAATAGAGAGAAGGTACTATTTTCCAATATGGACTTTAATTGATCACTAAATGAGTCTTTGGGGTCTGTCCAGTGGAGGTTTAAGTCTCCAATAGAGTGCTTTTAGGATAATAGTGATTTGTTGATTAACAGCTCACAGAGACAATCAATAAATTAGGTATTCTGGAGGATGGCAGATGGTATAAATTATTTTTGAACGGTCAGGTCTGATGTCTACTCAAAGCCATTGAGAAAAGAGGACGTTTTCCTCCTGAAGGCATTTCATGGATTCTCTGAAGAGGAATGCTACCCCGCCTACTATCTTCCCTGTCTAAATGCTTGATCAGGTAACCATTCATGACAAGCTGATTCTTTGAGGGTTGCAAGGCTGCTTTTAACTAGGTCTTAGTTAACAATCTCATATCTAGGTAGAGATCACTGATAGTGTCTGAAATGTCTATATAGTGTTTACCTGGTGATCTGCATTTGTGAAGCAAGCATTTTAAGGGGGTTATACTATGTTTGCTGGTAGATGGGATTAACATGATATTCATGAGGTTGCTGAGGTTAGCACCTCGTTTGGATGGTAGAGGTTTGGCCCTTCTATGACCCACCATAGAATGTATGTTGTGGTGTCTAGTAATTCCACAGTGCTCTCAGAGGTTTCATACTATATTAACAGCATCTTAAAGTCAACTTATGGGAGATTACTGGCTGTTCTATTTGTTACCTGAAATTTCTATCATATCCTGGGATACAGCAGATGTGTGGACTGATGACTCTGATGTTGTGCCACTTTTGGTTAACATGACCACTAACTCCTTGCTGCTCCTGATTGATCTGTTTGTCATTTGTATGCCCATGCATGGGCAAGATAAATATTTATCAATCATTTCTAATTGGGTGTGGTGGAGATTTTTCTAAGTATTGATAAGCAAGTCATCCTTCTCCAGAAGGCTCAATAAAACTTTGAGGGCATTTGAGCTCTTTGTGTACTGAGTATGATTTCTTGGGTGGCTATGAGGGTGGGGGATTTGGTGAGGACATTTTGTTGATACATTCAAAACTTGGGTGGTATGGGGCGAGCTGAAGGGGAGGAACATGGCAGCCACATTCTAAAAGCCGCGGTCCAGCTCCCTTGGGCTCCATATGGCTACTAGAAACCGAGGCTCATATGAGCTCATATGAGTGTATGATGTTAGTTTAAGACCTCTTCGTGTGTACCTCTTTTGTTCCCTGTTGCTTGTGTCTCCTTGCTGCTGTTTCGGGATATGCGGGGGAGCCCGCCCACGTCTCTGCAAGGCGATCTGGCTGACCCGGCAGATTTTGATGTTCTTGGCGTTCCTGGCGGCGAGGGGAGAGCAGACACCGGAATACCGCGCTGGAGGTGAAGAGTTGCCACACTTGAGCAGAGGCGCCGGGATTTTGTCTCTCTACTGCTCCGCTTCACTAAGGGGGGAGGGGCAGCACCTCTGCGGAGGCTTGTCCAGGCTCCTGGTTTGAGTGTTCTTCGGAGGACGGCGTGCAAGTAGGGGGGCCCCAGTCCTCGCGACTTGCCCCTGGTGAAAATCTTAAGTTCACTAGTCCCATAGTGGATGGTCTGCCAGTGGGTGGGTCAGTGTTTGAAACTGTGACCGCCACAGAGAGGACTTTGTGCAGGGATGGTTTTCGGTGATTTCTCGGGGGAGTGTCTCGCTGGTGGAGGTTGGTAAGCCTCTTCCTTGCATGGAGAAGAGTGTTGGGATTCAAGAGGGTGCTCCCCCCCCCAAATTAAGCAGGTGCACCTTGCGTGCAACCCAAGACGCACCAACAGACCCTTCGCCTGCCAAGCTTGCCGATTCACCTGCCTCCGGACCTGCACCACCCCCGCCAAGCCGAGCACCAGCAGCAACCACCAGAAGTGCATCCTCCTCAACACCCGCTCCATCCACAGGCACGCCATGGAACTCTGGGACCTGCTCGACGCGACAGCACCGGATGTCGCCTTCCTCACCGAAACCTGGATGAACGCCTCCTCAGTGCCCGACATCGCCATCGCCATCCCGGACGGATACAAGATCACCCGGAAGGACCGCGACAACCAGACGGGAGGAGGCATTGCCATCGTACACAAGAACACCATCCGCATCTCGACTAACTCCGACGAAACCTTCACCGCCGCCGAGCACCTCCACTACCAGATACACACCGACCCCAAGACCACCCTCCGAGGCACCCTCATCTACAGACCCCTGGGACCACGCACACAAATCAACAAAGACATCGCAGACTTCATCAGCCCGCACGCCCTTCCCTCTGCCGACTACATCCTCCTAGGGAACCTCAACTTCCACCTGGAGAACAACAATGACAGAAACACCACCGCCCTGCTGGACAACCTCGCCAACCTCGGACTCAAGCAACTGGTGAACACCCCCACCCACTACGACGGCCACACGCTTGACCCCGTCTTCTCATCCAGCAAGCACATCTCCTTCAGCCACTCCACCGGACTCCACTGGACCGACCACAGCTGCGTCCACTTCAGCTTCAGAAGAACTACGAGCCACCACCACCCGCAACAGGTTCCCCGCCGGAGCTGGAGCAAGGTCACCGCCGAGCAGCACACCGCCTCCCTCAGCCAGAACACCCCCACTAGCACAACGGACCCCAACGAAGCAGCCAGAAACCTCACCAAGTGGCTGACCGCCTGCGCCGAGGACCTCGCACCACTAAAGAACCCTCCCAGCAGATCCGGCAGCAAGAAAACCCCCTGGTTCACCGACGAACTCAAGGAATCCAAGAAGAACTGCTGCACCCTCATGAAAGCCTGGCGGATCAACCAGATCACAGACAACAGGACCGCCCTCAAGCACGCCACCCGCAAACACCTTCAGCTGATCCGCGCCACCAAGAAGTCGGCACTCAAAGAACGACTGGACAACAACGCCCACGACAGCAAGGTACTCTTCAGCATCGTCAAAGAGTTCTCCAACCCCAGCGCCAGAAACAACGACATCACTCCCTCGCAAGACCTCTGCAACTCATTCACCTCGTTCTTCCACCGCAAGATCGCTGACATACACAACAGCTTCGACGCACAGACCACGCACCCTACCGCCGAACCAACGCCCGCCACCACCACCCTCTGCAACTGGACCCCGATCAGCACTGAAGACACCACCCGCACGATGAACTCCATCCACTTCGGATCACCAACCGACCCCTGCCCCCACCACGTCTTCAACAAGGCCGATTCCGTCATCGCACCCCATCTCCGGGACAACATCAACTCCTCCTTCCACACCGCCACCTTCCCGGAGAGCTGGAAGCACGCCGAGCTTACCGCCCTCCTGAAGAAACCAACAGCGGACCCCTCCGACCTCAAGAACTACCGTCCCATCTCGCTCCTTCTTTTTCCGGCCAAAGTCATCGAGAAGACCATCAACAGACAGCTTGCCGCCTTCCTCGAGACAAACGGATCCCTCGACCCCTCGCAGTCCGGGTTTCGGGCCAACCACAGCACCGAGACCGCCCTAATCGCAGCCACCGACGACATCAGAACCCTGATCGACAACGGGGAAACAGCGGCCCTCATCCTCCTGGACCTCTCTGCGGCATTCAACACTGTCTGCCACCACATCCTAGTGAAACGCCTCAGCAACATCAGAATCCGAGAGAAAGAACTGGAGTGGATCATCTCCATCCTCGCCGGAAGAACGCAAATAGTCCGCCTGCCCCCATTCAGATCCGAAGCCACCGAAGTCATCTGCGGCGTACCACAGGGATCTTCACCCAGCCCAACCCTCTTCAACGTCTACATGAGCCCCCTCGCAGCCATTGCACGCCAACACAACCTCAACATCATCTCTTACGCCGACGACACCCAGCTGATCCTCTCCCTCACCAATGACCCCACCACCGCCAGAGCCAGCCTACACGAAGGGATGAAAGACGTCGCCGACTGGATGAAGAACAGCTGCCTTAAACTGAACTCAGACAAGACAGAAGTCCTCATCCTGGGATCATCACCCTCCGCCTGGGATGACTCCTGGTGGCCCCCGGCCCTGGGCACCGCTCCCAAGCCAACGGACCACGCACGCAACCTGGGCTTCATCCTGGACTCCTCCCTATCGATGACCAGACAAGTCAACGCCGTCTCGTCATCGTGCTTCAACACCCTGCGCATGCTCCGCAAGATCTTCAGATGGATCCCCACTGAAACCAGGAAGACCGTTACCCAAGCGCTCGTCACCAGCCGACTGGACTATGGGAACACCCTCTACGCCGGGACCACAGCCAAACTTCAAAAAAGACTCCAACGCATCCAGAACGCCTCCGAACGACTCATCCTGGACATCCCCGACACAGCCACATCACCGGACACCTGAGATACCTGCACTGGCTCCCCGTCAGCAAGAGAATCACGTTCAGACTCCTCACCCACGCACACAACGCTCTCCACGACCTGGGCCCTAAGTACCTCAATGACCGCATGACCTTCTACACGCCCACCCGCCAGCTACGATCGACCAGCCGCGCCCTCGCCACCGTACCACGCATCCGCAGAGCCACCGCCGGAGGAAGATCCTTCTCCTACCTGGCAGCCAAGACTTGGAACTCCCTCCCCACCCACGTTCGGCGAACCAAAGACTATCTCTCCTTTAGGAAGCAGCTCAAGACCTGGCTGTTCGAGCAGTAACTTACCCCCCCCAGTGCCTTGAGACCCTCCCGGGTGAGTAGCGCGCTATACAAATGCCGTGATTGATTGATTGATTGAGAGCAGCTCATTTATCATCTAATACAGCAATTACGCATTCAGTTATACCCCCACAAGTCTTCCCCCCATAGCAGAAGTTAGAATGACAGTTAGGCAGCATAAACAAGGGGGGAGTAGCAACAGCTTTGTAACCCCTCCAAAAGAAATTAAGGGCAAGGGGAAACTCCGTGAAAAAAAACAGCAACCACAAAATCAAGAATCACCCCGTCGCTGAAAACTTTCTACCAAGTTATGTCTCTGTCGTCGACAACTCCTCTGCCTGCGTCTTCATCCACGTTTGCGACCACGAGCACACCTAAGCCCAAGTCTGTGTCTACTTCTACATTTATATTGGTCTATACGCTGCCCTCTGCATCTGCTCTCGACTCTGTGGGTCCAACTTGTTCAACGGGGTGGCAGCAAGCCCCCAGTTAAAGAAAACTCAGTTGGACTAGGCGGAGGCGCCCTAGTCCTCAGCTTTTGTTAGTACCTCTGGCACGGAGTTGGTGGTCCATCCGGCGATTAGCCTCACTAATAGTTATTTAGTGCTAGGATTACAAGATGTTCAAGATCAAGGGCAGGGCAAGAGTGGAGCGGAGCAAGAGTATGTGCAGGGGCTTGTGCCAGAACACAGGGGGGAGCAGGTATTGGCACAATTGGAAGACCTGAGTAGTCTGGCAAAAAAAAAAAAAAACTTGGGTTGTATGTAATGGGGGGTTGGAAGTTAAAACATCAGATCCAGAGGGCGATCTCAAGCTGGAATCCTTCCCTCCATTCGCTCCACACTGAAGTGGGCAGGGGTATCTCAATCATTATTCATGTCATAAGGGACATGCCTATTAAATGAGTAAGTTAGCAAAATCTTCCGTTAGTATATGAAGCGTGTATCATGATATTCATGTATTAAAATTGGAGATGGTTAACTCTTCTTGCAAAGACTTGAGAGGGAAATTTTCAGTTTGTGGTGGTAAGAAATGCTGAGAAGGAAGTTGAAGGTTTTAGGCCAACCAGAGGTGTTGTTAGAGCAGAAAATATGATCAGTTTTCCAGCATCCTCTACTGAGGCAGATGTATGGGTCATTGTTACAAACTGGGTTTCTGGTTGGCAGAGATATGCACCCTGCCCAAGCCAGAACCATATTCCTAGTCATGTTAAGATATCAAAACATCCTCAATGTATCTGTGCTTACCCCCTGCTAGCTTGGTACAGAGTAGTCAAGCTTAACATAAAAGGCAATGTGGAAAGTTCTGTGCAAGACTTCATACAGTAAAACAGTAGAACCACCACACAAAAAGATACTACACCTGGTTAGAAGAATAGAGCGTATTTTAATTAACAAAACAAGACCAAAACAACTAACATCCAATTAGTAGAATCAAAGATATGAATTTCGAAAGAATAAACTGAAATACAGTGCTTAAAAGCATAAAGGGCCCAACCGGGGCTGTCTTGTCACACTAGACTGGGTGAAATCCAAAGTTTCAGGCCCACTGCAATGAAGTGCAGGTCGGATACAGGGATAAGTGTTGGTCTCCTGCAAATTACCTTCTTTAAGTCGACATCGAGGATGAGATGCAAAGCACTAAGAAGGCAATGCTTTGTTGACCATCCTTAGGCTCAAGACAATGTGTTGACTCTGAGGCACGCAAAGTCAAGGATGTGTCAGAAGCAGGCTCGATGCACAGTGCAGTTGGCAAAGACCTCAGTTGAACCTGACAGTGGCCGCAATGTGTTGTGGTTGATCCTTGCAACATCGGTGATGCTTCATAGTCGATGGACTTGAGCCGGTTCTGAACCACACAACGGCATCAATGCATGAATGTTTGCTGGAGTTGCAATTTTTACCCACTTCCAAGGATCCAGGGCTGGGTTGGTAGCAGTTAGCAGGGCAAGACTCACAGATTGCACAGTCAATGTAGTGAAGAAGGGTGAGTTGGAAGTCTTTGGTGCCCCTGAGACTAGAAAACAGGAGGCAAGAACTTGTAGTCACACTCTGGGTTCTGGGTTCAAGTGATGTGGGTCTAGTCCTTCCCACCTAGTCTAAGAAGGCATCTGTAACAATGACAATCAATGCTCTCAGGATCAGTTTGATGCACAATAGGGTCCACCTCTTGATAGCCTCAATTCTGTCTGCTATTATAGCACAGACGTTTGAGGTGATCAAGTGAGGGAAGGAATGGGAAGGGAACAGCTGGGAAGGAAACCTGGAATAAGCACAACATACATTAATAACTCCACAGATTGTTTAACATAATAAAAATGTTCCCTATACCTTAAGAATTACCTGTAACAAAACAAATATTATATTTCTGTTCTTGTATTTCCAAGATGAGGAAGAGGCTTTTTCAAAAGTAGTCAGTGTGTCCTTATGCTTGTCTAATGACCAAGCTAAAGAAAATGAGGAGTAGGTCTGATTTATGTATACTATTCACACTCATACACATAGTACCTTTACATGAGGAAACCTTTACCTACCAAAAACAAATAGAAACTGTGCCTCACAGGTGAAAAACCAAACTTCCTGGACTCCACTTGACCCCCTGTTAATTTGTGTAAAACACCAAAACAAAAAAAAACAAATGTGAAAATCTTCACAAGAGATCATGTTTTCTAAGCACAGCTCTTCTTTCAAAAAAACGAATCACTTTTGGTAAACAATCCACCTATATTTCATCATACACTAAAGAACATGAAAAATAGTTTTTTCTCCAACAATGATGCAATAATATGACCTCTTGATCCAGAAAAATATATAAGGGAATGTTATTTCAGTAAGGAGTTTGTAGAAAACAAAGGGGTTTATTTCGATGTCGGGCGGACATTGCAGAAGAAGGACTGACCGACCTCTGGTCGCCAGTCCTGACCACTTAACCATGATGCGACTGACTGCACATGGTGCGGTCGGATTATCTTATTGCTCTATGGGAGCTCATGTAATGGCTGTAAGCCAGTCATAACACAAACTCCCAGAGAGGATTGAGAGTCTATGTTTATCCCTGCACCCCATGGCAGAAAACTCAAGGTGCCTGCGACAAAGTGCAGGAATCTATAAGGGGTACCTATGGGGCTCCCTCAGCCGCTAACCAGAAGCCAAAAACAGAGGGGGCACATACATGCTTTCTGACAGGGTTTCCATGTCGGAAAGGCTGGCATGGAAACCCTGCCGGAAACCGTGATTCATAATCCAGAGGGCAGAAACACCTTCCATTTAAATTACAGGCTGGTCTCCGACTGGGAGACATGCTCCTGGAGCCCATCAGAAGCCAGCCGGAATGACCGACCAGTTTCAATTCCAGCTGGCTGTTTTGTAATCAGCCGGTCAGAATTAAAAATGATGATCTCGGTCATAAGGTCTCCAACCTTAGGTCAAAGGCCTTACGGCCGAGATCGTAATTGGGCCCATAGTTTTCAACTCTTTATTTCATTAAGCAGTATCTTCAGCATCCTTGAGGTTAAAGCAAGCCAGCAATTAATTTAAAACCTCTTATGGTGACCTCCACACCAATTATAGCTTCATCTGACTTCAAACTGAGGAGTTTGGAAATGTAAAAGAACACACTCTGTTGAATTGAATATAATTAAAAACAGCTTTTCAGAAAATCCTCACTGTTATTGAAAGCACTGTGTAGAAAAATCTTTACTCTAATATCACAGAGAAAGCACAGATTTAGACCTTTTGAATGTGTGAACAGCAATGAGTGTAAGTATCTTTACCACCTCACAAGTACGAGGATTGTCAAGAAAACAGCAGAAGTCTGGATCGGATTCAGAGATGGAATAATCTGCCTCATTCCTTAAACAGAATGTCTTTTTAAAGCTCTTCTGAGTTATTGTGAGTCATTAATTGCAAAAGGTTATAGAGCAATTAACATCTACAATGATTCATGGGACATGTAGTTCTAACCTTCTCTATCCGAAATTCTGCTTCTATGATGCCCTATGAATTCTCTCATAAACTTCACCATCTTGTGAGCTTATGAAATAATGTCAGTACCTTCTGTTCTTCAGTATTCTCTACTGGTAGATCTGCTGTTATGGAGATGTTTTGCTTGGTGTCAGCGTTCATGTCTCTTTTACCCCTGACACTTGTTTAAGTCGTAACAGCATCTTTCAGCAGGTCAACACTATAAACTAGTTGTCTAGCAGAGTAGCAGTCTAGCAGAGTGACAATTCCTTCAGCAGCACAGCATTCCTTCTTCCTGGTCAGAGAATCTACAGGTTCAGAAGTATACTCGGTGGTGTCAGAGGATCAGTACGTCTACGCACTTGTGCCATTGAAGTAGAGGAGTTCATGAAGTCCCAGCTATTCCTTCCCTGACTCTGAAATTACTTCATGGGGTTATGTAGACCTTTGTGTGGGGACAGGACTCAGCCTATCCATGTATTAGTGTGAGGCTGGGCCTTGCTCTTCCCTGCCCAGGATGGCCCATCATGATGTGGATGGCCCATGAAGTCACAACTAGGCTCCCTTTGTGTGGCTGTCTAGAGGGAATGCACAAAGCCCAGCTATCACCCACCCCAGACATGCATTCAGAGACAGGCAGCAAGTACCAAAAGGCTAAGTAACGTAAGAAAATTACAATTTTCTAAAAGTAGCATTTTCAGATTTACAATTTAAAATCTGACTTGACCATAAGTTGTGATTTTAAATTGTGATTTCAGAAACACCAAACTTGGGGTCCAATCTCTTCACAACTGTAATTTACACTTATAAAATGTAATAAGGTAATCCCAGTATTATCTTGGGGGAGAGATAGGTCTTGCAGCAGTGAAAAGGCGAATGTAAGAGTTTTTCACTACTAGGACATGTAAACTGAAAAAACAATGTTCTACTTAAATTACACTTCACCCTGCCCTTGGGCTGTTAATGGCTTATCTTAGAGGTGACGTATATGTAACAAAAGAAATGTTTGGGCCTAGCAAGTAGGTTAACTTGCCAGGTCGACATGCTAGTGTAAACTGCAAACACAGGATCTCCAATGGCAGGCCTGATACATGTTTAAAGGGCTACTTAAGTGGGAGGCACAATCAGTGCTGGAGGCCCACTAGTAGCATTTAATTTACTGGACCTGGGTACAGGTAGTGCACTTTACTAGGGACTTATAATTAGGCCTATTGTGGATAAGTCGCTGTTACCATGTTTTAAGCAGAGATCAAAGGCACATTAGCACTGGTGAACAGTGGTAAAGTTCCCAGAGTCCATAAGCCAACAAAAACAAATTCAGCTAAAATTAGGAGGAAGGCAAAATGTTTGGGGTGACCCTGCAGAAAGTGCTAATTCCAACAGTGACAAGAGTTTTGGACAGTTCTTTGTTAAGTCTGGGTTTGCAAGTTTTGGTAGCATTGGTTTCAAGTGATTAGGAGCACAGTTAATCCTTAAGGAGTTTGATCCCACTTTCTTTAAGTTGAAAAAACAAATAGTATATCCTGAGCTAAAAATTAATCAATATCAAAGTCCAATTATTAAATCCAAAGAATCAGAGTATCTTCATTTCATCTTCATTTATTTTCCAATTCTTAAGTAAATCCAGTCTTCACCAAGAGAACATACAACAGCCGCTGCCAACACGTGTTTCATCTTGGTCTGGTGACCAAATGACTTCGTCAGGGCATATGGCTAGAATATGTACGTTCTTAGTACTCTTTCTTTATCAAAAAGAGAAAAGGAACACAGCCAGTGTGTTTCATTCTAACACATAGGGACTTCTTCAGGGCTTTTAAAAACATGTAAGACAATATAATATAAGCAAACAGACAAAACAAATGTTGTACAAAATGGATAATAAACACACATGAAGCGACATAACATTATACAAGTGTTAAAAAACCACATAAAACAATCCGTGCCACAAATTGCACCAACAGTGACCTTAATTGATAAAAAAGATCATAAAAGTAGACACTGTAAAGTTCAGATATGTCTCAAGAAATTTTACAATCAGTGCAACATTTGTTAAACAAGATAGAGTGCTGGAATATATCCATTTCCACCCATAGTAAATGTAAACATTGACCTGGTGTAGACCGTACTTATTTAGTCACATATAAGCGTGTGGCATAGGTAAATAGGATATTGACTTAGATAAGCCATAGGAATTTGTTTTTAAAGAAGAAATGTCTGCTGCATCAAGTAATGTTGACCCACTACACTATTTCTCCACATTATACAATATGGAATAGTTTCCTCTTACACAAAGACTACATCTCATATTCTGCATGTCGACGAAAAGACCAAAGGTCGTATAAGAGTAGTCATGCTTACCAAAAGAATATCAATCTTGTCATAGGTCCTTGATATTCTATATAATGTTATTCCTCATTTTGATTCAGTGTCTGGTAGCTGGAGATTGTGCATTCAGTAAGGACATGTGGTCTATTGCCAAATCACACTTCACCAACTACCACTGTACACAAAGACTAAAAGCTTTAATATGTACAAAGGAACATTCATCCAATGTGACAATATTTCAGCTCAATTCTTAAAGTGTACATGCCAGGATATGCAGAGGGGCAGTAAGGCACATGTTGTACATTTATTTAGGGCATAATTATATTGTAAACACCAATAGTTACATATAGGGCCCAAGAGACAACCTGTCAGGCAGTACACAAATCATCTCAAAGAAGATGCATATTATTTATGTACCTGTAGCCAAAGGGGTTGCACTCAGTAATTATAAAGAATAAATATTGCCATTTCAAACATACTGAACTTTGCATAGGAAGAACCTCAGTGGCAGGTCAATCCACGTGTAAAGAGAGGAACTCATGAAGCGCAAGAAAAAAACAAATGGCTTGAACTTACAAAAACCTCATAGAACCGATGTCACAACCAGAGTCAGGCAGCATTCAGTTAATGTTTCAAGAGATAAACCACTAAAATTAAAGCCATAAAAAGAAACACCATAAGACGATGGGACTTTAGTTCTTCACATGTTCCAGAGCACGATAAGTATAATGCGCCAAGAACAGAGTTCCTCTAGCTTCAAGTCATATGAGTGCAGCACTTGTATTACTATAAGTGGCCCCTATAAGATAAATCAGAACTCGAGATGGCAGAATTACCATTGTGAAAGATCATGATAACTATTAGCACACACCATAGTGCCACTAATGCAGTAGCCCAACATATGGAATCACAACAAATCTCCCCTTTCCCTCAAAATCAAAATTAAGCAAAACGTGCAAGCATACCCTCTGATTGTGTTTTTGCAATGTGCAGCATAAAAACAGAAAGACAACGTGACTCTCATTCTCGCACATGTTCCAGAGCGCATTAAGTAATATGCGCCAATAATGGAAGAATTGCTTCAATTTATCTAGGTGCAACATTTAAACTATATTAAGTGAACCCCTCTAAGAACAAGCATTATTAAATGCATTAGATTTCCCCTCTGTGATTAATATTAATACCAAACAATAAGGAAATGCTGGTTGATTCCACTATGTAGGAACCTAGGATTTAGACACTGTTATCATGCGTGTAGGGTCTTAAGGTATGATACCCACCCTCCTATTGTTTTCACTGTATCGCGGTTCCTATTTGGTATGTGGCCCAGACGGAAAAGTTTTGTATAATAACTGTCCTTATTCATGTATTTTATCCTGTCCGTTTTGATAACCATCTAGTTTAATCAGTTTTTAGGTCTAATATATGACTGGATCGTTATTTATTGTTTTATTCTTCTGTGCTACTGTGTATGTATTTATCTGCACTTTTATGGTCTGTTGACCGAAATAAAGATATCAAATGAAAATGATTAATAATAAGCCGTTTTTTGTTAAAAGTTGTAGGTTGCTGAGTAGTTGTACAATATAAGTTACAGAAATTCTGTTTAACGTGTTATGACTTATTTATGTACAAAAAGGCAATATAGTGTGCTGTAACTAGTGGTACAGTGTTGGTAAGTAATAGCAACATTCTGAAAAATTAAATGAAAGGGTGAAATAAGTGATGTAATAGAAATATTATGTGTTTAAAGGAATTCTGATAACTGTTAAGCTCGGTGCCCCTGCACCGGCCGCACCATTCAAATCATGCCCCTAGTGCATGCAAGATAACTGCATTTGCTGCTGCCTGTTTAGAAGTAAAATATATCAATATTTGGTGTTTAGAGGACTTTTCACAGCGAATGGGGCTTAAATGGTGTGAACAGCTCTATTAGAAGTATTGTAAATGCATGCAGCCAAGGGAAGTTAAAAGAAAGTTTCACACAAAAGTGAATGAACAAAGAAATTCTAGTATCGTAACTGATTAGAGTCCCCTTTGAAGATATATAAAATAGAAGAGATTTCACAAGCACAGTGCAAGTGCTGTGCAGCTGAATCCTAAAAATATGCTTCATTTTTAGTTTCCCAACTAATGAAGTTGTACAGTTAATTTAAAGGTATTTACATTGTGTTGTGTGTTACAAAAGATGACATCAAACAGCTTTTCCGTTCACACTCATTACCTCAGCAAGATTGGCACATAATTCACTTTCCTTATGAAAAGTTGCGCATACTCAGTTTTATGGAACCGTTTAAACAACATCATACAATTCCAATCGCCACATATCCATCACCGACAAAATGGCCCTCACTACTGACATGTATTCCACGCGGGTTACCTTTAAACCTTTTGAGACATGTGTACTTGGATGGTAAAAAGATTATGAGAAGTTGCCATGCCACCTAAACACTATCAGACAAATGTTCAGCTTAAGCACACCTGCGATTACATGAGACGTTGATCTACAATGTGAAACATGCATCAGACATCTTAATGTAAACCAAATACCTTTCGAAAATAGCAAACACACCTGGCCTCTGTATCCTACTAGACTCTACCCTCAATAAAATGACTTCCATGCGTACCCACGGTAACACCGAAGGCTGATAGCATACAATATTTTGTCCAGCCCTTAAAAAGACATTTTAATTTATTACGCAAAGGAAGTAAATCGGTGGTATACAGAAACTCATGTTGGCTATCTTATAGTGGTGATATGCCATTCACAAAAGAGCAGTAAGTCTCCAGAATATGTGCCGGCCCTCTTCAAATGGTAGGAAAAGCCATTCAGGAACAGCAAAAACCACGAATCCCAACACCAGATGATACAAAACTAGAAATCTCATCTAAAGAAGCCATAAAGCTCTACTTATTAGAGTCTGAGGCACAACACTATAATGACCTGCAGGGGTTAGTCTTGAATAGGTAGAAATGGAGGAAAAACCATGCATATGGTTATCACTTCTGGCCCAGCTTTCTTGAAGACAGATAAGTTGATATTTGGAGGTAGTGGATGCCCAGTTGCTGTCAGAATATATAGGATTAATGCCTCCCGCCTTCGAAAAAGCTACATTCAGTTCAGAAGGTACAGGGCATGTTTCTGCAAGTTCACTGCAGATAACTTCCTTTGTGTAATTGACCCTGAATATCCTGCCCCTTCAAAGATGGATCATAGAAAAAGAATGTACCAGAATCCACTATTGATGGTTTTACTATCGAGGGTCCAAAATCCATCTCAATAGGTAAACCACAGGCAGAATGGAAAGCCGTCCTACCTGGCTAAACTGGCTGAACTGCATAGATACTTAGATTACCTTGTATCAGTCAATCCACCTCTTCCAGGGGGGCAAAACGATTATTGGTAGGGATAGCAAAAGTATCAATATCAAATGTGTGTTCTGCAGACCTCAATCTAGGGCGATAGAAAAGTCCCAAAGGAACTGGATTGTTGCCTTGAGCCGAGCAATGATAATTCCCATACTGATCTAAGATAGACCCAACCAAATATGGATCGCAAACATTTATCACCCCAAAGTCGCCAGTGTCAATTTTATTGGAGTTACCCAGCCAGAAAACCCTCCATATGCCTAATATGCCAGTTTTCCCAAACAGATGGGTCATCTTGTTCTTTATCTGATATCAGATTCCATAAAAGAGGATTCCGGAGGCGGGATGTTTTTTAAAATAATAACATGTGGCGTGCATTGTGGAGAGAGCTGCAAGGTCTGCAGGATGCCGTTTCTATTAGCAATGGAAATACCAGGTTTAGAATTGGATACACTTCAAGAAGGCCCAGATAAATGAATTAATCTACCTCTGGGCCAAGGCAGAGGACTCGTTGTGCAGAAGGTTGCAAGAGGGGCAGAAGGAGTGTCAACTTTGGACTTTGGACTCACTTGTTGGTTAATACTACCATCCACCAGTGGCAAAAAGTATGAAACAGGGCTTGTGGGGTTAATAGTAAGGGTGGGCCTAGCAGGTGGAGTTGCTCTACGCAGAGCACCACGGAGTTGGCCAAAAACTCAGTGGAGCTCCGCACCGCTCCGCGCCTCCCACCCCCGCAATAAATATTTTCTAACTGCAATCTACAATTATTTTAAAATAAAACTGCACCTACCTTATTGCAGCACCCCGGGCTGCACTCCTGACGCAGTCCTACCATGACCTATGTCTAACATAGGAGATTACAGCGAGGAGGAAGAGGGCAGCCCGGGACGCCGCAATAAGGTAAGTGCGGTATTAATTGTAGATTGCATTTAGATTATATTTATTGGGGGGTGGGAGGCGGGAGGGTCCAGGGCTGACACCTGCTCTGCTGTTGAGTCGGACGTTTTGCAGGAACTTTGTGTTCTCGCCAATTCCGCAAACTCTGCCATCACAGCGGAGTTCAGTGCCCAGGGTTAGTTAATAGTCCCCTCTAGCTGTTTCACATTTTCTGGTAGACTGATTTTAACTTGAGATAAGAGCTCATTCAGAGACTTGCCACTATTTTGTAGCACCTTCACTAAAGGCGACAACGCTATGTCAAGCACAGCTTCCAAAACATGAACTTCCCCTCCATCATTCACTGAAATTGACTGTGACACTGACCCGGGTGCTGCATGTGGATGCCCTTCACTTCCAGCCATCCTCTCCCTGCCAGCAGGACTTACGGCTTCAGTGCTTTTCTTCCCTTTACCCTTCAAGGCATGTACCACCCTAGTTCTTGTTTACTTCATTTTGCTCGGGGGGAGGCTGTATCATCCACCTGCAAATTTTTTCCAACATGGATTGGAAGGGAAGGAACCAAAATCATACACGGTATTATTAACTCAGAATCATCCACATAACACAGTTATTTGTGAGGTGGGCAGTACTTCCTGATATACCTGACCCCCGTTGCAAATTGGCTGCTCGGTCAGTTTGCTTTGACTCACTAGGTGAGAGCAAGGATTGGGATTGTTTTGTAGCGCTGAGCCTATCTTACATTTGTACTATTTCAGATTTGATTGAAGTCACAGCACAAAAAACATAGGGGAATATTAACAAGGAACAGGGAAAATGAACGCTAAGGGCGCTTAGTGTTAATTTTTTTTAACGCCCACTATCGCTGGATATTATCGCCTGGTTATCGCGTTATTTACAACGCTAACTGCCTAGGCGATAAAAAATCCAGCAATAGTGGCATTTTGGGAGGTTATAGCTGGTAATACAACGATAAAACTACAAGGACAGGGATATCCTTGTTGATAGCCCATGGTGGACTTAGCCATGTAATCCACCTCCCAATAGATTACATGGCTAAGTCTGAAAATTAGCAGGCGTAAAAAAGCAGCATTAACCTTGGTTAGCGCTGCTTTTTTTGTCTCTAACAGTGTTAGCGTGAAGCATGATAAAAGGAGAAATGTTGCTTAGCGACATTTCTCCTATTATATTGCTATGGAACGCACACTTTGCATCTCATTAGAGATGCAAAGGGAAGCGTAGAGAAAAAGGGTGCTAACATGTGATTTTTCATGTTAGCACCCTGTTGTTGATAGGGCGATATTTAGATCTCCGCTTCTTTGGCTTTTAAAGCCAAAAAAGCGGAGATAAAGCCCTTGTTAATATGCCCCATAATCAGTTAAGAGAGCCAACCTCTGCTTCACCCTATTAATAGTGACAATTGCACTAGCTTTTCTCTTACCCGTAGCTCGAAGTATACTTCATTCCTCTTCCATAAATTATATTTCCGGAAACAATCGAGTCAAGGGATGAGGCCCAGCCTAACCTCCTCTGGGTTCTGATGGGTGCAGATGAGCCCGCCCTTGGCCCGGGCTTTGCTCGGGTGCATCCATGTATGTCCTGCGCTGGGGTAATATCTTGCCCTTGAAGTACGCCTCACGGGGGGGTCAAGTTTCACAGCCTGGCCGCCTCCCGGCAGAAGCGTGCAGTGAACACTGCTGAACCATGTAGTCCGCTGGGCCACCATCAGAACCAAGGGCAGTTATGGAGCAATGGCAGAGGTATGCAGAAATTGAGTTCCAGGTCAATAGGATTATGCCTCCTCAAAATCTACGTACATCTGAACTTTAATTACTATGATATGGACATTTTCACGCAAGGTGTTCTCTGAGTGCCCTCTCTGTAGAATAACTATCGCAACCCTATTATAGGAACTATAATTTAGCAGCATTATGCTGTTGTTCAGTGCATTTATATAACCATTTTGACTTGATAATACTTTCTTGACAAAATGCCGCTGCTTTTGTCCCATGCAGGCACAAATATATGAAGTAAGCTTCCATAGAAGAATCAAAAGCTGCTTGAAGATGGAAAACACCACATCAACCACCAGTAACACCACCCTGGTTTCAAGCACTGGGTTCCGCCTCAACAACTTTATGTTGCTGATGATCCTCTTGCTCTTCTTGCTTCTGGGCATCTTCTTCTTCTTTGTTCTGCTCATGCTGTATGCTTTCTTCTCCACCGTGCATCTGCGGGAGCAATCCCGCTACATCCTCTTCGTGTATCTGCTGCTCAATGACACCGCCTACCTTCTTTCCTCTGGAAGTCTCTTCGTGCTCTCTGTTCTCTATTATAGGATGCCACTCTCAGCCTGCTTTGTGGTAGTGACCATTTCCTCTACTTCCTTTCTAAATAGCCCAAACAGCCTAGCAGCGATGTCTTTGGAGCGGTATGTGGCAATTTGTTACCCGCTCCGACACGCCGAGATATGTATGGTGGAGAGGTCATGGGTCGCCGTCATTACCATTTCTGTCATCGGCTTCTTACCATCCTTCATTGACATTTTTATGATGTTTTCTGTGGTGAAAGAGAGCGACTTCTCAACGTCACTGATATGTCATCGGGATGCCTTGTTAATAATACCAGAGCAGTCCGCTCTACGGTCTGCCAAACATGGCGTTACTTTTTCCCTTGTGGCTTTGATCATACTCTACACCTACATACGAATAATGTTGGAGGCCAAGAAGATCAGTGGTGATAGAACCTCCTCTTCCAAGGCCAGCAGGACTGTGGTCCTCCATGCAGTTCAGTTGCTCTTATGTATGACCTCATTTACCTATCCTCTGACAGAGCCATTAATGAAAGGTCTGGGTGTCTACATTCGAGTCTTCAACATGTACATGTTCATGCTTCTTCCTAGGTTATTATGCCCTTTAATTTTTGGCTTTCGCGATGAAACATTTAGGACTCATATTATAAAGGTTTTACATCACTGCAGCACCAGGTGCCTGGGACCACACACTACTTTGGATACATAATAAAGTTTCTAGTATATTCCCACCCTCCTCACTTACGTTTCAACAAGGAATAGACTCAATACTTGTATGTTGTGCCATATCTAGGTGTGAAATTTTGTTAACTAATGAGTTGGGTAACAGCAACACCTAATACTCATTTATTGTGCTACAAAGTCACTTCTAATGCATATTGTAAACAAAATAAACTGTAATGACCATTAGGTAATTAAAGCATTATGGTGCTTTAAGATTTGCGCTGTACAGACTAACATTTTAACACTTGATCTCACGCCCACAAAATGAATGCTTTGAATGGTTGCTAATTATGATTATGGATATTGCACACCATCTTTCACCATTGCAATAAATGTAATTTTCCCATTCCCTTGTCTGTGGCTCCAAACCCATATTTTGGAAGAATGTCCTGTAGCACTTGGTGTGGCCATACTCCTTAGATTGAACCAGTAGTATGATCGAATACTTCACCAATTTAAGGAGCATGTGCTAAGGCAATACTTCTGTACTCTCCATCATTCCATGAATGTGTTGCCTACCAGTTGAAGTTCAGGGGAAATCCTTTTCTTCTTACAACCAATATAATAATAATAATAATAATGCAAATAGGGAGTCTTGTAAAGCACTTGGTGACGCACAATGGCGTGTCCCCGCGCTGAGAGAGGTGCGAGAGTTAGCAGAGGAGAATACTTGAGCGTGGGGCAGCTACCGGGCGTACAAGAATGTCTTTAGCTTCGCTCTAAAGATGGACTCTGAGGGTTCCAGACGCAGCGCGGTGGGGAGTTTGTTCCAGCTTGAGGCTGCCAGATACCTAAAAGATCTGCCGCCAATCCGAGCTTTGAACACTTTAGGAATGGACAGGCGCCCTGAACCAGAAGATCTAAGAGAGCGGGAGGGTTCATATCGTGTCAGCAGACCTTGCAGAGGCCGAGGTGCCCTGCCATTAACAATACGATGGCAGGTGAAAAGCGCTTTAAATTCCACCCTGCTTCTCACCGGAAGCCAGTGCAGGGCTTGGAACGCGGCTTTAGACGCTGATCTTCTGGGCAGTCTAAGAACCAGGCGGGCTGCGGCATTTTGCAAGACCTGCAGGCGACTCAAATTCTTCTCCAGAGTCCCTAGGTAGAGTAGGTTGCCGTAGTCCATTTTGGACGTTACTAGTGCATGCACTAGTGTTTGGCCGGCTTTGATGGGAAGGAGATCCAGAACCTTCCTGAGACTCCTAAGGATCCCGAAGCAAGTGCCAACCACTCGATTATCCTGGGGACCGAAGGTCAGATTGGTATCAAACCAAACACCTAGATTCCTCGCCTCCTGGCAGGGAATTGGTGCCGGGCCCAGGCAGGGTGGCCACCACGCCGACGTCCAGGCCGCTTGGTCTCCACCCACCACCAGCACCTCAGTCTTGCCTCTGTTGAGCTTGAGGCAGTTAGCGGACATCCAGGCAGCAAGATTTGCATGCATGCTCTGAAGATGTCCGCTGCGAGACTGGGTGCGCGTGATAGGGAGATGACCAACTGCGTGTAGTCAGCGTATGACACCAAGCGCAGACCGTGGCTCTCCACTATGGTAGCCACCGGGGCAACGTACAGATTAAAAAGGGTAGGACTCAGGGACGAGCCCTGCGGCACTTTCTGGTCCAAGGCTACTCGCTTGGAGTAGCAGTTGCCCTGTCTGACTTGGAAGCCGCGGTCAGCCAGAAACGATTGAAACCACTTTAACGCTGCACCTCCTACCCCTCCTTTGTTCAGACACTGTAGCAAGGTGGAATGTGCTACAGTGTCGAACGCTGCGCTCAGGTCCAGAAGAATCAAGGCCATAGTATGGCCCTCATCGGCGCCTTGCCTGGTGGTTTCAGATGCCATAAGGAGCGCTGACTCTGTCGAGTGCCGTGAGCGGAACCCAAACTGGGTGGGATGTAGAAGGTTGGTATCTTCTACAAATTGCATTAACTGCAAATTAGCCACCTTCTCTGCCACTTTGGAGAAATAAGGTAGTAAGGAAATGGGGCGTAAATTCTCCAGCTTTTCGAGGCTGATGTTGGGCTTCTTACGAAGGGGGAGCACCACAGCTTGTTTCCATTCCCTAGGCAACTTGCTGGACCTGAAAGAGACATCCAGCAGGTGTCTAATATAAGGTTCAAGTGCCGTCAGACTATCCCCCAGCCGTCTAGGAGATACTGGGTCCCGTGGAGAGCCTGATTTCACTGACCTACATATTCTGATCAGATCTTCTGCTGGAGGGCAGGTCAGATTGAGCAGCAAGTCCTGACCATCTGCCTCTTTTATTAATTCTTCAAACTCACCCCCTGCAGAGGGTCGAGCAGGGAATGCCGAATAAATTTTGGCTACTTTGTCGCCAAAATATTCTGCAATGCGATTACAGGTTTCTACTGAGCAGTCCTCCGTATCTGCTGAGAGCTTGGGGATGGTTAAGGATTTGTAAACACAGAACAACTCTTTCGACGAGTTCTCTGCACCCAGGATCCTGTCGGCATAGCGGGCAGCTTTCACTATCCTAATCAGGTTATGATATGCCCGTCTATTTACGAGATATCTCTCTCTTGCCTGATTGTCATAGGCTACCCTCCACTGCCTTTCTGCTCGCTTGCAGTCCCTCTTAGCTCCGCGCAATTCCTTGTTAAACCAAGGTGCCGTTCTCTGTTTCCGGCCAGCCTCCTTCGTCCGGCCAAGAGGGGCCGTGCGATCCAGGGCAGTCGTGATGCGGTCATTGAGTAGTTTATTAGCTGTCTCCGCATCAGTACCTCCGGGAGGGCCCTCCGCGGTAAGAGCCATATTAAACTCTGACAGAGAGAACTTGGCCCATTTCCGTCTTTGATAGTTGAATATAGTACCTGAATACTCCGTTTTAATACCATACTACCAAAACATCATACCCAGAATATTGACCACAAAACTATATTGGAAGTGTGTATATACAGGCAAGTATAGCTTTTTCTACTCCATATCTATATATATACATTTTGAAGATATAGATATATAGCATAGTGCCATTCACCACTGTCTAGTTATCCCTAAGTCAGAGTTATCATGGCGTGTTTTCTGTTTTGCTAATAACTTTTTGTAGAATCTTTCCCAGAAAAGTTCACCCACCTCAGCTGCATCTTGGAAGGTTTCGGGGTGATCCGTCAAGCGGGGCCTAAAAAAAGGAAGGGGAGTGTGTCCAAGATGGCGCCCGTGCGGGAGTAGACTTATGGAGCTCCGCCGCACTGAAATATTTCTTGCCTGTTCCGTGGGGGGGGGGGGGGGGGGGAGGGGGGGGGGTAACAGTCAGTGGAGCAGACCCAAGCACTCATGGACACTGACCGGGAAGGCAGGGGCTGCAGCGAAGCAGATCCCGCGACCGCACGGACACTAAGGTGGAGATAAGATGGCGGCTGCATAGGCGCCGCGAACGCACACTGGCAAGCGACGGATAAAACTCCAGCAGCACCTGACGAAGCAGCGGAGGTCACAGGCACACACCGAATCCCAGGTTGAGGTCTGGAGGATGTTTGGGCCCCCGGGAAGACCCGTTTGCGGGTGCAGTGCAGAGCGTGAAGGAGGGCACAGGCACCAGAGGCGCATGGACTTGGTCTCCTGGAGGCTCAAGGAAGCCATGCGCAGTATCAAGCCCCAGCGGGGCTCCAGTCAATTAAGTGGAGACTCCAGAGGAGCCTGGGCCTTGGGGACAGCAAGGACACTGCGTGGCAGGGCGAAACTGACCCAGGTGTACAAGGGCCCCGGCGGTGGAGGCCTGGGCCCACCCGGGGGGCTGTCCTGGTGGGGGCCCAAAAGAAGAACCAGAGCACGTCCTGTTGAGGTGAACTGGTGCTGCTGCTCTCACTTGCTGCATGGGGTCGCCTGTCTGGGGAAGCAGAGGAGTTTGGCCCGCTGAGGTGCGGCAACGTAATTGAACATCGACTCCTGTTTCTGAACTCTCGCATACTGCTGTCCTCGTGGTTGCCCTATAAGGCCTCTGGTCAGCCTATGAGTGTGATCCCGGCAGTGCCTCTATCGACCCATCATGGACTCATCATTGTCCAAAAAGGAAACTGCCACTATCAAATACTTCCTGAGCAAGGGCTCCACCAGGAATGTAGGAGCCACCGCGGTCTCCTGTGACACAAGTGGGGCAAGCTCGCCGATACGCCAAGAGGCGGATGAAGAGGCACCAACCACCAGGGGCTTCATGGAAGCACTTATTGGCATGCTACGGGATGACATTGCAGTCCTGCAAAGAGCCACACACCACAATAGATGGCGACTAAATGCAGCACGGACACAGCTTAGGACACTAGATATGGATGCGGCGGCACATGCCTTGTTACGCAAATGATGGAAATACTATGCAGGGTGCAATAAAGCAGGAAACCTACTGGCACATAGGTGAAGGGCACAGGCTTATTCTAGACGGGTCCAGACTATCGTATACGAGAATTGTCATCAACTTGCGAGAGATGAAGACATAGCAGCGGCCTTCAGCCGCATTTATGAGAAATTATATACGGCAGAGGAAATCTCCCCGGTTATTAGCCCATCATACATTGAACGTCACCCATCACAACACTGCTACCTCCCCATGCTGAACAGCTCGAGGAAGACATAATTGAAAGGGAAGTTCTAGAGGCAATAGGTCGCCTGAGTGTTGACAAAGCACCAGGGCAAGATGGGTTTATAGCGGCCTTTTATAAATGACACGCACCCCTTCTACCCCCTATTTTAACTCTCTTATATAACTACTTTAGTGAATCAGAGGAACTTGCGGAATCATTGCGCATGGGAGTCATCTCGCTGTTGCCAAATCCATAGACGCCGAGAAGGCCTTTGAACGTGTACACTGGCCTTTTCTGCACGGGTTCTAGGAGGAGGTGAGCTTCAGACCCAGATTTCGGCGATGGGCAGGGGTGGGATATGCGGACCCCAAGGCAAGGGTGCTGGTGAATAACACTCAATCTCTGAATTTCACAGTGGCAAGGGGGACGTGCCAGGGCTTCCCTCTCTCACCCCTTCTGTCTGCGCTCTACATGGAGCCGCTGGAGGAGCACATCCATCGTCATCCACAGATAGAGGGTCTCTGGATGGGGGGCCAATCCCACAAAATAGCCCTATACGCGGATTATGTCTTATTGAAAGTTACTAATCTGTGGGACTCCCTGCCTCCCCTGTTAGAAGAACTGGCCCGGTTTGAGGAGGTCTCCGGTTTTAAAGTAAATACAGCTAAAACAAAACCCTAAATATTACAATTTCCCAGGAGGAGCAGGCTCACTTAGAATTGACATTCCCCTTTCAGTGGTCACAGCAATGTATCCAATACCTGGGCATTCAAATACTGCCCACGATAGAGGGGTTAATTACCCATAACTATGGAGCCCTGTTGCACACGGTAAGGTCACTCATCCAATCATAGGGGGTGGGGTCCCCTCTCTTGGGTGGGTTGCATCGAAGCAGTGAAAATGACCCTTTTGCCAAAAATTCTTTACTTAATGCAGGTGATGCTGTTGCCACCACTCCCAGCCATGTTGAGGAAATTGCAGGTCGCACTGGAAGCCTTCATATGGGAGGGTAAGCGTGCTTGAATGGCGAAGGCCCAAACATACCTGCAGCTAGCCAAGCGGGGTCTTGTGACACCGAATCTGGTGAAATATTACCAGGCTGCTCAGCTAAGGTATATAGTAGAGTGGCAACGTTTGATGACAGAAAAACACTGGTGTTTTCTGGATCAGGCAATCCCGGTCATCCATATTTGGAAGATCCTGTGGCTACAGGATAAATATTGCCAACAAAGGGTATATATTTTGCCTGTGGTCAGGGCAATGATCGGGGTCTGGGTCAAAGTGTATACCACTCACCAGCTGTCCATGCTTATCTCACTCGTCACACCTATCATAGGTAACCCATAGTTTCCTCAGGCAAAGTCAGAGAAAGCATTTGTTCCCTGGCAAGAAGCATAGTGTAAGAGGATTGGCGATCTGTTTGATGTGCATGGCCTGTTGGACTTTAAGGCCCTCCAACAGGGCTTTGGACTCTCGCACTCCGAATATTGGCAGTACCTAGCTGTAAGAGATTGGGTGTCTCTTCGCATGAATAAGCCCCATGCCAGTAGAAGATTCACGCTGTTTGAACGCTGGCTCTTTATTCGAAAGGATGACTCTCGTCTCTTGTCAAACATATACTCCTTTTTAAATACCCACCTCACGCCGCTACACACTCCGGCGCGTAAGAGATGGGAGCGGTAACGTGAACGAAGCTTTACAAATAAGGAGTGGTCCGCTATATTGCACAGAGCGCGCACTTCATCCACGAGCACCTCAGGCAAAGAAACTCTATTGGAATTAGCTTACTACTGGTACTATACCTCGGCCCGTTTGGCCGGGAAGCAGAGGGGAAGGTCGGACGGATGTTGGAGGCACTGCATTCACTCGGGCACACTCACCAACTTACTGTGGCACTGTCCTAAACTTCATAGATTTTGGAAAGAGGTTTTGACGGACATCAACACAATGTTTAACACTCAAATACCATGCTTTCCATCTTACATACTACCAGGACTGCCCAATGCCTTAACCTATCCACTATATTCTGAATCTTGCAAGGCTATCACATTGGCTTTGTGTGCTACAAAGCAGGTCCCGCTGTCAAAATGGGGTACAGATGTGGTTCCGACTCATGAAGATTGGCTTCATAAACTTTGGGACCTCTTGGGGATGGAGAAGTTGATGGCCACCATTAATCGTACACTACCCAAATTTGAAAAAAGGTGGGGTACCTGCATCGCACACCTGTTGGGAGAATTTGAACAATTAACATGTCCGATATACCTTCAAAACTGATCACCCCACTCATGCCCCCCCACTGGATCCAGGGACACAGGAAAAGTGAGGTCTATACCTTAGTATGGGGTTTATGCTTAAGGTTTAATGTGAATCTGAATTCTGTTTTCCTCCTAACCCCTCATCAATTGGGGGTTTTGGATGCACACCAGCTTTTTTCTTGAAATTAGTCAATTTTTAATCCTTGTCCTCATGTAGCCCGTGCATTATTACTGGATGCGTGCCTTGCCCTATGACACGCTGCACAATACACAACATTCTGTGGGGTGACTTTTCCGCCCCAACCCAGTGGCACAGCATTTTCTGATTATCTCCACCATCTTCCACTGTTTAATTCCACAAAGTTTGCATCATGTTACTCCGTACTTTCTTTGTCATTTCATCACTTTTTGTAGATGAGCCACGTGCATGTTGCCATACTATTTCACACACTTTTAATGCTCTCAGTGTGTCCATCTGGACCTCGTCAAAGAACACAGCTGAAAAGCATGGTAGGTTCTAAGCAGTGTTCTTTTATTGAATCCAATGCATTTCTGGCTTACATATGCCCTTTATCAGGGGTGACTGTAAGTAAACAAACATTCTCAATTAACATAATATCTCTATTATACATGTTCAAATTTAATTTCATAATGTGATAATAACGGTTGATAACTAATTAATAAAATCCCGCTTACTGTTTACTAATCTTCCTTACATCGTCATCATTTAACAATCCATTCCATTAATTTCCACACCATGCCAATCCCTTAATTGTACATGTTCCCTTCGCTTATAAAGCTCTTTCCACTTATTTCAACTCTTTCCTATAGCCAAACCTGTTATGCCTATCATACTTCCTTACTCATTCATACTGAAACATTAACCACCTTACCCCTTTCACCACCCCTTCTTCCACTTCCCCTCTATACACTTTTCCACTAATCCACACTCCCCCATACACTTTACCACTAATCCACACTCCCCCCCACTCACTCCATCCGCCCCTCTATCCATTATATATATTATTCACACTCTCCCCACTCACTCTATCTACCATACCTTCCACTGCTTTACAATCTCCCCGCTCACTCTGTCCACCCCTCTCTCCAAAATGTTACTAGTTCACACTCACCCCACTCTCTCTCTCTGCCATAACTTCATTATTCTGTCTCTCTTTACAATCCTTCCTACCCTTCCTCCTAACCCCTCCCACTTTCCCTCCCTACTTCCCCTCCCTCCCCTCCCACCCATTCTGAGCTTGGACGATGGATGTAGGTGCAAGACGATGTAAATGTATTGAAGGTTTAATGCCTATTCCTCGCTGGCCAAATGGGTGTAGGCGATGGCTTGTTTTCCTTACCTTCTCCTCCCTTAAACCCAATAAAATGTTTCCATCCTAAAAAAAGGAGGGGAATGGGTTCCCAAAACATTTTTTCCCCATTTAATTTCTATAGGAGATTTTAGACCAAGATAAAAAGAAATTGGCTGCACAGAATTACACCACATTTGACAGAAATCTAGAGCTTTAACCACAATGTGTGATTTTTGTGTTTTTTTGTAGGGTACATCTGTTTTGTCATTTTTAAGGCAAAGGAAGTGTAGATATCTAGATGGTCAGTCTTGTGGACCTCCCACAGGACCACAAATTAAAAAATAGAGTGAGCTGATTGGTCGCAAGGGCTTTTTTCCCTACCTCCCGTCTTGGTCCTGTGGGTCTCAATGGTCCAGGAATCTGATTGGTGATCAAGAAAAATATTGTGACCCACATTATAGGACACGGTACTCTTGAAGGAACTTTTGACAGCTCCCCATGAATCCCTCAGGACACAGCCAGACTGCCTGTTGCCCCATGGGTCTTCCTTAGGAGCCTGCTCAGACCGCTTGTGCATTTGTGGGAGTTCCAGAGTACTCAAAAAATAAATTAAAAGGAATATGTGGGGTGGGGGTCATTGACTGGTTGGCCAATTGCAGGTGTTGGCTGTAGGGCCTGCCCACAAATTAATGGCTGTGAGATTTTACTTAAAACAACAAAACTTCACTGAAAATAACAATGGTTAAAATGGGATTAAACATAAGTAGGATAGTGTGCTTTTAACTAACATTAAAAAGCCTTAGAAATTAATTGAAACAAATAAAGTTTAAAGTGTAGCTATACAAAGGTCTTCTAATAATATCAAAACTAATGTTGAAAGAGCAAAAAAACTCTGAAATTCACTGGGTCTAAATAACTGACTTAAGTACAACTTTCTACTTCCTTGAACTTTTCGGAGTGATCCATCAAGCTTGGGCAAAGAAAACGGGCGGGCCAAAAATGTGTTTTTCTATACAGTTTCCCATAGGCATTTTGGGAAGTGTTTTGAAAAAAAATGACTGAACAGAATGGCATCAAATTTAGCAGAAAGCTCGATCTTTCCTCAAAAAGTGTGCTTTTTGTGATTTGGTGTAAATCCATTCAGTGTTTTTTGACAAATTGGGGTTCAAAAGTTAGTGATATCTGAACGGTTGGTCCTGAGCTAGTCCAGTGGTATGCATGCAGAAAATAAAGTGTTTTAATATTTATTAGTATTAAAATTAGTCTCGTAGTTTTTGAATGCTAACACGTAGTACAATTACTACAGCAAGTGTAAACTTACACAAAATGGTATGTTTACCTCTGTGAATCAGGCAAAGGGACTCAAGCTTGAAGGGTCTGATTCACTAAGGTAAACTTACACTTTATAGTAAGTTGTTTACTGTTTTGATATTCACAAACTATTAGTGTAATTTTACTACTAGTAATTTTCTAGTATTACAATTACACCTGTAGTTTTGAACACTAAAAAGAAGAAAAGTCACTACAGCAAGTGTAAACTTACACAGACGTGTAAGTGGACCTTTGTGAATCAGGCCCCACATGTGTTAAGTTGCAGTTGGCAAACTGCTTAAGTTGCCAAGGGGTCTGTTGACCCAAATCTATTACCGTAATTTTCTGTGTGAGGCAATACACAGCACATTTGCTACACAAGTGATATCGGTAGCAGGCCCAGATTCTATAAGGTTGAGTTTCAGAGAAGTTTAACTTAATTGATGACATTACTGATGACATCATCAAATCATTATGACACCGTCCAATAGGGTCTGGCCTTTAAATAATTCAACTTGCCTAAGATGTGGACAATTTTCTATTCACCTTAATCGAATTCCCATTTAAATGATTCACATGACCCACAAAAAGAGGTTGACAGGTATAAATTTGCCACAGTAAGGTCGTTTTTTCCTGGTCTTATCGACAACACTATGTAGTTTACTAAGAGAAACTACACACATTCCTGAGTTGGGTACAGTGGCATACAGTCATAAAGCCATGGATACAACATCAGTGAGAGATGAATCACTTGTAAGTGGGACACTCTTACATGACTCAACCCTACATCCTACATTATTGAACAATCTTCAACCTGAAAATCTTCACAGAAGTTCTGGAAATACATGTTCACACTTTGTAAACCTCCTTGCTACATAGAATTTTTCAGTGGCATAGCATTACAACTATTTATTTTGGGCATGTGCCCACATATTCACTGATAGATTGGCTATTGTGAACAGCAGGTTTGGCCTTTCTCACAGATTTTTGGAACAAGTTTCAGCTCTATACCTCAACCTCCTTTTAAAAATAGATCTCCAACCAAATTAGGTGGACTACACCTTTATCTTGTATAACAGGGAGTAATACGTGCACATTAAATTTGTGACATTTGTAAACAGTCCAGCATATAACTTTCAACATGCACAATCATACTTGCATCCAATGCCTACACTATCTATATGCTATTGATCACACATGTACACTCTATAACTCTATGCTACATTTGACAATGGCAGTGATATCATTAATGATGTAATGTGGGATGACATCAGTGATGTTATCAATGATGTCATTTAACATGTCATGAGGGATGTAATATGTGAGGCCATAAGCAATGCATGGCAGAGGCTCAAGTTATAGTTAGCTCAGCAAACTACAACTGGTCAATTTCAGTGTTTATTTGTATTTTTAAATTATAGCAAGACCTAACTATAATGTCACTTCAACCATTGGTTTGTTTACCATACCTAACTATAACATCACTTTATTCTTTGTGTTTTTTCCCCGTGAGTTTCTGGAGGCTTTGGTAATATTCACCCAACTCCCTCACTAAGCATACCTTTTGACCCTGCACAGTAGATGAATGGACACAGATCCTGGCCTGTGGCTTGGCCCTGTGCTCAACACCCAAGGGAGGCTAAAGGCTGTGTGTGGCTTGCTACAGTGCTTGGCCTGTGCAAAGTCCTGCGCCCAATCCCCTTGCTGTACATGAAGTATGTGTGCAGCCATCTAGGCCTCTGGACAGTTTGTGCTTGGCCACAGGTCCTGCCTGTAGCCAGGCCCTGCAGCCAACCCCATACATGCAAGTAATGCTCCATTGATGACCACCGCCCCACGTCCTCACAGTTGCATAATCTCCCCAGGACACCTATCCCTCTGTTTTACATTTTATTTTTTTTCTTCTATATCACGTTACATCTGCAAGACAACTTGGGAGTCCATGCTGTGTTCTGCAGGAGCCCTGAGTAACTCATACATGACCTTGCTGGGTCTTGTGTACCACAGGACCATTGCCATATTTATTTTTTATTTGGCCCCTGGGCAATCCCAGACCACAACTAGGGCCATGGGGTCAAGGTACCCAAATCCTCCGCCTTCATACCTTAATTTGTTCTTAATTTCAGGACACAGGGACTGAGTTGCCATATTCTGTAATGGTGGGCGAACATTTCTATTGATGTTGCAGCCAGCCAGTCTGATTGGTGTTGTCCCATAGGACCATGATAGCTGACAGTAAAAAAGGACTTTTGGGTTGTTTGTGAATACCAAAAAGTAGTAGTAAATTTACTACAGCAAGTATAAAAGTGTAAGTTTGCCTTTGTGAATTGTGTATGTATTCTTTTGTCCATACTAATATATTCAACTTTTCTTTGTTTAGGACCAATGCGAAAACATTGCTGCATGTCATCCTGAAAATGAAACTAGTACAGCTGTAACCTATGTTGTGCTGACTTTTTCAAAAAAGTTGGCACCCATGAGCCTTTGTAAAGAGTATTGACATAATGTGGCTAGAATGTTGCAAAAAACTATGACTTACTAGGTAACTGCTACTTCTAAAAATGTGGAAAAGAAGAATTAAAAAAATAGCAGTCTCTGAGTGACAGAAGCAGGGATTTCAGGATGCTGATGTGGAATATCACCTAACTGAGAATGATGTCAGAGCTTGCATATTAATTGATCTCTCTATGTATACCTCTCTCTGACTTAGACAACTACTCCAGAGTTCTGTCTGTAACCTACATGTTACTCTTACCTTAACTATACATGTTCTGTGATCATTAAAAGCTTGTTCTAGTCTACCATGGTTAATCTGTTCTGCAGGGAATGGAGGATCACACTTACTTCCCTCTGTGAAGAGGGAAACTTGCTGTGCTACTACCATGCAGTACCTGTTTTGTAAGGACGCAAAACTTGCACTGCTTCTGCCCGATAGTACCTGCCCTGTGAAGGGGAAAGCTTGCACTGCTGCTGCCCAGCTTCACCTGCCCACTGAAGGAATATGCCCAGGCCAGTCAAAAGCATTTTGGGACCTAGGGCAAAAACTATCTGCTGGGACTTGATTTGGAACTCCTGATCTAAATCCCGGCTACCTTGACCAAACTGTCTGACTTGGGATACTACTTTTCTTTACTGTGTTTCCTTTTCCATGATCAGACATTTAAAATAAATTACTTCAGGATGTACACTGTACAAAAACCTCCCTTGTATATGGTTCAATAGACCATAATAGTGCTCAACATATATCAACAACAAAAGCCTTTTGTACAGGCACAAGACCACTACCTTGACCCTTGGGTCATTGATAACATTGTCATTACGGCAGTGGGGGTAAAGAATGTGAAAACCATTAGGGATCTGAATTGCACAATGTATAATCAGTGAACCCGGTTTCAAACCCTGCTTCTCCTCTTCACCAAATTGTGTGACCTGAGGCAGGTTCTTCCACTGTGCCTCCTTTCCCATGATCATCACATTTGAGAGCACCTTTAAATAACCCATTTTAGGATGTGCAATGTACTAACATCTCTCTAGTATATTGTTTAATAGTCCCTAATGTTGCTCCAACTATGGCAAATAATGCTGCCTTCAAACAACTTAGCAAGCAAAAGAGGTGTGGTTTACTGACTGTAATTAAATTCTGAAGTCAGGCCCGGTGGAGGCAGGGGACTGAAAGGGCATGGCAGCCGTACTCCTGCCCTGTCCCGAAGAAGACCCTCCTGCAGTGATGAGAAGCCTCACTACATATACATCCTCAAGGAAGCTGATTCTAGGGAACCTGGCCTGTGGGCCTGCCCTTACTGAAATCAGGTTTGAGGTCAGAATGCAGAAAAGGGGTAAGAGGGCTTAATCGTAGCCCTGATGGCAGGTCATTCTCAGATTTACTTTGGTGTATGGCACACCTGCAACCGAAAGAGTTAGATATACACAGATTAGACACTGGGTCTGCACCCTAGTATAAATAAAGAGGCCTGCAGACCCATCACCAGTTTGGAGCACTGGCTATTATCCAGAGAAAACAACAAAATGCTGGTGTCAGACCTTTGTAAGCTTTGGCACAAGAAATGAAGGTGTCTGTGTCAAGGCAGCGCCAGGGCTGCAGCAGAAGTAAATGAGACATGGAGACTTCTGGCGCTTTCAGACTCTCCATGTGCATTAGTCGTGAGGGCAGGGTCTTTCTTTTTTGGGATTGCGCCCTTGACATGGAGTGCGTTCCTGTCAGCAAGCCACAGGGTCTTACCCTGTGGCGTACTACTACCCTCCAAAACTTTCACATTACCAGGCTTGCATAATAAGTCATAACAACGCTGAAAGTTCTGTTGCGGCCAACTTCCAGTCCCTTTGGATTCACTCACAAACCTAGTCCTCCCATTTTTTAGGTTTCTTGATGGTAGGTCTTGGTTGATACGGGTGTCCTGGTGCAGGTGTGATTTCAGACCCAGTTGCTTTTAGTGGTCTGGTTTCTTCCGGACAGGGCTGAGCCACCTTAGGTTGTAGAAGTTGAGATCTTACTGTGTCAGTCTGTTTGCAAGTCTCTTCTTCCTTCTCCCACTCTCTCAGGGAAAGCTAGGTTTTCGATGTGCCTTGTCGCGTGCCATTTAGTGAATGCAGATATGTTTCCTGTGATGCAGTAATTGTTCTTTGCCGTCACCACTGTGCCTTTCCTGTCAACATCCAGTGTGTTGAAAGGGAGTTTAAAATCCCCCCCACGCCTCGCTGGGCACCAGTTGCACAAAAGAACCGAGTCTCCTATGTGGATGTCTCACTCTTGGATCCATGGGCTGACCTTGCACTTTGATTGTTCTTGGCTCGCCTATAATGTGTGGACTCCATCTCACGAGGCTCATGAGTCCATATAAAGTATGAGGAATGTCATCTCATTAAAAAAATATATATCTATTGAGATTTTAATAACATAACCAAGTAAATTTCAGTCAATACAGAAAGAGCAATACAGACGCTCAGGGCCTTATTATGAATTTGGCTGTCCGATGGACCACCAAACACACAGTGGTGGTGCAGCTACCGCTGCACCGATAGTCCGATTACCCTATTGCAACTAGGGTGTTGGACTCTCATGGAACTGCTTCTTCCATTAGGGATCCGCGATGCCAAGCGGTATTGCAGTGGTCTGAGGCCCCTAATGTGCTGGTGGTGCCGCAGTGGCACTGCCAAGCATATTAGGAGTTTCCTCACGCCACAGTTTTCATAGTGGTGAGCATGCCTTGAAAAGTGTGGCGGTGAGGACCCTGCTGCTTCTGCACCAGGAGATGCATGCTGGGGGCACATGGTGTGCTTCCCTGTATCCATATACCCGTAGGTCCCGATTCACAGAACTAACTTAAGAGAAAATCCTAAACTTACTACTTTGTGATTTACAGAAGGGATTTAGTAGTTGTAAAGTTAGGATTTTGTCTTAAATTTGACTTAAGACAAACTTAAGACAGACTTAAGACAGACTTAAGAAAGATTTAAGACAAACTTAAGACAGACTTAAGACAGACTTAAGTTAGGATTTTGTTATAAGTTTGTCTTAAGTCTGTCTTGAGTCTGTCTTAAGTTTGTCTTAAGTTTGTCTTCAGTCTGTCTTAAGTTTGTCTTAAGTCAAATTTAATCCAATCTGCATGCCTCTTAAATATTAATGCGTCAGGCGTAATTAGCGACCCCATAAGGAATGGCTAGCACTCACAGAGATGGTGGCCTGCTGGGGTCAGCAGACCACCATGTCTGTGACTGCTTTTAAATAAAGCAGTTTTTTTTAATGCAGCCTGTTTTCCTTAAAGGAAAACGGGATGTATTTAAAAAAAATGAAAAATTCGAACTTTTCAGTTTTATTTTTTAAGGGAAGGCAGTGGTCTGTTGGACAACTGCTTGCCCTTAGAAAATATTTTTTGACCCATTCACAAAGAGCAAGGGGGCCCCATCCTGTTTGGGAATGGTTTACCACCTACTTGAAGTAGGTGGTAAATTGCGAGTGCTTTGTGACCGCAATTGCGGTCTCAAAACATTCATACATACAAATGCGAGTCGCTATTAGGAAGGGATGCCTTTGGTAGGCCCCTTACTAATAGCAAGTCGCAAACCTGACTATGCGAATCCGTAAAATGTACTGATTTGCAAACTGAGGTTTGTACATGGCCATGCCCTAAATTGCTGTGACAAATGGGCCGATTGACAATTTGCGTCCTCAATTTAGGGTCATACATCTGGCTCTACATCTTTCTATAGTAAATTTGAGGCAGGTGGCACACTTTCCAAAGTGATGTTGAGGAACATTTCTCTTTCCCATCATTAAGATTCCTGCAAACTTTCTCAAAGCAGCCATCTTTCCTGCAACTATTGCACATGCTTTGTGTGGCTGGTGCTCAGTACCAGCGCTTAGTTGTCAACACCAGAGCTTGTGACAGACTGCTACAAGGTAACACTGTCTGCCTTTTTCAGAGGTGACCACAACAAGGTAATTATTAATTTAATATAAACTCAAAATGACTAATACCTGCCGCCCAAGCTATTCTTATATCTTTGGGGGCTTCAAATAGTCAGAATCATTACACTTGCAGGAGTGTGATGTTAGTCATTGTGTTGGTACTGTCATTGGCAGCATGGCAGTCACAATGTGCGGTGCAAGCTGCACTGGTCTCCCGAACAGAGTCCTTGCACTTTTTTTTTTTTTTTTTTTTTTTTTTTTTTACAAATCAAGCACTGATGGACATATGCCTGAATGTGGCAGTTGTTGACCAACATGTGCTGGTGCTTGTCATTAGCGGGTTAGATGGTTCACTCTGTGCACGTATTTCTCAAAAGGCTGGCAACGTTTGTGATGGTTCGAGCCTCGGCTTCATCTTCAGCAGCGCACAATGCTTTTGACATTGTCAGTACAAAAAGAGTTTGCAAGGTGTTTGCAGTGCTTTTTAGCGAAAAGAAGCACATTTGACCCACGTGACAATTTGATAGCATAGAGCCTCGTCACAACTGTGATAATCAGAAACACAATGTGAACTCTCTACTTGAGGCAAGTGACAAATGAGTTGATTTCACAGCTAGGGTTTTACAGGGTTCCATGGAGAAAATGAGTGTTCATAGTAAAAATCTTTTTGGGCAGCTCTCAAACTTTATTTCAGGCTTGAAAATAATTTTGCTCTTCTTCTTTAAACTGAAAAAGGAAGGCGCTAGTGTTGGGGCCAATGAATGTGCATAATTCAGCAAGACATTCTAAGGCCTAGATTATACATGCCCAGGTAACTGAAGACCGGCAGGGATCTCAGAGAAAACCAGTACCATCTGAGGAAAATTGGAGACTGTACAACAACAACCTTGAAAGTACTTGCCCTAGCTGCTCACTCAGGTTTCTCCTCCTCAGAAAACAACATAGCGATGAATTAAAGCTCCTCAGGTGGCGATGGTTAATAGCAAAAACAAGCATTGGGCAAGTCAATAGGTCTTGCCTATGTGTTTTAGCTGTGTTATACAGCAAAGGACGTGACCATCATTTAGTGGACAGCATCCTTTAAAATGTTTGCTAGAGCTGCAAGTAGGGTGGTTGGAGAATATTTAAACCTAAAATATAGACTTAAAGATGGCTTTTTTCAGATTGGTTTTACTGTGCCCTATTTTAGTTCAGCTGTTACTTAAGCCTGGGCGGTGAAATCCGCTCTGCTTGCGGAGTATGTAGAGTTTTCCGCACTTCGCTTAACGCTCCACTCGCGGAGTTCAGAAAAACTCGCAGAGCAGAGTTTTTTTCCTCTCTCACTCCCATCAACATCAAGTTGACAAGTGCGAGCTAGGAAAATCCACCTCCTGGCAAGAGTTTTCCCCATTCGTGCTCGTCAACGTCAAGTTTGCCAGCGCAAGTCAGGGAAATAAACCTCCTGGTGAGATTTCTCAAAGCTGGCAGTCACATTTCTTAATGCGAGTGGCCGCGTATGCTTGTGACCGCTTGAGTTGAGTAACCGTCCATTCACTTTGCTAAAGCTACCTCTCAAGTAGAAAATCTACAAGAGCAACAGAAAGGAAGCAGCACCCACTGGCGCAGTGCATGGTGATGTTAGCAATAATTTCACAACGGACAAACACTCTGAGCCAAATATTACAGCAAACAACATTTTTCTAATGCACTCCGCCACTTGCACAGGTCTGCGTAGTGCAGTAGACTTTTTGTTGCACTTTGCAGATAGGCATGGGCGGAAAATCCGTTCCGCTCGCGGATTTTGCGGATTTTCGGGAAATCCGCAATCCGCGAGATTTGCGAATTTCCTGAAAAATCCGCAAATCCGCGAGCAGCGGATTTTGCTCGCACTGCTCGCACTGTTCGCGTGAGTTCGCGCCCCGCGAATAAGTGCGAAATTGCAGAAATACGATTATAGCAAAACTGAAAGTAACTACTTACCAGGTTCAAAAGTTCAGGCTCATCATTAGTAGCCATTTCCTGTAGTGCTTCCTGAGGGGCCCCTCCAGAGTTCAGTTGCCAGTTGCAACTATTATGTGACCCTGCTCTGAACCTCAGAATAGTTACACATATGCCACAAAGGTCCTGAATTACAGCTAAGGGAGACAAGCAGGAGCCAGGCTGGAAGTTAAAATCCATTAATCAGCCCCTAATTCATTATTGTCAGTTGGGGCAGGGCAGGTGTTGTAACTAATTTTGCAACAATGAAAGCACTTAGCAAGTGCAAAAGATCACTAATCAGGGCGCACTAAGGAAGCAGGTGCCAGCTAAAAAAATATTCTGTGACACATTAATCAGCCCCAAATTAATTCAGGTCACTTGAGGCAGGGAAGGTGTGCTTTGCTTTGCCAAAAATAATGTACACTGGACAACCAGAGGGTGTGGTGATGAAACAGAGGGTGGCATGGGTGGGCCAGAGGGTGGCATGAGTAGTCAGAGAGTGGCAGTGGTGACAGAGAGTGGCAGTGATGAAGAAGAGTGTCCCAAACAGGTTGGACACGTAGAAACAACAAGTTCGCAAAACTTGCGACCCGACAGGTAAGTTCGCAAATTGCGAAATTGTAAAAACCCTCGCGAACTGGCAGAAACACGGGCGAACACAAAAAAAAAAAAAATCCGCAAATTCGCGGGAATTCGCGGATTTTGCGGATTGCGAGTTTGCAAATCCGCAAATTCGCGGATTGCCAATCCGCAAAATCCGCTCATGCTTATTCGCAGAGTTCTGATGCCTATCTCTAATAGGCTCAAGCTACTCTTAGAAGGACAGTGTGGAAGTAATTAGCCTATATCATTAAATCTAGACAACTCAAATATAACCCTCATTTCAGATGCCAGACACTTAATGAATTAATGAAAGGAAGATGCTGGGCCAACACTGAAATGTTTACTGCCTTAGCTAGTAAAGGATGCATGAGCGATTCTGAAGGAAAGTTTGAATGAGAGTGAATGTGTTTTTTATTTTTTTTCCTATGGGGAGTGAAGTTATTATTTTACATTTTCCCTTGCTGTGTAGAGGTCCCACATATTTAGGCAGTGATGGTCTCTGTTCAGGCCATATAAGCACCAGCAGTGGTACAATGTGTCAATGCACTATTTTTGATTTGTGTAAGAATAAGTAATCTGCTTTAGGCCTGAAATGTGTGTGGATTGTTTGAGCGTGTGAATGAACACCTCTGCTCTCTGAGTGAGTCTAGTGAATGAAGGTGCCAGAGGTAAGTCAACAAGTGTTTGAATGAAGTGTTCGTGAAAGTTTTCTACAGATGAGAGATATGAAAATAAGAGAGTATATTTTTATTCGGACTCAAGACTCTGCACATAAAAAGCTAAATCCCTTTGTGAATGGCAAACAAATGTATACGTAAAAACAATGTAAGTTTACCTTTGTGAATCAGGCCCAAGGTGTTCCTGTTCAGGACTTTATTGTTTAGGAATCAGTCGAAAGTGTCAATACAGAGATGTACTCATTGTCAAGTGGGCAGCATCTCAGTGAAGAGGAAAGCATCTATTCTTTTTTTTGGTCTAGTTAGCTTGGCCCTTCTTGGTGCATTAATAGATTTTATTGATTGGTTATTTTTCCCTTGTTTTCTGGTCAGGAGAATTGAATGATCTGATATTTCACAAACCTTATGTCAAGGGTTGGATACCGGGTTGCTGTACAACCCTCACTTTTGGATACAAAGACATCGTTGCTGCAGTTTTGTTTAACTCTCTGAGACAATGTGTTCACTATTCTAGCAAGTTGTGAGTAATGCTTGGTTAAATATGTTCAAAAATTAGGCCAGGGGGAATGGCTGTCAGGGAGATAACGGTTTATACTCCAACTGGTCAGTGGTAGTGGCTTCAAGCGTCTTCCATGATGGGGACAGCCTAAGAGTTCTTGTGGCAGCCTGGGCAGCTTAGTGCTCCACACCTAAAAGTGATGAGATTCTGAACTAGGTGGTCACTATTGGCTGAGGCCATTGACTGTCAGTAGCTCAAGGGGACATTATCGCCTGACCAACCTCTGCTACTGCCTCATTAACAATCTGAAACCAGCTGAACCTTTGAGGAGGATCCAAAATCAATGTGTAACAATATAATGGTTTGAATTATGTAACAACCTTTTTCTTTTCATCTTTGCCAGGTAATGCTGTACATGTGAAATCTATCTTTTCTAGACAATAGCTTAATGGATTTGCAACTGACATAGATAACTCTACCTAATTGACAATAAAACAAGGTATCAATCTCTCTGGAGTTCAACTCAGCAATATTTTGTTGCTGGTCATCACATCGCTGGTCATGCTTTTTGGCGTCTTCCTCTTCTTTTTGTACTTATACTGAATGCCTTCTGTACCACAACCTAGCTCCAGGAGCAAACTCGCTATATCCTCTTGCTGTACATCTTTCTCAATGACACTGTTTATCTTTTTGGATGTGGGATTCTCATTGTTTTTGTGTTAACATATCTGATACCAGTAATTGCTTGTATTGTGACTGTTATGTTTGCATTGCTACCCTTTCTAAACATGCCAACTGGCCTGGTGATCATAGCCCTTGAGCGCTACGTGGCCATTTGCTACCTACTGAGGCAGGCAGAGATCTGACGGGTAGAGAGGTCTTGTTTAGTGATATTAACGATTTCTGCCTCTGGGCTCTTGCCTTACATCCCTGAAGTTGTCACTGTGATCTACTTGATGAAGAGGGTTTTATTTAAAAAAAAATAATGTGCTCTCATAAATCCATCTTAAATTCTGAAGTAGGAGCAGCATATAGGATCACGATTCACTCTTTAGTTTTTGCCCTTGTTTCCTTCATTATGCTATACACTTATATAAAAAATTATGCTAGATGCCAAGAATATCCACAGGGGTAAAGCCCCATCTTCCAAAGCCAGCAAGACTTTGATTCTTCACACCATCCATCTAATGTCATGCATGACCGCATTCTTTTCTGCACTGATAATGGTTTCTACATTCTATTTAGAAATACATTTGTATTCATGTTGTTTCCTAGAGTCCCAGGAACTGTGATTTATAGGTTCCGATGTGATAACCTCTGGAACCATATTAAAAGATTTATCTTGCGTTATCATTAAAAGGCCAACCTTAAAAATAAACCTGGCTTGATATCTGTTATGATTCTAGTCAAGTCTTTCTCAAATGCAATCCTGAAATTTACATTGTGTATAAACATTGCCTGGAGCGAACATGAACTATAACTAGATTCTAATAGTTATGAAATCTGCCATTGTGAGAGTTAAGAGACAGAAAGAGCACACTTGTTGAGAAGGTTCAGCTCACAGGTCATTACCAGGCCAAGTTCTGGGTAACATGCTAAATGTTCATAAATATGTTACTCCCCAGGTGGATCAGTCCTCTCTATCCCATGACAAAGTAGCATTCTTATTTCTTGCAATCATCCTAAGCAGTCATGACATGGTGTTCCTGTGACTGGTGAAATATCAGACACAGACAGTGATCATTGGTGTTTCAAACTAGATGGCAATTTGAGCATTTGCAATTAACGTCTCTAGGCATTTGTATGTATACAAAGAATATATGGGTACAAATGTGTAACAAAATGCTACTAATAAAAGATAGCGATACAAAAGAGGATGATGGACGGAGCGTTTGAGCCAATCAAACACTCAGCCCCGGTCAACTGATCTGGGGTTAATCCATCACCGTTCTTTAGCCCACTCTACCACCCCAGTTCAGACATGGCCATATACAAATCAGTCTGACCCTGTGCCTCATGGGAACAGTCCAGCCCGAACTGCCATACCATGTCTTCCCTGGACCGGAAACTAGCATCCCGGGACCGGTTTCAGATTCATAATCCTCATCAGCCAGGCTATCTTGAATCTAGTGGCCAAGTGAGCAAGGGACTCACGTCTGAGCATACCCTGCCAATTTAGGGCGAACAAAGCGATACAAAAGGGGATGATGGACGGAGCATTTGAGCCAATCAAACACTCACCCCCAGTCAACTGATCTGGGTTTAATCCATCACCATTCTTTAGCTGACTCAGCCACCCCAGTTCAGACATGGCCATATGCAAATCAGTCTGACCCTGTGCCTCATGGGAACAGTCCATCCCGAACTGCCAAACCATGTCTTCCCTGGTCCGGAAACAAGCATCCTGGGACCGGTATCAGATTCATAATCCTCATCAGCCAGGCTATCTTGAATCTAGTGGTCAAGTGAGCAAGGGACTCACGTCTGAGTATACCCTGCCAACTTAGAGCGAACGAAGCGATACAAAAGGGGATGATGGACGGAGCGTTTGAGCCAATCAAACACTCACCCCCAGTCAACTGATATGGGTTTAATCCATCACCATTCTTTAGCTGACTCAGCCACCCCAGTTCAGACATGGCCATATGCAAATCAGTCTGACCCTGTGACTCATGTGAACAGTCCAGCCCGAACTGCCAAACCATGTCTTCCCTGGACCGGAAACAAGCATTCTGGGACCGGTTTCGGATTCATAATCCTCATCAGCCAGGCTATCTTGAATCCAGTGGCCAAGTGAGCAAGGGACTAACGTCTGAGCATACCCTGCCACCTAAGGGCGAACAAAGCGATACAAAAGGGGATGATCATCATCCCCTTTTGTATCACTAATAAAAGATGGGACATAAAGATAATATACATTTTCAAACTTCTTTAATTTGCTATCACTCTCTGCATTCTTACACAGTGGCAACATGTCGATCCCTTCTACAGTTAGTATGGCTTACCTCCTGAACCTGTTAGATATTGTCCACTCTCACAGTGATAACAATGTGCACCTTCCATTCCATGATAAAGATATTTCTTAAGCATTAGTGTTTCTTTTCAAGGAGATGTATAGAAAGAAAGTATGTTTCTAACATGCATTTAAAAGCATTAAAAAAATCTCGAATACCCTGATGACTTTGACATGAGTGAACCAAGAAATAGATTTGACATGTGGACTGTATATGACCAATGTCGTTATATGAAGCATCATTGTTGCCTATTACACCCTAAAATAAGTTACTCCAAGGTGCTTTGAAATTTGTTATCCAAAGAAAATGAGACACTGACATTTCTTGTTGTTGCTTAGGATTACACAGTTTGGCTGTGAGGAAGCTGGGACTTGATCCCAGGATGAGGTAGTTATAATCCGCTTCCCTATGATGCACTAGCGATTTACGGAGGAGGTCATGCTAATCACAGGGGTACCCCAATGCATAGTGTTCCCTAGTGTATTTAGGTTTTTCACTGTATTCTAAGTGTCTTTAGCATAGCACTGGCTCTAGGCTTGTTTAGTCAGAGTCAGTTACCACCAGTACCCGTCTGAAAAAGTTGTGGGCACAGGATGATATTGCAACAAGGCTTCTTTCTGCTCCTCTATTGGTTCTTTCTGCACATGTTTTACTTCTTCCTGCACTTTTCTTCATCTTTGTGGACTTCTGTTGCCTCTTTCTGTATTTCTTTTGCTTCTTTCTGTGTGTTTTTCTTCTTTCTTCCGATGTCCAACCTCTGTAGGCATACTTAAAAACTAGCATTTAAAAAGCCTTAGAAATTCACTGAAAAAAATAAGTTTCAGAGACGTTATAGTTACAAATTAGCATTTAAAAAACCTTTGACATTCACTGGAAAAAAACATAGGTTTCAGGCACGTTATAGTTAGGAATTAGCATTTAAAAAAACCTTAGAAATTCACTGAAAAAACCATAGGTTTCAGGGGCGTTATAGTTAGTTGGACATTTTACTCGTACAAAACCATAGAAATCCCCCGTTATAGTTAGTTCAGCTAACTATAACTTGCATGCCCGCAATACACTGCTGATGACGTCACATATTACATCACTCATGACCTGGTGAGTGACATCACTCATGACATCACTGATGACATTTTAAATGACATCACTGATGGCATCATCCTTGTGATAGAGTGGCAGACCTCCTCTCACCCTAATATAACCTATGATACACACACTCAAAAATAGAAACTAATATTTTCAAAATAATGGACATACCAATACCACTTACAACACACCTATTTAGTAATTCCAAGATCTACACACACATCCACTCATTCACCAAAAGTCCTATACAGTCACTCACACATGTACTCACTCATCATATGTACTCATACACCTATACATCCTGTTACACAATGACACTCATCCATAGAGTTACTCACACACATAGTCACACATGCAAACAAAGTATCAAACATCCATTTACTTGCATATACAGTTATACACACATCACTACACTTCTGCTACAGAAACGTAGACATACTTACTCTCTTAAGCAATCACTTATAGAAACACGTACTAATTTATACAGGAACTCTTCCAATCTCTCACATATACTAATTTATATACACCAATACTCACATATACTAGTTTAAAACATATGTAGTTACTCATAAAGACACGATTTAGACAATCATTCACTCACTAACACAGCCATACACACACTCATCCACCCATACAGTCCTGCACACATGCTGTCATCAACACATACAAACAGTGAGTTACTCATTCATGCATCTTTGCACACGTAACACCCCCCACTGAACCATACAGACACTCAGACACTCATACTAATACTAAAAAAAACAACTAATAACCTATATCGACACTCATGTAGCTACTCACCAACCCATGCAGCCACTTATACACAAAGTGAGAGACTGATACAGATATTTACATATTTAAACATTACTCACTAACCCATGTATTCACTAAGATACATTTAATCAGTCAGTTATACAATCAATTTTACAAAAAAAATCATCCATTTAGACATTTATATACCTATTTATTCGTCCATCGACCTTCCGATATACATATATAAAACATTTAATTTTCAGAAAAACACACATTCACGGGATGATGTCATCAGTGATGTTATCAGTGATGTCATTTGAGATGTCATCAGTGATGTCATGAGTGATGTCACTGACCATGTCATGAGTGATGTAATATGTGACATCATCAGAAGTGCATAGCGGGCGCACAAGTTAACTATAACAGGGGAATTTCTATGGTTTTTGTATGAGTGAAATGTCCAACTAACTATAACGCCCCTGAAATCTATGTTTTTTTCAGTGAATTTTTCTAAGATTTTTTAAATGCTAATTCCTAACTATAACGTGCCTGAAACCTATGGTTTTTTCAGCTAATATATATATATATATATAGTTAAGATATATACAATGGATTGACTTGGAGTACAACATTTGAAAGTTTGAGTTTACCAAGTACAATTTAAATCTTGATATATTTTCTTCCATATACGTGTCTACCTTCCTTGTACTTGTGAATCGATGTTTGTTGCTTTACTCCTACTGTAAAAAATAAAAAACAGACCCAGATGCACTACCCTATGTCTCACCTTATGCCTCTCTCAATTGTTCGTGTCCCCCCAGTCTCTGACTAGTCCCATGGCCTTGTTCTACTACTATGATCTCCAAAATACCCTTTTCTGGACGCTTCCCTCCTCTGTCCCTGATTGGATCACCCCTGAACTCCTTTTGCTACTCTGATCTCCATAGCTGCCCTTTCTGGATTCTTCCTTTATGTATCCCTCCTTTGACTCATCCCAGGACTCATTTTGCTGCTATGATCTCCCTAATTTATTTCTAGAAATTCTTCCCTCCTCCATGGGTCACAGGTGACTGCACTGGGGCTTGGCAGCCAAAATACTCCTGCGCAAGGAAAGAGCAGGAATGCACCACATCTTGATAGACATGGCACATACCTGCCCTCTCCCTTTTATGCAGTGTAGCAAAGTGTCTTGCTGCATAGTGCTGCATGAACCAATTAAAAATATGACCCTGAGTTTATTCCTAGGTCATTTTGGTGCTGGCTCCACTGAACCAGGTGGTGTGATTTAAAGATCTGGTGAAGGGTGTCTGTCCGGTTGTAAGGTGGCAGAGGGTGACACCCTTATCACCATTTGGTTATAAGTGTCCAGGAGGTGAGTGGTCATTATCTGTTTTTTTATTAAGCAGATACATGCTACACGTATGAAGGATTCATAACTCATGCACAATTTGAAAATGTTAGGATACCGGGCATGCTAGGCCACAAAATAAAACATTAGGAGCCTCATTTATGAGGAACTGGAGATGGAGTGTGCAGCAAGTGCTGCATTTGTGTCCTTTCCCCATCGCTGGTGCACAACTTGCTGCCTAGCTTGCCTGCGTTGAAGGAAGCATTGTTTTTGTGCAGGAAGGGGCAGCTTCCTGCACAAAAACAATCCTGACAGGTGTTTACCTATTTCAATGTGGGCTGCAGTATGCAGCACACATCGAAAGAGAAAAAAGAGGAGAAATAAACATATTTCTCCTCACTTTGCCTACTCTGGGTAGGCGTGAGGTTTTGGCGCTGCCCCAGGCTTACGTGATTAAGTAAATCTGGGGCAGCGTAAAATCCATGTGTGCTGAAAGGGGAAAACCCACTGAAACACCCATGAAATGCCTCCTTGATGGAGAGGGAGGCAAGGTAGTGACTTGTGCTGCCAAAACCAACCTACATCAAGGAATGAAAGAAGTAGCAGAATGGATGAAGCTCAGCCGTCTGAAACTGAACTCAGACAAAACAGAAGTCCTTATCTTAGGTACCTCCCCCTCCGCATGGGACGACTCTTGGTGGCCAGCGGCCCTTGGAAAAGCACCCATCCCGACGGACCACGCACGGAACCTAGGCGTCATCCTGGACTCCTCACTCTCGATGTCCGGACAAGTCAACGCCGTTTCATCATCTTGCTTCAACGTTCTTCGCATGCTCAAAAAAACATTTCGCTGGATCCCCACCGAAACTAGAAAAACGGTCACACACGCACTGGTCACAAGCCGCCTGGACTACGGAAACACCCTTTACGCCGGCACCACCGCAAAACTGCAGAAAAAACTCCAACGCATCCAGAACGCATCAGCCAGACTCATACTAGACATCCCGCGTAAAGATCACATTTCTAATCACCTTAAAGACCTCCATTGGCTCCCTGTCAATAAGAGGATAACTTTCCGCCTCCTCACCCACGCACACAAAGCACTTTACGAACTTGGACCCGAATGCCTCAGCACGCGAGTCTCCTTCTACACCCCCTCACACCAGTTACGCTCGTCCAACCAAGCCCTTGCTGCTGTTCCACGCATCAACAAAACCGCCATGGGAGGAAGATCCTTCTCATACCTGGCGGCTAAAACCTGGAATTCTCTCCCCACTCACCTCCGCCTCACTCAAAACCACCTAGCATTCAGAAAGCAACTCAAAACCTGGTTATTCGACAAGTAATTCCCCTCCCTCCTCAAGCGCCTTGAGACCCTCCGGGTATGTAGCGCGCTATACAAATTACTTGACTTGACTTGACTTGACTTGTCTTAGTCCGTATATGATAAGGCCATCCGACCACCAGAGTGGCTTTGCGTCGCCTCATAGATATGATTGAGAGGCTTTCGCCATTGAAGTGTCATAAAAGGGATGCTCTTTAGGCGCAAGCCTCTGACAAATAAGCCCCACGATGTGTGCTGGGTGATAGCGGGGAAGAGAATTCCAGAGATGGAGAGCCTAGACCTCAACTGGTCCAGCATCCTGTACAGAATTGCTAAAAAAAAGAGACGCCCTTGGAGAAATGTTCTTGCTCCATGGTAGTATATGGGGACATGCAAGAGAGGACATTGAGAGTGGTGTGGGAAATTCTGGTAATAGGCGTTTGCGCAATCCTGCAAATTCCTAAAAAATGATGGGAAATTGGAAATTGCAAAACAGGCGTTTAGCGCCATATTTATGTGTCCTCGAGTCCATTATGGATGCGAGGGCGGCTTTTGCATAAAAAAACTTCGTGCAACAACAAAAGTGCAGACAACAGCCGCTCCAGTTATGGTCACTTGCATAATTCCTTGGCTAAAAAATTGTCTGAACGCAGTGTAATTATAACAATGTCGTACTGGCGCTACTTCGGAAATTTCAGGAATTTTACAGTACCGGGGATTCGCCAACATTCACAAAATATGCTCGAGTCACGGAAATGTTGCCTGGGACACGTCATTCGGCGATGCACGCTTGCAATTTGTTGCCATTGGGCTGGGACCTCATAGGAGGGCCCCTTACATGCACAAACAGGTGTTTCAAACCCACCTTAGGAAATGTTTTGTAAAAGAATATCTTTTTAAGGAAAACATCCCACTCGTTTTTTGTGACAGATTATAACTTTCCAACACTTTTCTCCTAGTTTGCACAGAATAGATGTCCTCAGGCATTGCTGGGGTGCACATGTCCCCCTCTGAATATCGAGGTGAACTATTTCATTATCTCTAAACTCTGAAGTATATTTTGCTTCCTAAATGAACACCCAAGAGTGTCCAGACCCGAATGCAGATTGTGGTAAACAGATCTAATGAGTTCAAGGCGTCTTGAGGGAGCTTTGGTGCAGGGAGCAGGCGACCGAATCCCCACACTAAAGGCGTGAAGTCTTTATAAAGCAGGGAATCGAGACGAGGCAGAGTTTGTGGTGACTGAAGAGCGCGCGCGCGGACGGTCGCTCCGCCATCTCTGACTAGCACGAGGCAGTGAGCGCTCAGTGCCTTAGGAGGTCTTAATAGGAGCTGTGTGGTAGGTCAAACATGTATGTCTGGCCCTTGTTATTTCTTTGTTCATTTTTTATCAAGAACAAAAAAGGGATACATTTTAAAATATGGTAGTGGTTGCCTGCCAGGCTGGCTTTAGGGCAATGCGACCGGTGCAGCCGCACCTGGGGTGACCTTGGTAGGGGACGTTGTATTTAAAAAATTACTTCTGGTTTAAAAGCACATGAGCTTCCTTGTGTGTTCAGCAGTTTTCAGACAATAATGAAAATGTCAGGATACCTGTTGATTAGTGTTTCTACTGGTGAGAGTTCGGGATTTTGATTAGTGGCAGTTTTGGCACATCATAAGTAGAACAGAGGGTTAATGTGCCTGCTGCAAAGAACTTGTACCATGCAGATCACAGAACTGGGTGTGAATGAACTATGAGTAGCACTATAAAAAATGAAATTTTGCCAGAGAGGGGCTGCTGGAGCATGGTAGTGATACAATTCTTGTAGGAGGTCATGTTGCAGGGCAAAAAAGATTGACACACCGGGTGCCTCCAGCGCTACCCCGGTGGTAGCATGGGTCAAGATAAAGAAAAAAGGGAAACGTGGCCTGATCCAGACTTTTGCTAGAGCAGTGTCTGTCCAGCAGTGTGCCATATTTAGGTCCTCTTCCTTCAATCCAGCATTTACATCAAAGGCAGCCGAAAAGAGTCCCCTCATTCTAACACACCAAGGAGGAGCGAAGAATAAAAGTGAAACACAGGAGAGCAAAAAAGCAACAACAGGACAGAATTAGAATAGTCAATGAAGTAAGAAGGTCAGCAAAACGATTCTTTGAAAGTTCCCCAACTTTGCTTAAAACTTTAAGGAATTGACATGTGCGAGTGCGTCTTTGTGAAAGAGCCACCTTGACCACGAGCTATAATCACGCACCTCAGAATGACCTAAGAAAGGACCTGAAATATTACAATGTATTTTCTCATATTTGTTTAAGCCTGTGTGTTGGGAACAAGCAGAGACTTCATAGAATCCCAGTTCACTCTGAGGGAAAAAGGTCTGCGAGGAACTCTGTTTTACTGAATGCCTGGGATTAAGTGTGATCAGGCGAGAGGCAAACTTGTGAGACAGGTTGGTGCAGGTTCAAGGACTGTCAACCAGTGAGAACCTGTGACCTGAGAACTTTTCTAGCAAGTTACCAAAGGTTAGGCCTTCTTACAGCTCACATAGTATCTGTAAACACATATGAAGTGTAGCACCAGCTGCAGCCACTGGTGCTATCAAAGACTGGTCATTCTTGAAGCTGCACCAGAGATCTGACTTGCAGCAGGACCACCCCTCAGATCATGCACGGATGGCATGGACAGAGATTATAGGAGTTCCATCAGTCAGTCATTCACTACCTCTCAAACAGTTGATATTTCATATACTTTGCAGCTGCGTTCAGGTCTGTTCCAGTTTACACTCTTTCGTTTTTCCATATGTTCACAGAATGTATTGTTATTTATTTCATTTGTTCTGTGTTGGAACTTACTGCCCCTGCCAGAGAAGAGCAGGCAGAGCAGCACTTGCAGGCACATGCATCAAGCTAGGATTTTGTGAGTCCTTAATTGCGATTAATAAGGAATCGCAATTAAGGACTTGCAAAAGCCTATGCATGTAGGAATCGCTATAAAAATAGTGATTCCTACACATTCCTTATTGCGAGTCGCAAATTGTGATTTGCAAATAAGAAATTATTACTTACATTTCATTCCTATGGGCCAACAGGCCCGTAGGAATTAATGGGCAATTGCATGTGCAGGTCCTCGCAAATTGTGCATGCAATTTCAAGGGTGCAAGTGAGTCAAAAGGACACTCTGTTGCAACCCTGAAATAGATTTGTGGACAAATGTTGCGCACACACATGTCTCAAGGACATGTGTGTAGGTAACCTACAAGTTTGAAAAATGCACTTTAATGCCTTTTTCAAAGCTTTTGCTAATTACCATGAAGTTCAACTTCATGGTAATTTGCGACCCCTAGTAGCGAAATCGCTTCTTCAAAGTGGTTCTTGCATTGCATTTAAGGAATTGCAAAATGCGATTCCTTAAATGCAATTGCAATTTGAGAACTTCCTATTAATTGCAAATTCTCTAATTGCGAGGGCCTTGACCCTTGATGCATTGCAAAAGCTAATTTTGGGATCGCAAATTGCCAATTTTGCGAATCGCACCATTTGCGAAATAAGAAGGCTGCAGCATGAAAACCTTTTTCTGACATACATGTAAATAAAATGTCAGTTGCATCGAAGTATACATGAGGTGCAGTATCTCTAAATCCTATAGTCAGGCTATAACACGCTGTGTGTGACAGCTCAATACACACTGTGTGTGCACAAGCTCAATAACACTCATATTTATCTCTCAGTTTTAAATATGTCTTATTCTCATTTAAAATCAATAAACTCGAGCTCATAAAAATCATTGGGTTTTAAGACAGAGCAGGCATGCCCAATGTTTTACTGGGGTGAAGGCCTTTTGTATCCTATTGCGTTTATTTAGTGCCATGTAAACATAAGTATGTGCAAAAAGAATTTCATTAGGTTATTTTTCCATGTAATATGGATTTAGCTGGAAACTCGCTTTTCTTCTTTGCACTATGATGTTTTAACCACACTATTTACAGCGAGTACTGAATGTGCTGCATTTAATTTCTGCTTTGTGATTATGGCCATCTCAAAGTTTCTTTCAGGTTACTGATTTTTATATTATTTTTTCACTTAAAATTGAAAGTCATTTCCCCCCATCTTTTAATCACATTTTTGGTGTTTGCTTGAGGTACATTAAATTGTGGTACCATTAATTTGCTCTCAATTGCCTCCTGTTCATTTGATCTCAGTTTTAGAAATAAATTAACCGAACAGATGTTTAAACAATATTCTTTAATACATATCAAAATCAAGCAACAGTTATAGGGCCTGAGTACAATGTCGGGCAGACCTTCAGCCCGATCCAACACCGTCTCGGTCCTGGGACCGACCGACCTCCGGTTGCGGTCCCGACAGGTTCATTACAATGCTACCGAACACTGTTTGGTCGCATGATCCTTTTTTAAATGGGAGCTTGTGGTATGGACGTAAACCGGCCATAACATAACCTCTCATTGAGGTGAGGGAGCTGCATTTAATCCCTGCACCCCAAGGCATGAACCGGAAGGGGCCTGCCACACGATGCAGTGATTGCCCCCTCGGTACAAGTTCAAGGGGGCCACAAGCACACAGGGCCCCCAAGCACGCTTTACGACAGGCCGGCGTGGAAACCGTGCCGGAAACCATGCATCATAATCTCAGGGGTGGAAAGGCCCGCCCTTGAGCTTACTGACCGAACTTTCGACTGGCAGAACCAAAGCCAGCCAGAATGACCAGCCGGTTTACTTTCCAACCGCCTAGATCACAATTAGACGGTCGGAACATAAACAGGGGGACGATTATGATGCAGCCATTAAGGCTATAACCGCTGGTTGGAGCCGTAGCGGGCCTCATCATCCCTAAATGTTGCAAATAGCATTATAAATAAACATTTAGACTCTATAACCTCAGGTATAGGTAATTCCTTAATTTCTTGCATTAATCATTTAATTGGCATGCGTCACTGATCACTTCGGTGGGGGATGGATCAAAGGGTTGGTAAATTGCAATCTGGACTAAACTCACCTACTGACTGCAGGAGTCTGTACCCAATAATATACTCTTCCTGGCATGTGTAGGTATTAAACCTTACTAACATACAGTTGGGGCAGCAAGGTGAGGGTGCTGCTGGCCATGTGCTCTGTGCTGCAAAATGTCGGCCCTGCAACCAGTGATGACTTTGCTTGTGATTGGTAATGTTAAGGAGAGCGTGCCTGATCCTTTCATATCAGCAGGACACCGATGGTCCAATTCTATATTTCATTTAAAAAATGTGTTCAATCTGTGAGTAGTACTTCCCAATTGCTTACTCAGTAGCCAATTGATCCTGCTCACATGGAGTGATCTGACAAGCCTACTCAGAGAGCATGACAAAACTGCTTATTTGTCACTACCACAGAATTTTGAGTTTTTGGACCCAGATTTGCAAACATTTTGCATTGCAGGTGCACCACTTTTTTGGTGCAGCCACAACACAAAATGCCATGCTAGGGCCGATTAGCATTGCTTACTTGGGTTTGAAAACAAAAAGTACTGCAATGCAGCACCTTCAGCTGTGTTGTTACACTGCATCGGTTAGGCTTTACATGGTTGGAGCATGGGCATCGCCATGCATCCACCCATGTATTTTGAAGCAAACCCTGGGTTTGCATAAAAATGCTGCATCTACCTGAGAGCACAGTAACAAAGAGAAATATATTAATTTATATGTGTTACTTCCTCTTTCTATGCATGCAGCATTTTGCAGCACACATAGCAATTGGAATATGCCTCTAAGGATTGTTTCTGTGCAGGAAGGTATTCCTTGCTCCATAGAAAAAATCCTGCCCGCAATGTAGGCATCCTTGCACCACGACACAAGGGTGCCGTAGTTAGCTCCAGGCTGCCTGAAGTGTTCCAGCGCAACGAGAGAGCAGAATCGCGCCATATCTTATTAGATATGACACATTTTTTCTCTCTCCCTTCCACGTGAGTTTCCTTGCTTCGTTATGTTGCATGAAAGGTAAGTAAATCTTGGCCTTGGTCTTTCCACTATGTGAAGAAGCACTGTTCTGTGGTACTGTATTGAAATGTTTTATTTAATTTCAGAGCAGCACTAAGGTATTTTGTTTCTCGCAGGCAAGATATACATCCGATGGCAGAATATCCCAAGAACATCATGCCTTCTTGTGGTTTTACAAAAACACTGTATTCATGTTGGCTGCCACAGTGCTTAGGATATTTCTAACGTTTTATGTGATAGAATGTATATATCAGTGTGATGCAATTTGTAAAATTACACAAACTGGATTTGAGAATTTATATTTTTTGGGGAGTTGCAAGGACCAAAGCTGTAGCACTGTTGAGAAAAGTGTTCATGAGGCCACTGTTAGATTGGTCTTTTTTCCAAGTCTTGAGGGACTTATGTGCACTCTCTAGTGGTGGCATGTGGTCAAGACAGAGTACCAGCACCCACCACCAATGTGATGGTCATTTCATTTACATATTTCCAGTGGCAACAGAAAAAATAGAACTCTGTAGAGAGCGAAAGACTTTCCTCTGAGAAACAATCATTTTTCTGGTTGTTCCAAACAACTGATGATTTTTTTGTGAAAAACCACAACATCTCCAAGAGTCAAAGAGAAACTACCAACAGTTAGTCTGAAACCTTTTGCCATTTCACATAACTGCATTGACCAATGGCTATAAAGTTTGGGACACAACCTCTTTTACTTGACGATGGAAGGCTCACTGCACATTTCAATATTTGTTTTCAGACAACATTGATCCCGACCTGTCATTAATGTACTATTAGAATTTGTGAAAAGTGAGTAAGACAATACTCTTTTCCAATCCAAACTCAGTAGATAGTCAGTAGGAGTACCTTTTGGTGTTTAAATATCATAATTGAGATTTTTATGAGAACAAGAAAACACAAACAAAATGTATATCACATGTTAGTATGGAATTACGTATAAATGCATTTTTGAAACATAGTACATAAAATTACCTTGCTATAAATATGGTTAACATATAATGTAAAACATGGGCTTACAATAGTAGCATAAAGAAAAAATATGAAACCTAAGGGACATCAATTATAAATTACATAAAGGAGATGCGACAGACAAAAATTATCCTGATATGCAATCAATTACTATCTAAAATATAATTATCTCGAACAATTAATGAGGAGGAGGATACGGTTCCAGTAACTTAGATATGCATATTTCAAAATCATTTCTATAAAAACCACCTGGCATGTACAGGTAAATTATTAGCATGCTTCCAGTTATAAATAATGGCTTTAACAGCTAAAGAAATAAGACAATGTGAGCTTTTTGCTTGGAAATCAGATTAGAGGAAAATAAGTAGTATTGCTTTACAAACTATAATGGAATAAGAAGAATTATTAGGGATACCAATTAGAATATTGTTTTATTACTTCCCAGGCCTTATCCCGGAAATGTAAAGCAAGTGGACATTCAAAGAATATATGTGTCAATGAACCAGGTGTAATACAACAATGCCAGCATCAATGGTAGTCAAGTAATTTAGCTATATAACATTTTGTCAGCGTCCAAATACATTTACAAAATATCCAGGTCTGATAATGAACCATAGGTAATAATACTAAAGTGTTATGAAACCATATATTGTGCCATGTGTCTGATTTACGGATAACCCATTGTTACGTTTTTATAATACATTTTGTGATGATGGCAAATTAAGCGAATTACATGATTTGTAAATCTTAAATGCTAGGTATCCAGAATTTGAGAAGCTGCAAGGAATAATATAGATTCTGGAATGTTATTCTCAGGCATCAAATATAGTTTACACAATATAGTGATACACAATATTTCATATTTATAAAGTTCATTGGAAGATATGTTAGAACGTATTTGTAGTTCTCCAAAATTAGTAAGTGGCATTCTTATGGCAGATGTCATTTAAAAAGAAGATACCTTTCTTATTCCATATTCCAAAAGGATTTTTTTTTAATTGAATTAGGTATTAAACTAAAGTGGGATTTCTTTTTAGAAAAAAAGATTTTGTAGGAAACAAGGAATCAAATTGTAAAAATGCTATACTTGGCATACGAATGTCAGGTGGATAAAGGAACATACTCTTATTTGATACAAAGAAGAAAGCTGGTAGAGGAAGAGGATTAACAAGATATCTTTCTATTTTGAGCCTTTTAAGTTCCCTTGCAAACCAACTGCCATGTAACATTAATACACTAGTAGCAACCACCAAAAACACAATACTGAGAGAAATCTGCTAATCAAATCAACCATGTATTTTAGCATTTTAAGTTTTTAGCAACATATTTTTTTTTTGATCATTCCCAAAAAACTTTGAAAGACGTTTATCAATCAAAGAACGTAACAAGAAATTTACCAATTGGACATCTAATAAATATAGCACTTGGGCTAATAGAATAATTTTTCACAACTTCCATTCCACCCCCCAGAGACCATTAAAAGTGACCATGTTTGTATGCTACCTCTAATCTTTTTTAAAATAGCATCACACGGTTTGTCTACAGTATCTTCAATGGTTTAAAAGAAATGAATACCCAAAAATGTTTGTGACTGGCTATATCATGACATATCAGAACTAGCTTTAAAGTCAGGTGTACATTGTACATTTAAGAGAAAGAATTCAGTCGTTGAAATATTTAGGGGCTGATTACGATGCAGCCCGTACGCTTTCCGGGCTGCATTGTAATCAGCCACTCGATTTACTTGCCGAACCGCCGCAATACAGAAAGTAAACCGGACAGTCATTCCGGCTGGCTACCAATGGGATCATGAAGCCTGTCAGCCAGTCGGAGCCGGCTCATGTGGAAGGCATGTTTGAGCGCCCACAGCAAGGCTCCTTTGAGCATGTGGACTCCAGTTGGGGGGCACCTATGATGCCCTCCTGTTGATCCTGCACCTTGTTGCAGGCACCTTGAGTTGCCTGCCTCGGGGTGCAGGGTTGAACAACACATGCCATTTCTCAATGGGAGCTTGGTGACACAAAGCCAGTCTTACCCTGTGCCTCATGATGACGGCTGATTAGCCAGAAACCGGTCCCAGGATGCTTGTTTCCGGTCCAGGGAAGACATGGCTTGGTAGTTCGGGCTGGACTGTTCCCATGAGGCACAGGGTCAGACTGATTTGCAAATGCCCATGTCTGAACTGGGGTGGCGGAGTGAGCTAAAGAATGATGATGGATTAAACCCAGATCAGTTGACTGGGGGTGAGTGATTGCAATGTTCAACATTCCGTCCATCATCCCCTATCGTTTTGCTTTGTTCGCCCTAAGTTGGCAGGGTATGCCCAGACGTGGGTCCCTTGCTCACTTTGCCACTGGATTCAAGCTAGCCTGGCTGATGACGGCTGATTAGCCAGAAACCGGTCCCAGGATGCTTGTTTCCGGTCCAGGGAAGACATGGCTTGGTAGTTCGGGCTGGACTGTTCCCATGAGGCACAGGGTCAGACTGATTTGCAAATGCCCATGTCTGAACTGGGGTGGCGGAGTGAGCTAAAGAATGATGATGGATTAAACCCAATCAGTTGACTGGGGGTGAGTGATTGCAAAGTTCAACACTTCGTCCATCATCCCCTTTGGTTTTGATTTGTTCCCCCTAAGTTGGCAGGGTATGCCCAAATGTGGGTTGCTTGCTCACTTTGCCACTGGATTCAAGCAAGCCTGGCTGATGACGGCTGATTAGTCAGAAACCAGTCCCAAGATGCTTGTTTCCAGTCCAGAGAAGACACGGCTTGGCAGTTTGGGCTGGAGTGTTCCCATGAGGCACAGGGTCAGACTGATTTGCATAAGGCCATGTCTGAACTGGGGTGGTGGAGTGAGCTAAAGAATGATGATGGATTAAACCCAGATCAGTCGACTGGGGGTAAGTGATTGCAATGTTAAACACGCCATCCATCATCCCTTTTGGTTTTGCGTTGATTCAAAAGTACCATACATCATCTAAATTTCACTATTTTTAAGTGTTAGAAGGATATGGTTTGTACTAAATATTAGTTTTCTTTTTTGAGGGTTTTCACTGTCATGAAGTAGAAAAGGTTCTTCAGATTGTTAGTTCAGGGGGTATGGTAATGTCAGAATAAGCCTGCTGTGTTATTTGTTGGGGATTACTTGCCTGTTTTTATTTTTGTATTATTCTCCTAATATTGGGAATTGTGGGCATACTACTGGCTATACGCATGGCAATGGTTTCAGATACCCGTCTCAAAATTGAGCCATAGGGCTCCTTGGAGATGGAGGCAAGTTATGTAATTTTGTTTATGCTTTCACGTGCTTCAATCTCCATTGCACAGGCAGAGTGGTTACCTAGAAATTGGTGAGTTTTTTTGTTTCTGAAGGATGTTATTAGTAGTAGGTGTTTCTACTTTAAAGTGTTCTTTAGGTACATGTTTCTTTCTTCAAATGTGTTGTTATCAGTTCCCCCCCAAAATCTAAGCTCTTAGTTATTCATTACATTTTCGTTATATAGTTTTTTTCCTATTAATTATTGTTGATATTTACAATACTTAAATTAATATTTCTGTTTTTGTGGTTTAGGATATGTCCTGTAGTTTTATGTATTTCAAGTTATTTCATAGATAGGTGTATCTGTTTTAAAACGGAGCAAAATACATGTTGTTGATTTTTTTAAAGTATGTATTTTATGAACTTGAGCATCTTGTTTTAGTTACATATTTTGTGCTTTTAAAGTACTACATTTGTACTTAAGCCACTGTCCAGCACCTGTCCTGAGGTAAGTGCTTGGTGGAGTATGAATAGTAATTCCCCCCCACGCATTGTCTGGTACCTGCTCTGAGTTAAGTAACCGGTGGAGTTAGATTAGTAATTTTGCCCCTTAGTCACTCTCCAGCACTTGCCCTGAGGTAAGTACTTGGTGAAATTAGAATAGCAATTTTGCTCCCCAGTTGCTGTCCAGCACCTGCCCTGACATAAGTACCCAGTAGAGTTAGAATAATAATTTTGCCCCTCAGTCACTGTCTAGCACTTGCCCTGAGTTAAGTAGGTGGTATAGTTAGAATAGTAATTATGCCCCATTGTCACTGCCCAGCACCTGCCCAGAAGTAAGTACCCAGTAGAGTTAGAATAGTGATTTTGCTCCTTAGTCAACGTCCAGCACCTGCCCCGAGGTAAGCACTCAGTGGAGTTAGAATATTAATTTTGCCCCCTAGTCACTGACCAGCACCTGCCCTGTGGTGAATTGCAGCTCCGCTCAGCCAGCCTCACCCTCGCCACTGTCCCCTGCACCCAATGAATGACCGCTGGTGGCATTTCCTTCTCCTTCCTCGCCTCCAAGACCTGGAACACCCTCCCCACCCCCCTATGGCAGACCCAAGACCTGCTCACCTTCAGAAAACTCCTCAAGATCTGGCTCTTCGAGCAGTAGCAGCACCCCCTCCCCCAGCGCCTTGAGACCCTTAGTGCGCTCTATAAATTCAATGATTGATTGATTGATTGATTAAGTGGGTGTATTAAAGTGTATATTAGGGCATTAGTATGTGCATCAGATTATCACGTGGATGATGTCAACAGTGATGTCAATAGTGATGTCATTTGAGATGTCATCAGTGATGTCATCAATGATGTCACTGACCATGTCATGAGTGATGTAATATGTGACATCATCAGCTGTGCATTGCGGGCGCGCAAGTTATAGTTAGCCCAACTAACTATAACAGGCGAATTTCTCTAGTTTTATATGAGTAAAATGTCCAACTTACTATAACGTGCCTGAAACATATGGTTTTTAGTGAATTTCAAAGGTTTTTTAAATGCTAATTCCTAACTATAACGTCTGTAAAACCTATGTTTTTTTCAGGACATTTTGACAGTTTTTTAAATATTAGTTTCATATTTTAATATTTATAAAACCTATATTTTTTCTATTTTTGTGTGTAATATTTTGGAACTCTATTATCCTTTTATTTTACTTTAAAAATTATGTAATGTTTTATATCTTCCAAGAAATATGTATATCTTTTTTTTTTAGAAAACTGGAGTCCCGTACCGGTAGTGTACCAAGCTCCATCAGCACATTAATCCTATCTGCCATATTGCTAAACTCGTAAATGATTTAGTATCTTATGAGTTTGTTGCACCGTGTCCCGTGTATCATCATATACATATGAGATCGCGCCAGCTCTTGGAATAAGGCGAAAATTATTTTCTTTCACAAAAAAGGTAAACCCAAAGAGGAGATGGGCTCATACAGGCCTATATCCTTAATCAACGCCGGTGCTAAGATATTCGCAAAATGTTTAGCAAGAAGACTAGCACCGCTCTTGCCTAAAATAGTAAGCACACAACAACACGGATTTGTGATGGGGAGGGACACATCAGCTCACGTAAACACGGCAATAACAGCTTTTGACATAGCAGAAGTAGAGTCCACTCCCTTAGCAATGATAATGCTCGACGCTGAAAAAGCATTTGATCGGGTGGGGTGGGACTATTTATGGCAAACAATGGGATATATGGGCTTTGGCGGAAACTTTTTAAATGGGATCCAGGCACTTTATGATAATCCCTCCGCATATATTAGTTATTGCGGCCTCACGTCAAATTATTTCACAATCCGGAGAGGCACACGTCAAGGGTGCCCCTTATCCCCTTTATTATTTGCTTTATCATTAGAACCGTTTTTAAAGGCATTGGATAATCAACCAGAAATAATACCCTTCAAAACCAATAGGCAGAGCTTAAAAATAACTGCATACGCGGATGACATAGCCATTTATTCTACTTAGATTATCGATTCTCTGAAAACAATAAATCTAGAATCATCCAAATTCGGCAATGTATCTGGTTATAAATTAAACACTCACAAAACGCAAATAATTGCTAATTTTGCTCCCCCCCAAATAATGCCTGAAATTTGTAAGACTGCGACATATTTAGGAGTACAAATCACCTCAAATATCAAAGAGATAAACAAGATCAATTATAATAAACTAATGAAAATCACCACCTCGAATCTAAAAAAGTGGCACCGACTTCCACTGAACCTAATCGGCAGAATAAATTTAATAAAAATGAAAATCATACCCAAATACTTATATCTATTCAGATCAATTCCTTTGGCACAAAATAGGCTTTTTTTCAAACAATTAGACAGCGTTTTCTGTAACTTTATTTGGGGTTATAAGAGAGCTAGGAGATCGCTAAAGATGTTAAAAAATCAAACAGGATCAGGCGATCTCAATTTTCCTGATTTAAAACTTTACTTTTGGGCCTCATTTATAAGGCGTATTAGATCTTTATTAGATTCAGAGAATCTGCTTTTCTACCACCATTTACTTTTAAAAGAAGATTCCAAACAGTTTCTACTTCGTATCACAGACCCGAATTTTTACAAAAGGGTTAAATTTAAGACTGCACGGGATCTAGTAAAGATATGGAAAGATATACTAACCCACTGTAAAAGCAACATATATCATACCCAACTAACCTTATGGGACAATCCTGGACTACCCAGCATATTTAGTGACGGGGAATCCCGAAGATGGCAATCGAAAGGAATCGAGGTACTAGGGGACTTATATACCTCTCAAGGCATAATGGATTTTCGCACCTTAAAACAAATATATGGATTACCCGACACACATGAGTTTAAATATAGGCAAATATACGATTTTCTAGTACGGAAGAACAGAATTAAAGTTTTATCGAGCGGGGGTATCTGGGATATCTTAAACTCAAAAAAGGAGAAATCAATAATTAGTTTGGCATATAAGTTATTGATAGATTTAAGATCGAATGATAACGAAATAATAGCTAATAAATGGAATGTAAAATTGGGAACCAATATAACAGGAAAACAAATAACCAACTCGTACACTAACATTCATCATAATGTAAGATCCTCTAGTCTACGTCTACAGCAATACAGAACCATATATATGCTATACTATACACCAGAAAAGATCTCTAAATGGGCCATAAATATTAATCTGGGAGAAAAAACCAAGTGTCCAAAATGTGACAAATACGCAGCAGATCTAATACATATGCTGTTCACTTGCCCGAAACTTGAGAAGTTCTGGGAAGATGTGGGAAACATCTTAGCTATAAAAAATGTCATCAGCACACCAATAACAGCCCCTATGGTACTATTAGGTATACACACCACAGATCAATCACAACCCGTATTATTACCCATACTATTATCTATTCTATTATCCTGTGCTAAATTAACTCTAGCTAGAGCTTGGGTCAGCCCTAACTCACCTAACGCTTTGGAATGGTGGTATTTGGTTAATGAAATCAGCACCATGGAATGTACGTTGGCAGAACTTAGAGGTGTCAAATCGCTGCAGAAATATGAGAAAATTTGGGGAAAACTAGAATTGAATTGATTTGACATTAAGTCTTGATGTATGTACAGTAATGATATGTGATAAAATGAGAGCAGATCATGTATGTATAAGACGAACGCGTTTAATTTGAAATAATATTTGAATGTTTTTGTAACTTTATACCAGGTGAAAATGATAATAAAAAAATATTTAAAAAAAAAAAGAATCGCGCCAGCTGCTACTTTGGTGTGCGACGGGTACGCAGTACCAAGCCGCGCGTTACGTCATGTACGTATTGGGTCGCTCCCACTGCGCATAGCGTATGCGACAAGTGCACGCTGCCAGGCCCTGTGTTACGTCATAGACGTATGGTGTCCCTCCGGGTACGCCATTCTCTCATTTTTTTTTATGTCTCAAAACTATATCTAAATAAGTTTAAAGTGTATATAAGAACAAGCGATAATCTTAAATATTTTAAACATTTATATATTTCTAACTGTAATAAACTTATATTATGGTAAATATGTTTTCTCCAAATCGCGTCCGGTGTGGCCTCCTTGCGCGCTCGGTGACCTTAAAAAAAAGCATTTGATTGGTTCATAACCTTACCCATTGGAACAGTTGGAGGACACCACCCATTTTAGTCATTCTCTCTACATCGTTTGATAAGAGACACCTCTTCGGCTTAGAGAGATTTTTTTTTAAGTTTTTTGCAGTGTACACATATCTTATACTACACAGAACATGCAACGATCATCTTGATCAATATTCATGGTCTGTACAGTAGCCTTCCACGTGTGATGGCCATGCATCTGAAAGGTTACATCAAAAAACAAATGTGTGTTACACGATGCCCCTTGTGTGTGTGTGTGCGCATTATTGTGCTGCATTATTGTGCTGCCTTTTGGCCTGGGTATTGGTGGCCCAAAGGGGTATCATCAGCCACGGGCGCATCCTAGATCACATGTGACAAACAGTAAGAGTAATGTGTAAATTTGTGTTGCAGTATGCTCTGTTGTCAGGCTTTACCAGTATAGTAGTGTGCCATATGTGAGACTTTCAGATTCACGTTTGACATGCATTGCTTGACTGTAATGAGCATTATCACTGTGTATGACACAGCCTCACTGCTGATCCTCCCTCCATACGAGCACATTCGCATGTGTGCGCTTCGATAATACCGCACACCATTGACATGTGTGTCTGCACATATCCACAAGCTTTACAACAACATGTGATGTTGGCCATTCAATGTTTTCGGACAAAATCTCATTAGCGATAGTTGCCGCCCTCCTGATACATGCTACATTAATGTAAATTGCGGATTGTGCGATGTTAAAACTGCAACAGGGACACACACATAAGTACACTTCCTGGCCAGGTAGGAACTGAACAATGCCCAGGTCCCCGGAATAATTATTCACACCCCTATGCTGGCATGGCGTACAGAAGCCCAGCCCACTTTGCGTATGTATAAATAGGATAACGACGGCACCACATGTCCCAGTTCTTCCACACTGCCTCAGATGATATAGCCGCATCCACCTCGCATATCACAATGCGCAATAAAAAAAAGGAATCCATGAGGTGTACACCATCCTGGCAATCAAAACTCCATCTCAATTGTTAAGCCTGCTGGCCGTAGTGTTTGGACACACAACAATGACAGCAGCTGAGCAGTGCGGCCTGGGTGCACAGGGGCTTTTATTGGGCGCAGTGCACTGGGAGAGGTGGGGCGCTTCTGCCTGGGTGCACAGGTGCCAACAAGCAATGTTTCCATGTGTAATGATGTGATCTCTGACCTCATTCAATCACATCTCTGTCTCATTTTAAGCACCTGCAGGACCGCACTGTAGGCCTGAGCCAGGGGGCAGCGCTGACCTACAGACACATGGTGTTGGCTTTTGGAGCACTGTAGTGAGCTGATTACTAAGTGTACATACATACAGACTTCCGCCACTGCATTACACACGCGCATTATGCTTCTAGCATGCGCTCTGTTCCTTTGCATGTGAACGTTGGCATACCATATTATTATTTACCCTTCTGTTTTCTCGTGCCCTCCAACTCCTCTTTGAACCACGATTACCACTAACAGTTGGTAGATCATACTTCAAGAAGGAAGGATGCACTCAACTGGTGTTCTCTATTAAGCTCGAAATAAACCTCAATTTACCTCAAGACGATTCCAAGCTATATATTATTTCTCCCTTTTCAGGCACTGAGTTGGTTGCGCCAAAATGGGCGGAGCGGGTGCTCAGCCCATGATCATGTCCTGGCCATTCTGACACCTTCCATTGTGGTATCAAGTCACCGTCCCCGACCATAGACCTGCTGTGTCACCCTGAGAGAGGCACCCTGGAGTTGGAACTCGCACTGGCGCGTCGTTGGACACACCGGTGGTGGCAGGTGAGCAGTAAAGCCTCGGTGCGCAGGAGCTGCAATCGAGCATAGTGCAGCGGAAGGGGCTGGGGTGCAGCAGCCTGGGTGCACAGGTACAGTCAAGCGATGTTGCCGTAGATAATAATATAATCTCTGGCCTCATTCATATCTCTTTTTCATTTTAAGGACTTGATGGACCCCAGCGTCCCAGACACACGGGTGACAGGAGGTGAACAGTGAGGGCTGGGTGCAGTAGGGCGATGCTCTGTCTCTTCCTCCCTCTGTTCTTTTGACTCTCCCTCCCCTTCTCCCTTCCACCCACTCGCTCTCTGTCCCATTCTCACTTTCTTCTTTTCATTCTGACTACCTTTCTTTTTCTCGTGGACATGGCACACATACTTATGTTTCATTTTTGTCTTGCAGGTTTTGTACGCTGCTTCCACCCACTTATTTCATGTTATACTGTGGTTTGTTCGAATAAAGTTGTGTTTCCATTTATTTATTTGTGTTGTTATAATAAAGGTTATTTTTTTTGCCAATAAATAAGTGAGTGTATGGTTCTTCTTTTTCTGACAACACTTGTCTGTAGTTTATTGTGAAAATCTGTGGTTGATAGGAGGTTATGAGGGAACACATTTGTAATTTTGCGGTGCACCTACCAAATATAAACCAAGAGACTATTACATAAATGAAGCCGGGGGTAATTCTACAACTGCAAGGGTTCTATGAGTGCAGCACTTTATAACACCATGAGTACTGCCCGTGTGATTACAGAACCAATAAGGCACTGCATAGGTCCACCGAGGCTTCAGGGACTGGCGAGGCCCACCCTGCATATTTAAGTAAAGCCCCGGAGGGTCGCGATCCCCAGACTTGAGTTGGCCTCGAAGCCAAACGAACAATTAGTAAACAATACCCGGGGACGTGGCGATCCCCTAAGCTGCAAAATGTCTCTGTGCCCTCCCGTGCCAAATTTACATATGATATTAAGGTCCCCAGTACTGCAAAGACCCTGCAATATAATAATAGAAATGGCCCGCAACATTACCCACCAGGGGGCTCATTTAAATGAACGGGTGAGACCCTGCTTCATTTTTTTTTCTCCATTTTTACCATCCAGATCCGCTTTATTGAAGCGATACAAGGTTTTCCTCCTCTTGCTTCAATGAGGCAAACAAGCATTTGCAATCACAGGGTGGAAGCCATGCTCCCGCCCTATAATAGCAAACATAAATGTCCCGCAGATGCACACCCCGGGACATTGTATGAGCTGCGCCTGGGAGGTTGCACTCCATAGGGCCATGATGCATTGGTTACTGCGTAACTACAGAATTAGTACGAGCGCATACTAACACTACTTGCACATGTGTAGTACAGCGACCAGAGTGTAGTGAAGAGGCAGAGGAAGCCCAAAATCAAAAAAGATAAATCCTACCAGAGGTCGGATGACATAGTTCGATGAGCCGACGACCCTGGGATGAGTAGAAATAGCTTCACGAAAAAAAACGGGTCTTCAGCAGAATGCAAGGAAGCCCAAAATATTGGCGAGTGCTGCCTTTTTGCCTTCTCCTGCTCATTGCCAAATTTATGTAGTGAAGAGGCAGACAGCAGTGGGTCCGACAAGTAGATTTATTGCAGGAAAACAAGACAGCTTAAACAGCCACCAACAGGACCAGACAGCAAGGCAACCATCTTCTCCAACACTGTATACAAACTCCCCAAGATTCCCCTCATGACAGCCCTACATTCTAACATTACATACTTACATTCTAGTAGCATTACATACTAACATTCTACTATGACTTACAATGGAATACCACACAGAACACATGACTTTACAGCAATGAGCTCATGGCTTCATCCACGAGTCTTGAGACCGGTAGAGGTGATTAGTTCGCTTCTCACTCCCTGTACTGTATGAACACAAACTAACACTACTTCCACAGGTATGCTAAAGTGTGCAGAGCACATCACTTTACAGCAATGAGCTCATGGTTTAATCCCTGAGCCTTCAGACCAATAGGGGTGAATAGTTTGCTTCCCACTCCGTGTATAAACGCATACTAACGCTACTTACACAGTTATACTACAGCGGCCAGAATGCTACAGCGCCCAGAGCCCATCACTTTACAGCAATCAGCTCGGTTTGATCCCTGAGTCTTCACACCGGTAGGCGTGAGTAAGTCACTTCCCACTTCCGGTATATTATAAATGCACGGTAGGGGTCAGTAGTTCGCTTCCCACTCCCTGTATGGTATAAATGCCTACTAACACTACTTGCACACGTATGCTACAAAGACCAGAGCACATCACCTTACAGCAATGAGCTCACGGTTTAGGCTCTCGGTTTCATACCCGAGTGTAGCAGCATCTCATCTCAGCACCATGTCACTCCGAGCAACACCACACTTTCAGACCGGTAGGAGTGACTACTTTGCTTCGCACTCCCCCACAGAGGTTATAGTGCTCCTATTCTCTTGTTTCCTACTCTTCATGTAGTTTTTTTCCCTTACTCGTTTCAACGGAATCACAAAATAGCTGCCAACACTTCCTAGTTGCAACAGCTCGCAGCCAATAAGCAGCAAGCTTGTGCTTGTAAGGCCTCAGCCAATCAGATGGCAGAATTTCCAATTATCCATATCTGTAAATTTTAATATTTCTCCAAAACTACTGAACAGATTTATACCAAATAAACAAAAGCGTACTTTATAGACCAAGGCCCTTCTCCCAGCCAAATTTTGGGTAATTCCGTTTAACAGTTCAACCTGTAGCCTTGCCTAAAGTTTGCTATGGAAATTGCATGGAGAAAACACGTTCTGGGACCCCCAATTTTTCTCAGCCCCCCTTTGACGAATTCGCCCCAAAATTTCAACATATGAGCTGACATGACATGAAAATTTCATGAAGATCATCAAACGACACCAAAGTTATAAGCAAAACAAAAAATGCTCTTCCTATAGAAACTTGGTCCTAACTATAACTACCTACTGGCAACAGCTAGTAGGTAATATATATATATATATATATTCACTGAAAAAACCAAAGGTTTCACACCAGTTATAGTTAGGTGGAAATTTTACTCGCATAAAACCATTGAAATTCCCACGTTATAGTTAGTTGGACTCACTATAACTTGCGTGCGCGTGCAATGCACTGCTGATGACGTCACATATTACATCACTCATGACATGGTCAGTGGCATCACTCATGACATCACTGATGACATCATCCAGTGAATGTGTATCTTTCTGAAAAATAAATATTTTTTATATATGTATATCTAAAGGTTGATGGAAGAATAAATGGGTAAATAAATGTCTAAATGGATGTTTTTTTAGTGTAAAATTGATTGGTTAACTGACTTATTAAATGTATCTTAGTGAATACATATATTAGCGAGTAATGTTGAAATATTTAAATATCTGTATCTGTGTCTCACTTTGTGTATAAGTGGCTGCATGGGTTGGTGAGTAGCTACATGAGTGTCTATATGGGTTATTAGTTGTTTTTTTGAGTATCAGTATCAGTGTCTGTATGGTTCGGTGGGGGATATTACTTAGAGCACAGATGCATGAATGAGTGACTCACTATTTGTATGTATTTTGAAGACAGCATGTGTGCAAGACTGTATGGGTGGATGATTGTGTGTATGGGTGGGTTAGTGAGTATGTGTTTTTATAATTGATTGTTTAAGAGAGTAAATATGTTTCCGTTTCTGTAGAAGTATGTGTAGTGGTGTGTATATAGCAGTATAATCGAGTAAATGGTTTTATGATAGTTTATTTGCATGTGTGAATTTGTGTGTGAGTAACTATATGGATGAGGATTAGTGTGTAACAGGATGTATAGGTGTATGAGTACATATGATGAGTAAGTACATGCATGAGTGACTATATAGAACTGTTGGTGAATGAGTGGATGTGTATGTAGATGTTGGAATTACCTAATAAGTTGTTGTAATTGGTATTGGTTTCTCCTTTTTTAAGAAAATGTTAGTTTCTATTTTTGAATGTGTGTGTCAAAGGTTATTTTATGCTGATAGGAGGTCTGCCACTTTGTCATAAGGATGTTGTCATCAGTGATGTCATTTGAGATGTCATCAGTGATGTCATGAGTGATGTCACTGACCATGTCATGAGTGATGTAATATGTGACGTCATCAGCAGTGCATTGCACGCGCAAGTTATAAAGAGTCCAACTAACTATAACGTGGGAATTTCAATGGTTTTATGCGAGTAAAATTTCCACCTAACTATAACTGGTGTGAAACCTATGGTTTTTTCAGTGAATATATATATATATATATATATATATATATCAAAATTTTTTTAATGAAATATAAGAGGATTTGAGAAGTCACTCAAAATGTGCCCTAATTTTTCTTTCTTCAGCACTAATCATAATTTCAATGGCAAAATGAACCCCCTCAATTTGTTCCTTTGCAAATTAAATGTTTTAAGTGTTAACACTTTATTACAATCAAGATGACTTCAGGTGTGCCATACTTTTGTCATAAGTAAGACTGTTAGCGCTCTAGTTGTTCTTTAGAACACTCTGGGACATTCTGTCATTGGGCTATAGTTGGGCTACATCTGGCTGATATTTGGGCTACATTTGTTTTTTTGTCTCTGGTGGCCATCTTTGGGCTACATTGGGCTACATTGGGCTACATTTGGGCTCTAACATATATATAGCCCAATGTAGCCCAATATATATTTTTTCAAAGTTAATTTTCGTAAAAACCACTGGAGCACATATCTTGAGACATAGCAAAGGCACATCGGGCTACCAGTCCCTACAATTTTGCCAAGTTTGGTGGAAATCCATTCAGCCGTTCGGGCTAAAAGTGAGGCCGACGCCCTATGGAAATTAACATGGGGAAAACACGTTGTGGGACCCCCTTTTATCTCGGCCCCTGCTTGATGAATCCCCCCGAAACTTTCAGGGAAGGACCGAAGCTCCGCGAGGCAAATTTGAGGAAATTTTCAGGCGGATTCGTCAACCGGCGCTAAAGTTATTCACAATAGAATTTTGAGATTTTGCATTGAAAAAAATCCTAACTATAACTACCTACTGGCGACTGCCAGTAGGTAATGTATATATATATATATATATATATATACTTTATATAATATAATATATACTTATATATATATTTTTTTAGACAGCGGTACAGATTGGTAATATTTATGTGTTTTAAAACATTCATATTATTTATGTTTTATCATGATTGGTCTGTATCTTATTGTCTATTAGTCTCGACTGTGCGACATCTCTTACTCTGAACTTGGCTTAAGGAGAGTGTTTTAATTGTATTTTACAGTCATAAATACTTTTAATAATCCAGGTTTGTCATTTTTGCACAGTATGTTTTATGCATTTATGCAGAAAGTTTCATAGTATGTTCACTATGTTTATTACGCAATGGGCACTCTAGCACTTTAAAAATGGGTGGCCAGCCCCCATGACTGTGTCATGTGATCAAGGCTTTTCAGAGCCGAAACGCGTCATGGCTGACTGGTGTTGGGCAATAAAATAACATCACCAAGATTTTGGGTCTCGCTTCTTCCTTCTGCACGGCAAGATTGGTTGTGTTCGGTTGACTACATACTGCATATATATATATATATATAATATATATATATATATATATATATATATATATATATATATATATATATATATATATATATATATATATATATATATTACCTACTGGCGGTCGCCAGTAGGTAGTTATAGTTAGGATTGTTTTCCATAGGAAATTCGCAACATTCTATTGGGAATAACTTTGGCTCCGGTTGAGGAATCTGCCTGTAATTTTCCTTAAATTTGCCTCGCTGCACTCCGCTCCTTCTCTGAAGGTTTGGGGGGGATTCGTCAAGCGGGGCCGAGATAAAAGGGGGGTCCCAAAACGTGTTTTCCCCATGTTAATTTCCATAGGGCGGTTGGACTCACTTTTAGCCCGAACGGCTGAATGGATTTCTACAAAACTTGGCAAAATTGTAGGGACTGGTAGCCTGATGTGCCATTGCTATGTCTCAAGATATGTGCTCCAGTGGATTTTGAGTAAGTTAGGTTAAAAAAAATATATATATATGGGCGGAGCCTAACCACACATCTGATCTGATTGGCTGTCAGCACTTCATCCAAGAAGTGTTGGCAGCCATCTTGGGACCAATATACATGATAGCACTTTAATAAAAAGCATTGTAGTTAATAGAGGGTTTTAGGACTCTAGTTACATTATAAATGATTTGTTGATGGTACCATACTCATTTTGGAATTGTGGTGTGTTCTAAGGTGATTTTACCATGTGAAAAAGCTTCTGCTGTGATATCATGAATCATGCTTGAAAGAAAACTAATATCTCATGATTTTCCCACCATGGTTTGGAAGGGGATCTATAAGCTAAACTGAAAGCATACTTTCTGTAAATTCACATTATCTTTCTCAGTCATGTGAGAATGAAGTCTGACATTCTCAGTAAAAGATGTACATCCAACAAGGACAGAGACTATCAGTTGATTCCTTTGTGTTCTACTGCAGCCTCCTAGAGTGTTCTAAAGAACAACTAGAGCACTAACAGTCCTACTTATTACAAAGGTATAGCACACCTGAAGCCATCGTGATGGGAATAAACTGGTAACTCTTAAAACATTTAATTTAAAAAGGAACAAAATGAGGGGGTATATTATGCCATCAAAAGTATTATTAGTGCTGCAGAAAGAAAAATTAGGGCACATTTGGAGTGACTTCTTAAATCCTCTTCTATTTCATTAAAAAATTCTGACATGCAGTCTCCCAAGATGGCCAACAGAGACAAAAGAGCCCAAATGTAGCCCAAATATCACCCAGATGTAGCCCAAGTATAGCCCAATGACAGAATGTCCCAGAGTGTTCTAAAGAACAACTAGAGCACTAACAGTCCTACTTATTACAAAGGTATGGCACAACTGAAGCCATCTTGATTGGAATAAAGTGGTAACTCTTAAAACATTTAATTTAAAAAGGAACAAAACGAGGGGGTATATTTTGCCATAGAAAGTATGATTAGTGCTGCAGAAAGAAAAATTAGGGCACATTTTGAGTGACTTCTCAAACCCTCTTCAATTTCATTAAAACATTCTGACATACAGTCTCCCAAGATGGCCACCAGAGACAAAAGAGCCTAAATGTCGCCCAAATATCACCCAGATGTAGCCCAAGTATAGCCCAATGACAGAATGTCCCAGAGTGTTCTAAAGAACAACTAGAGCGCTAACAGTCTTACTTATGACAAAAGTATGGCACAGCAGAAGCCATCTTGATTGGAAGGAAGTGGTAAGTCTGAAAACATTTAATTTAAAAAGGAACAAAATGAGGGGGTTCATTTTGACATAGAAAGTATGATTAGTGCTTCAGAAAGTAAACTTAGGGATCATTTTGAGTGACTTCGCGAATCCTCTTCTATTTCATTAAAAAAACTTCTGACATGCAGACTGAAACATGCACTTTGAATACCAGCAGTAGACTTGCCTGGTGAGCAGTAGCTTTACTACAGTGATCTAATGAGCAACTAGAGTGCTAACATTCAGAATTTATGGCAAATGTGTGACACATCTGAATGCCTTCTTGATGGAACCAAAGTAAACAAGTATTGAAAATGCAATAGATCTCGCCCTCGTTTAAGTTAAAGCCATTCTGTTTGTAATGAGGTGGCTTTTTAGCTTTGCTTTTATTAGTGTTTTTTAAACTTTCATGTAAATACCATGCATCTGTATGCATATATGTATATGTATGCATGCATTTATATTATATAATTTATATACATACACATACATATATATAAATGCATATGCATATATATATATATGATTATATATATATATGTGAATATGTGTGCGTGTAGAGAGAGGTAGAGAGGTAGAGGTGTAGAGGTAGAGAGGTAGAGGTAGAGAGGTAGCGGTAGAGAGGTAGAGACTAGTAGAGAGAGAAGTAGAGAGAGGTAGAGAGGTAGAGAGTAGAGAGTGAGTAATAGAGAGTGGAGAGTGAGTAGTAGAGAGTAGTAGAGAGCAGTAGAGAGAGTAGCAGAGAGTGAGTAGTAGAGTGAATAGTAGAGTGAGTAGTAGAGAGTAGTAGAGAGTGAGTAGTAGAGAGTGAGTAGTAGAGTGTAAGTAGTAGAGTGAGTAGTAGAGAGTGAGTAGTAGAGAGTAGTAAAGAGTGACTAGTAGAGAGTAGTAGAGAGTGAGTAGCAGAGAGTGAGTAGTATAGAGTAGTAGAGAATGAGTAGTAGAGAGTGAGTAGTGGAGTAGGAGAGAGTAAGTAGTAGAGAGTAGTGGAGAATATTCCAAAGTTTGGCACAGCACCACTTGCACAATAAGTCCAATCAAATCATATCACTTAGAGTCCTTATTGAATCGCTAAATCTTGGTGTATATTCAAATGCTTTTATTTTCCTTAAGTTTATGTACCACAGCCAGCCGAAACGTTTTGTTCTGTACAACAGAACTTCTTCAGGGCGTTCTTATTTCTTTCAAGTTATGTCGGTATACTGTTGTCATATAACTAGATATTTCTTCCAAATGTTAGACGAGACGTAAGTACATTCTTATTCAAAGTGACTAGGTATCAATTTTACCCACACAATTCGGGCAGACTTGAGTAATTTATAGCATCCTCAAAGTCAGTCTTTTAAAAATTCCAAAGTATAGAACATGATAATCCAAATCCAAATGTTTCTCAAGAAAAGTCATTTTCAATCGTTTGGAATATCAGTGTTTGGGCAGATATGACCCAGGGACCCCCAGTATGCAAGGGGAATTAGTCCCCCCTCTGCAAACGTGCCAGTGGCCTGCGTTGCAGAGAGGTGTAAAAAGGGGCATAGCCTCATTACACCTCTCTGCAATGCAGCCCCCTGGCGCATACTGGAGGCTCCTGGTGGGCTAGTTGCCCCCCAGGGATCCCCAGTATGCGAGGGGAGTTAGTTCCCCCTCTGCAAACGCGGCAGGGGGCTGCGTTGCAGAGAGGTGTAACAAGGGGCATAGCCTCATTACACCTCTGCAATGCAGCCCCCTGGCGCATACTGGAGGTTCCAGGTGGGCTAGTTGTCCCCCAGGGGCCCCCAGTATGCAAGGGGAATTAGTTCCCCCTCTTCAAACATGCACGGGGGCTGCGTTGCAGAGAGGTGTAAAAAGAGGCGTGGCTTCATTACACCTCTCTGCAATGCAGTCCCCTGGCACATACTGGAGATTCCTGGTGGGCTTTCAGGTCTTATATAGTTAGGAATTAGCATTAAAAAAACCTTTGAAATTCACTGAAAAACCATAGATTTCACACCAGTTATAGTTAGGAATTAACATTTAAAAAAACCTAATAAATTCACTGAAAAAACCATAGGTTTGACACCAGTTATAGTTAGCTGGAAATTTTACTGACATAAAACCATTGAAATTCCCACGTTATAGTTAGTTGGACTCACTATAACTTGCGCGCCTGCAATGCACTGCTGATGACGTCACATACTACATCACTCATGTCATGAGTGATGTCACTGATCATGTCATGAGTAATGTAATATGTGACGTCATCAGCAGTGCATTGCAGGCACGCAAGTTATAGTGAGTCCAACTAACTATAACGTGGGAATTTCAATGGTTTTATGTCAGTAAAATTTTCAGCTAACTATAACTGGTGTCAAACCTATGGTTTTTTCAGTGAATATATATATATGTTCACTGAAGAAACCATAGGTTTCAGAGACGTTATACTTAGTTGGACCTTTCACTCATACAAAATTATAGAAATTCCCCAGTTAAAGTTAGTTCAGCTAACTTTACCTCGCGCCGCCGCAATGCACTGCTGATGACGTCACATATTACATCATTCATGGCATGGTCAGTGACATCACTGATGACATCTCAAATGACATCACTGATTACATCATCCAGTGACCATGTGTTTTTATAAAATGTAAATATGTTTTATATATATATATATGCCAAGGTGTATTGAAGAATGAATGGGTGTATAAGAGTCAGGATGGATGATTTAGTAGTTGTTTGACTGACTGTATACGTGAGTAATTAATTGTGTCTTACTGAATGCATGTGTTAGCGACTGATACAGACACTCACACAGTTTAGGTTGTCAGTTGCTGTGTAGGTGGTTGCCTGGGTTGGTTAGCAGCTAAATAAGGATATATATGGGCTATTAATTGGTGGTCAGAGTATCTGTATGGGTGCCTGAGTGTCTGTGTAGGTGTGTGGGGAGTGTGACTCTGTGCATAGATGTGTGAGTGGATAATTCACTGGGTATATGTGTTCAAGACTGTATATGTGAAGAACTGTATGGCTGGGTGAGTGTGTGTATGGGTGTGAAGAAGAGTGAATGAATGCCTCAGTGGTATATGTGTCAGTAACTGCATATGTGAAAGGCAGTATATCTGCATGTTGGAGTGTATAAATGACTACATGTGAGACTGACTGGTTGTGAGAGTGCCTGTATGGATCAGTGTGTGCTTGTATTAGTTATGGTATTAGAGTATAAGTGTGTGTTAGTATATGTTTAAATACGTGAGGTGGTATGTGTATAACTGTACAGGTGAGTAAATGAAAGTGTGATTGATTATTTCCATGACTGACTAGGTGTGTGAATAACTCTATGAATGAGAGGCGGTGTGTGAGTGTCTGTATAGATATGTGACTGAATATGATAATGCTGTATTGATGGCCGACTGTCTGTATGAGTGACTGGGTGAATGAGTGGATGTGTGTAGACCTACAAATTAGTGAGTGTATATGTACTAACAGGTATTGGTGTGTTAATGGTTTCGAAAATTATAGTCTGTATTTTAGAGTGGGTGTATCAAGTGTTATATTAGGGTCTGATGAGGTGCATCAGCTTTTCACGTGGATGATGTCATCAGTGATGTCATTTAAGATGTCATCAGTGATGACACTGACCATATCATGAATGATGTAATATGTGACATCATCAGCAGTGCATTGCAGGGACGTGAATTAGTGTTAGCTCAACTACCTATAACAGGGGAATTTCTATCATTTTGTACGAGTGAAGTGTCCAGCCAACTATAACACCCCTGAAACCTATGGTTTTTTCAGTGAATTTCCAAGGTTTTTTAAATGCATAGATTCTAACTATAACATCCCTGAAAACTATGGTTTTTTCAGTGAATTTCTAAGGTTTTTTAAATGCATAATTTCTAGCTATAACACCCCTGAAACCTATGGTTTTTTCAGTGAATTTCTAAGGTTTTTTAAATGCATATTTTCTAATTATAACATCCCTGAAACCTATGTTTTTTTTCAGTAAATATATATATATATATAAATATTCATCACAAAGTTGCCCTGCAGCAAAGACGCCCACACAGAGGAGTGCTCATTCCAAGCTTTAATTTGTAAAAGCGGCTGTTTTCACACCATGCTCAAAGTTCCTTACGCGTTTCAAAGCCCGGAGGCTTCTTCATCAGAGGATGTCACATGTTCCAACTGGCTAGTTCGCAGGGGCGCCATTATCTGCATGCTTGCGATGTCCTCGTGTCTTTAAAGCACGTGACTTGAACTGGTAAGTAGTTTAAATGCATGCTGGAACCCGTAGTTTCTGTGTTGGCGAAATATTTATTAATCCCATGTGGGAGCAGTTCCAGAACAGTGTCTTTTTCTTATAAAAATAAAATCCACGTGGACTGCTGTGAAAGCGCTGTTTTTCTTTCATTTACCTTCTCTGCGCTGAAAAGGTCCGATGCTCTGTGACCTTTCAGCCCCATATTTCACTTCATGGTGGGGCATCCTTCTCGGCCAGGCTGCCGAGTTAAATTCATCACAAAATTGTGCCTTGTTAACACATTCTACGTGATGAGAAGTTTGTTCCACCGAGGTCTCTTAGGAGAAAGCTCTTTCTTCTTGCTCATGAAGGTCATTTAGGCCAAAGTATGACCATTAAGCGCCTTAAAAGCTGCTTTTGGTGGCCAGGTGTGGATGATGATGTTCGGAGGTGGGTCGAGCAGTGTTTATTGTGCAGGGAGAGTGAGAAAAGATTGAAGATTGTTACTCCAACTCGAGGTTCGATTGTCAGTGTAAGCGACTTACCTTGAGACAAAGTTTGTTTGGACTTTATCGGCCCTATGGATTCCCTACCTAATGATTGTCGCTTTGCCGTGATTTAAGTGGATGTGTGTTCTCATTGGATGTGTGTGGAGTTTATGAGGAATATCACCACGGAGTTAGTGATCAAACAGCTTAGATCTATTTTCTGAAAGAAAGTTTTCCAAAGATTTTACCTACTTATAACGGTACCCAATTGACTTCGGTGGCTATGTGTACCTTTCTTGCGAATCATGGAATTAAACATATGTGTACATCTTTGTATAATCCGCAAGATAATGGCATCGTAGAACGAATTAATCATTTGGTTAAGGGTGCCATACAGATATCATTGGAGGGAGTTGGTGTGGTCTTATAACACTACAGTTCATAGTGTCACCAATGCTGTTCCTTTTGTGCGTATGCGTGGTGGAGTCCCTAAAACCAAATTAGTTCCACATTGGTTGATGGAAAATAGTGGTTCTCCAAGTAATGGGATGGTTCCAGTTAAGACAGGAAGGGTTGAGGTTGGCGATCTGGTTAAAGTCAAATTAGGTCGTAGGGAGCATGGTATGAATAAGTTCTATGATCCTCTTAGGGTTAAGGAGGTTCATAGGTGGCATGTTGTGCTGGAGAATGGGCAGTGTTGGAATTTTTGTAGGATTGCATTGTATTCGAAAGGTTCACATTCTGAGGATGCTGTGGGGGAGGGGATGATAAGGAGATCTCCTCAAGGGACTCCACGAAGTGCTTCTCAAGTATATAGACGGGAGATTCCTGTTAGAATATGTGGAATTCCCAAAAAGTATAATGATTTCCTTATGTATTAGTTTTACTTTTTAATGAAAGTTTGTTGATTCAGTTTAACATGTGTTTTTTTTTTCTTTCTCAGTAATTGTTCTTAAGGACAACATGATGTATAGTATGATGTATTGATATTCGTATGTATTCATTTTACTATTTCTTTGTGTTTTTCTGTAAAGTGACATAATCTTCTATACCTTATGTTTTGAACTATAAGATAATGTAGAATGTTAAGGTTTGAAGTTTTTATTTATGTTCTTGTTTTGTTTTTTTATTATAAGGAAAGGTGATATGTTGTGCCTTGTTAACACATTACTTTCCTCATGAGGTAGCTAGCATTCCATGTGACATCTTGCTGGTTAGTGACTGTTCTTTATTCCATGGCTGGCGGTTGCTGAGGCAGGATGTACAGTGCTTAACTGATGCTCCTTGTAACCCTCAATAAAGAAGCCTGGAACTTACCTGTCTCCGTGTCTATATCTTGAACAATATTGTTACCAACTTTACCCTGCATTAAGGACGCACTCAAGCAAAGTTCAAAGCCTTTAATTAGTAAATAAAAGTGGAATTTCCCCTCAATTTTTTCAGTCCTGTTACCAACGCGTTTCAAAGCTTCATGCTTCTTCTTCCTGGATAATTTGTGAAAGTGCAGCAGTGCCTGGTAAACACAGTCCCCTGTGTGCTCATTCAATTATAGTCTGCCGGTGTGCCTTCCATAATGGCTTGTGTCTCCATGCACACTGGGACATGCAGTTCCTTTCCCATATAATTATTCAACTTTCTGTGGGTTCTGCATTTTCACAATGTTAAAGGACAAACTATATATATATTTTGGAGGGGAGCCCCCTAAACCCCCTCTTTTTAATTACCCTTCCCACCCAATACCCATGCCCACCCTATAACTCTATAAATACCCTTGCCACCCAATACCCTTGCCCATTCCGCAACCCTAAAACCCAGGGCACACAGTGTGCTATGGGACTGCAGGGGGAAATGCTTCCACCAGAGGGGTTCAGTTTTTTCACAGTTATCTCAGGGAGCCATAATGCAGGGCTTTGTGAGTTATGCAGGCAATTTTGAAAGTACTTCTAGCGTTGCTAGGGAGCTATTTTTGATTTCTGAGGTCAGTGTTCAGAAGCGTTTATGCCCCTGTGATAAGTGTAGCTGCTGTGTGCAGGGTTACTTTTAGTGGGGCTAGGTGTTGTTTTGAAATATCTGCTAGTAGGGTGTCAGGAAACAACTAGTAATTGCACTATTGTTTTGAAGCCATTTGAAAGTATAAGTGAGTTTACTCCGCTCAGGAGTTTTAACTGAAACTGAGCTGGCTTTGTTGTAGTATGTATGGTCTTTAAAATTCTGATTTCTGTCCAGGATGAAATAGAGAGATATTTTTGATGATTTTCGGTTTGCTGAAAATATTCTAAGGGAGTTCAACTAAGCTTTTAGTGGGAATGGAATTGTGGGATAATACATTAGCAGGACTTTTTGTGGCTGATTTATTTTTTGGTGGACGACCCATCATCTGCCAGGGTGATAGAGTAAATTACTCTGCTGCCCTGAGGGAGGTGCCACCTTACAAAATTTTAAGTATCCACCAGCCAAGCAGACATTTCAAGCATTGACAGCAACCACTGTCAAAGCAGTTCCTGCAAATGCATTGTAACTTTGCCAGATGGAGCCATATGTCAAAGTAATTTTTTTTTCTCCCAAAAAGTAAATCCCTAAGCTGGATTTTCTTTATGAGAATACAAAAATAATGCCCCCCTCGCCATGGAAGATCCCTCCAATGGGAAGTGAGCACTTTCAAATGCCCCTTACCGCTAGGTTTTTCCTGGCGGTGACAAGCACTGGAAAGTGGCAATATGTCTGCCCATCTAAATTAGGCGGGCGGACATTTGGCCAAACCTCTGATGGGCCTTACCTCTTCTGGCCATCTGAGAAGTTTGACCATGGAGAAGAGGGCGTAGTCTCCATCGTCGCCAAACTATAATCTGTCCCCATTTGAATCGGGCAGGTGGACCATATTCTTAGCAGAGAGGGAACTTGGTCTCCATTGCGTCGGAGTTCCCGGTCCACCAAGGTATAAATCTGGCCCTCTGTCTTAAGGTAATTGAGCTTGAGGTAGATGAAGGACCTCCAGGATTGAATGACTTCTAATGTTTTTCTAAGTCCGTAATGCCCTCCACTGTCAAAATTTCCAAGTAAAAATGTGCAACACCAGTATAGACTTTTATTGATTTTTGTTTTTTCACAATAGTTGGTGAGCTTGTATCGGTTAAAGAGATTCAAGTAAAGAATTGAGCCTTGAGGACCGCTTTTCCTGTGGGAGTGGAATCTGAGAGAAACTCAGAGAAGCTCTTGAGTCTAACTTGTTGGGAGCAGTTATTTAGGTAGAATGAAAAAAAGCTCAGTACAGTTCCTCTGATTGTCGGGTTTGTGGGCCCTCTCTGAACTGACTGCTGCACTGCCCAGAACGTAGCCTCCCTTAGTGTCCCGAGCCAGTGAAGGACGCCCTGAAAGCTCGGTCTTGCGTGAAGAATAAACTCAGGGACTAAGAAAATGCAGTGGGTTTCTCACCAGATCTGAGATCTCATAAGATCTGGCAGCCATGTTGAGCGTGGCCACTATTTAACCCCTCCCCTGCTGATGACGGAACCGCTCCGTCATCAGCTACGGTTGGGCTGTGCTGATGACGGAGCGGTTCCGTCATGGCCCGGCCGCCGCGCCTGCGCGGCGCTGATTTCGCGCCTGCGCGGAAGTTGTATTGAGCGGGGTGGGTCATGACGGAACTGCTCCGTCACCAGCATAGCTCAACCGCCGCTGGTGACGGAGCGGTTCTGTCACCAGCATGCGGCCGCCCCGCCCCGTTAGCGCTGCGGCGGAATAGCCGCCGCAGCGAAAGGGTTAAGGCAACGCCTGCTTCTAGAAGCTACTTGCTGTTCTGAGATGCTTACCGAGGAGGTAGCTTGTCCTGTCTTCTGCTATCTTCGAAACTGTGAACAAGAGGAAAACAGCACCGGATTAGAACTACAGAAAAAGAAACTTCACTTGGTAGTAACAAGTCACATTGCACATGCAGTAGAACTATTTAGACTCACCTTGTGCTTGAGCGATATACCTTTAAAGAAAGTACAGAGTGAAATTATTCCATTGCGAAAACTATTGTGTATACTAACTGTGATATAACTTTAGTTGTGACTTAACCACGATTGCTAACAGTGATGAAACTAAATTGTGAGAATAACATTGTGTTTCTAACTGAGCATGCTAGTACAGTGATGTATGCTGCAATGTGAATGAAACTAAACATGTTGTTATGGTATTGTTGAGGTAAACTGAAGCAATATGGCTTAAGCCTGCATACTCTGCGGTCAATGATTTAGCACTTAGGGTAAAAACCAGATCACAACACTAACTTGCAAGTTCTGGATGAGGAGTTTCACAATAAAGAGCCTTGTAGGTGTGGTATTTAGGAAGGGGTGAATATGGACTCGGAAGTATTCTGGATCCTAATAATAGTCATTTTCCTTTTAGGCAACGTCAGAATCGTTTTCACCTCTCAGAGGGAGAGAGATGAACAAAAGTGGGTATGTGAATCAAGACAGGCACATGCTGAGGTTTGGGAAAGGAACAACTAATGGGAGTGTAAAATTAAATTAAACACATTCCCTTGTGCTTCCAGATTTCTACATGCAATTGGAGGATAAACATCATACCCAAACACCCCAAATCTGAGATCATCCCCAAGTCACCTATCTCTCTTTCTCTTCGTTCCATTCCCTTTTACCCCAGGATACCCTTGTTCTGACCACGTGAACTTCGCAGAAAGAGCTATAGTATCAGGGGCCGCTGGGAGCTAGCGACTCTAGCTTCATCATGTCTCTGTAGGATCAACAGGTTAGTGCTTGACAGACCAGCAAGCCCGCATATAACATCCCAATTGGACAAGATAGAGTCACAAGATATTTTGTTGGCCGACTGGACCAATATGATAGGCAACCAGCAGTGTGAGATTCAAGTTTTGTCTTAAAGGTTAGACACTCTCCAAACTATTCAGCCTGTTGAAAACAAGTTCACTTGGGATGTCTTTCCTGGAAGAGTGAGGGACAAATATGTTGTGAAGCCACCAAGCTTTACTTTTCCACTCCAGTTCCAAACTCTACCAGAGAGGGGGTCCAAACTACAGTTACTCATGTTACTCCACTTCCAGCTGCTCCTCTTGTGCCCCCTAACGCTTCACAAGGCATCCTGTTAAGTTTGCAGTATTTTGAACTAGTGCAAGCTGCACTTTCTGTGCAGACTAGCCTTCTCTCCGGATGAACTGTCCAAAGTCACATTTGTTCTCTCCTACTTAGCTAGTACAGAAGCTTCATGGGCTATTCCGCTTGTAGAAAGGGATGAAAACTGAGGATCCTGATTCAAAAATGTTGGTCTTGTATGTTTATCGCTCTAGACAAAGAGCAAAGAGGGTTCTTGGTGGGAGGTTCTAGTGCAAAGCCTTTTCCATGAGCCTGATTCAGAAAAGATAATTTACACTTGTGTACGTTTGCTAATTTTTCTGGTCTTCACAAGCTGCAAGATTAATTTTACTAATAGTAATGTTATGACTGAGGAAACCCCCCAGTCAGAGCAGGTCTATCTTTTTATGTGCGGACTTTCTGCCACTAGTGCTGAGTCTCGGCAGGTATATAATTACTATTAGTAAAATGTAACTGCTAGTTTGTGACTAGGAAAAAAAATAGTAAACTTTCACATACAAAAGTGTAGGTTTAGCTTTGTGAATCAGGATCCATATCTCTGACCTTCTTCCTGTCTTATTTCAGATATTTTAGAACCTAAGTGCTGAGGTGTTGAGTTTTTGTATTTTTAGTTTAAATGGAGAGCCTCATCCACTATATCTCTGACAGTAAGATTGTAGTTTTTGACCTTATAGATTACACGGACGTCACTGTTGGATTGTTGTAGTTTACAAAAGATATTAGATGCTAGAGAAAATGTGTTCATATGTTTGATGTCCCTAATCTATTTTATGGTCTTTTTTCATGACTGGTTATTGTTTTAGTGGAGCTGATGGACAAAAGAATAAGATGATGGTCAGGCCAGGCTACGGATGTATGAGTTTCAGGTGTTAAGGTATCCCCTTTCTCAATTAGGTCATGGACAGACACTTTCACATGATTAGGACACCTCCTTAATAGAGAGAAGGTACTATTTTCCAATATGGACTTTAATTGATCACTAAATGAGTCTTTGGGGTCTATCCAGTGGAGGTTTAAGTCTCCAATAGAGTGTTTTTAGGATAATAGTGATTTGTTGATTAACAGCTCACAGAGACAATCAATAAATTAGGTATTCTGGAGGATGGCAGATGGTATAAATTATTTTTGAACGGTCAGGTCTGATGTCTACTCAAAGCCATTGAGAAAAGAGGACGTTTTCCTCCTGAAGGCATTTCATGGATTCTCTGAAGATGAATGCTACCCCGCCTACTATCTTCCCTGTCTAAATGCTTGATCAGGTAACCATTCATGACAAGCTGATTCTTTGAGGGTTGCAAGGCTGCTTTTAACTAGGTCTTAGTTAACAATCTCATATCTAGGTAGAGATCACTGATAGTGTCTGAAATGTCTATATAGTGTTTACCTGGTGATCTGCATTTGTGAAGCAAGCATTTTAAGGGGGTTATACTATGTTTGCTGGTAGATGGGATTAACATGATATTCATGAGGTTGCTGAGGTTAGCACCTCGTTTGGATGGTAGAGGTTTGGCCCTTCTATGACCCACCATAGAATGTATGTTGTGGTGTCTAGTAATTCCACAGTGCTCTCAGAGGTTTCATACTATATTAACAGCATCTTAAAGTCAACTTATGGGAGATTACTGGCTGTTCTATTTGTTACCTGAAATTTCTATCATATCCTGGGATACAGCAGATGTGTGGACTGATGACTCTGATGTTGTGCCACTTTTGGTTAACATGACCACTAACTCCTTGCTGCTCCTGATTGATCTGTTTGTCATTTGTATGCCCATGCATGGGCAAGATAAATATTTATCAATCATTTCTAATTGGGTGTGGTGGAGATTTTTCTAAGTATTGATAAGCAAGTCATCCTTCTCCAGAAGGCTCAATAAAACTTTGAGGGCATTTGAGCTCTTTGTGTACTGAGTATGATTTCTTGGGTGGCTATGAGGGCGGGGGATTTGGTGAGGACATTTTGTTGATACATTCAAAACTTGGGTGGTATGGGGCGAGCTGAAAGGGAGGAACATGGCAGCCACATTCTAAAAGCCGCGGTCCAGCTCCCTCGGGCTCCATATGGCTACTAGAAACCGAGGCTCATATGAGCTCATATGAGCGTATGATGTTAGTTTAAGACCTCTTCGTGTGTACCTCTTTTGTTCCCTGTTGCTTGTGTCTCCTTGCTGCTGTTTCGGGATATGCGGGGGAGCCCGCCCACGTCTCTGCAAGGCGATCCGGCTGACCCGGCAGATTTTGATGTTCTTGGCGTTCCTGGCGGCGAGGGGAGAGCAGACACCGGAATACCGCGCTGGAGGTGAAGAGTTGCCACACTTGAGCAGAGGCGCCGGGATTTTGTCTCTCTACTGCTCCGCTTCACTAAGGGGGGAGGGGCAGCACCTCTGCGGAGGCTTGTCCAGGCTCCTGGTTTGAGTGTTCTTCGGAGGACGGCGTGCAAGTAGGGGGGCCCCAGTCCTCGCGACTTGCCCCTGGTGAAAATCTTAAGTTCACTAGTCCCATAGTGGATGGTCTGCCAGTGGGTGGGTCAGTGTTTGAAACTGTGACCGCCACAGAGAGGACTTTGTGCAGGGATGGTTTTCGGTGATTTCTCGGGGGAGTGTCTCGCTGGTGGAGGTTGGTAAGCCTCTTCCTTGCATGGAGAAGAGTGTTGGGATTCAAGAGGGTGCTCCCCCCCCAAATTAAGCAGGTGCACCTTGCGTGCAACCCAAGATGCACCAACAGACCCTTCGCCTGCCAAGCTTGCCGATTCACCTGCCTCCGGACCTGCACCACCCCCGCCAAGCCGAGCACCAGCAGCAACCACCAGAAGTGCATCTTGCTCAACACCCGCTCCATCCACAGGCACGCCATGGAACTCTGGGACCTGCTCGACGCGACAGCACCGGACGTCACCTTCCTCACCGAAACCTGGATGAACGCCTCCTCAGTTCCCGACATCGCCATCGCCATCCCGGACGGATACAAGATCACCCGGAAGGACCGCGACAAACAGACGGGAGAAGGCATTGCCATCGTACACAAGAACACCATCCGCATCTCGACTAACTCCGACAAAACCTTCACCGCCGCCGAGCACCTCCACTACCAGATACACACCGACCCCAAGACCACCCTCCGAGGCACCCTCATCTACAGACCCCTGGGACCACGCACACAATTCAACAAAGACATCGCAGACTTCATCAGCCCGCACGCCCTTCCCTCTGCCGACTACATCCTCCTAGGGAACCTCAACTTCCACCTGGAGAACAACAATGACAGAAACACCACCGCCCTGCTGGACAACCTCGCCAACCTCGGACTCAAGCAACTGGTGAACACCCCCACCCACTACGACGGCCACACGCTTGACCCCGTCTTCTCATCCAGCAAGCACATCTCCTTCAGCCACTCCACCGGACTCCACTGGACCGACCACAGCTGCGTCCACTTCAGCTTCAGAAGAACTACGAGCCACCACCACCCGCAACAGGTTCCCCGCTGGAGCTGGAGCAAGGTCACCGCCGAGCAGCACACCGCCTCCCTCAGCCAGAACACCCCCACTAGCACAACGGACCCCAATGAAGCAGCCAGAAACCTCACCAAGTGGCTGACCGCCTGCGCCGAGGACCTCGCACCACTAAAGAACCCTCCCAGCAGATCCGGCAGCAAGAAAACCCCCTGGTTCACCGACGAACTCAAGGAATCCAAGAAGAACTGCTGCACCCTCATGAAAGCCTGGCGGTTCAACCAGACCACAGACAACAGGACCGCCCTCAAGCACGCCACCCGCAAACACCTTCAGCTTATCCGCGCCACCAAGAAGTCGGCACTCAAAGAACGACTGGACAACAACGCCCACGACAGCAAGGAACTCTTCAGCATCGTCAAAGAGTTCTCCAACCCCAGCGCCAGAAACAACGACATCACTCCATCGCAAGACCTCTGCAACTCACTCGCCTCGTTCTTCCACCGCAAGATCGCTGACATACACAACAGCTTCGACGCACAGACCACGCACCCTACCGCCGAACCAACGCCCGCCACCACCACCCTCTGCAACTGGACCCCGATCAGCACTGAAGACACCACCCGCACGATGAACTCCATCCACTTCGGATCACCAACCGACCCCTGCCCCCACCATGTCTTCAACAAGGCTGATTCCGTCATCGCACCCCATCTCCGGGACAACATCAACTCCTCCTTCCACACCGCCACCTTCCCGGAGAGCTGGAAGCACGCCGAGCTTACCGCCCTCCTGAAGAAACCAACAGCGGACCCCTCCGACCTCAAGAACTACCGTCCCATCTCGCTCCTTCTTTTTCCGGCCAAAGTCATCGAGAAGACCATCAACAGACAGCTTGCCGCCTTCCTCGAGACGAACGGATGCCTCGACCCCTCGCAGTCCGGGTTTCGGGCCAACCACAGCACCGAGACCGCCCTAATCGCAGCCACCGACGACATCAGAACCCTGATCGACAACGGGGAAACAGCGGCCCTCATCCTCCTGGACCTCTTTGCGGCATTCAACACTGTCTGCCACCACATCCTAGTGAAACGCCTCAGCAACATCAGAATCCGAGAGAAAGAACTGGAGTGGATCATCTCGTTCCTCGCCAGAAGAACGCAAATAGTCCGCCTGCCCCCATTCAGATCCGAAGCCACCGAAGTCATCTGCGGCGTACCACAGGGATCTTCACCCAGCCCAACCCTCTTCAACGTCTACATGAGCCCCCTCACAGCCATTGCACGCCAACACAACCTCAACATCATCTCTTACGCCGACGACACCCAGCTGATCCTCTCCCTCACCAATGACCCCACCACCGCCAGAGCCAGCCTACACGAAGGGATGAAAGACGTCGCCGACTGGATGAAGAACAGCTGCCTTAAACTGAACTCAGACAAGACAGAAGTCCTCATCCTGGGATCATCACCCTCCGCCTGGGATGACTCCTGGTGGCCCCCGGCCCTGGGCACCGCTCCCAAGCCAACGGACCACGCACGCAACCTGGGCTTCATCCTGGACTCCTCCCTATCGATGACCAGACAAGTCAACGCCGTCTCGTCATCGTGCTTCAACACCCTGCGCATGCTCCGCAAGATCTTCAGATGGATCCCCACTGAAACCAGGAAGACCGTTACCCAAGCGCTCGTCACCAGCCGACTGGACTATGGGAACACCCTCTACGCCGGGACCACAGCCAAACTTCAAAAAAGACTCCAACGCATCCAGAACACCTCCGCACGACTCATCCTGGACATCCCCGACACAGCCACATCACCGGACACCTGAGATACCTGCACTGGCTCCCCGTCAGCAAGAGAATCACGTTCAGACTCCTCACCCACGCACACAACGCTCTCCACGACCTGGGCCCCAAGTACCTCAATGACCACATGACCTTCTACACGCCCACCCGCCAGCTACGATCGACCAGCCGCGCCCTCGCCACCGTACCACGCATCCGCAGAGCCACCGCCGGAGGAAGATCCTTCTCCTACCTGGCAGCCAAGACTTGGAACTCCCTCCCCACCCACGTTCGGCGAACCAAAGACTATCTCTCCATTAGGAAGCAGCTGAAGACCTGGCTGTTCGAGCAGTAACTTACCCCCCCCAGTGCCTTGAGACCCTCCCGGGTGAGTAGCGCGCTATACAAATGCCGTGATTGATTGATTGATTGAGAGCAGCTCATTTATCATCTAATACAGCAATTACGCATTCAGTTATACCCCCACAAGTCTTCCCCCCATAGCAGAAGTTAGAATGACAGTTAGGCAGCATAAACAAGGGGGGAGTAGCAACAGCTTTGTAACCCCTCCAAAAGAAATTAAGGGCAAGGGGAAACTCCGTGAAAAAAAACAGCAACCACAAAATCAAGAATCACCCCGTCGCTGAAAACTTTCTACCAAGTTATGTCTCTGTCGTCGACAACTCCTCTGCCTGCGTCTTCATCCACGTTTGCGACCACGAGCACACCTAAGCCCAAGTCTGTGTCTACTTCTACATTTATATTGGTCTCTACGCTGCCCTCTGCCCCTGCTCTCGACTCTGTGGGTCCAACTTGTTCAACGGGGTGGCAGCAAGCCCCCAGTTAAAGAAAACTCAGTTGGACTAGGCGGAGGCGCCCTAGTCCTCAGCTTTTGTTAGTACCTCTGGCACGGAGTTGATGATCCATCCGGCGATTAGCCTCACTAATAGTTATTTAGTGCTAGGATTACAAGATGTTCAAGATCAAGGGCAGGGCAAGAGTGGAGCGGAGCAAGAGTATGTGCAGGGGCTTGTGCCAGAACACAGGGGGGAGCAGGTATTGGCACAATTGGAAGACCTGAGTAGTCTGGCAAAAAAAAAAAAAAACTTGGGTTGTATGTAATGGGGGGGTTGGAAGTTTAAACATCAGATCCAGAGGGCGATCTCAAGCTGGAATCCTTCCCTCCATTCGCTCCACACTGAAGTGGGCAGGGGTATCTCAATCATTATTCATGTCATAAGGGACATGCCTATTAAATGAGTAAGTTAGCAAAATCTTCTGTTAGTATATGAAGCGTGTATCATGATATTCATGTATTAAAATTGGAGATGGTTAACTCTTCTTGCAAAGACTTGAGAGGGAAATTTTCAGTTTGTGGTGGTAAGAAATGCTGAGAAGGAAGTTGAAGGTTTTAGGCCAACCAGAGGTGTTGTTAGAGCAGAAAATATGATCAGTTTTCCAGCATCCTCTACTGAGGCAGATGTATGGGTCATTGTTACAAACTGGGTTTCTGGTTGGCAGAGATATGCACCCTGCCCAAGCCAGAACCATATTCCTAGTCATGTTAAGATATCAAAACATCCTCAATGTATCTGTGCTTACCCCCTGCTAGCTTGGTACAGAGTAGTCAAGCTTAACATAAAAGGCAATGTGTAAAGTTCTGTGCAAGACTTCATACAGTAAAACAGTAGAACCACCACACAAAAAGATACTACACCTGGTTAGAAGAATAGAGCGTATTTTAATTAACAAAACAAGACCAAAACAACTAACATCCAATTAGTAGAATCAAAGATATGAATTTCGAAAGAATAAACTGAAATACAGTGCTTAAAAGCATAAAGGGCCCAACCGGGGCTGTCTTGTCACACTAGACTGGGTGAAATCCAAAGTTTCAGGCCCACTGCAATGAAGTGCAGGTCGGATACAGGGATAAGTGTTGGTCTCCTGCAAATTACCTTCTTTAAGTCGACATCGAGGATGAGATGCAAAGCACTAAGAAGGCAATGCTTTGTTGACCATCCTTAGGCTCAAGACAATGTGTTGACTCTGAGGCACGCAAAGTCAAGGATGTGTCAGAAGCAGGCTCGATGCACAGTGCAGTTGGCAAAGACTGCAGTTGAACCTGACAGTGGCCGCAATGTGTTGTGGTTGATCCTTGCAACATCGGTGATGCTTCATAGTCGATGGACTTGAGCCGGTTCTGAACCACACAACGGCATCAATGCATGAATGTTTGCTGGAGTTGCAATTTTTACCCACTTCCAAGGATCCAGGGCTGGGTTGGTAGCAGTTAGCAGGGCAAGACTCACAGATTGCACAGTCAATGTAGTGAAGAAGGGTGAGTTGGAAGTCTTTGGTGCCCCTGAGACTAGAAAACAGGAGGCAAGACCTTGGAGTCACACTCTGGGTTCTGGGTTCAAGTGATGTGGGTCTAGTCCTTCCCACCTAGTCTAAGAAGGCATCTGTAACAATGACAATCAATGCTCTCAGGATCAGTTTGATGCACAATAGGGTCCACCTCTTGATAGCCTCAATTCTGTCTGCTAGTATAGCACAGACGTTTGAGGTGATCAAGTGAGGGAAGGAATGGGAAGGGAACAGCTGGGAAGGAAACCTGGATTAAGCACAACGTACATTAATAACTCCACAGATTGTTTAACATAATAAAAATGTTCTCTATACCTTAAGAATTACCTGTAACAAAACAAATATTATATTTCTGCTCTTGTATTTCCAAGATGAGGAAGAGGCTTTTTTAAAAGTAGTCAGGGTGTCCTTATGCTTGTCTTATGACCAAGCTAAAAAAATTAGAAGTAGATCTGATTTATTTATACTATTCACACTCATACACATAGTACCTTTATATGAGGAAACCTTTACCTACCAAAAACAAATGGAAACTGTGCCTCACAGGTGAAAAACCAAACTTCCTGGACTCCACTTGACCCCCTGTTAATTTGTGTAAAACACCAAAACAAAAAAAAACAAATGTGAAAATCTTCACAGGAGATCATGTTTTCTAAGCACAGCTCTTCTTTCAAAAAAATGAATCACTTTTGGTAAACAATCCACGTATATTTCATCATACACTAAAGAACATGAAAAATAGTTATTTCTCCAACAATGTTCCAATAATATGACATTTTGATCCAGAAAAATAGATAAGGGAATGTTATTTCAGGAAGGAGTTTGTAGAAAACAAAGGGGTTTATTTCGATGTCGGGCGGACGTTGCAGAAGCAGGACTGACCGACCTCTGGTCGCCAGTCCTGACCACTCAACCATGATGCAACCGCACATGGTGCGGTCGAATAATCTCATTGCTCTATGGGAGCTCATGTTATAGCTGTGAGCCAGTCATAACACGAACTCCCAGAGAGGATTGAGAGTCTATGTTTAACCCTGCACCCCATAGCAGAAAACTCAAGGTGCCTGCCACAAAGTGCAGGAATCTATAAGGGGTACCTATGGGGCTCCCTCAGCCCCTAACCAGAAGCCAAAAACAGAGGGGGCACCAAACATGCTTTCTGACAGGGTTTCCATGTCGGACCGGCTGGCATGGAAACCCTGCCGGAAACCGTGATTCATAATCCAGAAGGCAGAAACACCTTCCATTTAAATTACAGGCTGGTCTCCGACTGGGAGACATGCTCCTGGAGCCAATCAGAAGCCAGCTGGAATGACCGACCAGTTTCAATTCCAACTGGCTGTTTTGTAATCAGCCGGTCAGAATTAAAACTGATGATCTCGGTCATAAGGTCTCCAACCTTAGGTCGAAGGCCATACAGCTTAGATCGTAATTGGGCCATAGTTTTCAACTCTTGCTTTCATTAAGCAGTATCTTTAGCATCCTTGAGGTTAAAGCGGTATACACCTGTTACAACGCAACTTTTACAACTACCTACTATTACAACGCAACTTTTACAACGCATACCATTACAACGCATTGTGCTGGGGGGCGCTCTAGGATAGGGAATAAGTATAATTTACTATCCAACACCTTCCCCAGTGTCCACGGGGACTGGAGTTAGAATAGTAAATTATACTTACCACTATCCAGCACCTCAAAGTGCTATGCGTTGTAATGGTATGCGTTGTAATGGTCGCGTTGTAATAGTAGGTAGTTGTAATGGTATGCGTTGTAACATGGTACATCCGGTTAAATCAAGCCAGCAATTAATTTAAAACCTCTTATGGTGACCTCCACACCAATTATAGCTTCATATGACTTCAAACTGAGGAGCTTGGAAATGTAAAAGAACACACTCTGTTGAATTGAATATAATTAAAAACAGCTTTTCAGAAAATCCTCACTGTTATTGAAAGCACTGTGTAGAAAAATCTTTACTCTAATATCACGGAGAAAGCACAGATTTAGACCTTTTGAATGTGTGAACAGCAATGAGTGTAAGTATCTTCACCACCTCACAAGTACGAGGATAGTCAGGAAAACAGCAGAAGTCTGGATAGGATCCAGAGATGGAATAATCTGCCTCATTCCTTAAACAGAACGTCTTTTTAAAGCTCTTCTGAGTTATTGTGAGTCATTAATTGCAAAAGGTTATAGAGCAATTAACCTCTACAATGATTCATGGGATATGTAGTTCTAACCTTCTCCATCCGAAATTCTGCTTCTATGATGCCCTATGAATTCTCTCATAAACTTCACCATCTTCTGAGCTTATGAAATAATGTCAGTAAATTCTGTTCTCCAGTATTCTCTACTGGTAGATCTGCTGTTATGGAGATGTTTTGCTTGGTGTCAACGTTCATGTCTCTTTTACCCCTGACGCTTGTTTTAGTCGTAACAGCATCATTCAGCAGGTCAGCACAACAAACTAGTTGTCTAGCAGAGTAGCAGTCTAGCAGAGTGTCAATTCCTTCAGCAGCAGAGCATTCCTTCTTCCTGGTCAGAGTATCTACAGGTTCAGAAGTATACTCGGTGGTGTCAGAGGATCAGTACGTCTACACGGTATGTATCTCTTACAACGCAACTTTTACGTCGTAATGCTGTTACAACGCAGCTATTACAACGCAGGATCCATTACATCGGATGCCATTACAACGCATGGCATTACATAGCAGATGGTATTACAACGCATACCATTACATCGTAAGTATTGGTAAGTATATAATTTTTTTTATTTTATTTAATATTATATAATTGATTTAATTATTATTAAGGTTTGGGTTTTGGGGTACAGGGGTGTTTTTAGGTTTTAGGGCAGGGTTTGGGTTTTGGGGTACAGGGGTGTTTTTAGGTTTTAGGGCAGGGTTTGGGTTTTGGGGTACAGGGGTGTTTTTAGGTTTTAAGGCAGGGTTTGGGTTTTGGGGTACAGGGGTGTTTTTAGGTTTTAGGGCAGGGTTTGGGTTTTGGGGTACAGGGGTGTTTTTAGGTTTTAGGGCAGGGTTTGGGTTTTGGGGTACAGGGGTGTTTTTAGGTTTTAGGGCAGGGTTTGGGTTTTGGGGTACAGGGGTGTTTTTAGGTTTTAGGGCAGGGTTTGGGTTTTGGGGTACAGGGGTGTTTTTAGGTTTTAGGGCAGGGTTTGGGTTGTGGGGTACAGGGGTGTTTTTAGGTTTTAGGGCAAGGTTTGGGTTTTGGGGTACAGGGGTGTTTTTAGCTTTTAGGGCAGGGTTTGGGTTTTGGGGTACAGGGGTGTTTTTAGGTTTTAGGGCAGGGTTTGGGTTTTGGGGTACAGGGGTGTTTTTAGGGTTCAGGGGTAGGTTTGTGTTTTGGGTTAATTAAATTATATTTACCTTTTTTAAATTAATTAAAATATATTTAATAAATAAAATCAATTTTATTACATTAATTACATTTTTAAATTAAATTAATTAAATAAAATAAATTATTTCATTTAATTTAATTTAATTTCAATTATAAAAATATGTACATTAAGTTAATTTAATTATTTTAATTAAATAAATTATTTCCATTTTTTATTAAAATTACATTTATTAAATAGATAATATTTTATTAAATTAAATTAATGGCTATTTTAAAATGTATTTTAATTAAATTATTTATATTAAATTAATTAAATTAACTTAATAACATTTTTTTAAAAAAGGTATACTTACCTATATTTACGATGTAATGCCATGCGTTGTAATACCATCTGCTATGTAATGCCATGCGTTGTAATGGCATCCGATGTAATGGATCCTGCGTTGTAAAAATTCCGTTGTAACGGAATACGTTGTAAAAATCCGCGTTGTACTGACACCAATCCGTCTACACACTTGTGCCATTGAAGTAGAGGAGTTCATGGAGTCCCTGCTATTCCTTCCCTGACTCTGAAATTACTTCATGGGGTATGTAGACCTTTGTGTGGGGACAGGACACAGCCTATCCATGTATAAGTGTGAGGCTGGGCCTTGCTCTTCCCTGCCCAGGATGGCCCATCAGGATGTGGATGGCCCATAAAGACACAACTAGGCTCCCTTTGTGTGGCTGTCTAGAGGAAATGCACAAAGACACGCTATCACCCACCCCAGACATGCCTTCAGAGACAGGCAGCAAGTACCAAAAGGCTAAATAACGTAAGAAAATTGCAACTTTCTAAAAGTAGCATTTTCAGATTTACAATTTAAAATCTGACTTGACCATGAGTTGTGATTTTAAATTGTGATTTCAGAAACACCAAACTTGGGGGTCAATCTCTTCACAACTGTAATTTACACGTATAAAATAATAAGGTAATCCCAATATTATCCTGGGGGAGAGATAGGTCTTGCAGCAGTGAAAAGGCGAATGTAAGAGTCTTTCACTACTAGGACATGTAAACCGAAAAACAATGTTCTACTTAAATTACACTTCACCCTACCCTTGGGCTGTTAAGGGCCTACCTTAGAGGTGACTTATACGTAACAAAAGAAATGTTTGGGCATAGCAAGTAGGTTAACTTGCCAGGTCGACATGCTAGTGTAAACTGCATACACAGGATCTCAAATGGCAGGCCTGATACATGTTTAAAGGGCTACTTAATTGGGAGGCACAATCAGTGCTGGAGGCCCACTAGTAGCATTTAATTTACTGGCCCTGGGTACAGGTAGTGCACATTACTAGGGACTTATAATTAGGCTTATTGTGGATAAGCCGCTGTTACCATGTTTTAAGCAGAGATCATAGGCACTTTAGCACTGGTGAACAGTGGTAAAGTTCCCAGAGTCCTAAAGCCAACAAAAACAAATTCAGCTAAAATTAGGAGGAAGGCAAAATGTTTGGGGGTGACCCTGCAGAAAGTGCTAATTCCAACAGTGACATACGTTTTGGACAGTTCTTTGATAAGTCTGGGTTTGCAAGTTTTGGTAGCATTGGTTTCAGTGATTAGGCGCACAGTTAATCCTTAAGGAGTTTGATCCCACTTTCTTTAAGGTCATCGAAGGAAAGCAGTTTTTGAGACCAGCTATTTGCCTGAGTAATGGGTGGCTAGTCCAATGAGATTCTGAGTTAGGTTCAACAGAATAAATCAGACAAGATAAGGGTGGTACTATAAAATAAAAAGGTTGGGCATATGGGTACGATGCATCAGTTTTGACACTTAATTACAATGGAGCATATAGTAGCCCTCTAGATAAAAGACAACACTGCTTAGTCAAAGGCATCCTGAAAGAGAGATGCAGTCATAGAATATAAGATTAATTAGTGAGTGTGTCTCATTCGTGCAATTTCGGTCTATCAGATTCAGTTATATATACAATAAAGATCATCAACACTGCTCCAATTTAGGAAAGACTTGAAGTCACACATTATTGATGAACACTACATCACAATACATTAACCATCAACAACCCAGTTTCATCTGCTATTACTCATCGGCACTAGGCTTATATTTGACCATGTCTTTAACTAGCTTCGTACTATAGAAATATATAAGGAAGTACATATACATACACAAAGATCTATACAGGTAGAATTTTGAGAATGTCCAAGAAAGAATTTGTGTCAAATTTAGTATGAGGTATGTCATTCAGGACAATCAATTTTGTATATAGTTTCTATGTATTTATTTTTATTTACTTATAAAGTTTTATATAACGCGAACACGATCCCGAAGGATATCAGAGTTCTTTACAAAAACGATGAAAGGAAGGACATAAATTCATTATCAACACCCAGGAAGAAACTCATATTTCTAGGACATATGAGTCAGGGAGAGTAATACAATAACAGGTATATCACGGGTTGCAGAGGTAAGCACACTATCCGGTTAAGAAGAGCAGCATCAAAATGATCGTATAATAGTTGTAGGATCAATGTCTTCTAGCAGGAGGGCCTAGTCCAATTAAGGTAGGAATTTAGTCATTAGGAATCTTTTAGTTTCCAGTTTGAAGGCAGTCGTTGAGGAGATTCTGAGTACTTCTGGTGGAAGAGAGTTCCATATCTTTGGGATAGCGCTGGAGAAGGCTCGGTGACAAGTTCTCTTTTTGCTAAGTGGTTTCAAGAGGAAAGTATTAGCGCAACTTGATGCTCTACCACCACAGGCTAGCTGAAGCTTTTGCACTAGGTACCTGAGAGTTTTGAAATGCAGGGCTTTGTGTGTCAGAATGACAATCTTTAACTGAATTCGAGCTTCGTAGGGCAACCATTTAAGAGATTTTTGCACTGGGGAAATGTGGTCATTTCATTTGATGCCTGTAACCAGTCTAGCTGCAGCTTTCAGTGATGCCCTTAGTGGGGCCAGGGTGTATTTGGGAAGGCCACAGAGCATAGCGCTGCTATAGTCTAGTCTCAGCAAGACAAGCGCTAGGACCACCTGATTGAAGTCAGATTGTAGAAGGAATGGTTTGATATTTATATGTGTCCTCATCAAAAGATTTGCTCCCTTACACACACTGCTGATGTGATTTTTCATATTCAGGTGCTTGTCCATGGTGATTCTTAGAGATTTGGCTGAGTTTATGATGAGAGGAGTGCAGTTGAAAACAGTGAGGTGGTTCAGCCACATGTCTGGCTTAGGGATGTTGTTCGGAGGAGAGATGAGAAGGAATTCAGTTTTGGAAGTGTTGAGCAGGAGATGGTTCTCAGTTAATCAGTTTTAAGTAAACGATAGGGTAGTGTGGAGTGAGATGATGTTTTCCATGGATGAGATTTTCAAGTAAAGTTGCATATCTTCCGCATACATGTGAAAGAGAAAGTTCGTGGAATTTAGTGAATTTGCTAATCGTTCCAAGAAGAGGTTGAAGAGGATAGGAGAAAGGGCTGAACCTTGGGGGGACACCCATGAGTACTGGAGAGGGCTTGGAGAGGGAGTGGTTTGCCTTGACTCTTTGTGATCTGTGGTGGAGGAAGGACGAGAACCATTGTAACACCCGACCCGAGAAGCTCATCCTTTTCTTTAGAATGGATAGGAGGTTGCCATGTCGAATGCGGAGGAAAGGTCAAGGAGGATTAAGAACCAGGAATCATTTTGGTCAAGCTTTTTTAAAATGTCACCCATAACGTGTGTGAGAGCTGATTCAGTACTGTGCCCCTTCCTAAAACCAGATTGATGCTGGTCTAGGAGCTGGAAGTTCTCTATGTGAGCACACAGTTGGGATTGTACGCATTTGGATCAGGTATATGCCACGGAGTATTACATAAGTCTTTTTTCAGTGTTTGTTATGACCATATGGTCAAGCAAGTCAGACACCGACCGGTTAAAGTCTTTCTTCTTCATTGACTAGTGAGGTTAACACAGTGTGGCATCTTTTTGTTAGGGTCAAAGAAGTAGATGTCAATATATCGGGCCACTAATGGATTTGGCAGAGGGTAAAAGTAGAGTTGGGAAGGGACTTTGCGTGCTGGATCACACTTAAAAGTAAAAATGGGTTATATTTTTGTGTTTCAGTTTGCCCTGCTTGGGATAGTTTTAGGATGTAAAAAAAGGGGGTTTCTTCAAGTAGAGAAATATTTGCCCGATAGAGAAAAAGAAAATAGAAGTTTGCAAATGCAATTTTGTGAAGCATGAACATGAGTAACCACCATGTGCATCTATTGAAGAGTAACCTCTTATATTACATGATTATTAATATTCCTGGGAAGCTGCAACTGCCCCCAAATGTAGGCATTTACCTCTGTCAGAAGATTTACATTTTTAGTAAATCAAGACTTGTATGTCGTGCCTAAGGCACCACAGGGCTTATGGTTTGAAAAATATGTCCCAGTTATTAATTTTTATACGTCCTTTAAAATCTCTACCTATAGAAAAAAAAATATTGTTGACCAGCCTTTCGAGTCCATGTACCTAAAATGGACTCTCTAATTTAACACACTTCACTTAAAAATCTGACCTTTTCGAAAAACTAAGAACATCCCCACCACTGCGGGTCTGCCCACCGTATTTCGAGTGTGGTGCTTGGACCGTCACAGGACCGCTGGCTTCACCGGGATCCAGGATCCTGTGGCGGTGGCGCAGCAGGAAGCAGCAGGAATATGCTGGTGGTGCCACAGCAGCACCACCAAGCTTCTTACGAGTTGCATTTCCATCGCCCATTTAATGGCGCTAAGCCTGCCATGAAAAAGTAGGGGAATATGCAACCCTTGCCGATCCTGGGCTTGGCAGTGCATGCAGAGGGGTCCAGGTTGTGCCCCCCCTAGAATTGCACCCATGTTCCTGCATTGTGTGTCATGCACAACATAGTGCAGGCCACACAGTTTCAGGAACGTACTGCAGGCTCTCTCCTTTTGTCTGCCTGCTGTTAAGGTTCTCCTATGAACCCAACACAGCTGTTGCCTTGAGACCACTGCTGCATGCCCACCCACCCTGGGTTCAAGTTGGAATCCAGCAGGTGGTTGCACCACTGTCTTGGTGATCCTCCTGTGGGTGCGATGGTGGCAGCCCTACAGAAAGACCACCAAACTCGTAATATGGCCCTTAGTCTCATTGACTCACAAAATCTCATTTGTACTCACTCAGACCCAGTGAATCTCACTCATTGTCACTAATTACCACTCACTCAATCTCACAGTCTCTATCTGACTCACTCTGGCTTGCTCAGTTTCATCAGTTTCACTAGGTCTCACTGATTCACTCAGTCTGACACACTCCCAGTCAGTCTCACTTAATATGACTGTCTGAATCAATTTCACTCAGTCTCACACAGTCTCATGGAGTCACAGCAAGTGGAAGGAGCACCTTAGTTAAAATTTAGGTATGAAATAAGACTTCTCCCTCTGAGTCCACTAACTCCAATAATTCAACAACAGGAAAAGTTCCAATGAGTTGAAATTAGTAAATGGCATGCACAATATTAATCAGAACACATACGTTCCTAGTACTCTTTCTTTATCAAAAAGAGAAAAGGAACACAGCCAGTGCCTTTCATCCTAACACATAGGTACTTCTTCAGGGCTGTTAAAAACACGTAAGACAATATATTATAAGCAAACAGACAAAACAAATGTTGTACAAAAAGGATAATAAACATACATGAAGCGACATAATGTTATACAAGTGTTAAAAAACCACATAAAACAATCCGTGCCACAAATTGCACCAACAGTGACCTTAATTGATAAAAACAGATCATAAAAGTACACTCTGTAAAGTTCAGCTATGTCTTAAGAAATTTTACAATCAGTGCAACATTTGTTAAACAAGATAGAGTGCTGGAATATATCCATTTCCACCCATAGTAAATGTAAACATTGACCTGGTGTAGACCGTACTTATTTAGTCACATATAAGCGGGTCGCATAGGTAAATAGGATATTGACTTAGATAAGCCATAGGAATTTGTTTTTAAAGAAGAAATGTCTGCTGCATCAAGTAATGTAGACCCACTACACTATTTCTCCACATTATACAATATGGAATAGTTTCCTCTTACACAAAGACTACATCTCATATTCTGCATGTCGACGAAAAGACCAAAGATCGTATAAGAGTAGTCATGCTTACCAAAAGAATATCAATCTTGTCATAGGTCCTTGAAATTCTATTTAATGTTATTCCTCATTTTGATTCAGTGTCCGGTAGCTGGAGAAAGGGATTGTGCATTCAGTAAGGACATGTGGTCTATTGCCAAATCACACTCCATCAACTACCACAGTACACAAAGACTAAAAGCTTTAATATGTACAAAGGAACATTCATCCAATGTGACAATATTTCAGCTCAATTCTTAAAGTGTACATGCCAGGATATGCAGAGGGCCAGTAAGGCACATGTTGTACATTTATTTAGGGCATAATTATATTGTAAACACCAATAGTTACATATAGGGCCCAAGAGACAACCTGTCAGGCAGTACACAAATCATCTCAAAGAAGATGCATATTATTCATGTACCTGTAGCCAAAGGGGTTGCACTCAGTAATTATAAAGAATACATACTGCCATTTCAAACATACTGAACTTGCATAGGAAGAACCTCAGTGGCAGGCCAATCCACGTGTAAAGAGAGGAACTCATGAAGCACTTGCAAAAAACAAATGGCTTGAACTTACAAAAACCTCATAGAACCGAGATCACAACCTGAGTCAGGCAGCATTCAGTTAATGTTTCAAGAGATAAACTACAAAAATTAAAGCCATAAAAAGAAACACCATAAGACGATGTGACTTTAGTTCTTCCCATGTTCCAGAGTAATATAGGTATAATGCGCCAAGAACGGAGTTCCTCTAGCTTCAAGTCATATGAGTGCAGCACTTGTATTACTATAAGTGGCCCCTATGAGATAAATTAGAACAACTCGAGATGGCAGAATTACCATTGTGAAAGATCATGATAAATATTAGCACACACCATAGTGCCATTAATACAGTAGCCCAACATATGGAATCACAACAAATCTTCCCTTTCCCTCAAAATCAAAATTAAGCAAAATTTGCAGGCATACCCTCTGATTGTGTTTTTGCAATGTGCAGCATAAAAATAGAAGTTCCACTATGTAGGAACCTAGGATTTAGACACTGTGTTAATGCGTGTAGGGTCTTATGCCTAGATGCATCAACCTATTTAGGAAGTGCAAACGGTGCGAATCGCAAAATTCGGCCGTTTGCGATTCCTAAATAGGTGTCTGGGATGCATCAAGCATTTTTGGAAAATCGCTATTTTTAGCGAATTCCAAAAATGCGATTGCTTTTAAGGAATCGCAAATTTGCGATTCCTTAAAAGCAATGCATGATTATTTTTAAAATTGCGATTTTGCAATTAGGGTGTGCAAATTACCACGAGTTTGAACCTCGTGGTAATTTGCAAAAATGTGTCAAAATGCCCAAACATGCATTTTTAAACACTGTCATGTTACAGACACACATGTCCGTAGGACATGTGTGTGTGTAATATGCACTCTAAAATACATTTCAGGGGTGCAGGGGGGGGTTCCTTTGGACCCCCCTGCACCCATGGAATGCATGAACATTTTGCGAGTTCCAAATTGCGAATTCGCAATTCCCATTGATTCCTATGGGCCTTTTGGCCCATAGCAATCAATGGGAATTGCGAAATCGCAATTTGGAACTTGCAATTTTATTGCGATTCGGTAAAAATTGCGATTTTTACCGAATCACAATAAAATTGCGAAATTAATGATGCATTGTCATTTGCGATTCCTTATTTTTCGCAAATAAGGAATCGCAAATGAAAACGTTGATGCATCTACCCATTAAGGTATGATACCCACCCTCCTATTGTTTTCACTGTATCACGGTTCCTATTTGGTATGTGGCGCAGACGGAAAAGTTTTGTATAATAACTGTCCTTATTCATGTATTTTATCCTGTCCGTTTTGATAACCATCTAGTTTAATCAGTTTTTAGGTCTAATATATGACTGGATCGTTATTTATTGTTTTATTCTTCTGTGCTACTGTGTATGTATTTATCTGCACTTTTATGGTCTGTTGACCGAAATAAAGTTATCAAATGAAAATGATTAATAATAAGCCGTTTTTTGTTAAAAGTTGTAGGTTGCTGAGTAGTTGTACAATATAAGTTACAAAAAGTCTGTTTAACGTGTTATGACTTATTTATGTACAAAAAGGCAACATAGTGTGCTGTTACTAGTGGTACAGTGTTGGTAAGTAATAGCAACATTCTGAAAAATTAAATGAAAGGGTGAAATAAGTGATGTAATAGAAATATTATGTGTTTAAAGGAGTTCTGATAACTTTTAGGCTCGTTGCCCCTGCACCGGCCGCACCATTCAAATCATGCCCCTAGTGCCTGTAAGATAACTGCATTTGCGGCTGCCTGTTTAGAAGTAAAATATATCAATATTTGGTGTTTAGAGGACTTTTCACAGCGAATGGGGCTTAAATGGTGTGAACAGCTCTATTAGAAGTATTGTAAATGCATGCAGCCAAGGGAAGTTAAAAGAAAGTTTCACACAAAAGTGAATGAACAAAGAAATTCTAGTATCGTAACTGCTTAGAGTCCCCTTTGAAGATATATAAAATAGAAGAGATTTCACAAGCACAGTGCAAGTGCTGTGCAGCTGAATCCTAAAAATATGCTTCAGTTTTGGTTTCCCAACTACTGAATTTGTGCAGTTAATTTAAAGGTATTTCCATTGTGTTGTGTGTTACAAAAAATGACATCAAACAGCTTTTCCGTTCACACTCATTAACTTCCTCAAGATTGGCACATAATTCACTTTCCTTATGTTCCTCCGAATGCAAAGTGAGAGGAGTTTTTAAACACCAATTCTAAATTTATCAGAAGACATAGCCTGACATTTGACCTGTGTCTTTGAAGCAGTATCAAATGTGAGAAGATAAATACAGTTTGGGAAACACTGGTTTAAAACATAAAAGAGCAGCTTCTACATTTCTTAATAAATCGTTCCCAAAACCCTTGGCTGCTGGTTTTCATTCTTCCTTCGGGCGAACAGCGCTCCCTACTGACTAGTTCGTTGTCACTCTGAAAGTGATCTTTGCTCGCTGCATCATTTACTAGAGATGCGTTAAAACTCGTGCAAACAAAGGATGGATTTTGCTGCGAAAGAGAACTTTACAGCACAAGCTTATCTTAGTGGTTACATTTGTAAATAAATGGCTTACTAGAACGTTGGGATATTTAAAAAAATGTGTCATTTAATTTCAACCTTTATCATTGATCCTTTGAACAACTTATTTCCAATAATAGTTCAGATCATGACCAAACCAAGCCGCTCAAGACCTGGCTGTTCGAGCAGTAGCGGACCCCTCCTCCCCTAGCGCCTTGAGACCCTCCGGGTGAGTAGTGCGCTATATAAATGCTTTGATTGATTGATTGATTGATTGAACCAAGGACGAGAGTGAAAAATGACAAGTAAGGAAATCATTTGGTTAAAAAACAGATTGCCAGGCCAAAAAGTCAATGTTTCATGTACTTGTCTGTGAGTCCAATGGTTCAGGATTCATATGTGCCGACTTCTTAATTCTTGACGAACCACTGAACATCCTTAGTATGTTATGTTCTATTACTATATGGGCACACAAATCGTTTCAAAGACAATCGTAAAAAAACAAAAAACACTGCCATGTAGTATGAGGAGGGGCTAATTGGGAAGCGATTAATTAAATTGATAGTGTAGTATGAGAATGAACTGTAAATATATACATCAAAGCAAATATATTTGAGTGTTACGTATACATACATATACATATAAGAATGACATAATGACAACATTGAGTTATGGTTCATTTACACGTCATACGGAAAGAGCACTTACTGGATTCGATTTCAGAAGATACAGTGATATCTCGTTAGTTAGATATGGGAACTAGCTCACTCGATTAAATAAAAATTTAAATCAGTTCTGATTTGTTGAGATGCCTTTTTCCTCATTTTGTGCTTCGTGAACTGTCACTTTCGGTTTGTGAATCTTACAAGGAATATATCTCCAAACCTAGGTGACCAAATTTGCAAAGAATCAGTAGAGAAGTGATGCAGCTTATGAGTAACTAAGAAGAAACAAGTATTACGAGAGTAAGGAGGATGTGGCGCAGCAACCAGAGCTGCTGACTCGAGAGCTGGGGATCCTGTTTGAGTCTCGGTGGCACAACATCATGTGATTCTGGGCAAATAACTTAATCTCGCTGTATGATACACTGCACTCTATGAATTTGCTTCAATACGAAACAGCAAAAAGAGGCAAACCTTTACCTTTCCACAGCTTTGGTCCTCTGCAACTCCCCAAAAATGTAAATTCTCAAATCGTTTGAGTAATTTTACAAATTGCATCACACTGATATATACATTCCATCATATAAAATGTAATAAATATCCTAAGCACTGTGCCAACAGAGGTAAGACCACCATGAAAACAGTGTTTTTGTAAAACCACAGGAAGGCATATTGGGGCATATTATCAAGGGGGTTTATCTCCGCTTTTTTGGCTTTAAAAGCCAAGAAAGCGGAGATAAAATTATCTCCCTATTACCAAGCTGTCGCTAACACCAGTTAGCGACAGCTAGTAGGAGATAGCGACCATCTTGGGCCCCACTTTGCATGTCAGTGATATTTATCACTAATGACATGCAAAGTGGTCGTGCCAAGATGTTAGTGACTGGAAACAGTCGCTAACATCGCTATCTCCTATTACCAACTTTTGGAGATATTCGCTCTAAGCGCGAATATTTCCAAAAGCTAACACCTGCCCTGAGCAGTTCTTAGCCATGTTATCCAATGGGAGGTGGATAACATGGCTAAGAGCATTATCTCGCTAATGCATGAATATCGCGGACTTTTCAGCGATATTCATGCATTGCGGGCGATTTTTATCGCATTTGCGATAAACCACCAAGGTTTATCTGCGATAAAAATCGCCGCAGCTTAGCGATACATTTTTGTCTCTAACCGAGCAATAGCGATAAATATCGCTATTGCTAGGTAATATGCCCCTTTATGTTCTCCGCAATTCCGCAAACTCTGCCAGCACAGCGGAGTTCAGTGCCCAGGGTTAGTTAATAGTCCCCTCTAGCTGTTTCACATTTTCTGGTAGATTGGTTTTAATTTGAGATAAGAGCTCATTCAGAGACTTGCCACTATTTTGTAGCACCTTCTCTAAAGGCGACAATGCTATGTTAAGCACAGCTTCCAAAACATGAACTTGCCCTCCATCATTCACTGAAATTGACTGTGACACTGACCCGGGAGCCGCACGTGGATGCCCTTCACTTCCAGCCATCCTCCCCCTGCCAGCGAGACCTACGGCTTCAGTGCTTTTCTTCCCTTTACCCATCGAGGGATGTACCACCCTAGTTCCTGTTTTCTTCATTTTGCTCGGGGGGAGGCTGTATCATCCACCTGCAAAATATTTCCAACAGGGATTGGAAGGGAAGGTTCCAAAATCATCCACATAACAGAGTTATTTGTGAGGTAGGCAGTACTTCCTGATATACCTGACCCCGTTGCAAATTGGCTGCTGGGTCAGTTTGCTGACTCACTAGGTGAGAGCAAGGATAGGGATTGTTTTGTAGCGCTGAACCTATCTTACATTTGTACTATTTCAGATTTGATTGAAGTCACAGCACAAAAAACATAGGGGCATATTAACAAGGAACAGGAAAAATTAACGCTAAGGGCGCTTAGCGTTAATTTTTTTTAACGTCCGCTTTCGCTGGATATTATCGCCTGGTTATCGCGTTATTTACAACGCTAACTGCCTAGGCAATAAAAAATCCAGCGATAGCGGCATTTTGGGAGGTTATAGCTGGTAATGCAACGATAAAACTACAAGGATAGGGATATCCTTGTTGATAGCCCATGGTGGACTTAGCCATGTAATCCACCTCCCAATAGATTACATGGCTAAGTCTGAAAATTAGCAGGCGTAAAAAAGCAGCGTTAACCTTGGTTAGCGCTGCTTTTTTTGCCTCTAACAGTGTTAGCGTAGAGCTTGATAATAAAAGAAATGTTGCTTGGCAACATTTCTCCTATTATCTTGCTCTGGAACGCCAACTTTGCATCTCATTAGAGATGCAAAGGGAAGCGTAGAGAAAAAGGGTGCTAACATGTGATTTTTCATATTAGCACCCTGTTGTTGATAGGGCGATATTTTTATCTACGCTTCTTTAGCTTTTAAAGCCAAAAAAGCGGAGATAAAGCCCTTGTTAATATGCCCCATAATCAGTTATGAGAGCCAACCTCTGCTTCACCTTATTAATAGTGACAATTGAACTAGCTTTTCTCTTGCCCGTAGCTCGAAGTATACTTCATGCCTCTTCCATAAATAATATATCCGGAAACAATCGAGTCAAGGGATGAGGCCCAGCCTAGCCCCCTCTGGGTTCTGATGGGTGCAGATGAGCCCGCCCTTGGCCCGGGCTTTGCTCTGGTGCATCCATGCATGTCCTGCGCTGGGGTAATATCTTGCCCTTGAAGTACGCCTCACGGGGGGTCAAGTTTCACAGCCTGGCCGACTCCCGGCAGAAGCGTGCAGTGAACACTGCTGTACCTTGTAGTCCGCTGGGCCACCAGCAGAACCAAGGGCAGTTATGGAGCAATGGCAGCGGTATGCAGAAATTGAGTTCCAGGTCAATAGGATTATGCCTCCTCAACATCTACGTACATCTGGACTTTAATTACTATGATATGGACATTTTCACGCAATGTGTTCTCTGAGTGCCCTCTGTGTAGAATGACTATCACAACCCTATTATAGGAACTATAATTTAGCAGCATTATGCTGTTGTTCAGTGCATTTATATAACCATTTTGACTTGATAATACTTTCTTGACAAAATGCCGCTGTTTTTGTACCATACAGGCACAAATATATGAAGTAAGCTTCCATAGAAGAATCAAAAGCTGCTTGAAGATGGAAAACACCACATCAACCACCAGTAACACCACCCTGGTTTCAAGCACTGGGTTCCGCCTCAACAACTTTATGTTGCTGATGATCCTCTTGCTCTTCTTGCTTCTGGGCATCTTCTTCTTCTTTGTTCTGCTCATGCTGTATGCTTTCTTCTCCACCGTGCATCTGCGGGAGCAATCCCGCTACATCCTCTTCGTGTATCTGCTGCTCAATGACACCGCCTACCTTCTTTCCTCTGGAAGTCTCTTCGTGCTCTCTGTTCTCTATTATAGGATGCCACTCTCAGCCTGCTTTGTGGTAGTGACCATTTCCTCTACTTCCTTTTTAAATAGCCCAAACAGCCTAGCAGCGATGTCTTTGGAGCGGTATGTGGCAATTTGTTACCCGCTCCGACACGCCGAGATATGTATGGTGGAGAGGTCATGGGTCGCCGTCATCACCATTTCTGTCATCGGCTTCTTACCATCCTTCATTGACATTTTCATGATGTTTTCTGTGGTGAAAGTGAGCGACTTCTCAACGTCAATGATTTGTCATCGGGATGCCGTGTTAATAATACCAGAGCAGTCCTCTCTACGGTCTGCCAAACATGGCGTTACTTTTTCCCTTGTGGCTTTGATCATACTCTACACCTACATACGAATAATGTTGGAGGCCAAGAAGATCAGTGGTGATAGAACCTCCTCTTCCAAGGCCAGCAGGACTGTGGTCCTCCATGCAGTTCAGTTGCTCTTATGTATGACCTCATTTACCTATCCTCTGACAGAGCCATTAATGAAAGGTCTGGGTGTCTACATTCGAGTCTTCAACATGTACATGTTCATGCTTCTTCCTAGGTTATTATGCCCTTTAATTTTTGGCTTTCGCGATGAAACATTTAGGACTCATATTATTAAGGTTTTACATCACTGCAGCACCAGGTGCCAGGGAGCACGCACTACTTTGGATACATAATAAAGTTTCTAGTAAATTCCCACCCTCCTCACTTACGTTTCAACAAGGAATAGACTCAATACTTGTATGTTGTGCCATATCTAGGTGTGAAATTTTGTTAACTAATGAGTTGGGTAACAGCAACACCTAATACTCATTTATTGTGCTACAAAGTCACTTCTAATGCATATTGTAAACAAAATAAACTGTAATGACCATTAGGTAATTAAAGCATAATGGTGCTTGAAGTTTTGCGCTGTACAGACTAACATTTTAACACTTGACCTCACGCCCAAAACATTAATGCTTTGAATGGTTGCTAATTATGATTATGGATATTGCACACCATCTTTCACCATTGCAATAAATGTAATTTTCCCATTCCCTTGTCTGTGGCTCCAAACCCATATTTTGGAAGAATGTCCTGTAGCACTTGGTGTGGCCATCCTCCTTAGATTGAACAAGTTCAAGTTCAAGTTCAGAAATTTGTATAGCGCACTACTCACCCAGAGGGTCTCAAGGCGCTTGAGGGAGGGGGGTGCTTTACTTATCGAATAACCAAGTTTTTAGTTGCTTTCTGAAGGAGAGGTGGTTTTGTGTAAGGCGGAGGTGGGTGGGGAGAGAATTCCAGCTTTTGGCCGCTAAGTAAGTGAAGGATCTACCCCCATGGTGGATTTATGGATGCGCGGAATATCGGCGAGGGCTTGATTGGACGATCGTAGATGGCGGGTGTGGGTGTAGAAGGACAGTCGCGTGTTGAGGCATTCGGGTCCTAGGTCGTAGAGGGCTTTGTTTGCGTGGGTAAGGAGACGGAACGTTATTCTCTTGTTGATGGGGAGCCAGTGGAGGTCTTTCAGGTGACCGGAAATGTGAGCTTGACGGGGGATGTCCAGTATGAGTCTGACTGAGGCGTTTTGGATGCGTTGGAGTTTTTTCTGTAGTTTGGCTGTGATTCCGGCGTAAAGGGTATTTCCGTAATCCAGGCGGCTTGTGACCAGTGCATGGGTGACCGTCTTTCTTGTTTCGGTGGGGATCCAGCGGAAGATTTTTTTGAGCATGCGTAGGATGCTCAAAACCAGCAACCAGTAGCATGATCGAATACTTCACCAATTTAAGGAGCATGTGCTAGGGCAATACTTCTGTACTCTCCATCATTCCATTAATGTGTTGCCTACCAGTTGAAGTTCAGGGGCAATCCTTTTCTTCCCACAAACAATATAGTACCTGAATATTCCGTTTTAATACGATACTACCAAAACATCATACCCAGAATATTGACCACAAAACTATATTGGAAGTGTGTATATACAGGCAAGTATAGATTTTTCTACTTTAATCCATATCTATATATATACATTTTGAAGATATAGATATATAGCATAGTGCCATTCACCACTGCTAGTTATCCCTAAGTCAGAGTTACCAAGAAGTGTTTTCTGTTTTGCTAATAACTTTTTGTAGAATCTTTCCCAAAAAAGTTCACCCACCTCAGCTGCATCATGGAAGGTTTCGGGGTGATCCGTCAAGCGGGGCCTAAAAAAAGGGAGGGGAGCATGTCCAAGATGGTGCCCGTGCGGGAGTAGACTTATGGAGCTCCGCCGCACTGAAATATTTCTTGGCCGTACCGGGGGGGGGGGGGGGGGGGTGTCCACTCCCACCCACCGGTTTAACAGGCTAACTGTCAGTGGAGCAGACCCAAGCACTCATGGACACTGACCGGGAAGGCAGGGGCTGCAGCGAAGCAGATCCGCGACTGCGCGGACACTAAGGTGGAGATAAGATGGCGGCCGCATAGGCGCCACGATCGCACACTGGCAAGCGACGGATAAAACTCCAGCAGCACCTGATGAAGCAGCGGAGGTCACGGGCACACACCGAGTCCCAGGTTGAGGTCTGGAGGACGTTTGGGCCCCCAGGAAGACCCGGTTGCTGGTGCAGTGCAGAGCGTGAAGGAGGGCACAGGCACCAGAGGCGCATGGACTTGGTCTCCTGGAGGCTCAAGGAATCCGTGCGCAGTATCTAGCCCCAGCGGATCTCCAGTCAATTAAGTGGAGACTCCAGAGGAGCCTGGGCCTTGGGGACAGCAAGGACACTGCGTGGCAGGGCGAAACTGACCCAGGTGAACAAGGGCCCCGGCGGTGGAGGCCTGGGCCCACCTGGGGGGGTTTCCTGGTGGGGGCCAAAAGAAGAACTAGAGCACGTCCTGTTGAGGTGAACTGGTGCTGCTGCTCTCACTTGCTGCATGGGGTCGCCAGTCTGGGGACGCCGAAGAGTTTGGCCCGCTGAGGTGCGGCAACGTAATTGAACATCGACTCCTGTTTGCTGAACTCTCACATACTGCTGTCCTCGTGGTGGCCCTATAAGGCCTCTGGTCAGCCTATGAGTGGGATCCCGGCAGTGCCTCTATCGACCCATCATGGCCTCATCATTGTCCTAAAAGGAAACTGCCACTATCAAATACTTCCTGAGCAAGGGCTCCACCAGGAATGTAAGGGCCACCACTGTCTCCTGTGACAGAAGTGGGGCAAGCTCGCCGATACGCCAAGAGGCGGATGAAGAGGCACCGACCACCAGGGGCTTCATGGAAGCACTTATTGGCATGCTACGGGATGACATTGCAGCCCTGCAAAGAGCCGCACACCACAATAGATGGCGACTAAATTCAGCACGGACACAGCTTAGGGAACTAGATATGGATGCGGAGGCACATGCCTTGTTACGCACATGATGGAAATACTATGCAGGGTGCAATAAAGCAGGAAACCTACTGGCACATAGGTGAAGGGCACAGGCTTATTCTAGACGGGTCCAGACTATCGTATACGAGAATTGTCATCAACTTGCGAGAGATGAAGACATAATAGCGGCATTCAGCCGCATTTATGAGAAATTATATACGGCAGAGGAAATCTCCCCGGTTATTAGCGCATCATACATTGAATGGTCCCCCATCACAACACTGCTACCTCCCCATGCTGAACAGCTCGAGGAAGACATCATTGAAAGGAAAGTTCTAGAGGCAATAGGTTGCCTGAGTGTTGACAAAGCACCAGGGCAAGATGGGTTTATAGCGGCCTTTTATAAATGACACGCACCCCTTCTAGCCCCTATTTTGACTCTCTTATATAACTACTTTAGTGAATCAGAGGAACTTGCGGAATCAATGCGCATGGGAGTCATCTCGCTGTTGCCAAATCCATAGACGCCGAGAAGGCCTTTGAACGTGTACACTGGCCTTTTCTGCACGGGTTGTAGGAGGAGGTGAGCTTCAGACCCAGATTTCGGCGATGGGCAGGGGTAGGATATGCGGACCCCAAAGCAAGGGTGCGGGTGAATAACACTCAATCTCTGAATTTCACAGTGGCAAGGGGGACGTGCCAGGGCTTCCCTCTCTCACCCCTTCTGTTTGCGCTCTACATGGGGCCGCTGGAGGAGCGCATCCATCGTCATCCACAGATAGAGGGTCTCTGGATGGGGGGCCAATCACACAAAATAGCCCTATACGCAGATGATGTCTTATTGAAAGTTACTAATCTGTGGGACTCCCTGCCTCCCCTGTTAGAAGAGCTGGCCCGGTTTGTGGAGGTCTCAGGTTTTAAAGTAAATACAGCTAAAACACAACCATAAATATTACAATTTCCCAGGAGGAGCAGGCTCACTTAGAATTGACATTCCCCTTTCAGTGGTCACAGCAATGTATCCAATACCTGGGCATTCAAATACTGCCCACGATAGAGGGGTTAATTACCCATAACTATGGAGCCCTGTTGCACACAGTAAGATCACTCATCCAATCATAGGGGGTGGGGTCCCCTCTCTTGGGTGGGTTGCATCGAAGCAGTGAAAATTACCCTTTTGCCCAAAATTCTTTACTTAATGCAGGTGATGCTGTTGCCACCACTCCCAGCCATGTTGAGGAAATTGCAGACCGCACTGGAAGCCTTCATATGGGAGGGTAAGCGTGCTTGGATGGGGAAGGCCCAAACATACCTGCCGCTAGCCAAGGGGGTCTTATGATACCGAATCTGGTGAAATATTACCAGGCTGCTCAGCTAACGTATATAGTAGAGTGGCAACGTTTGATGACAGAAAAACACTGGTGTTTTCTGGATCAGGCAATCGCGATCATCCATATTTGGAAGATCCTGTGGCTACAGCATAAATATCGCCCACAAAGGGTATATATTTCGCCTGTGGTCAGGGCAATGATCGGGGTCTGGGTCAAAGTGTATACCACTCACCAGCTGTCCATGCTTATCTCACCCGTCACACCTATCATAGGTAACCCATAGTTTCCTCAGGCAAAGTCAGAGAAAGCATTTGTTCCCTGGCAAGAAGCACAATGTAAGAGGATTGGCGATCTGTTTGAGGTGCATGGCCTGTTGGACTTTAAGGCCCTCCAACAGGGCTTTGGACTCTCGGACTCCGAATATTGGCAGTACCTAGCTGTAAGAGATTGGGTGTCTCTTCGCATGAATAAGCCCCATGCCAGTAGAAGATTCACGCTGTTTGAACGCTGGCTCTTTATTCGAAAGGATGACTCTCGTCTCTTGTCAAACATATGCTCCTTTTTAAATACCCCCCCCCACGCCGCTACACACTCCGGCGCGTAAGAGATGGGAGCGGTAACGTGAACGAAGCTTTACAAATAAGGAGTGATCCGCTATATTGCACAGAGCGCGCACTTCATCCACGAGCACCTCAGGCAAAGAAACTCTATTAGAATTAGCTCACTACTGGTACTATACCTCGGCCCGCTTGGCCGGGAAGCAGAGGGGAAGGTCGGACGGATGTTGGAGGCACTGGACTCACTCGGGCACACTCACCAACTTACTGTGGCACTGTCCTAAACTTCATAGATTTTGGAAAGAGGTTTTGACGGACATCAACACAATGTTTAACACCGAAATACCATGCTTTCCATCTTACATACTACTAGGACTGCCCAATGCCTTAACCTATCCACTATATTCTTAATCTTGCAAGGCTATCACATTGGCTTTCTGTGCTACAAAGCAGGTCCCGCTGTCAAAATGGGGTACAGATGTGGTTCCGACTCATGCAGATTGGCTCCATAAACTTTGGGACCTCTTGGGGATGGAGAAGTTGATGGCCACCATTAATCGTACACTACCCAAATTTGAAAAAAGGTGGGGTACCTGCATCGCTCACCTGTTGGGAGAATTTGAACAATTAACATGTCCGATATACCTTCAAAACTGATCACGCCACTCATGCCCCCCCACTGGATCCAGGGACACAGGAAAAGTGAGGTCTATACCTTAGTATGGGGTTTATGTTTAAGGTTTAATGTGAATCTGAATTCTGTTTTCCTCCTAACCCCTCATCAATTGGGGGTTTTGGATGCACACCAGCTTTTTTCTTGAAATGAGTCAATTTTTATTCCTTGTCCTCATGTAGCACGTGCATTATTACTGGATGCGTGCCTTGCCCTATGACACGCTGCACAATACACAACATACTGTGGGGCGACTTTTCCGCCCCAACCCAGTGGCACAGCATTTTCTGATTATCTCCACCATCTTCCACTGTTTAATTCCACAAAGTTTGCATCATGTTACTCCGTACTTTCTTTGTCATTTCATCACTTTTTGTAGATGAACCACGTGCATGTTGCCATACTATTTCACACACTTTTAATGCTCTCAGTGTGTCCATCTGGACCTCGTCAAAGAACACGGCTGAAAAGCATGGTAGGTTCTAAGCAGTGTTCTTTTATTGAACCCAATGCATTTCGGGCTTACATATGCCCTTTATCAGGGGTAACTGTAAGTAAACAAACATTCTCAATTAACATAATATCTCTATTATACATGTTCAAAATTAATTTCATAATGTGATAATGACGGTTGATAACTAATTAATAAAATCCCGCTTACTGTTTACTAATCTTCCTTACATCCCATTAATTTCCACACCATGCCAATCCCTTAATTGTACATGTTCCCTTCGCTTATGAAGCTCTTTCCACTTATTTCAACTCTTTCCTATAGCCAAACCTGTTATGCCTATCATTCTTCCTTACTCATTCATACTGAACCATTAACCACCTTACCCCTTTCACCACCCCTTCTTCCACTTCCCCTCTATACACTTTACCACTAATCCACACTCCCCCATACACTTTACCACTAATCCAAACTTCCCCTCACTCACTCCATCCGCCCCTCTATCCATTATATATATTATTCACACTCTCCCCACTCACTCTATCTACCATACCTTCCACTGCTTTACAATCTCCCCGCTCACTCTGTCCACCCCTCTCTCCACAATGTTACTAGTTCACACTCACCTCACTCTCTCTCTCTGCCATAACTTCATTATTCTGTCTCTCTTTACAATCCTTCCTACCCTTCCTCCTAACCCCTCCCACTTTCCCTCCCTACTTCCCCTCCCTCCCCTCCCACCCATTCTGAGCTTGGACGATGGATGTAGGTGCAAGACGATGTAAATGTATTGAAGGTTTAATGCCTATTCCTCGCTGGCCAAATGGGTGTAGGCGATGGCTCGTGTTCCTTACCTTCTCCTCCCTTAAACCCAATAAAATGTTTCCATCCTAAAAAAGGGAGGGGAAGGGGTTCTTGAAATATTTTTATCCCCATTTAATTTCTATAGGAGATTTTAGACCAAGATAAAAAGAAATCAGCTGCACAGAATTACACCACATTTGACAGAAATCTAGAGCTTTAACCACAATGTGTGATTTTTGTGTTTTTTTGTAGGGTACATCTGTTTTGTCATTTTTAAGGCAAAAGAAGTGTAGATATCTAGATGGTCAGTCTTGTGGACCTCCCACAGGACCACAGATTAAAAAATAGAGTGATCTGTTTGGTCGCAAAGGCTTTTTTCCCTACCTCCCGTCTTGGTCCTGTGGGTCTCAATGGTCCAGGAAAAATATTGTGACCCACATTATAGGACACTGTACTCTTGAAGGAACTTTTGACAGCGCCCCATGAATCCCTCAGGACACAGCCAGACTGCCTGTTGCCCCATGGGTCTTCCTTAGGAGCCTGCTCAGACCGCCTGTGCATTTGTGGGAGTTCCAGAGTACTCAAAAAATAAATTAAAAGGAATATGTTGGGTGGGGGTCATTGACTGGTTAGCCAATTGCAGGTGTTGGCTGTAGGGCCTGCCCACAAATTAATGGCTGTGAGATTTTACTTAAAACAACAAAACTTCACTGAAAATAACAATGGTTAAAATGGAATTAAACATAAGTAGGATAGTGTGCTTTTAACTAACATTAAAAGGCCTTAGAAATTCATTGAAACAAATAAAGTTTAAAGTGTAGCTATACAAAGGTCTGCTAATAATATCAAAACTAATGTTGAAAGAGCAAAAAAACACTGAAATTCACTGGTTCTAAATAACTGACTTAAGTACAACTTTCTACTTCCTTGAACTTTTCGGAGTGATCCATCAAGCTTGGGCAAAGAAAACGGGCGGCGCAAAAATGTGTTTTTCTATACAGTTTCCCATAGGTATTTTGGGAAGTGTTTTGAAAAAAAATGACTGAACAGAATGGCATCAAATTTAGCAGAAAGCTAGATCTTTCCTCAAAAAGTGTGCTTTTTGTCTTTTGGTGTAAATCCATTCAGTGTTTTTTGACAAATTGGGGTTCAAAAGTTAGTGATACCTGAACGGTTGGTCCTGAGCTAGTTCAGTGGTATGCATGCAGAAAGTAAAGTGTTTTAATATTTATTAGTATTAAAATTAGTCTTGTAGTTTTTGAATGCTAACACGTAGTACAATTACTACAGCAAGTGTAAACTTACACAAAATGGTATGTTTACCTCTGTGAATCAGGCAAAGGGAATCAAGCTTGAAGGGTCTGATTCACTAAGGTAAACTTACACTTTATAGTAAGTTGTTTACTGTTTTGATATTCACAAACTATGAGTGTAATTTTACTACTAGTAATTTTCTAGTATTACAATTACACCTGTAGTTTTGAACACTAAAAAGAAGTAAAGTCACTACAGCAAGTGTAAACTTACACAGACGTGTAAGTTGACCTTTGTGAATCAGGCCCCACATGTGTTAAGTTGCAGTTGGTAAACTGCTTAAGTTGCCACGGGGTCTGTTGACCCAAATCTATTACCGTAATTTTCTGTGTGAGGCAATACACAGCACATTTGCTACACAGGTGATATCGGTAGTAGGCCCAGATTCTATAAGGTTGAGTTTCAGAGCAGTTTAACTTAATTGATGACATTACTGATGACATCATCAAATTATTATGACACCGTCCAATAGGGTCTGGCCTTTAAATAATTCAACTTGCCTAAGATGTGGACAATTTTCTATTCACCTTAATCGAATTCCCATTTAAATGATTCACATGACCCACAAAAAGAGGTTGACAGGTATACATTTTCCACAGTAAAGACGTTTTTTCCTGGTCTTATCGACTACACTATGTAGTTTACTAAGATAAACTACACACATTCCTGAGTTGGGTATAGTGGCATACAGCCATAAAGCCATGGATACAACATCAGTGAGAGATGAATCACTTGCAAGTGACACACCCCTACATCCTACATTATTGAACAATCTTCAACCTGAAAATCTTCACAGAAGTTCTGGAAATACATGTTCACACTTTGTAAACCTCCTTGCTACATAGAATTTTTTAGTGGCATATCATTACAATTATTTATTTTGGGCATGTGTCCACATATTCACTGATAGATTGGCTATTGTGAACAGCAGGTTTGGCCTTTCTCACAGATTTTTGGAACAGGTTTCAGCTCTATACCTCAACCTCCTTTCAAAAATAGATCTCCAACCAAATTAGGTGGACTACACCTTTATCTTGTATAACAGGGAGTAATAAGTGCACACTAAATTTGTGACATTTGTAAATAGTCCAGCATATAACTTTCAACATGCACAATCATACTTGCATCCAATACCTACACTATCTATATGCTATTGATCACACATGTACACTCTATAACTCTATGCTACATTTGACAATGGCAGTGATATCATTGATGATGTAATGTGGGATGACATCAGTGATGTTATCAATGATGTCATTTAACATGTCATGAGGGATGTAATATGTGAGGCCATAAGCAATGCATGGCAGAGGCTCAAGTTATAGTTAGCTCAGCAAACTACAACTGGTCAATTTCAGTGTTTATTTGTATTTTTAAATTATAACAAGACCTAACTATAATGTCACTTCAACTATTGGTTTGATTACCATACCTAAATATAACATCACTTTATTCTTTGTGTTTTTTCTCCTTGAGTTTCTGGAGGCTTTGGTAATATTACCCAACTCCCTCACTAAGCATACCTTTTGACCCTGCACAGAAGATGAATGGACACAGAGCCTGCCCTGTGGCTTGGCCCTGTGCTCAACACCCAAGGGAGGCTAAAGGCTGTGTGCGGCTTGCTACAGTGCTTGGCCTGTGCAAAGTCCTGCGCCCAATCCTCTTGCTGTACATGAAGTATGTGTGCAGCCATCTAGGCCTCTGCACAGTTTGTGGTTGGCCACAGGTCCTGCCTGTAGCCAGGCCCTGCAGCCAACCCCATACAGGCAAGTAATGCTCCATTGCTGACCACCGACCCACCTCCTCACAGTTGCATAATCTCCCCTGGACACCTATCCCTCTGCTTTACATTTTATTTTTTTCTTCTATATCAGGTTACATCTGCAAGACAACTTGGGAGTCCATGCTGTGGTCTGCAGGAGCCCTGAGTACCTCATACATGACCTTGCTGGGTCTTGTGTGAGTACCACAGGACCCTCGGCATATATATATTTTTTTTTATTTGGCCCCAGGGCAATCCCAGACCACAACTAGGGCCATGGGGTCAAGGTACCCGAACCCTCCGCCTTTATACCTTAATTTGTTCTTAATTTCAGTACACGGGGACTGAGTTGTCATATTCTGTAATGGTGGGCGAACATTTCTGTTGATGTTGCAGCCAGCCAGTCTGATTGCTGTTGTCCCATAGGTCCATGATAGCTGACAGTAAAGAAAGCTCTTTTGGGTTTTTTGTGAATACCAAAAAGTAGTAGTACATTTACTACAGCAAGTAAAAAAGTGTAAGTTTGCCTTTGTGAATTGTGTATATATTCTTTTGTCCATACTAATATATTCAACTTTCCTTTGTTTAGGACCAAGGCGAAAACATTGCTGCATGTCATCCTGAAAATAACACTAGTACAGCTGTAACCTATGTTGTGTTGACCTTTTCAAAGAAGTTGGCACCCACGTGCCTTTGTAACGAGTATTGACATAATGTGGCTAGAATGTTGCAAAAAACTATGACTTACTAGGTAACTGCTACTTCTAAAAATGTGGAAAAGAATGAATTTTAAAAAATAGCAGTCTCTGAGTGACAGAAGCAGGGCTTTCAGGATGCTGATGTGGAATATCACCTAACTGAGAATGATGTCAGAGCTTGCATATTAATGTATCTCTCTATGTATACCTCTCTCTGACTTAGACAACCACTCCAGAGTTCTGTCTGTAACCTACATGCTACTCTTACCTTAACTATACATGTTCTGTGATCATTAAAAGCTTGTTCTAGTCTACCATGATTAACCACATGCGCGCTAGGGTTATTTTGGTGCTATGCTGAGATTTTAAAAAACCCATTGTTCATGACGAGCTGGGCTCGTCATCAGTGTTTGAGGAGGCTACACCATGACGAGCCCAGCTCGTCATCAGCCTCGAAGGGGTTAATCTGTTCTGTAGGGAGTGGAGGATCACACTTACTTCCCTCTGTGGAAGAGGGAAACCTTCTGTGCTACTACCATGCAGTACCCATTTTGTAAGGATGCAAAACTTGCACTGTTTCTGCCCAATAGTACCTGTCCTGTGAAGGGGAAAGCTTGCACTGCTGCTGCCCAGCTTCACCTGCCCACTGAAGGTTGGAAGCTTGCACTTTTTTTGCCCAAGGTGTACCTGTTCTATGATGAAGGGCTGTTTCCACTGCTTCTATCCCATCTTATAAAAAAAGGGGATTTTGAATGCACCTAAATAATATGGCCAGGCCATTCAGAAGCATTTTGGGACCTAGGGCAAAAACTAGCTGCTGGGACTTGATTTGGAACTCCTGATCTAAATCCCGGCTACCTTGACCAAACTGTGTGACTTGGGATACTTATTTTCCTTACTGTGTTTCCTTTTCCATGATCAGACATTTAAAATAAATTACTTCAGGATGTACACTGTACAAAAACCTCCCTTGTATATGGTTCAATAGACCATAATGGTGCTCAACATATATCAACAACAAAAGCCTTTTGTACAGGCACAAGACCACTAACTTGACCCTTGGGTCATTGATAACATTGTCATCACGGCAGTGGGGGTAAAAAATTTGAAAACCATTAGGGATCTGAATTGCACAATGTATATTTAGTAAACCCTGTTTCAAACCCTGCTTCTCCTCTTCACCAAATTGTGTGACCTGAGGTAGTTTCTTCCACTGTTCCCCCTTTCCCATGATCATCACATTTGAGTGCACCTAAAAATACCTCATTTTAGAATGTGCAATGTACTAACATATCTCTAGTATTTTGTTTAATAGTCCCTAATGTTGCTCCAACTAATGCAAATAATGCTGCCATCAAAAAAGTTAACAAGCAAAAGAGGTGTGGTTTACTCCTGAAGTCAGGCCCGGTGGAGGCAGGGGACTGAAAGGGCATGGCAGCTGTACTCCTGCCCCGTCCCGAAGAAGACCCTCCTGCAGTGATGAGCAGCCTCACTACATATACATCCTCAAGGAAGCTGATTCTAGGGAACCTGGCCTGTGGTCCTATCCTTACTGAGATCAGGTTTGAGGTCAGAATGCAGAAAAGGGGTAAGAGGGCTTGATCGTAGCCCTGATGGCAGGTCATTCTCAGATGTACTCTGATGTATGGCACACCTGCAACCGAAAGAGTTAGATATACACAGATTAGACACTGGGTCTGCACCCTAGTATAAATAAAGAGGCCTGCAGACCCATAACCAGTTTGGAGCAATGGCTATTATCCAGAGAAAACAACAAAATGCTGGTGTCAGACCTTTGTAAGCTTTGGCACAAGAAATGAAGGTGTCTGTGTCAAGGCAGCGCCAGGGCTGCAGCAGAAGTAAATGAGACATGGAGACTTCTGGCGCTTTCAGACTCTCCATGTGCATTAGTCGTGAGGGCAGGGTCTTTCTTTTTTGGGATTGCGCCCTTGACATGGAGTGCGTTCCTGTCAGCAAGCAACAGGGTCTTACCCTGTGGCGTACTAATACCCTCCAAAACTTTTACATGACAAGGGTTGCATAATAAGTCATAACAACACTGAAAGTTCTGTTGCGGCCAACTTCCAGTCCGTTTGGATTCACTCGCAGACATAGTCCTCCCGTTTTTTAGGTTTCTTGATGGTAGGTCTTGGTTGATACGGGTGTCCTGGTGCAGGTGTGATTTTAGATCCTGTCGCTTTCAGTGGCCTGGTTTCTTCCGGTCAGGGCTGAGCCACCTTAGGTTGTAGAAGTTGAGATCTTACTGTGTGACTCTGTTTGCCAGTCTCTTGCTCCTTCTCCCATTCTCTCAGGGAAAGCTAGGTTTTCGATGTGCCTTGGCGCGTGCCATTTAGTGAATGCAGATATGTTTCCTGTGATGCAGTCATAATTGTTCTTTGCCGTCACCACTGTGCCTTTCCTGTCAACATCCTGTGTGTTGAAAGGGAGTTTAAACTCCCCCCACGCCCCCCTGGGCACCAGTTGCACAAAAGAACCAAGTCTTCTATGTGGATATCTCACTCTCGAGATCCTCGGCTGAGCTGGCACTTTGATTGTTCTTGGCTCACCTATGCTGTGTGGACTCCATCTCACGAGGCTCATGAGTCCATATAAAGTATGAGGAATTTCATCTCATAAAAAAATATATATCTATTGATATTTTCATAACACAACCAAGTAAATTTCAGTCAATACAGAAAGAGCAATACAGACGCTCAGGGCCTTATTATGACTTTGGCTGTCCGATGGACCACCAAACACAGAGTGGGGGTGCAGCTACCGCTGCACCGATAGTCCGATTACCCTATTGCAACTAGGGTGGTTGGACCCTCATGGAACTGCTTCCTCCATTAGGGATCCGCGATCCCAGGCGGTATTGCAGTGGTCTGAGGCCCCTAATGTGCTGGTGGTGCCGCAGTGGCACTGCCAAGCATATTAGGAGTTTCCTCACGCCACAGTTTTCATGGTGGTGAGCATGCCTTGAAAAGTGTGGCGGTGAGGACCCTGCTGCTTCTGCACCAGGGGATGCATGCTGGGGGCACATGGTGTGCTTCCCTGTATCCATATACCTGTAGGTCCCGATTCACAGAACTAACCTAAGACAAAATCCTAAACTTACTACTTTGTGATTTACAGAAGGGATTTAGTAGTTGTAAAGTTAGGATTTTGTCTTAAATTTGACTTAAGACAAACTTAAGACAGACTTAAGACAGACTTAAGAAAAATTTAAGACAAACTTAAGACAAACTTAAGACAGACTTAAGTTAGGATTTTGTTATAAGTTTGTCTTGAGTCTGTCTTAAGTTTGTCTTAAGTTTGTCTTCAGTCTGTCTTAAGTCTGTCTCAAGTTTGTCTTAAGTCAAACTTAGGACAAAATCCTAACTTTACTACTATTAAATCCCTTCTGTGAATACCAAAAGTAGTCGCAAATTGGGATGTACAACAGTGTCTCAGACACTGTTTGTGAATCCTAAAGGGGTTGCAATCTGCATGCCTCTTAAATATTAATGCATCTGGCGTAATTAGCGACCCCATAAAGAATGGCTAGCACTCACAGGGATGGTGGCCTGCTGGGGTTAGCAGACCACCATGTCTGTGACTGCTTTTAAATAAAGCAGTTTTTTTAAATGCAGCCTGTTTTCCTTAAAGGAAAACAGGATGCATTTAAAAAAAAATGAAAAATTCGAACTTTTCAGTTTTATTTTTTAAGGGCAGGCAGTGGTCTGTTGGACAACTGCCTGCCCTTAGAAAATATTTTTTGACCCATTCACAAAGAGGAAGGGGGCCCTATCCTGTTTGGGAATGGTTTACCACCTACTTGAAGTAGGTGGTAAATTGCGAGTGCTTTGTGACCGCAATTGCGGTCTCAAAACATTCATACATACAAATGCGAGTCGCTATTAGAAAGGGATGCCTTTGGCAGGCCCCTTACTAATAGCAAGTCGCAAACCTGACTATGCGAATCCGTAAAATTTACGGATTTGCAAACTGAGGTTTGAACATGGCCATTCCCTAAATTGCTGTGACAAATGGGCTGATTGACAATTTGCGTCCTCAATTTAGGGTCATACATCTGGCTCTACATCTTTCTATGGTAAATTTGAGGCAGGTGGCACACTTTCCAAAGTGATGTTGAGGGACATTTCTCTTTCCCATCATTAAGATTTCTGCAAACTTTTTCAAAGCAGCCATCTTTCCTGCAACTATTGCACATGCTTTGTGTGGCTAGTGCTCAGTACCAGCGCTTAGTTGTCAACACCGGGGCTTGTGACAGTCTGCTACAAGGTGACGCTGTCTGCCTTATTCAGAGGTGACCACAACAAGGTAATTATTAATTTAATATAAACTCAAAATGATTAATACCTGCCGCCCAAGCTATTCTTATATCTTTGGGGGCTTCAAATAGTCGGAATCATTACACTTGCAGGAGTGTGATGTTAGTCATTGTGTTGTTACTGTCATTGGCAGCATGGCAGTCACAATGTGTGGTGCAAGCTGCACTGGTCTCCCGAACAGAGTCCTTGCACTTTTTTTTTTTTTTTTTACAAATTAAGCACTTATGGACATATATGCCTGAATGTGGCAGTTGTTGACCAAAGATGTAACATGTGCTGGTGCTTGTCATTAGCGGGGCTTAGATGGTTCACTCGGTGCACATATTTCTCAAAAGGCTGGCCAAGTTTGTGATGGTTCGGGCCTCGGCTTCATCTTCAGCAGCACACAATGCTTTTGACATTGTCAGTACAAAAAGAGTTTGCAAGGTTTTTGCAGTACTTTTAGTGAAAAGAAGCAAATTTGACCCACATGATAATTTGATAGTGTAGAGCCTCGTCACAACTGTGATAATCAGAAGCACAATGTGAACTCTCTACTTGAGGCAAGTGACAAATGAGTTGATTTCACAGCTAGGGTTTTACAGGGTTCCATGAAAAAAATTAGTGTTCATAGTAAAAATCTTTTTGGGCAGCTTTCAAACTTTATTTCAGGCTTGAAAATAATTTTGCTCTTCCTCTTTAAACTGAAAAAGGAAGGCGCTAGTGTTGGGGCCAATGAATGTGCATAATTCAGCATTCTAAGGCCTAGATTATACATACCCAGGGAACTGAAGACCGGCAGGGATCTCAGAGAAAACCAGTACCATCTGAGGAAAATTGGAGACTGCACAACAACAACCTTGAAAGTACTTGCCCTAGCTGCTCACTCAGGTTTCTCCTCAGAAAACAACATAGCGATGAATTAAAGCTCCTTAGGTGGCGATGGTTAATAGCAAACACAAGCATTGGCAAAGTCAATAGGTCTTGCCTATGCAAGAGCTATTCGCTTTGCCAATGTGTTTTAGCTGTGTTGTACAGCAAAGGACGTGACCATCATTTAGTAGACTGCATCCTTTAAAATGTTTGCTAGAGCTGCTAGTAGGGTGGTTGGAGAATATTTAAACCTAAAATATAGACTTAAAGAAGGCTTTTTTCAGATTGGTTTTACTGTGCCCTATTTTAGTTCAGCTGTTACTTAAGCCTGGGCGGTGAAATCCGCTCTGCTTGCGGAGTATGCAGAGTTTTCCGCACTTCGTCTAACGCTCCACTCGCGGAGTTCAGAAAAACTCGCAGAGCAGAGTTTTTTTCTTCTCTCACTCCCATCAACATCAAGTTTACAAGCGCGAGCTAGGAAAATCCCCTCCTGGCAAGAGTTTTCCTCATTCGTGCTCATCAACGTCAAGTTTGCCAGCGCAAGTGAGGGAAATAAACCTCCTGGTGATATTTCTCAAAGCTGGCAGTCACATTTCTCAATGTGAGTGGCCGCGTATGCTTGTGACCGCTTGTATTGAGAAACCGTCCATTCACTTTGCTAAAGCTACCTCTCAAGTAGAAAATCTACTCGAGCAGCAGAAAGGAGGCAGCACCCGCTGGCGCATTGCATGGTGATGTTCGCAATAATTTCACAATGGACAAACACTCGGAGCCAAACAGCAAACAAAATTTTTCTAATGCACTCTGCCACTTGCACAGGTCTGCGTAGTGCAGTAGAGTTTTTGTTGCACTTCGCAGAGTTCTGATGCCTATCTCTAATAGGCTCAAGCTACTCTTAGAAGGACAGTGTGGAAGTAATTAGCCTATATCATTAAATCTAGACAACTCAAATATAACCCTCATTTCAGATGCCAGACACTTAATGAATTAATGAAAGGAAGAAGCTGGGCCAACACTGAAATGTTTACTGCCTTAGCTAGTAAAGGATGCAAGAGCGATTCTGAAGGAAAGTTTGAATGAGAGTGAATGTGTTTTTTATTTTTTCTCTATGGGGAGTGAAGTTATTATTTTACATTTTCCCTTGCTGGGTAGAGGTCCCACACATTTAGGCAGTGATGGTCTTTGTTCAGGCCATATAAGCACCAGCAGTGGTACAATGTGTCACTGCACTATTTTTGATTTGTGTAAGAATGAGTAATTTGCTTTAGGCCTGAAATGTGTCTGGATTGTTTGAGCGTCTCAATGAACACCTCTGCTCTCTGAGTGAGTCTAGTGAATGAAGGTGCCAGAGGTAAGTCAACAAGTGTTTGGATGAAGTGTTCGTGAAAGTTTTCTACAGATGAGAGATATGAAAATAAGAGAGTATATTTTTATTCGGGCTCAAGACTCTGCACTCCCTTTGTGAATGGCAAACAAATGTATACGTAAAAAAAGTGTAAGTTTACCTTTGTGAATCAGGCCCATGGTGTTCCTGTTCAGGACTGTATTGTTTAGGAATCAGTAGAAAGTGTCAATACAGAGATGTACTCACTGTCAAGTGGGCAGCATCTCAGTGAAGAGGAAAGCATCTATTCTTTTTTTGGTCTAGTTAGCTTGGCCCTTCTTGGTGCATTATTAGATTTTATTGCTTGGTTATTCTTTCCTTGTTTTCGGGTCAGGAGAATTGAATGATCTGATATTTCACAAACCTTATGTCAAGGGTTGGATACTGGGTTGATGTACAACCCTCACTTTTGGATACAAAGACATAGTTGCTGCAGTTTTGTAATCTCTCTGAGACAATGTGTTCACTATTCTAGCAAGTTGTGAGTAGGGCTTGGTTAAATATGTTCAAAAATTAGGCCAGGGGGAATGGCTGTCAGGGAGATAACGGTTTATACTCCAACTGGTTAGTGGTAGTGGCTTCAAGCGTCTTCCATGATGGGGACAGCCTAAGAGTTCTTGTGGCAGCCTGGGCAGCTTAGTGCTCCACACCTAAAAGTGATGAGATTCTGAACTAGGGGCCTCATTTATGAAAAGTGACGCATCGCTGCGTGAAAACAGCGATGCGTCACTTCTCAGTGCGCACTCCTTACGACATTCCTGATGCGTCATATTTAATGTATGACGCATCATGTCGCAAGGAGTTACAGATACGTCAGTATTTCTGACGTATCTGTAAGCGCAAAAGTGACGCATTGCTGGAGTGTGTCACAAAAGTGACGCAACTCCAGCAATGCGTCCTTTCACATGGGGAAAGCCCCATGTGAAAGGGCTTGCGTCAGTCTTACGCCTGCTGTGAGGCAGGCGCAAGATTTTGACGCAACAGCGTCCTAAAAGTGACGCAGTGAAATCTCATAGATTTCACTGCGTCACTATTACGAGGCTTTTTGCGGGGGAACGCCCCCTCTGCATACATTATACCTGACGCAGGTATAATGTGGCGCAGGGGTTTAAAAAGTGACGCATCTACCTAGATGCGTCACTTTTTAAATATGGCGCAACAAGGCGCATTTTTTACACCGCTGGTGCGTCACAAAAAGTGACGCACCGGCGGCGCAAAACTGACGCAAGGCCTCATAAATAAGGGCCTAGGTGGTTACTGTTGGCTGAGGCCATTGACTGTCAGTAGCTCAAGGGGACATTATCGCCTGACCAACCTCTGCTACTGCCTCATTAACAATCTGAAACCAGCTGAACCTTTGAGAAGGATCCAAAATCAATGTGTAACAATATAATGGTTTTAAATATGTAACAACCTTTTTCTTTTCATCTTTGCCAGGTAATGCTGTACATGTGAAATCTATGTTTTCTAGACAATAGCTTAATGGATTTGCAACTGACATAGATAACTCTACCTAATTGACAATAAAACAAGGTATCAATCTCTCTGGAGTTCAACTCAGCAATATTTTGTTGTTGGTCATCACATCGCTGGTCATGCTTTTTGGCGTCTTCCTCTTCTTTTTGTACTTTTACTGAATGCCTTCTGCCCAACAACCTAGCTCCAGGACACTGTTTATCTTTTTGGATGTGGGATTCTCATTTTTTTTGTGTTAACATATTTGATACCAGTAATTTCTTGTATTGTGACTGTTATGTTTGCATTGCTAAACCTTTCTAAACATGCCAACTGGCCTGGTGATCATAGCCCTTGAGCGCTACGTGGCCATTTGCTACCTACTGAGGAGATCTGACGGGTAGAGAGAGAGGTCTTGTTTAGTGATATTAACGATTTCTGCCGCTGGGTTCTTGCCATACATCCCTGACGTTGTCACTGTGATCTACTTGATGAAGACGTTTTTTTTTTCAAAAGATAATGTGCTCTCATGAATCCATCTTATATTCTGAAGTAGGAGCAGCATATAGGATCATGATTCACTCTTTAGTTTTTGCCCTTGTTTCCTTCATTATGCTATACACTTAAATAAAAAATTATGCTAGAGGCCAAGAATATCCACAGGGGTAAAGCCCCATCTTCCAAAGCCAGCAAGACTTTGATTCTTCACACCATCCATCTAATGTCATGCATGACCGCATTCTTTTCTGCACTGATAATGGTTTCTACATTCCATTTAAAAATACATTTGTTCATTGTTCATGTTGTTTCCTAGAGTCCCATGAGCTGTGACTCATAGGTTCCGATGTGAAAACCTCTGGAACCATATTAAAAGATTTATCTTGCGTTATCATTAAAAGGCCAACCTTAAAAATAAACCTGGCTTGATATCTGTTATGGTTCTAGTCAATTCTTTCTCAAATTCAATTCTGAAATTTACATTGTGCATTAACATTGCCTGGATCGAACATGAACAACCACTTTCTTCTAATAGTTATGGAATCTGCTATTATGAGAGTTAAGAGACAGAAACAGCACACTCGTTGAGAAGGTTCCGCACATCCCAGGTTTACACAGCTCACAGGTCGTTACTAGGTCAAGTTCTGGGTAACATGCTAAAGGTTCATAAACATGTTACTCCCCAGGTGGATCAGTCCTCTCTTTCCTGTGACAAAGTAGCGTTCATATTTCTTGCAATCCTCCTAAGCAGTCATGCGATGGTGTTCCTGTGACTGGTGAAAAATCAGGCACAGACAGTGACCATTGGTGTCTCATACAAGATGGCAATTTGAGCATAATAAACGTCTCTAGGCATTTGTTATGTATACAAAGAATATAGGTGCACATCTGTAACAAAATGTTACTAATAAAAGATGGGACATAGAGATAATATGCATTTTTCAAACTTCTTTTATTTGCTATCACTCTCTGCATTCTTACACAGTGGCAAAATGTCAATCCCTTGTGCAGTTATTGTGACTTACCTCCTGAACCTGTTAGATATTGTCCACTCCCACAGTGATAACAATGTGCACCTTCCATTCAGACGTTTTGCTTCTCTCTGAATCCATTGCTATTCTCTTCTTAGTAACTATATTCATCTAACTCGCTTCAACCTTTCCTCAAGTCCTCTTTCAATTTGTGCACACATTCAGTTCCTTTAAACTTCTTGTGATGTTTTCATTATGTTTCACAACACATATTTCTGGTTTAAGTGTTGGCTTTAAAAATGTTACTTGGATTTTCAAACCTTTGAAGGTTTTGCAAAATATGAAAGGACTAATCTGATGCATTTCATGCTGGATCTAGGAAGGAAGGAATTGAAGAAACAAATGAACACTGAAACAACATTGCAAAGGAAGCACCTGCCCCATTGATAAAGCAAAAACTGGCATTGCCACTTGTGAACGGGAATCCAGTTGACATTAGTCACTCGGCACTATTTTAATTACTGCAACGTTGATACCTCATACGCTGATAGCAGCGCCACTACCATTCCATCTGGTCCACAGCTGATTTGAAAGCGTGGTACCCCTTGAACCTTTCTTGTGCCTCTCGGAGACCCGGACTTGCACCAGCCGATATAGGGCTGAGACAGCGGGTTCCCGGGAGGGGCGAAATCTGTAGCCGCCATCTTTGTGTGGGGAAGCGTCTCCACGCACCCTGACGGACACTATAAAAGGACTCCTCAACATAGGCGCCTATCCTAGCGTGATTGTTATATCCTCCTGAGACGGAAGCCGGGAGGCTGTGTCGTGTTGTTTATTTAATTTGTTGCCTGTCTTATTGCATTTTAATAATCCAACACTACCCTTACCTGACACTCGGCACTATTTTAATTACTGCAACGTTGATACCTCATACGCTGATAGCAGCGCCACTACCATTCCATCTGGTCCACAGCTGATTTGAAAGCGTGGTACCCCTTGATCCTTTCTTGTGCCTCTCGGAGACTCGGACTTGCACCAGCCGATTCAGGGCTGAGACAGCGGGTTCCAGGGCGGGGCGAAATCTGTAGCGGCCATATTTGTGTGGGGAAGCGTCTCCACGCACCCTGACGGACACTATAAAAGGACTCCTCGACATAGGCGCCTATCCTAGCGTGATTGTTATTTCCTCCTGAAGCGGAAGCTGGGAGGCTGTGCTGTGTTGTTTATTTTAATTTGTTGCCTGCCTTATTGCATTTTAATAATCCAGCACTACCCCTACCTGACACTCGGCACTATTTAATTACTGCAACGTTGATACCTCATACGCTGATAGCAGCGCCACTACCATTCCATCTGGTCCACAGCTGATTTGAAAGCGTGGTACCCCTTGATCCTTTCTTGTGCCCCTCGGAGACCCGGACTTGCACCAGCCGATTCAGGGCTGAGACAGCGGGTTCCCGGGCGGGGCGAAATCTGTAGCGGCCATCTTTGTGTGAGGAAGCGTCTCCACGCACCCTGACGGACACTATAAAAGGGAGAGGCATGACTCCGCGCAGCGGATGCGCTTTGCTGGCGCGCCGGATCTGTGCCGGAGTCGTGCCAGAGTCCTGCCCGTCTGCACCCGTCCGCGGCCAGACCGCGGCCGTGGCCACTCTCCATGCTGAGTCTGTTACACATTCCTCACTAAGGTATGACAGGAGTACTTTACTTAATTTAAGGGCACACCACTGCGATTTTTTCCATAATATTCCTTCTGCCCTTACTACTCGCTCTTTTCTGTGCATTCCCTGTAAAGCTGACCATGCAGATAGCACTTTGGGGACTTTTTTCCCACCTCAAACCTCCTTTCAATGCCCTCTAACTTGTCATAAAAATACTACCATCAAGGCAGGCTTTATTAACTGTCACTCTCTTGTCAAACACTCGTTGGACATAGCTCAATCCCTTATGGACAACAATTGGGATATTTTCTTTTTAACAGAGACTTGGTTAGGGGATGAAACAAATCCCGCCTTGTCTCTGGCTATCCCTCCTGAGTATCATATTTTTTGTGCTAATAGACAAACCTCTACACGAGGTGGAGGAGTTGCCATCGTTTATAGATCCTCTTGGACTTTTGCTTCCTTTCCTTATACACAGATAGAAGCCATAGAAGCTCTTCCTTTTTCCATTCAACTAGCTGCCAATTCTACTTTCACAGGGTTACTAGTCTACTGCCCCCTAAATCTAAAACTGCATTCCTTCCAGACTTCCTGGACTATGTTCTCCAGGCTAGCCTTCGAAATGCTAATTTCACCGTAATTGGTGACTTTAATCTTCATGTGGAAGACGTACTCGATCCAATTAGCACTAATTTTCTGAACACACTGTCCGCTGGCGGATTAAATCCTTTGATTTCTTGTCCTACGCACAAAGCGGGTCATAACCTTGACCTTATATGCTCCAATCATGTTGGTCTTACTACAGATGTTCCTTATTCTGTGATCTGGTCTGATCATTATTTTGTCCCCTTCTCGATTTTGTTACCCCAACAAGTAAGACCTCAAGTTTTAGCTAAAACTCTGGGACGTAATTGGAGCAAGATTAGTCCAGAAAGCATGAGAGTGCAATTGGCTTCGCAGAGTCCCAGCGAGGCTACCGATTTAGACTCCAGGCTGATTAATTTTAATGGCTGGATTATTTCGGCTATAGATTCAATTGCTCCAATCAGGCCAATCAAAACATATCGTTCTGTCCCTTCCTCACCATGGTATTCAGACGAACTTCGAAAATGTAAGTCTGTTTGTAAATCTCTGGAGAGACATTGGAGACGTTCATACTCCATGGACAGTAAACTGGAATATAAATCTGCCTTGAAAAATTATAGGAAAAGGATTTTAGAACACAAAAGAGCTTTTTTAGAGGAGAAAATCAATAATGCCCAAGGCTCTGCCAGGGAAATTTTTAATACTGTCAGAGCCCTCACACGTCAGTCACACTTTGTAATCGTTTGTCAGATTTTTTTGAGGAGAAAATATCCACTATCTACGATTCATTCCCCTGTAAAAATCTTACCAATACTACAGATCTTCCCAGAGTTCGATAAGATTCCCCTTGATCGATCACTTGCTGAACTCTCTAGTTGTAGATTTGGCTCGCCAACAGACCCCTGGCCAGCCAAACAGTACAAAGCCCTTGCCCCATTACTCAATCCAGCTTTGAATAGTATTTGGAATGACTCCTTGAGTACCGGCGTCTTTCCGGACTCGTGGAAACACGCGCATATTATTCCTATTCTGAAAAAGGCTGACGCTGATCCTAATGAGCCAGCCAATTACAGGCCCATTTCTTTGTTACCAGCACCTGAGAAGGTACTAGAAAAACTGGTTCAACAGCAGCTAGCGAATTTCCTGGAAACTCAAGGGTTACTCCATAATTCACAGCATGGATTTAGACAGGGCCACAGTACGGAATCGGCACTGATCGAGATGGCGGACGCAGTTCGATGGAAATTAGATACAGGGGCGAGGGCGGTGTTGGTGCTGCTGGATTTATCGGCAGCATTCGACACCGTCTCTTACCCTGTTCTCCTCAACCGTCTCCACTCGATAGGCATCCAAGGCCAGGCCTTGAAATGAGTGTCATCCTTCTTGTCCAATCGCACCCAGGCAGTGTTTACCCCCCCCCTTTCACCTCAGATAGTCGCCCGCTCAAATGGGGAGTCCCTCAGGGCTCTTCCCTGAGTCCCCTTCTTTTTAATGTTTATTTTTCCCCTTTGGCCGAGTTGATCGCCCAGTTGGGAATCAAAGCTACATCATACGCGGATGACATCCAACTGCTCTTTTCTTATGAAGACATCTCAGACACCACATTTGATCCATTAAAAGATTGCCTGCGTAAAGTTGCAGGTTGGATGGATAACAACTGTCTTCGATTGAACGCGGGAAAGACAGAGGTTCTTTTTTCCATCAATCATCCCCGCTGGACTCCAACTTGTGGTGGCCACATGATTTAAGCTCATCTCCCACCCCCAAAGAATCTGTAAAGAATCTCGGAGTCAGATGGGACTCTGCTCTCTCTTTTCACACTCAAGTTCAAACGGTATCTGCCGCCTGTTTCTCTAAAATAAGGATGGTAAAAAAACTCATTAACTTCCTACCCAGCAATACAAGGAGAACAATAGTCCAAGCATTAATCACATCACACGTGGATTATGCCAATGGCCTGTATGTTGGACTTGCTGCAGGCCTCTGCCATCAGCTTCAAATTGTACAAAATGCCGCAGTCCGGTTAGTATGCGGGATTTCTCTTCGAGAACATATTTCCCCACATCGCCGCTCTCTCCATTGGCTACCTATACAGAAACAGGCTGAATTCAAGGCACTTTTACTGGCCCATAGGGCAATCAAAGGGAAGGGTCGGCATATATTTCTACCTGCCTCCGCCCATACAAAAATATCAGATCTCTGCGATCAGGTTCCAAAAATCTTCTCACTATCCCGAGATTTAAAAAGACGTGATCAGGAGGAAAAACCTTCCAAATCTGTGCCGCATCCCATTGGAATAAACTCCCGCAGTCGATTCGATCAATTCAGGAGGAACTCCCCTTCCGTAGGGCTTTGAAAACCCACCTCTTTTGCTAAATCCTTATGGAGTAAGAATCATTTCATCCGCTGGAGCGCCGGGACACCCCGTTGGGGTAGCTGTGCGCTATAAAAGTGACACTAAAAAAAAAAAAATTAGTAATAACAATTGGCAAAGTCAATAGCTTTTCTCTTTGGAACCTATTGGCCTGGCCAAGAGTTGTTAATGATCCTGTACACCATGGGTACTTGCAAACAATTTCCCAGGGTCAAAAAGTCTAGTCTATTGTGCTACTGAGGGCTACATTGATGATAGCAGGATTGGAGTCAGGGTACAGTTGTATGTAAGGTAGTCATAGGTGAAGTGAATCATGTACATGGTGTGGACTGTGAGTGGTGGAGTTATTTTGAGGGTTTCTTTCAATAGTACCCACTAATTTATGTGTCTAGTCTATAGAAGAGGTGCAAATTTGACACTACTGTGCTATGCTGTATCTGAGTCGCTGCCCCTCTACCACATATAGGAGTAAGACTTCCCTGCTTGCGGTTCATACCTTTAGCAAGTCAAGTGTGCAAATGAAGTAACTTGTTTATTGAATTGGAATGAAATAGAATCCTTGATCTCACAATGTTCTTATCACTTTAGTCTCTTATCTCTAAACATTAGGAATGCTTAGAAGCAGGCATAGTTAAGGTGGCTAGTGCTATAAAAACTCGTTGAAAAAGACCCCCCCACTTTGTTGAGATTTACACTATGAGTGCTGCTGATAAAAGGACCATATTGAGTGGTTATTTTAATTGTCGTTTGTAATGTGAATGCATGGAATTCTTTTTTTTGCTTTTGATCATATCACTGTGTATTTTTAGATTCTTGTGAAAAGTTCTCTGAATGTGTTTCAGCACAGTTTTCAAGAAATCCAATTAACATCTGGAATAATATTTTATTGGGCTGTGAATCACAGATGATAATATAGTAAATTGTACAAATGCTTCATCGATGAAGACAAGTTTTTCAGCACTTGTGTGATAACACTCAATACTAAAGTAAAAGCTGAGAAGTGCGAGCCAGATATTTCAGAAAATGCTCTTTAAATTACAGTATGCTGCTCCCTTCATTATCTGCATAGAAACAGGCTAGTTGAAAACATGTGCACCAACAAGGGCTCATGCATGACTGACATTTTGCAATTACCATGACTTAGCGGTACTGGAAAAATTTTCAAAGGGTGGGTGTTGTCATTACTGTTAAACCAATGTAGTCAAAGGGATTGTGAAAAGTGTCAAGCAAAGTATGAGTATAAAAATGTATTCATCAAGAGAGTGGTAAGGATGTAGTATATAGCTGGTAGTACATTTGGGAGCACACTGTTACAAAAATATTACTAAACAATGGTGTGAAAGTGCAATGTCAAAGATGCAAATGAGATCAGTGATGTCATTTGAGATGTCATCATTGATGTCATCAGTGATATCACTGACCATGTCATGAGTGATGTAATATGTGATGTCATCAGCAGTGCATTGCGGGGGCACAAGTTATAGATAGCTCAGCTAACTATAATGGCTGCATTTCTCTGGTTTTGTATGACTGAAATGTCAGCCTAAATATAAAGTGCCTGAAACCTGTGTGTTTTCAGTGAATTTCTACAGTTTTTAAAATGCAATTTGCTAACTATAATGCCCCTGAAACCTGTGTTTTTTTCTGTGACTTTCTAAAGTATTTTTAAAAGCTAATTACTAACGACAACCTCCCTGAAACATTTGCTTTTTTATTGAATATCTAAAGTTTTTTAAATTATAATTTCTAACAATAACGACCCTGAAACCTCTGTTTTTTTCAGTGAATTTCTAGGATTTTTGAAATGCTAATTACTAACGATAACATCCCTGAAACCTCTATTTTTCACTGTGAAAAAAATATATATATAAATAGAAAAAATATACATATACATATATAATAAATATTTTTAAAATGTATTAAAACATTTTTAATTAGAATATTTGTTTAATTTAAATATATATATATTTATATATGCACATATATATAATAACACCGTATTTATATATATCTTTTTTTAAATATACACATGTAGTTGTGTACCGGACGCGATCCCTGTACATTGCAGAGCGTTAGTTCCGGATCCGCGTACGGAACGCGTCTCCAGCGTGATTTTGCACATATATATTTTTCATATATATAGACAATAATAATATTGTTAAGATAGTTACTAAACTTGTATAATGTTACATTCTTTATTTATTTATATTCTCTTCATTGTGTGCACTGCTTGCTGGAACCTGGAATGTAGTGATGCTTGCCTGCATTTTCCATACCAGGTTCCGGGTTCCATGAAAGACAGTTTACTGTTTGTCTTCATGCTTCGAGACGTGCTGTGCTTAAGCTGTTTATCCTGAAAATAAATCTACTGCTTTATACTACTCTCCCCGCATCATCGTTTTAATATTAGCGATGAGGGACTCAAGCAACTTTTCTGCCATGCTGAATACAAGCACAGGAGCAGAAATTATATTGAATCCACGAAAAAGACTTCAAAAGGAATTTTCTTTACTTCGGATGATTAGAGGCAGTTTTGATTTCATTCCTCACCTTAGTCGGGCGATTTTGGGCCGTTCTGATCGGAATCTCTTCAATATTATTGACTTTCTTCAATTTTCCGATGAGGTTGCCTTTCAAAGTTCTAATTGTCATCAGATACGTCATTGCGTGTTGCATCGCAAGTTACATGTCTATATACGTCTTTACATCATCACGTAAGACGTGTAGCAGCCATTTTGTTAATTTCCATAGTAACTACTTGTACAAAACAAGGATATCATCTTGAAAGCATTTTACATATATTAATAAATGAAGGTTATTAAAATGTTTTTTTAATAGTAATTTCAGGAGTTGCGGTACGTCCGTGTAGATCGCAACTTCCAGATTTGCATACTGTTATTAAAATGAGGAGATACAGTTATTTGTAATTGAAATATTATAACATACAACCAAATATTGTTGAAATGAATAAAAAAAAAACAGAATTGCTTCCAGTACGCAGTGACATCGCTTAGGAGTTGCACACCCCTTGTGACACAACAAATAAGAGATTTGATTGGTCAAGCATCCTGTCATCATTAAACTTGCTAGATGCTACCCTCTTTCTTCTTCTTTAGGGTGTCGTTATCAACAGTCAGTCTCATTCTAGGACCAGCTATTTTGCAGGTGGTTTGGTGTTTTTTACATTTTGACTTTGAAGAATTAAAATGGCTGCATCAAAAGACCTGTAAGAGGAGGAGGACCAGACCCTGTTTGAGGAAGGGGATGAGCCCCCACGGAAGATGAAAGAAAGCATTGTTTGAGAGTTTTTTACTATCCTGGAGGGAACCAAGAAAGTTAATGCACAGAAGGTGACATGCAAGGTGTGTCAGAAGGTATACTGTCTCGGGGCTCCGAACGAAAGGATTCCTGTGGCATGTCCTATATGTACAAACACCTGAGGACAATGCATGGAAACCGTCTTGCAAGAGCAGAATTGGCAAGACTGAGCACCACTGATGAAGGGCAAGAGGTTCAGTCAACTAAAGTAAAACTTAGTGACACGCTCCAGAGTATTCCACCAAATCTGCCTGATTTTGGAAAAGTTGCACTCTTGTGTACAAAGTGCATAACGGTTTTGAGTGTGGGGGAGCAGGTTGTGCAAACAATGCTGGACACTATAAATAACCATCATTGTTTGTTTTTGCATTTAGACACAGTGTTTTGTGCTAGATTTTTGTTAAAATTTTCAGTTTGAAAATGTAACAAATACCAAAAAAACTACAAAACAGTTAAAAAACATAAATATATAAAGTAGTTTAAAAAAGAATTCTTATGGAGCCACCTATTCTGATTTTAAAAAGAAAAGCTATATGTTGTATGAATACATGAGTCAGTGGCTAGTGTCTGTGTGATTGCATGAGTGCGTATGTAGTGTCTGAGTGATTGGATGAGTAAATTAGTAGAGTTTGAGTGAATGGGAGTGCCTGATTGATTGCGTAAGTGCGGGGGTACTGCCTGGTTGATTTAGTGAGTACATGGGTAGTGCCTGGGTGAACGGATGACTGCAGGGGTAATGCCTCGGTCATTGGATGAGTGCATGGGTAGTGCCTGAGTGAATGAATGACTGCATGGGTAATGCCTGGCTCATTAGATAAGTGCATGGGTAGTACCTGAGTGAATGGATGAGCGCATGGGTAGTGCATGTGTGATTGCATAAATTCTTAGGTAGTGCCTAGGTGATTGCATGAGTTCAGGGGTAGTGTCTGGGTGATTGTATGAGTGCATCAGAACTACCTGAGTGAAAGTATGAGTGCAAGGCTAATACCTGGGTCATTGGATGAGTGCATGGGTAGTCCTTGAGGGAATGGATGAGGGTATGAGTAGTGTCTAATTGATTGCATGACTGCATGGGTAGTGCCTGGGTGATTGCATGAGTGCATGGGTAGTGTCTGGGTGATTGCATGAGTGCAGGGGTAATGCCTGAATGACTTCATGAGTGTAAGGGTACTGTCTGGGTGCTTAGATCAGTGCAAGGGTAGTGTCTGAATAAAATGATGACAGCAAGAGTAATGCATGGGCCATTGGAGGAGTGCAAGGGTAGTGCCTGAGTGAATGGTTGAGTGCATGGGTAGTGCCTGGGTAACTGCATGAGTGCAGAGTAGTGCTAGGTGATTGTATAAGTGCATGGGAAGTACTTGAGTGAACTTATGAGTGCAAGGCTAATGCCTGTGCCATTGGATACGTGCATGGGTAGTGCCTCAGAGAATGGATGAGTGCATGTGTAGTGCCTGAGTGAATGGGTGAGTGCAAGAGTAGTGCCTGAGTGATTGTATGAGTGCATGGGTAGTGCCTAGGTGATTGCATGAGTATAGGGGTAGTGCCTGGGTGATTGGATGAGTGAATGGGTAGTACCTGTGTGAAGAATGCAAGGGTAATGCCTGGGTTATCCTATTAGTGCAAGAGTTGTGCTTGAGAGAATGGATGAGTGCTTGGGTAGTGTCTACATGAAAGAATGACTGCCTGGTTGCATGATCCACATGAAGATGATTTTCAAATAGTGTAAAGGATCAACATTATTTATATTAGAAACAAATAACATATAATTACACTTTAAATATTTTTTTATGTTATCCTGCATATTATATTATGTATTTTGAATACACAAAATGGGTATCCACTCACTGAAACTTTAGAACGCTGAAGAGAGAAGGACAGTAAGTATCTGAGTTGTTACCAACTAAAAGAGGCAGGAAGAGGAGAGAACCTCTTTTTTACGTATAACCTTCACCTACTCTAATAGTGGTATGCTTCATCATCGGGCTCACCCTGACTCCTAAACTTCAGGGTGGGCTCAACCGTATTCCAGGGAACACTTATTATATGACGAATTCTTTCCTTTTAAGTAATTTAGATACATTTCTCAGTAGAAGTATTTTAGAGAAGTATTGTCCTAAACAGCATTATAACTCTTTTCAAACTTCAACAGTAGCTACTATAAAGAAGTCGAAAACTGTTATTTAATGATAATATATTACAGAAATTATAATATTATATTTTTAAGAACACAATGTAAATTTACAATTACATAACATTTTCAGACTCCACTGAACTTCATACACAGTGATCTCAATGTAGTATAATCATTGAATAGTAGGGGGAAAAAAAACTATCAAATTGATTGTAGAAAAAAACCCAAATCAGCATAGAGCATTATTTTCAATATGTGTAGCTATTTATTTTTCTATCTGCACTTTGTTAATTACTTCCTTCATCTATATTAACTCTATTATTTCTCTCAAATACATTTGCCAAAATGTAGACTCTCATTTTCACACCTGGTACAATGTAGACAACAAATATATAAACTATTTGCTTTTAAACACAGTTTTCCAAATGCAATATCAATTAGCGCAAATAATATTCAAACACTAAATATAAATACTAATAGTTTGCACTCCTGCTCTTCTTTCTGTTCACATCTTCCCAATTGGCCGAATTATGAACTCATAACTTTGGCTTCAAAAATAACAAATATGAATTTGGTAATTCATGAGGCAATCTAGGTTTGAATTCCAAGTGGGCATCATTGCAATGTGTCCATTCTTTATTACATTTTAAATGCACAGTATAGTGTGCAGATGTTGTAGTAGGTCCAACATGGAAAATAATAGCCCCTGCTGTAAAAGTTCTTCCTGAAATAGATATTTGACTTCCTTTAAAATTTGTAATTTTTGTGTGCAATGGTCTTCCATTTGCTCTACAACTTTGTAGCATTAAAATTAGATATTTTCCAAATCTTTCTATATGTAATGTAGACAACATCTCTGATCTACAATGCAAACATCTCATGACCTGATTGGCTGTTTTTATCAATTTGTTAAAAGTTACTGATTTGCAGTTTGGTGTTGCCAAGTATGTGAATTATTCTGTTTGTATTTCAGTGGTAGAAGTAAATAAACACTCTTCACATTTATGATCACATCTGTAAGTTAGTCCAAATAAGTTTTCAATCTGCATTCCTTCATGTTCTAATACTCCAAACATAAGCATTAGGCAATCTTGTGCATCTTGTTGTATATTGGGAGTAATTGTCAAAGAACCTGCACATATATCCAAAAGATGCCGAATGGCCACAGTATGGATTTTACTTCTGTCAGTTACCAACTGTTGAAATACATGATGAAGTGCAGAACAGAATCTTTTTTCACAATTTTTCCATGAATTCATAATGAAGAACTTGTAGATAGCAAAAAAAATAGATGATAGACAGAATGCAGAACAATCTCATACATTCACCTCAGTACAGAGATCTGGGCCTAAATCCATCGTTTTTTTGCTCACCATGCCATTCCAGTTTGAACCCAGCCATATGCAAATTAGTCTTGACCCTGTGCCTCATGGGAATAGTCCAGCCCGAACTGCCAAGCCAGGTCCTCCCTGGACTGGAAACAAGCAACCTAGGACAGCGTTCGGGGTTTCACCTGTCTTCAGTCAGGATATCTTGATTCCAGTGGCATGGGGAGCACGGGACTCACGTCTGAGCATACCCGTCCCACTCGGGATGACAATTGCAAAAACAATAGTTGATGGACAGAATGCAGAACAATGTCATACTTCACCCCAGTACAGAGATCTGGGCCTAAATTCATCGTTTTTTTGCTCACCATGCCATTCCAGTTTGAACCCAGCCATATGCAAATCAGTCTTGATCCTGTGCCTCATGGGAACAGTCCAGCCCGTACTGCCAAGCCAGGCCATGTCTGAACTGGGGTGGCTTGGTGAGCAAAATAACGATAGATTAAACCCAGATCTGTGACTGGGGGTGAATGTTTTGCCATTATGCAACATTCCGTCCATCATCTTGTGTGTTTTCTTGATCTTGTAGATAGAACACAACATTCAGGATCACCTTAGCATATCAGTTGATACCTGAACTAATTCCCAACTGGTATCTTTCAATGTCATCAACAGTTTCCATTTTCATTTTCTTTATGCCTTCAAGTTTCTCTTCATTTTTTTTCTCTCTGGGGTGTGGTCAGCTGAGGTGGAAGATGCTGGAGCCTGGCAATGGGCAGGTGGAAGGAGAGATCCCCTGACTGTCACCCAGGCCCTTAACAGCACCAGAAGAAGCACCCAGGACCGGTGCGCAGAAGCAGGGGCCTCTGTGCAGGGAGAAGAGAGGCGCAGGATGAGAGCCAGGTGAAAAGCTGGCGCAGGGACCCATTGCAGACCGCTCCCTGCAGAATGCACCCTCTTGGAGACCCGGAGGGTGAAGGAGAGTACTCTCAGTGGCTGAGGGGCACCGCCAGGAGCAAGAAGACCCAAAAACGGGGCAGATCAGACCTCCAGGGGCTGAGATATGGCCCCCCACAAGGTGAACGACCTTTGACCTGTGGCCCCCTGACTGCAAAGCGCGTTAAGCTCCGCCGCCGGTCCAGAAAAGGCCCCCGGGGTGGGTCAGGTCCTGGGGGCTGCCCCCACCCGAAGTAAAGCCGGGGAGCGGTGTCGCGCTCCCCGTGAAATTATGCCCGACAGGGGTGCCAGGAGCCCACCCTGGCCCCCCGAAGCGAAAGGAAGAGGGGAAGCGTCAGCATGCCCCCCCCAGAGAAAAGATCAAGCCGGGGAGCGCCGTCACGCTCCCCGTGAAGACTGCCCTCCAACGTGGAGAGCCTGTGAGGGTCCAGGGTGGGACCGGGGCCCCGGACAAGGAAGGAGGAGCCAGGGGCCCGGGTGGGATGGGCCCCCGACCAAAGCACCACATACCCTTACCCCGGGGTCCGTGTGGGACCGGGCCCCCCACCGAGTCCCCAGGAAGCGGCGAAGCGCCAGCGCGGCTCTCCCCGGCACAGCGGTAGAGACGCTCCTCTATTATTCAGCAGCGGGGGCTTGAAGCACCCCATAATGCCTTGCAAGGCATGGGGAATGGATTGTTTTTGGCGGTTTGGTGGCCCCCAGAGGTGAGGGGTCACCCTTGAATGGAAAAAGGTGCAGGGGAAGCTGCTGGGGAAGCGCATTGTCTCCCCAGCACAAAGCTAAGTTCCACCCTAAGTTTCTTGAGGATTTAACAGGAATAACCCCTCAACGTTCAGCGAAGATTGCATCACCTCCTAGGCTGGAACTTTTGTTCTACAGCTGGGGGTTCATGAAGAAGTGCATCAAAGATTGAAGGGCTGAGTTGGAGATGTCTCGAGAAGGCCATCCCCTGTAGGTAAAATGGTGTAATTGCACTGAAATGCATTTATTAATGGTTATTTCTTTTAGAGGGACTGATGTTCAATGTGAAGTACTGGTGTGAGGTGATGTCGCAAGCAAAGTGGATTTAAGTGGCTAGACACTCCTGCTAGGGTGTCTGACGGTATTTACAACTTAATCCTGTGATAATCTGTGATGCCTTTAGGGACTGTAATTGCAATGCATTCTTAATGACATCAAAATTTGCTGAGTACTGTCATTCTAAAGTGTGCGTAAACATGTAGTCTTGCTGCTGTGCTTAGGTGAAGACCCCAGACTGTTAGCCCTTAAGATGTAGAGGTGTATACATTTGGGTCAGTAGGAGGTGCTTGGTCAGGGTCATGTGTCCCCAAGGCAGGTGTATCCCTGTTTAATGCTTGTTGAGGTAATGGGAGGGGGACGCCACTGGGATGGTGCCAGTGCGCATGGCCCTCGCTCCAGGATATGTTAAACTAATTGCATTGGGGACAAGATGATGTGCATACATGGGAGTGGTGATACTAGACCCCACCCTCCTGCGGGAGGGGTGGAGATGTTATTCAATGTCACAAAGTAATTCCAAAAGCTTATGTATATTTGTGAATTGTTGCATAGTATTGAGTAGTGTGTGTGTTTAATAAATGTACTCTTACTTTTATTAAGCAAAAAAAAAAGAACATCAATTGCATCTTTGACATATTTTCGTTTTGTACACACTACACGTTTCTCATATATGGGATATTCACCTAAATCAGGAGCATAAAGTCTTCATAACGATTGTACTCTCTTATACAATTTGCATCAACACTAACCCATTGCTCACCAAAATCTATCAAATACAAACCAGACAATGTTCTTACTCGAGACAATGCAATGTATGCCATTCCCTCTTTGAACACTGTACTTCCAATATTTACAAAATCAGTGAGATTTATGAATAGTTAATGGATTGCTAAAGACAGAGTAAACTGTTGTCTGAGAACATACAAATATTTTACGAACAAAAAACTTACAACACAACGCCCAATCTGTCTAACCTCTTTAATCTGACCAAATTCTATACTCAAAAATTCAGTTTCATCTCGATTCGGAAATTTCACAAAATCAATAACTTTTCCCATTGCTCCATTTACCAAACCTTCTTCTACATTCAAATTACACCGTAAAATTACCTGATAGTGTATACATACTTGTAAAGTCTTTTCTAAGCCTGCAGTTTTAGATACAGACTTTTCAAAAGAATGCAATTTAGCCTGTAGTTTCTATCTAAGAAGAATAGTCACTCCCCGGTGTTCAATTTGATCAATAGCTTCAATTTCCACTATTTATTGTTTTTCCAGTTTGAGAAATTCTTGATTGAATATAGAATACTCTCACTGTGTAGGCATTAGGCAATCTATAGACTGCTTTTCTCCAAGCATGTTGTACATTACTTCAGCTGCTGTGTTTCCAGTTGTGAATAAGTTCTTTTGTAGCCGACTTTCTAAAGTTTGTTTACCAAGTTTTGTTAAGACACCAATTCGTATGTTTTGAAGATTTCCATAATCTTTATCACTTACTTGTCTCATATTCTTAACAAGTTTCTTATATTCAAAATCTAACCAAATATTCACATTTCCAATACTCCCCAAAGATTTCATAGTGTCTTCATGCATACGTTTTTTTAAAAACAGGTTGCCCTTTTACAGGAGTAAGTTGTAGTAGAACTCCAAATACAATTAAATGTTTTCCTCCAAACAGAACATTGTAATCTGTTGTTAAAATCTGTTGCATTCTTAAATGTACAAAGGCAAGTATTAAGTTGGAAACAATGCTCACCTCATCAATTATTAAAAGTTTCATTTTCTTCTGTACTCTTGAGACTTCATAACAAGCTTCTACAGATAGCTTCTGATGTTCCAATTCATTTTCGTGTTCAACTGGTTGCATACGTAATCGATGTAAAGTAATCACTTTAATGTTGTGTGCAGCTAATCCAGTTGGAGCTGTTACAACACAAGATAAATGGGATTCTGTAGTTTTGTGTAGATAACTGGTCAAAACTCTAACTAAGAAACATTTTCCTGTTCCAGCTTGACCACTGATGTGCAATAGAATAGGTTTAAATGATGAACATTGGCATTCTTTTTTTGTGTGCATCAAACCATGTTGTATCTGGTGTTTGACTTCTAGATATATATCTTTTTCTCCACTGTTTAGTTGTTCTTCTTACTTTTCCAACTCAATAATATCCTGTTGTGCTTTTTGCATTGCAGTTTCTACCTCATTCATGGCTATTGCTGCTTCATTTTTGATAATTGGTTGTCCCAGTGGATCTTGACTCAGTGGACCAGAACTTTGACTATCTTTAGAACTTTTTCTAGTTATATCAGCTGCAATAGCACTTTCTTGTTTAATCTCATCATTTAACATGTGTAGATATGAAGGGAAAATTTTGCACTGAATACTATCTTTACTTGCATTAAAAAAATCTTCATAGCAGTCAAAATCACCAAGTAATTTAATTTCACTGCACCAAGGCTTAAACAAATGCACAAGAGCTAAAAAGGAAAAATTCCCTCTTATCTGGACTTTCATAACTGAGTTTTTTGTGGTTAATAAGATTTCATTTGGCATGTTTTACCAAATATCCATCACATCCAATTACTGCATATTTGTCTTCTTTTATATTTTCTGTAACTTTTCTTTTAAAACTGTAAGGTTGAAGTATTTCATAGAGACATATGGTTTTGAGATGTCCACTCCTTTTGGGATAGTATGTATCCACCATATTAGTTTTAATAATGTCTGTATTTTCTGGTTAAATCTGTGCTAAGTATTCAATTTCAATACTCCATTTCATGTGGCGGCAAGACCTAGACTTACCCAAATGATTCCTCTTGACTTTGAATATAAACTTACTGAACTCAAGGGATCTGAATATTCATAGGATCCAATCTCTGAATGGGAAGGCATTTTCAAGCTGAAGCTGTACAATTTCTTGCTAAGACTTTTTCTCTTGTGAAATTTCTTCCCAAATTTATTTCATCTCTGTCTTTTCAGATTTGGTTGCATATGATGTAACATAGCAAGCTACAGCAATTGAATTATCTGCAACAAACTGGATATCCATGATTGCATTCCACATTTTCAAAATAACTGGATTATAGTCATTAATGTACTTTGAAGCTTCTTTTATTGTTAAGTTGTATGTATTCTTTCTGAGTTATTGTACGCCTTACTGCTGACAAAAAACTATTTACTCTTCCTTTAGAAATGATAGGACGTGGGAATCCAAAACTACATTTGTAAAAAATGTACCTTTAGACTTATATTTTCGTCTGCATTATTTCCCACATAGATGACTACGAAAAATTAAAACTTGTTGCCTCAGGCTCTTTTCTCCTCTATCTCTTTGAATGGCACATGTAACATACTGTTCAATGAAAGACAAAACAGTTTCATTAGTATCAGTTCCAAATGTTGGTGCATTCTTTATCCAAAATTCCATGTGTAATATGAGGAGCACCTCTGTCTTGGTTCTCCTTTCTCCCCCAAACATCTTTTACCTCTTCAAGAGGTGGAATATTTCTATTGCAGATAAATTACATACATTGAAACCTATCATTAAAATATCTATACAGATTTGCAGGATCCAAGAAACACAGTTCTCCAGTTGTCTTCAATTCAATGTTTTTTAACATTTGAATTTGCTGTACGTAAAAATTCAAGTAAATCTTCCCACTCATATTCAGCCCAGCTAAGTGTTTCAAACCATGTAGGAGTACCTAAGTTTCTTAACATGCATTTAAGTTCTCCATGACGACGATACCAATACTCCTTGGTACTATGTTGGCACGCCATCAAATTAATTAACTGAGATTCTAACTTTTCATCTCTATGTTCAACTTTGTCCATGAACTATTTTGCAGAAACATGTTGAAAATACGAAAGTGCACACACATCGCTTTCAAACAGAAGTGGAATGCACTGCCAAAATCTTGCATCTTCACAACATATTCTTGTTGATCTGTATTCTGAAGCTGGAATCTGTACATCTTGTTCATCAAATCATCCACCTTCTCCAGATGGGAATAGCTGGGGAAAACAACAACCTTCTAAACTTTTTCCCATACACTCATGGGACTTCCCTTTGCTTTTTTCATTTGAATTCAATACAGTTTCCAATTATTCTTTTGAAGGCAGAGGATGTATTGTATAATGTTAATAAATCTCTTCAGTTCTGCACTGAAATTATTGTTTCATGTTATAAGCATATTACATCAGCATGTTTTTCAAAGCATGCATGCATGTGTGTGTACCTTTTGCTAGTGGCATCATACATAAAAGAAATATACAAATAGATGTAAACCTGTGTCTTATACGTCTAGCATCTTCAGGTACATAACATATCTGAGAATACATGTACAAGAATAGACATACCTCAGTCACAAGACCATGGCGTACTTTAAAATTGTCAGACTGCACTTCCCATTTCGAAGAGACACCTACATTTATGCAGAGTACTTCAAGTGCACCTTTCCACAGACTCATACGAAGTAGCCTAATCACTATTCAATGTGTAAAAATGTCCTAAAACTCAATTTTGTGCTGCAGCTTCACCATTCTACTACTACTCAGGGTGTTGGGCCTAGCCAAATATAAAGCAGCAACCCTTCACATGTATCTGTTGTAACTCTAACCATATTACTGAAAGCATACATGCATGTCTCTGAGTCTGTGTCTGAGGCATCATATATAAAAGAAACATACAAACAGATGCATACCTCTGTTTCATACGTCTAGCATCTTCATAGGCACAACACGTGTGCAAGAAAAGACATAAATCAGTCACAAGAACATGATGTCCCTTAAACTTGACAAAATGCACTTCCCATTTCAAGCAGGCACCTAAATCTATGCGCATACTTTAAGTGTACCTTTCCACAGACTCAAACAAACTACCATAGTCACTAATCCATCTACCAAAGTACACATATTAGTATACACAAACTATTTCAATCGTCATTTCAGTACAATAAAACAAACTACAATACACATCTGTACATTTCAGAACATATATCAAACATCACACTTCTCTAATAATTTCAAAACTTTAAAAAACAATGCTTTTCAAAGTTAAATATATCACTACAAAGAGTGAAGCACTACTACATGATACATAACACACTTTACATATTTGAAACTCACCTTTCAAATAGTATTACAGAATATGAAATATCAGAAACTCATAAAAGATATTCTTTTTTCCACACAATAAATGTAATGCACCACTCTCCACAAGGTAAAACCAGTAATGGCAAACTTTCCCTCTCTTTCTGTACACAAATAAATGTAAGTAACAAGTCAAATTGCTTCCTTCATGATTTCATATTGTGAAACACATTTATATTGGTTAGACATATTAACCCTTTCTAAGTGTCTTCTGAAAGTGCCCAAACTTGTTCTGTAATTTACCGGAGTTGCGACTCAACCACGTTGCTGCAGTGCAGCATTGCGATGAAGCCGCAAACATTTACTGGAGTTCAAAAACCTATTTCCATTATTCGTTCACAACACACTACTTCTAAACATATTACTGATTTGGGAAAACTTAATTTAGTAGCAGATCACCTATATATGTTATTATTTCACATTTTAAAACCATAGTTAAGTTTGAACTCTGCCCCCATTCTGTTTAATCCTAGTTTGCATAGTAACAGTTTTTGCATCGTTCAACTGTACCAGAAGGTCGCAAGTTCACCACATTTTCAAATTCAGCACACAAGCTTGCAAATGCAAATAGAGGGTATGGTTGACTTTTGCAATATATTACCTTATACTATTTACTGTACCTTTCAAACATTTTTTAATAACTAATCAGAAACATGGTTCTTCAGGAAAGTAACATGCATCCTATTTTTGAGTGAACAGTGTTGATGAACAGCTAACCACTTATCAGTTTTTCCAATAGCAGCATGTTCTCTACCATTTTAGATGCCTCTTGTTCTACAAACTGACTACCTCAGCTACAGACATCTTTTCATTCCTTCCAGACATCCCTTCAAGATGCTTACAGTATGGATTGTAGGGCACAGCTATGTTTTCTGGTGCAAAAGGTAGGCTGAACACAGAGGTATTGGCAAAGACCTTGGTTTGCAAAATGTGGACGTTAAATGGATTGCACAGAGAGGATTAAAGTGGCACCAATGGATGCCGTTGGTTAAACCCTTTTTGCATCTCCAACCCCCTGACCTCATGATTGTGCACTGTGGTGGCAATGTCCTAGGCACATTGACTGGGGTAGGGCTGGGAATCCTCCTCAAGGATACCGTTGCACAATTGATGTTGGTTTTGCTTCAGACTGTCTTGTATCCTCTAATATATGCCAAAGACCGAAATGGAAGTGGTCAGATCAATTCTGTCCACAGATTGAGAATGCCAGGAAGAATGTCATGTTTGTGCTTCCCCAGAGACCATAGGATGGGCTCCATCTATAACAACAATCTATGTTTTGATATGCATGACATCTACAGAAGTGATGGAGTTCACTTTACAGATGAAGAGAACAGTGTTTCTCCTCAACATTAAGCTGTGAATCCGCACTTACATGTAGCTCCAACAAAGTCATAATGAAAACAAGGGCTGTTTTTAGAGCCACCCTATAACCCAACAGTGAATCCTATTTAGTTTTTAACATACATACACTTTTTTAATATTTTCTGGATTCGCGAACCCATCGCAAATTTGCAAAACAAAGCACAAATTCAATGTACTACAACACAATCCATTTTCCAAGTTTTTTTTTATATTCTTACTAAGTCTATCAAAATGAATGTAATTATTAACTTCCATCTCATTAGCTCTATAAAAAAGTTCACAAATGCAGCACTACCTTCTGAATTATATGCTATTAAATTTCTTATTTTAGATGTATTCGCAAATCCACTGCAACGTTGCACTTGGAGGCTGTGCTGAGAGTCGCGATAGGGTCGCGACTCCTATTACGAGGGAAAAAAATAAATAATGCCCCACACTGCCATTACCTGATGTTGGCCCCCGGGATTCCATCCCCAGAGGCCCGTCCGTCTAAAAAAAAAAAAAAGGGATAGGGGCCGATTGACCCCCCCCCCTCCCGTGCTATTTTTGACCCCAGGGAACCTGTCCTCTGGGGCTTGTCCAATTCTTTTTTTTTCAAATAAATAGGGGTGCATGCATTTCGGCCCTAACTTGTCCACTTTGGTCCCCGGGGACCCCATCTTCCAGGGCCCAGCCTTATTTTTTTTATTTTTTAAATGAAAAAGGTGAGGTGGCGAGTGCCCCCCTCCTGGCCCATTATTGGCCCAGGGACCCCATCCCCCATGGCATGGCCTCTGTGTTGATGATCACGGTGGGAGCCACAATGCCCCCATGGTCCCTGCCTGCTCCCCCCCTCCTACGAGAGCCAGTATTGCTTTTGGACAGAGGGAGCTGCTGACATGCAGCTCACTTTGCCCAAAAGCAATACTGCTTCACTTCATGGAAGGGAAAGCAGTTTTCCTGCTCTCACTTCCATGAAGCCAAGCAGAAGTTTGTTAAGGCATTGCGGGAGCAGTGCTTCCGCTATGCCATAGGAAACTGCAATTCCCCAGGATGGGCACCCCAGGACATTGCTGGAGCCGGTCCTGGGGGTGTGGCAGTCCCCAGGGCCTTGGGGTAGCCCTGGGGAGGTGGTGGTCCCTGGGGTCAGGGGTCTGCAATGGACCCCCACATTATAAAATATATGCCCCGGGGAGGTAGTGGTTCCTGGGGCAGTGTGGGAGGGGCAAGAGCCCCCCCACACATTATTAATTAGAAAAAGCCAGGTGAGGTAGCAGTCCCCGGGGCTGCGGTGGGGTGTGAGGTCCCCCTCATTTAAATATTAAAGCCCTGGGGAGGTGGCAGTCCGTGGGGCAGCGTGGGGGTGGGCAGGAGCCCCTCCCACACATCATATTTAAAAGAAAGCCCGGGGGAGGTGGCAGTCCCTGGGGCTGCGGAAGCCCCCGCAGCCCCCACACCATATTTAGACAATGCCCTGACACCTGGCCCACCTGGGGGCTTAATTAAATAAAATGCGGGAGACAGTGCTCCTTTTTTATACATTTTTTCGGCTGGTTTTGCTGACTCTATGCAAATCATGCAAATTGTGTTTTTTAAAACTGATTTTTTGGCCCCTGAGCAGGCCTAGGGGGTCAGGGTGTTTCTACCCTGCCCCCTTCTCTTGTTTTTATATCTTTGTTTCTCTGTTTTCTTCTGGTTTTCTGGTGGCTCTGTTCAACCAAGTCACAAGATGGCTGCCAACACTTCCTGGCTTGAAGTGTTGGCATTATTAAACACAAGGAAAGGGGAGAGGGTCAACCACATACAACTCTACCAACCCGAACCCCCTGAGGACCAATTTTTACACACATAGAGGGTTGGAGAGAATCAAGATCAAACCCCAAACACACCGTATAACAAAACAAAAAATATTTGTTTTGATAATACTGCCCTCACTCACACACCGAAGTGTGTGACATGCTTCATCATCAGGTCTGCTTACAATACGCCCAGGTGTAGCCACACTAAGGTAGGGGGTTTGAACATAAAAGACCACTGGACACAATATAACAAAACACAACATATATACATGAGCAGATATGTGATCAGTGAGTGTCACCCTGTGACTGGAACTAAAGTGCAACACGTGCAGTTAATCAGGAAGTGTTAAAACTGGTTTGAGGATACCAAACAGGAAATTTATTGACAGGTTCCGCAACCAGGATTAAAAGAAAAGAAAGGATGGGTAGTGTTTACAAGAGAAAATCAAGTTCTCAAAACAACCCTCCTTATACCGCTGTTGTCAACATGTTTCGACCGACCTACTGTGCCATAAGCGTCACCCCGGTCTTCATCAGGACCTGAGTTGCTATTAGTCCTGCAAATGGTCAAGCCGCAATTCGGTCAAAGTACCAATTTCTACTGATCACCCTGGATTCTAATCGAATCAGCATGAGTGGAGGGGATCCCGACAACACGGGAAACATAAGCTGGAATATAACAATCCAAAACAAATATGTTGTAATTGGGGATGTGCACACACCATTGTAACATCCCCCGGATTCTAAGAAAGAACCCCGATATTGGTCCATTAGCTCAACTCTGGGCATAACATGATCATCGCCCAACAGTATTAGTAAATTAAATATATGCGCAATGCTGTAGTCAAAAACAAATTAAATACATCTCTCCATGAATGAGGGCAACATATACCATGTTGGTAATAACTACAAAGGAATATGCCCCACGTTTAAAATCATCGGTCGTTGTGTAGAATAATACCATTTGAAAAAACTCACCGAGTTTATTACTAATGTAAACTCGACATGGCGTCCTGCAGGTCCGTCTCCCAAGAAGACAAACGGTATGTACGAGAAGGAAATAAGCAAAAACAGGTAGTGTCCCAAACGGACTCCGTCAGGTGAAGGACTTTGTCATGGCAAAAGGGGAAATAAAATGAAATAGGTATCGAAAGCGGCGTGTAGGTCTGAACAGCACCGCGGGCAACAATCATGGTAAACCATCAGATGCAGCCTATGTCTAAAAATAGAACGGTTATCAGCCCCCCTGGTCATTCCTTACTGTTCCGAGGAATGACCTCGTCCAGTTGCCTGCTAATGGAATGTCGCGTAGATGACAGCGGCTAGCTGGACTAAATTAAAATACCCGACGGCATTCTCTGGATAGTTCACACCCTCCACGCGTCACTCCGCGCGACGTCTGACATCAAGGCGTCCGATATGGAAACCGCGGGATCATGGGAAATGGAGTTCCCAATCGCGGGTACTGCATAGATCTGTCGGGAATGCTCTTACAATGACCAACGAGTGAGTAATTTCAGCTGAGAAGAATAAAAAAGGGGATGTCCCATCGGGGGAAGAGGAGGGACAATATCAACCCTGAAGAAAGAGAAGGTATCTTAAAACAGTGTCAGCAAAAATAGAAAATGAGGATATGGTTTCATACACATAGATATGTATTTGTATGTGTGCCTCTACAGTCATTGTAAGACCATGCTGTCTGTAAAAATTGTCAAAGGAGCCTAATTTTATATTGGACTGGCAGTCCATAGACTCTCCCACTCGAACAGATAATCAAGGAAAAATCATATGAAGGTATACACTGGCCATATACACGGGAGGCATAATAATTAATTCATCTTAACTCAATTACAGAGGCCCGTACAGGTATTTCATACACAGGAACCATAATTACAAATGGTTGCATACAGCAAGGCAATCATAATAAAGGGCATCTGCCAAATAGTCGTATACAGGACAAGCATGTGGGTTCAAGAGAGAATCATATCTGTTGTGTACGCCCGTCGATAGCTGACATATTAGTGCCTGCCCAGTGATTGCCAGGGTATATCATCATTAAGCCCTATGATGTGGCTTCTCAAACGGTACACCCCTTTTTGTTCTCAATGAAGTAAGATGCGTTGTTCATCTGTCATAGATCTACCAAGGTTTAATTTCTCTATGACAGTCCATCTTAATTCATCCGGTGGGTGTCCCTTTTCAGCAAAATGTGTTGTCAGCTTAGTGTTTGTTCTGCCATATCCTATCGTACTACGATATTCGGTGATTCTTGTACGTACTTTTCTGCTTGTCATCCCCATATAGAATTTATTGCAAGGGCATGTAATGAGATAGATCACACCCTGGGATTTACAATTGGTGTGAGATCTCTGTTCCCAGGGTGTGCGAAGCCCCAGATCAATTTCTTTTGTGTTAGAAGTCAAAGTGCATACACTGCACGACCCACATCTTGTATGACCCATCAGTTTGGGAAGACCAGTTACTGACAGGATATCCCTGTTCACATTCATCACTCTCGGTCTCGTGTGGACCAACATGTTCTTCAGGTTCTGGCTTCGTCTAAACGAGAAAAGGGGCTTTTCTATCTGTAGACCCCCTGTGTTGAGGATTCTCCAGTTGCGCAGCACTAATCTAATCTGCTGGGATGCTGTATTAAAGGTCGAAACAAATACAGGTTTGTTAGTTTTTGGTCTGGTGGTTATGGCTTGAAGGGAGTCCCTGTTGGCATTCAATGCCCGTTTTTTGGCTCTTTTGATGGTGTTTGCTGGGTAACCCCTGTGTTGTAATTTCAATGAAAGAGCTGTGGCTTCCGTTGCAAAGGCAGCACGATCTGAACAATTTCGGCGAATACGAAAGAATTGGCCCACCTGTAAATTCTCCCGGAGGGACTTCGGATGGAAACTTTCATATGCCAACAGAGCGTTCTTATCTGTAGGTTTATGGAAAACCTTTGTTTTTAGGACACCCCCATCTGGTTCTAGTGACAAATCCAAGAAGGGAAGACTAGTCTTCGTGACTGTCGAGGTGAAGTGGAGGAATGGGTTTCTCTCATTTAGCCATTCTAGAAAAAGACCCACCGACTTCTCATCTCCTCTCCAAATCACCAAAACATCGTCGATGTAGCGACGCCATAATCTCAAATGAGAATGCCAAGGGCTCGTAGTGTCAAAGATGGTAAGTTGTTCAAATGCTCCCACATACAACCCAGACAGACTGGGGGCAAAGACACTTTCCATGGAAGTACCATGGGTTTGTAAAGACATTGTGCCCTCAAACTCAAAAAAGTTTTTTGTTAAGGCTATTTCTGCCAAGTGTAGTATAAAGGCTCTGGGAGTGTGGTATCGCCAAGCCTCTTCGAATACGATGGTTTCCAACATACGAAGAGTTTCTCTTTGAGGAATGCTTGTATATAAAGCCTCTATGTCCAGGCCTATAAGAAACTCAGTTGTAGGGTCAAATGGGTGTCTTTCAGTAAGTTCAGAACATCAAGGGTGTCCCTTAAATACCCAGGGAGTTTCTGTATCAGAGGTTTTAGGAAAAAATCACAAAATTGTGATAAAGGTTCCAGCAGTGACCCCATCCCGGAGACAATGGCTGTCACGGGAGGGGGTCTAACTGCTTTAAGAATCTTAGGAAGTACGTAGAAATAAGGAATCTTTGGATGTTTATTTATCAAGAAATCAGCCTCATGTCCCATAATCCAGTCGTTGGTGCGTACCTCCTCAACCACCGTAGTGATCTCCCTGGTAAGAGTATCGGTAAGGTCCGCCATGAGTCTGTAGTAAGTTCTGGAGTCAGAAAGTAAACGACTACACTCATTCTGGTAGGTGACCAGGTCAAGGATCACTGTGGCACCACCTTTGTCCGCCGGCTTAAGGATAATTTCCTTGTTTGCAGATAGTTCCTTGAGAGCCTGTTTTTCAAGGTTGGACAAATTAGAGAACTTATGATATTGTTCCAAATTGGAATTTTCCAGATCATGGATGACCGCCTGTTCAAAGGCCGCCATTTGTGGGGGTAACAAAGATAGTTGGGGAGTGAATAGAGATTTTGGTCGAAGGGAAGTATCCCCTCTATCCAACTCCAAAGGTTCCTGATCTTGAAAGTAAACCTTAAGCCTCAGATTACGGAAAAAGGCTGCCAAATCTTGGCGGAGTTTGAATAAATCTGGAGGGTTCATGGGAATAAAACCCAATCCCTTACTCAACACCTGTTCCTGTATTGGTGATAAGGAGTAGGAGGATAAACTCACAACCAAGGAGGTACACTGCTGGTACTCGGAAGGCTGCTCTGTGCCATGCTCCTGGTGATCCGTTGTGTGATCTCCTGATTCAGATCCTCCCAGGTCACTTGTTGTTGACCTCTCTGTTTCCCACGCTGCTTGCTCCTGCCTCTCCCTAAAAAAGGCCCCTGATAATTTTGAAAGTGAGGGTTCCGATATTGAGGATTCTGGAAGCGAGGATTCTCAAATTGTGGGTTTTGAAAGTGTGGATTTTGAAAAGGTCCCGTGGGAAGGTAGCCCATACCCGACCAATTGAACGGTTAGTTAGTGTATTGTTGTAATGGCTGCTGGTACATCAGTGGTCTTGGTCCCCGCCATTGTCCTCGGCCCCTTCCTCTCCTTCTCTGTTGAAAATCCCCTTTACTGCCCTCACTAGAGCTACTGGTGGTATCATGGCGAGGTCGGCCCTGTTGATTGTTTTTATTGTTTTCAGCCAATTTCTGTTTTGTGTATTCATCATTGGTGTAGGGATAGACTTTTTCCCTAGAGAAACGTTTTCAGTCCTTTTGTAATTTTGAGATCTTAGAGTGTATTAGATGGTCCCTGTATTCAGCCAATTCCGTATTGATCAGATCCAATTTATGAGCAAAGGTTGCCACAACGATCTTAGTTTGTAATCCAGATTCAGTGGCTTGGATCTGGATCAATAAGGCATCTGCCAGACGCTTGGCCGAGCTAATAATCAAGACTAGCCAGTCCCGAGTGCATTTCCATCTTCCAAAAATATGAGAGGCTCATTAGTTACAAGGAGACCTCTAGGGGCGGCATTGACCCGTAGGTACTCAGTAAGAATAGCCCCATGTAAAATCGTCTTAACCTGATTTTTATTTAATTCCAAAAGTGTGTCCCAGCCTTCCCCTTGTGCTAGAACTTCCGAAACGGCGGCATCACCTAAGAGGGAAGGTCCCGCCAAAATGTCTGACACTATATCTTCCAAAAATGACAGACCTGAAATCAGAGTCATGTCGGTGGAAGTGGCAAAGAATATGTAGCAGTAATAACTAGTGATAGGTACCATAGTAGGTGAATCCTCGGAAAACAGAAGAAGAGAGTATGTAGATAATAAAAAAAGTGTTGGCAGCCACTCAGAGTCAAGTTTGTGATTGGGAGGGTTCGCGGATCCACTGGGGTCACCAGATACTCATATTTCTAAATATTTGAATTTCTAAGGAACTACTAAACAGATTTACACCATTTAAAAAAAAAAGGTCGCTTTCTGAACCAAGAACTACCTTTTGCCAAATTTGGTGTAATTCCGTTTACAGTTCGGCTGTAGCGTTGTCTTAAGTTTCCTATGGAAATTAACATGGAGAAAACATGTTTTGGGGCCCCCTTTTTTCTCAGCCTCCGCTTGACGAACTTTCAAGACAAGAGCTGACGTGAGCGGGCCATTACCTACTGGCGGTCAGTAGTTATAGTTACAACCTAGTTCCCATAGGAAAAGCATGTTTTTGATTTGCTAATAACTTTTGCGTCGTTTGATGAATCTTTGCAAAATTCTCCAAAATAAAAGTCTATCCAGGACAGCTCCTAACCTGAAAGTTTGGGGGTTATTCATAAAGCAGAGGCTGAGAAAAATGGGGGTCCCAAAAAACGTTTTCCACTGTTTATTTTCATAGGAAATTTTGCGACGAGCTACAGCCCAAACTGCTGAACGGAATTACCCCAAATTTTGTAAAGAGGTAATGCTTGGATCAGAAACTGACCTTTTTTTAAAATCTGTTCAGTAGTTGCTGAGAAATTAGAAAAATAAAAGTTTTGATATCTGGGCGGAGCCTAACTCCTGAGCACATGCTTCACTCTGATTGGCTGCCATCACTCTAAGCCAAGAAGTGTTGGCAGCCATCTTGTGACTCAGTAGAAGCGAGTCACCAGAAAACAGAGAAACAAAGATATAAAACAAGAGAAGGGGGCAGGGTAGAACCCCCCTGACCCCCTAGGCCTGCTCAGGGGGTCCCAAAAGGACCCCCAGGGCCAAGGATAAAAAAATTAAATCAGGGCAATTCATGCTGGGGTCACGGGTTCTCGCATTTTATTTTAATTAGACCTCTGAGTGGGCTAGGTTCCGGGGGCATTTCTTAAAAAATAATAGCGGGGGCTCGCTGGGGTTTGGGGGCCTGCAGGTACACCCGCAGCCCTGGGGCTTCACTCATGTTCGGAGGGGGGTTGCATGGCTCCCCTCCTGGAGCCGTCCATGTGCTTATAACTTTGGCGTTGTTTGACGAATCTTTATGTAATTTACCAAAATGTTTCTCTTTCTCTTGAAAGTTTGGGGGTGATTGGTCAAGGGGGGCTGAGAAAAAAGGGGTTCCCAAAACGTGTTTTCTCAATGCATAGGAAACTTTAGACAAGGCTACAAGTCAAACTGCTGAATGGAATTACCCCAAATTTGGCAGGGAGAAAGGTCTTCGTCCAGAAAGCACACTTTTGTTTAAATGGTGTACATCCATTCAGAAATATCAAATTTAACAGATATCAATATTTGTGAATTTTGACATCTGATTGGCTGAGGGGTTAAGAGCACCAGCTTTTGGCTGATTGGCTGTGGATGGTTAAAAATAGGAAGTGTTGCTAGCCAATTTGTGATTCAGTCCATCAGCTCGCATCTCTCTCTGCAAGCCATCCGGTCCGTGGTTCCACCTCTGCGAGGCAACACTAAAAATATACTGCAGCTATGTGCGAGATGCCCCTTTCACGGGCCCTCTCCCCACATCACTGGTTCGTGGCTCGCTCCCCATGTCACAGGAAACCAGGACCCCGGTATGTTGTGGTGTACCAAAAACATGCCTCAGTGCACAGAAACCCCTATCTGGCTAGCTATAGTATGTCATTCGTTCTCTGTACTACAGCGGAGCTACCAATTATTAGATATCCTAGAACAATGCGAGTCAGCTTCTCTCAGAATACGTGGAAACAAGACAATCTTTCGCTTAGACACTCATACCTCTTCACAATGTGAGTAACCAGAGACTTTTTTATAGTTTAAAAATGTTTATTTCAACTAAGGAGGTCTGTAACGGAGTACACGTGCTAAGGTGAGCAAAGAAACGCATGTAAACAATACAATCAGCATATTTACAATTGCATAATGTACGAATGGGGAAAGCATGTTATATTGTCAGTGGATTAAAGCAAATAGTGCTTAGCACCCTCCCCATGCTATGAGCTATGTTTATTATATCAGTGGAAGCATTCGTTCTCTGTACTGAAGCAGAGCTACCAATAATTGTATATCCTAGAACAATGCAACTCAGGTCCTCTCAGAATTCATGGGAATCAGACACTCTTTCGCTTTGACACTCACACCTGTTCACAATGTCAGTAACTAGAGACTTTGTATAGTTTAAAATGTTTAATTCAACTAACAAGCTCTATAATGTAGTATACGTGCTAAGGTGAGGAACCAAATGCATGTAAGCAATACAATTAGCATAGTTACAATTGCAGAAAGTGCGAATGAAAGTATATTATAATTTTAGTGGATTAAGCCATATAGAGGTTACCACCCTCCCGATGCTACGAGCTATGTTGATTATATTACTGGAAGACCTCTGGGCTTGGACTGCGGAACCCCCTACCTCAAGTCTTATATGATAGGATTTACATCTCCAGACAAGCACAGCTCTTCGTCGGTAAAGATTGTTCTCCAAGTGTGTGTAATTTGCATCCTGTGCAATATTAAAAGCACTCTAAATTTCGGAAGCGGAGGTCTGTTCCATGTTATGTCTATATGTGCGTGGGACGGGGCAAAGCTGAATAACCAGCAACGTTGTTTTTGGCTCTTGAACATGGCATACAGACGAGTACTCTTGGCACAGCAGAAATAGTGAAAGGCAGACAGTTCCCATGCAGAGCAGCGAAAACAGAAGTGTTTACGTGAACCAGTGCATTTAGAGTTGTGTGGAAAAAGCTGCGAAAATGGCTGTGATGCAAGGTACGAACTCATGCTAACTTATCAATGTTCGTTGCCACCTCTAACCCCCATGACACTCTCCCCTTTGGGTGGTCCAACGCACAGTGAGCAAAGTAGAACACAGAGTCCAAAATATCTGAGCCAAGAAGAGCAGATCTCCAATATAGGAAAATGAAGTAGGCGAAGAATGTCAACAGTGTTGAAAACAGAAACATTTTATAATACCATGGTGAGAGAGAGAAAAAAAAACATGTGGCGCAGCCAAATGAATCCATCAGTGTGAAGGACATCTAACATGAGCTTAAATTGGAATTCCATAGAGCATATTATCAAACCCATTATCGCCACTTTAGCGGCACTTTCCTACCGATAAAGTGGCGATAATTTTGTCGCCCAGGCTTGATAGTATGGCCCAGAGTGCGTAGTGTACAGAGGCTTCTCTGTAAAATCTATAATTACCTCCGAGCAGTGATAACAGATAGGTTACAACAGTCTGACAAACAGATCCACAACCTTATTATGGCACTTTTGAGTCACTTTTAACATGGGTAAAGTGACGCAAAGAGTTTGTAAATCTACGTCTGACTTTTCAAGAAAAAATCTCAACTCCAGACTCTGCTACACAGTTTTAATGTTGTTTTCTCTCTCTTTCTCTCTCTCACTCTCTGTGACATCATTTCTCTTTCTCCCTTAAACTCATAGACACTGTTGTCTGCTTGGACGTGTAGAAGAACAGCCCAAGTCAAGTTGTGGAATCAACTTGCCGAAGAGTATGACCGCAGTCTTCAAACAACGGTAAGCACAGAGGCCTGGATCTACAAAGCCTTTATAGCAGTGCATTAGAAATAAGTCGGCATAACGGACTTCAGTAACGCAGTAGGCACTTCCACATAGACACCACTTGAACGTGGCACTATACCAAGTGAAATGTACCAGGTACACTGCACTCGTAAAACTGTAGTGTTACCTTTATTTGTGAAAGGAGAGAGGGCCATATTATCAAGCCTGGGCAACAAAATTATCGCCACTTTATCGGCCGGAAAGTGCCGATAAAGTGGCAATAATGGGTTTGATAATATGCTCTATGGAATTCCAATCGAAGCTCATGTTAGATGTGAAGGACATCTAACATGAGCTTTGATTGGAATTCCATAGAGCATATTATCAAACCTATTATCGCCTCTTTAGCGGCACTTTCCTGCCGATAAAGTGGCAATAATTTTGTTGCCCAGGCTTGATATTATGACCCAGAGTGCGTAGTGTACAGCAGCTTCTCTGTAAAATCTATAAATACCTCCGAGCAATGACAACAGAAAGGTTACAACAGTCTGACAAACAGATCCACAACCTTATTATGCCACTTATGAGCCACTTTTAACATGGGTAATGAGAGGCAAGAAGCTTGGAAATCTACGTCTGACTTTTCAAGAAAAAATCTCAACTCCAGACTCTGCGACACAGTTTTAATGTTGTTTTCTCTCTCTTTCTCTCTCTCACACTCTGTGACATCATTTCTCTTTCTCTCTTAAACTTATAGATACTGCTGTCTGCTTAGACGTGTAGAAGAACAGCCCAAGTCAAGTTGTGGAATCAACTGGCCGAAGAGTATGACCGTACTCTTTAAACAACGGTAAGCACAGAGGCCTGGATCTACAAAGCCTATATAGCAATGCATTAGAAATAAGTCGACATAACGGACGTTAGTAACGTAGTAGGCACTTCCATATAGACACCACTTGAACGTGGCACTATACCAAGTGAAATGTACCAGGTACACTGCACTCGTAAAACTGTAGTGTTACCTTTATTTGTGAAAGGAGAGAGGGCCATATTATCAAGCCTGGGCGACAAAATTATCGCCACTTTATCTGCAGGAAAGTGCCGATAATGAGTTTGATAATATGCTCTATGGAATTCCAATCAGAGCTCATGTTAGAAGTGAAGGACATCTAACATGACCTTAGATATATATATATATATATATATATATATATATATATATATATATATATATATATATATATATATATATATATATATATATATATATATATATATATATATATATATATATATATATATATGGTGAACAGACAAAATATCGACTCCAAAATATCGACTGGACATAATATCGAGTTTTAAATATAGACTGGACAAAATATCGACTGGACATAATATCGACTACAAAAATATCGTTTTTCAGGTAAGTGAAGTAATATCGACTGTTTAAAATATAGATAGCAAAAATATCGAATTTTTAATAATATATAATATTTTATAGTGTATTTTTATGTAATAATATGTGTGAAAAGTGTGTATTAATGTTATAAAATATTTTATTAAATGGAATTTGTTTTTTTAATAATTGCGTTATGTAATTCTGTAGCGGGTTGTGGGTTTATAGGGGAATAGGGTGGGAAGTAATTTAATAATAATTAATTAATTTATATATGTTTGTAAATATTTATAATTAATAATTAATTGTTAATTAATAATAATTAGTTAATTAATTAATATAATTTTGTACATATTTTGAATTAGTAATTAATTGGTAATTGATTAATTGTAATTACATTAATTAGAGTACATTTTAATATATATAATTTTGTGTTATTGTTAAGTAATTAATTGGGAAAAAATAATATTAATTATTAAAATAATTACAGCTAATGTGCTAATATATTTACTTTATTGTTATTGTTAATTAATAATTAATTGGTAATTAAATAATATTGATACATTTTGGGTAAAGGAGTATTTTTAGGGTTCAGGGTCAGTTTTTAGTTTTTGGGTAAAGGGGCATTTTTAGGGTTCAGGGTCAGTTTTCAGTTTTTGGGTAAAGGGGCATTTTTAGGGTTCAGGGTCAGTTTTCAGTTTTTGGGTAAAGGGGCATTTTTAGGGTTCAGGGTCAGTTTTCAGTTTTTGGGTAAAGGGGCATTTTTAGGGTTCAGGGTCAGTTTTCAGTTTTTGGGTAAAGGGGCATTTTTAGGGTTCAGGGTCAGTTTTCAGTTTTTTGGGTAAAGGGGCATTTTTAGGGTTCAAGGTCAGTTTTCAGTTTTTGGGTAAAGGGGCATTTTTAGGGTTCAGGGTCAGTTTTCAGTTTTTGGATAAAGGGGCATTTTTAGGGTTAAGGGTCAGTTTTCAGTTTTTGGGTAAAGGGGCATTTTTAGGGTTCAGGGTCAGTTTTTAGTTTTTGGGTAAAGGGGTATTTTTAGGGTTCAGGGTCAGTTTTGGGTTTTTGGGTAAAGGGGTATATTTTAGGGTTCAGGGTCAACAAATAAGATTGTAAATTTTTTTTATTATTTTCATTTATTATTTAATTATTATAATTTAATTTAAGTATTTTTAAGTATATTTTAGTCAATAAAATTTAATATTAATTTAATTTAACACTGTTTTTAATAAAGTCGATATTTTTTACATCTATATTATTGTTAACGATATTTTGTACTCGATATTTTTGTACTTACCTGTTTGAAGATAGAAAGTCGATATTTTGTCTGTCGATATTTTGGCAACGATATTTTTGCAGGTCGATATTTTGGCAGTCTATATTATTTCAGTGATCCATATATATATATATTACCTACTGGCGGTCGCCAGTAGGTAGTTATAGTTAGGACCTAGCTACCATAGGAAATCTGCAACATTCTATTGGGAATAACTTTGGCGCCGGTTGAGGTATCTGCGAGTAATTTTCCAAAATTTTGGCCAGCTCCGCTCCGCTCCTTCCCTGAAAGTTTCGGGCGGATTCGTGAAGTGGGGGCTGAGAAAAAAGGGGGGTCCCAAAACGTGTTTTCCCCATGCAATTTTCCATAGGGCGATCTGACACGGCTACAGCTCGAACCGCAGAACGGATTTACGCCAAACTTTGCAAAATTGTAGTGACTGGTATGCATTTGTGCCTTTGCTATATTTGGTGAAATTTGCTCCAGTGGTTTTTTCGAAAATTAACTTAAAAAACACATATATATCTATAGGTGCGCTCCGAGCGCTCACCGGTACACGTACCGGGGAGTGCACCCGGCGCGCTACGGGAGTGCGCGAGTGGAAAGGTGATTGGCTGTCGGATGTCTGTCAACATTCTAACAGTCCGGAGAGTCCGCCATCTTGTGTCTCGGTAAAATCTAGACACCTGAGGTGAAAATAAAAAGGGGGAAATGATTAAAAGGGTTTTCTGAGGGGGGCCTAGAAGGACCCTGAAGGGCAAAAAAAAAACATATTTTTTTTTAATTTTCCCGGGGTGAGCGCTGGGTGCGTTCCCATGTGCGCTCTCCGGTGCGTGCACCCTGAGCACACCACGGGGAAAAACAGTGTCAAAAATTATACTTAAAAAATAATTTAGACTGCAAGTTGTTGTGGTAAATGGAACCCATACCATAGTCTCTGAGGAAAGCAGAAAGAGATTTATTCACATGTTTCCTTCCCTTCCTTCGCTCCTTCACTCTTTTCCCTTCCCTAACTCTCCTTACTCCAATTCAGTAACTCCTTCTTTTACTCCCTCTGACCTCTTAGTTGTACACTCCCCTTCCCTCACTCTCTCTCTGTTACCCCTCTTCTCTCTGTCCTCTTAGTCTCTCACTCCTCTTCTGTCACGCTCACTCCCTATAACTCAGCTATACTCTCACACTCACCTTCTTTCAAACCTTCTCTTTTACTTTCCTTCCTGTTTCTTACCTTCTTTTGCTCCTTCACTCTTTTCCCTTCCCTTACTCTCCTTACTCCACTTCAGTAACTCCTTCTTTTACTCCCTCTGTCCTCTTACTTCTACACTCCTGTTCCCTCATTGTCTCTCTGTTAGCCTCATTCTCTCCGTCCCCTTAGTCTCTCACTCCTCTTGTGTCACACTCACTCTGTATAACTCAGCCATACTCCCACACTCAACTTCTTTCAGACCTTTTCCTTTACTTTTCTTCCTCTCTCTTCCCTTCTTTCGCTCTTTCACTCTTTTCCCTACCCTTACTCTCCTTACTCCACTTCTGTAACTCCTTCTGTTAGGGCCCCTCCCGCCCTTTTCTCTTTAAATCAAGGTCTCTCCACGCTCCACACTGATTGATAGTGTGAGCGCGGGAGAAGTAAGCGTCCTGAGGCGGAAGCCGGGACAGAGTCATTGATATTTTTAAATAACATAGCTATTGCTGCTCTGTTAATCTTTTTAAATACTACACCTGTGTGTTATTATTTTTAATACTACTTCTGTGTGTGCCTGTGATTATTTTGAAAACTGTCACTGTTTGGGCACCGGACTCGAACCCAGCATTGGAGGCGACTTGCTCCAGTGGGTTCCGCCATTTTGGGTTGGGAGACGGCCGAGCAGTGCAGTGCTCCGCCCCTCCCGCCCTTTTCTCTTTAAATCAAGGTCTCTCCACGCTCCACACTGATTGATAGTGTGAGCGCGGGAGAAGTAAGCGTCCTGAGGCGGAAGCCGGGTCAGAGTCATTGATATTTTTAAATAACATAGCGATTGCTGCTCTGTTAATCTTTTTAAATACTACACCTGTGTGTTATTATTTTTAATACTACTTCTGTGTGTGCCTGTGATTATTTTGAAAACTGTCACTGTTTGGGCACCGGACTCGAACCCAGCATTGGAGGCGACTTGCTCCAGTGGGTTCCGCCATTTTGGGTTGGGAGACGGCCGAGCAGTGCAGTGCTCCGCCCCTCCCGCCCTTTTCTCTTTAAATCAAGGTCTCTCCATGCTCCACACTGATTGATAGTGTGAGCGCGGGAGAAGTAAGCGTCCTGACGCGGAAGCCGGGACAGAGTCATTGATATTTTTAAATAACATAGCGATTGCTGCCTTGTTAATCTTTTTAAATACTACACCTGTGTGTTATTATTTTTAATACTACTTCTGTGTGTGCCTGTGATTATTTTGAAAACTGTCACTGTTTGGGCACCGGACTCGAACCCAGCATTGGAGGCGACTTGCTCCAGTGGGTTTCGCCATTTTGGGTTGGGAGACGGCCGAGCAGTGCAGTGCTCCGCCCCTCCCGCCCTTTTCTCTTTAAATGGCTCCTCTCACAAGGAAGCGCAGCGGACGAGCGCAGCGGGCGCGCCGGCGGCGAGCCCGTTTGCGCCCGTCCGCGCCGGACCCGCGCCCAGTGCCAGACCCCCTGCCTCTCCCAATCTAAGCCCTATACCCAAACGGGCTTATAGTAGAGAGACAATCTGGGCCTTAAACATTAAGCCCCCCAGCAAGGGCTGCATAGTATGGGAACCTGGGACCAACGCCCCATTCACATCTTCCCACTGCCCCAAGTGCGTTCAACAGCTGCCCAAACCCCTCTGACTTCCTACTTAAGCCCAAGGAAACCATAATACAGTTTCCATTAGGAAAAATATCCCCCTGGTGAAGTGCCTCCTTCTCAATACGAGGTCGCTAGTTAAACACAGCTCGGAAATAGCAGAGTTAATTCAGGATGAGGACATAAAAATAGCATTTATCACTGAATCATGGACGGATGCAGCATCAGGTCCAGATATAGTGAAAGCCACTCCCCAGGACTTTGTCTGCCACACTCAAGACAGGGACAAGAGGAGAGGGGGTGGCCTTGCCATCATCCACCATAAAAACATTCGAGGCTCCTTTCAACCCGGTCCCGCCGGCCTTGATGAATCGCTACATTTCAACTTTACTCTCTCAAATCATGTGTCCCTCATAGGCTGCCTTGTTTACAGGCCCCCAGGTGAGAAAATGCAATTTTTAACAGCCTTAAGTAAATTATTAGAAGCGGCAGCAAGTACCCAAAGGTTCACACTACTTGGTGATTTTAACTTTCATTTGGAATGCAATACAGACACAGACACTCGTGACCTGTTAGATCTACTGCAGGGGATAGATATGATGCAGCTGGTATCTGACCCCACACACAGAGCAGGACACACCCTAGACGGGATTTTCTCGAATCTCCCCAGTCTAAAAGTTACTTCGGTCCTACCAGTCCCCTGGTCCGACCACTCTGCAATTTACTTCGACATTCCCCTCACCACCCCTGAAAAACCACCCAGCACTAGAAACGTCCCGAGACAAGTCAGAAAATGGAAGAACATTAAAGGGGACGATCTGGATAACTTACTAAAAAATTCCCTGACCTCTTTTCCTAACAACGTGGAGGAAGCAGCCAGCTCATACTCGGCCTGGCTGGACCAGGCCTGCTTACGCTTGGCTCCCCCCAAAACCACCCACTCTACCCGGACGAAACCGGCCGCCCTGTGGTTTACTGAACAAATCAGGGAACACAAAATACGTTGTAAAAAGCTCGAAAAGGTCTGGCGAAGGAATTATAGCGAGCTGGACAAACAGATTCTCAACTCCGAGCAAAGACGCTACAAAGAAAGAATTCTACAAGCAAAAAAGGCCTTTCTATCCAAACAAATTGAAGATGCCAGCAATACCCCCAAAGAACTTTTCCAGACGGTCTCTTCCCTAGCAAACTCAAAAACCATAGAAATTCCCTCCAGTCTCGCACTATGTGAAAGCCTAGCCACCTTTTTTTGTGAAAAGGTCGAGAAAATCTTCTTTTCCTTAGATAGCCAGGTGAAGATTTCCCCCTCGTCTGAGGACCCGAATTCCCCCAGACCTGCGGTCAGTCTGCAACAGTTTGAACCCATCATGGAAAAGGACGTAATGAGTCGCATACAAAAAATCAAATCAGGCTCCCCTCATGATCCTTGTCCCACCGCAATAGCCAAACTAGCACCAGATGCCATCGCCAGGGAACTCACTCCCCTTTTTAATCAGATGCTGGAGAAAGGGGAATATCCCTCTAGATGGAAACGAGCCTCCATCCTGCCCCTGCTAAAAAAAACTAATTTAGACAGCATGGATATGAACAACTATCGCCCAATAGCCTGACTCCCCCTTCCTGCCAAAATTATAGAAGGTAGCCTGAATGCCCAACTAAGTACCTTCCTAAAAACAGGGGATCATCTTGATTCTTCCCAGCACGGTTTCCGTGCGGAACACAGCACGGAATCCGCTCTGATCAAATCCATGGAAGACATAAGGCAAGTGATGGATAAAGGAGGCAGAGCAGCCCTGATCCTGTTGGATCTTTCTGCGGCCTTCGACACGGTCCACCACAACTTACTGGTGGACCGGTTGAGGGCCTGTGGAATCCAGGGAAAAGCACTAAAAATCCTTCAGGCGTTCCTGTCCGATAGAACACAGTCCGTGGCGCTTGGAGACCACGAATCACAGTCATTTGTACTACCCTGTGGAGTCCCCCAGGGATCTTCGCTTAGCCCTACCCTTTTTAATGTTTATGTGTCTACCCTTGCCCCGGTGATTAGATCGTTCGGTTTTCAACTCACAGCCTATGCCGACGACACACAGATTGTGGTGTCCCTGCTACCCGGCAACACTGACAACACCGCAGACAGATTCAAAAACTGCATGCACGAAGTGGGATGCTGGATGGCACAAAGTTGCCTTAAACTGAACTCCTCGAAGACAGAGGTCCTGCTCTTTGGAGCTAGAGAGAACTTTTGGTCCCCGAGATGGTGGCCAGATGAAATAGGACCACTCCCCGTGCCGGTTGACAAAGTGAAAAACCTGGGCATTATTGTGGACAGCTCTCTGTCCTTTAAACCTCAGATTAACGCACTCTCTTCCTCCCTCCATTACACCCTCAAAACCATCAGAAAAATTCTCCCTTACCTGGAGAAGAAACACAGGAAAACTATTGTCACGGGGCTAGTGCTTTCACGTCTAGACTACTGCAACAGCCTGATGTTAAACGCCCAGCAGAGTGTACTCAACAAACTCCAACTGCTACAAAATGCAGCCGCCCGCCTGATCACCGACACTCCCAAATTTGCGTCGGTATCCCAGGACCTGGTGGCTCTACACTGGCTGCCAATTCGTAAGAGAATTGCATTCAAGGCTTTGTGTATGGTCTTTAAGGCCCTTCATGATATGGGCCCCAGACACATGAAACTGCTCTTTCACTGGCATAAACCATCACGAACCCTGAGGTCAGGAGAAATGGCCCTGGTTACGGTCCCCAGAATCAAAAGAGCTCGATGGGGAGGTAGGAGCTTCTCCCTTAGGGCGGCAGAGGCCTGGAATAAACTTCCACTCATGCTCAGACAAACTCAGAATCTGATGGCTTTTAGAAAAGGACTCAGTAAGCCTGCACTCTCATGTTTGCCCTATCAAACCAGTGCCAGGACACCTCCGGGTATTAGAGCGCTCAATAAATGTGCTAAATAAATAAATAAATAAATAAATAAATAAAATAAATAAATCCCTCTGACCTCTAACTTACTCACTCCCCTTCCCTCACTTTCTCTCCGTTACCCCTATTCTCTCCGTCCTCTTAGTCTCTCACTCTTCTTCTGTTACGCTTACTCCCTATAACTCAGCCACACTCCATCACTTTTCTTTCTTTCCTCCCTCACTCAGTCCTCTACTGTCACTTTTTCCTTCACTTCCTCTGTCTCCTCACTCCCTTACTGCCCTTGTCTCACGCTCACTTGCCTTTATCCATTCTCTATCACCACTCTTTCCTCAACATCACTGCTCTTCTCTTACCCTTTCACATCCCTGTTCCCTTACTCTGTTTTCTTCACTTATCCTCATTCCCCTTGTTCACTCCCTTTCTCCTCACTCACCTCTCACACTCACCTTCTTTCAGTCCCCTTAGTTCACTTCCCTTCCCCTCTCGTCCCTTTCTTTGCTCCCTCACTCATTTTCCTTTGCTCTCTGACTACACTCCACTTCACTCACTCCTTTTGAATTTGTAAAGAATACAGCTATTTTTGGATAATTGGAGGTAGTTCTAAAAAGAACTGTTTTTTTTCTGAACAAAAACAAAAACAGGGAATGCCAAACTGCTCAACAGGAGCAAAAAAAGGGGAAAATTAGGGCTGGGGACGGCAGCGGTGGTTTTCCCTTGTGCGTACAATGTTCATTATACTCTGTTCTCCGTAGCAAAGCAGTTCATCACACTGCTTACACTTGATAGTGATATCATTGAAAACAGGCTGAATATTGGGGATCAGCTGCTCAGGTCTTCCTCTCACGGATGATGTTGTTGCTCCTCCAGTGGATGTTGAGGCGCCATCTCTTGGGGGATTACGTGCCAGGTCTCTGACACTCTCCCAGGCATAGTTCTGGGGGTGCCTCCGTTGGACATGGCGAATCATTGTGGAGTTGCCAAAACTGTACTTTTTTCTAGGGTCACCCCGTGAAAGAACTGTTTGGCAAATTTTACACTCCACCTTTGGAGCATTAACCTTTTTTTCACCTGGTGGTATGATAAAAAAATTCCAAATAATGTGCTCCTTCACCTTGGGCTGAGGAGGCTCCTCCTCAATGAAGCCATCTGAGTCCTCACTGCTGCTGGGTGGTCTGGCAGCCATTCCTTTCACTAAATAGAAGAACAGAAAGGAACAGGTCTTGCTGTCTCCAAAGTGAAAGAAGAAGTGAAGGAAATGGGTGGGGTTTTCATTAGTTATAAAAAAAACGGTTCACAACCAATGAAAGGAGTTATTTTAAGGTCACATGACTTGACACGCTGACGCTGCGCGCACCAGAGTGCTTCCGGGGGCGCTTACGCGGCGCGAACGTAGGTGGTTCCGGGGGCGCTTACGCGGCGCAAACGTTGGCGCTTCCGGGGGCGCTTACGCGGCACACCTGAATGGCGTTTTGCTAGCTTTTCGGAAATGCATTTAATGTTAAAATATGGTTATTTAAAATCAAAAATACTAATTTTATAAGTATGCCACTGAATATCTTGCATTATTATTTAGTATAAATACATACTTTTTTTCCGCATGCGGAAATAGCGCTCTTGCTACTCTCTCGGGTGAGCTTACCGGTGCGTGCACCCTGAGCGCTACAAGACAAAATGATTAAAAAAAAAAAACCTACATGAAAAATATATTCAAAAAATAATGTTTGAGAAAAAAAAGAATAATAATTATATGGTTAAAAAAACAGCTAATAAAAAAAATTCAATTTAAAAATCTTAGGTTACAAACTCGACATACAAAGGAATTAGCTTTTAAAAAACCTTTGAAATTCACTGAAAAAAACATAGGTTTCACAATTGTTATAGTTAGGAATTAGCATTTAAAAAACCTTTGAAATTCACTGAAAAACCCATAGGTTTCACATTTGTTATAGTTAGGAATTAGCATTTAAAAAACCGTTGAAATTCAATGAAAAAACCATAGGTTTCACACCAGATATAGTTAGCTGAACATTTTACTCATACAAAACCATTGAAATTCCCACTTTATAGTTAGTTGGACTCACTATAACTCGCGGGCCCGCAATCCACTGCTGATGATGTCACATATTACATCATTCATGACATGGTCAGTGACATCACTGATGACATCACTGATGACATCTCAACTGACATCACTGATGACATCACTGATGACATCATCCATGTGATAATATAATGCACCTCCTCACACTCTAATCTAACCTTTGATCCATCCAGTGTTGAATACAGACTACCATTCCTGAAACCATTGACTCACCAATACTAGTTACTACATACACACTCACTGATTCCTAAGTCTACACACACATCCACTCATTCACCCATACAATCACTCATACAGTCACTCATCAATACAACACTATCATATGCACTCATACACCTATACAGACACTGACACACTGCCACTCATCCATTGAGTTACTCACAAACCGAGTCAGTCATTCAAAGAATCAATCACACTCCCATTTCCTCAACTATACAGTTATACACACATAACCTTACTTATTCAAACATATACTAACACATACTTACTCTCTTTTACAATCACTGATACAAGTACACATTGATCCATACAGTCACTTACGCAATCTCTTCTGCCATCACTGACAAAAGCACACACTCATCCATACAGCTACTCTAACAATCACTCACTCCACATATAATCATTTATATACTCTAACAATCACATATACTACCTTTCACATAGGTAGTTACTCACACATGTACCACTGAGACATCCATTCACTCACCAACACAGCTATACACATGCTCGCTCACCCACCCATATAGCCCCTCACAGATATACTCTTGAACCCATACACCCAGTGTATCACCCACTCACACATCTATACAGGGAGTCATACACATACCACCCACAAAGAATGACTAAATGTGAGAGTGAAATATTGAGAGAGTGAAGAAAGACGCAAGAGGGGTACAGCAAGAGGCAGGTGAAGCGCAGAACAAAGCAAAAGAGGTGCAGAAAGAACCAACAGAGGTGGAAAAAGAGGCAAGACGAGTGTAGAAAGGGGCAGGAGAGGTGCGCAAAGAGGCAAGAGGGATACAGAAAGAGACAGGAGGGGTGCGGAAAGAAGAAGAGAACTGCAGAAAGAAGCAACAGAGGTACTGAAAGAGGCACAAAGGGTGCAGAAAGAGACATGACAGGTGAAGGAAGAAGGAACAGAGGTACAGAAAGAGGCAAGAGTGGTGCAGAAAGAGGGAAGATAGGTATAGAAAGAGGCAAGAGAGTTGCACAAACAGGGAAGAGGGGTACAGAAAGAACCAAGTGAAGTGCAGAAAAAGGGAAGAGGGGTGGGGAGAAAGGCAAGAGGGCTGCAGAAAGAAACAAGACAGGTACAGAAAGAAACAAAAAAAGTGCAGAAAGAAAGAATAGAGGTGCAGAATTAGGCAACATGGGTGCAGAAAGCTGTAAGAGGGATACACAAAGAAGCAAAAGAGGTGCAGAAAGAGGAAACAGACGTGCAGAAAGAAGGAAGAGAGATGCAGAAAGTACTAGTGATTTACAGAATGAGGTCACAAGAAGTGCATAAAAAGAAAGAAACATGCAGAAATAAGCAACAGAAATGCAGAAAGAGGCAAGAGAAGCACAGAGGGAAGCAAGAGAGGCTTGCACACCATTACTACCAATTTAACACCCACATGTAGCAATAAGTAACAGGTGATCATACTAGGATTGCAAAGGGCCTTCCACCATGCTGTAACACTTGTCGCTGCATTTTTGGTAACGTTTGAGCCTGAAACAAGGTTTTTTTTGTTCAAATCTGCAGATTAGGGTGCAGATGATGAATTATGTGGCTAATGCAGAAAATATATAATTGTGTGAAAGTCGGTGCAGCCAAACATTCACATAATTCCAGTGACCATTCTCATACCTCTGCCTAGGTCCACAAGTGCTCCTCAGTGATTCCTTCTTTTTTGTCTCACTGAGTTCATAGTTGAGCTTCTATGGAAACGAGGAAGAGTAAACCTGAGGTTACCACTCCACAACACAGACTACCATACCACATAATTACTCTTCATAACACATAATGTCACTCTAAATAACTTCTATACACTAAATACCACATACTTTCTAGACACATAATTTCACTGCACAACATACCACATAATTCCACTACACACAACGTACATCTACTCCACTCCCAAAAACATTAGTAAAAAACTTTTGCATTTACAATGCCAATAGCTCTAATTTTCGCAAATGTGAAACCTATTACATTGCAAACACTTCTTAAACTAGTAGTTGCGATTGCAGAGTGGTGGAGAAAGGGTGCTGGGCCCTCGACCAGTGTTCAAGTAGTCCGTTGTGTAGGGCTTACAGGAGGTACCAATAAGGCTTCTTGGCCCCCAAAGTCCCTCAGGAGTAAATTGGACTTCATCCCCCATCCCATAGTCTGCCATGAGATGCATTTGTAGAGTGGTGGAAAAAGTAGGGCATGGCCTACGAAGATGTCTTAGCAATCCCACTGTGTGGGACTTACTGAAAGTAACAAGAGGGATAGTTGGCCCACAAGGACAACATTGGGGGCCAACTACCCCTCCTATAACTCCAGTAAGTCCCACACAGCAGGATTGCTAAGTTCTCATAGCAGGCCATGCAACCTTTGCCCACTCTGCAAACGTGCGCCTTAGTGCGCTCATGGATGGGGATTGAAGTCCCCTTCGCTGCTGGCGGTCCTTTAGGGGCCAATGAGCCTACCTCTTACCTCCAGTAAGCCACACACAGTGGGATTGCTGAGAGATGGACAACGGCCACACCCCCTTTCCCCACCACTCTGCAAACGCACCTCCTGGCGCATACTAAGTAGGGGTATTGAGTCCCCTTTATTCCTGAGGGTCCCTGCGGGCCTACTAGCCTACCAGGTACCTCCAGTAAGCTACACACACCTTGATTGCTGAGAGTGGTCGGAGGCCATGCCCCCTTTTCACACTACTCTGCAAAAGCAGCTCCTGGCGCACTGCTGCTCGGCAGATGAAGTCCCCTTGTGTCTATGGTCCTCAGGAAACAAGAGGACCTCATTGCCCCACCACCAGTGCATCAAGAAGCGCTTTTAAAGAGTGGTGTAAAAAGGGGCGTGGCCTCGGACCTCTCTGCAACCTAGCTCTGTGGCGCATACAGGCAGTAACTGGTGGGCTAGTTGGTCCCCAGGGACCCTCAGTATTCAAAGGGGGTTATTTCCCCAACTAACAACGTGCCAGGGGGTGTGTTTGCAGAGTGGTGGAGAAAGTTGGCATGGCCCCCCTTCTTTTACATTTTTGGGGCCCTGGGGACCCCATCCCCCAGGGCATGACCTTTTTTATAATTTTTTAATTCCCGAGGGCAATTTAGGCCCCGGGGACCCCATCTCCCAGGGCATGGTCAGACTTTAAAACAAAAAAAAAACAATGATTACGGGGCGGGCGCGTGGCCCTCCTCCTCTGGCAAATTATGGCGCCAGGAACCCATCCCCCGGGGCCCGGCCTCTCCTTTTTTTATTATTTTTAAATTTCAGGGAATGAGGGATGTGTGCCCCCCAGCCACTTCTGCCCCAAGGACCCCATCCCTGGGGCCTGGCCTCTCCATTGGGGACCGTGGGATGAGCATCAATACCCCCACGGTCCCGCCGGCTCCCCACCTTATGCGGGAGCCGGCACTGCTGTTGTACAAGGGGAGCGGCTGACATGCAGCTTCCCTTTTGCAAAAGCAATCCTGCTTTGCTTCATTGAAGCGAGAGCAGGTTTTCTTGCTCTCGCTTCAATAAAGCAAAGCAGAGTTTGCTTTGACAGGGGCGGGAGCATGCTATAGCAAATGGCAATTAGCCGGCCCTGGGGGGTGGCGGTCCACAGGGCTATCCAGGGCTCCAGGAGGAGGGCCACTTGGCCCCACTCCCAGCATTTCTAAAGCCCCAGGGAGGTTTTGGTTCGCGGGGTCTGCTACTGACCCCCGAATTAGAATATTTAGTACCCCGGGGAGATGGTGGTCCCTGGGTCATGTGGGGGGGCTCGAGCCCCCCCACACATATTTTTATTTTAAAAACAGAGTTCCAGGGAGGTGGCGGTCCTTGGGGCTGTGGGTGGGCATGTGCCCCCGTGTTTAAATTGGCAAAGCCCCGGGGAGGTAGAAGTCCCCGGGGTGTGTGGGGGTGCTCAAGCCCCCCACTCACAAAAACAGAGCCATGGGGAGGTGGTGGTACCGACGGCTGTGGGGGTGGCCACATGCTCCATATCAACAGCCCCCCACACACATTTACAATTTAAGAAAAGAGAGCCCCAGGGAGGGGGTGGTCCCCGGGGCAGCTGGGGGGCTGCATGCCCCCTGCAAATCATCAATAAAGCCCTGGGGAGGTGGCGGTCCATGGGGCTGCGGGGCACCCGTGGGCCCCGCTATATAATATGGGATTGCAGCCATCTTGTTCCTCGGTAGCCATCTTGTTCCTCGGTAGACTGAGGCACAAGAAAGCAGAAAAACAAACGTGTATAACTCAAAAAGGGGGCAGGATAGAAGCACCCTGACCCCGTAGGCCTGCTCAGGGGGTCCCACAGGGACCCCAAGGCAATTTTTTTTTTCTTTTTTCAAAAATCGCGGGGTACGCACACCATAAGCGCACCCTGCAATTTAAAAAAAAAATAAAATGTGGGGGCTTGGGAGTCCTTGTGGGACCCCCTGAGCAGGCCTAGGGGGTCAGGGTGCTTCTACTCTGCCCCCTTTTTGAGTTCTAAAACTTTCCGAGCAGGAGCTGCATGCTCATTGGCTTTCAACACTTCAAACCAGGAAGTGTTGGCAGCCAACTTGTGCTCGGTAGCCCGAGGCACAAGAAAGCAGAAAAACAAACGTGTAGAACACATTATATATAATGTATATAATATATATTTTTTACAATATATATATATATTCACTGAAAAAACCATAGGTTTCACACACGTTAAATTTAGGAATTAGCATTTTAAAAACCTTTTAAATTCACTCAAAAAACTATAAGTTTTAGGTGTGTTATAGTTGCTGGACATTTCACTCATACAAAACCATTGAAATTGCTCCTATATAGTTAGTTGTACTAACTATATTTCGCGCACCCGCAATCCACTGCTGATGTCACATATTACATCATTCATGACATGGTCAGTGACATCACTGATGACATCTCAAATGACACATTCTCACTCGCTGTGCAACAAAGTAGTCACCTCATGGCTTGAAAAGAAGGAGACATAGAGAACAAACAAAAATTGGCCACCACAAACACATACACACCAGCAGACTACAGAAAAACTAGCTTCTCTCACATAGCCCACAAAGCAGGAAGACTAAAGAACAAAGAAAAAACACTGTCCACACAAAATGGCCATTGCTGCATGGACAGCAGAGAAGACATGGAGAATGAGAAAATGGTTCCCCTATCCTTCCAGGAGCCTCCACCACACAACAAAACATTGCAGTAATGCCCATATCTATATATTATTTACACAAGATATTGATTAGCCCACACATGGGACTGTGATATACACACCACCTGACAATCAGTACTTCCAGTAAAGAAAATTCATTAAACTTTAAAACTCCCCAACCACAGAAAGTCCAAGGCAACATCAATTATCGCTTGAAAATACTTAAAAAAGTTGTACAAAAATGCAAAAAACAATATCAACCATGTCACACATTAAAGAGAGTTTTAAATTACAACTCATTTGAGCATAAACAGTATATTTCCATCTGTCCCCAGTCCAAAGTTAGCACTTATCAAATGGAATAAGGTATATCAAGCAATATGAGAGCTTGGCCTTGCAACAGTGAAAATGACTTTAGGAGTTTTTCACTTCTAGTACATGTAAAATGTAGCCACACATGTACCAATTTTTAAATACAACGAACCGTGCCCTATGATCCTTTAGGGCCTACCTTAAGGATGACTTGCAGTGTTAAAAAAGAAGGTTTAGGCCTGGCAAAGTTTTTTTTTCAGGACAAAATGACAGTTTAAAACTGTAAGACAGACTTCAGTTGCAGACCTGAGACATGTCTTAAAATGCTACTTTAGTGGGTGGCAAACAATGGGTGCTGGTGTCTACAGCTAGCATTACATTTTCATGCAGTGGGCACAGGTAGTGCCATTTACTAGGGATGTACTAGTAAATTAAATGTGGCAATTGTGTGTAGCCCACTTTTACCATGTTTGAAGGAGAGAGCACAGGCACAATAGTGGTGGGAATGCGCACAGAGTCCTAATGCCAACAAAAACAGGTTCAGCAAAAGAAGTCAAAACTCAGGGGTAGCCCTAAAAAAAAGGGCCAGGTTCAACACCTAGCATATAAACAGCTAGAATATATTGCTCTATACACGTGCTGTGAGGCTTCTAGGCAACATTTGCACCAAATGACATTAGGTTAATTTAGAGAAATGCACCTGGTCCTAATTGACTGATAAAAAAGAATATCGCTTCACTTTTGTCCTACACTGCCTTTCCTGATGTTTCAGAGCTGTCTCGTATTGCATCTTTTACATTCTCTTTTCCTTTTAGTTGTCCTCAGCAATCATTCTAACGAAATCCTGAGTGGTCCTTTGCCCTTGTTGTTTGTGCTTACTTGTATCATCAATTTTACTCTTTTCCACATTTGTCAAGAGTGTTGTTATTTGTTTTTTTGGCAGTACTCCATATCACTTGACCTTAAGTGCTGCCTTTCTTTTAATTGTTGCTGTCATATCCTACATTCCTTCATTTGTCTTAACTGCTTTCTCTCACCATCTCCACAGAGTAGTCTCTCTGTTTCACCTGAGCACATCCTCTTTTGTTTGCTGTGGAATCGTTCCTTTTGTTTCTGAATGCTCACTTGTTCTCTGTCTTTTCTAATTACAATTCCCATTCTGTCTTGTAGTCATATTTGTGATTAACCGTATACATATGTAAAATGCCATTCATTAGTGTCAAGGAGACAGTTAAGGAATGCTTTTGGCAAAAACACCGCCCACTGCCATTCTGTTGAATTTACCATTTACTTCCTATGTACTTCAACGTGGAACCATAAATAGTTTCACTCTCAGGCCCCGATTACGACTTTGGCGCATTTGCCCTGGCTCTTCGCAGACAAGGCTGCACCAAAGCTGCGTGAAGAACCCCACCCAATAATGACTTATTGAGTTAGTGGTAGGCATTTAATTTGCCGTTCCCAAGCCGGTGCCTATAAAATATGCACCGCAATTGGAACATCAAAGTTAATTACAGCACCGCATGTCCATGCCTTGCTGGAACTTTTGTGAATGCACACAGGGGGTCATTTGTTGGGCCCCCCTGTGTGCACCCACACGGTTTGAGGCTCAATGCGGCCCCCTTTCTTTGCTCTCTACCATTGCTTTCACGGAGGAAAGACTGCATGAAATCAGTGACGGAGATAAAAGTCGTAATATACTTGGTGGGACAGCCGTGGCGTTGGATCTAGGATTATAACTATTATCCCAAAAAGCATGACATCATTATCATTGGGCTCTCATAATCAAGCCATGAAAATGTTAATGGCTGTAGAGTGTTACCTTAACTCAGGTCCATCTTTTCATATGTTCAGTTAAGAAGTTGGTGTGCTCCTTTTTTACATCATTACCTATTCAGTTTAATGTGCAATGGGTGGCATAACAGGAGTAATTCCTAGAAGAAACCCCCTTGGCGCAATCAGGCAAGAGTTTCTAAATGACAGTAAAATGTGGTCAGGGAAGAATATATTGCTTAAGTGAGTCTGTGTTTTAGGTTTTACTGCATACATGTCACTCATTCGCAAGGCTAAGGCCCACATGCATCAATATTCGATTTTGCGATTCCTAATTTGCGATTTTTACCAAATCGCAAATAAGGATTCGCAAAACGGGATGCATGATTGCAAGTGCATAATATTTGCGATTCTGTAAAAATCGCATTTTTTACCGAAACGCAAATATTTTGCGAATTCCAATTTGCGATTTCGCAATTCCCATTGATTCCTATGGGCCAAAAAGAATTCGCAAAATGTTAATGCATTCCATGGGTGCAGGGGGGGGGTCCTGCACCCCTGAAATGTATTTTTAAATGGATGTTTCACACACACATGTCCTAAGGACATGTGTGTCTGTAACATGACAGTGTTTAAAATGCTAATTTGAGCATTTTAAACCTTTTTCGCAAATTACCACGAGGTTCACCCTCGTGGTAATTTGCCCCCCCTAAATGCGAATTCGCTATTTTAAAATTAATCATGCATTGCTTTTAAGGAATCGCAAATTTGCGATTCCTTAAGAGCAATCGCATTTTTGGAAATCGCAAAAAATAGCGATTTTTCCAAAAATGCTTGATGCATACTAAAAAGGTATTTAGGAATCGCAAACGGCCGATTTTACCGAATCGCACCGTTTGCGATTCCTAAACAGCTTGATGCATGTGGCCCTAAGAAACTATCCGCATACCTACATCAACATATCTGTGTATCTTTAGTCAGAATAATCCAGAACTTGCTTTAAAACTTGTTTTTTGAGCTACTTTCATGGAAACATTATTTAAAACTTTCCATTTTAGATGTCATACTGTTGTTTTGAAAGCACCCCCTTTCAACTATACATCTCCTTCAATATTGAATGTTTGATATATAAAAAGTGATCAGAATTAGTAAGCATGTGGCAGAGGATTATAGGTGGAAGCAAAAGTCAGTTTACAAAACACAGATACATGTTTCGGCAGTACAACTCTGTACTGCTGAAACCTGTTTCTGTGTTTTTGCAACGGGGCAACCTGACCCAATAAACAGGTTTGATGCCCTAGACTAGGAGTGCCATTTCATTCTCGGAAAGGGGTTTTGTAGTGTGTTCTTAAAGAAGAGAGAGACGATGGCAGTAGAAGGATAAGAATTTATTAACATCGATGGCACACGTAACCAACAAACGACCTCAGCCACAGCTGACTGGGCAAACTCTGTAACAGCCGGTATCAAATCCCCTCGGCGCTCACCCTGGAACGCTCGCAGTGGTGACATTCTAAGTGATGTCACCACAGAGTGTTCCACAGCGTGCAATGGGACAGGAGGGTGCTGGTAGGGTGGATGGACGATACCACACATCCCCCTCCCTACACAATAAGGTACATAAACCAAAATGAAAATTTCAAGAACAAAGCTGCATTATTTAGTTACATATTGCTCCAGATGTCTAGGTGGTTTAACCACTCTCTGACTGGTTCTATTAGCAGGGTGAGATACTCCAAAACGCTCCCTAGGGGGCAGTTTTCCTCTCTCCCGGTGTTTGTCTTCTCTCCCTTCCTCAAGGTTAGTGTCTTCCTTGGGAGAGTGATACCTAACTACTCTTCCCAGGTTCCAGATCTTCCCTTCCTGGGTTTTAACAGCATTTCTAAATAGTTTGTTAATCTTTGTGGGTTTGCTGAACCCAGACCAACTCGCTCTGCCTGTGGGCGCTTTGATTTTTATATCATCTCCTACCCTGAACCCTGCATCTTGTGTGGAGTGTAATCTATCAAACCTTTCCTTCCTCTCTAACATGGCCTTGCTCTGTCTGTCTAGCCCTTTAGCCTCCCTAGAGTGGTCTGTCCATCCTTTGTGCCAACCCATCCATCCCGGTGATAGTTTGGTATTGGGTCTTCTCGCTCTGAGCAGTTCAAAAGGGGTTGCCCTATCGTCTGGTGTGGGGTCAAACGGTAGGCTTCCAGACGTTTAGTGATTTCTTCCCTCCAGTTCAGTCCATTAGTTTTCGCTAACTGGATGCTTTCCTTTAGGGTCTTATTTAGCTGTTCTACCATCCCGCTTGTCTCAGGGTGGTAAAGCATGCAGCGTTTGTGTTCAATCCCATACTTCTCGAGAAAGTCTTTCATTTCCTTTGAGCACAGTTGCACGCCGTTGTCTGTTAGCAGACTGCTTGGTAGCCCTTCCCTGAGGAATAGTTCCTGTAGGAACTGGATGACTGTTTTCGTAGTGATTTCAGGCACTACCTTCACCTCTGGCCATCTTGAGTAAAGATCCATGAGGACTAAAATGTACGGTGTGCGTTGTTCTCCCGTCAGTGGGCCTATTATGTCCAATGCCACTTCATCCCACGCCCTGAAGGGGGTGGCCTGCATACCATGGGCAGTGTGTGTTGTTTCAACACCTTGTTGCTAACCGTACATGGGATACAATCTCTTACTTTTATTTCAATTATATGATCCATGCACGGCCACCAGTAGTCCTCCCACATCCTCTGTTTGGTCTTGGTGATGCCCAGGTGTCCATCATGGGCTATGTCTACAAGAGGCTCTCCCACAGTTTTAGGCGGGATCAGCCTCGTTCCTCTGAACAGACACTCATCAACGACAGACAGTTCTTCCCTGACCATCCAGAATGGGCGTAGTGTTTCATCTTGTTTATCTTCGTGTCGCCACTTCCCTTTTATTCTCTCACACACTCCCATAAGCAGGTCGTCTGCCCTAAGGGCTTCTTTCCAAGATTCTGCTCCGATGGCTCCTTGAGTAATCACACACACGTTTTCTGTTTGGCAGTCTTCCTTGTCTTCACCATTCTTGTCACTAGACTCGTACTCATCCTTTTCTTTCACTAGCCGCGAGAGGCAGTCTGCTGCTAGATTCCTTGTTCCAGGTACATATTCGACACAAAATGTGTATACCTGTAGGTTTACGACCCATCGCCTGATTCTGCTCGAGATCGCGTCCAGTCCCTTTTTGTTAAATACTTCAATCAGAGGCTTGTGGTCTGTTCGAAGGATGAACTTTGTACCCCAGATGAAGTCTCTGAACTTGCTCATGGCCCGGTGTACCGCCAAAGCCTCCTTCTTGATTACGGAGTAGTTGATCTAGGACTTCTGTAGCGATATGGACGCGAAGGCTATAGTTTCCTCCTCACACACCCCTACTTGTGTAAGGACTGGTCCGAGCCCTTTTAAGCTTGCGTCGGTTGTCACTACCATCTTCCTATTTGGTATGAATGCTTTTAGGCTGGGTGCTTCTGCAAGTGCTCTCTTCACGTCCACAAATTCTTTCTGGCACTCCTTGTCCCAATTAAACCTTAATCCTTCTTGAGCAAACGTCGTATGGCGAATGTCCTGCCTGCGAAGTTCTGTACAAATTTGCTGTAGAATTCCAGCATTCCCATAAATGACTTTAATTCATCTTTGTTCTTCGGAGGCATCAAGTTTGTAATGGTGTTCTGTAGTTCAGCTTTAGGACGGATCCCACCTGGTGTCACCTTGTGTCCCAAGAAGTCTAGCTCCTTGCACCCAATCCTACACTTTTCCCTCTTCACAGTGAGACCTTGGACTTTAAACCTCGCCAGCACTTGCCTCAACCTTCCGTTGTGTTGATCGTTGTCTTTACCAAACACAAGCACATCGTCTTGGTAGCACAACACACTGGGAATACCTTTCAGTATGCTGCCCATGATCCTCTGGAATACAGCCGCGGCTGATACCAACCCGAAGGGCATTCTCTTGAATTTGAATGCACCCATGGGAGTCACGAACGATGTAAGTTCCTGCGAGTCTTCATGGAGCTTGATTTGGAAGTAGGCCGAGGTCAGATCCAGTCTGGAGGACACTTTTGCTCCTTCCAGCATTCTCTTCATATGTGCGATATTTGGCAGTGGGAATTTGTCAAGCACAACCTCCTTGTTCAGTGCCCTGAGGTCGATGCACAGGCAGACTGATCCATCCTTTTTCCTAGCTGCGACGATCGGCGCCAGCCATTCTGTTGCCTCCACCGGTTTGATGACTCCTTGGCTACACAACTTCTCCAGTTCAATCTTAACTGCCTCCTGAATTGCTATGGGTAGGTTCCTAACTTTTGCCACGACTGGTACTGCATGCTCTTTCAGTTTTATCTTGTGGGAGTAATTCCTCATGCATCCCAATTCGCCACTGAATACCTCTTTGAACCCAGCTTCGATCCCCTCCCAAGTTTCCTCTACTTCCTGTATTAAAATTTGTGGGGTTTTGTTTAAGTTGAGATAAATCCCTAACTCTTTTTGGGCCTGCCATCCCAAAATGTTGTCTCCCAATGAGGATACATAGACTTTTGACACAGTCACTCTACCGTGCCCCAGAAGTAACCCTTCATACTGATAGGTTTTCCACCATAACCCCCTGGCTTTACATCCATCCTGTTCAACCTTATTTTGCCCTTGGACACCCGCTCAAATTCATAAGCATTAATGATTGTCAGTTTGGAGCAAGAATCAAACATGGCTTCTACACCAGTCTCCTCAAACTTTATGGTGTCTTTGGGATTGCTAACTTGCCCACTCTGTACTTGCAGTACTATTTCATCACACATTCTGGTAGTAGTGTCCCTCCCCTGCTTCTTGTACCCCTGGCCACTCCTGCAGTACTGCCTAAAGTGGCCTTTTCTTCCACATTTGCTGCAAGTGTATTTAAGCGCTGGGCAATCCTTATTGTACGCCATGTGTCATTGCTTCCCACACCTGTAGCAGTTGCCTTTGAATGGCCACCCAGCGTTGGTCTCCTTCTGCTGTTTGTGTACTGTCCTCTGTTCCTTGACTTCTGACACATTCTCACTTTCTGCCACCACCTCGCTCACCTTGATCTTGTTCTCTCTTCCTTTGTCTTCACTGTCCTGTTTAATTTCACTAACACATTGCATCATGTGTTCTACTTGCTTGGCCACAATAAGTACCTCTCTCAGTGGGGGTTGTCTTTCCTCCACAACTCCTCACGCACACGTTCAGTTCTGCACGTCAACACAAACTGATCCCTGATCCTTTCTTCGCTAGCACCCCCAAACTTGCAAGTTGCAGCTAACTTGCGTAAGTCAGATACAAATCTTCTATTGATTCTCCTTCCTTCTGTCATCTCCTTCCAAAGTGGTATCTTTCCATTATGGTGCTTGTTTTGGTGAGGTAGTGTAAATCTAGTTTCTTTATACTTATTTCAAATTCATTCAAACCTCTAGCTTCATGTGCGCCAAGCTCTGGGAGATGCTCTAACACTTCTTCTCCCTCCGCCCCCAAATGATATGATAGTAAAGCCACTTTTCTCTCCAACCCCAGGTTAGGACCACACACAACCGCATAATTCATGAACATTTTTTTCCATTTTTTCCACTGTATGGAAGGATCTCCTGGGTTCAAAAGAAACATTGTGGGTCGTGTTACATTTTGCATACTGCCTACAACACTCTGCTAGTCTGTATCTTCACTGCACTGGATATGTACACTATTCATGCATGTAATTTGGCTTTTAAAAGACAAAATATTTGTATGGCACAGGGTGACAACAATTTTTTTTTTTTTTGCAGAGAAATGTGAACAAGTGTGATAAATATCACACTGGAAAGCTTAACCGCACATAAGAGATGACTGCAGTGCACTCGGGAGCTCACTAGGTGGCAGTGTCACTTCGTGTTACCTCTTTCAGTCAGTGTAATTTTCCTCATAACACAAGCCAGCTCCTTAGTGTTTCTCTTAGTGACAGGAAATGCCAAGTGTACTATGACACCCCTCCAGCTTCCTCAGCCTGTTTGATCGATTGCGCCCCAAAAAACAAATTGTCTCTCCTTCACAACAGTCATTAGTCACCCCCAGAGTGTATTCTGACTTCTCCGCCCCAACCAATCACCTCGCGCTGCCAGTATGTGGATAATGAGAATCCTCCTCACTTCCCTCGCTGTCTTCTGCTGAATGTGATCGCGCCGCCTCAACAACTCATGCCTTGACACTCCAGGATATTAATCGACCTTCTGTTTTCCCAAAGTCACCAGTGAGCTCCTAGATAGTGCCGCTTACTTGCAGGCTATCGTAAACTTCCCTCAGCTGTTCCTGGTTCCACTCATGCTGCGCCAACGCTCATCAAGATACTCTCCAGCCCAGTCTGCCTGCGTGTCAGTAATCTTCTTAGTCTCTACGCGCTCTCCAACGCCTATAGACATGCCGCGCTACTGCTTCTTTACACCCCGGCTCACTCACCGGTAAGTTCTTCTTACTTACTTCCTCTTGTTTTGCTAAGTATGACAGCTGATTTGTTTGTTGGGAAGCTATCTTTAGCATACAGCCTGGAAGTAGGTAGAGTTCAAAGCGCACGCAGAGATGCTGGGACTACCAGAATGGACCTGTGCGGTCACAAGGTCCATGGCTGCCCGGCGAAAGAGTTAACCAGGGCTGGAGCCTGGGACAATGGCCCAGCCCCCTGCTGACCAGGAAAACTTCTTGAAGAACGCACCCCGTGAGATGGATGGGGCATCCGCGGCGGTTGCACCAGAGTCCACGGAGGGTGACGTTGCTCCCGTGGGGGACTTGCCAACCCCTGCAGAGTGGCAGGTGGAAGGAGGGCCTACCCGGGAGGAATTCTGTCGGCACAGAAGGAGTGGCCCACCCTTGAGGGCATGCAGTGACAGGCCGAAGCCCAAGCAGCCGGAAATGCTGCTGGAAACTACCACATCTACTAGGAGGATGGCCTTCTTTATAGTGAGCCCAAGTTCCTATTGAGTGGGGAGGGGTTTCATGCCTTTTGAGAGTTGCAGTGAGCCCTGTCATGCCAGTCGACTGTTTGTTGGGGAGCTATCTTGAGCATACAGCCTGGAAGGAGGTAGAGTCCAAAGCGCACGCAGAGATGCTGGGACTGCCAGAATGGACCTGTGCGGTGATGCGGTCCATGGCTGCCCGGCGAAGGAGTTAAACAGGGCTGGAGCCTGGGACAATGGCCCATCCCGCTGCTTACCAGGAAAATTTCTTGGAGGACGCACCCCGTGAGATGGATGGGGCATCCGCGGCGGTTGCACCGGAGTCCACGGAGGGTGACGTTGTTCCCGTGGGGGACTTGCCAACCCCTGCAGAGTGGCAGGTGGAAGCAGGGCCTACCCGGGAGGAATTCTGTCGGCACAGAAGGAGTGCCCCACCCTTGAGGGCATGCAGCGACAGGCCGAATCCCAAGCAGCCGGAAATGCTGCTGGAAACTACAACATCTACTAGGAGGATGGCCTTCTTTATAGTGAGCCCAAGGCTCCGGTGCATGAGTCCTCAAGGGCCTTAGTGGTCCCTCAATGCTATTGTGCCTTTTTGCTGGAGTTAGCGCATGAGATTTCCTTGGCGGGACACCTGGGCCAAGATAAGACTTTTGCTCATCTGGTCCCACACTTCTATTGGCCCAGGATGAGGCTTGCCTCTGATGCCTTTTGCAAGACTTGCGTGACCTGCCAAGTGAGTGGGAAGACAGGGACCAAGTTGAAGGCCCCCCTGGAACCATTCCCGGTCGTTGGTACCCCTTTTGAGCGGGTGGGCATCGACATTGTCGGGCATATGGATCCGCCGTCTTCTTCTGTGCGCCGGTTCATCCTAGTTCTGGTGGACCATGGCACCCGGTACCCGGAGGCTATGCCTCTGCGGACCATCACTGTACCTGCGGTGGCGTAGGCCCTGATGGGGATTATTACCCGGGTGGGTTTCCCCAAGGTCGTGGTGTCGGACAGGGGCACCAACTTTATGTCTGCGTACATGCAGGCCATATGGAAGGAGTGTGGGGTGACGTACAAGTTCTCCACCCCTTACCACCCCCAGACCAATGTGCTTGTCGAGCGTTTTAACAAGACCCTGAAAGGAATGATCAGGAGTCTGCCTGAGGACCTGAGGAAGAAATGGGATGTCCTCTTGCCCTGTCTGTTGTTTTCCTACTGGAAGGTGCTGCAGAAGGGTGTAGGCTTCAGCCCCTTTGAGCTTCTGTACGGTCACCCTGTGAGGGGACCCCTCAGTTTAGTGAAGGAGGGGTGGGAGAAGACTCCTAGGAGGCTTCCCGGCATGTGGTGAGCTACATGTTGGCGTTCCACAGCCAGATGGCTAAGTTTTGGAAATCTGACAACTTGGAGGCCCAGCCAAGCAGTCATGAAAGAGTGGTACGACCAGAATTCCCATCCTGTGGAACTGGATTCTGGACAGAAGGTGTGGGTCATGGAGCCCGAAGAGCTTGGCGCCCTCAGGACCCGTGGACTGACCCATACGAGATACTAGAGAAGAAGGGCCAGACCACTTACATGGTGGATCTTAAGACTCTAAGGCAACCCACCGAGTGTTGCATGTCAACCTCCTCAAGCCGCACCATGAGAGATCTGAGCTTACCCTCCTGATGGTGACTGATGGAACTGAGGAGGAGGAGAGCGAGCCTCTTCCGGACCTTCTGGCGTCCCAAGAGAAAGATGGATCGGTTGAGGGAGTGCTCCTCTCCCCGTCCTGATGCTGGAGTAACAGAGGGACTGCCGCCATGTATTGGAGCAGTACTCTTCCTTGTTCTCCCTCATTCCTGGGATCACCCACCTGTGTACCCATGACGTGGACACAGGGGACAGTCCCCCTGTCAAGACCAAGTCTTATAGGCTGTCAGATAAGGTGAAGACCAGCATTCAGCACGAGGTCACTAAGATACTGGAGCTGGGAGTGATCAAACCGTCAAGCAGCCCCTGGGCCAGTCCGGTGATTTTGGTATACCAAAAGCGACCCCACCGGGCACCACACCTGAACTTCGGTTCTGTGTGGACAATCGAGGACTTAACTCTGTGACCAAGACGGATGCTTATCCAATCCCCAGGCCAGATGAGCTCGTTGACCGGCTGGGGGTGGCCCGATATTTAAGTACCTTAGACCTCACATCAGGATGCTGGCAGATCGCCCTGATGGACGGAGCCAAGGAGAAGACTGTGTTCTCCACCCCAGAGGGCCACTTCCAATTTAGAGTGATGCCCATTGGATTGAAAAAGGCTCCTGCCACCTTTCAGCGGTTGGTGAACCAGGTGCTTTCTGGCCTAGAGGCCTTCTCCACTGCCTACCTGGATCACATAGCTGTCTTCAGCTCTTTAAGGCAACAATGTTCCTTAACATAATAAGTATTCAAAGAGCAAAATAATTATAGACAACAATGTGTGCTATACGCAAAGAAGTGTCCAGCCGGGCACTACATTTAATCAATATATAAGGAATTAAAAGGATATTAGTGCAAAAATATACAGTGGGATACAATCCTGCATCCAGTACATATAACACATACACATTTAAAGACAAAAAAGTAATGAAAAGGGGTAGGGTATTATCAGGCAAAAATATGGAAAGAAAGCTCATAGTCATAATCAGATAAAAATGAAACTAGCTAACCTCATATAGTTTACACTAAATTAGTAACACAATGGAAAACTGGTGTGTAACTATATCAACTGTCGACGGCGTTTCGATCCTTTACACTACATTACAAGGATCATCATCAGGACTGAAAATTACATTGCCTGAATAGAATTAATACAAGCCTGTTGAGAGATAGGGAAGGAAAAGGCAAGAAAGAAGAAAGAAGAAACTAGAGCCCTGCTTGTCTTACAAAATATACTTGAGTCAAGACCACGACCACATCGAGTACCCTCGATCTTCATTCTCCAATTATTGGAGCTGTGCCTCACTAGGAACATCTTTTCCTTTGAACAACAATATTACCAACAGGTTAAGGGGACATCTATGGTGGGCTATGTTTGCCCCAAATTTGGCTATACTCTTTATGGATTACATAGAAACAGACACCATACTGTCCCCATCTAATCCCTTCGCTTCTGCAATTACCATCTGGAGACAGTATTTAGACGACGTATTTCTCATTTGGCGCAATAATCTGGATAACTTGAACCAATTCATCCATTTGCTTAATAATACCTGTTCTGGGTTGACATTCACTAGTACAAAAGACAAAACATCCATATCTTTTTTAGATCTCACCATTTACCACTCTGATGGTAGTCTACATATGAAAAATTATTGAAAACCCACAGAACTCAATACATTGCTTAGTTATACAAGCAACCATCCCAGAGAACTCAGGGACTCACTACCATATTCCCAATTTCTGAGAATCAGAAGAAACTGTTTTGCAAAAGAGGATTACTTCAGGGAAGCTACGACACTGTCAAACAAATTGAAGGACAGGGGGTACCGCAAGAGACTGGTACGAAATGCAGTCAAAAGAGCTTGGTTCTGCCCAAGGGAGGCTCTACTTAGCCCCAAACCTAAAAGCGAAAACACTAAACTTGCTTGTGTCACAACTTTCTCGCCTGTTTCAAATGCCCTCAGGAAATCAATCATTAAGCATTGGCCCTTACTTAATGCAGGCACGCTTAAACTAGAGCGCCCTATTTTTGCATTCCGCAAAAGCTCCAATCTCAAGGACCATTTGGTAAGAGCTGCATTGCCAAGTTCCACACAGCGCCATACTTTAGATGCACATTGGAACCAGACGCCCTTGTTAGGACATGCAAAATGTGGTTCTTATAATGAATGCGAATATGGAAGGCAAATCCTTCACTTTTAACAATGTACAAATTACCTGCCAGTCATTCAAGAATTGTAACAAGAGTGATGTAAATGTAAATTGATACTTGTATAGCGCACTACTCACCCGCAAGTGTCTCAAGGCACTTGTACGAATACCGCTGTGGAACCCATCCTGGCTTTCCCTGTGAGGCGTCCACTCCTAGGCACCCCCAAGGTGGAGGCCAGGCATCCTCAGCGTTGTGGGGGCCATTGTGGAGATTAAGCAAGCTATTGCCCAGAGTTGCAGAGTGGGACTCCATGATTGGAATAGGCACCGAGGCGAGAATTATCAGGTCTGTGGAATTTTGAGCCCAAGACCCACCGAGGCGGGGAATTGAACCCTGGTCCCGGGCTAGACCTCTGCATCAGGGTCTGCCGCTCTAACCATTGAGCCACACTTCTCCATATTGAGCCACACTTCTCCATGTAATTTATCTAATTGAATGCCCATGCTCTAAATTGTACGTGGGCCAGACCAAACAGAAAATCAAAACCAGGATTGGACAACATCTGAGTAGGGTTCGATGCAAAACTCCTAACGCCTCTCTGGTCGATCATTTTATGCAAGAGGGTCATACTGAGAACGACATCAAATGGACTGTACTCAAAGCTCTCAAACTACCTCAACGTGGAGGCGACATGGCTCTACTATTGAACAAAGAAGAACTGAGAATGATCATTTTAATGGACAGTATAGGAACCGATTTAAACAGGAATGAAGATTGGATATCTCTCCTGTGAAAACTCAATGGGTCCATCATTGTTCCAATTGTAATTATGTGTTGAAAACTGTTACCAATTACCAATCTCTAGTTATATCTAGCATAATAATTGGTTTCTCCGTCTCTGCCTTTACCCGTTAAGTCTCTTGTCTTGTTTTGCTTGATCCACATCATGCCTTCGTAATTTCTCATATACTCCACCTTATAAATTTGAGGTGAACCATTATTGCCTTATTTTTTCTTATTAAAAAATGCCATATGAAGCATTGGTAACTCTAACGTATTATTGCCAGTCACTCCCTTGCACCTTAACTGCACCAACCCCCTCCTTCCTTAACTCTCTTGCACTTAACACAAGTATACGCTCATTTCATCACATCCCCTCACTCAAGATGGCCACCATGTTCGGTTTCTATTTAAACCATAGGTAGTCCCTTCTCGACTACCATTGCTGCAGCCATTGTGCTGAGGAGTTCCGGGAGATTGTTCTGCCCTTATCGAGGTAAGCTACGCTGTCCTGTAGACCCCGTGCTAACCGCTTGGATGGCTTATGCCTAGTCCTCATCATCTGTAAATTCGTTTTTAGGTTATCGTACCTTTGGAAACACCACTCAGAATTATTCCCGCTGCAACTACTACCCCCTGGTGCTCCTCCCTTGTTCAGCCCTACAAGCACTGTTGCTAGTTTCATTTTTATCTGATTATGAGCTTCCTTTCCATAATTTGCCTGATAATACCCTACCCCTTTTCATTACTTTTTTGTCTTTAAATGTTTATGTGTTATATGTACTGGGTGCAGGATTGTATCCCACTGTAAATTTTTGCACTAATATCCTTCTAATTCCTTTTATATTGATTAAATTAAGTGCCCGGCTGGACACGTCCTTGCGTATAGCACACATTGTTGTCTATAATTAACTTGCTCTTTGAATACTTATTATGTTAAGGACCATTGTTGCCTTAAATAATTGATACCCCCGGTCCTTAACTACCTAGAGGGTTCCCTTGTTGTTACAATACAATAGCTGTCTTCAGCAGCAGCTGGGGGGACCATCTGGAGCATCTCCAGGAGGTGCTGATGGCCCTGCAGCGGGCTGGGATAACCATCAAGGCCAGCAAATGCCATATCGGACAGGGATCTGTCATCTACTTGGGACACCTGGTGGGCGGGGGTAAGGTGCAGCCCCTCCAGGCCAAAATCGAGACCATCCTGGCCTGAGAGCCCCCTAAAACCCAGACTGAGGTCAGGGCTTTCCTGGGCCTCACGGGTTACTACTGCCGGTTTGTCAAGGGATATGGCACCATTGTGGCCCCCTTGACCAAACTCACTTCCAAGAAGCAACCGAGATAAGTGATTTGGACTGAAGCTTGCCAGAAAGCTTTTGATTCCCTCAAGCAAGCTGTGTGCACTGCTCCGGTGCTTAGGGCTCCGGACTTCAGTAAGGAATTTATTGTTCAAACGGACGCCTCTGAACATGGCATTGGGGCAGTACTCTCGTAACTCAACGAGGAGTGCCTAGACCAGCATATGGCCTTCATATCCTGGAGGCTACTCCCCCAGGAACAGCAGTGGAGTACTATCGAGCAAAAAGCCTTTGCTGTGGTTTGGGCCTTGAAGAAGCTGAGGCCATATCTCTTTGGCTCTCACTTCCTGATTTAGACTGACCACTGGCCCCTTGGTTGGTTCATGCAAATGAGGGGCGAAAACCCTAAATTGTTGAGGTGGTCCATTTCCCTCCAGGGTATGGACTTCAGGGTGGAACACCGACCCGAAGTAGACCATGCCAATGCTGACGGTCTGACGTCTTAGTGACGAGAACTCCCTATAGGTTGGGTATCTCTCCCCACGTTTGGCTGGGGGAACGTATGTTAGACCGGTCAGCCCTAGGGTGGTCTTCCCCTACATTTTCCCCCCTTTATGCCTTGTTACTGACCGCCATTTTTTTAGGACATAGGACTCTGGGCGCCTTACCGCTGCTGAACAGTGCTGAGGTGCTAGTACTCTCTCCTAACAACATGGTTGCCACAGGCCCCTGCTACTGCGGTGTGGCTATCTGCACACTAGTAGTTGGGATAAGGCTGGGACTTAATGTAACCTTGACCTTCCTGCCTCTTGTCACCATAGATAGACACCACAGAGTCCACAGATTCCTCTAGAACCTTCCAACCCCCCCAGTTTGGCACCAGCACTTGCTGCCTTTTTGATGGGTCACCTGACCTAGGGGTATAAAAGCAAAGGAAGGAAACCTGACAAGTTAGTTACACCACTTGGACCTGGGGACCCTGCACTGGAGTGAAGGCTGCTGAGCAAGGGGGATTGCTACACTACTGAGCCTGCCTGTTCTTAGGACCTGCTTTCCCAAGTCAGATGAATTACCCTGCCTGCCTGCTGACCTTGCCTTGTGTGAGGGGAACCAGGGACACCAGCACCAGTGTGCCTGCCCAGGACTACCAGAATCTCTTCCCCTGCAACTAATGCCTGCAATCCATGACCAGCACTGAGACTGGGAAGGACTGTGTTGCTGCTGGCCCCCCCTTGAGGTACTGCAAAGCGCTGTGCCAGCTAAGCGCTGTACTACCAGAGCTTACCATTGTCCCCAAGCGCGGTGAGCCCCAAAACCTGCCAGTAAACTCCAGTGCTGATTCGGCAAAGCGATGAATGCCCAGAACTCGCAGCTAATGTTAAGCGCTGTGTCAGTGCAGCGCTGGGTAGCCTAAACCCTGCAAGTAATTCTAAGAGCTGTGTTAGCGCGCTGCGGTGAGCCCAATACCCTGGCCGCTGACGCGAGCACTGAGACGGAGGAGAAGCACCGTTGTGCTGGACTCACCGCCGCTGCCCAGGCACATCTAAGGAGGAATGCTGTGGCCAAGATCACCGCCGTGGCCCAGGCGCCACTAAGAAGGAACACTGTGACCAAAATCACCGCTGCGGCCCCTGAAGCGAAGGAACGGCCGCCGCGGATACTGCCATGGCCGCGCTGAGATCGCGCGCCAGGGAGAGCATCACTAGGCAACCGGGCACCGGCCACGTCCCCAGGAAGCTGAGCTCGGACTGGCTTTGGGACCGGGAGCCATCCTGGAGGTCCGAGGAGTCGGAGATACACCAGCGAAAGTGGCTCCGAGAAGATTGGGAGCCCCTGGAGTCCACAGGCCGGGTTCCTGGAAGCAGAGCGCCCAATGACACCAGCGCAACAATACGCCTCCCCCGATCGAAGCCCCAAGTGAGTGAGGAGCGGGCTGACCGAGGAGGAGGCGTCCTGCGCGTGTCAGAGCCAGCGCAGCCTTGGATGCTGAACTTCCCCCGCAGAGACAGTGCAGTGAGTCGGGGAAGTCTGGGGCCTATGCCACGTGGAGGCCCCCTCCCCACAGACAGCAGGGATAGCCCTGGGGGCTCCTGGGGCTGGAATACTGGGTCAAACACCCTCAGACACCAGTAATTACTGTCTGGGACATGCGCCCCTGCTGAGATGGCCCCTCTGAACCTGCATTGAATCTCTGCTTAAGAATTGTCCCTAGTGTTGAATATCTGCAAAAGAATTGTTATCTGAATGTTATACCAGAAGGAACATTGCTGCCTGTAGAGAATATTTGCATAAGCATCATTACCCATAGTGCCTATTTGCATAAGCTTGAATACCTGTAGTGCCTATTTGCCTAAGGATGATTACCTGTATTGACTATCTGTCTCGGAATTGTTACCTGCATTGACCTAAAGGAACCAAAACCCATTTACCCTGCATTCTGTGCGTGTAGTGTAGTTCCTATTTTCCCAATAGGCCCTGCGCATTGGAATAACATAAACAGTAGTATCGACGTAGAAGTGCGGATCTTCCAGGCCTCTACTGACTATGCTAAACCTAATTGGGTTTGTTACCAACTAGCTCAGAGGTCACTGGAAACTTTCTTGACTGAATAGGAAGTGATCAGCTTCCCTGGTACAGACAATAAGGGATTCAGTTTTCCAACAACCGTGCAACATGACAACTTTGCTCCTCAGATAAGAGTCAATCTCTAGAGTCGTGTGAAACAATAGAAAGTTATTTTACCCCGTCAGTTGTTGTGCAGATTACTTTCACAATATATAGAGAATAGAGAGACGGGCGTTTTCAATAAAAAGGTATTATTTATTGAACAGTCTTTCTTCTCATACAAGAGAAATGAATTGCCACAATTGCAAGACTTGTTATTATAAAAAGTACGTACAGTAAAATGAGTATTGCGAAATAATACTGTAAAAGCATTGATATGGTTTCTTAGCCATACAATGGTTTAAAATGAATAAAACATATATACATTCATATATACATTAGGCTAACATACTCAACTGGTGCTTCTAACTACGCCTACCCCAGTGTACCTGACCTAAGCCTAATACTTGGAAGGGGAGTAAGTAAGTAGCTTTAGTTAAGTTGGTTTTGCCAAGGTTTGCTTCAAGAATTCTCTCTAAGGGTTTAGTCAACACCATACCTCTGGAATAGAATGTTGGAGGGCTTGTACCTCCTTCAGGGACTCGATATCCCAGTCACTCGCAAGAGTAGGCTGGAAACGCCGGAGCTGGATTTCTCGGCAGGAGAAAAGACAGCGTCTTTCTCAGCGCGTCAAAGAGGAGGAGGAGGGGCAGCGTCCGCGGGCAGCTTGCATGTGCTGGGCTCTTGCAGGGGGACAGCTGTTCAGCTCCTGTGTTCACCACACCATCGTTCGCTCGTTCGCAGCGATAGCATCAGCAGCGATAACGGCAGCGATGGCTATGAGGCAGCTAGCATCAGTATCAGCGAGGCAGCGTTTGCTTAAGGCAACGTTGGTAATATTTATACCTGAAAGGTGTCTTGTTTGACGTGAGTTTTTGGACATAAGACGTCAATAAAGATGTCACTAGGAAGTGATCGTCTCTCAGTGCTCATTAGAGTTCTATTACTAATCAAAACATAGCAAGCGGGGCTTTCCCAGGTTGCAGAGTTTTTATCTTGTTGAAGAACTCGAAGTGTTAATCTAGGAATCTTAGATAGTGGCTTCTGCTGTTTCATTTGCACTAATGAGCTGCAAAGGAAGTTGCAGAGGAAGCGATTCTGAAATGTGGCTCTGTTCGTGTGAGGCCAGAGACGAGTTTCTGAATATTGCATTTGATCGGTTATGCCAATATAGGGAATAAATGGATTTATAGCCGTATAGGGGCTTAAGGTCACAGTATCGATCAGGGTCCTAGATTAGAACGCGACATGCGAACCTCACGTTTTCAGCCCTGACTAAAAGGTGGATAAAGATACTTGTTCTTATCAATGAAACAGGAGTTGTGTCTCCTTATTGTATATGCTTTACTGTGTCAGTGTGAGAGTGTGCTGCAAAGTACTTCACACATAGCCTTGGGCGGGCCTACCTGTCTCACGCCAAGCTACCGTGTCGGAGTCAGTGGTCCCTGGGACCCTGGGTCTAACAACGGGCCAGTAATAACAACGAATCATCACCTAGAATGCTAGCAATTCTTGTAAAATACGCCGATATTTACAGATGCAAAATCCTTGAGAAAACGGAGAAAATCTATGGAACTTTGGCTAAAGAAACTGATCACGATAAGATCAGCAAGTTCTTTGATGGCATAAAGGATAAAATTAAAACTCTAGAAACAACTATTTTTTTTTATATTTCTTTGATTGAAACAAGGCATCAAAATAGGTGCATAGTACAGAGGTGGATCATTCCCACGTAACGGTACATCATTCATAGAATATTGGGGAGGGGGGGCGAATGGAAAGGCAGAATATTTGTACATGTAAGGGTCACGGGGATGCAGAAATATCAAAAACAACATCAACAGATGGTACACATATGTCCCCTCTATATCGATTCCACGGACCCCAAACAGTAGCCCATTTCCGAGGGCGACCCCTTGCCAGGTACACAGTCTTTTCTCGGAACATGCACCAATCCATACTTTCTTTCCACCCATCCAGCCTAGGCGGCCTCTCGGATCCCAATTGCTGAGCAATATTCCGTTTAGCTATCATTGCACCTAAAGTGGCCCACCTGGTTTGTGCTGTGTTTAGATCCATGGACTCCCAGATTTTACAGAGACTTCTCATAGCCTCTGGTGACACTGCCACCCCCAATTCTTCCTGCATGACATCATGTATCGTACCCCAGTATTCCACCATATAGTGACATTCCCAAAGGTTATGACGGAACGTCCCCAATTGACCACACCCTCGTCTACACAGACCTTCCTCAGATAGTCGCATCCGAATCAGACGTGGGCCTGTGACATATACTCTATGCAATATTTTCAACTGGACAAGTCTCAATCTTGCCGGAATCGCAACTTCCTTCGGGGAGGATACAGCCGACTGCCAATCCTCGTCATCTAGTTCAATACCATCTCGTGTCCATTTATCCCTTAGATCTACTAGAAGGTCTGCTCTATGGCTTATCAATTTTTTATAAATCAGGGAAATAGATCTATCCGGCAAGTGCCCATCTAATATTCTATCCTCTAGCAGCGAAGCCTCCGGTATCCCTTCCTCCCCCGGCAATGCCGACTTTAGTGCGTGATTCACTTGCGCATAGCGGAAATACTCCGTCCTACTTAACTCGAATTCGGTTTGTAATTCAACAAAGGACTTAATCCTCCCTTTTACCCAGTTATCACCAATAGTAGCAATCCCTATCAAGTCCCACTTATCAAAATCTAAAAGTAAATGTAGTAGTATTTGTATAGCGCACCGAATCGACCCCCGAAGGGCCTTCTCAGGCGCTTGTACGCATACCGCTGTGGAACCCTTCCTGGCTTTTCCCTGTGAAGTGCCCACTCCTGGGCACCCCCAAGGTGAAGCCAGGCATCCTAGCATTTTTGGGGCCGTTGTGGAGATTAAGCAAGCTATTGCCCAGAGTTGCAAAGTGGAACCCATGATTAGAATAGGCACCGAGGCGATAATTATCAGGTCCGCAGAAATTGAGCCCAAGACCCGCCGAGGCGGGAATGGAACCCTGGTCCCGGGCTAGACCTCTGCATCAGGGTCTGCCGCTCTAACCATTGAGCCCCACTTCTCCACAAAAACCCTTTGTATTCCAAAGCTTTCCCAGTTTGTCCAATCCAAAAAGTGGGGTGGCTAGAGTAAGTCGGTCTTTCCATCCCAACGAACTAGTAGCATCATGCCATATTCGTACCGCCACCCTAGTTGGTCCCGTCAAACTCTTCCCTACAGACCTGGAATACAAAGCTCTATTATAATTACCACCAGGGAGTAGCCATTTATCCATTGCGTATCCTGGATCCGTTGCGGGCCCATAAGTACCATGGTTTATGGCTCCCAACTGTGAAGCCCAATAATATCTCTTAATGTCAGGGAGGGCTATACCTCCATCGTACCATGGAAACGTTAATTTGGACAACGCAATACGGGGTCTACCCTCCCATAACAGACTACGCTGCACCCCCTCCACCTCGCGAAAATAACTAGCCGGCACTATATCCAACGTATTCTGAAGGGCGTAGAGAAAACGGGGCAAGGACATCATCTTAAAAAGGGCTGCACATCCTAATAGGGAGAGCGGAGGTTTCTTCCAGCCGGCCGCGTCACTCCTTAATCTAATCAGAGGGGGAAGGAGATTTCTCTCATATCTGACTTTGGGGTCCATTGAGATAAAGATCCCTAGATAATTAAAACCCTTCTGTGGAGATCTGAATCAGACAATTTTACGGGGGAATAGGGGCGTCACCACTCAGAACAAACAGATAGGATTTAGTCCAATTTCTAATAAACCCAGAGTTTCTACCATAGGAGGCCAAAACATCACAAACTACTATGAGGGATTTTCTGGGTGAGGTCAAATAAAGCAGAATATTGTCTGTGTTAGAACCGGGGTCTCTAGTTGGCAGGGGTATGCACCCTAGTCCAAGTAGGGACCACCGCTTCCGACCTGGTAGCTTGGCGCAGAGCAGCAAAGGCGTAACCTCAGAGGCAATGTGTAAAGTATTTGTGCAACACACAACGGCGATGACACAGTAAAAACACTCACAAAAGGAACACCACAACAGTTTTGTATAAGAATAAGAATTTCTTTATCAAAAAGATATGCTACAACCAAACGCAGGTACATTCAGCTCCAGGCAAGATCAATAATAAAAAGGATTCCAGTTTCCAAGCAAGATCAATAATAAATAAGAATGAATCCAGTTCCAAGGCCTGATCAATAATAAAAAGGATTCCAGTTTCCAAGCAAGATCAATAACCAATAAGAATGAATCCAGTTCCCAGGCCTGATCAAATGACCAAAAGCTCAGGTGTGCCAAGGGCTCCTGCTGGAAATGTCTTTCTCACAGTATCCTTGGATGGTCAAAGTTCACTTGAGGTAGGTTCTTATGGTCAAAATTCACTGGGGGAAGGTTCTTAGGCAACAGTTCCCTTGTAGCGTAATAAGTGTGCCTCTCATAGAAATGATGCTCCCAGCGTAGGAAGTGCGGCTACCCAGGCGCTGCTGGTAATGCTAAAAAATGCCCCAGTGTCAATTACCAAGCAATTATGCCCCTGTAGGCTGGTCAGTGAAGGACGGTTCCTAGCCAAGCACAAAGCTCACACTCCAGGTACCCGGCCAACCCGCACCACACCCCCTCGCAGCAGCCTGGTTGCACTGAGGCGTTACCTGGGGTGGTAGTTGTGAGCGCGGGTGCGAGGCTCCTCTCCCCTGGGGCTTCGGGCTCAGTAGGCGCTGCACGGGTGGGGGTCACGGCCACACAGCGCTCCTTTAGCACAGCGCTTAAAAGTGCCTCCAAGTCCGGGGCAACGACAGAGCCTCCTGCCACGCACGCTTTGCTTCTCAGCGCTACACAGCGCTCTCCGGTCCCAGTGGCGGTGATCTCAGGGCCAGTTTCAGTCGGCTTGCGCCAGAAGCAGAGGCAATCAGAGAGCCCTCGGGAGGATCACGGGGCAAGCAGTGCTGAGGGCAGGCACAGCGTTGCAGGGCAAATCCTGACAGTGTTCCTGCTGTTCCAAAGGGCAGTCTTTAATGCGGAGGCATTACCTGCTGCTTGGGCTTCGGCCTGTCGCCTCATGCCCTCAAGGGTGGGATAGTGACCCCCCCTGTTGTCAGCCATTATAACTGGGTGGAACGCATAAGGAATTATTTGCTCTGGGGACACCAGCTGATTCCTTACCATAGTCATGCTGGCACCTGTGTCCCTCAGGGCCTCCACCCCAGACCATTGAGGGTGACCCACTGCCTATACTTGGTAGTATTTGAGGGCACATGGACCTTAGGGACCATCTCACTGTCTCCCAGAGACACTAGGACAAGCCCTGCCCCCTCACTCCCATCATCTAGGGACAGCTCCTCCCCAAGCGCTACACTAGCCACCCGAGGGTTTTTACCTCCAGTCGCCTGTGGTGCTCTCTTGCGACACTTAGGATCCCCCTTGTAGTGTCCAAGTTTACCACACTCATAGCACCGGACAATTCTGGGCTGCTGACCTTTGTCAGGATAAGTGGGCTTCTGGTGGCCAGATTATGGCTGGGACCCAGACCCTTTCCCTTGTGAATTATTTTGGGGGCCTTTGGAGAAATCTTTCTTTTTATCTCCCCCTTCTTTCTTCTGGTGGGAACCCTGATCACCCCTTTGGGGGTCCCCCCAGAACCCTTGTTGGACACCCTGGTACTGACCCAGGTGTCCGCCTCCTGATCAAGCTTCCTAGGATTGGTCAACTTGCGGTCAACCAGGTGTTGGCGCAGTTCTGGAAAACATTTCTCTAGAAGGTGCTCTCTTAAAAACAAGTCATACAATCCTTCATAGTCATGCACATTGCTGCCCGCACCCAGCCCTCTAAAGCTTTACTAGCGTAGTCCAGGAAATCTACCCAGTTCTGTGTGGGAAGTTTGTGGCTATTCCTAAACCTCTGCCTATACCTCTCAGGGGTAAGACCAAACCTCTTAAGCAATGCTTCTTTCATAACAGAATAGTTGGTCTGGTCTTCCTTTTCTAGGCTAAGGAGTGTGTCCCTAAGGTTCCGGAGGTATGTACTTGTACAGACCACCCCCCCAGTGACTCTCTGGGACCCCATGGGCTCTTAGTGACACCTCATAGGCAGCTAACCACTTATCAATTTTATCCCCCACCTTAAAACTGACCATCACATCTTTAGGCATAAAGACCCTGGACTCACGTGAAGCTTCCGTAGGTATGCTGCCACCACGCTTGATGCTGTTTGTCCCTGCTTGTAGGGCTCGAATTTCCAGTTCCTTCAGGTTGAGCTCATGGGTAAGTTTCTTCTCCTCCATGGCCCACCTTTTCTCACGTTCCCTTTCCAATTTGGCGAGTTCCAATTTAAACTGTCTCTCCTCTATCCTGTCCTCCAATTCCTCTGAGGACAGGGTCCTTACTGACACACTACTACCTGTCCTGGAAGGTACCCTTGTACCTGGTAAAAAGTTGCCATTTTCCACCAAGGGCAGTAGGTCAAGTTCTCCTGTGGCGCCATGCTCCGCTCCCTGCCCGGCCCCTTCTCCTTCTCCTTCTGGGTGGGCCATTACTCATGCCCTCAAGGCTTTCTGAAGCTCTGTCTTCTTAGCGTCTCGCTTGAAGGGCACCCTTTTCTACTCACAGAATTCCTTGAGCTGCGCCGCTGTGTAAGTTTCCAGTTTGGCCAGCTCAAATTCCATCTTGCCAGGTAGGACCTCAGACGTTCGTAGAGAAAATCAATTGGGGCGTAGGCCAAAGGACTTTTAAAAAGAGCAGCCAGTCAGGGAGAATTTATACAAAAAATTAAAAATGCCAATTAGAGAGGGTAGAAAATTCAGTGGAGTCAGGTGTAGGGTTTTGGTGTACACTGTGTCGCTGCGTGGTGTTACACAAGCACAAGTCCTATCCCACCGCTCGATCACCAATGTTAGAACCGGGTCTCTAGTTGGCAGGGGTATGCACCCTAGTCCAAGTAGGGACCACCGCTTCTGACCTGGTAACTTGGCGCAGAGCAGCAAAGGCGTAACCTCAGAGGCAATGTTTAAAGTATTTGTGCAACACACAATGGCGATGACACAGTAAAAACACTCACAAAAGGAACACCACACCAGTTTTGTATAAGAGTAAGAATTTCTTTATCTAAAAGATATGCGAGAACCAAAAGCAGGTAAATCCAGCTCCAGGCAAGATCAATAATAAAAAGGATTCCAGTTTCCAAGCAAGATCAATAATCAATAAGAATGAATCCAGTTCCCAGGCCTGATCAATAATAAAAAGGATTCCAGTTTCCAAGCAAGATCAATAACCAATAAGAATGAATCCAGTTCCCAGTCCTGATCAAATCACCAAAAGCTCAGGTGTGCCAAGGGCTCCTGCTGGTAATGTCTTTCTCACAGTGTCCTTCGATGACAAGCGTTCACTTGAGGTAGGTTCTTATGGTCAAAATTCAATGGGGGAAGGTTCTTAGGACAAAGTTCTCTTGTAGCGTAATAAGTGTGCCTCTCATAGAAATGATGCTCCCATCGTAGGAAGTGCGGCTGCCTAGGCGCTGCTGGTAATGCTAAAAAATGCCCCAGTGTCAATTACCAAGTAATTATGCCTCCGTAGGCCGGTCAGTGAAGGACAGTTCCCAGCCAAGCACAAAGCTCACATTCCAGGTACCTGGCCAACCCGCAACCCGCACCCCGCCCCCTCGCAGCAGCCTGGTTGCACTGAGGCGTTACCTGGGGTGGTGGTTGCGGGGGCGGGTGCGAAGTTCCTCTCCCCTGGGGCCTCGGGCTCAGCAGGCGCTGCACGGGTGGGGGTCACGGCCACACAGCGCTCCTTTAGCACAGCGCTTAACAGTGCCTCCAAGTCCGGGGCAACGACGGAGCCTCCTGCCACGCAGCGCTTCACTTCTCAGCGCTACACAGTGTGCTCCGGTCCCAGTGGTGGTGACCTCAGGGCCAGTTTCAGTCGGCTTGCGCCAGAAGCAGAGGCAATCACAGAGCCCTCGGGAAGATCACGGGGCAAGCAGTGCTGAGGGCAGGCACAGCGTTGCAGGGCAAATTTTGAGAGTGTTGTTGCTGTTCCAAAGGCCAGTCTTTAAAACGCTGTGGTCCAAGGACAGGAAGTTTCCTTTAGCTTAAAAAGTGTGCAGTCCCAAAAAGGCAATCGTTAAAAGGTTGAAGACTCTTTAAAATGTGGTTCAAAGAAAAGTAGTTCCTTTGGGATGTTGTGGAGACACTCTGGTGGTGATGCTGCAGTCTCCCTTGCAGGGCAGGATCAGCAGACAGTAGGGCAGCTCAGCAGGTTGTGGGGCAACAGTTTCTTGGAGCAGTCAGCCTCCTTCCCAGTGGCAATCCTCTTGCGCAGCAGTCCTCACTCCAGCAGGGATTCTTCCAGGTCCAGCAGTGTAACAAGAATGTGAGGCCAGGACCCTCCCTTATATATTCTACAGTCCAGGGGCTAGAAAGTGGTGGAAGTCTCTGGAAGGGTCTGGGGGCAGGGGCTTCTGGAAGAGTCCAGGGAGTTCTGGTATGTTCCCCGCCTTCCCTGACCTAGCTGTCACAGTGACGAGAGACAGGCCGTTAAGGCTTCAGTGGGCAGCCCATCACAGCTCATCCCAGGGAAGAAGGTGTGAATCACCACTCCCACCTCCCAACCCAGGCAGGCTATCAGTATGCAGAGGGGAGGAGGGAGTCTGCAGAGCCTAATCTAAGTGTAGGCAGGAAAAGGTCCACTTTATAAAAGTGGGATCCCTAGCGTATTAATGCCCAAACCCTATATATCATTGGAAAGGGTTCCCCGCCCCGAGTCTAACAAGATCAAACATGACAGACTTATTAGGTCCATGTCAGAAGTTATCCCATAAGGGGAGGTTCCCAATATTAACCTATGGAGGATTAGCCTTGCTGCGGTAGCAGTGGCTTGTGGCAGATATGCCAGCCTCACAAGGTTTTAGGGAAGAGACCTGCACCTCAGCACTGTTTAGTAGTGGTGAGGTGCCCAGAGTCCTAAGTCCAACAAAAGGTAAGGTAAAAATGGGAGGCAAAAAGGCAAAAATGTAGGGGAGACCACCCTAAGGCTGACAGGTCTAACAGTCTGCATACAAAGAGATCCAGTCTTCCAACTGTGGGGACCAACGAATACCCCAAATCCAGGGTTCCCAACGGATCCAGGCCGCCAGAGGCTCGAGAGCCCACAAAAATAGAAGGGGAGAAAGCAGACAACCCTGCCTAGTGCCCCGCCCAAGACAAAATAGCGCCGAGACACGATTATTCACTACAACCTGAGCGAGAGGCTCGGTATACAACAAACGCACCCAGCTAATGAACTCAGAACCAAAACCAAACTTTGCCAAGACAGCCCACAATTATGGCCATTCCACCTTGTCAAAGGCCATCGTTGTGTCCAACGACGCTATTATGGCTAATTCTTTTAGGGTATGAGCTCTGGCCAAAACTCCATGTACCTACGTAGATTTAAAGATGTATTCCTATGCGGAATAAAGGAAAGCCCGATTGATCGGGGTGTATCAGATCACTGATAACCTTAATAAACCTATTGGATAACAATTTGGCCAGTAGCTTAGGTCCTGCATTCAGCAACAAGATCGGCCTATATGAAGCACAGCTTGATGTTGGCTTCCCTTCCTTATGCATAACCACAATCGAGGCCACTCTTTGATCATGTGGCAATACTCCAGGCTCTCGAGATTCCAAAAACATACCTCTGAGATAGGAGGCAATTTTGTCCGGCCTGAACTTGTACAACTCAATTGGGAGTCCGTTAGGGCCCATTGCCTTACCAGAATTCAAAGAACGCACTGCCAGGGCTACTTCATCCGCGGTGAGCACACTATCCATAAAATTGTGGTCTTCCTTACGAAGGCACGGGAGTTGAATGTCTCTCAACAACAAGCAGGAATCCTCCTCAGGTCGTTCTGATACGGGAGTGTATACCGTCTGAAAATAATCCGCAAAGCCATCCAATATCCCCTGGGGGTCTGTTATTCGCGCTCCCTCCGCCGTCTCAATTTCGGGGACCACACGATCTGCTCTATCCTTCTTATCCAACCAAGCAATCAACTTCCCGGCTTCTTCTCCAACATCGTATAACCTACCCTGCTCAGGGCTCTAAAACTATCAGTGACCAGCGTTCTATACTCGAGCTGCTTAAGATTCAGAACATGTAGTCTGGCACGGGTCACTTCCTGTTCCATGTCAGTTTCAATGCTGGCTATCTCAGATTCTATTCTTACAACTTCTTCATTCCTCTGTTTTTTAGCTCCTGCGAGCAGTGACAAAGCTTGGACCCTTACAACTGCCTTAAATGCCTCCCAAAGTGAGATCGATGATGATACCGAACCCTCGTTTTCCTTACGAATTTTAGGATTATGCAAGTATCAGGGGTTAATTGGGGCCACTCTACCTCCCAAATCGGAGGTCATCTCGAATCTGAGCCATGGAGGCAAATGATCCAATATGCCTCTAGCCATGTGTGTCACTTCCGTAATATACGACGCCTGGGCCGCCGGAACTAAACAATAATTAATACGGGAAAGACTACCATGAGCACCAGAGTGGAAGGTATATTGTTGTTGGTCCGGATGAAACAATCTCCAACCGTCAATCAAGCCCAACACATCCATAAAATCAGGCAGCCATCTTTGCGCCCGCCCCGTATCTCTCGGCGGATGCCTGTTCATGGCGCCTGAGACCACGGCATTGAAATCTCCTCCCAAAATCAACAGACCCCTAGGGAGGTCCAGAAGGACCTTCCCCAAATCAGTGAAAGTAGTTGCTTGCAGACCTGGGGGGACATAAATCGACACCAAGGAAAGAGTGTATCCCTCCCATCGCCCCGACACCGCTATGTATCGTCCCCTATCATCTTCCACAATCGAGTCTATCACAATCGGGAGCGACATTTTAGGTAGGATCCCAACTCCCCTGGATCCCGAAGTGAATCCTGCATGATCTATCAGACGATATCCCCTTCTATGCATCGCTATACATGCATTCCCTATCAAGTGTGTCTCTTGGAGTAGGACTACATCAGGGGTGTGACGTTTAAGGAACTGTAGAGCCACACTATGTTTAATTTTACCCCCAACCCATTCACATTCCAACTCAACACCCTCAACCCCCTACCCCCATCATGAAATATGAAGAGGGTCCAACCCCCCTCCGACCCACGCACCATGGACATGCTACTATTCAACACCAAACCTTGAAATGTAATGCCTTGAGAAAACATAAACATCACAACAAAACAACAAACCCCCCACCAACCCCACGAACTGTCCCTTTTCGCCACCTCCCACCCTGCACCCCTGCTCACGACTATTGCGCCTCCCCAACTTGCAGTGTGCCTGTCGATCCATAATCTAACTAACAAACTACCAAAAAGTAAGTATGAGGAGGAGAAAGACCCACCAATTTCCCATGTGCCCCCTCAACATTCCTGTGCCTGCTGAACCAACAGCTGTAATAAACGTTACATCATTAGTCCATTCCCCGACCAACCCCGGATTCGCGGTAGCAGTATTCATTCTTGTTCTTGCAAACCCTCTTTGTCTTCCCTACTTTGTCTCCGGGGTTCTTCTCGAGTGGTTAAACTGTCCTACCAGTCCGAGGCGATTTCTGGATTGTCGAAAAGTAAACCCTTTCCTCTTGTTCGATTCTCAGCTTGGCAGGGTACATCATAGTGTATCTGAGTCCCTTGTCACGAAGCTTCCGTTTGACACCCATAAAGCTCAGTCTCTGTTTCTGGACTGCCTGCGTAAAGTCCGTAAAAAAGCTGATGGCCGAGTTTTCATACTTCAGAGGGCCCCCAGATCTGGAGGCCTGCAGGATGGCGTCTCTGTCCCTAAAATTAAATATCCTCGCTATCAACGGCCGAGGTGGAGCCCTGACTCGCGGCCTTCCTCCGGGAACCCTGTGTGCTCTCTCCACAGTAAAGAAATTTCCCAGGCCGAGGCCTCTCCAGCTCCGTCTTGCATTTTCCCCAATCCAATAGGTGATCCTTTAGATTGCGTATATCGATCCAAGTTATTGGATTGGGTATACCTTGTTCCTCTAGGGGCCTTCGATTGCCGTTTCTCCTCCTCCGGCTTGGTCGCCATTTTAGGATCGTCCGATGATCAAAATACTCGGTCCCCATTCCGAGTCGGCGCAGCTATATGGCCGCTACAGCTGGGCGAATGCAAAGTTCTTCACTCTTGCTCTTCCAGGGTACCCTGCTCACTGTCTGTAGACCCGTTGTGCCCAAGGATCAGCCAAACACAAGTCTCAGCACACTCACTGGCTCGACATCAAGACAAAGGGATATAACTCCACAATCTGGGCCTTCAAGTAATCACCAGGTCTTCGTAAGTTCACCCGTTGTTTGCTCCTAGATCAGGGTTTCTTTCCGTCTGATGTGTCCCACAGCGGGGACACTTCGGGCTCCCTCGCCGACTTGGGAAGGAAACAAAGCCCAGATGTGAGGCCGGATCGGTAACTTCCGGTCTCCGGCTCAGTTGTTGATACACTACTGCCTGGGTACAATGCCAACTCAAGTCCCCGTGCATCCAGCACATACAGGCCGAAAACTTCCCAACTCTCCAACTTCGGTTTCCGGGGTTCGATCGGGATGCGACTTTCAGCGCCCGCTACTCCTTTTGGTTCAGCAACAATAATCATGTTTCAGGCAACAGGATAAATGACAGGATATATCCGGGGGCCACTGGGGTCTCGGGAGCCCTAAGCTCAGCCAGCCATCTTGGACGCGCGCAAAGCTCCTCCCCTAGAAACAACTATTAAAGCACGCAAAGCACATATGTTTGCGAGAGATAAACGCGATTATGACAATAGACAAATCTACACATTTGCAAAGAAATTTGACTCTATTCGCCGCCAGAAGCTAATGGCGAAAACAAGTAATGTAGAAATTCACTCCGAGCAGAACAGTATAGTAAGCTCAGAAGCAGAAACAAGTGCGGATGAAGATACAAGTAGACAAGCTATGGACCCAGCCTCGTCTGAGATAGAGGAGGTGAGTTTTTTATGCGAAGAAAGATGTTTCAACTTAAGGCCACGGCAACTGCTACAAAATCTAAAGCCGCAAAGGGGAAGAGGCAGAGGCGCAAGAGGTGGCAGGGGGCAAAGCATGGAAATTCCCCCAGAGATAAAGAAATGGAGTGAGAAATAAGTAATGTAGATGCAGCAAGTGACAATACTGTCATTAATCTCACAGACATAGTTATTACCGCACAAGAGTCAAATATTCTATCTCTGGGACTATCATTTAGGGCCAAAACTAATATGAACTATGTGCAAACTAGAATTGATTTCTTCAAATTTATGAGAGTGCTTAAATTAAAGAAACACTTTTTGACACAACAAACAATGCCACAAAATACTGGTCACAATATCACAGAAGATCGAGACAGTCTACAAGTGCATGATATGGAACTACGAGGTTTAGAAGGTGAAACCGAAGGAGGAACACCGAGGCATGATGAAGCTGTTACGGCAACAGAACAGGATGGTGATCTATTTGGCATAGAACCTACAAATTTTAAACCTACTTCCAAATATATGCCAATGACTAACAGAGACTCTATTGATGTATACAATGACTTGGTGATTAATGAACTCAAATGCCTATAAGAGAACATTCATAAACACGACAAATGTAATTCGCAGCAACAAAAAGATTACTATGCTCTGATTAACAAACTGTCGAATGACGGTAAATGTATAGCGAGGAACTCTGACAAGGGGGCAATGTTGTCCTCCCATCAAGAGAAAAATATCTCAAAGAAGCATATGCTCAATTAAACAGCATGGAATGTTATGCACGGGTGACCAAAGAAAGTATGTTAGAGTACCACTTAAAATTTAACAATGAACTGCACGAGTGGCGAATGAAAGGTTTAATCAGCCAGGAAGAGTTTATGTACCTTAAAATAGATGCACCCATAATACCAGTATTGTATTTAATACCTAAGGCACATAAGGATTTAGAGAACCCTCCAGGGCGCCCAATAATATCAGCAATAGGCAGCCCCTTTGAACATACCTCTAAGTTTGTTGATTCCTTTTTAAGTACATTTGATAAAACATTACCATCATATGTGCAGGATACGGGGATTTTTAAAAAAGTTATTTTTGATTTCCCATGGGAAGATGATTAGTTATTAATAACCATTGATGTATCAACACTGTATACTAGTATTACCCATCCTGATGGACTGAATGCAGTCAGACACTTTTTTGGAGCGGGATCTTTGAAGTTATGGCACCACACAGTGATGTTGGTGAGAATGGTGGAAATTTGCTTCAAAAATAATTATTTCATCTTCAATAATGAATTATTTAATCAGAAATGCAGTACTGCGATGGGCACCTGCTTCGACCCCAGCTATGCTAATTTGCATATGGGCTGGTGGGAGGAGCAGGTGATCCAAACGCGATATCATGAAATATGGGAAAACAATGTGGTACATTGGTAAAAATTTATCGGTGACCTTTTTTTCATTTGGAGAGGCACTGAAGTAGAAGCGCAAAACTTCTTGGATTCCATTGAGACCAATAAATTAAATCTCCACTTTACCAGCACGATCAGTCAAAATAGTGTCAACATCCTAGACCTAACAGTATATGTAGCCAATGGACGGCTAGAAACTAAACTGTACAGAATGCCAACTGCGGGAAATAACCTGTTGCATGCTACGAGTTATCATCCAACTAGCTTGGTAAGGAGTATCCCCTATGGGAAAGCGCTTAGGGTGCAAAGGAACTGCAGCGAAAAGGCTGAAGCTCAAAATGAAATTAAAACGTTGAAAACGGCAGAACATGGCAGATGCGTCTCTGTAGAGCTCCGCTGTTCGCTCCCTCCAGAGACAACATCCTCCAAAATCCTGGTTCCAGGCACCCGTTTCTGCAGAGCTACCTGAGTGCTGAACGCGCTGGGGTGCCCTGGAGGCGATAAGGCGCCCGATTTAGCTACCACACCAGAAAATCGCCGGACCGGCCGAAACCGCAACCACCTTGCGGGCGGCGGCGGCCGCGCTGCAGTGGCCGCGCTTTCCTAGTGGTGTGTTCAGGGCGGTCGCCTCCCTGCCTGGGCCCCCCGCTGCTGTGGATCAGAGTCCAGTCCCAGGAGATGGCAAGAACCGCGGTGCCATCGTGGTGCCATTGCGGCACCCCTCCCCCTACGGTACCTGCAGCTGTTGCCTTGCCGGGGCAGCCTTGGGCATGGTGGGGCCTATCCTGGGCCTGGTGGCCCCCTTCTAGCTGTTAGTCGGGGCCGGCTCCGGGGAGGGTGAGGACCGCAACATTATTGTGGTGCCCCTCCCCTGTCTGTGCCTGCTTCTGGATCCCGGACCGTCGGAGACTGTGGTCGTGCTACACTATCAGTGCGGCTGGTGCAGATGCCTTCATACCGGTAGCCCCCGCTGCTGCTGATCGGATTCGGGTCTGAGGAGGCGACGAGACACGCATTGCCAATAGGGCGCCCTCCCCCCATGGTGCCTGCAGCCAGAGCCTTGCTGAAGTGGCCTTGGGCCTGGTGGAGCCTCTCCTGGGCCTGGCGGTCCCCTCGGAGCTGTTGGTCGGGCCCAGCTCCGGAGGAAGGTGAGGAGCTCATTATTATCTTGGCGCCCCTTTCCCAGCTGTGCTTGCACCTAGATCCTGGCCGTTGAGGGGCCTCGGGCCTGTGACACCTACCTGGGGTCTTGCAACCCTTTATGCAGCGGACTGGGGCCCGGCCCAGGGGGACTGCGACAGAGATATCATCATTGCAGCGCCGCCCCCTCCCCCTGGCTGTGTCTGCATTCGATCTCCCTGGTGGGGCTTCGAGTCTGGCGGGCCCTCCCTGGTCCTAGACTTTGTTGAGGAGGACCTGTGAGCCACATGGCCGGCTACTCTGCCTGAAGGATTTGGGGTATTGGCGGCCCCAGGGAATCTTGGAGGTGATATCTGCCCGAGGTCCTGGTCGGGGTGCTCCGCCCGCCTTATGGTAGGTGGTGTGCCCTGCTGCTCCCCCCTTTGGCTAAGACATAGTCTGCCTTGGAGTCGACCCATCACGCCATTATGAGCAAGAGCAACACCGGTGCGGCGGCGCCTAAACAACCCACCATTGACCAGTACACCACGACTGCCCCGGTGGGGAAAGATGCCCCCGAGGGTATCTCCTCGTACACTGCAATGCTCCTGGAGGCCATCACTCAGTCTCGCACCGCCCTTGAGGCCCAGATTGGTGCAGTGGGGTCCGAGGTGCCGTTCCTTCACCAGGACCTCCGGAAGGCGGTTGACAGAATCACGGAAGCTGAGACGAGGGTCTCCACGGTGGAAGATACTGTTTCCACCCTCCACAAGAAGGTCGACAAGTTGGCCATGGTGTCCAAAGAACTCGCGGCTAGGGCCGAGGACGTGGAGGGGAGGGCCTGCTGCATCAACATCCGCCTGGTGGGCTTACCGGAGGGATGTGAAGGATCCTCAATGGGTGGATTCCTCCCAAACTGGCTCAAGGCGCTGCTACCCACTGACGACATCTCTTCCTGTTTCATGGTCGAGAGAGCTCATCGTGCCCTGACCAAGAAGCCGCCACCGGGCGAAAGTCCAGTTATCGCTTGCCTCCTTAATTACGTTGACCGCTATGCCATACTACGCTTTGCGAGGACACATAAGGAGAAAATGGTCTTTGAGTCCCATCCCATCATGGCCTTCCCGGATTACACCTGGATTGTCCAGCAGCAGCGTCAGTCTTTCGTAGCGGCTAAGCGGCGATTGCGAGATCTGAACCTCTCCTATGCACGCATGTTCCCTGCCCGCATGAAGGTCATGTACAATTCAAAATCATACTTCTTCGATAGCCCGGAGGAGGTCTTCGTGTGGACGGATGAGTGCCAACACATTAAGCCGCACCCTCCGCCCCCTTAGGACTCAGACTCTTCTCAAAGTTCACAACGGAGTGGCCGGCAGGGTAGAGATGCCAATCATCGACAACATCGCTCCCGCTCCAACTTGCGCTCCCAGAATATTAAAGACACCGCAGACTGAGGCACGTCAAGGCGGAGACACACTCCGATGTCCTGCCTCTTCCTTATGTTCATTGACTGTTCAGCACGTTGGCTACGTCTATATGCTGAGATCTCCTGTCACCACATATGAGTGACCTTTTGTGCTTTCTCTGGAGGGAGTGGACCTCACGCACCTTCCTGTTTTAAGTTTTCACGGGTAGGGTGGGGGGGATCCATTGGAGGGTCCGCCCGGAACTTCCCATTTGAAGGCCAGGACGAGATTCTCCTGCGACAGGTACTCCAAGTTTCAGGATGTATGGGGGTTTGGGGGGAGGTGGGAGGGGTTGGGGTTGGGGCAGCATTGGCAGTTTGTTTCAAAGTTATTTTCCATGTTGCACTCACCGCAATGTCCCACATGTTCATATGAGAACGAACAAGAAGGAACCAATCTGACTCCATTTCAAGCTGCCCAGCCGTTTCCAGACTATGAATCCAATAAATCAAATTCAAATTCGTATTTCAGCTTTTCATTTCATCCACTTTTAATTGGTTTGTTTAATCATTGTAATCCTTTGTTTTCTTCGATTTATTTTACTCATTCTTTTATGTACTCGCATTTTTCACACAAACACAGGAGAGTCAAAGTGTTTCCACAAGTCACGATTTATTTTAAAACACCCAATGCATTTCGGGACAACCCTTCGTCAGGAGTATCATGCCAATGTTTTCGAGTCAGGCTCTAAACGTTAACTACGGGTGAAAGCCGATCGCATATGCGGTAGTGAAAAATGTTCATATGGTCATCCGCACTTTGCTCTACCTATGGCTTAGGACACATACAGCTAATGACTTCCCCCTGGGAGACATCAATGTTGTGTCCTGGAATGTACAGGGCTTGCTGAATAAGGTCAAACGAGGGGCGGTACTGAACTTAGCAAAGCGCTATTCCGCTGATGTCTTGTTGCTGCAAGAAACTCACTTACTGAGCAACAAGGCCTCATGTCTTTCCCACTATGGTTATGCCACGGTATACCACTCTGGCTTCTCCAGGGGGGCACGCGGTACAGCCATACTTATTCACCGCAGAGTCCCCGTCCAAATCGCTCAGCACTGGTCAGACTCAGGTGGCCGTTTCACAGCCATTTCTAGTACTTTGGTGGGGGAACATATAACGTTTGGGAGCATATACGCCCCACCCCCTCTAGGTCAGATGTTTGTTGACAGACTGACACAACTCTGGGGGGAACTTCCCGACAGCTTGACTATACTTGGTGGGGACTGGAACGACAATATGGCTCCCTTGGACAGGTGGCAAGCGCAGCCTCCCACCGCCCCTCCTCCCAGGTCTAGGCTCAACATCTTGGCACATACCTTGGGCTGGGCAGACACATGACGGGCCTTTCATCCCTTTGATGCTGGATGCACATATGTGTCATCTGTACACCACACCCTCTCACGCTTGGATTATATGTTTCTCCCATGCAGTTACCTACACCGGATAGCCTACATCTCTATTCTTCCACGTGACTTGTCGGATCACTCGCCTATTCAGCTCAAACTCCGCCTGCAGCCAGTCATCCCTCATATCGCTGGCGCATGTCCCCATGGTTGCTTAGAGATTCTGAGTATCAGGAGATGCTTCACCATGCCACGGTTAATTATTTTGCCTTTAACGTCAGTCCACTCAATCCCGGATAATATTGTGGGAAGCCTTTAAACCTGCGATACATGGGGTGGATATTAGCTATCGTACAGGGGAGAAGAGGCGCCACCTGGAAGATCGACAGCGTGATCTCCAGGACTTGGTAGTGGAGGGCTCCGATGCCGGTGCCCGCTGCAATCTGCTCCATGTCCAACAGCAGCTGCAGCAGTTGCTTACAGACAATGCCAAGGAAGCCTGGCTGGGAAGTCAACACCAGATATATCAGTGGGGTGATAAGTCCAGTCAGATGCTCCAAAGGCTATGTCAAGCGAGGACCTCCCCAACGCAGGTCCCTGTATTGAGGTCCCCTACTGGAGACCTGTGCGCCTCCCCAGAGGCTGTAGTACAAGTCTTTGTTGATTTCTATGCCGCCCTTTACAGTGATTGGGAGGGGCTCGCCGAACCGCTTATAGACGCCTTTCTGGTAGATATCCCTCTGAAGCATCTCTCTGACGAGCAGCGAGATGCTCTTTACAAGCCCATCTCTTTAGAGGAGTTGCGGGAGGCCCTCACCAATACCCACCCGGGCCATGCACTGGGCCCCAATGGGTTTCCCTCTGACTTCTTACACCCCCATATGGGGAATGCAGGCCCCCACCTTCTCGGCGCGCTGCACCAGGTGCTGGAGCAGGGAATCTTGCCCCACCAAAATTGTTGTCTTTCTCAAACCAGGCTGCCCACCAGAGGCCCAGGGCTCATATCGCCCCATATCGTTATTAAACTTCAAGCCGAAACTGCTGGAGAAGGTGTTTGCTGTTTGCCTCCACACTTGCATCCTCGACCTCGTCCATCCAGACCAGTCTGGCTTTATGTCGCAACGCTCAACCAGGCATAACATAGGCCGTGTGCACAGCGCTCTAGCCAAGGCCCATCGGCCTGGATGCTCTGTGGGAGTCCTGCTAGCCGACATTGATAAGGCATTCGATTCCTTGAGCTGGATCTATCTTTTGAAACTATTAGAGGTTGTCAATATGGGGCCCGATTCCGCGCATATGTCAAACTGCTGTACACAGATCTTAAAGCCTCTACAAGTGTGGCCGGTTATCGCTCTATCCCCTTCCCTATCCGGAGGTGGACTAGGCAGGGATGCCCTCTCTCCCCGCTTCTTTTCGCTTTAGCGATAGAACCATTGGCAGCATGTATGCGCTTGGTTGCGGCCTATAGGGGCTTAGTCTGGTCACCTGAGTGCTCAGATAGGATAGCACTCTATGCTGACGACGCTTTATTCTTCTTTTCTGACCCCTGGGTCACCGGACCAAGGGTGCTGCAGATCCTGTGGGTGTTTGATGAAATGACAGGATTAAATGCCAACCCGTCCAAGTCGATTCTTTTTCCCATTTGCTGCGCACAGGGGAGTCAAGCTTGGGCCTCACAGCTAGTCATTGTGGAGGAGGGGTTTAAATACCTAGGTGTCCATATCACTATATGCCCCACTGTGGCGTGGTCGCTCAACACAGCCCCTCTGATCCCGGTGGTCTGGGAGGAGACGACGGTAGGGTCCCATCTTCCCTTGTCTTTATACGGCAGGTCCGCTATATTCAAAATGATGTCCCTGCCATGCTTGTAGTACAGATTGCAAAATTACCCATATCCTATCCCGCCGTTGTAGTTTCTTCAAATAAATGCACTCCTGAACAGATGGGGAGGAGGGGCGGTTCTGGTAGCCCTGGCGACCTGTATCCAATGAACCTACTGTGGGGGCATTGCGGCGGCGGACGTACAGGCGTATTATTGGGCGTCCCAGCTCTTAGTCATCAATGATTGGTGGTATAACCTGCAGAACGACCCGGCCTATGCGGTGGAGAGGCTCTTCCTGGAGGAATACCCACTGCTGGATCTCCTGTACAGTAACTCAACCCTGGAGGCTATTCCCCCGGCCTGTCGCAGAGTTATTCAGATCTGGAGACGTGTTTCTCATCTATGGGTTGGTGGGGTATGCTGACGGGCACGACTCCCCTCTGGCGGGGCACGCACTTACTGCCGATCTCGGCCCTGTCCGGATTTCCTAGATGGGATGCTATAGGAATCTCTACACTAGAGTGTTAGTGAGTGAATGACTGTCTCAATAGTGTCTTTATGAGTAACTAGTAAGCATAAGCGAATTTTGCGAATCTTGCGTTCGCGAATTTTGCGATTTTGCGAACTCGCAATCCGCAAAATCCGCGAATTCTAGCGAATTTGCGGATTTTTTTTTTATGTTCGCACGGGTTTCTGCAAGTTCGCGAGGGTTTTGTACAATTTCGCAAATTGCGAAATTGTACAAAACGCGTGCGAACTTGCAGCAACCCGTGCGAACACAATTATATGAAGAGAAAGAAGCTCCTGGCCACAGGAACAGCACGGGGATTGCGCTCATGAAAGTCAAGGATGCAAAGGCCTCTACCCAGCATCACAGCTGATTTTCCACGGTAGATTTGGGAAGAGGCACACCTGTCCCGCCTCGAAGACGCTCATGATTGTTTTTGGGCTAATGAATGAGTCACTGATTTTGAGCATCAACTAGTTCGAGCGACCATGCAAAGGCCGCCCTCTACCCAGCATCACAGCTGATTTTCCACGGTAGATTTGAGAAGAGGCACCCCTGTCCAGCCTCGAAGACGCTCATGATTGTTTTTGGGCTAATGAATGAGTCACTGAATTTGAGCAACTAGTTCGAGTGACCATGTGTGTGTTACTATGCAATCGCCCTGAAGGGCGCAGGGGTCCCTTGAGTGACCTGTGTAAGGCTGTGCCTGTAACTATTTTACAATGGCGCCAGCAAGCTGCCAGCGCCGTTGTAAAATCGTTACAAAGTTAGCTTGCACAGGAAGCACTTAGATAAAATAAAGCAGCACCTGCTTCGTTTTATCTAGTGGTTCCTGTGCAAGCTAACTTGGTAACTATTTTACAACGGCGCTGGTAGCTTGCTGGCACCATTGTAAAATAGTTGCATGAGTGGGGGTTCAACTTTTGAACCCGTTACGCTCGCGGATTTTTTTTTGCGGATTTTGCGGGAAATCCGCAAAATTCGCGGATTGCGGATTTCCCAAAAATCCGCAAAATCCGCGAGCGTAACGGATTTCCCGCTCATGCTTACTAACTAGCAGCCCGTCCTGACGTTGTCCGGGTATGAATTGGTGCCGGCCAGTAGTATATTGTTTTGTAGGATTTCGTTTTGATAGCATTTCTTATCTGTGACAGGTCTGTGAAACGCTCCAATTCACAGTGCACTGCTGATGCACTTAAGAGTGCGTTTTCAGTACTGTGTGAACTCGAGTTTCCCTACTTTATTTTTCGTTGCAATATTACATAGCGCAAACTCGACAACATGGAATGAGCACAATTTACATTACAGAAGAACACATTCATTTGTGGTAGACAGGGGGAGACAAAGCGATTTGCCTGGAATTACAGGATGTAGAGCTGATGCTGAGATTTGAACGTAGCTCCCCAGCTCTAAAGTTTGCAATTCTAGAACTTGTGGCGGGAGGTGTGTCTAAAAGTGTATGTCAGTGTTGGCCATCAATGAGAGAGACCTGTGCATTTTTCAAATCGGTGGTGAAAAAATATGAGTATGTTGCTGGAGATGTGGGCCGCCGTGCCACCAATGTACTTACCTGGGGAGGGTAAACACCCATTATTCCGCAACTTTCTTTCCGCATACCATCACTCCGCATACTTTCATTATGAAAGTACCATGACTCCGCAATGCCATTATAACGCATGGCATTACATTTTATATGCTTTTACCACGCATACATTTGCAACGAAATTCGTTGTAAATGCATGAATGGTAAAAGCATAGGTAAGTATGGGTATGGGGTATAGGTTTTGGGGTACTGTGGTATACGTTTTGGGGTGTTTGAGTATTTTAAGGGTTCAGATATAGTTTTGGGTTATGGGGTACGGGGTAGTTTTAGGGTTTAGGGATAGGTATGAGTTTTGGGGTACAGGGCTATTTTTAGGGTTCAGGGCTAGGTTTGGGTTTTGGGGTATAGGGGTATTTTTAGGGTTCAGGGGTAGGTTTGGGTTTTGGGGTACAGGGGTATTTTAAGGGTTCAGGGCTAGGTTTGGGTTTTGGGATACAGGGGTATTTTTAGGGTTCAGGGCTTGGTTTGGGTTTTGGGGTACAGGGGTAGGTTTGGGTTTTGGGTTACAGGGGTATTTTTAGGGTTCAGGGGTAGGTTTGGGTTTTAGGGTACAGGGGTATTTTAAAGGTTCAGGGCTAGGTTTGGATTTTTGGGTAAAGGGGTATTTTAGGTTTCAGGGGTAGGTTTGGGTTTTGGGGTACAGGGGTATTTTTGGGGTTCAGGGCTAGGTTTGGGTTTTGGGGTACATGGGTATTTTTAGGGTTCAGGGGTAGGTTTGGGCTTTGAGGTACAGGTGTATTTATAGGGTTCAGGGCTAGGTTTGGGTTTTGGGGTACAGGGGTATTTTTAGGATTTAGGGATAGGTTTGGGTTTTGGGGTACAGGGTATATTTATAGGGTTAAGATGGGTTAGTGTTTAAGTGTGTTGGGGTATTTTAAGGAGTAAGGGAGGGTTATGATTATGGGGTGCAGGGGTATTTAAAGGGAGCAGGGTGGACACCCGGAGCTGGAATGTACAGAACCTGGGAAGAAAAAACAAGGAAATATTGGACACAACGCTAGCTTTTTTTCCGTAACCCCGCGCCCTGCACACGCCCACGCCCCCAGCACAAGCCCACAGCACACGATATGAGACATGGCATGAAGTGCGGAAGGTACCACACGCCCCCAGTGTTTGTCACGCCCCCAGCACACACCCACAGCACAGCGCAGACACGCCCACAAGGGACTACTTTGCTGGCACGGTTCTTTTACCTTTTAAATGTATATGGTGGGCGTCTGCATAGCCTATGTCCTTCTGCTGCAACTGCCCTTTCCAACGCTGTATTGGGTGTTGTGATTGGTGCTGTGGCTCCTGAGATTACCCGCATCAAAGGTTTGGGTTCTCTCTTTATTATATTAGTATAGACTACATATGGTTTAAACTAGTATAGGTCAGTATTTGTGTATATAACTGAGTATATGTGAGAGTGAGAGATTGGAAGAGTTCCTGTATAAATAAGTATGTGTTTTATAAGTGATGGTTTAAGAGAGTAAGTATGTGTAAGTTTCTGTAGAAGTAAGTGTGGTGGTGTGTATATAACTGTATATGCAAGTAAATGGTTGTTTCATACTTCGGATGTATGACTATGTGTGTAAGTAACTCTATGGTTAGAGGCAGTGTGTAACAGGTTCTATAGGTATATGAGTAGATATGATGAGTGAGTACATGTATGAGTGAATGTAAAGGACTGTCGGTGAATGAGTAGATGTGTGTATAGATCTTGGAATTACTGAATAGGTGTGTTGTAACTGGTATTGATATATCCATTGTTTTGAAAATGTTAGTTTGTATTTTCGAGTGTGTCTATCAAAGGTTATATTAGGGTGAGAGGATGTTTGCAACTCTATCACAAGGATGATATCATCAGTGAGGTTATTTGAGATGTCATAAGTGATGTCATGAGTGATGTCACTGACCATGTCATGAGTGATGTAATATGTGATGTCATCAGCAGTGCATTGCGGGCGCGAGAGTTATAGTTAGCTGAACTATCCATAACGGGGGAATTTCTATGCTTTTGTACGAGTGAAATGTCCAACTAACTATAACGCCCCTGAAACTTATGTTTTTTTCAGTGAATTTCAAAGGTTTTTAAAATGCTAATTTCGAACAGTAAAGTGCCAGAAACCTATGGTTTTTTAAGTGAATTTCCAAGGTATTTTAAATGCTAGTTTCTAACTATGCCTACAGAGGTAGGACGTGTGAAGAAAGAAGAAAAAACACACAGAAAGAAGCAAAAGAAATGCAGAAAGAAGCAACAGAAGTCCACAAAGACGAAGAAAAGTGCAGGAAGAAGCAGGACGTGCAGAAAGAACTAACAGAGGAGCAGAAAGAAGCCTTTCTGCAAAATCATCCTGTGCCCACAACTTTTTCAGAAGGGTACTGGTGGTAGCTGACTCTGACTAACCAGGCCTAGAGCCAGTGCTATGCTAAAAGACACTTAGAATACAGTCAAAACACCTACATGCACTAGGGAACACTATGCGTTGGGGTACCCCTGTGATTAGCATGGCCGCCTCTGTAAGGCAGTAGCACATAATAGGGCAGGGGGATTAAAGCTACCTCTTAAAATGCGCTATGAGGCGCGTTTGCACGGTGGTGAAGGGAGGGGGGCCTGAGGTGACATGTGTGCAATCTCGCCCTGTGGCCATTTTAAGTTGGGAGATTAAGTCCCCTTGAATTCTGACGGTCCCTGGGGTCCAACTAGCCAACCAGGTACCTCCAGTAAGTGCCACATAGCTGCGTTGCACAAAGGTGTAAAAAGGGGCCTGGCTGGACCACCACTCTGTAACGCATGCCTGTGGCGCTCACTGGAGGTACCTGGTGGCCTAGTTGGCCCCCAGGGGCCCTCAGGATTGAAGGGGACTTAATTCCCCAACTTAAGATGTGCCGCAGGGAGTGTTTGCACACGTCACCTCTGCCCCGCCCCCTCCCTTTACCACTTTGCAACGGCACCCCGTGGTACGTTTTAAATTGGTGGATTAAGTCCCCTTGAATCCTGAGAGTCCCTGGGTCCAACTAGCCCACCATGTACCTCCAGTAAGCACCACAGAGCTGCGTTGCAGAGAGGTGGTCCGAGGCCATGCCCCATTTTACACCTCTCTGCAATGCAACTCACTGGCACTTACTGGGCGTAAATGGTGGATTAGTTGGCTCCCAGGGACCCTCAGGATTCAAGGGGACTTAATTCCCCAACCTATAAAGCGCACACTTGTAACATCAGGCCAGGACCCCTCCCTGCACCAATGTGCAAACGCACCCCCTGGTGCGTTGTAAATTGGGGGATTAAGTCCCCTTGAGTCCTGAGGGTTCCTGCGGGCCAACTAGCCCACCACTTACCTCCAGTAAGCACCACAGAGATGCGTTGCAGAGTGGTGTAAAAAGGGGCATGGCCTTGGCCACCTCTCAGCAACTCAGCGCAGTGGCACTTACTGGAGGTAAGTCGTGGGCTAGTTGGCTCCCAGGGACCCTCTGGATTGAAGAGGAATTAATTCCCCAAATAAAAAAATTGCGCCACAGAGCGTGTTTGCACACACGTCATCTCAGGCCCCGCCCCCTCCACCCCACCCCTCACCACTGTGCAAACTCACCCTATAGTACATTTTGATTTTGGGGGATAAAGTCCCCTTGAATCCTGAGGGTCCCTGGTGACCTCTCTGCATGGCAGCTCCCCGGCGCATACTGGAGGTACCTGGTGAGCTAGTTGGCCCCCAGGGACCCTCAGTATTGAAGGGGAATTAATTCTCCAACTTACAACTAGCCAGGGGGCACGTTTGCACAGTGGTGAAGGAAGGGGTGCAAATTTACCCTGTGACTCGTTTTAAGTTGGGGAATTAATTCCTCTTGAATACTGAGGGTGCCTGGGGGCCAACTAGCCCACCAGGTACCTCCAGTATGCGCCAGGGAGCTGACTTACAGAGAGGTGTTCAGAGGCCATGCCCCTTTTTACACCTCTCTGCAACGCAGCTCTGTGGCGCTTGCTGGAGGTCCCTGGTGGGCTAGTTGGCACAATCGCGTGTCTTTTTGGGGGGGGGGGAAGGGGGCTGTGTGGCCCCCCTTCTTTTTACTTTTTTCGGGGGCCTGGGGACCCCATACCCCAGGGCCTGACCCCTAATTTAAAAAAATAATAATTCATTATTGAGAAGGGGGCCGCGTGGGCCCCCTCCCGTGGCCAATTCCGGGCCCCGGCAACCCCATCCCCGGGCATGGCCAATTTTTTTTATATTCTTATGGAGGGGGGCTGCGTGGCCCCCCTCCTCAGGCCATTTATGGCCCCGGGGACCCCATCCCCCGGGGCAGGCCTTTGCGTGTTAAAAATATATATATTATTATTGGGAAGAGGGGACCCGCGTGGTCCCCCTCCCTGGCCACTTCTGGCCCCGGGGACCCCATCCCCCGGCGCCTGGCCACCTCGTTCGGTACTGTGGGGGGAGACCAAACGCCCCCACGGCCCCTTCTGGCTCCCCGCATCCTGTGGGAGCCGGCATTGCTTTTCCACATGGGGAGCTGCTAACATGCAGCTCCCCGTGTGGAAAAGCAATGTGGTGTGGATTTTGGAAGAGAGAGCAGGTTTCCTGCTCTCTCTACCAAAACCCAAAGCCCAGTTTGCTATGACAGGGCGAGAGTGCGGCACTTGAAAGTGTGAGCTTACTAAGTATAATTTAAATCTTGATATATTTTCTTCCTTATACGTGTATACCTTCCTTGTACTTGTGAATCAATATATTTGTTGCTTTACTCCTACTGTAAAAAATTAAAAATGGACCCAGATGCACTACCCTATGTCTCACCTTATGCCTCTCTCAATGTGTCGTCTTCCTCCAGTCTCTGACTAGTCCCATGGTCTCGTTCTACTACTATGATCATCAAAATGCCTTTTGTGTACTCTTCCCTCCTCTGTCCCTCCTTGGATCACCCCTGAACTCTTTTTGCTTCTCTGATCTTTCTGCATTTTTCCTTTGTGTATCCCTCCTTTGACTCATCACAGGACTCATTTTGCTGCTATGATCTCCCTAATTTATTTCTAGAGATTCTTCCCTCCTCCATGGTGCACAGGTGCCTGCACTGACGCTTGGCAGCCACAATTCTCCTGCGCAAGGAAAGAGCAGGAATGCACCACATCTTGATAGACATGGCACATACCTGCCCTCTCCCTTTTGTGCAGTGTAGCAAAGTGTCTTGCTGCATAGCGCTGCGTGAAAAAATGAAAAATATGACCCTGAGTTTATTCCTAGGTCACAGAGTCATTTTGGTGCTGGCTCCACTGAACCAGGTGGTGTGATTTAAAGATCTGGTGAAGGGTGTCTGTCCGGTTGTAAGGTGGGTGAGGGTGACACAGTTATCACCATTTGGTTATAAGTATCCAGTAGGTGAGTGGTCATTATCTGTTTTTTTTATTAAGGGAATACAATGCTACATATATGAAGGATTCCTAACTCATGTACAATTTGAAAATGTTAGGATACCGGGCATGCTAGGCCACAAAATAAAACATTAGGAGCCTCATTTATGAGTAACTGGAGATTGAGTGTGCAGCAAGTGCTGCATTTGTGTCCTTTCCCCCATCGCAGCTTGCCTCCGTTGAAGGAAGCATTGGTTTTGTGCAGGAAGGGGCAGCTTCCTGCACAAAAATAATCCTGACAGGCGTTTACCTATTTTAATGCGGGCTGCAGTATGCAGCACACATCGAAAGAGAAAAAAGAGGAGAAATACAAATATTTCTCCTCACTATGCCTACTCTGGGTAGGCGTAAGGTTTTGGCGCTGCCCCAGGCTTACGTGATTAAGTAAATCTGGGGCAGCGTAAAATACATGTGTGCTGAAAGGGGAAAACCCACTGAAACACCCATGCAATGCCTCCTTGATGGAGAGTAAGGCAAGATAGCCACTAGCTCTGCTCTGTCTTACTCCAGATCTACAAGGCCATGCAACCACCAGAGTGGCTTTGCGTCGCCTCATAGATATGATTGAGAGGCTTTCACCATTGGTGCATCAAAAAAGGATGCTCTTTAGGCGCAAGCCTCTCACAAATAAGCCCCACGATATGTGCTGGGTGATAGCGGGGAAGAGAATTCCAGAGACGGAGAGCTTAGACCTCAATGGTGCAGCATCCTGTACAGAATTGCTAAAAAAAAAGGACGCCCTTGGAGAAATGTTTTTGCTCCATGTTAGTATATGGAGACATGCAAGAGAGGACTTTGAGAGTGGTGTGGGAAATTCTGGTAATAGGTGTTTGCGCAATCCTGCAAATTCCCAACAGACAATGAGAAATTGGAAAATGCGAACCAGGCATTTAGCGCTATATTTATGTGTCCTCGAGTTAATTATGGATGCGAGGGCGGCTTTTGCACTAAAAAACAAAGGGGCATATTATCAAGAAACAGCGTTACCATTATCGTCCCTTTAGCTGCAGAAAACTGCCGCTAATGTGGCGATAATGGGCTTGATAATACGCCCTTGTGAATTCCCATAGAAGCCCATGTTCTGGTGTGAACATGGGCTGCTATGGGCATTCTCTACGGAGTATTATCAAGCCCATTACCGCCACTTTTGCTGCAGTTTTCTGCCCCTAAAGCGGCGATAATGTTAACGCCATGCTTGATAATATGTCCCATAGTTCAAAAATAAAAGTACAGGCTACAGCCACTCCAGTTATGGCCACTTGCATAATTCCCTGGCTAGAAATCTGCAGTGTAATTGTAACATGTTCGCAATAGGGCTAATTCGGAAATTTCAGGAATTTTACAGAACCAATGATACGGCAAAATTCACAACATATGCTAGAGTCACGTCAACGTAGTTGTGACACTGAGTATAACTTTCCAATACTTTTTCTCCTAGTGTGCACAGACTGGATGTTCTCAGGCATTGCTGGGGTGCACATGTCCGCCTCTGATAATATCGAGGTGAACTATTTTATTATCTCTAAACTCTGAAGTATATTTTGCTTCCTAAATGAACACCCGAGAGTGTCCAGACCCGAATGCAGATTGTGGTAAACAGATCTAATGAGTTCAAGTTGTCTTGAGGGAGCTTTGGTGCAGGGGAGCAGGCGACCGAATCCTCACACTAAAGGCGGGAAGTCTTTAAAAGCATGCCTTGGAATCGGGATTCGGCAGAGTCTGTGGTGACGCGCGCCGACGGTCGCTCCGCCATCCCTGAATAGCACGAGGCAGTCAGCGCCTTAGTGCCTTAGGAGGTCTTAGTAGGAGCTGTGTGGTAGGTCAAAACCTGAGTCTGGCCCTAGTTATTTCTTGGTTTATTTTTATTAAAAACAAAAGCACGATACATCTTAAAATATGGTAGTAGCAGCCTGCCAGGCTGGCTTTAGAGGGGTGCGACCGGTGCAGCCGCACCTGGGGCTGACTTTGTTAGGGGTGCTGTATTTAAAATAACTTCTGGTTTAAAAGCACATGAGCTTCCTTGTGTGTTCAGCAGTTTTCAGGCAACAATGAAAATGACAAGATAACTGTTGCTTAATGTTCCTACTGCTGAGAGATTGGAATTTTGCCTAGTGGTGGTTTTGGCTCATCAGAAGTACCGCGGAGGGTTAATGTGCCTGCTGCAAAGAACGTGTACCATGCAGATCACAGAACTGGGTGTGAGTGAACTATGAGGAGCTCTATAAAAAATAGAAATGTTGCCAGAGTGGGGCTGTGGAGAGATGAGGGGCACTGCTGGAGAGTGGTAAAGAGAGAATTAATGTAGGAGGTCATGGGGCAAGGCAAAAAAGATTGCCACACTGGGCGCCACCAGCGCTACCCTTAAGGAAAAAGAGAAACGTGGCCTGATTTAGACTTTTGCTAGAGCAGTGTCTGTCCAGCAGTGTGCCATGTTTAGGTCCTCTTCCTTCTCACTGGAGGGGGAGAGTCTGCCACATTTTGATTCTGATATGATGTCAGCGGATGTTTCTCCCTCACACCGCTGCCTCCACTGTTGGTGGGTCCGCTTTACTCAAGGGAGGAAAATCTTTGGAGAAATTTGAGAAAATGTCAAAATGTACGCCATGTAGGGATTACCCCGGAAATAGTCATTGGCCACAGAGCATGTCTTCCTATGCCTTGGATGGGGCTCCAGCAACTTAGGGACACAAATGCCATGTTTGTCTGAGATGTCACTATCCTTCCTGCTGATGAAGCCCAGTGCTGAATCTACCATACACGGGGTTTCTGTACCGACAGTCTTTTGTGTAGCTAGCATTGCACCTTCCCCAATGGTGGAGCCGGAGCATCCTTTCATGGAGGACGCTTGACCTGTGAGGACATTTACTGGCAGACTGGGTTGTGTGTCAGCTGTTTTATGACAGATTGTACACCAGCCCCCTCCTTTAACTCAGGCCCTAGGCCAATAGCAGGGCCAGGAATCCAGGATTCAGACCAAAGGCAGCCAAAAAGATTCCCCTCATTCTAACACACCAAGGAGGAGCGAAGAATAAAAGTGAAACACAGGAGAGCAAAAAAAGCAACAACAGGACAGAATTAGAATAGCCAATGAAGTAACAATGTCAGCAGGACGATTCTTTGAAAGTTCCTCAAATTTGCCAAAACCTTTAAGGAATTGACATGTGTGAGTGCATCTTTGTGAAAGAGCCACCTTGACCACGTGCTATAATCACGCACTTCAGAATTGCCTAAGAAATGACCTGAAATATTACAATGTATTTTTTCATATTTGTTTGAGCCTGTGAATTGGGAACAATCAGAGACTGCATAGAATCCCAGTTCACTGTGAGGAAAAAAGGTCTGCGAGGGACTCCGTTTTACTGAATGCCTGGGTTTAAGTGTGATCAAGCGAGAGGCAAACTTGGAAGACAGGTTGGTGCAACCAGTCAACTCACTGTCAACCAGTGAGAACCTGTGACATGAGCACTTTACTAGTAAGTTACCAAAGGTTAGGCCTTCTTACAGCTCACATAGTATCTGTAAACACATATGAAGTGTAGCCCCAGCTGCAGCCACTGGTGCTATCAAAGACTGGTCATTCTTGAAGCTGCACCAGAGACCTGACTTGCAGCAGGACCACCCCTCAGATCATGCACGGATGGCATGGACAGAGATTATAGGAGTTGCATCAGTCAGTCATTCACTACCTCTCAAACATCTGATATTTCCTATACTTTGCAGCTGCCTATAGGTCTGTTCCAGTTGCACGCTATCGTTTTTCCATATGTTCCACAGAACGTGTTGTTATTTATTTAATTTGTTCTGTGTTGGAACTTACTGCCCCTGCCAAAGGAGAAGAGCAGGTAGAACAGCACCTAGTCCGGTCCGTGTTTTACCTCTTCCTTGACTTTCCCCATAAAATAAAAAAAAAACAACACAATATCTAATCGGCTTTCCTGGCTTCTGACACTTTCCTTCTCCAGTGCATTTCAGACCTTGACAAGTTTTGGCGACTCTAAACGTCTGTTTTATACATAAGCTGCAAGAATTTCTTTTGAATGATTTGATAAACTATATATCTGAGTAGTAGCCACTCGAGCTTATTATTTCCATGTTTATGGGTCATATCCATGGTACTGATTTGGCAGATTACTGCTTCATATACATGTATGCATGTATTTCTATTTTTGTAGCACATACTTAGGCGGGAAGCAACGGAGCAGTCTAGATGAGAGCAAGGAATGTTCTACACAGGCACAAATTAAGCACTGAATTGGATACATTTGGTTGAAAAAAAAATAAGAGACGGAATTGTGTGTATATAAAAATATATACACACACACTTATATGTATCGGTGGATTTCTACAGCTCAAACCTAGCTATAAAGTGACATAGCGCTGAAGTGTGTGGGATGGGACATAAAAGGAGGGTGGAGAGGAGGACTGTGCTGCGGAATCCTGAGGAGGCCTTTGAGTAACTAAGGGCCATATGTATCAAGATACCCATTTGCGATTCTCAAATAGCGATTTTTAAGAAATCGCTATTTGAGAATCGCAAATGGGTATGTATATACAAAATCGCATTTTTTTTGCGATTCCTTAAAATTCCTTAATTGCGATTAGGAAATTGCGAATCGCAATTAAGGAATACTTTCCCATTCATTTCTATGGGCCAGGAGGCCCATAGGAATGAATGGGAAGTTATTCTCAATTTGCGATTCGCAATTTGCTAATCGCAAATTGAGAATAATTTGAAGGGTGCAGGGGTGTCCAAAGGGCACCCTGTTGCACCCCTGAAATATGCATGGGTGCACATGTGGCGCACATACATGCCTTAAGGGGATGCCCTAAGGGCATGTATGTGCGTCACATGGCACTTTGAAAAATGCAAATATGTGCATTTTTCAAGAAATTCACAACTTACCACCAACTAGAAGTTGGTGGTAATTTTCGATTCCTTAAGGGCATTTACCTATTTTTTTTTGCTACATACATTGCATTTAAGGAATCGCAAAATTTGCGATTCCTTAAATGCAATTGCAAAATAAGGAATCGCAAATTTTGCGATTCCTTATTTTCACCAGTTTTGGATGATTCATTCCATTTAGCAAATTCGCATTCGCAAAGGCCGTAATTCTGCGAATTTCGGCCTTTGCGATTGCGAATTTGCATGATACATATGGCCCTAAGTGAAGAATCAGCTATAAAAAGGCCTTTAACGCCCTTGTTTAAATCGATGGCAGTTTCAAGAATCAGCCAACTTCCTACAGTAAAGAGCTGCAAATTCTTCTGACATGGAGATCTGTGTTTATCTTTCATTTCTCTGACAGCAAAGTGAAAGCCTTTTAAAACTCGAACCCAAGATAGCTTTTTCTTGGTTCTTGAAAGCAAGAAATAAGAAGGCTGCAGTATGGAAACATTTTTTTGACTTACATGTAAATAAAAACAGTTTCATACTTTGTGTACTATAAAATATGTCAGTTGCATGTGAAGTATAAATGAGGTGCACTGTCTCTAAATCCCATAGTCTCAGTTTTAAATATGTCTTATTTTCATGTAAAATTAATAAACTCGAGCTCATAAAAATCATTGTGTTTTGAGACAGAACAGGCATGCCCAATGGTTTACTGGCGTGAAGGCCTTTTGTATCCTATTGCGTTTATTTAGTGCCAGGTAAACACGAGTATGTGCGAAAACACAATTTCATTAGGATCTTTTTCCATGTAATATAGATTTAGCTATAAACTTGCTTTTGTTCTTTGCAAAATCATGTCTTAACCACACTATTTACAGCGAGTAATTAATGTGCTGTATTTCATTTCTGCTTTGTGATATGGCCATCTCAAAGTTTCTTCAGATTGTTACATTATTTTTTCACTTCAGATTGAAATTCATTTTTCCCCATCTGTTCACCACATTTTTGGTGTTTGCTTGAGGCACATTAAATTGCGGTACCATTAATTTGCTCTCAATTGCCTCCTGTTCATTCAATCCCAGTTTTAGAGAGAAATTAACCGAACAGATGTTTAAACAATATTCTTTAATACATCTCAAAATCAAGCAAAAGTTATTCAGTGTCTAAGGGCCTGATTACAATGTCGGGCAGACCTTCAGTCCGACCCAACACCGTCTCGGTCCTGGGACCGACCGACCTCCAGTTGGCGGTCCTGACAGGCTCATTACAATGCTACCGAACACTGGGGCATATTATCAAGGGGGTTTATCTCCGCTTTTTTGGCTTTAAAAGCCAAGAAAGCGGAGATAAAATTATCTCCCTATTACCTAGCTGCCGCTAACACCAGTTAGCGACAGCTAGTAGGAGATAGCGACCATCTTGGGCCCCGCTTTGCATGTCAGTGATATTTATCACTAATGAGATGCAAAGTGGGCGTGCCAAGATGTTAGAGACTGAAAACAGTCGCTAACATCGCTATCTCCTATTACCAACTTTTGGAGATATTCGCGCTAAGCGGGAATATCTCCAAAAGCTAACACCTGCCCTGAGCAGTTCTTAGCTATGTTATCCAATGGGAGATGGATAACATGGCTAAGAGCATTAGCTCGCTAATGCAGGAATATCGCTGACTTTTCAGCAATATTCATGCTTTACGGCGATTTTTACCGCATTTGCGTTAAACCTTGGTAATACCAAGGTTTATTTGCGGTAAAAATCGCCGCAGCGCTGCGGTAAATTTTTGTCTCTAACCAAGCAATAGCGATAATTATCGCTATTGCTTGGTAATATGCCCCACTGTTTCTCAATGGGAGCTCGTGGTACGGCTGTAAACCGGACATAACACAAGCTCTCATTAAGAAAAGGGAGGTGCAGTTCATCCCTGCAGTGCATGGAAGGAGCTGCAAGGTGACAGCAACGAAATGCAGTGATCTCCCCCTCGGCACAAGTACAAGGGGGCCACAAGCACAAGGGGTCCCCCAAGCACGCTTTATGATAGGCTGGCATGGAAACAGTGCCGGAAACCATGCATCATAATCTCAAGAGCACAAAGGCCCGTCCTTGAGATTGCTGGGTGGCTTCCGACTGGCCGACGGGCTCCTAGAGCTCATCGGAAGCTAGCCGGAATGACAGACCGGTTTACTTTCCAGCCGCCTAGATCACAATTAGACGGTCGGAACATAAACTGCGGGCCGATTATGATGCGGCCCTGAAGGCTCCGACCGTTGGTCGGAGCCATAATGGGCCGCATCCTAATCATCCCTAAATGTTGCAAATAGCATTATAAATACACATTTGGACTCTACAACCTCAGCTATAGATATTACCTTACATCCTTGCATTAACCTTTTCATTGGCATGTGTCACTGATCACTTTGGTGGGTGCTGGCTCAAACGCTTGGCAAATTGCAATCAGAAGTCTGTACTCAATCGTATACTCATCCAGGCACGTGTAGGTATTAAACCTTACTAACATACAGTTGGGGCAGCAAGGCGAGGGTGCTGCTGGTCATGTGCTAGTGTGCTGCAAAATGTCAACCCTGCAACCAGTGATGAATTTGCTTGTGTTTGGTAGTGTTATGGACAGGGCTGCCTGATAAAACACATTTGTAAAGCGTGACAATCACCCGTATGGGTCTCTAGTTGCTGGGGACCATCGGGGAGATTAAGCAAGTTATTGCCCAGAGTCACATAGTGCTGGGCTAACCTGCAGCCGAAGCTGGGGATCGAACCGTGATCCCCAGATTCCAGCGTCAGTCGCCCTGGCCGCGGCGCCCCACCTCTCCCTGATCGTTTGTTATCAGCAGGACACCGATGGTCCAATACTGGAGTTCATTAAAAAATTAGTCCATTCTGTGAGTTGTACTTCCCATTTGCTTACTAGTAGCATAATAATCCTGCTCACCTGGAGTGATCTGACATCCCTACTTAGAGAGCATGACAGAACTGCTTATAATTCACTACGCCGGAATTTTTAGTTCTTGGAACCCGATTTGCAAACATTTTTCGTTGCAGGTGCCCCACTTTTTTGGTGCAGCCACAACACAAAATGCGAATCGAGATTTACAAAGGCATGCAAGGGCTAATTTGCATTGCTTTACTTGGCTTTGTGAAAAAAGTAACACAATGTAGCACCTTGAGCTGTGTTGTGTTACACTGCATGGGGTAGGCTTTACATGGTTGGAGCATGAGCTTCGCCATGCAGCCACCCGTGTATTTTGGCTTGCACAAAAATGATGCACCTACCTAAGAAAGCCGCAACAAAGAGAAATATATTAATTTATACTTGTTACTCCCTCTTTCTATGCGTGCAGCATTCTGCAGCACACATAGCAATTGGAATATGCCTCTAAGGATTGTTTATGTGCAGGAAGGTATCCCTTGCTCCCCAGAAACAATCCTGCCGGTAATGTAGGCATCCTTGCACCATGACACAAGGGTGCCTGAGTTAGCGCTAAACTGCCTGAAGTGCTCCAGCGCAACGAGAGAGCAGAATCGCGCCATATCTTATTAGATATGACACATTTATTCTCTCTCCCTTCCCCAAATATTTCCTTGCTTCGTTATGTTGCATGAAAGGTAAGTAATTCTGGGGCTTGGTCATTCCACTATGTCAAGAAACTCTGTTCTGTGGTACTATATTGAAATGTTTTATTTAATTTCAGAGCAGCACTAAGGTATTTTGTTTCTCGCAGGCAATAAATACTTCCGATGGCAGAATTTCCCAAGAACAATATGCCTTCCTGTGGTTTTACAAAAACACTGTATTCATGGTGGCCTTACCTCTGTTGGCACAATGCTTAGGATATTTATTAAGTTTTATGTGATAGAATGTATATATCAGTGTGATGCAATTTGTAAAATTACACAAACTGGATTTGAGAATTTATATTTTTGGGGAGTTGCAGAGGACCAAAGCTGTGGAAAATAGTTTGAAAAATATTCAGAGTTTTCATGAGGTCACTGTTAGATCGGTCTTTTTTCCAAGTCTTTAGGGACTTATGTGCACTCTCTGGTGGTGGCATGTGGTCAAGACAGAGTACCAGCTCACCACCACCTATGTGATGGTCATTTCATTTTCATATTTCCAGTGGCAACAGAAAAAGTAGAACTCGGTAGAGAGCGAAAGACTTTCCTCTGAGAAACAATCATTTTTCTGGTTGTTTCATACAACTGATGAATTTTTAGTGAAAAACCACAACATCTCCAAGAGTCAAAGAGAAACTACCAACAGTTGGCCTGAAACCTTTTCTCATTTCACATAACTCCATTGACCAATGGCTATAAAGTTTGGGAAACAACCTCTTTACTTGACGATGGAAGGGGAAACAGCCTTTAGATTGCATGCTTTACATTGCATGTCATTACAACGTGGTTGTTACAACGACTGGGTTGTTACAATGCAAACTATTACATTGCTATCGTTACAATTACTTGCTGTAGGGGGCACAAGGTGTTGGATTTATAATCCAACACCTGCCCTGCTTTCGCACAAACTGGAGCAGGAATAGTAAATTATACTATTCCTAAATCCAGCGCACCCATTACAGCAAGTCGTTGAAATGGTGAGCGATGTAATGGCATGCGATGTAGAGCATTCTTAGTAAACATATATATTCTGATGTAAGGCTCAGTGCACATTTCTAAATTAGTGTTTAGACAACATAGATCCCCAGACCTGTCATTAATGTACTATTAAAATTTGTGAAAAGTGAGTAAGACAATACTCTTTTCCAATCCAAGCTCAGTAGGTGTATCTGTTGGTGTTTAAATATCATTATTGAGATTTTTATGAGAATATGAAAACACAAACCAAATGTATACCACATGGTAGTATGGAATTACGTATAAAAGCATTATTGAAATTACCTTGCTATAAAAATGGTTAACTTATAATGTAAAACATAAAATATAAATATACACTAATGTACTAACTTATGATAGATACATAAAGAAAAATATGAAGCCTAAGGGGCATCAATTATAAATTACATAATGGAAATGCGACAGACAAAAATAATCCTGATATACAATTAATTGCTATCTAAAATATAATTATCTAGAACAATTGATGAGAAGGATAAGGCTTCAGTAACTTAGAGATGCATATTTCAAAATAATTTCTATAAAAAACACCTGGCATGTACAGGTAAATTATTAGCATGCTTCCAGTTATAAGTAATGGTTTTACCGACTAAAGAAATAAAGAATGTGAGCTTTTTTCTTGGGAATCAGATTGGGGGCAAGTAAGTATTATTGCTTTACAAACTATAATCGAATCAGAAAAAATATTATCAATACCAAGTAGAATCTTTTTTTATTACTTCCCAGACCTTATCCCAGAAATGTAAAGCAAGTGAACATTTAAATATTATATGAGTCAATGAACCAGGTGTATTACATCAATGCCAGCATAAATGGTAGTCAAGTAATTTAGCTATATAGAATTTTGTCAGCGTCCAAACACATTTACAAAATATCCAGGTCTGATAATGAACCATAGGTAATAATATAATGTATTGTAACCATACTGTGTGCTATGTGTCCGATGTACTGATAACTCCTTGTTACGTTTAAATAATTAATTTTGTAATGATGGAAAATTAAGCGAATTACATGATTTGTAAATCTTAAATGCTAGGTCCAGAATTTGAGATGCTACAAGGAATAAGGAATAATATAGAATCTGGAATGTTATTTTTTGCCACCATTCTTAAAGGGGAATGGCTCCCTTGGGGAACCCTTCCCAATGAGGTAATATAAATTTTATGGTCAGTTGTGTCCCCTATCGTAGACCCCACCGGCTCCATGTACGTGCTTTAAGTACATGTATGTTCCCTCCACTTCCAGCTATGAAGACGCAAATACATTTGCGTCCAACGTTAACATGTCCTCTTTCAGATCCACCATGAATGGGTCAGATATTCCGTTCCTAAGTGTGCCTTGCCAACGTCTTTGTATGGTACACTTTCACGTTTTCTAGCTCTGGCGAGTTAGGCCCTGAATTCTGCCATCGAGCTTTTTTCTGATTTCTGTCTCTGAAAGCTGCAGTCTGCTGCTTCCTGACCCTTGACTTACTCCCTGCGCGGCGAGTGGTGCCTGGCTCGGCCTGCCTTGCCTGCCAAGACTGTATTCAACCTTCAAGTTATCTGCTCCGCTCCTCGAAAATACATTCCTGTCTAGTAGTTTACGAAAACATCCTTCCCAGCTGCAGAGCAAAGGGCCCGGCCTCACTGTCTCCATGCAAGTAATTCATAGCTTCCGTTACCATGGTAGGCCCATGGCCCCTCACATCTCATGTAGACACGTAGTCGCATATGCACGCACTAGCAGTCAGTATAGAATAGCCTCTGCCCGAGAGACCTTTCCTCCTAGATAATACAGTTCCTCAAACACAAGATATTAGATATGATTTGGGATTAGGTTGTTCTGACACCCCAGACTTCTGTCTCCTCATGTAGGGCTAAATGTCAAGTCCCCTTCACCCTCCAGTTCCACGTCAATCACACGTCATGCTGCTGCGCGCGCATCTCTGCCACATATTTCTGCTGACACTGCAGGATTCTCCTATGGATCCACCCACTTGTAATACGTTTCATGTGACGTTGTCTAGCACACACCTCCGTGTACGCCTTCATGCACGCCTTCATGCACGCCTTCTATTACGTACATATGTCCTTATCTCGTTTCTCTCAGCTGTTACGCCTCCTGCATATGTCTTTACTGTAATGCATTGACTATATATATGATAACCTGTCAATAAAGTATTGTCTATCCCTTCCTGAACCTTCGTGGTGATGGAACCCGATTGCCTGGTTCGAACCAATTCCTTTTAAGGAATAAAATCCCTTTTAAAACCTCAAATACCACGGATTCTGTCACTTATTTTCGACTGAGTTATTCTTATTGAACTTTACCGCATAAATTAAGCATAGGTAATTTAAATTTACCACATAATTGGCGCCCGAATAGGGACACCTCCCCCACCCCACGCGCCGGAGGTGCGTTGCAGGCCCGGTCCCCTGCCACAGCCGGACGGACAACTACGCGTACCCGCAGGATTTCCTGTACCTCCCTCAGGCCAACGGAGGTGACTGAGGCTGCGATCAACACCCAGACGAGGCGGTGAGGAGTGCGGAGGATCCCGACCAGAGCCTAGCTGAGAGAACAAAGTCCGAGGTATTCAGAGGCCCACCAGGTTCCGAAGTTCCGAAGTATCTACGTCACGAGTCGAGTCGAGTCCAGTCCGGTCCAGTCCAGTGTCGAGCTTCCGAGGCCTTCTGTTCCGTGCTTCCCGGTGAGTACCGTTGCTGGGGACGCATCTAGACGAGCGCATTAATTTCTGCCGGTCAAGACGGGTTTGGGTACACAGACCCGGTCTGCACTGTTTTAGCGGTGTATATGTACTGTTTAGCAGTATATCCGGTCTGCACTGTTTTAGCGGTGTATCTGTACTGTTTAGCAGTATATCGAGTATGAAGGTAGCTAGTTTTATTCTAATTATTATTGTTCGTTTTCAAAATGTTTTAAATGTGTTGATGTTGTGGTATGAGTGATTGTTCGATCTACATTATCGTGTTTACTGTATTAATTGTGTCCAAGTCCAAGTAAGTATCAAGTAATAAGGTTCAAGATGCCTTTATTCTCTAAACTAAGACAGATAAAAACTAGAAAAGGGATACTAGAGGAAGCTGTTCCCATTCCACCCAGGGACACTCCAGGGTACTTTATGTACCACAAACATGGCCTAGATGCCGTATTATATCTCGATTTGTGGGTGGATTACACCAAAGATTTAGCAGAGAATCAGAGATGGCCCGCTGCTGGGACATGGGATGCCGATTGCATCATGAGAGTAGAAGAAGCTTTATGGAAAAAGAAAGCCAGACAGTCACAGAAAGATGCCATTGAATTATGGCGTAAAGAATCGCATAGACGCACAGAGAAAGCACTCAGAAAAGCAGAGAAAAGTAGAGAGGATTCAGACAAAGCCCGAGAAAACGTATTAGTTGAGGAAGGTATACGAGTAAAAGCAGAACAAGTAGACAGACAACGAAACACTCTTATGAATGGTATGTATCCTCTCCTGGCCGAGGGTTTACCTAAGGCCACCCCGGAAGTACCAAAAGACCTGCCACCTCCATTACTCCCGACTAAATTACACCACAAGACCGCAAAGGACATTTTCCTTTCTTCCTATTTAGACGATGTAGCCCCCGAATATGTTAATGTTCCGCCGCCACGCACACCACCTGCTGACGGCACTCCACCCCGAGATAATCTACCCCCACCTCTGCAACGACATACTCCTCCTCCCGTTCCACCTCTTCCGCCTGTTCCTCCACTCCTTCCCGCGCCTATTCTCCCTGCCATTCACCCAACAAATCCTTTTGGACCTGGCACCTCAGGAGGTGCCACAGGAGGTTTTCAGACCCCGCCACAAGCACCTCGATTGACTTATAGGGATTTAGCACAGCAACGTACACCTCAAACAGCGAGTTACGACATACTTAATGAGCCTCTTACAGACTGTAGATATGATCCGGTACCCGGTAAAGACGACAGAATGATGCTATCATCAGTACGTCTACGTCGAGTTGCAAACTATTTAATGTTATTGCCAGGAATGATTGATCATCTAGACAAAATATATTACTTTGTCCAAACAGGGCAAGGTCCTGAAAGTATTGGCGAGGCCATGGCATACCAGAAAGTTGACACTCAGAAAATGATATTACGTTTCTTCATAAACTGCTTGATAAGAAACCAAGATAGGCCTGGTGTAGACCCGGAAGAAATGAAAGCACCCAACAAATGGGGTCAGAATATAGCAGACGGAAAACATGATAAACAGAGTAGTATAGAAAATATGTACCGAAGGATCCGAAAAGCAGTAGAACAAATACATGAAAGAGAACAGCCTGAAAGAGAAATAGATGCAGATAAGACTGAATCCTCGGAGGAGGAGGAACAACCAGAAACGACAACAGGACCATTACAATTACCCGCTAGAGAAATGATAGCATACGTAGGTAAGGGAAGACCCTTTAATAATTCAATGCGTCCGGTACGTCCAGAAAGTAAGAGACTTTTTCAAGCTGCCATGTCAAACCCGAAGACGCCTGAACACCTATTTCAGGCTACCGATAAAATACTTCAAGAACGAATGGGGTACCATGTACTCAATTCTATGGATGAACAAGAATTAGCCAGGTCAGCAGTACAATGGGCTGACAGTTCTGATAAATATAGTGATGACTCATTAGCACAAACGTTTCTGAATCTTTCTCCAGATGAACAGCGTTTAGCTGGTATCTACATGATACAACATCTCCTTATATTGTATAAAAGCCAACATTCTGATCCTGGTCCCCTACCTGATATATTAATAGAACTACTCATGAATAGATGGAGAGGTCTAGGTACCGACTTAATTAAAATAATTCTAGAACATCGGCACAGACATGGTGCCTTCCTGTGTCCGCAGTTTGATCCAGCAACACCCGTAGACAGAAAAATGTATTACATAGACAGACAGAATCCCTTGCGAGAAGTGCACCCAGTCAGGAATGATGACAATACCCTTAGACGCGTGTTTGTGTACACGCCCATAACTAAAATAGAACTATTGGAAATGAAGAAATTAGTGCCCAGCCATGACAAAGATCCAGCAGGTTTTCACCGTGAAATAAAAGACATGTTACTCATGGGTGATTACACCTATCCCGATATCATGAAAATACTGAAAGTATTATTGCCTGCCGGTATTTACGAGAAACTTAAAGAAAAAGAATGGGAGGTGGGAGAGCAAAAGATTGTTTGGGCTGAATTAGAGAACGAAGAAAATACTCGAACTGCAGGCCTAGGACTTGGGGAAAAAACTAAAGCATTACCAGGATTGTTAGTACAAGTATTGCCACGATTATTAGCAACGAAAAAGGAAGACTGGGGTGCAATCTCAGCCTGCAAACAGAAACCCGATGAAGACACTAGTGATTTTTATTCCCGATTTGAGAAATGTTTTGGTATTAATAGTGGCCTAAAAGCAAGTAGCGAGTCATATCCACATCTTTTTGTAACAAAATTAGTCGAGAATTCTCTGCCCCAAGTTAAGAATCGTGTTCTGAAAGTCGAGAGCACATGGCAAGCTAATACCCCTTCACAAATGTTACAAATGTTACAGTACCACCAGAATAGAATTAGAGAGGAACAAGAACACGAACAAAGACGTATGAAAGACACGAAAATGAAAATGTTAGTTGCTCAGTCAGTTCCAGCTGACGGTCAGAAAAAGGGTACGACACAGTCCCATAATTCAGCAGCTCCTGTTAAAGGGATATGCAACTATTGTAAGCAGCCAGGTCACTATATAAACGATTGCGCAGTTTTGAAACACAATATCTCTACAGGTAAAACTAAAGAGAGACCGCGTCCTCCTAGACAGGACCAGGTCCAACAACAAGTACCACAGAATATCCAGCCTATGCAAGCTTCACAACAGACAGTACAGACCGTAGCAGTTCCACAGCCACAACCCATTGCCGCAACACAAAACACGACACAACAGATGTACCAGTATGCACAAAATGATTATCCCGATTATCAGCGATACACATGAAACAGCCTAGAGAGGGAAGTTGGCTTGCCTCTTATTGAGGTTCCTGTAGATCAAGAAGGTCCTTATGTACATAGTCAAGTATTAGGGAAAGACAGAAAGTTTTTAATTGATACAGGGGCAAGCAGGACAACTATAAGTCACAACGAGGTTCCAGGGGCACCCCTCTCAGGCTCACAGAATGTTTCCCTTGGATTTTCAGGAAAGCCTATTATTAATGAAGTATCGCAACCACTTCCCCTTGCAGTTGGTCCATTGACACGTACTACAGATTTATTACTAACAAAATCATGTCCAGAAAACTTGTTAGGTATAAAGACACTGAAAGCTCTAGGAGCTGTTATTTGCTGTTCTCTGGAAGGAGTAAGACTGTTTTTACGTGACTTTAAAGGTCACTATGTGTTGAGAGATATTGATCCCAGATTACAGAATGTTCCTGCACATTTATGGGCACAAGGCCCCACTGATGTAGGTTGTATGCACATTACACCATATCGAGTCACACTCAGACCAGGAGTAGTCTTGCCACGAATTCGACAATACAAGTTACCTCCAGATGCTGTAGCAGCTTTACTGAAAATCATTGACGAGCTCATTGCACAAGGAGTGGTTGTAGAAACCGACTCCAATGTATGTAATTCCCCCATCATTCCAGTTCTTAAACGTACTGATCCAAATGCACCTCCTGTTTATCGATTAGTTATCGATTTGCGCGAACTGAATAAATGCATTGTACCACAATATCCTGTGGTCCCAGATATCTCGTCTCTATTGACTGCGATTGATTCCGAAGCGACGTTCTTTACTGTAATTGACCTGAAGAACGCCTTCTTTAGTGTCCCCATTGACCCGGAAAGCCAATACCTTTTCGGATTCTGTTTAAATGGACGAAGCTTCAAATTTGCACGCGCACCTCAAGGATTCACAGAAAGCCCCAGCATCTATAGCCAAGCACTGAAAAGACAACTAGACAGTATACACATGCCTGATGACACTGCCCTGTTACAGTACGTCGATGATCTATTGATCACCGCCCGCAGCGAACCTGAATGTGAGCAAGCGTCACTGACGGTTTTGCATTTCCTGGCTGACAAGGGACACAAGGTGTCCCCTTCGAAGCTGCAATTCTGTGTTCAGCAAGTTGTTTACCTTGGGCACTTGCTGTCCAAAGGGGGGAGACAGCTAACACCTGACCGCATTCGGTTAATTGTACACATGTCACAGCCCAAGACACAAAAGGAGGTACGAGCCTTTATAGGCCTCACTTCTTACTGTAGACAATGGATCCCTCAGTATGCATTCCTAGCGAAACCACTCATACAGTTGACAACCCAGGAGGCAGCGTCTTCGACTGCCCTCCCTTGGACTCAGGAACATACACAAGCTTTTGACGACTTAAAGAAAGCCTTATGTCAAGCACCAGTTTTAGCGACACCATGTTACAGCAAGCCTTTTACACTTTTTGTCACAGAACGTGAAGGTACTGCATTGTCAGTGCTGACCCAAGAACAAGCAGGTTCACACAAACCGTGTGCTTATTTTTCTAGTACATTGGATCCGGTAGCCCAGGCTCTGCCTGCGTGCTTGAATCAGTAGCAGCAACAGCTCTAGCAATCAGACAAAGTGATTCCATAGTGTTAGGACATCAATTGACAGTACAAGTTCCACACTCCGTGGAAGTTCTTTTAAATCGAACACAGACCCAGCACTTGACTATAGCACGACTGACAGGTTATGAATTGACATTGTTTCAGCCACACATAGAAATCCGACGTTGCAACACATTAAACCCTGCTACACTTTTGCCATTAAATGAGACAGACCCATTGGCACATGATTGTATTGAAGTTATTACTATTACGACGAAACCCAGACAAGACTTGACAGACACTCCATTACCAGATCCAGACCTGACACTTTATGTCGATGGTTCATGCATGAGAACAAGTACAGGAGAATTAGTGGCCGCCTATGCAGTCACGACAGAAACTGAAGTCATAGAAACGAATTGTATTGACACCCTGTCAGCTCAAGCAGCAGAGCTCATCGCTCTGACTCAAGCCTGTATTCAAGCTAAAAACAAGAGAGTTAACATATACACGGATTCACGCTATGCATTCGGAGTCGTACACGACTTCGGTGTCCTGTGGCGAGAGAGAGGTTATCCGACTTCTCACGGTGCCAAAATTCAACACGGTCCCCTCATTCAAACTCTGTTAGATGCAATACATCTGCCTATAGCGATATCGATCATGAAGTGCAAGGCACATACCAAAGTCACTGATATCATTTCCCAGGGTAACGACCTGGCAGACCGAACAGCCAAGCATACAGCTCAGACTCAGACTCACGCAACTGACTTGACAAAGACAATAGTCCAGACACCGACACATTGCATGACAGTTAGGGATCCCGCCCTAGATGTAATTGATATACAGACACATGCTACACCAGACGAAATCAAGAGATGGACTGAACTAGGAGGGATCCAGACAGATCAAGGATGGATGACGAAGGGAAAATCTACATGGTTTCTCCCTGACTCTATGGTCCAAGTAATCATTAACACAGTACATAGTCCTGCACATTTAGGAGAAAAAGCCATGTTAGACAGTATTCAAAACATCTGGTTCAATAAGCATTTACGAGCAGCAGCCAAACAGAAAGTGCGTACTTGCATGATTTGTTGTCAGTTCAACCCAGGTAAAAGCATTCCCGTAGAGCAAGGTGGATTTCATCCTCCCGATCACCCTTTTGAAGTCCTCCAGATGGATTATATCCAGATGGAACGTTGTCGAGGATTCAAATATGTCCTCGTAGTTGTATGTGCACTCTCCCGTTGGACAGAAGCATATCCAGTCCCAGATTACACTGCTCCGACCACTGCCAAGCAGCTGGTTCGTGAATTCTTCCCTAGATATGGTTTGCCCCGCATCATATACTCCGATAACAGTCAGCCATTCTCGTCCGAATTAATGAAGCAGGTATCTCTCCTGCTCGGCTACCAATGGAAGTTCCATTGTGTCCGACATCCCGAGGCAGCAGGCCTCGTGGAGCGTCATAATCAGACCCTGAAAATTCGCCTTGCCAAGATCTGTAGAGAGAAAGGAGTCGACTGGATAGTAGCTTTGCCAGTCGCACTCTTTTACATAAGAATGGTTGCGCACTCCAGAACAGGGCTATCCCCGTACGAGGTGGTCTTTGGTAGGCCACCGAATATGTGGGGGACGCCTCTGCCTCGAAAAATAACCGATGTTGACTGTATTATGCTGACCGATTATCTTGCCTCCTTGATGTCTGCACTACAATCTTGTCGTTCACAGGTAGCTGCAGCTTTTCCCGACAACACCGAGGTGAAGCCCCATGAAGTGGTTCCAGGAGAATTCGTCTTCATAAGGAATTTCGACCGAAGAAGTCCGCTGGAGCCCCGTTGGCAAGCACCGAGACTAGTACTTTTAACAACAAGGACAGCCGTAAAGGTGGAGGGCCACAAGGGCTGGCTCCACTCGAGTCATATCAAAAAGTTTCATGGACTGCCTCCAGATTTGAACTCTCAGCCCGGCCCTCCTCCACAGACTGACTCAAAACTCCCCCTGGTCGAGAAAACTTCTTCCCAGGAATACCGACTGAAGTTGAGGTCTAGCAAGTCAGACAGTTTAATTGTTTAAGTCCTCCCCTAGGTGAATCGGTTAGACGAGTTTCTGACATGTATCCCCTAGACCCCAATAGAGAGAGAGATAGACAGAAACAGCTCAAGAAACGTGAATATTGTAAATCTCTTCGCAGCCACTGCATCGTGACACTATTGATTATGTTTTTTCTAAGTCTTCTGATTATTGCTGCAAGTATACTGTTGCATATGTATTACCCTATTTTCAAGCGTGCACATTCTCCCTTCAATGTCACTGCCGAGCACTCTTTCAGTGAACTGCCCCCGCATGAATTGTCTTACCGACTTGCGCTGCGCAACAACACATTCATTAGTATGTTACATCATTCCCATCAGACCAGCAATGCTACAAATTGTTGGATATGTGGCCGACTCCCTCCCTATCAGAGATACAAGGGAGTTCTGCCCCTCTTCCCATACCCGTTTACACACAATGGTTCCTGTGGGGCATGGTTTAGTTTAATAAACTCTCTAGATTCCAATTCCGTAGTTTACCAGGGCAACTGGGTATGGGGAAATCTGAACACAGTTCTGCATAAAGTATGTTTCCCTGACAAGGAGGGTCTACCAAAAAGAACAGGAACTGATTTAGAAAATGAAGTATATGGATTAGGTAACTTTACACTTAACCTCATGATTCTGAATGTTGAATCCGAATCCGAACCAGTCTTGCCCGCTATGTCCGTATTACCAGTCAAAGGTGAATTATGTGTCAGAAAGAATGGTTCAGTACACCTGGGTCATAGTAAATGTACTACTGTGATCAAATTCAGTGATAAGGGCAAGTCTACATTTAAAGCTTCACGTCATTCCTACTTCGTTTGTGGTCATACCGCATATATACGCTTACCTCTAGATTGGGATGGCACCTGTTACATTGCATTCTTTCTGCCACCTGTTTTTCTAGCCCCTCCTGATTATCATAGGAACACCCATCTAGTACACAATAGACCACAGAGAGATCTCCCGATTGTCGACTACACTGAAACGGCATGGGAACAATATACAGACTTCAATAAAGGTTTCTTTCCCTACTTAGGTGCTGTCTTTAATAGTAAACTGATACGAAAATTAACCAGAACCCTCGAAGCAGTAGTGAATGAAACTACTTCCGCCCTAGGTAACTTAACAGAGGAGCAGTCTGCTATGCGGATTGTTGTTCTTCAAAATCGTCTCGTCCTTGACGTCATCCTGGCCGATAGGGGCGGAGCCTGTAGAGTCATCGGGTCGAGCTGCTGTGTTTTCATTCCAGAAAACGCGCCATCAGATTGCAAGTCTGATACACCAGAATCCAGGCACCTGGACTTGGTCCGGTTGGTTCTGGACCACGTTGTCAGCCTGGGGATGGAAAATCCTATCCTTCCTAGGTATTGGCCTTCTCATAGTATTCAGTTGCTGCCTATGTCTGCAATGTGGGCCAGCGATTTGCGGCTTGTGCGCCACATCATGTATTCCTCATTCAAGTCCTCATTCAAAACGTCGTAAGAAGAAAGAAGAGCAAATGATGTTACATGAACAGATTGATAGGTTAATGAGGATTGATATATCATGAAGGGTCCGTAGGGGACAAGGAGGGAATGAGGTAATATAAATTTTATGGTCAGTTGTGTCCCCTATCGTAGACCCCACCGGCTCCATGTACGTGCTTTAAGTACATGTATGTTCCCTCCACTTCCAGCTATGAAGACGCAAATACATTTGCGTCCAACGTTAACATGTCCTCTTTCAGATCCACCATGAATGGGTCAGATATTCCGTTCCTAAGTGTGCCTTGCCAACGTCTTTGTATGGTACACTTTCACGTTTTCTAGCTCTGGCGAGTTAGGCCCTGAATTCTGCCATCGAGCTTTTTTCTGATTTCTGTCTCTGAAAGCTGCAGTCTGCTGCTTCCTGACCCTTGACTTACTCCCTGCGCGGCGAGTGGTGCCTGGCTCGGCCTGCCTTGCCTGCCAAGACTGTATTCAACCTTCAAGTTATCTGCTCCGCTCCTCGAAAATACATTCCTGTCTAGTAGTTTACGAAAACATCCTTCCCAGCTGCAGAGTAAAGGGCCCGGCCTCACTGTCTCCATGCAAGTAATTCATAGCTTCCGTTACCATGGTAGGCCCATGGCCCCTCACATCTCATGTAGACACGTAGTCGCATATGCACGCACTAGCAGTCAGTATAGAATAGCCTCTGCCCGAGAGACCTTTCCTCCTAGATAATACAGTTCCTCAAACACAAGATATTAGATATGATTTGGGATTAGGTTGTTCTGACACACCAGACTTCTGTCTCCTCATGTAGGGCTAAATGTCAAGTCCCCTTCACCCTCCAGTTCCACGTCAATCACACGTCATGCTGCTGCGCGCGCATCTCTGCCACATATTTCTGCTGACACTGCAGGATTCTCCTATGGATCCACCCACTTGTAATACGTTTCATGTGACGTTGTCTAGCACACACCTCCGTGTACGCCTTCATGCACGCCTTCATGCACGCCTTCTATTACGTACATATGTCCTTATCTCGTTTCTCTCAGCTGTTACGCCTCCTGCATATGTCTTTACTGTAATGCATTGACTATATATATGATAACCTGTCAATAAAGTATTGTCTATCCCTTCCTGAACCTTCGTGGTGATGGAACCCGATTGCCTGGTTCGAACCAATTCCATTTAAGGAATAAAATCCCTTTTAAAACCTCAAATACCACGGATTCTGTCTCTTATTTTCGACTGAGTTATTCTTATTGAACTTTACCGCATAAATTAAGCGTAGGTAATTTAAATTTACCACACCATTTACGAATGGGTTACAACCAACTTGAAGTTGGCGGTAAAATGAGAATGATTTGCGAGCACGTTCATAATAAAAAAACATTGATACATACCGCTGCCATTCTTTATTTGGAATGGACGCCCAAAACCCGCCCCTTCCAAATACCGAATCACAAACCCATTTTGCAATTTGTTAGCAGGTTGCTGAATCTCCAGGAAAAGTCATTTTTGCTTTTGCAAATGGGCCAATTCTGCTAATCGGCCTGTTTGTGATCGCAAAATAGGTTCAAACATGTGGCCCATAACCTTAACCCCTTCCGTGCTTGCATCGGCCAACGGCTGACGCAAGCACAACCTCGCGGGTGCTGCGAACGACCATTGGATGATGCAGCCCGCCCACTCAGAAGAACACCCGCACCGTGGCGGAATGTCCACCGCGGTAAACAGGTTTATGTAATTTGATAATACAAAGCAAAGCAGCCTAGTTTTATAAGTTGAAAATCTTTTCAAAAGCCCGGTTTGATGAATGTCAAATATAGAGACATTGAGTTTTTGTTTGAGGGTAGTTAACTCTTCTCAAGTAACAACCACAATCCTTGTCAGGGTGAACCACACAAGTCACTAAATTGACCTGTGCTTAACACTGTGGTAGCTGGGTACAAAAGCAGTCAGGCTTTACTTAGAGGCACTATGTATATGCAGTGCACAAACAGTGAAGGAGTGAAAAGACAACACAGGGAAAATCCCAAACGAATTTAGGGAAATAGAGTAAAATTATAGAAATATTTACAAACAAAATGACAAAAATCCAATCATTGGAGCCAGAGTTATGAGTTTCTAAGGATTTTAGTAAATACTAGCACATAAAAAATCAACAAGTCAACCAAGGGCATCAAGTCATGTGAGACCAGGGCAAAGTCAAAAGTTATAGCTGACCAGGATAGAGCGCAATATTGATACAAGAGGTGGTTAGGGCTCGGTGTCAGCTTATCTTCAGGCTTAAAAGAATTTTTAAATAAAAATGTCTGAGAAGGGAACGTTCAAAGAGGAAAGGCAGCAGGTGGTGTCCGAAGAGGAGGCATTGTTGTCAGGAAGCCGTCGTATGAATTCACAGTGAATATTTCTATGTTCTAACATTGTCACACTCTTGGAGGTTGAAAAGTTCCAGTGGGACAAAGCTGCAGGTTCAACATGGCTGGATACCCTTCAAGAGGGGAACCACTAAACAAGATTTGTTGCTGCGGAGAAGAATGTGGCTGCAGCTATTACAAGGTCAGGCCCACCAGCAATGCAGCTGGGGTGGATCTGCAAGTAGGTAGATGCTGCTCTCCTTCCGGTTATCAGATACCTTCTTACTGGAAAAGTCCCAATGTTTGATTTCTGGCTGTATGGGCACCTTTCACACCACTCCCAGGGGTCCAGGAATGGGTGACCACCACTTTGAGGGTAGGACATACTTCAGGCAGGGTTCAGGTGCAGGGTTCAAGTTGGAGCCTTTTGTGTGTCTGTAGCTCTGAAATGGAAGCCAGCCAACTAGCCCTTGGAGTCACTCTAGCAGTCCTGTGTTCATGCAGCAAGGCAGGCCTTAAGACGCAGAGCAGGCTTCAAATGGCAGGGCAGTCCTGTGGAAACAGGAGGGCAGTCATCTGAAATACAAGACAGTCCTTCATAGTGTCCTCAGCGGTTGCAGGAGTGAACCGAGGAGTTTGTTTGAGGGTCCAATATTTATACCTGGTGCCAGCCTTTCAAGTGTGAGAAAGTTCTAGGTCTTTCTACAACCTGTTCTGGACATTTCACCTCTTCCCCTGCCGAGGCTCCAACAGGTCTAGGGCGACATAAGACTGGTGATACGTTCTTTGTGAGGGTGCTGGAGGCAGAACCTTTGAAATGTAAGTGGACAGAGAACAATTTCACCCCTCCCATCCTGAAAGGACGTCCCATCCTGCCAACATTTATGCCCTCCTTTGTCTCACTGTCTGGGAGGAATACACAAAGCCCAACTGCTAACTGCATGTTAAAAATATGAAGGTTGTACTGTATGTTTTCAGTCTGGAGGTCTGTTAACATTCTATGGAAAGTGGAACTATTTTATTGTTAGCTGAAATGTGATCCAGACATTTCTTGTTATCATTTATTTTAATTTCACTGTCACTCTATTGGAGAGGCTACCCAAATTTCTGTGAATATATTTAACTTACCAACATTTTGAGTTAGTGCTAAAACGTACAGCTCTAATCTCTACAAAACATTTTTGTTAATGAAGGCTTTGGGATTCAACAAAAATAGACCTATTATCCTTAGGGTGGTCTTCCCACAAATATTTTTCCCCTACCTATCCTACTTTTGTTGATCTAGTTGTTATGGCCTTAGAGCTCTGCACACTTTACCACTGCTAGCCAGTGCTAATGTATTTGTGCTCTCTCCTTTAAACCTGGTAAAATTGCCTTACACCCAATTGTCACATTTGATCTAGTTATAGGTTCCTAGTAAAGTGGTACTACATGTCCACAGGACCTGCAAATTAAATTCTGCAAGCGGGCTTGCAGCACTTGTTGAGTCACCCACTTCAATTCAATTCAAAATTTCTTTATTCGACTGTAAGTAAATTCAGTCATAAAAGTGCAGAAATAAAATAAAATACATATGTAAACAATTCATTAGTTAAAAATCAAATCGATAAAAGCAAGGGGTCACGGAATAGCATGTAATATCTCGAGCAAATGAGTCACCCACTTAATTAGCCCATCAAAACCTGTCTAAGTTCTGCCATTGCTGCCTATGTGCAATTTTAAACTGCCAATTTGACTTGGCAAAATAACCCTTTTACCAAGTCTAAACCTTCCTTTTTAATACTTATAAGTCACCCCTAATGTAAGCTCTAAACAGCCCTTAGAGTAGGCAGCAGTGTATTTAAAAAGTTGGATATGTAATCTTTAGTTTTACATGTCCTGGTACTAAATAGCCATTAAATGGGGTGTTCTCCGCTGCAAGTCCTACCTCTTCTATAAAATAACATTGGGTTACCTTATTACTGTCAAGGCCACTCACCTCGAGACTTGTCCGCGGAGCGATTCTAGACCTCTGCTTACCTCTAACACAATTCCTGACCAGGAAAGGTACCCTGGGTCAGAAGGAGTCACAGAGGGGAAAGGGGAATGGGACAAAAGAGAAGGATTCTCAACAAAGATCTAGTATGGGCAGCCTTACCTGGTATCTGTAAAGTGAGAACTAATCACCCCTAAGGGTCTCAGGGTGCTGGGTGCCATTGGGGAGATTAAGTGAGCTATTGCCCAGAGTCACATGGTGCCCGGCAGAGCTGCCGCCGGTGCTGGGGATCGAACCGTGAACCCGATGCTTGGAGTCAGCCTCCCTGGCACTGAGCCACACCTCTCCCTTCTCCATCCGCTCTTCTCCAGTCTGATGACTGGGGGTCTTCTGCAGACCACAGTGCATCTCAGATCAGGGCTGTATCAAGCAGTAGTTGCACAACAAAAAAAAGGGCGAGAGAGTGAGACCTCAATGTTTTTGCAAAACAACGCTCCCAGCATTAACCATCTAAGTGCCCTCAAAACAACAACACTCCCTGCATTAACTATCAAGGTACTTCACAATCATCATTGCTCTCAATTTGGTACTTACAATTGGTGAATGCTACGTGGATTTCTATTAACCAGGAACCTTCACTCAGGATCTTCTTTGTTTTTGACATATAAAGCAACGATGCTCGAACTTCTTGTATTGCTGCTGATATAGCCTTATTGTCTTGATAAACACAAATAACATTTTAATAAACAATTTGTCTTGTGCCAGAGTCTGTATTAATTCAGATTTTGACAATTATTTCGGGATTACGGTTTGCTTAGTAGTGCACTAACCTTGTATGCCTTTTTCTCTTTTTCCAGCTCACACGGAATTTGGAGTACAGGAGTATGCATTGTTTTAGGGTGTCAACTTCCCAAGAGGGACTAGTCACAGGTGGAGACACGGCATCCAGTGAGTAGTAGAGGGATTTAGGAGGGAAAGAAGTCAAGGAGCGGGAGCTGAACGAGCAGTGCGCTGTGCCAAGGCGTGGGTGGACAGAGAGAGGAATGAGCTCTCCTTCCAGAGTGCAGGCAAACTGGGCCTCGTGTTTTTGGCATGGTAATTATACTGTGACCAAACAAAATGACCACTGATGTCATGTAACATCTTAAGTCCTGCAAGACTTGAGGTGTTATGATACCTCCTGAAGAATGGGCCAGATAGTCATGAATTCAAGGACCTCAGGTATATGGCCTTTCGACCTAGCCGAAGTAGAGGAGATGGGGGCTGAGAAAATAAGAACCTGGGGTATACTTCACAGGATGGCTGAGAAGTGGCAGAGGAGACTGTCCAGAGGGAAGGCAATATGATCGATGGCATGAAAGCCAAAGTTGCAAACCAAACAGGTTGGTTGGGAGAACCCGGAGCCCTGCCATTTTTCCCCCAAAGAGAGACCCACCAGGTGGGGCTTAGAGAGATATCAGGGAATTATCAATCAATCAATCAATCAAAGCATTTATATAGCGCACTACTCACCCGGAGGGTCTCAAGGCGCTAGGGGTGGGGGGTCCGCTACTGCTCGAACAGCCAGGTCTTGAGCTGCTTCCTGAAGGCAAGGTGGTCCTGGGTCAGGCAGAGGTGGGTCGGGAGGGAGTTCCAAGTCTTGGCGGCCAGGTAGGAGAAGGACCTTCCTCCTGTGGTGGCTCTTCGGATGCGGGGGACGGAGGCGAGGGCTTGGTCGGTCGATCGAAGCTGGCGTGTGGGAGCATAGAAGTTGAGGTGGCTGTTGAGGTATCCTGGGCCTTGGTTGTGTAGGGCTTTGTGTGCGTGGGAGAGGAGACGGAAGGTGATTCTCTTGTTGACCGGGAGCCAGTGCAGATCTCTCAGGTGTCCGGAGATGTGGCTGCGTCGGGGGATGTCCAGGATGAGTCGTGCTGAGGCGTTCTGAATCCGCTGGAGTCTCTTCTGGAGTTTGGCGGTAGTTCCGGCGTAGAGGGAGTTGCCGTAGTCCAGACGGCTGGTGTCGAGGGCCTGGGTGACCGTCTTCCTGGTCTCGGTGGGGAGCCACCTGAAGATCTTACGTAGCATGCGCAGGATGTTGAAGCACGACAAGGAGACGGCGTTGACTTGTCTGGTCATGGAGAGGGAGGAGTCCAGGATGAAGCCCAGGTTGCGTGCGTGGTCTGTTGGTTTGGGTGCGCTGCCCAGGGCGGGGGGCCACCAGGAGTCGTCCCAGGTGGAGGGTGAAGATCCCAGAATGAGGACTTCCGTCTTGTCCGAATTCAGTTTCAGGCGGCTGTTCATCATCCACTTGGCTACGTCTGTCATCCCTTCATGTAGGTTGGCTCTGGCGGTGGCGGGGTCGTTGGTGAGGGAGAGGATCAGCTGGGTGTCGTTGGCGTAGGAGATGATGTTGAGGTTGTGTTGGCGTGCGATGGCTGCGAGGGGGCTCATTATGAAGCATGCTACTCACACGTGAGGGTCTAAAGGCACTGAGGGCTTTAGTCAGTAGAAGAGCCAAGTCTTGAGGGTCATCCTGAAGATGTGCAGAGAGGGGGCGCATCTGATGTTGATCAGGAGCTCGTTCCAGGTCTTAGCCATGATGTAGGAGTAGGATCTTCCACCTGTTCTTGCTCTGCAGATGCACTGTGCTTCAGCGAGGGCGGCGGATCCGAGGTTTCTCCTAGGTACGTGGAAGGAGATTCTTTCATTGAGATATTGGAGTCCGGTGTTGTGGAGCCATTTGTAGGCATGATTGAGTATCTCGAAGCTTACTCTCTTCTTGACAGTGATCCAGAAGAGGTCTCGCAGGTGTTGGGTGATGTGTTTGTGTCGAGGGATGTCGAGGACGAGTCAGGCTGCGGTGGTCTGTATGGTCTGGAGACTGCAGAGCAGAGACTTTTTGATTTCCGAAGGATGCAGAGGGTGCTGAAACAGTTGGAGGTGACGGCGTTGATCTGTCTGGTCATGGAGAGGGAGGAGTTGAGTACGATGCTGAGGTTCCGGGTTTGGTCCATGGGGGTGGAAGGGCTGCAGTGGGCGGTGGGCCACCAGGTGTTGTCCCACGCAGAGAGGGAAGGGTCTGGCGACTAGGACCTCAGTCTCCTCTGAGTTGAGCTTCAGGCAGCTGAAGCTCATCCAGGATGTGACGTTTTTTATTCCTTCCTGGAAGCTGAGTGTGGTGGTGATGGGGTGCTTGGTGAGGGAGAGGATGAGCTGGGTGTAGTAGGCGTAGGATACTATGCTGAGGCCTTGCTGTCTGATGATTCAAGCAAGCTGGGCCGAAGACGGCTGAAATGCCAGAAACCGGTCCCCGGTAGCTTGTTTCCTTCCCAGTGTAAGAATTGGCTTTTGTAGTTTGGTTTGCCCTGTTCCCATCATGCACTGGGACAGGAACAGACTAATTTGCATACAGCCAGGTTCTGAAACTGGGATGGTGCAGTGAGCTAAAAAACGGTGTTGGATCTAGCCCTGATCTCTTGACTGGGTGAGAGTATTCTGTTTAATTCAGAGACTCTGTCCCTCACCACCCCTTGTTGTAAATATTTTTGTCCACCCTAAGCGTGGAAGGGTATACTCAGATGTGAGTCCCTTGCTCATTGCACCATCAGGATTCAAGCAAGCTGGGCCGAAGACGGCTGAAATGCCAGAAACCGGTCCCCGGTAGCTTGTTTCCTTCCCAGTGTAAGAATTGGCTTTTGTAGTTTGGTTTGCCCTGTTCCCATCATGCACTGGGACAGGAACAGACTAATTTGCATACAGCCAGGTTCTGAAACTGGGATGGTGCAGTGAGCTAAAAAACGGTGTTGGATCTAGCCCTGATCTCTTGACTGGGTGAGAGTATTCTGTTTAATTCAGAGACTCTGTCCCTCACCACCCCTTGTTGTAAATATTTTTGTCCACCCTAAGCGTGGAAGGGTATACTCAGATGTGAGTCCCTTGCTCATTGCACCATCAGGATTCAAGCAAGCTGGGCCGAAGACGGCTGAAATGCCAGAAACCGGTCCCCGGTAGCTTGTTTCCTTCCCAGTGTAAGAATTGGCTTTTGTAGTTTGGTTTGCCCTGTTCCCATCATGCACTGGGACAGGAACAGACTAATTTGCATACAGCCAGGTTCTGAAACTGGGATGGTGCAGTGAGCTAAAATACGGTGTTGGATCTAGCCCTGATCTCTTGACTGGGTGAGAGTATTCTGTTTAATTCAGAGACTCTGTCCCTCACCACCCCTTGTTGTAAATATTTTTGTCCACCCTAAGCGTGGAAGGGTATACTCAGATGTGAGTCCCTTGCTCATTGCACCATCAGGATTCAAGCAAGCTGGGCCGAAGACGGCTGAAATGCCAGAAACCGGTCCCCGGTAGCTTATTTCCTTCCCAGTGTAAGAATTGGCTTTTGTAGTTTGGTTTGCCCTGTTCCCATCATGCACTGGGACAGGAACAGACTAATTTGCATACAGCCAGGTTCTGAAACTGGGATGGTGCAGTGAGCTAAAAAACGGTGTTGGATCTAGCCCTGATCTCTTGACTGGGTGAGAGTATTCTTTTTAATTCAGAGACTCTGTCCCTCACCACCCCTTGTTGTAAATATTTTTGTCCACCCTAAGCGTGGAAGGGTATACTCAGATGTGAGTCCCTTGCTCATTGCACCATCAGGATTCAAGCAAGCTGGGCCGAAGACGGCTGAAATGCCAGAAACCGGTCCCCGGTAGCTTGTTTCCTTCCCAGTGTAAGAATTGGCTTTTGTAGTTTGGTTTGCCCTGTTCCCATCATGCACTGGGACAGGAACAGACTAATTTGCATACAGCCAGGTTCTGAAACTGGGATGGTGCAGTGAGCTAAAAAACGGTGTTGGATCTAGCCCTGATCTCTTGACTGGGTGAGAGTATTCTGTTTAATTCAGAGACTCTGTCCCTCACCACCCCTTGTTGTAAATATTTTTGTCCACCCTAAGCGTGGAAGGGTATACTCAGATGTGAGTCCCTTGCTCATTGCACCATCAGGATTCAAGCAAGTTGGGCCGAAGACGGCTGAAATGCCAGAAACCGGTCCCCGGTAGCTTGTTTCCTTCCCAGTGTAAGAATTGGCTTTTGTAGTTTGGTTTGCCCTGTTCCCATCATGCACTGGGACAGGAACAGACTAATTTGCATACAGCCAGGTTCTGAAACTGGGATGGTGCAGTGAGCTAAAAAACGGTGTTGGATCTAGCCCTGATCTCTTGACTGGGTGAGAGTATTCTGTTTAATTCAGAGACTCTGTCCCTCACCACCCCTTGTTGTAAATATTTTTGTCCACCCTAAGCGTGGAAGGGTATACTCAGATGTGAGTCCCTTGCTCATTGCACCATCAGGATTCAAGCAAGCTGGGCCGAAGACGGCTGAAATGCCAGAAACCGGTCCCCGGTAGCTTGTTTCCTTCCCAGTGTAAGAATTGGCTTTTGTAGTTTGGTTTGCCCTGTTCCCATCATGCACTGGGACAGGAACAGACTAATTTGCATACAGCCAGGTTCTGAAACTGGGATGGTGCAGTGAGCTAAAAAACGGTGTTGGATCTAGCCCTGATCTCTTGACTGGGTGAGAGTATTCTGTTTAATTCAGAGACTCTGTCCCTCACCACCCCTTGTTGTAAATATTTTTGTCCACCCTAAGCGTGGAAGGGTATACTCAGATGTGAGTCCCTTGCTCATTGCACCATCAGGATTCAAGCAAGCTGGGCCGAAGACGGCTGAAATGCCAGAAACCGGTCCCCGGTAGCTTGTTTCCTTCCCAGTGTAAGAATTGGCTTTTGTAGTTTGGTTTGCCCTGTTCCCATCATGCACTGGGACAGGAACAGACTAATTTGCATACAGCCAGGTTCTGAAACTGGGATGGTGCAGTGAGCTAAAAAACGGTGTTGGATCTAGCCCTGATCTCTTGACTGGGTGAGAGTATTCTGTTTAATTCAGAGACTCTGTCCCTCACCACCCCTTGTTGTAAATATTTTTGTCCACCCTAAGCGTGGAAGGGTATACTCAGATGTGAGTCCCTTGCTCATTGCACCATCGGGATTCAAGCAAGCTGGGCCGAAGACGGCTGAAATGCCAGAAACCGGTCCCTGGTAGCTTGTTTCCTTCCCAGTGTAAGAATTGGCTTTTGTAGTTTGGTTTGCCCTGTTCCCATCATGCACTGGGACAGGAACAGACTAATTTGCATACAGCCAGGTTCTGAAACTGGGATGGTGCAGTGAGCTAAAAAACGGTGTTGGATCTAGCCCTGATCTCTTGACTGGGTGAGAGTATTCTGTTTAATTCAGAGACTCTGTCCCTCACCACCCCTTGTTGTAAATATTTTTGTCCACCCTAAGCGTGGAAGGGTATACTCAGATGTGAGTCCCTTGCTCATTGCACCATCAGGATTCAAGCAAGCTGGGCCGAAGACGGCTGAAATGCCAGAAACCGGTCCCCGGTAGCTTGTTTCCTTCCCAGTGTAAGAATTGGCTTTTGTAGTTTGGTTTGCCCTGTTCCCATCATGCACTGGGACAGGAACAGACTAATTTGCATACAGCCAGGTTCTGAAACTGGGATGGTGCAGTGAGCTAAAAAACGGTGTTGGATCTAGCCCTGATCTCTTGACTGGGTGAGAGTATTCTGTTTAATTCAGAGACTCTGTCCCTCACCACCCCTTGTTGTAAATATTGCTGTCTGATGATGGCAGCGAGTAGGGCCAGGTAGATGTTGAAGAGCGTAGGACTAAGTGATGATCCTTGGAGTACTCCACAGTTGTTCTCAGTGGGTCCGGAGAGGAAGGGCGGCAGTCCGATTCTTTAGGTTCTACCGGTGAGGAAGGAGCGGAGCCATTTGAAGTCGGTTCCCTGTATGCCGGTGTCGTGGAGTCTAGAGATGAGTGTGCGGTGGGAGACTGTGTCGAAGGCTGCAGAGAAGTTGAGTAGGATCAGTGCCACGGTGTGGCCCTGGTAGAGGAGGGTGCAAATGTCGTCTGTAGCGGCAAGTAGAGCACTATCAATGCTGTGGAATCTGGATTGGGAAGGGTCGAGGATGGCGTTCTCTTTAATGAGTTTTGTTAGTTGGATGTTTACCATCTTCTCTGTGACTTTGGTCGTGCAAGGAAGGAGGGAGAAGGGTTGGGAGTTTTTGAGGTCCTTAGGACCTCCTGGGGGCTTCTTGAGTAGGGACTTGACATCCACTTGTTTCCAGTTGTCGGGGAAAGGGCTGGTTTCAAAGTGGTGTTGATGATGCATCGTAGTTCCGGTGCGATGGTGGTGGCAGCTCTGTGTAAGATGTGCAGAGAGCAGGTGTCCGTGAAGGCTCCTGAGTGGATGCCTGAAATGGTCGATTCAGTGGTGACTGGGGTCCAGGAGGATATGGCGGGCTGGCTGGCGTTGCAGGAGGAGGAAGTGGTTTTAAAGTCAGGGTCTGTTCATCGAAGTTGTCATAGAGGGAGTTGATTTTCAGATGGAAGTAGGAGCTGAGCTTGTTGCAGAGGTCTTGGGAGGGGGTGGTGTCTGTGGCTTTACTGGGGGGTTTGGTGAATTCCTGTAGGATGTTGAAGACTTCCTTTTAGTTGCTGGAATTGGCAAGGACCATGTTCTGGATGAAAGCCCTTTTGGTGGATCTGATGAGTTGGTGGTATTCTGTCATGGCGTTCTAGTATATGGTGTGGTCTTCTGAGGATTTGCTATTTCTCCAATTCTTTTTGAAGTATCTGCAGGTACGTCTGGATTGTTGGAGGTTGGCAGTTAACCAGGTGGCCTTTCTGGGGCATTGTCTGTAGGGGTTGCGGAGGAGTGCAAGCTTGTCAGCTCAGTTGGTGATCCATCTATGAAGTGCTTTGGCTGCCAGATTGGCGTTGGCCGAGGTGAAGGGGGCATTGCAGTTGAGGGTGGAGTTGTGGTGCTTCTTGGTGACCTTGCTCCAGTTCATTCACGGTGGGCGTGGTGCTGTTTTGGGGGTGGTGATTTTGTCAACATAGAAGTGTTCGCAGTGGTGGTCCAACCAGGGGGGGCTGCTTGGTGTGGCTGAAGGGGATGTTGTTTCCTCCTGTGAAGATGGCGTTGAGAGTGTGTCCTGCCTTGTGGGAGGGGGTGGTGACGAGTTTTTTCAGTCGGAGGTTGGCAAGGTTGTCTAGTAGGGTGACAGAGTTGGGGTTGTTGAGGTTGTTGAGGTGGAAGTTGAGGTCTTCAATGAGTATGTAGTCCAGTAGTCCAGGGAGGCGAAGGCTTGGGGTGCGATGAGGTTGGCGATGGTAGTTTTGAATGGGGTTTGAGGTCCGGGGTGCCTCGTAGGGTGGTTTTTGGGCTGGTTTGGAACTGGAAATGGAGGTGTTCGGTGCTGGGTGGGCTGTCGCTTGTGCTGGAGGTGGTGAGTTGGTGGTAGCTCTTCTGTGCTCCTCATGGGCGGTTGAGGCGGTCCTTTCTCTGGATCTTGTATCTGTCGGGGATGGCAGTGGCGGCATTACACGGAGGTGGAGTTGGTCCAGGTTTCCAAGAAGAAGGTGACGTCTGGCGAGATGGTGACGAGGGAATGGAAGCGCCATGAATGGCGAGGAGCATGAACATTTGCTGCAGGCTCCCAAAAACATATCATCTGGTTGTATCCTTTACAATCTATGAAGTAAAACATCAAAGAATCTGTTCTAAAGTAGTGTTTCACATTCTCGGACTGCCCACTAGTTTGTGGGTTATAGGTAGAGAAGAGGCAAGCATCAATGTCGAAGGAGGTGCACAAGCTCATCCACAATTTTGAGATGAATTGGGTCACTATGTCATAAACAATAACAGAAGGGAGGCCATGGAGCCGTACAATATGTTGAAGAAAAAGAGTAGATAACTCTTTTGATGAGGGCAGTGTTTTTAGGGGAAAAAGTGTGCAATTGCTATCTTTTTGTCCATGGTAATAACTACTGAAGAGAGTACATAACCTAAAAAGTCAACCGTGGTGGTGTGGAAAGAACCCTTTTCCAGTTTGGCAATGAGATTATACTCCCAAAGCCATTGTAGTATGGCCCGGACGTGGGATATATAGTCAGTCAGGTTTTGGGAATAGATGAGAATGGCATCTATGTACACAATGATGCATTTATTCAAGAAGTCCCTCAACACTTCATGAATAAAAAACTGAAATGCTGCCAGGGCATTACAAACTCCGAACAGCATTTTTGTGTACTCATAGGGGCTGAACCTAGTGCGGAAGGCCGTCTTTCACTCATCACCATCCTTTCCTTCTGATGAGGTGGTAGGCCCCTCGCAGGTCAAATTTGGTATAAATGTTTGAGTTTGGTACTTGGCCCAATGCGAGCAGGATCAATGATGAAGGGTAACTGTTCTTCACCATAATTTTATTCAGTCACCTGTAGTCCATCCAGGCACATAATTTGCCATTCTTCTCAGGCACAAAGACTAAGGAAGATGATACAGTTGAAGTAGAATGGTGATTAAGACCAATGTCAAGTAACTCATCTAAGTAAGCCTTTAGGTGTTGGGTTTCAGGATCAGATTGGGCACAAATCGTACAGCACTGTAGGATGGACCCCAAGGATTAGGTTGATTCAGCAGTCAAATCCCAAATGGGGAGATAACTGCGTAGCCCTTTTTTTCAACAAAGACATCAAGGAAGTTGCGATACTTGATAGGTAACTGTTAACAGTTCCTTGGTTAATAACAGTACAGGTCAGGGGTGATATCAGGTCCTGAGCTGTTTAATAACACTTGGAGCGACAATGCTGTGAATTCAATGACACCAGACACAAGGCCCCATCTGTGTGGGGATTGTGCAACTGTAACCAGGGAAAACTCCAAGATAGCTCAAAATGTTGGGGTGTCAATAAGGTCAGGGGTTAATGCCTCAGTGTGGCCATTTTTCACAGACCACAAATAGGGGTATGGTTTGATATTGAATGAGGCCTGAGGAAAGTTCAGAGCCATCAATGGGTCATACTGGCTAGGGTTCGTCTTCCTTTATTCTTGGAATTTTTAGAGTGGATGCCAACGTAGGTCTAAAAGATTTCCAGTAGCTTTGGAATCTCTTAACAAGGGTAAGACCTTTTGTTGTTAGAGTGATATAACTATAGTAAACTGGATTGTAAAATTATGTGGAATTCTTCATAGGGTATTGGTCAAATATTTGGAGGCCTTCTCAACATTTTTACTCAGCAAAGGAACCCCTACCCTAGAAAAGCCTCCTGGTTTTGCAGTGTTTGATCCACAACTAGTGCGGCTGTCTTGTACATAGTTTTTGAATTTACGAAACATTCTGGGCAAAGCACCCACACTAGCCGCAATCGAGACACAAGTTCACTTTTTGTTGTCATTCCTTTTCTTCACTAGGTAGCGGACCACAAAGCCCTCCAAGCAGCCTTGGTTCTACAGTATCAGAAACCTTACTTACTGCTTCCATTTTCTCTGACTTGACTACAAGGAATTTGGCCTCTCCCTGAGGTCCTGCTCCTTTTCTCTCATTCAGTCGGTGGTCTAGTCGAACGACAAGATTTATAAACTCAGAACAATCATTTGGTGTGCCAGGGAATCTTTTAAATCATCCCTCAATCCTCTTTATAAAAGAGAAGTCCTTTTTTCCTCAGGCCATTGGGAGAGTGACAAGTCTACAGAAACTGGTGATATATGCCAACAGATTCCTGCTTACCTTTCACAGATTTAACAGCTCATTGTCAGAAGCTTAAACACATATGTATCAGACAAATAATTGTTGAATAGTTTCATTAAACCCGGCAAAGTCATACAAGAGGGGGCATTCTTGTCAATGAAGGTAATTAACTAATTAGCAGCATTCCCTCCTGCATAGGAAATGATGATACCTTAGTGGCATCAGAGGGCTAAGCCCAAATGTTATGGTTCGGACATTAAACCATTTCCTGGACTACTGTGCTTCTGCACTGTTATTTAACTGGTATGAATGATTTGAACGTGATCACCTTGCCTGACATTGATATTCCCATTGACTGAACCTTGCTGGTAAATGGTTTGGGTTAGCGGTGAAGCCTTTGTAGTTCCTGCCTCCCTGTGATGTTTGCAGTGCGGGTTGGAATTCCGGATTACAACACATTTAAACCCTAGTCCTCCTTCCAGACACTGCTTCGTATTTGTTATGGTATCCTGAGCCGTGACTGTCCTGCTCTGCCACAAGCAGAAGGCTGAAGCCACATTTTGTGTTAACCCTTCTGCAATTATTACATCTGCAGTTCCACAGCAAAATGTGCTGGAGCGCTGGTAATTGATAATTAGCACGGAACCACTAATGTGTATTTTTAGTTTGCTTATGAAATACGCACTGGAGACCTACATTTGCTGGGGCAAAGCACATTGGAGCGCTAAGGATTATTTGACAGTCAGCCCTGGAGCGCTAAAGTATATTGTGGGGAAACAGCATTTACAACACAGTTTAAACCATGATGTGCCTTTACAACAAAATCTTAACCAGGCTTTAGTCTTCATCACACAGGTTTTTTCAAATACTATGGGGCCGATTATGATGCGGGCTGAAAACCATTTGGATTCCTTCCGACTGACTCATTTTGATGGTGTCTGTCGGAAGGAAATCCGAATTGGATTCCGAATGGCCTCCAACTGGGTTGGAGAGCCTGTCTGCCATTCGGAAATCCTTCAGTAATCCCTCGGCTGGCTTTTTCCAGCTGAAGGCTTACAATAGCAAATTACCAAAGTCTTTCTTTGCCGGCCTTTCTGACACAGAAAGGCTTTGGGAATCTGACTTTGGGGGCCCCTAGCAGGCCCCCATGGGTGCAAGGCCTCTGGATGGCGGCCTCGGGGGCACTTATGGTACCCCCTGTTGATTCCTGCACTCAGTGAAAGGCACCTTGAGGTGACTGCCACGGGGTGCAGGGATGATCTGCACCTTTGCTCTTTACAATGAGAGTATGCATTTTGTTTGGAATGCATTCTGCCATCGTACAGTATAGGATTGCGACTGAACAGGATTCGGTTGCATCCTACTTGCTGGTCTGGAACCGACGACCGGAAGTCGTTCGGTTCCATTTCCCAAATGATGTCGGACGGACTCCGGTCCATCCGACGTCATAATCAGACCCTATGTATTTACAACTAGTGTCATTACCACACATGAATTTGAAACGATTTATGGATCTAGGTATTTAGCACGCATGTGTGTACCACTACTGCCATTACTACGCATTTGTTTTACCCCTAGTGTCATTTCCACAAATATCTTTACCACATATCAATATGTAAGTATATGGATAAGTATATGTTAGAGTATTTTATAAATATTAATTTTGTAATGATCTTTCATATATATATTTTAATGATTATACATTTTAGGAACAGGATGTAGGGGATATAGGGGTATTGTGTGGGGAATTGTATTATTATACTCTGGTATTAAACTATATGGGGCATATTCTCAAGAACGTGTGTTAACCATCGCAACTCTCAACATCGCAGTCTATCGCAGGAAAATTACGGCTTGTTAACGAAGCATTCTCAACACGGCGGTACCATGCGATAGTCACCAGATAACACGTCAAATGTCTGTGTTAAAACCAACGCACGACGCAGAAAATGCGAAACGTGTACGCAAAAAATCCTGCAATGAGGCCAACCGCTGTAAAAACATCTGCGAAAACCAGCTACAGGCCTGCAATTCACATGCGTCGTTGGGAAAATGCTCAATAAAAGTAGAAAAAAAACAGACAAACAACGGCGAAGCACACTGGATGGTGCTGGAGCAGATACGGAGGAGAACAAGAACCCCACAAGCCCCCAGGAGTAGCAGCCTTGCACCTCGGGGTCAGGGAAGGCCAAGAAGAAGAAGAGTAGGAAGAAGTGGTTCAGTCCACAGGAAAACAGGATCCTGATAACGGAGGTGGTAGAACACCATAAACAACTGTTCGTCACCTCCACTGTGTCATTATCAAGCAAAATTGGACTATGGCAGTCCATTGTGGACAAGGTGAATGCAGTGGGAGTGCTGAAGAGGACAATGGAAGAGGTCAAGAGGCACTGGAATGACGTTAAGCGCAAAACCAAGCTGAAACTTGCAAACAACCGGAAAGAAGCAATGCAGACTGGAGGTAGCAGTCCTGAGCCACAGGAGGAGCTGGAAGATATAGAGGAAATGGTGTCCACAGTCATCAGTGGGGAGACAGTGACAGGAGTTAGGGGACCCGACCCTGCTCAACATGACCGGACACGACAGCAATAGGGTGAGTAACAACCAGGGGGGACGTGGGGAGATGGGCACAATGGCACACATGCACAATTAAGTAGAGCACATCTGCAGACAAACCATGCCCCAGACCCCCAACTCCCTTCAAGAGACCAATGTACCCAAGATTGCATCATCTCAGCACTGCATAAGCACAGAAGTCAAAGGCACATCGCATGAAATAGAGGAGGGTCAGCAAAATCAGAGGTGCAGGGGCGACTCTCCCAAAAAGCAACACACACACACATACCAGGCAGAGCACATCAACACTGACAACAATGTAGCACAAACCACAACACAGAACACAGTACACAACTGGTGCCGACTGGGTGTAGACACTGGCCAATCACAAGTGGCATTGCAGGGAAATGTGAGTTTTGAATGTACAAGTACAAACACACACACGTCTGTTATCAAAATGTCCACTGTCCCCCATCAAAAAGCCAGCCTCTTCCAAACAGCCACGATGTACACAGTCATGCAGTCTGTATGTGAACATGTACAATGTGACAACATACATGTGAACACAATGTTAAACTGCATCTCTCCTTCACATTGCGGAGGGAGAATCAACACCTCTTGCAGAGCGCCCAGACCCTCTCTTTTCTGATGATGAAGAAGACCACCAGAGCTTCGACTCCGACGACCTCCAACAGTTCATTGACAGCCTCTGCAACACACCTCCATGAGCAGAGCAGTCCAGCTGCAACAAGGACACCCCACCCCCTGCACAGACCACACAGCATGTAGCACCCACCACCACGGCTGCCTCCCAGGATCCCACAAACAACAAATGGCCTTCCAACGCCGTGTGTTGGGGTGCCAGGAGCAACTGGCTGAACAGGTGTGGGCGGGCTTCGACCGCATGGCAGACAAACTAGATACCATTTGTGGGTGTCTAAGTCCCATCAGGGACCACTCACAGTCCCTAACAGACACCCACAGTCTGCTCCATGCTCTCCAATGGACCATGGCTGACATTGCTGGAGCACTGACTCAGAGACTAGAACAACTGTCCAGTCAGAGTGGCTCCAGCGATGTCAGCCAGGAGTTGGGACACATGCGGATGTTAATGGAGACCATGGAGCATGCCAATGCGGAAAGAGCGGCTGCCACGGCTGCACACCAGCGAGTGGTAGCTGGATTCCTCAATGACCTCAAAACCATCCTCATGGCATTGCTGCCACAAGGCCTGGCGCTGATGCATGCTGCTGCTACCTCACCATCCACATATCCGCCCCCTGAAGTGACAGTGCCACACTGTGCTGCAGACATTCCATCTCCGGCTCCGGAGGTGTCACTACCACATAGTGCTGGAGACAGAACACCACCGGCCCACACGTGAGGCAAATGGAACAGCAGTGGAAGAAGATGCGGATGAAACCTCCTTCATGGTAAGAAAGACGCAGTAGCATTCATCTCTGCCATATGGCCGGTTTCAGCTTGGTACTGCCCTCTGCATCATTACCTTCCACTGTCCCCCGATGCACCCTGTGACACTCACCTTGGACCTCGACATGGACTGCCATATACTGTGTGATCGCCAATGACACAGCAATCAGACTGCAGACTGAACACTTCCTTTTCCTTTGGACTTGTCATTCCCTGAAGGACTCTGGCTGGCCCTTCACAGGGTAACAATGTAAGTGGGGTTATAATGGCCCTGTACTACTCCAGATGCAACCCTCTACTGAATGTGCATTAAACATTCTGAATCACACAGATGTGTCATGTCTATGGTCTATCAAGTGTGGTAGTATGGATGAATGTAAGCATGGGCTGAAAATTCGTTCCGCTCGCGGAATTTGCAGATTTTCCGTGATTTCGCGATCCGCGAATCTCGCGAAATCGCGGTAAAATCCGCGAATCAGCGGGGACGAATCTTCAGCCAAGCACTTACAGGGTTACAGCAGCAGGTACAAAGTTGAAGATAATTTTTTGTAACCTTTTATAAAAGGGTTGCAAATAAATTAACTTCAACTTGGGCAACTGCTGCTGTAAGTGCTTCCTGGCGCCTCGGTGCCTATTCGCAACTATTCTCTGACCCTTCTCTGACCCTTGACGCAGGGTCAGAGAATAGTTACAAGTAGGCAATGAGGCGCCTGTCACGAAAATTAAACCTCAACAGGAAGCACTGACAGATATAAAAACAAGCATTTGCAATGCAATAGGTCTCAAATTAGGAAAGTTTGAGCTATTGGTCTTGTAAATGACAATTTTTTTATTTATGTGTTGGTTTTAAAAATAGCTAAATTAATAGCTTTGTCATTTACAATGCCAATAGTTATAACTTTCGCAAATGTGACACCTATAGCATTTGTAATGCAACATGTTTTGTATTTATGTGACTTAGATGTACTGATATTACAAATCACAATGACTTTTAATTTTTTTTAAAATAATTATACTTAAATAAAAGTGATTTTAATTTATAATGGCAATCGCTTAAACTTTTGTAAATAACTTTTGTGAAGATTATGTTCAGTGTATTTTATTGTGCTGAAAATCCAAGAAGAGAAGTGAAATATTCACATCTTTTTGTGACATTTGTAATAAAGCTTGAAACATTGAGAGAACATATTTGAACCAGTTGTTGTTGAATGGTGCTGAGTGGTGCTGTGGTGGTGCTGAGTGGTGCTGTGGTGATGCTGAGTGGTGCTGTGGTGGTGCTGAGTGATACTGGGATGGTGCTGAGTGATGCTGGGGTTAATCTGAGTGGTGCTGGGGTGGTGCTGATTGGTGCTGTGGTGGTGCTGAGTGATGCAGTGGCGGTGCTGAGTGGTGCTGTGGTGGTGCTGAGTGATAAATGTGGTGGTGCTGAGTGGTGCTGTGGTGGTGCTGAGTGATGCAGTGGTGGTGCTGAGTGATGCTGTGGTGGTGCTGAGTGGTGCTGTGGTGGTGTTGAGTGATAATGTGGTGGTGCTGAGTGATGCTGTGGTGGTGCTGAGTGATGCTGTGGTGGCGCTGAGTGGTGCTGTGGTGGTGCTGATTGGTGCTGTGGTGGTGCTGAGTGATGCTGTGGTGGTGCTGAGTGGTGCTGTGGTAGTGCTGAGTGATAATGTGGTGGTGCTGAGTGATGCTGTGGTGGTGCTGAGTGATGCTGTGGTGGCACTGAGTGGTGCTGGGGTGGTGCTGAGTGGCACCGTGGTGGTGCTGAGTGATGCTGTTGTGGTGCTGAGTGAGGCTGTTGTGGTGCTGAGTGGTGCTGTGGTGGTGCTGAGTGATAATGTGATGGTGCTGAGTGATGATGTGGTGATGCAGAGGGCAGAAAGGCAAAAAATCAGTCTAACAAAGGGCAGAAGGGCAGAAAAACAAGGGGAAAACGAGTCTAACAGAGGGTAGAAGGGCACAAAAAACAGTTTAACAGAGGACAGAAGGGCAGAAAAACAAGGGAAAAACGAATCTAACAGAGGGCAGAAGTGCACAAAAACGAGTCTAACAGAGGGCAGAAGGGCACAAAAACAAGGGAATAACAGAAGGCAGAAGGGCACAAAAAACGAGTCTAACAGAGGGCAGAAGTGCAGAAAAACAAGGGAAAAATGAGTCTAACAGAGGGCAGAAGGGCACAAAAAACGAGTCTAATAGGGGGCAGAAGGGCAGAATAACAAGGGAAAAACGAGTCTAACAGATGGCAGAAGGGCACAAAAACAAGGGAAAAACGAGTCTAACAGAGGGCAGAAGGGCACAAAAAACGAGTCTAACAGGGGGCAGAATGAATCCCGCCCTGCGTGTTTGTCCATGAAGATGCCACCTTTTTGTGCAATACCTCTACTCAACTGGAGTACTTTCTACTGTCTAATCAGTAAGTGCTCCCTGGTTGGCTAAATGTATAGGGGCAGATTTACAATAACTGGCGCATCCCCAGGGATGCACCAGTTATTGTGCACCGCAGCTCTGCTACCCATGGTGCGCCGCATTTACGTAAAAGCAGCGCATTGCGGGAGCTGCATCGCAAGCGCGACGCAGCTCCAGCAATGCTCTGGGGGACCCTATCTCCCCAATGCTGCGTCAAGCCTTGCGCCTGCTTCAAGCAGGCGCAGGGTTTTGATGCAACATTGGCCTAAAAGTGACTGAGTGAAATCTTGTAGATTTCACTCAGCCACTTTTAGGAGGCGTTCCTGTGCAGGAACGCCCTCCCCTGCGCCAGAACGCCTCCTGATGGCGCAGGGCTTTTCAACGTGATGCATCTCTCAGATGCGTCACGTTGTTAATATCCAGCACCATGGCGCATCTTTTGTGCTGCCGCTGCGTCACAAAAGTGACGCAACTGCGGGGCAAAAGAGGCGCAAGCAGCTTGTAAATATGCCCCATAGTGCTTTTACTACATTGTAGCTGCGTAAAGGGCCAGAAGATGTGTCTCCAGTGACCATGTGTGCCTGTGTTACAGGCACACATCGTCACTGGAGACACATCTTCTGGCCCTTTACGCAGCTGCAGTGTAGTAAAAGCACTATGTGGCAAAAACGGCACAGATGCGTCAAGCATCTGTGCCGTAAAAGCAGCGCATTGCGGGAGCTGCATCGCAAGCGCGACGCAGCTCCAGCAATGCTCTGGGGGGCCCTATCTCCCCAATGCTGCGTCAAGCCTTGCGCCTGCTTCAAGCAGGCGCAGGGTTTTGATGCAACATTGGCCTAAAAGTGACTGAGTGAAATCTTGTAGATTTCACTCAGCCACTTTTAGGAGGCGTTCCTGTGCAGGAACGCCCTCCCCTGCGCCGGAACGCCTCCTGATGGCGCAGGGCTTTTCAACGTGACGCATCTCTCAGATGCGTCACGTTGTTAATATCCAGCACAATGGTGCATTTTTTGTGCTGCCGCTGTGTCACAAAAGTGACGCAACTGCGGCGCAAAAGAGGCGCAAGCAGCTTGTAAATATGCCCCATAGTGCTTTTACTACATTGTAGCTGCGTAAAGGGCCAGAAGATGTGTCTCCAGTGACCATGTGTGCCTGTGCCTGTGCCTGTGTTACAGGCACACATCGTCACTGGAGACACATCTTCTGGCCCTTTACGCAGCTGCAGTGTAGTAAAAGCACTATACATTTACCCAATGAGGCAGCACTTACTGGATTAGCCAGTAGAAAGTACTCCAGGGCAAATCGCAAAAAAATCCGCGAATTCGCAGGAAAATTCGTGAATTCACGGACTTTTTTTCTGATTTCGCGGGGAAATCCGCGAATTTGCGGAACGCGAATTCGCAAATTTCCCCCATGCTTAGATGAATGTAGGGTCAGTAAATTCCTCTTATGTCACTTTGGCTCAGGTCATTGGACTTGGGTCACAGGATGACACATTGCCGAATGTTGTTTGAATGGTGCTGACATCACTAACATCAACACACGCATTTGTTACTTCCTTGTCCAGCCCCGTATGGAACCACGCCCAGAGCCCCAGGGTCTTTGTACAAACCCTAATGCTGGACTGGCATACTTCAGGCCAGCCCACTATGCTTACGCTCACAGGGGGGGGGGGGTTGACAATGCTATATGTGCCAGGACTTCCCTGTAGTGATCTTCTGGTCACAGGTCTAGTTGTCAGCATGCCACAGCCACTCCCTCACGGCTGGTGTACACCCACACCACACCCATCCAGCGCACGCATCACAGGACATGTGACCTGGGCAATAAAGAGGCTCGGGCGCATGTGCTCAATGCCATTTCTGACCTCTCAAGGGGTTTATCCATGTGGTGTGCATGTGGGCATGGAGGCCCAGGGGCCTGCAACATCACATTCTGCCGGCCCTGAGTTGACATGATGGTATCCAACCCACATTACCCAATCATAGAGGGTCTATGACTTTTGGGGCACAGACTTGGTGGCACCGGATGCACTGGCACAGGCACACTGCCACAGGACTATGACTTTCGGTGCACTGAGGTAGGGGCACAGTAAGTGCTGAGCGGGTGTGCAGCCTGTGATGATGCCCCTTCCAGGCGGTCCGGACAACTCAGGTGTTGTGTGCCCTGTTGGACCGCAATGTAGGCCTGAGCCATCAGACCGCCAGTTGGCATGGCCTCGTTGGTCACAGAGTTAGTGGCAGCTCAAGGGCTGAGCAGGTGTGCAGCTGGTGATGATGCCCTGTGCACTGGTATGTCCTCTGTCATGGCGAAATCAAGACCCAGCACCAAATGTGAGATCTGGTGGCCTGTGGAGCAGGGCTGCATGATGTGGAGTGTGCCCTTTCCGCGGGCCCCGGGCTTGGAGCTAGCAGTGGCACGTGGTGGGTCCTCTTTTCTACATGCTGGTGGCGGAAGGTGTGCAGGGGCTGGCAGGGGCGGGCATGGACTGCTGGTTGGCGGGAGGGGCTGGGTTGCATCTGCCTGTGTGCGCAGGGCTAGACAGGCGATGATGTGTGCAATTGTATGTACTTGGCCATTCTTGTATCTGGACTCTATTTCAGATGATGGATGTTTCAGATGTGTGACCTGGTGAACTGCACTGCATACCCTCACATGGTTGCAGACACGCTTGTGGCAGCTGATGAGCAGTGTGGCCTGGATGCGCAGTGTCGGCACTCTCTCTCCATGTCCCTCTCTTCTTTTCTCTGTGTCTCTCTGTGTCTCTCTGTCCGTCTATCGATCTCTCCCTTACACTGTCTGTCTATCACTCTCTCCCCCTCTCTGTCCGTCTATCACTCACTTCCCCGCTCTGTCCGTCTATCACTCTCTCCCCCGCTCTGTCAGTCTATCACTTTCTCCCCCGCTCTGTCCGTCTATCACTCTCTCCCCCGTTCTGACTGTCTATCACTCTCTCCCCCGCTCTGTCCATCTATCACTCTCTCTCTCTTTCTCTCTCTCTGTGTCTCCCTCTCACCTTCGCTCTCTCTCTGTCCCTTGATGTTTTTGTGACAACACATGCATGTCACCAGATGTGATTGTGTGACATCAGGCAAAATATTTGGTACATGATTCCGTGTAGTTGATGTGCCATGTCTTTGCCTGGGGGAGTGCCAAGGGGGTCCTGGCAGTGATGGCGTTGGGTGTTGTGGTCCTGTTGGGCTCCGAGCAGCATGATTGCATCTGTTGCCCTTCATGTGTGGCTGTGAGCTGGACTCCCTTTTGTGGTGCAAGCTGTGGTCCGACTTTGCACCAGGTTAGAGCAGGTTAGGTGAAGCAACAAGTTTTTGTCAGGGCAGGATAGATTTCTTCTGTTAACTTTTCCGGAATAAATTCCAATTAGGCTTGTGGACATTTTGAAAGTTTATTTGCACTCTGTTCTCCAGAGTGAGTGAACCAAACGAAGAAGTAGCCAACACGTGTTTCACCCCTTACATGGCCATCTGGCCTGGGGCTTCCTCAGACACAGACGACAACGGACTTTAGAGACCCACGCCGGCATTACGCCATTATATGAGAATTTATCAAGAAATCTCCTTACTACCCGACGTTGACAGACTACATTTATGTCACCACGCCCTGAGGAAGCCCCAGGCCGGATGGCCATGTAAGGGGTGAAACACGTGTTGGCTACTTCTTTGTTTGGTTCACTCACTCTGGAGAACAGAGTGCAAATAAACTTTCAAAATTGGAATTTATTCCGGAAAAGTTAACAGAAGAAAAATATCCTGTCCTGACAAAAACTTGTTGCTTCACACTCACCATAGGGGGTTTAGGGGTTGCACCCCCTGTCCATGGTAAGATCAAGCTAATATTTTATGCTCATTGTTTGGCAAGTAAGGGATTGGGACCTTTCACTCGTCAAAGTTAGAGCAGGTTAGGTGTTAGTTTCTTGCTGCTAATGTGCCTTATCGCATGTCTTGTGATAGTATTGCCGACCTGGCTGGTGGTTGAGAATGTTGCAGAGTAGTGTTGTCACGGCTGTTTGCACGGGAACACCTACTCTGCATCTCATATAGGTGCTGGGGTCATCTGTGGTGATGTATTTTTGCAGCTGCTATCGTGGGTAAACTGGTGCTATGGGCTGTTAGCACCAGCTTGTGAATGGGGTGATCACTTTATTGCGACTTTGGCTGCGATAAAGTGCCGTTAACTCGGCGATAGCTCCTTGAGAATATGCACCCATATTTTTTTAGTTATGATACATTTTTGGGATGGGATGTAAGGGATATAGGGAGTTTGCGTGGGAAAGTGTGTTAATACTGAGTCATACATTTTAATACTTTAATATTAGTGTTCATGAATTATAATTTTTGTAATTTAATAATAATGTAACATTTAAAATATTTGGGTGTTTATTGTAATACTTTAGTATTAATATTTATGAATTGTAATTGTTGTGAATTAATAATAATGTAAAATATAAGTATGGGCTGAAAATCCGTTACGCTCGCAGAATTTGCAATTTTTTGACAATTTCGCGGTCAGCGAATCGCGCAAAATTCTCAAAAAATACGCAATTCGCAAGCTAGCGGATTTTTTTGCTTGGTTGTGCTTCAAAAATACAATCTTGCGCGCGCAACGTTGACTTACCATGATTCTGAGTTCACTGAGTTGCTTTTCCTCCCGTTTTGCATGCACTGCGCAATTTTGGATCTGGCTGCGCGATCGCGCAAGACTTTTCGACCGTGAGTACGTCATAGCGGCCCGCCATCTTGCACTGCAAGAGTTTAAGTACGTGACTACGTCATAAAGGCCCGCGATCATGCATCGTGGGAGTAAACAACTGCGAACACGTAGATGCGAAGCGCAGCTGACATCCAGTGGGAGATTTGAACAGCTTGTTTTCCCGAACTTGCAAAAATTGCAATTCTGCACAAGAAATGTACTGCAGGCAGCATAAACCTTCTGAAAATGATGATTTGGATCAGAATAAGTCCTCAGATTGACATTTGGCTGCACTTTTTTGTGCAAGGAGTCCATTTTTGGGGGGTGGGAGAGGGAGGAAGTGCCCCAGAGTCTTCAACTGCCTGTTCCTGTCCAGCAGGCTCCTCCCAGTGCATTGTCCATGTCCTGGTCACTTTTCATTTGGATCTGGCGCTGGAAGGATGACTTTTTGTGGCTGCTGCTGGATATTTGGATTTGAGAACTTTTAGTTTGGATCACTTTTGGATTTTAGATTTTACAAGTAAGTTGGTGTTGTTTGTTTGGGCATTGCAGTTGCTGCAACTACAATTTTTAAACTTTTTCACAACTTAATAAAAAATATATTCTGGGTAGGCACAGTATCCAGTAGGCCCAGGGTTTTTCATGGGTGCATGATAGAACTGTTTCTGTGAGTTTTGTAGAACTTAAATATCATTTATGTCATGGAATTGATTAGCTCACTGTTATATGTGGATTTTTTTATTTATTTTGGGGTGCGTGTGAAGCCCAGTAGGCCCAGGGGTAGTCAGTGGTGCATGGACCAAGTCTTTCTGTGGGGTGTCTTGAATTTAAACATCATTTTGGGCATGGATGGCATTGGATTGGGGTGATTTTTTGTGTGGTTTTTTTGGGTGTTGTTGGGGCCTGGCCATGTGGGTGGGGGCCATTTTGAGGCCTGGTCCAGGCAGGGCCTGGCCATGTGGGTGGGGATCAAGGGGCCATTTTGAAGCCAGGCAGTGTGCTTTGTGCCATAGGCCTGCACCCAGTATGTCTTGCTTTCATCCATTATGCCCAGGGGTAGTCAGTGGTGCATGGACCAAGTCTTTCTGTGTGGAGTTTTGAATTTAAACATAATTTATTGCATGGATGGCATTGGATTGGGGTGATTTTTTGTGTGTTTTTCGCTTTTTTGGGGTGTTGTTGGAGCCTGGCCATGTGGGTGGGGGTCATTTTGAGGCCTGGTCCAGGCAGGGCCTGGCCATCTGGGTGGGGGTCAAGGGGCCATTTTGAAGCCCGGCAGTGTGCTTTGTGCTATAGGCCTGCACCCAGTATGCCTTGCTTTCATCCATTATGACCAGGGGTAGTCAGTGGTGCATGGACCAAGTATTTCTGTGTTGTGTCTTGAATTTAAACATCATTTAGGGCATGGATGGCATTGGATAGGGGTGATTTTTTGTATGTTTTTCACTTTTTTGGGGTGCTGTTGGGGTCTGGCCATGTGGGTGGAGGCCATTTTGAGGCCTGGTCCAGGCAGGACCTGGCCATGTGGGTGGGGGTCAAGGGGCCATTTTGAAGCCAGGCAGTATGCTTTGTGCCATAGGCCTGCAACCAGTATGCCTTGTTTTCATCCATTATCCCCAGGGGTAGTCAGTGGTGCATGGACCAAGTCTTTCCTTTCTGTGGAGTGTCTTGAATTTAAACATAAATTAGGGCACGGATGGCATTGGATTGGGGTGTTTTTTTGTGTGTTTTTCGCTTTTTTGGAGTGTTGTTGGGGCCTGGCCGTGGGTGGGGACTGTTTTGAGGGCTGGTCCAGGCAGGGCCTGGCCATGAGGATGGGGGTCAAGGGGCCATATTGAAGCCAGGCAGTGTGCTGTGTGCCATAGGCCTGCACCCAGTATGCCTTTCTTTCATCCATTATGCCCAGGGGTACTCAGTGGTGCATGGACCAATGCTTTCTGTATGGTCTCTTGAATTTAAACATCATTTAGGGCATGGATGGCATTGGATTATGGTGATTTTTGTATGTTTTTTGATTTTTTGGGGTGTTGTTGGGGCCTGGCCATGTGGGTGGGGGCCATTTTGAGGCCTGGTCCAGGCAGGGCCTGGCCATGTGGGTGGGGGTCAAGGGGCCATTTTGAAGCCAGGCAGTGTGCTTTGTGCCATAGGCCTGCACCCAGTAGGCCTCCTTTCATCCATTATGGCCAGGGGTACTCAGTGGTGCATGAAACAACTCTCTCTGTGTAGTCTCTCTTCTATTAATGTAAACATCCATTTTTGATTAGAAATAATTGCAAATTTTTTTTGGTCTTTCCGTTTTTGGGTGTGTTGTAATAATAATAAAAGCCTAGTTGCAAATATTAATTGAAGCACAACATATACAACATTTTTATTTAACTGATGTTCCTGTGGCTTCCTTTGCTTTTAGGTGCACAAAGAGAACCATGAATCAGCCTCATTGTTCATCATCAGTCAGAGCGAGGAAGAAGTCCTGCTGCGGTGTGTGCACAGACAACTCTGCAACTCGTGCAACTGCGGCCTGCTGTTCTGACATCTGGAGAAGATGGGCCCAAAGAAAGGTGGCCGTAGCTCCTCTACCAAGGAAGTTGCCAGTGCCACTGCCAGTAAGAAGGAGCAGAAGAAGCAAGTGGCGCCACTTACCAAGGAGACTGGTGTGCCCACAGACACTTTTTTAGGGAAAAAAATTACGCCTGCAGCAGCGGGGTCTGCCGGGGACCAAGCTGGGAGCAGCACCTCCGCTTCATTGGGCTCAGTGCCACCACACCAAGTTAGGCCCAAGGCCATGAGTGCCACAGAGGCAGCCACTTTAATTGCTCAATCACCATCGCCCAGTGATGTTGGCGTTGACTCATTGCAAAAAAGTAGCATCCAATCAACGCAGGGTGTAACTCATCTGACGAGTGTTCAAACACAGCCGCAACGACAACCACAGGTGCAACAAGGAGAGGCGCAATTAGAGGCGCAAGTAGAGGCGCAAGGGGTGGCGCATGGAGAGGCGCATGGAGAGGCACAAGTAAAGGCGCATGGAGAGACACAACTGCTCACAATGCTTGTTCTCCAGAAGTAGGGGCACATCAGGAAATCGAGATTCAAGCGGAGGTACCATCCAAGGAAGCCACTCCTCCTGATGATACATTGTCTTCCAGATCCCCAACAAGAAAAAGGTCAAAGAGGGCTACTACAAGCTCTTCAACAAGCCCCCTTTCTTCTGATGATCTAGATCTTGATTCTAACCCACCACCAATGCAGTCTGAGAGTGAAGCACGGCATGAGCCAACAAAGGTAGCTAAGCCTAAAAGGAAGGTTCCCGCAAGGCTTTCACTTATGGGTGATGATGATGAACAAGAAGTAGAAGTGGTGTATTCTGCTGCTGATGAACAGTCTGACAACGACCCAGTCATCACAGTCGTCACTCCAGCCCCAGCGGGCATGCAGCTGACAGCCATTTTTACCCTATCCCGAATTGCTGCTGAGCAGGATGTGGGCAGCGTGGCACTGGTACCACCACCAACACATGTAACTACTACACCAACACGACCTACTACAGCTACCATATTTTCTCATCAGAAGGGCCGGCAGGGACCTCCATCCAGCTCGACCTCCTTTACCTCAAGTAGTGGTGCTGTAACTTTAAGGGCACACCAGAGTCAAAATCGGCCACACCCATCCTCCACTTCATCTGGCATTGAAAGTAGCACCTCCACCACCACCACCAGAAATCTCAACTCTCCAGTTTGTGACTTCTTTAGTATTAGCAAAAAGGCGGAAAACCTAGTAACTAGTTTGATTTGTAAAGCAGTAGTTAGTCGGAGTAAGCTTGGTACGAACTATGGTACCGGAGGCCAGAGAGGTCATCTCAAAAAACACCACATCATCCAGTGTGAGGCGCTCCTAAGTAACATCCGGAAAGCCAAAATTACAAATCCAAATGTATCCATTGATATTGCATCTGATGACGATGACGATGAGCAGATCGTGCAGGGGGAGGTGAAGATTCAGAAGCGAGCAACATTTTTTCTTGTTAACACAGTGCCCCTGGCAGCAGCACTGCAGTGGTAGTGCCCACACCCTCTACCTCAGCAACATCTATGAGGCACACTAAGAGTCTGGGAGAGACACCAATGTGAAAAAGTACATCAATGAGCCTACCTGGGTTGAAGAAGTCTGGATCGTCATCATCACGTAAAACGGTCCAGACCATCATTAAAAGCATGTTTTGGTCAGAGGCGCCATTTGAACACAATCACCCAACGGCACGTCTTTATAATGCAATGCTGGCTAAAATGTTAGCGCTGGACCTTCTCCCTTTTTCTTTCGTGGAAGGGGTGGATTTTCGAGAATTTGTGGCAACAGTCTGCCCTAAATGGAAGGTTCCTAGCCGATCCTATTTTGCCAGAGTTGCGGTTCCAGCACTACATCAAGATGTGCTGGAGGTGAGCAGCTTTGCAGAAGAGTGTTGTTCACACTATCCACCTGACAACAGACATGTGGACCAGTTGCCAAGCCCTTGATTACATGTGCATCACTGCACACTGGATATCATTTGCAGGGGTTAGAGACAAGGTGTTGACACTGACACAATTTTTCAAGCTAGTCAAAAACATGCAACAGTAGCCATGTATTCCATGGAGAAATCTCATACTGCAGTAAACCTTTCGGAGGAGTTAAAGAGTAAGGTCTATCAATGGCTGCATCCAAGAAAGCGCTCGATTGGTTATGTTTCCACGGGTAATGACAGTAATATAGGTATGGCATGCATGATGGTGGCTATTTCAGAGTGCCGTGTTTGGCGCACAGGATAAACATAGTTGTTCAAGACTTCTTGAATAAAGAAAACAAAGTCAGCAAGTTACCGACCACCTGCCGAAGAATCTGCACACATTTCAACCATTCTTTTAAGGCCCGGATGCAGCTGAGGATCATTCAACGTGACCGTAGAGTGCCAGTCAGAGGACTCATCCAGGAGGTGGCAACATGTTGGAACTCAAACTTCTACATGCTTGAGCGTCTGCTTGAGCAGTGCTTGGTAATCAATGAGTATGTCTTTGCACATGTTTTTTCTATGAAAGACATGAGTCTAGATTTGGAGGAATGGAACTTAGTTAAAAACCTGACAGACATGCTCCCTCCTTTTGAGGTCTTCACGGGTGAAGTCAGCAGGGAGGACTGTACTTTGGACAAATCTATCCCATTGTTGCGCATGCTAAAGCACCAACTGAAGGCGGTGTCTTCAACGTTCAAAGATGATACTGACAAGCAAGACGCATATCAGTTGGCGGAGAGCTTATTAACCCGCCTAGTTGACAATGAAAGGCTTAAAAAAATACATACAGAACAACATTACATTTGTGCCACTATTCTGGATCCACGGTACAAAAAGGCAGTGTCCAGCAATGAATTAATTCCTTTAAATGAAGAAGATGTTTCAAAGTACAAACATTGGCTAGCTCGGTCAGCCACTCGGTTCGAAAAAGAGCGGCAGGAAATTGAAGGAACCAGCAGAAGTACTACTGAATCAGCAGGCCATCCGAGGTCAAGGTCCACTTCTGTGGCCGAAGGCAGTCACTTTCCCTCACAGCCGTTACCGACACCAGCAACCGTATTATCACCCTCACCTGCAACAGGCCCAGCCATAATATTGTCGGAAGCAGATTGGATAACTCATCAAGGGTTTGCTCGTTCCAGTGTTGATGCAAATGCCTCAGATGGTCCGCAAAGTTCAGCACCCCTGGGTGACCTTGAGTGGATGGTGAAGGTCTATCTGGATGACCCAACGGAGGTCTACATTGATAAGAACCCATTGCTGTATTGATTTGGGAAAAGGGGTCAATGGCCACTGATCACCAAGCTGGCTCTAAATTATTTGTCTTACCAAGCGTGTGTTCAGAACGTGTTTTTCAGTGCTGCTGGTGCCATTGTAACTTCAAAAAGGACCCGCCTCTCGCCCAAAAATGTGGAGAGGTTAACAATGATCAAGATGAATCAGCACTTCATACCACCAGATTACAAAATACGTGAATCCACGCAGGAAGAAGAGGACACCGACTTAGGTGACAGAAGTTCTTCTCTGTTAGCCTGTAAATGACTTCCTTTTGTTTCCGTCCTTATTCACTTTTATTCCTGTGTGTCTTTCTTTGTTTTGCAACTTTTACCACAACAAAACACTAGTCACAACAAATCCATCAGCAGCACTGTCTTCATCTTATTTCCTTATTGAAGGTGCCGCTGTCTGCATTCCTGAGGTTCACAAGTTCATAACTCAGTCATGCTCCTCTATCCTTCTCCTCCTCCAGACTCCACCTATCCATTTTCCTCAAGGCAGATGGCTGGATTACACAGAATCAAGAAACTTTGGCTTCGTAGACGAGTCCCCTCAAGTGGGACTGAAATTACTGACTACATGCTGATTGCTGACAGTTACTTTTGAAATTGACAGGAGAGGCTACCCTGTGGGCCTTCACTTTAAGAACAAGATGCAGACAAAAAGTGGAACAGGTAATTAATAATGAGAAGATGACATGCAGTGGACAGCAAAGGCTGTCTGGCTCTGATGAATGCAATTGCTGTTTGTTTGTTGTGCATGAACTGAATCATATGTCTTCTGTTATTATTTAATCTTTTACGCACTAAATGTAACTCAAGTCTACTCTGTTTTTTTACCTTGTTTAATATAGGAGCAGGATTGAACTGACTGAACCTTAAAGTAACTCAAGGTGCCTGCCACAAAGTGCAGGGATCTACAAGGGGTACCTATGGCGTCCCCTCAGCCCCTGACCAGAAGCCATAAACAGAAGGGGCCTCTAACAAGACTCTCAACAGGGTTTCTATGTCGAAAAGGGTGGCACAAAAACCCTGCTGAAAACCGTGCATCGTAATCTAGAAGGCGGAAATGCCTTACATTTGGAATAAGGGCCAGTCTCCAACTGACAGACATGCTTATGGAGCCCATCGGAAGCCAGCCGGAATAACCGGCCAGTTTCAATTCCAACTAGCTGTATTGTAATTAACCCGTGGGAATTGAAACTGATGATCTCTGTCGTAAGGCCTCCAACCTTAGGTCGGAGGCCTTATGACCGAGATCGTAATCGGGCCCATAGTGATCAACTCTGGATTTAACTAAGCAGTATCTTCAGCATCCTTGCAGTTTAAGAAAGCCAGCAAATAATTAACTCCTCCAAGATTTACAACTTCTTATGGTGACCCCACACCAATTATAGCTTTATCTGATTTCAAACTGTGGAACTTGGAAATATACAAGAAAACACTCTGTTGAATTGAATATAATTAAATAAAGCTTTTCAGAAAATCCACAATTTTATTGAAAGCACTCCATAGAAAAAATCTTTAATATCACGGAGAAAGCCCAGATTTAGACCTTTTGAATGTATGAACAGGAATCAATGCAAGTACCTTTACCACCTCACAGGTAAGTGGATGATTAGGTCTTTTTAAAGTTCTTCCGGGTTATTGTGAGTCATTAATTGCAAAAGGTTATAGAGCAATTAACCTCTACAATGATTCATGGGATATGTAGTTCTAACCTTCTCCATCCAAAATTCTGCTTCTATGCCCTATGAATTTTGTCATAAACTCCACTATCTTGTGAGCTTTCGAAATAGTGTCAGTACCTTCTGTTCTCCAGTAATCTCTACTGGTAGATCTGCTATTATGGAGATGTTTTGCTTTGTGTCAGTGTTCATGTCTCTTTTACCCCTGATGTTTGTTTTCCTTGTAACAGCATCAGGCAGCAGGTCAGCACAACAACACAGGTGTCCAGCAGAGTAGCAGTCCAGCAAAGTGGCAGTTCTTTCAGCAGCACAGCATTCCTTCTTCCTGGCAGGGTAAAACATATTCAGAAGTATACTCGGTGGTGTCAGAGATTCAGTACTTATATGCACTTGTGCCTTTGAAGAAGGGGAGACTTCAAAGAGATGCCTTTGAAGTTCACGGAGTCCCTGCCATTCCGTCCCTGAGACTAGACTAACTTCAGGGATTATGTAGCCCTTTGTGTGGGGACAGGACACAGCCCATCCATGTGATAGTGTGAGGCTATTCCTATCTCTTTCCTCTCATCCTGCCCAGGATGGTCCATCAGGATGTGGATGGTCCATAAAGTCACAGCAAGTCTCAGGTGTTGTTGCTTGGAAGAGACCATGGGCTGTGGAGTGAGCACTGGTGGCCCGAAACCCTTGGCAGTGCAACCCCCAAGCAGGTGGTAAAGAACCTGGGGGTATGGGTGGATTCATCCGTCAGCTTTCAAGTCCAAAGTAAAAAGGTGGCAGGGACTTGTTTTGGGCTACTGCAGAGGCTCAGACCTTTGCTGTGCTTTTGCGATGCATTTACAAGGTAAGTCATCATCCAGGCCTCGATTCTGTCAAGACTGGATTATGGTAGCTCATTGTATCTCGGGGCTAACAAAGCAGAAATTCCAAGACTACAGAGGGTCCAAAATGTGGCGGCCAGAACCCTTCTGGGTCTCCGCAGAGCCTGCCCTGTCATAGATGCCATTTGCCGATTCCACTGCCTGCCAGTGGCCAGGCGGATTGAGTTCAAGGTTCTCTGTATAGCCTTCAAGGTCCTGAAATATGCAACCCCAGGAATCTTGGCTAACTTGCTGTTGCCATATGAACCCACGCACCATCTTCGTTGCTTGGGGCAACACCTGGTTGTGGTGCCTCGGTAAGGAGGGTGCACGCTGGGGGACGTTCATTTTGTACCATGTCGGCAAAACTCTGGAACTTGCGGCCTGTACAAACCCGTAGCCTCAACAATATACTAGAATTCAGGAAAGCAATTAAAACACACCTCTTTCCACTGCCGTAGGCCTGATTTCTCTCTGCCTCGTCCGTTTTTCTGCTGTTAGTTCCGGGACGCCTCTCTGATGGGGCATCTGTTACGCTTTATAAATGCCATATAACATAACATAACTAGGCTCCATTGTGTGGCTGTCTAGAGGGAATGCACAAAGCCCAGCTGTCACCCACCCCAGATGTGTTTTCAGAGACAGGCAGCAAGTACCAAAAGGCTAAGTAATGTAAGAAAATGGTAACTTTCTAAAAGTAGCATTTTCTGATTTGGAATTTAAAATCTGACTTCACCATAAATTGTGATTTTAAATTGTGATCCCAGAGACACCACACTTGGGGTCCAATCTCTTCCCAACTGGAATGTACACTTATAAAATACAGTAAGGTAATCCCAATGTTATCCTGTGGGAGAGATAGGTCTGGCAGCAGTGAAAAACAAATGCAAGAGTTTTTCACTTCCAGGACGTAAAACAGAGAAAACAAATGTCCTACATAAAATGCACTTCACCCTGCCCTGGGCCTTTCCAGGGCCTACCTTAGAGGTGACTTATATGTAACAAAAGAAAGGTTTGGGCCTAGCAAGTAGGTTAACTTGCCAGGTCGACATGTTAGTGTAAACTGTATACACAGGCTCTCCAATGGCAGGCCTGATACATGTTTAAAGGGCTACTTAAATGGAAGGCAAATATTACATAAATAATACTAAAGACACAAGGAGAACCAACATTATCTATTTTTCATTATACAAACAAGTTTTTATTAATAATCAATTAATTAGCAAAAAAAGTCATTTACTACTAAAATAACACCCCATTTACACTCATACATTCATCTTCATTCATACAACATGTGACTAGCACTCAAATAAAAAATACAATTTTCTTTGTTTCTAATGGTACAGTAATGACAATCAGTTTCTAACAATTATGGAGAAAGTGTGGCACAACACTTGGTAGACTGTTGTATTCGGCGCGCGTTTCGCCACAGAAGGTGCCTTCCTCAGGAAAAGGGGCCACTATTTGCCAAGGTTGGTTTCTGTAAAAAAAATACATATATCGAATATCAGACACGTAGTTCTCACTAACGGATACATACTTTGCCACCATAATGGCATGCATTGATTATTGTTTGCAGTTAGAGACCTAAGACAGTTAGTTAGTGTGAAATCACTAACACAAGTATGTGCATTTATCAGTGAGGAGTTAGCTAAAAGATAAAGATTATCGAAAAAACAGATTAGAAAATGAGAAGTATTGGCCACAACAATAATTTGACAGTTCCCTATAGACTGCTGCACCTGGTGATCAGCTCAAGGAAAGGTAACAGTGTTTGAGATGCTTCTTTAAAAAGAAAGAGAACAAGCATTGACATAGCCAATAGGTCTCGCTTTTGGGACCTTATAAGTATTTAGTTAAGCAGCACAATATCCTTGGTGCAACGATAACATCTGTTGCATGGCTAAACACTTATAAGGTCCCAAGGGCAAGATCTATTGGCTATGCCAATGCTTGTTTCTTTTTATTAGAGTTGGTATTGGAATTGACAGAAATAACAGTTTATTAAGATTATCAGATGAATTAGGTGCCTCTGACTGGAAGTAAGTGAAGTCAACGTCCCTCTGAAATTTAGGGGGCACGAGCAGACGAAAACAATAAGCAACACCGCAGGAGGAGGAAGTACAGGGGCAACAAGCAATGGGGCGGTGTGATGGAGAAAAAACATGTCCCTCAAACCAATTGCGACCAGCCGTAGGACACATAAATAAATGTATGAATTCAGTACTTGGTGTAGGTTCTCTATCAAAGGGACAACTCAAAGAATAAAGGACCTTTTTGAGTGTTTTTTAAAGACACAACAGGTCACCGGGAAGCAACAGTGCACCTACGCTGCCTGCAGGCTCATTAAGTTAAAGCCATTTGCTTTGCTATACAATACCATTAGCAAAGAAAATGGCTTTAAACTTAATTAAAGTCGAGACCGTTTGCATTTTCAATGCTTGCTTTCCATTACAGACGGGTTTGGAATCCGCCTCACGTAAAGCCCTGGTTTTATTCCAAGTTCTGGTCAAAAGTGAGACGTCTAGGAGTGGTAGATTTAGGGAAATCTATAATCTCAAACCCCCTCGTCTTTGTCACTGACTGAAATAAGGAGAGTCAGCGATTTCCTAGGAGCGACAAAAATGATTGCGTTTACAAATACATCCTGTCTCGTGCAGATGTCGATCAAAACGTTTCTTACCTTACAACACTTTCTTTCCTGGAAGAGCCGTGCTGGTGCACTATGTCGTCATCGAACTGTTCTGCCTTCCTGCCCGCTAGCCGACTTTCCCTTGGAGTGGCGAGAGGGCAACAATATCAGAAAATGCCTTTCACACGCATACACCCCTAGAATCCCTGGATGGATGTGTGAAGGGGCAGCAGAATGTACCAAAGGCTCTTGAAAGCATGACAAAGTTAGGAAGAAGACGCTTGCTTGTGCTTCCCCATATGGCCATGTTTGAAATATTTAGGGGCGGTCTTTTACCTTAAGTAGAAAAGAGACAAACCAAATCCCCAGAGTTTTGTAATGAGATTCACATCATTGTAGATGTTTTATTAAGAGTTGCTAAATACTATAAACAACAGCACGGCTCTGTATTGTCTTTTTTAATCTATACAACATATTGATTAGTTATGCTCTAAGGAACTTAATTAAGAAAAAACACTCTCGAAATATTGAGCTCAACTTTTGTTAGGTGTCAGTGCGCCTGTGGACAGATTCAAAAGAATGTTTAATCTTAGCAGTTATGCACAGCTTCCTCTCGCTAACAGCGATGTCGGGATAGAAACAGAGGATGGAGAAATTACACGTATTCCGACCTCCATAATGTTACGTACATATTAAAGTAAGCATTCGTAAGAGAGAACGGTTTAATAATACATAGAACTACCAGTTTAAGTATCCTTTGTATGTTTTTATGATCTTTAATAGTTTTTTTTTTTGTCCTTCTACAAGAAATTTACAGACTTGACCCTTTTTAAACATGACCATCACGAGCATAGTTGTTTCGTTTCATTGTCCAATGTCATGTTAAACCTTAAAGTCTGTGGTGCTGGGCAGGCAGTTCATTGTCTTGGTGAGCTGAGAGGTGGGTATGGCGCATGTGCAGAGTTACTGCATGCCGCACCTGCAGTTCTGCAGCGGCCAGCCACATGGTTGGGCTGAGGTTCCTGTCTGGTCTGTGCAAAGGGGCCAAAGCAGGTGAGAGCATTTTGTCTAACGTTTATTCAGATACACCACTCAAGAGATGTATGTGTAAAATGCCTGCCATTTATAAGGGATGAAAGAAGAGCGGATAGGACCATGAACTTGCGCAGTTTGACCTCTATGAATGAGAAGAGTGTTAGGAAAGCTGCAGCCTGCAGGATTACGAGATGCAGTTTGGTAATTTTCTAAATGCGTGCTTCCGACACAACAGTGTGAACAGGAAATCTGAATGGGCAATGCTTGTATATCAAAAACAGTTTTTTAAAAGCAACAAGGACAGAAGCACTCATCAGCTCTTTAAAAGGAAACAACTAATCCATGTGATAACGAGCCAACAATAGCAACGTGGGAAGATAACACCAGATCTCTTGAATTGCAGTCTGTGGGAAAAGGGGGCCATCAGGTCTATAAATCAGCATGCAGCTCAAAGTAAAGAAATAGAAAAAAACATCTATTTCTTTACTTTTGCTATAATCGCGGTACTTGCTCTTACCTTTTAACATTGAAGCGCGGGTCCCGCGATTATAGCAAAAGTAAAGAAATAGATGACTTTCTCTATTTCTTTACTTTTGCTATAACCGCGGCACCCGCGATTTACTTTGTGTGTTTGCACATTGCATCTGATGAAAGTCTCAATGCCTAATAAACCATTTCTCCTTCAAAAAGCACCAAAACATATAGGTGCTGAATGTCATTTAGTACACGCACTTGACCACATTGATGTAGGCCTGCCACTTAATTCCGCCCTGCTTAGGCTACCACTTACACTCTTGGGAGTTGTGTCTCTTCTGTAAAATGCCCCTCGCCACAGCAACTGACCTGAAGATTCACGTGCAGGCGTTGGTCAAATGAGCATATGTCCTTAAAATAAATAATTCATAACCTTAGGGATATCCAAATGCGGTGGTTCAGGCAGTATGTAAAACAAGGCTGCACATCGACACGCCCTCGGGACAGCGAGTTGACACGCGCCAGTTGGCTCTCTGATTGGTTGACAAGGTTCACCAATCAGAAACCTAATTTGGTAGTTGCCAACCAATCAGAGAGGCCCGTGCAGACAGCCTGAGCTTGGCGAGATGTAAAAACCAAGTTGCTTATTCTCAAGCGGCAAGCACCGATAGCTTGTGGCAATCATCATAAGACTCGCAGGTTTCTATTTCCGCCCACTCCACCGCCCACCCTATGCAATTGGTTGAAAGAATCAATCTGTATTTTGATTCGCTTAACTTGTATCTGCCAATTCAGAAATTTCCCGGTTTCTACCTATCACGTGCTTCGATTCCGGTCTTGGCTCCTCTCGATTGGTGGAACCAGTAACTCGTGCTACGGACATTTTTGTGCTGAAACGCTGCTGCCGCTTCGGGCCCCGACGATGAGAGAACCGTGAATGGCAACTCCCCCCGCTCCGCTCCCCACCCCGCGGATAATTAGAAGAAGCACAGACCTGCACCACAGAGGAGCCGGCGCGCGCACCAGAGGAGCGGGGGCAAGGGAGCGAGAAGACACGCTGAGATGAGGTAGGAGATGTGTGTGTAAGCGCCGGGGGTTCTGTGTGTGCGTGTGTGTATGCTGGGGGGGGGGGGGTTGTGTGTGTATGTGTGTGTATGCGCGGCGGGGGGTTGGGCTGTATGTCTGTTGGGCATGTGTTGTGAAAAGCCTGCCGGAATCGGAGCGCGTGTTGATGCGCGCGACCTGATCCCGGCAGGCTGCTGCTGCGTGCGCGTGACAGTCTGTTCGCCGAGACGAGGTAGGGGATGTGTGTGTAAGCGCCGGGGGGTTCTCTGTGTATGTGTGTGCGTGCGTGGGGGTCTGTATGGGTGTTGTATGTGTGTTGTGCATGTGTTGTTGTGAAAAGCCTGCCGGAATCGGAGCGCGTGTTGACGCGCGCGACCTGATCCCGGCAGGCTGCTGCTGCGTGAGCGTAACAGTCTGTTGTCCTCTCCCCTTGAGTCCCTGAAAGCCGGAATGATAACAATAGTCTCGCTCTGCGACAGCAGGCCTTTGGCCTGCAATCGCAGGGCGAGACCTAAAAAGGGGGGTTACCTTGTATCTCGAAATGGGATGATGAAGTAGTAACTGTTATTGTTGAGAGCTGTGAGGCCTTGGTTGCATCCTAGCCAAGGATGAAAATAAACTGTAAGGGCATAGAATGTCTTATGTTAGTTTGTATTTTTTATGTTTTATGTTTTACTTCCTGAATGTATGTTCAGCAATTAATATTCTTAATATCTCGAAATTAGTCTCGAATATACATCAGTGCTTCCACCTCCAACCCTGGGTTGTGTTGCATCTAGAGTTCGTCTTGATATATTTTATCCTTTTATTTTGCTGTAGGCAAAGTTGATTGAACAGGTAGTTTTACATATAGAGGATTAATCATGGTGACTTTAACTAAAAGCTACATATGTGTATATATCTCATGTATTGGTAATGCTCTTAATGTATTCATTATTATGATTTAGATACTTAAATTTCAATATATTAATCCGCTAATGCATGGATTTATCTGAAAATAGAGAAACAGATGGAAACAGGCCATCAGAATGGTGGCTTTTGCGCACAGCAGAAGAGAACATTACTTTATATTTCATGATGCTAATGTTGAAAAATGCTTTTTTAAAATCTTAAGATATCCCACCTTTCTGTGGTGTTTTGTATTTCTGGAATAATTTATGAGGCCAAGGGCACTTTTATTCTATTGTCGACAATAAGAGATAGTTTATATTATGTCCAGCCAGCCGGTTGAACTGAAATAAAAACTGTTTCGGTCTGCTGCTTGTTTAACCCCTTCGATGCTGGTGACAAAGCCAGCTCGTCATGGGCGTTACCTGCGCTGCGCGCATGACGAGCTGGCTTTGTCACGTAAGGCTCGTTTTTTAAATTTCAGCGCACAGCGGGAAAACCCGCTAGCGCGCATGTGGTTAAAGGTTAGCCTTGTTCACTGTTTGCTGCAGTAAAGGTTTCTGCCCTCTAATTCATGCATGAGTACACTGTGCTGAAAGTGCTTTCTTAATAAAATAATGCTCCTCTAGCCAGTCCAGCTAAAGCATGTCAGTTCCATTTACTCATGTTTAATTTTTTTGGCTTGGGTTATGTAATGGAGTCTCGATATGGCAACCGTTTAGAATAGTGCATTCTGTTATACTGCCATTTAACAATCAAATGACTGAGTTGTGCGATAAGAAGCTACTCGATAAAACAGTGCTCATCCTGCCGGAGAGAACTTGCTTGTTTTCCGGATAGAGAGTCCTCCGCACAACACGATCTCCGCGTAAAGACTGCCCCGATGTCCCTGATTCTTGTCTTCTCCTGTCAGATACCTTCTGACAGTGGTGAGTTTTTGGATACCGAGGCAATAGCCTCATTACTCCATATTTGTTTCGAATTTTGTAGTCGCTGTTTAGGTTGTCTTATTGGTGTGTGACGCTTTGTCACAGTTGAGGTTGTATCACATGGTCAGCTCAGTGATGGGACTGCCCCGATGTATGTTCACTTCCGCATGAAGTACTGGTGGAGCCTGTCACATGGTGTTCACTGACCAATCACAGTGAATACCACGGGATGAGGGATAGCCAATCATGCACAGTATGAGCAAAAACTTTATTTGTTCAGAAATGCAAACAAATTGATGAAAACCATTAGTTGTTTGAACACCAATGACCTGGCTAATGGTTTTAGGGGCTGGAGATGATATTTTCTCGAGAAGGGGTTGGAGCCCAAGTCTGGCATGTGGCATATGTCATGACATATGCCACAGCGTGCCACATTTTGTGCATATGTTGCTTGAGGTATAATGGTGTTATAAACCCCCCAGAAGTGCTAGTTGATTATTTTAAAGATATATCTTCCATCTGGGTTGAATTAACAAAAACGTAAAAAAACATTTGGAATGCAGATGATATGGGCCTTTAACCCTTGTCAAAAAGCATGCATATTCCCTGTTACCTACTGCTGTACCATCTGTTCTCCCAAAGTAAACTACAAGCCCAACGCCTTTTTGTCATGTAAAGAATGTGCTGGTCCTTCTTCTATTTCCATGTTGTTTTGCTTTTACAGGCCACATTCTCCCACTTTATTTCCATGCTTTATACACAAATACCCCTTCCTTTCTTTCATTTTGCTACTTGCCCCATGCATTTCTTATTCTTACACAATCATCCCCAAATTCTCATTCCACTAAATAAGGGATTTCTTTCATAGCAAACCTGTCCCCCCTTCTACATGCCACAGCATGCCATCAATGTCTGACATGCACTATGATTAAGGAGGCCATAATTCTCCCTGACGCTGCTAGGGGGTGATTTACAAAGGCACAGCTTTCATTTGTGGAATTTAGAAATAAAATGTGAAAAAGATTTTTTTTTTTTACCCAGATGGGGTTTGAACTTTTGTCAAAAAGCACTCATAGTCCCTGTGAACTGCCACTGTACCATCTTTTTGCTGGAATTTCCTTCACCCGAGGCCTTTTTGTCATAGGAAAATTATGCTTGTCCTATTTTCATGGTGTTTGGATTTTACATGCCATAAATCCACTCTTGATTTCCATGTTTTATATACAAATAGCCCATCCTTTCTTTCAGTCTGCCCCTTGCCCAATGCATTTCTTATTCTTACACAATCATCCCCAAATTCTCATTTCAGTAAATAAGGGATTTCTTTCATAGCAAACCTGTCCCCCCTTCCACATGCCACAGCATGCCTCAATGCCTGACATGCACTATGGCTAAGGAGGCCATAATTCTCCCAGATACTGCTAGGGGGTGATTTACAAAGGCACATCTTTCATTTGTGAAATTGAGAAAAAAAATGTAAAAAAATAAAGAAAATGAATTTTCCCCAGCTCGGGTTTGAAACCTGGTCAAAAAGCCACTCAAAACCACTGTGCCATTTGTTTTGCTGGAAATGTTATCTGCCCAATACATTTTGATCAGAAAAAGATTGTGCTGGTCCTGTGTCTATGTTCATGTTGTTTTGATTTTACATGCCACAAATTCACACTTGCTTTTCATTTTTTAGAAACAAATAATCCTCCCTCTGTTTCACTCTGATACCAGCACATAAATGTATGTTTCTCGCAAACTCTTTCTGTATACCTTCTGCCACAATTTTACATATATTTTAAGTGCCTCAAGGACAATTACCTTTCCTCTGTTTCACTGTGCCACCAGCCCCCACATTTTCAGTCTGTCAGTCTAGAACCCTGTATGACAATCACTCAGCTTTTAAGTTCCTGTATTTAGTTGAAAGGATTTTGCATGCAATAACATGACTGTAGTCCCTTTTCTATTTCAAGTAGTAGGGTAATTCATTGATAGGCTTTCCTCTAAGTCATGTGGCACCCCTGTTTAGCTCCAGTTCTTTTGTAAGGTTGTTTTCCAGTATATTGCCATACAGTGGAATAATCTCCCTTATCAACTATCCACTTCTACCAGCTTAACCAGTGACATTTGCAGTTTGTGTCACTCATCCTGGGAGAATTGCTGACAGAAACAGGATTCTGACAAAGCCACTCCACATGTTGCCATTAAGATAAGGTAAGCAAAAGCATGGGCCTGGATCAGGGGCTGTTTGGGTCTCAAAGATTACTGTCCAAAACCTTCCAAATCACCAAGTAGTTTCTGTGTAATATGTAATGTCCTAAATGTGCTACTATCAAAGACAGTTTGTGAAACAAAAACTGAAATGTACTGGTCAGTGCTTAATTTAAGTTTATGTCATGAGGTGGGGCATAAAGCCACTTTCTTTTTGGTTAAAGGAAAACTATTTTTAATTGGGCTTTGACCAAGATAGAAATGTGAAAAACCAAGAAAGGAAGAGAAAGACAGGAAATAGTAGGAAAGAGAGAAAGCAAAAATAAAATTGTACCTGCAAAAGTGAGATAAAAAAGCATGAAGTGTATGTTGGTAGATGAAACAGACATGACTTACAGTCGGTAAAATCACTAAACTATGAAGAAAAGCTTTGGCATTCCCGTTGCTTACCAAGTATGCTTACATAAAACACACAGATGAGAAGACAAGGGTGATCAGTCAGCATTATTAAGTATGACTACCAAACACAATTGTCGTTTACTTCAGCTGCATTATGATGATACATGCTGATGTACAGAAAATCATAAGGAGAGCACTAGTGGCAGTGAATAATTTGTAAAATACTGAGTGCTGGTAACCGCAACTTATATGAGAAGCATGTGGGACATGCAATTAAAAGTTGATGCGTCGAATACTAAAGCTGGTAGTCTTAACACTCATGATACATCTTTATTTTACTGACAGACATATATCTGTCCATTTATTTTACTCTTGCCTCTCCTGCGTTTCCACTTTGTGATGTTCTCATCCTTCTCTTTCTCCATCTTTCCCTTTTTTCCCTCTGTTCCCTCTTGAAATTATAGATGTGGAAAAATAAGTGCTGGTCCCCAAAAATAAGTGCTAGTGTCTCACACCGGCAACCACCATCTCAATTGAAGCACTGACTGGTAGGAGGATAGTCTTACTTTAGATATTACACAACTATCATGGGGCAATGAATGATTGAGGAAAAGCAGCTCTCAAAAAGGAAGAGCTCTGTAATATACTGCCCATACATAGAACTTTATGGTATCTTACATTTTAAGGATGACACACAACACTAGTTAGGCAGGTTTAGTATCTTAAGATGACACACTTTGTAGTGCATGGACACGGATTTGGTAATCATTCACATTCATGATAAAGTGTGCGAATAACACACAATATAGGAATGATTGCACAAATTGGTATTTTGCTACCATTTGTATTCTACTTCCTATTTGACTCATTAAATCTAGCTTGGCTGATTATTTATACCATGAGTTACGATTCTTGTCAACATATTTATGTAATTGTTTACAAGCTACATTCATATTGGATCTTGTAATACTAAAGCAGTGCATAAAGCTTCACACAAATCCTGTCTTGTTTGGAAATACAATTTCTGAAAATCAACTCTTTCGCAATAAATGCAACAAAAATACGTTTCACAGCTTGTTGTTTTCTTTGTTTAGAGTTCAAATACTTTCAAGGTAAAAAAGACATCGAGCTTAAGCTGAAATTCACAGGGGACAGGGGTATTAAGAAAGACAGTGTTGGAAATGGGATCTCTAGTGTGCAGTTGTTTGCACCTGACCAAATAGAGACCATCACTCTAGTCAGTGTAGGGTGATTACACTGCTGACATAAGCCCTGCTCACCTCCTTGGTAGTTTGGTGCGAGCAGTCAGACTTATATCAGAGGCAATGTGTAAAGCATTTGTACATACAAACACAGTAACACAGTGAAAACACTACGAAAGGACACTACGCCAGCTGACAAAAATAACCAATATTTATCTGAATAAAACACCAAAAATCCTGCATATAAAGTATCACTTTTAAAAGGTTCCAAATCGTTCAGTCCATAGGAAACTATGGATGAGTCACTTTCAGCACAAAGTACCGGTGATGGGATAAAATCAAAGCTGAAAACAGGCTCAGTTGAGGTGAAGCACAGTAAAAGCAATGGATTGCATTGCTTCCTTACTACCAGGGAAGGTGATGCCTCAGTTCCTTACTGCCAGGGGATGTGATGTGTCAGTTTCTACCTGCAGTGCAGGGGAGATTATGCATTGGTTTCTCACCGTCAGGGAAGGTGATGTGTCTGTTCCTTACTGTCAGGGGAGATGATGTGTCAAACACTGGATACACGGCCTTTGTTCCTTACTGCTGGGCCATGTTGATGAAGAACTTGGCTCATAGAGACGATGCATTGAAAATCAAGACACGCTGTGTCGATGTGGAGGAGCAGGCATTGCATCGATATAACAGCTGCAGGTGATGCGTTGATTTCTATAGCCGCACAGCAGGGCCAGAGTCGGAGCGTGCACCACGGACATCTGTTATATGGTGCTCGAGATTCAAATTGTGGAGATCCTCCAGTAGCATGGTAGGCACTGCATCAATTCTTTGGCCGCACATCAGTGATACGCTGCTTTTTCAACCGCACAGTGGTGCTGCTGTTGAAAAAGGGCTGTTGAGAGTCGATTCATTGAATTTCTAGTTTCTTAGCTGCCAAACCCCCTCCAAATGGCCCGAAATGAGAAGTGGCACCCCTTGTCAGGTCAGAACTCCCAGCAGAGGAGTTCAGGGACTACAAATGAAGTCTTTGATGACCCTGAGACTTCTTAACAGGAGGCAAGCATGCATAAGCCTTTGGAGAACCTTGGGAAATAGGATTCAGAAAGAAAATGTCCTCTTAGTCCAGAAGTGTTCTGAAGTCAGGGTGTAACAGCTTCAGTACTTACGCCAGTTTCTACCTTTGAAGTAGGCCAACTTCAACGGAAAGTCTTTGTTGTGCACAGAACCCTACCCTACTCTGACCTGGCTCCAGACACACTACAGGGGAATGGAGACCGCTTTGTATGAGAACATACACGGTCCTATTCAGATGTCATTGACAAATCCTTCCACCACGCTAGCTCAGGAAGACCTATCAGGCTGGTGAGTGGCCATCAACATATGCATACGCAGGGCACACCTCAACTCCCTTTGTGTGACTGTCTAGAGTGAATGCGCAAACAGCCCAACTGTCACCCTTCCTCAGATGTGGATTCCACCCATAGGAAGAGTCACACAATTTTATAGCAAAAAGAGGCATTTTCAAACACACAATTTAAAAAGCAAGTTCACTAACAGATTTGTGTTTAAATTGACCCCAAACTCCAAAACGTGATCTATTCCCAATGGGAAGTTACACTTGTACATGGTTAGAAGGCATCTTCAATAGTAACTTATGTGAGATATAGTCCTTGCAATAGTGAAAAAAGAAATTAGCAATTAGCACTATCGCGACAAGTAAAACACTCCAATCCATGTCCTACCTTTCATCTACACTACACATTGCTCATTGGGCTACCTCCGCCCTACCTTAGGGGTGTCTTACATGTAGTAAATGGAAAGGTTTGGGCTTGGCAAGTGGGTACACTTGCCAGGTTGACATGGCAGTTCTAAATGGCACACACAGACACTGCAGTGGCAGGTCTGAGACATGGCTGAAGGCCTACACATGTTGGTGGCACAATCAGTAGTGTAGGCCCACTGGTAGCCTTTAATTTACAGGCCCCGTGCACACACAGTGTACTTTAATGGGGACTTACCAATAATCAAATATGCCAATCACGGATAATCAATTACAGATACAATTTTACACAGGGAGCACTTTAGCACTGGTCAGCAGTGGTAACGTCCCCAGAGTCCTAAGACCAGCAAAAATGAAGTCAGAAAAACACTGGACTAAGGCAAAAGGTTAAGCGATAACCCTGCAAATAGGGCAGGTCCCACACACAGTGACTATTTGAACTTGAATTAGTTTACAAACATGCATTTATCAATACAAAATGAACAGATTCTTGATATATGTCGATTCCAGAATAGACAGAGTTAAAAAGGGTTAATGGTTGACCTCAATGGAGCGTGGGCATGCTACAGGGACCTTGTTAGGCCCACTGAACATAGTACTTTGAATCCTGGTGTTCATTGTGAGAGGCTTTGTTTAGCAAGGCTTCACATTGTATGAAGTCTGTTCTGATGAAGCCGTACAGGGATGCTTTGTTGGGCTTTGCTTCTCTTTACACTGATTTAAATTAGGCTGGCAACTGTATGGTGAGGATTTGTGGGGCTTTGTGTCGCTCTGTGTTGTTTCTGATGGGGACCACACCTGGGCTGGTAGAATTCCTTCAGGTCTTCTCCCAAGGATCCAGGACTGGAGTGCCACCACATGGTACGCAGGACTCACAGCAATCAGAGTATAGGTCCGGTTTCAAGTTAATCTCTGTCCCTGTGGCTATGATTAGGAGGTCAGCCAACTAGCCCTTGTAGTCACTCTAGTGGTCCCGCTTTCAAATGGAGATCAAGACATTTTCTCCAGCAGCAGGGCAATAGGCACCAGGGCAGCCGGGCAATAGAGTAGCAGTCCTTCTTGCAGAGCAGCATTGCAGTCCTTCTGAGCTTTTCACAGGTCCAGAGGTGTACTGAAGAGTTAGGTCTGAGGGTTCAATATTTATATTGGTTGCCCACTGTCCAAGTTGGAAAAGTTTCTAGATAATTCCCTTTTCAAGTCCTTAAATTCTCAGCCTCTCCTGTCCTGCCTCCAAACTGGCTGCATGAACAATGCAGTGATGACAAGTACTTTGGGGTCATTTACGATCCCATTCAGAAGGGCTCCAAATTGGATCCAGGTTTGCTAAATCCAATTCGGAATCCTTGCTACCGACCGAATTGTACACAGTTGCAAATCACCGATTACGATGCTCGGAATGTGCGAATTGGTTCCAAAAGGCCTTCGGACAGGTTGACCCTTTCAGAGCAGATTCGTACAGCTCTATGGACAAGGTTTCTGAGCGAGCTATTACGATGATCGATTCGGACACCCGTTCCATTCGTTTTGCCAGAAACAAAACAGCTGTTGGAATCTGTTTTTGGGGCCCGTATCACCCCCCCCCCCTTAACTTAGGGCCATCCAAATTGGGCCCTTAGGGTTACCCAAGGGTCCCTTCTTTCCAACCATGCACAGTGTGGCAGGCACCATGTGGTGCCCGACACAGCTTGCACAATTTTCCCCAGCCACCCTTTTCTTCAATGGGAGCCTGTGTTCTCGTTCGGAACAAAGTCTTCCATTGATGTCAATGGGAGTCCTGACCAAATTGTATCAGAAGCATCCGGGTGCATCCAAATCGCTTGGTCGGACTTCACCTATCTGAGTCATCCGGAAAGCATTCCATAACCGAATCGGTCGGAATGCTTTCAGGACGAGATCGTAATCGGCCCCTTTTTTGTGGAGGCAGGGCACAGTCTGTTTAGTTCCAAATGAGTCTGTGCCCAGGTCCGTCCCCATCCTGCCAATTTGTGGCTAATCCTGGCTCACCTAATCCCTCTATTGTGTGGCTATCTGGAGGAATAAACAGAGTCCAGCTGCCAATTACACCCATTCACATAGCCCAAGAGCAGGCAGCAGGTATCAAATTCTGCAGAAAAATGCTGTGTTTCTAAAAGTTAAAGACACACAGATGACAGACGGAATGCAGAGCGAATCAAACATTCTCCCCTAGTCAATAGATCTGGGTTAAATCCATTGTTCTTTTGCTCACTGTGCCACCCCAGGTTGGACTCATCCAAATGCAAATCAGGCTTGACCCTGTGCTTCATGGGAACAGTCCAGCATGAACTGCCAAGCCAGGTCCCCCCTGGACCAGAAACAAGCCTCCTGGGACCAGTTTCGGGGTTTCATCCCTCATTAGCCAGGCTAGCTTAAAGTCAGTGGCATAGTGAGCCCAGGACCCCCGTCTGGGCTTAGCCAGTGCACTTAGGGTGGGCAAAAGACACACAGATCATGGTTAACAGCCGGTAAATTGGCACGGGTAGGAGCTGATGCAGCGTTCCCAAAGAAATTATTTCCAAACTCCTCCTTACTTTCCCTGAAGTATTGATTCAGACACACATTCATCAGTGGGGCCCATAGCACAGATACTCACTCAATGTACGTTTTCCCTACTTCATGGATTTAATGAGAAACACAGGAGAGCGGCTGAATCATAGTGGAGTGTCTAAAATTCCGTTACCTATTCATAATATATACATCTGCAGTTTAATCCATTTACCATGGTTTAAATAAAAGGGACATTTTTATTCAGACACACCACTGTAGTGGGCGACGGATCTGCTAGTAAAAAATTAGACCAAGGATGAACAAGACCAGCTTAATTCTTCATTTATCTAATTTTTATTCTCAGCATATTTTAGTAATCAAATAATTTTATTCTATTTTATTCGTTTTGACGTCAAGCTTTTAATAGACCAATAAAGAAACGTTTAAACATTTAGGATATTTCATTCAAAATTCAGGAAGAAAGCACATTACCATAAAACAAGAATATTAATAAAGAGAGAACAGTTCCCAAAGTCCATCTGACTATTTCCCTATCTATTTGCCTCAACCTAAAGTCTTAATTCAGAAATTTAATTAAATCAGAATTTAAAAAGTCTTACGTCTCCGGGAAACAGCACTCCGACAGCATTTCAGGAGGAAATCGAAAAGAGCATTTTTCCTCAATCTGCGCACCATCTTATATACCATTGTTACTAACTTTATCTAAAAAGTATGATTGCAACGGTTCCAGTCCTGTCCGATTGGTCTATGCAAGGGGTGTATGAGCATAACCTCATTTCCTTATTGTTCAAATTCTGTCGTGTCAGCTTAACAAGAAATGGTCCATTGTCCTCATCAATGTTTTATTAAGTCATGTCCTCAAATTATTATTTCATGAAGTTTTCTCATGGTTTACAATGCAAGCATTCTTTTCTCTTGGCAGCCATCTGGGCTTCCAGGACATCCTGGCCTTGAACTCGCTTATTTGCGCACAGGCAGCTCACATTCGATTCAGACGCTCTTGACGCATGCGCCTTTGAATCTCTTTCTCTCAGTGGTTCACGGAAACCATCTTGGACTAGGCCACACAGGCCCAAATGGGAACTATTACAGAAACAAGCACAAATAAACGTTAACTTAAGAATTTAAGCCCTACTGTTTGCCTCCCCCTTCACTAAGGTTTCCCTATTAGTTATTACCTAGCTGAAAGCCCCACTTATGCGTATTTTTGCTTACCACTCCGTCTCCTCCAAGCCACATTTAGACAGACAAAAAGCATTTTCATGCCGCTTTTAACTATATTATCACTACTTGCATTAATATTGACACAACAACATCACTTTGGTTAGTTAAACTTAATGCAACACAAGCAAAATTAGTTTCCTACGGGTATTGGTGTGTGCATTCTATACTATATTGATTAATAATTTCATTCACGTATTTAGTACATGTTATTGTTATGAGGAAATGACTTCACGAGGGGTACACAAAATGTTGTTTCTCCACCTCGCTCCATCAGAGCCCAAGACCTCTAAGTCCTGTCGGTGTTGGGCGGGGCGTCCGTGGCCCAAGTACTCTGCTGTAATCCTGACAACTGCGCAAAGGGAGGCACTCCGTTCTCGGATGCGGGTTGATGCTGTCACATGGCAAGGGCACAGTCGCGAGGCGATCCACAGCACACTAGGCCCCTTGTGCCTGGACAGCTTGGAAGCTGACATCACAAGCAAGACCGGCAAGGCTGTTGGGGTTCCGAAACCCAGTAGGGTGAACAGTGGCAGTTGACAAGCCCTTGGAAGTCACTCTAGAGGCAATCCTTTGTACCTTGCTTGTAGGGCAGATGTCAGTTGGCAGGAGGGCGGCTCAACAAGGCAGGACAACAGTTCCTGGGAATAGTCAAACACAGCAAAGATGCATTCCTTCCCACGTAGCAGCCTTTACTGTAGCATAGTTTGTGCAGGTCCAGTAGTGTCACACTGATGTGGGATTACGCCCAAATATTATACCCTAGTGCCCAGATACTAGAAGGGGCCAGAAGCTATTGGAGAGGGCATTTGAAGTTTTGGGGATTCCCTGTCTCACATGACTTGTCTGCACTGACAAAGCAAAGTCGTTAAGCCTATTATGGGGTGGCCGGCTCAGCCTATTCAGATGTGAGTGTGAATCACTACTCCCTCCTCTCAGCCCAAGAAGGCCATCAGTATGCTGATGTGGTAGCCCTTCATGTGTTTGGGGGAGTCTAGGGAGTATGCAAGTGTAGCACTGCTACCCTGGGCCAGATGTGGATTGGGGCAGGCAGCAGGTACACAGAGTTTATGGAAGGACAGAGATGTCCACTTTCTGAAAGTGTCATTTCGGCCAGTAAGGGTAAAACCCAATACACCAACAGGGAGGATTTCTCATGATGATTCTAACCATACCAAACATGATATATCTATACCTTACTATGCAGGAGTTATCACTTAAAGGGATATAAGGGCATTTCGAATGCTGGACTATGGAGGGGTCAGCCCCACTGCAATGGCAGAGGCCTGATGCAGGATGCAGGTTTGCCAATATCACCATATTTTAGGGGAGAGCACCAGAATCTTAGCAGTGGTAAGGTGCCCATAGTCCTAAGTCCAACAAAACGGTATAGTCTGAAGTTGGAGGTGATAGGGCAAACGTTAGTGGGAGACCAGCCCAAGGCTGATAGGTCTAACACATTTCTAATAATAAATAATACAGAAATTTATCAAGCGCATGGTTACGCCATCTCGGCGTGTCCCCGCGCTGGGTGAGAGGACTATTGGAGGAGCGGACCACCAACAGAAGGGCTAGAGAGTGAACAAATAAGTTTTAAGTAGTCTTCTAAAGTTAGCTTCCGACCTTTCTAACCTAAGAAGTACCGGCAATTTGTTCCAGTTTTGTGCTGCTAGAAAGCGGAAAGAGCGACCTCCCATTCTCGCCTTCTTAATCTTAGGAAGCACCAGCTGCCCGGTCCCACAAGATCTAAGGGACCTTCCAGGTACATACCTGGTGACTAAATTCCCTAGATATGGCGGAGCCACATTCTGGAGAATACGATGACATGTAAGTAATGTCTTAAACAGCACTCTTTTTTTAACAGGGAGTCAGTAGAGGGTCTCAAGGGCTGACTTCGACGCCGCTTTCCTGGGCAGCCTCAAAACCAGCTGTGCTGTCGCATTCTGCATCACCTGTAACCGTCCCAGATTCTTTGCTGAAGTTCCCAGAAATAATAGATTCCCGTAATCAAGACGGGATGTGATGAGAGCATGTGTCATTGTCTGTCTGGCATCCAAAGGGAGAAGGTCTAATGTTTTACGTAAGGTTTTTAAGACTCCAAAACATTTCCCCGCTAAACAACGGATCTAGCTGTCGTAAGAGAGGGAGGGGGCTATCCATATCCCTAGATTTTTGGCCTCAATACAAGGTACGGGGGTGGGGCCCAAACTTGGCGGCCACCAGTCTGAGGTCCAGCTAGACCCAGCTCCACCAACCACTAGCACCTCGGTCTTGCCCCCATTCAACTTTAGGCAGATCTTATCCATCCAGGAGGCAAGCTCCTGCTTGCATGCTCTAAAGTTGGATGCCTCAGCCGAGGGTACCTGGGATAGGGAGATCAGCAGCTGGGTGTCGTCAGCATAGGAGACTATCTCCACCCCAAAGGTCTGCACAATCTCTGCCAGAGGAGACATGTATAAGTTAAACAGAGTGGGACTCAGGGCCGAGCCCTGAGGGACCCCCTGCTCCAGTGTAATGTCCTCGGAGTGAGATGGCCTTCTTCTAACCTGGAAGCTGCGACCTACTAAGAAAGATTTTAACCGGCTCAGAGCTGGACCAGAGACACCACCTCTGTTCAGACACTGCAGCAAGGTGTAGTGCGCCACAGTGCCGAACGCTGCACTGAGATCTAGCATTATCAGTGCCATGGTGTGTCCCGCATCAGCTCCCTGCCTGATGGTCTCAGTGGCCCTTAGTAGAGCAGTTTCCGTGGAATAGCCTGCCCGAAATACTGACTGAAAGGGGTGAAGGAGATTTGCCACTTCTAAATGCGCCATAAGCTGTTTATTGGCCACTTTCTCTGCTACCTTAGCTAAATAAGTCAGCAGTGAGATGGGACGCAGATTTTCTAGAATATCCTCGCTGACATTCGGTTTCTTCCTAATGGGCAGAACCACAGCTCTTTTCCAATTTCCTGGTAGCATATGTGAGGAGAGAGAGATGTCAAGGACATGCCTGATGTATGGCTCAAGAATCTCCAAGCTCTCCCCCAACACCTTTGGAGGAGCAGGGTTTCTTGGGGAGCACGATTTAACACTGAGACAGATGCTTCTTAGGTTCTCAGGAGGGGGAGTGAGAAATAATTCAGTCTATGCCCCGTCTTGCTGTCTCCCAACTCTTCCTCAAAATCAGCTCGACTCACCGGACTACCAGAGAACGATGAGTACATTTTCCTCACTTTCTGAGAGAAATATTCTGCCACGCTGTTGCATTCTCCCCCTGGGTCATTGCTAGATGTTGTTAAACTAGCCAAGGTGGAAATCTCCTTATAAAGTTTGAAGAGTTCCTTAGAGGAGTTCTCAGCTCTCTCAATTCTGTTATGTTATGTTACAATGTTTTTGTATAGCGCAAATCCCCACTGGTCTCTAAGCGCTTTCACAGAAAAAGTACACAACCTACTGCAGGCCAAAAACGCCCTCCGCCATCGAACCCAGTTAGGGTATTGATGTTATCTTTTGAAACAGGTAGGTCTTTAAATTCTTTCTAAAAGAAAGTAGCACTGAGTCCCCCTGCAACGTAGTAGGTAGCTCGTTCCAGATTTGCAGAGGGAGTACCGACAAAGCTCTGCCGACCTTGGATTTGAGCTTAAATCTAGGTTGAATCAGTTTGCAGGCTTTGCCAGAGCGCAGATCCCTGCTCGGAGTGTATTTCCTCAAGCGCTCTTTGATGTAATTAGGGGCCTTTCCATAGATGGCTTCGTGGGCCATACAAAGACATTTGAACTGAACTCTAAGTTTGATAGGCAACCAATGCAGCTTCAAAAGAAGGGGGGTCGCAGGAGTTCTCCTCGGCAGGGAATAGATCATCCTGGCCGCATCATTCCGCACAACCTGCAGTTTCATCAGGAGTTTCTGCGGGAGGTCTAAATACGAAGAATTGCCATAGTCTAGCCGCGAGATAACCGTCGCGGATACTATGGATTGCAGTGTAGGGACAGACAAAATGGGTACCAGCTTCCGGAGTTGTCTAAGCAGACCAACACAAGAACCCACCACTGCCGAGACTTGGGGTGCCATAGATAGGTATGCGTCAATTTTCAGCCCTAGGCTTTTGACCACTCTTCCCGGGGTTTGCATTGCCCCTAATTCTGAAGGCCAAAACAGCTCACACCAAGGGCTTTCTTGATTAGTGATAACCAGCACCTCCGTTTTCTCGGCGTTAACTTTCAGAAGGTTGTTGGTCATCCAATTAACAGTGAATCTAAGCAAGTTCTTTACAGATTCCTGTGCCTCCCTAGTATTCTCCAGATGGACAAGCAGCTGGGTATCATCGGTATAGTTAAAGACTTGGCAATTCCTATGCGTTAGCTCCTCCACCAGAGGTTGAAGGTAGATGTTGAACAGCAGGGGGGACAGAGCAGACCCCTGGGGAACACCCCAGGTCACAGCACTAGCCTCGAATAGTTGGTTTCCCATTTGTACTCTTTGGGTACGGCCAGTAAGGAAAGATTTGAGCCACTTGAGTGCTTGCCCTGTTATTCCTAATTTCATGATACGGTCCAGCAGAATGGTATGGCTGACGTATCAAACGCTGCTGACAGATCCAATAGAATCAGGGCACATGGCTGTTTATTCTCCGCCCTGATTCTCAGATCGTCAGCAACCGTGGCCATAACCAGTTCCGTGCTATGCTGTGGCCGGAAGCCTGCCTGCCTTGGATGTAATAGACCATGTTCATCCAGGTAGCCAGCCAACCTATTCAGGACTTGCTTTTCCAGGATCTTTCCCATGAATGGAAGTTGAGAAATAGGCCTATAGTTCTTTAGATCCTTAATATCCGCTCCCGCTTTCTTCAGGAGGGGGATGATCCTGGCTTCCTTCAAATTCACTGGAAGGTGACCTGACTCCAGTGACTGATTTAGTAGATTCAGCAGCTGTTTTTTAAGTCCGGGCAAGGCTATTTGGAATATTCTCGGGGGGCACGGGTCCATTCTGGATCCTGATTTGATTTGGCAAGTAATCGCTGACAACCTCTCTTCATCCAAACATGGGATGCTATTCAAATTCCAGGCCAACCTCTGGGAATTCGGGGGGACTAAGGGAATAGAATCAGCTGAAGATTTTTTGATATCCATGATGATATCTTGTACTTTCTGGAGAAAAAACCTCTGAAAGGTGTCACAGTCCGGGCGATCATTTGCCGGGGTTTTACCCTCCCTTTGCTTATTCCCTGCACGGCCAATTCTGTCCTCGTAGAAGGCTGCCTTCCTCAGCAGTAAATCAGCCTTGTATTTCGACAGAAATGCCTTATAACTTTCAAAATCTGCCTGGCTGTAATTGAGTCTCCACCTTCTCTCAGCTTGCCGGAGAGCTTGTTTTTTTTCTCTTAGCGAGACATCAAACCAAGGGGCTTGTTCCCCTTTGCTCTGGTCCTCTCTGTTCGCTCAGGTACAAGAGTGTCCAAGGCAACTCGGATCCAGGCCATTAGGGCTACGATGTATGAGTCTAGATTTCCCTCGCTCCTCTCTGGGGGCGGATTAGAGAGAAGCGTGGAAATCAAAGACTCAGCTTCCACTTCCTTCCAGGCTCGAACCTTTCTCCAGAGCGGATCAGACGCTACCGGTGAAGGGTCGCATGGGACCCAGCACTTAATCAAGGAGTGATCTGACCATATGCAAGGGCTGACGTCAATTATCTCAGCCTGGGGCATAGAGGACCAGATCACGCCCAAAGTGTGGCCCTTCATATGCCTGGGGCCAGCCACTAGTTGTCGTAAATTAAGCAAGGTTAAATTAGTATCGAACCCTGCCGCTATGGGGTCTCTGAGTAGCTTATCCCAATGATAATTGAAGTCCCCTACCACCAAAAGAGACTTATATCTTGATCCCAGATCAGTTAAGAGTTCCAAAAAGGCTTCATTAAATCTGGGGAGCTCTTTGGTGGGCGGTACACTACTACCAGCATAATACATGAGGATTTCAGGATTTCAATGAAATTTTTATACCCAATAACTTCGCGCTATCACAGTTTTCAGCGACAACCTGTGTCACCCTGAGGGTTTTTTTAAATAATATTGCAACCCCCCCCTCTACCCTCCTCCGGGCGGTTATACCACATTGCATCATATTCTAATGGCAGTGATGCCAGAACATCAGGGGTAGATGAAGCCCCCAGCCAGGTCTCAGTCAGGGCAAGAATGTCAATGTTGCCATTCAAAAGGAGGGAAAACACTTCCAGATGTTGTTTTTGCAAGGATTGAGTGTTTAACATAGCAATTTTTAGCCCCTGGGTCGTGTAAGCATATGACAGCGTCTTGGGCAAAGTGAGTTTGCACCCTCCCCGCAGGAGAGACTCTTCCTGAAGCCTTGAAGATGTAATCCCGTCTAGCAATTCGTTCCCGGTTCTTAGGGCCAGGAGGGTGTCATCCGAATAAATATAGGATTGAGAAGGGGGCCTGGCTCCTAGCCCAGTCCTGGCGTGGACGGGCTTGCCTCTGGCGCATCTCCGGCGCGCCATTGGTGCGCCCGCTGCGCGCGCGCGCTGCGAGCTTGCATTCAGGTCCGTAAATCGTAATTGGCAGGTAGCCCTCAAACACTAGTGCGCTACCCAAGATGGCGTCTTGGGAGCGTCTCTGAGCCCCTAGTCCCCCACTCAAGATGGTGGTCGGGAGCCGAGGCAGCGCGAATCTCACCCAAATGGTGAGTGATGTGTTTCAATGTTTTTAAAGTACAGGCATCACGGAACAGATCGAAAAAGGAACATTGTTAACAATTCACAGCCCGCTATATCGGGTGAGCCCCCAAGAAAATAACTTCAAAGTAACATGAATAACATAAGTCCCTTTGTAACCCTTAATTCAATTTTTAAAACAGACTAGTACTCAGACGGCAAATAAAAGTCACGGGCAGCGATTCTAAGTGCAGCAGCGTGACAACCAATTCTATGTGAACGCGCTTGCATCCAGGTCCCTAAATAGTATTTGCCAGGCAGCCCTCAAACACTAGTGCGCTACCCAAGATGGCGTCTTGGGAGCGTCGCTGAGCCCCTAGTCCCCCACTCAAGATGGCGGTCGGGAGCCGAGGCAGTGCAAATCTTACCCAAATGGTGAGTGATGAGTTTCAATGTTTTTAAAGTGCAGGAAAAGCGGAACAGATCGAAAAAGGAACAGTGTCAACAATTCACAGCCCCCTATATCGGGTGAGCCCCCAAGAAAATAACTTCAAAGTAACATGAATAACATAAGTCCCTTTGTAACCCTTAATTAAATTTTTAAAACAGACTAGTACTCAGGCGGTGATTGAAAGTCACGGCAGCGATTCTAAGTGCAGCAGCATGACAACCAATTCTATGTCAATTCTGACTTTATAATGAGCGGCCTTAGCCCCCCTGAGTAGGATTTGATATTTCCTCTGTCCTTCTCTATATAACAGTCTGTCCTGTGCTTAAAAACCCCTTCTCCATCTCCTCTCCAATCGCTTGGAGCCTGCCTTTGCCTGCTGCAAGCTGGGGGTGAACCATGCGGCGGATTTCCGCTCTCTATTCTAAGACACAAAACATGAAAAGTCTTACTCTTCCCAATCAAAAGTTAGCATTTATTACATGTAATAAGGCTACCCCATGTTATCCTTTAAAAGAGGTATGCCTCGCATTAATGAAAATGATTTTAGGAGTTTTTGACTACCAGGACCTGTAAATTAAAAGTACATGTCCAACCTAGCAATTATATTGAACCCTGCCCTATGGGCTATCTAGTGCCTACTTTATGGGTTACTTATATGCAATGAAAGGGGAGTTTAGGGTAGACAGGGCTTATAAAACTGCAATCAGGCTGCAATGGAAGGCCTGAGACATGTTTTAAGAGGTTACTTAACTGAGTGGCACACTAACAGCTGTAGGTCCTTGTAGCTAGAATGTGGATTTACCATAAAAAAAACACAAGAGGCATTTGGCAAAACAGGAACAGTTGTTTTAATTAAACGCAGCAACAAGAGAGCAGCAGCAGAGTTGGGGTCTGAAGCAGTCTGAAAGTACATTGGTGTTGGCAGTTATTTTATACATTTTACAACTTGTCATGAAGCAATTTGTAAATTATTTTTTAGCAGGAATTGCAGGACTAGTAACAGAACTGTATATTTGATCACCTGATAAGGAGTCCAGCTCGGTCTCAACCTTGCGTGGACACATTATGCGGGCCAGTGGGTAACATGACCAAATGTCCTTCATGCTGAGCGCATGTTCACTGTGTGCAGTGTAAATACGGTTTTCTGATTGGCTGATTGTTCCTAACTACTTGTGGCATTTAACTTTATGATTGTTTGGGAATGTGCATCTCTCCGGCTAAACAAATGTTATTGGGGCCAATCTTCTCGGATCTTTGTGGTGTTGCTCCTTCTGGCAGACTGATCTTGGTTGTCCCTGTTCAATCATTTGTCTATGGGCACCGTGTCACACCTCCTGTGATCTGTCATTCAGTTGCTCCAGACCTTGGTCGCAGGGCCTTCCTGACCATGTGTTTCTGACTAAGGGTTGATGGGGAGGTCATATTGGGTAAATTTGACAACAGCAATGTGAGTGTGCTGTTATACATAAATATATCATGGCGTACATTGGCATCGTATTTTTCTTTATTAACATCATCCTAGTAGCATTTCATTTACAGGCTTTTGGTATATGGTATACAAATTTACTAGTGAATTATAAGTAAATTCAATATGACAATAAAGGTATTCCTGACCTCTGCCTAGTCAATAGGGCTAAAGGTCCCAGGAGTATCCATACCCACTAGTGTAGCAGTTCACTCAAAAGTGATTGTAGAGGCTACTTCTCTCCCACTGGGATTAGTGTCTGGCTTATAAGATGTACAAAAGAGGGGGCAGACCAAGTGTTATCTACCTCTGCCTGTAACATGGTAAATCTCCTTGAAGAATATTACGATCATAGGCACAACCCAGGTGGTCATCCTGTTAAAGGCACAGAACACTTTCACACGTACAAGGCATTTGCTTCCTCTTTGGGAGGAAGTTCATACTTCATCAACTGGCTATTCAGCTCCTGGATTAAAGCACATGCAAATGAGCTTCTAGAGGATTTTTGGCACGGAAGCTGTACTAAAGTACCTTTCCCAAAATTATTGTCACTACTTTGACTTTACCAGTGAACTGACTTTGTGATAAATATTTTTGAAAGTCCAAAAATACACTGTGTAGCTGTTTCCTCTGCTGAGGTAACATGATTAAATGTAATATTGAATTACAATGTTTTTCCATGGAGCAGCTAACACTGCTGATGAAAAAAGTGGCTTTTGAGCCCTTTTCACCATAAGGGCATGTTTGAAAGGTAATGTTTACATGTCCTGACTTAAATTCATGCAAACTGCCTAGTGGGCATTACAGCCTAGGTAGGGGTGAGATTTATATTTAAAAGGCATGGTTAGGCCTGTCAAGTGGGGCTATTTTCAGTTTGGAGTTTTAAAAATGTCCAGGCAGGCTACAGTGGTAGGCCTGCTATTGTTTACACTGCTACTGTAGTTGGGTGGAACAATGGCCCACATGCATCAAGCATTTTTGGAGTCGCAAACGGTGCGATTCCTTAAATTCGTCCGTTTGCGATTCCAAAAATGCTTTTTTGGATGCATCAAGAAATTTTTGCGATTTCTAAAATTGCGATTGCTTTTAAGAAATCGCAAATTTGCGATTTCTTAAAAGCAATGCATGATTACTTTTAAAATTGCGAAATTGCAATTAGGGGGTCAAATTTACCGAGTGGTTGAACCACTCGGTAAATTTGCAAAAAGTGTTTAAAACGCTGAAAATGCATTTTTTTCAACATTCATGTTACGGACACACATGTGTGTGAAACATGATGCGAAAAATACATTTCAGGGGTGCATGGGGGGGTCCTTTGGACCCCCCCCTGCATCCATGAAATGCATTAACAAATTGCGATTTTCAAAGTGAAAATCGCAATTTGCTAATGCCTTCCCATTGCTTCCTATGGGCCTTTTGGCCCATAGGAACCAATGGGAATAGTGAATTCGCAAATTGTATTTCGGTAATTTATGCGATTCGGTAAAAATTGCGATTTTTACCGAATCGCATAAATTTACCGAAAATAATCATGCATCCCGTTTTGCGAATTCTAAAATGCGAATCGCTATTTTTCGCACTTTAGAACTCGCAAAATCCCGGGATGATGCATGTGGGCCAATGTGTGCTTCAGTCCTCTAGTGGCATTTACCTTAAGGGCCCTGGTACCCATTGTACCATATACTTCAGGTATGTTTTAAATTCCAATTAAGAGTACACCAATTCAATATATTTTAGAGGTCATAGCACATTCACAGATGCCTGCTTAGCAGAGTCCCCATACACGGAATAAAATAAAATAGTGCTCGCCCGGGTCATTTCTGAAGTGTCATATATTTTTGCCTTCCGCTGCCTTCCTTTTCTCAACATTTTTTGTTTGCTTTCAGGACTTTTTGCAGTTTTTCTTTTTAAACAGTGGGAAAGTGTTTGTGCTCTCCCCTTACAACATTGTAAAGTGTCCCACACCATATTGGTACATGTAATTTACTTGTACACCCCTAGTATATGGTTCTATATGTACCTGGACCTGTGGGTTAAATGGTACTGTTCGGTTGAAGCACTCATTGTAGCACCTAATAAATGAGCCTTTTTTAAACATGCCTCAGGTTTGTCACTGCAGCCTGTATGCAATGTTGAAGTTCAATTTCTCCCTAGCAAAATAAACTTGTGCCAGGACTAAACTTTCCTTTTTAATACTTACATGCTGACACCTAATATAGGTCCTAAATGCTGATAGAGAAGGTGAAATGATATTTAAAAAGTAGGGCATGTGTGGTCAAGGTTTACATGTCCATCCAGTTAAAAACGCCTAACGTTATATTTCAATGATGAAATGCCTATCACTTCCATAGACTACCATTGTATAAACTAATTATAAGTGCTAACTTCAGAATGGGGACAGATTAATATACTGTTTACACTCAAATGAGTTATAATTTACAAACCTGTTTTTAAGTTACAATTTTGAAATTTTCACTGATAGAAAGATGGCATTTCCCTGACAAAATTAACTGTGCCTTTTGGCCAGTGTTCTGGGTCACCTTATTGTGAATTCATCTGCTGTTGTGCTTTGTGTAATTTTTCCAGACATGAGAACAAAGTAGGCCTATCTATCAGGAGTTTTCTTCCTAACAGGATGGCTGGTGAGGAATGGATCCTGCCCCGAATAAATTGGAAAGGGCTCAATCTGCAACACACACAAATGAACCTGACACAAAGCCTACCCTGCATTTTTCCACCTAGACAGGTTGGGATCAAACCCAGGGTAAGGTGAATAACATACCAGAACCAGTTTTGAGTGTAGGACAGGGAAATGCAAACCACAAGGGTTGGAACTAGGTATTAAAATACGACCTTCATAACATCTCATCAGAACCTTCATGCACCTGTTTGAAGATTCAGAAAAAGGACTGCTCTGCTTTTTTAGGAATACCTACTGCCCCGCTGACTGAACATGCGAGATTGATCCTGCTTGCCTTGAACCCAAGCTACCCAGAATGACTCCCAGGGTTTGTTAGGTGACCATGTATGTGACCTACATGAACATAAAACGTTTTCAGAGGCCTTCCTACAACCACTGAGCTGAACATCTCCAACTAGACCTGCCTGAGCCCTGTTGCTGGCATCTACAGGAGTCAGTAAAGATCCTCAAGAGGTGCTTTCCAGGTTGTAGAGTGTTTGCTAGCATTAGAGAGAGATCTTCCCTGTCTAAATGAAAGATTTATCAGATTAAAAGTGAAGCATCGTAGAGCATAGCTGAGTTGTTCAGCTTCCACTTGAAATATTAAACACATCTGACCCCAAGTGATGCAGAGCCCTGTAGAGCCCCACTGCACTACTGAAAGTGCATTAGCTTGCATTCCAAGAGATGCAAAGCCTTGCAGCGCCATGCCATACCATCCCATCGGAAAGCTAGACCTCATCAAGTGCAAACCGATGCAAGGTCCCACAGAGATGCCCCACTCCTGCCTGAGGGCTTAACTAGATCCATCATCGATGGGTCTGAATCCCTGCAATGCCATTAAACACACAGCTTCATTGAATCTTAGACCAAGCTACATGAATCCATGTAAAGCAACTCCGCATAGAACTTGCATTAATGGCACCTTTGAACAGGTTCTCAGGTAGGTCGCCCCCCCAGCCACCGCACGGTCCTCCGGTGACGCTGCTCCTGTGCCCCCGCCGTCGCCGTGCCAATGCCGCTGCCTGGTGCGGCAGGAGTCTCCGTGGTCTCGCCACCTGTTTCCTGCCTTGGTTTGTGTCCTTGCATTGATTTGTGTTCTTGCCCTATTTTGTGCCTTTTTTCCTTGATTGTGTCTTTGATTCTCGCCTTCCTTGCCCACTTCTGTACCCCGCAGTGCCCCTGGGCCCTGTCCCCGCCCTCCCCCTGGCTTCCCTCCTTACCACTCCCCACCGCTGCGTCCCTGCGGCCCTGCCCCCGCTGGTCCCATTTGCTGCCCCACTCCCGCCTCCCAGCTGCTCTGCCCTCCCTCTTCCCCACATATGGAGGCCATGCAGCGGCCGCGCGCAGCGGGTGTGCCCCTGGCGCGCTGTAGGTGTGCCAAAGGCAAGCCCGTCTGCGCCCGTCCGTGCCTGGACCGCACCCAGCACCAAAACCCCTGGACCCCGCGCCCCCAGCAACGCCAGACTACACTACGATTCCAGCACCATCCACTCACTCAACACCAGACAAGACCACCCCTGCTACCAGGCCACCCCGAAGCGCACCCAAGGGCCCTTTGCCTACTGGAACTGCAGGTTCACCAGCATCCAGCCAACCAAACCGCCAACCAGAGAACCCAACCACCTCCACTGCATCCTCCTCAACGCCCGCTCCGCTCGCAAGCACGCCATCGAACTCTGGGACCTCCTTGACTCTACCGCCCCGACGTCGCCTTCCTGACGGAGACCTGGCTGAATGCCAACTCAGCACCAGACATCGCCATAGCCATCCCACAGGGCTACAAGATCTCCCGCAGACCAACGGAGTGGGAGGCGAAATCGCCATCATCCTCAAGGACACCCTCAGAGTCTCGACCAACACCGACGACACCCTCACCACCGCCGAGCACATGCACTTCCAGATCCACACCAACCCCAACACCACCCTCAGAGGAACACTCGTCTACAGACCACCTGGGCCACGACCACAGTTCACCGACACCATCGCCGACCTCGTCACCACCCATGCCCTTACCTCCACGGACTACATCTTCCTCGGGGACCTGAACTTCCACCTCGAGAACAACAACGACGCAAACTTCACCACCCTAATCGCCAACCTTGCCAACCTTGGACTCAAACAGCTCGTGACGACACCCACCCACGCCGCTGGACCCCATCTTCTCCACAAGCCCCCACATCTCCTTCAACCACACCACCGGACGCCACTGGACCGACCACAGATGCGTCCTCCTTCAGGAAACCCACCGCACACCACCGCACCCAACAGTTGCCACGCTGCTGCTGGGGCAAGGTCACCGAGGACTAACAGACTACCACCCTCGCCCTGAGACCATTCGCCTACCCCACCGACCCCGACACCGCCGCGACCAACCTCAAACAGTGGATCAACGACTGCGCCAACACCCTCGCCCCTCTCAACACTTCCACAACCAACCACATCAACAAGAAAGACGCCTGGTTCGCCGAAGACCTCCGGATCTCCAAGAGCACCTGTCGGAAGCTGGAAAAGAAATGGCTCCACAACCGAACACCAGACAGCCACACAGCCCACAAGAGCCGCCCCACCCACAGACACCACCAACTCATCATGACCGCCAAGAGGACCGCCTTCAAGGACCACCTAGACAACAATGCACACAACACCAAAGAGCTCTTCAGCATCGTGAAAGAACTCTCCAACCCCAGCTCCAACACCAACGACATCCCACCATTACAGGACCTGTGCGACTTACTGGCCACCTTCTTCCACCGCAAGATCACCGACATCCACGACAGCTTCAACTCCGACACCCCGCACCCAACACCGAGTCCACTACCCCTGCGACCACCACCCGCACCATTCGTCTGACCACCTGGTCCAACATCAGCGACGAAGACACCATAAAAACCATAAACTCCATCCACTCCAGATCCCCAGCTGACCCCTGCCCTCAGCAAGTCTTCAACAAAACCAGCACAACCAACGTGCCCCACCTCCGGAAAACAATCAACAGTTCCTTCAAGACAGCAACCTTCCTGGAAAGCTGGAAGCATGCCAAGATCAACACCCTTCTGAAGAAGCCCAAGGCAGACCCCAAGGACCTCAAGAACTTCCGACCCATCTCCCTGCTCCCGTTCCCGGCAAAAGTGACAGAGAAGATTGTCAACAAACAGCTAACCTGCTACCTCGAAGACAACAACATCCTGGACCCCTCCCAATCCGGTTTCCGCAGCAACCACAGCACCGAGACCGCCCTTATCGCCGCCACTGACAACATCAGGATCCTGATGGACAAAGGAGAAACAGCCGCCCTCATCCTCCTGGACCTATCAGCAGCCTTTGACACAGTCTGCCACCACACCCTATTAACACGCCTTCACGACGCCGGAATCCAAGAGAAGTCCCTGGCCTGGACCACATCCTTCCTCTTCGGCAGAACCCAGAGCGTCCGCCTCTCACCCTTCTGCTCAAAAACCACAGAGATCATCTGTGGCGTCCCAAAGGGATCCTCTCTCAGCCCGACGCGGTTCAATATCTACATGGCACCGCTCCCCCACATCGCACGACAACACAACCTCAACATCATCTCCTATGTCGACGACACCCAGCTGATCATATCCCTCACTGAAGACCCCCACATCGCCAAAGCCAACCTCCACAGAGGAATGACAGCCGTTGCCGACTGGATGAAGGACAGCAGACTGAAGCTGAATTCAGACAGGACGGAGGTCCTCATCCTCGGACCCACCCCATCAGCCTGGGAGGACTCCTGGTGGCCCACATTGCTAGACACAGCCCCGGAACCCACAGATCACACACGCAACCTGGGGGTCATCCTCGACTCCACCCTCTCCATGACCAGGCAAGTCAACCCAGTCTCTGCATCCTGCTTCAACACCCTCCGAATGCTCCAGAGGGTCTTCAAATGGATCCCTCCTGACAAGAGAAAAACCGTCACCCAGGCCCTCGTCACCAGCAGACTCGACTACGGGAATGCCCTCTACTCAGGATCGACAACCAAGCTCCTGAGATGACTACAACGAATCCAGAACGCCTCTGCATGACTGATCCTCAACGTCCCACATCCCACCCTACCTTAGAGGCCTGCACTGGCTCCCCGTCAACAAGAGGGTCACCTTCAAGCTCCTCATCCACGCACACAAGGCACTACACAACACCGGACCCACACACCTCAACAACCGACTCAGCTTCCACACCCCCACCGAAGCCCTCATCACAGTTCCCCGTATCCGGAAGACCACCGCTGGCAGCAGATCCTTCTCCTACCTCCCCGCCAAGACCAGTAACGCTCTCCCTACCAGACTACGACAGACCCAGGACCTGCTAACCTTCAGAAGACTCCTCAAGACCTGGCTCTTCGATCAGTAGCTCCCCCCCCCCCCCCACCCCCCCAGCGCCTTGAGAGCCTCACAGGTATGTAGCACGCTTTACAAATGCATTGATTGATTGATTGATTGAATGGCATAAGGTATGACCCTACCATGTCAAACTCGATCCTGTGCCCAGCCTGCGGCCCATCACTGTCAGCAGGAACTAGTGTTTTTGTCCCGGTAGAGTTTAACCAGATACCAACAAATGGCAATTGATGCTTCTTAACTCCAGTCTTGCTGACTGGATTTTTGTTCTTCTTGTTTCATTTAATTCATTAACCTTTACTCTATTCTTGTAAATTACGTTGGAAGTGAAATGTACTGTGTTGTTTCTTTATTGCTGTCTGTGTGCTGTGTAAGTACTTTGCACATTGCATCTAATGTAATGCCTTACTGCTTTTATGTCAAGCTACCAGAGGGTTAAGCACATTTTAATTTAGAGATTTTTGTGGCCCTGATAAGCATTGAGGGCCAGATGTATGGCCATAGCATTTTGCGACTCGCAAATTGCACTCAATGGCGAGTCTCAATTTGTGAGTCGCAAAATGCTATGTACAACAGTGTTTGAGACACTGTTTGCGATTCCCAGTGAGGTTGCAAGTTGAATATCTCATGAATATTAGTGAGGCACTCGCAATTTGCGTCCCCATTGGGAATGGTTGGCCCTCCCAGGTAAAAGCAGGCCATTTTCTTTATAGAAAAACTAGATGCATTTACAAAAAGAAAAATTCAACATTTTCATTTCATTTTCTAATGGCAGGCAGTAGTCCCTGGGACCACTTCCTGCCCCTAAAAAATATTTTCTCCTATATTGTCAAAGGAGAAGGGGCCCTCTGGGGGCCCGTTCCTGTTTGCGAGTGTTTTACCACCATTCTGAGAATGGTGGTAAACTGTGACTGTTTTGCAACCTCAATTGCGGTCACAAAACTGTTATACATAGGGCTCAGACTCGCTATTAGTAAGGGACGTCCTTGGAATGCCCCTTCATAATAGAGAGTGTTAATCCTATTTAGCGAGTTGCAAAACAATTGTGAGTCGCTAAATAAAGTTAGTACATGGCCCAATTGTATTTTGAATGCATAAACAGTTCTCAAGCCTGTTTGTGCATGCAAAATAGGGTCATACATCTGGCCCGAGTTTATTATTTCAGTGGGTCTTACATCACTTTTAAGTAATGACCTAATTTTTCCCAATTGGCAAATATATTCACCTAAAAAATGTGGTGACAATACAAAAGGGGCATTTTTTCATAAATAGATTACGATATTAGTGGCCAAATGAATCTTATTTTAGTATTTTGACAAGCAGCTAAATATTAAATACCATATCAACTTCCGAGGCAAACTACCAGTAACTAACTTCGTTTATGAGAGAACTGGAGTACTTATTCATATGTAGGACCAGCTGAAGCATTTTAAATGATATTTGCTAATGGCAACTATAACCTCAATGTGGCACCTATAGGACAAAACATAGTTCTATTTCATTTTAGTCCATGATATTCCCTAAGTACTTACACTACTATCAGCATCCATACTTCAAATATCAAGATGATTCACAAGATATTAGAAAATTATTTTTAGCCACTCTTATTTCCGCAGAAAGGTGAAACAGAAACAAAGTGTATTTAGGAAAAACTATTCTTGCTAAACATTAAAACAGAGATAGGTAGTTCTAGAACCTGTTAACATCAATTTCCAGGATAGCAATCATGAATCAGTTTTAAGTGAATTCTGACTAGAATATCCTTGGTGATATTATTCATATGTTAGTTTTTAATTATTGTTTTTATTTACTGTATTAATATACCTGTGAAATGATGGTTTTAATTTTTCTCTAACTACATATTTTTATTGGTAAATTTGGTATGTAAAATATGTTTCATGTTAAAATAAAATAATATTCCTCATTGTGTATTTATTAAAATGTATACATGAAAATAAGCAAGTCTGATTCATACTTATACTTAATTGTAGACTTACTATGAGTCTGACTGCCAGAACACTGCGGCCGCTAGGAGCCCACAGTGCCAGCGGTCTTCCAACCGCAGTATTAGAAGTATACAGCTATGCCTGTGGGGATTTTGCAGTGATGGTGATTACTTTTCCATATATATCGATGTCTGGGGGAGCATTTGTACTGCATATGTGTCGGTTGCACACATATGCATGATGCATTTCAGGAAATACCCCATAAATATTGTCCATATGTGGACAACCCTGGTAATGGGTATATGGTATAAAAAGGACTCACCTGTACATTGCTACAAACATTGGTGTAATCCTCGGGGTGAAGATGCTGCTGTGAAGGGGGACCTGAAGAAAGGGATCCATGTCAATCTCTGACTGAGAGAACAAGAAGGGGTGGGCATGCACCCCACATTCTTTTTTTTCTGCTGACTTTAAGTTAGCGGTCTCCCTGCCTTGGTCCGCTCGGGGAAAAGTCAACCCGTAACACAAACAGCAGTGAGATTCCCCTGTACCGCACTATGGTAGTGACTTTTCCCCGACTGCAAGGCCGGTGGTCTGCGGTTTCAGTAGTTCAGCTGTGCCCTTTCTAAATGCAATCCGCACATCTTGTAATACAGCCATCATACCACTGAGCATGTGGCATACAGACCATGACCGCCCGAACAGTGGTTCATGGACTGCCAATCTCGTTTTAAATCCCATAATATTGTAAGAAATATTTTTATTGAAATTGTAAAGTATATATCAAATATTAGTTTAATACTATATATAATAACACTTTTAAAACATTTGCTGAAAATCTATTATATATTATTATAGGATTTTTTGCAGAAAATGTTTTTGATGCACATTTACTTTATCTATGTTTATTGTTATGTTTGGTATTTTGACATGCAACACTTTGCTCCAGGACATAAATAAACAATGGCTTTAAGAATGTCCTATATTAGCCTCTTTTATTTGTTTGTTCTTAATGAATCCTCTCTTGACTAAGAGTATAACGTCTTCTAAAAAAACTAGGTTTTGTTTATTTAATTACATTATTGCATGAATATTTTTGGATATTATTGGCTATCAGACTTTTGGAAAAACAGAGCAATATCACAGCTTCCACTTATTTTTGTGAAATTGAATAATCGCATAACTAAAATAGAAATTCTATTTGGACAAAAGTGTAACACATTCTCTGTGTCTATATGTATGCAGACACATTGCAGATAACGGACAATTTCCTTTAACCCCTTCCATGCTCATGACGAGCTCAGCTCGTCATGAGGCACAGTGGAGCTGTGCTGATGACGAGCTGAGCTCGTCATGAACAGTGGAGTTCTCCATAAATCAGCACAGGAGGGGAAAATGCACAGCAGCGATGTGGTTAATTCCAGTATTATTTTTTTTCTAATGAGTACCATGTATAGTCCAAATGGATCAACTTCAAATAAAACCTGTTTGTTTAAATACCAGATTGATGCAGTTTGGATGTCATTTATTTTGTTGCCTCTACAATACAGTCCAGGTACCTATTCTCATGCTCATACTATATGGGAGTAACCAGTTCTTGCTATGATGATATGGTAAGCTACATCACAAGTGCACATTATAAACATTAACTTCAATGTTACAAAATTGATGATGGTATAGGCTTCAAAAGTTGAACTTTGAGATTGAAATTGAGATTTTGTATACCGGCTATAATTTTGTACTCTGTGAAATGGACACAACAAATCAAACATTGTTGTCTTTGTGTGTCAATCAGAGATAATTCAGTGATGAACATAAAAAAGACAAACCAAAACACACTTATACGACACAACATAAATAGGCACAAGCAGTCAAAGGAGCGGTTTTGTAAGAACTTAATATTCTCTTCAGACACTGCCCATCCTTTACTATTTTAATCCTGGTAGTGGGACCTACAAATCAAGGTTTAAAGGGTATCCATGAACCAGTTTTAAAGCACTTTCTCATGCTGTACCTTGTTCTATCATGAGACCCAGTCACAGGGTGATACTCACTGTGTTATCACTGTTTTGTCACATTTATGTTGTGTCGTATGAGTGTCGAATGAGTGTGTTTTGGTTTGTCTTTTTTATGTTTCCCCCTCCCTATGCCCCGTCCTGAGTGAGGTTACGCCAGGGCGTTTTGTAAGCAGACCCGATGATGAAGCAAGTCACACACATTTGTGTGTGAGTGAGGGCAGTTTTCAAAACATTTAAATTTGCCACTCTTGTTTTTTCATTGTGCTATAGGTTTATTTGGGTATTCTCCTGCAATGACAGGATTAAGTGCCAGGAAAGATGCTAGAAAATGAATATTATGAACAATAATGCTTTATAACAATTGCAATACAGATCGTGTATATCATGAGAACAAAAACTCTATGAAGGAGAAGACAGGTGTAAAGGAGAAGAGGGAGAGAACACCACTGCTGCAAATACTCATTTGTGGTACTTCACCAGGTGAATGCCACTGTAAAGATCGTATATTTTTAAAGAACAAAGTATAGATTTTTGTAGTGGTTCAATAGGAATGACAACCATGAGCTCTCATGAGACATTATATTTACCTCCAAGTGTCAGGCTATAAATATTGTGGACCTTATCAAGATATTCTCTCCAAGTCAGGAGAGCAATAAGAAGCAGGGTAAATGCCACAGGGAACATCAGTGGGAGGAAAAATCATCTACATTAATAAAATACAAAAGGTGTGCCAATAAAAATAAAGCTGTTAAAACACTGACCTAACGTAACAGAGAGACCCAGGAACCTTAACTTAGGAAGCATGTTGCTTGGCACCAAGTAATTCCAGCTGCTTTTACTCAAATTTGCCTGGAAGTGCCTGTCCTATCCTGTGACCTGAACGGGGAATTCTGCAGTATCTATTATTAGTCTCAGCTACCATAGGCATATTCTCAAATTTCTTCAATCTAGTCTTATTCTTTTCTCTTTGTACATTTCTTGATATAACTATCTGATTTGTGATAAAGTGGCACTGTAAATCTACGAAGTTCAGACTTCTCCAAAAGTAGAGGATACCTTGATGGCAAATTAGCCAAGGAACCAATAGGTTTGAATGATGGTCATCCTGCACTATTAACTACAGGGCGATTATCAATCATTTTCTATACCTATGTGTGATGTATGATGCACAGTGGGTATGTGTAAGAAATATGAGTAATGGCCTTGATGGCCAGGGAGCAAATTCTCCGGTATAATGGCCATTAGGTTATTTTTACCAAGAAATAAACTACTGCTATGGCATTTGTTTTTTGAGAATTTTTTTAGAGAATTTTTTGGGGGTCGGGTGAAGCTTTAAATATTGTGCCCACTGTGAAAAAGCAGTGCTATTAATAGTATCATCACTGTGGCTCCTCCCTTCACAGCTGAGATAACCCCTTCAGGCAGTGATAATCTCTCATTATGGTGGACATTTCTCTAGCTCTTTGGCAGACTAGTGGATCATTAGGCTAAATTATCTTCTGAAGAATAATCAGGATGGTATTTCAAAGGCTACATGGACTCTTTTAAAATACATGAGTTTTTATATGTTTGAACTGTAGTATGTTTTTGTCTCATATTGCTTTGTTGTATGTTTGAAGCAGTTAAATTTTTGTTGGCAGGGAGGTCCTGACTTAAAAGGTGCCACTGAGTGCTCACAATAAAAGATGTACTGCATAACATTGGCCTACGGGTCTTGACATACCATTTTAATATTTCATTCTTTATTTTGATTTTCACATGTATTTATTGTCCGGTACTACAGGTTTCCAGTTTTGATATTTCATCATTATGTTAATTATCACACATACTTGTCATAAGGACGGTAGAGAGGTAAATATAAATTTTCTCTCTTATTATTATCTCAATTAAAAGAAAAACTGAATGGATATGAAGTTCGAATTCTCAAGCAAACAGGAATTTCTCCTCAACTCTGGTAAAAGTGATTTTTGTCCTTATTGCCCAAAGAAAAGAAAATGCACAGAACCTCATCTTCTTACAAAGAACTGGAAATGGGCAACTCTTCTTACTACTGGATCTGAAGGTATTGTAAATGTTAATGCATATGTACAGAGCCATACCAATGTAATGCTTGCAAGGAGAATGTCTTAGACCAAACGAAAATGAGAATGCAGCATGGAAGACAAACTTAGGTGGGAAGATTTGCGTAATTACTGTGCATAAATAATAAAAGGCAGAGCACATTTATTGACAGGAATATACTCATACATTTTTTTCTTGGAGTAATTTTTGTAAACTTTGTAAATTATATCAGAGATTATGTGACATATGAGCAGATTCCAAAATGTAGCTGTAAATGCAGTAGCTACAGAATTATGTAGATCCACTTTAGTCATCAAGTTCCAATTTTTATTACAGTTTGTTGATGAAATGTAAACAAAACTAAACACCATAACTCTAATGATTGACTATTGTTAGCTGTAGTTTCAATATAACATGCTTCACAACCTACTCTTGCTAAGTATACAGGTTGTATAAAAATGTATAACACATAGTATGTTTAAAAAGGTCTTATATTGAAATCTTGAGGTTCTGGTAATATTTAAAATGCACTTGTCTATCTGGCTTTTGGTTTAAGTTTGGTTTAAGATGTCAGCAGAACCCCAATCCATATCATATGTAAAACAAATTGCTAAATGTGGAAAGGTAACATGACTCATGACAGATGAAGCCTAACTTGTTGAATGATGCTTCCCACCATGCCATCCTAAAAATGTGTAACATATATCACTTTTTTTGTCTTCATAAATAGTTTATGGCATTACTGTTTTTGTGTTCATATGTTAAACAAAAATGTATTGAGTGAATATGTTTGTGCAGCAAGATAAAATCTAATTGATGAGGCCTTCTGGTTCTTAGGAGGGTTGTTCTCCAAATTTAAATAGCTGTGAATGCAATGAGTGAGGTAGGAAATATTTTTAACTTGTATCACTGTAACAGTGATAAGGTAATACAATGAAGCTCTAATAGACATGCAACAGTACATTTGATTTTACACTTGCACTAAATAATGTGTTATTGAGGCAAATGTTTTTGCAGCCCCAACCAACTCCCTCAAACCTTATTCAGCATACAGTATTAGTACAAAAGTGGTGTCTTTATGGTGGTACGACCGGTATAGTCGTACCAGGCTCGAGAGTCAATGGAGCACCCTCTGCATAACATGCTGAACCAAGGTAAGAACAAGCTGGAGAGATGTTTGTGTGCATGGCATTTTTCAAGGGTTAATTACAAAAGCATGATAAGTCTGGTGGGCACTACACTTGATGGCAAGATTTGGGGATAATGGGTTTAATGTCCCTGCTATGAAGCACATCATGCAACATGCAGATCAAAGACTTATATTTTATGTAGATAAGCAACATCACCGAAATGTAAGAGATATGGTGCAGCTGTGGTCATTTTCAAGCAATGTAGCACTTTGTTTGTCATGCATTTAAAATATTTATTAATCTGTCCCTTTGTTGCTCCACACAGTAAGTTTGATGTAACTCCTAGCCCTTGTATTCTCAATAGCCTAAGTAGATTTTCCTATAAATTGATTTTATACACTTGTATGGCTCATTATCATTTTATAATATGTTTTGAATGAAAAGCAGTTTGAAAATATAAATTTGGGATAAGTAGTGCTATAAAAAATAAACGTCAGAAAGATCCAAAAGAAAAAAGAGGGGCATCATTAGTGGATGGTAGTCAGGGGAATCCATGCAGAAGGCGGTCATGGGGTTGCGCTAACCTAGATTGTTGCACCGGGTGCCCCCAATGGTAAGGCCATCTCTACAAGAGATAGTTGCTCCCTTTCCTGCACATGGTTCCTGTGTGCAGGAACTAGCTGTACGACACCAAACTGTTTCCCCCCGATAGAGGCACAGAGCTACATTTTGATTGTTTGATGTCTTAATGACTACATGTTTTTTCATTTTTCTCTACAGATAAATATATATTTCCATGTAATTGTCTACAATTACAATCCAGCTCATCTAGAAATCATTGGCACTGTCCTGTTTGCCCGATACTTATAACCCGTTCATTAAACTTCAAAGGCCATATGGATAAACAACATGGTATGTTATTTTTTTAATGATATGGATTTTAAAGGTAAAACACACCAAATGAATTATTAACTTTTTCTTTGGGGATTTTTGAAATACCCAATATGTTATAAATCTCATTTTTCCGAGATCAAAGGCATGGTATTAGTATGTGGTTCCAAAATATCTAGACTTTATTAACAGAAGGACTATACCAGTTATTCTCGGTACATGTTTATAAAAAATATCACTGCTGTGCTGAAAAAGTAAAATTAAATATGATTAACAAAATATTTATCCTGTATAATGTAACTGATTTTCAGAACTTCTTATTTTTTAGGTTAAATTGTCAAAGAAAATCAGAATACCGAAGGCAAGATTTTTTTCAATTACTTCTTTTTTTTCTAATATTAAGAAAGGGAATGACAAGACAATATATTAATTTAGTTTAATTGCTTTCCACCATTATTTCATTTGTATTCAAAAAGGGTAAGCCACTAAAAGGTCTAGTGGTATTTAAATGTATGTTGCATATGTATACCAGCACATTAAAGTTGATGGCCATGCCCATAAATGTTTATCTTTCAAATAACATTATTATTCTATTTATTTTAGTGAAGGATATAAAGAAATTAGATCAACCACTTCAATTATTATCCACTGCTGGCGTGAGAAATGAGGATATTTCAAAATCAATAAAGTATAGTATTTGCAGTTCCACATTTGTAAATCATTCAACACTACAGCATCATCAACAAAAATTTCACAGCATTTTATCAATTCCAGTGTTTTGTGTGGATTGCAAAAATTGAATATATTTTATGCCCCGTTGTAAAAATGGACAAATAGCACCAATTCATGTTCAAAAAACTATTTCCTAACAACAATACAATTGTGAAATTGCTCGCTGTAGGGACTTTATGGCAATGGCTAGCCGCAGTGGGCATCCAGCACTCAAATGCAAACACCTAGAAATGGCCAAAAATGCTAAACCATTCCAATTTCCAAATGAACTTCAAGAGTCATCAATAAATAAAATGCTACAGAACAATTTGATTTCTTTAACATGAGAAATCGAATGCAAAGAAATAATTGAATCTGTTGCAAAAGCAGGTGTTTGTGCAGTATATCCAATGTTTCTTTCAGAACATGGTTTTTCAGGAAGATTTGTATATTTTTCTGTATACACTGGTAAACAGGACTACTGGTGTCTTTTCTTAAGTACACGTGCTACTTTTGATATATAATCAGGACAATGGCACTGCCAATGTAAGGGCAGCGAAGGGTCTCTAGAAAACCTGTACTTAACACTCAATTGTGGTGTGTAGAAAAAGAGGACAAAAGGAGAGACAGAAAAGTGAAAAAACCCATCAGCCCACCCATTGGCGGAACCTCGTCATCTGGGTTTGTATGAAATGGAAACTGGTGTCCGCTAGGCACCTCATCAAATAAATGTATTGAGAAATGCTAGTCTCGGATCCTCCAGTGAGACGGACAGGCAGTAGGTGCAGTTAGTAGGCTGACGGGACAGGTTGCAGTGCTCATAAAGTGTGGAAAAAAGAAGGAAGGAATAGTGATATAAAAATACCTGTTGTGATGTCTAAAGGTGCTTTATTGGATGTGACCATCACAACGGCATGGTTAAAAACAGAGTGAAGATAGTATGTAAAAAATTACTATCCATCATAGATATTTATTGGTCGACATGTTTCAGCCTCTACAGGCTTTCATCAGGACCTATGATGTACACTACTGCAACAGTGATAAAGAAAATTGATTATGTAGACCTACCAGTATGTTTTAGCTTAAAGGCAGTCTCATATCATATTGTCAGGACATCTCCCATATATGAAGGGGATAAGACCTCACCTCGCCTGGCGCTCGCTCAGGAACAAAGAGGCCACACTCTCTCCGTCGTTACCTCGGTCTGGCATCTGAGCCGAGGCCTGTAGAGGCTGAAACATGTCGACCAAAAAATATCTATGATGGATAGTAATTTTATTACATACTATCTTCACTCTGTTTTTAACCATGCCGTTGTGGCAAAACTAACTTCCTCAGATGTAATATGTCCGTCCAAGATTTCCATTTGTTCAGGGTCCAGAACCGGTAAAACGATCCTGGATAGCCAGTCCCTTGCTTGAGTGGGTTGTACATCATTATCTTCTTGATATATCTCACTAAAGAAACTTCTAAAAGCGCAACTAATTCCCTCATCTGTGGAGTGTAGTACACCATCTTTGCTGATGGCACTAATATTATTACATCTGAGGAAGTTAGTTTTGCCATCTCGAAAAGTAAAAAAGGTAAAGCAGCAGGACCGGATGGGTTACCCTCGGAAATATACAAAGTAATCAGTCCATCTATTCTTCCCTGCCTAACAAATTTGTTTAATAGCACTTTACTAGAAGGTGCCTTACCTCCCGCTTCCTGGGATAGGGCCTCTATAATCCTGATTTTAAAGCCTGGTAAACCTGCAACCAACTGTGGGTCATATAGACCAATCTCAATTCTCAGTACGGACTATAAAATCTTTGCAGCCGTACTTGCGAATAGATTGGGTGGTATAGCAAATAACATCCTGCATATGGATCAGAAAGGTTTCGTAAAAGAGAGGCAACTCTATGAACAGACTTATGACCTCATTGGTGCAATAGATTTGGCTACTTCAGCATCAATTCCTTTAGCAGTTTTTACTCTTGATGCCACCAAAGCCTTTGACAGGGTGAACTGGGTGTATTTAGAAGAAGTGTTAAAAAAGATCAATCTGGGAGACAATTTTAGACGAGCAGTAAAACTATTATATAAAAACCCTTCTGCTTCATTACTGGTCAACAGGGAGCTTACGGAGCCTTTTGACATTACACGAGGAACCCGTCAAGGGTGTCCCCTCTCACCACTTTTGTTTGATTTATATATCGAGCCTTTTGCTCAACTAATTCGGGATAACATTAATATAAAACCTTTTATTTTTGAAGGATGGGAGCGGAAAGTCGCACTATATGCGGACGATGTTCTTATCTTTTCATCTGAGTTAAGTTCAGCATTCCCCACGGTTATATCTGTTGCAGAAGAGTTTGGGGCAATATCCGGTTATGAAGTGAATGCATCCAAAACCGACATTATGGTTTGGAATCAACCTGCACCGGTTGTAGGGGTACAGCCAAGTTCCACCCTTAGGTATCTCGGGTTAAATATCTATACGGATATCAATAAGATCGCCCCTTTAAACTTTGCCTGTGTGGCTAAGGAAGCTCGAAGATCGCTGAGATCATGGTCAGCTCTTCCTATTTCCCTGATAGGTAGATCCAACCTGGTTAAAATGACCATTTTACCCAAGATTATGTTTTTGTTCAATACTATCCCTCTTTTTTTTGATCCATCTTTGACTGCCAAACTCCAAACGGAATTAAATAGATTTATTTGGAATAGCCGTACGCCCAGGTTATCTTGGAAGAAGATTAGACGGCGCCGAGAAAAAGGGGGTCTCGCAGCACCAGACCTCCAGATATATGGTTGGGCTTTCCAACTTTCCCATATTAGGATGCTTTTAAAGACCCCTAATAACGTGGGGAGCGGAAAATTATTCGTAGCACTTCTTAAGGGGGAAAAAATTGGGCTAACAAACTTTTTGCTAAAATTTGGGGACCCTAAGTACTTTAAGAAGGTCAAGTTAAAGGTGCTGAGGGACCTTGCCAGAACATGGACAAATCTAAGACGTACACTCAAACTGGACTACTATCTAAGTCGGGCCCCGTTATGGGACTCGCCAGGTGCTCCATCTTGGCTTTTGGATAGCTTAGCCCTCCCAGTTAGAGAGGCTGGGATCTCATCGTGGGGGGACCTGTTTGATGATGGAGTATTACTTTCTTGGGAGACCTTGAGCTCAATAATAGGAATCCGTTTTTCACGTTTTAAATACCTTCAAATCCAGAGTTGGTCCCAAGCTTATAGTCTAGGTAGGGGTAGGTTCAAATTAGGTGCTGATAATAATCTAGTAACCTATCTGATGGACAAACCTCCCTTTAAAAAAGAGATAACATTCTGGTATAACCTTATACTAGACGAGATTGATGGCGAATTCCAGCTCCCCCACTCCCTCTGGGAAACATATATACCTAACGCCGATGTAGAGGGCTTGTGGATTAAATCATTTAAGACTCTGGGGGAGATTGTGAAACCATCTTGGCTCCGTCGTAACCACTTGTTTTCATTACATAGAGCGTACTACTCTCCACTATGTTTATCAAAGTTCCCCAATAATGCTCAGGTCTCATGCCCTAGATGTGGTCTTGTAGCAGCACCAGATATACATATGTTCTTTGAGTGTCCTTATATAACATCTTTTTGGAAAGAAATTTGTGCTTCCCTCTCACTAGCAATTGGTGTACAAGTTAGTTCTTGCCCCACGTTAGTTTTCTTTGGTATTATACCCGAGCTTGAAGGTATAAGTAAAAAGCTGGTCTTTTATAGCTGTTTATTAGCTAGAAGAGAAATTTGTAAACGGTGGAAAGACAAGACACCTCCTCTCTATACAGATTGGCGAGCAGCTATGTTACAGACGTCCAAACTAGATTTGGCTAGAGTTGGCAACCAACACGAGAGGAGATTTTGGCTACTTTTGAATTGGTAATCACAGGCCAGAACATCATGGTTTTTTTTTTTCCCCCCAAGTCCTATGATTGTGCTGCTTGGAAGGATCATTTTTCTTGATCCCCTTTTGCTATACATACCCTATACATGCGACTCAAGCTATGAAATGGGTTGTATATAGCAGTTCGCCAACCCCCGTTGGTACCATCAGATGAGGATAAAGTTGGGATGCGTGGCATTGAGGGATTCTTTGCTGGGTACCATCTAAATCCCCCCCAGTATACCTGGGCCAGTGCCTCAGTCATCTATATGGTTACCAAGGGCGAATATGAGGACACAAAAAAAAACTAAAAACCATGCCGTTGTGATGGTCACATCCAATAAAGCACCTTTAGACATCACAACAGGTATTTTTATATCACTATTCCTTCCTTCTTTTTTCCACACTTTATGAGCACTGCAACCTGTCCCGTCAGCCTACTAACTCCACCTACTGGCTGTCCGTCTCACTGGAGGATCCGAGACTAGCATTCCTCAATAAATTTATTTGATGAGGTGCCTAGCGGATACCAGTTTCCATTTCATACAAACCCAGGTGACGAGGTTCCGTCAATGGGTGGGCTGATGTTTTTTTTTACTTTTCTGTCTCTCCTTTGGTCCTCTTTTTCTACACAACACAATTGAGTGTTAAGTACAGGTTCTCTAGAGACCCTTGGTATATTCCTTGTGTTATTATATTGTTCAGTTGGGGGACAAGATGCAAGCAGGTCTATAAATACTACTTCCCCTTGGATCCTCCTCACATTTTGTTTTTGGTAATGTAAGGGCAGCCACAAATCATGGATATGCACTCACAGATATCTGTCAATGTGGTGGCTATTTCAAGGACGTCCCGAATTGTTAGAAAATGAACTTTTCAAACAGGAAGAAGACAACATATTTAAAGAGTGCAATTTTGATATCTCCCGTGACTCAGAGTTTGAAATTTCTCCAGCAGCACTCGTGGAAGTGAGTGAGTACCCACCAGACAAAAAGCATGTCAGAAAAATTGTGGAATACATACATGCTAATAAGCGTATTCCAGAATACATGCCTGAAACATTTAGCATGGAAGACCCAAAAATTGCACAAAATTTAATTATGATTGAAAAACATTGTCCTTACTGCCCTGGCCGCACACCACCATTACTGGGTGAACCTAAATTAATCACAAAAAATGCAACAGTTTACGGCATGTATGAGATTCATAAAGGTGAGTTTGAAATAACCGTGTTTAAATTACCACTTCATGTTGTTTCAATAATTTCTAATATTTCTTGCATAGATAGTCATGATTAGATTACTATTTGAAGTTTGTGAATTTGGCAGCTCTCATGAGGCGCTCAGCTTTCTAAGAATCACATACAATAATGCGTATTGTGCATTCACCAATATTATGCTCTTATGTATATTTTTGTCTACCTTAATGTTTTCTCCTAGACCAATATAGGATTTCAAACAGTAATAATTCTTACACTAAAGGTTAATTGAGAACTGTTAGTGTATTCTAACCAAGTTCTCTCTCTCTGTTTATATATTGTCAAGTACACATGTTAGTATTAATTCTTTAATTGTATGTAGTGTGTGAATTGCTTCATAATTGTTATCAATATCACAAGTTGCCTTTGATTACACAAATACCTACCTTAAACATTATATTCTCCTAGTGTGACTTTACTTGTGGTTAAGGTCATTTACAAGTGTCAATTGTATTCAGAAAAACAAACAAACATACAATTATAATCATAAATGCATGCATTTGCATGCCTAAGGTCAACGTGGTTTCCCATCTCCCTTGTGAATTGTGCTTGTGCAATCTAGGGAAGTTTTAGATTTTTTGTTCATCATTTTATGGCCTTTTGCATGTGAAATTTAACAAATTGACATTGTTTTAGCAAACCTTTTGATTTTTGTATATTTAAATAATAGGTATATTATATATATTTTATAATGCTTTCTTTTCTTTCAAGGTCCTAATGAGATGCACTCTACTGAGGCATATCTCCAACAGAGTTAAGTTGCCTCCCAATTTACTGCTACTATGCAGTAAATCCAATGGGGGTGAACAGTTCTCAAAAAGATGGTGCTGGGCAGTGGCATGATGTCACTAAACTCATAGGCTGTTTAGAAAAAACATTTTGGTGAACAAAATAATCTAACAAATGATAAAATCCCCTGCAGTAGGAAAGTGTGGTAAGGCCTTCACATCCATCTTTGGAAAATGTTGACCCTATTGTGTATCTTGAGGAACATTTTTCACAATATAATGGTAAGCCATGAACACGGTTCATGGTATCTTTTGTTTCTTTATAGTGAGTACATTAAACATCAGCTTGGTGTAGCTGTGAAATTTAGTCTAAATGGAAAGTCAACTCAGTTTCTTTGTTGGGATAACTTGTATCTGTTTATTCGAAAGCTACACATGGGAACTTTGATTGCTCCCTAAAAGAATTGGCATAGATTCAAACAAAAATGACTGGGCCATATATAACATATTGATAGTAAATGAAGTAAGTTTGTTTCCCAGATGTTAGTTCCATTTTTTAAATTGTATAAATGAATACACATAGTATGAAAACTGGTTGTTTAAAGATATAGCCTTGAGCAAAATGTTATTTTGGAGCAAATACCCTTCTGACTATTTACTACTATTCTAGTACTATAAACGATGGATGCAGGTGTGCCCTGTCTTCTCTTTTGTTCATCAATGCTATATTTCTGAAGTAAGGTCCATAATATGGACCTTATGAACTTATCCAAAAGTCAAAATGTTTGATAGACCAACTAATGCGTTATTGTTGTCACTATAAATTCATAGTTTCATTAAAGAAATCATTGGTGGCTATTTGGTACAGCAGGAAGGGTTTTTAACATACACAAAGAGACTCTTAACTTGGTGTAAGAAATCTCAAAGCACATACAGCTACGTTAACTAATATTTGTATGGAAGGCGTTTTGCTTTCATTATCCCGATCTAAACATAAGAGTAATGAATATAATATGTTTTACGTATATTCTGAAACTATTTTTTGAAAGCACTGTGATCCAATTCTGGCTGGTGAAACTGTGTAAACTGCACAGAGACCCTTCTTTGGTAGTGTCCTCAATACAAATCTTGTGGATCAGCATGTTGAGTAGGTTTAACATTCTAAAAGATTAGTCTGCATATACACCACATCTCAGAAAACACTATACCCCTCACAGAAAGAAAGATGAATGCCACAAACAAAAATATTTGTAATAAATTAGTGATAGGACACAGGAAAACAAGGCATAGCATAGTGCACCATGATATACATTTAAAATAGCATAACAGTTCCCACATAAAAATATTCCAAACTGTATGTATGAGTGACAATAATAATTGATTAATTATATTTGAGTAATGCATTTAATTTATGTCATAGTATTGAACCATTCCTGACTATTCAGTGCTGGTTATTGTCATGTTAAAAAGAACAATGGAAAGAAACTGTCATTTAGCCCTGAGTACTTGATAGGTATAACTAATGCAAGTTTTGATAGTATTTCAGTAATGCCATTTGCTATCATTGTTCAACATTTGCAGAATATGGGCTTTTTTTGCAATTCCAACACTTATTAAATGTTTAAAAATGTGTGTAAGTGTTTAATATCAAGGTCTGTTTTTAATCACATATTTGTATGCAAGGAAAACCTCAACTCACCCTTTCATCTCCCTTTCACCCTCTATTTGCTTCACCAACAGTGTCACTAAACTTAAGTTACAAAAGATCACTTTGTTGCAGACAGGCAAATGTAAAGATGTTATAATAATTTATAGCAGTTCCTAAATGATGTTCAAAGTAATCTGAGAGTGGTGCAGCACCTGCCACACCCCTAGTTTCAGCGTCAGTGAGTAATTTTGATATTGCAACACACAATTGAAAGTTAAACTACATGGAATGTGGAATTGCAATGTGAAAGCAGTTTTGACGGTCTGTAATACCACCCACAATTCCAATTTTCATGGGGTTTAACACATACATAAACCCGTAGTAAAATCAGAGGTTACAAATAAGCGGAAACAACTCGATAAAAGGGAACTTTGTCTAGTCATTTTTATATCATTTATACAGCAGTTACTACTACTATGTGCGGTGTTGAAGTCCTTGCCTACATGGGTAGCATACTAGGGTGTGTATTTGAAAGTGTGTTTTTTGTTTTGATCCATTGTAGAAAGTCTTTCATTGTGTCGCACACAATGACTATTGAGTTGCAGGTATGGTTTTATGGCATGCAGCATTTATTAGTGTAATGGGTTAAGAAATGTGGGAGAGAGGCACACAGTTTAAAGTTTTCAGTAAAGTGACAATTTAGACCAGCTCTGCAGGTCCCTTTCTGCTATTTCTTATATTCATAGTCTAATTAGTTGTTTAATGCACTAGAATATCCATTTTCAAATATTTTGTTTAAAGTTTACAATCATGATCAGGCATATTTTAAAGGAGAAGATTGTGAAGATCTGCCGAGATGGATATTGTAAATATTTAACATCTGATTGTCATTGTGAGATGTCAAGGAGCAGTTTTATGTAGCCAGTTTGACCCGTAGTGGTGTTCTATATTACATTCCTATATAGGCCCATGACATGTGGCAGAGCTGTTTAGTTATTCCACGCCTGTTTAGTAGGTAATGGGTGGTTAATTGTTGCTAACTGGTCTAGTAAAGGGTGAGGGGCATGACCCCCTAGCAGTTTCATTGTATGTGGGTGTGAAAGTGTCAAGCAATGAAAGGGAATTTTTATACAGCCTGTATGACCTAACATTTACTGACTAGACCGCTGAGTCTATGGTATTAGTATTATTGTGGGTTATGTCTTGTATTGTATTGCAAATGGATCTATATATTACTTTCTACAGCTGATGAGGCTTTGTTGAATAGGCAGGACGCTGCTCGGAAATCTGGGCTAGTGCAGTTAATGATTGGCCCTCTCAGAAAAAGGCAAAAATGAAGTTTTATGGTATTTTCTACAGCCACATCCTCACACAATTCTACTGGGTGGACTTACTGCACTGTAAAGTAGCTCTTTTAAAATACCCAATGTGAAATAGGCAGAGCAGTATTCAATCATGTCATTCTGCTTCTTCTGAATCATGAAGCAGGCCAAATTATCCTTACTAGCTTTTGTCTTCATTACAAATCAGGGTTCATTGAGCTCTTAAATGCCCTCGTTCAAAAACTTTTAGGACCTATTATTTTTCATAGCCCATCTGTGTATTTATGATTGTAGTTTCCAATAGAACAATTTGTTTTTAAGATATATAATAATGTATATCTTATTTTTCCCCTTTGAATCAGGTATATATGTGTATGTGAAGATTTGTCCAATTTGTGCTAGCCCGGTCCGGTATCAAGAATATACGTCAGGATTTCACAATTTTAATGACAAGATATTTTTGACAACTCCTCTGTGTGTTCTTATGACCTCTTCATTTCAGGTACTGTGTGTGTGTGTGTTTATGTATATGTGTCCTTGTGTGTGCATGTGAGCCTCTATGTGTGTGTATTTGTATGTGTATGTTTTTTCACTAGTCGATAATATTTGAAGGCTTCAACAAATACATGCTCTTTAATTAAATTTTAAATTGTGAGGAGTAATACTATTTTTTTAAATTGATGGACGCTTTAACTTTATAACAATTGTAGTGATTGCAATATGTTTACATGTGCACCTAGATCACTGTGGACAGGATTCCCATCCTCTGATTCAACATTGGTACTCTATTGAAATTTCGATTTGGCAGATCTGTACATATGTTTTGTTCATCTGCTTATAGGTTTTATGATAAACCTGAATATAGTAATTTTGGTCTCTGTGAAATAAGTCATTCAACATGTATAAAATGATCAGACACAATTTAACTACTTTAAATTTGCTTCAGTTTAATGTTCTAAAAATCAATTTCTCTCTTGTTGCAGAATCCTTTGTTATAAACATTCCCAGAGATATTATTGCAAGCCAAAAATATTTAGAGCACTCTTTTCTGACAAAAATGAGGGGAAATTGATTGTGGTACTCAACTTTCTTTTCACTTTAATAAAGCAAAAGCAATAAGTAAGAAAGGTGTTTGGCAAATACTTCAAACCATGCTTATAAAGATGCTGATTGTTGTGTGTTATCATCAGTTATAGATCAAAAAGTTCTTATTAGGAGGCAACAGTTTTATCTTTAATTCAAAGGCAAAAACCTATGCTTCATCCTTCAATATGTTGGTGAGGATGTGCGTGATAATTAACAAATGTCATTACTTTTGTTGTATTTGATATTAGGGTAAGCTAGTCTGTGGTTACATTTAAATAAAATATGAAAAATAGTAACAGATTATGTTAGTAATATTCACAATGCTTTATACTCAATAGAACCACACAGCAATTGGACGTTTCTTAACTACAAGGGAAGATTTCATGGGTATGAAATTTCATCATGACAATCTTAGAAAGGCATTCTTTCATTTCTCAGCCATGAGGAAATATTCTTACGACTTCTATTGCATTAGATGTGGACACCATCTAGGAATTTTAGTTGGTGATGCAAACTGGATGCGTTCATTTGATATTCCTAGTAAGTATATTAACAAAAAGAATTAGAGAAGAGGGTCCAAGGGAAAGTTTTAAGACCTAAAGGACAGTCATAATCCCCTAATGAAGATACTATACTACCAAAGAATATCTGTGGGCCCATAAAGAACATAAAACTCTGTTTGTTAAAGGTGTCTAAACCTGTTATTTATGTATCCCATAATATGTATATGGCATACAACGGGACATGTCTCGGTGTGATAAGTTCCCATCAGTTACACACACTGTACCGCCCTTTTGTCATCATTTGGGCCACTTCACATAGTGGAGAGTCCATGTTGTAGACAATACACACGGTTCCTATTGCGTGGTGTCTATCTAATTGTGATATAGGACTCCCTTTATATGTGTGGTAACTGAGAAGCAGTGCTAAACTCAAAAATGTGAGTAATAAGAAGAACAAAAAAAAGAAAAAAGTGCTTTGTTAAAATTTAGGTAGTGGGCGCAACAAAAATTTTATTCATAAGCTGTCCACTCCCAAACATTAAAAACTGTAAGTGCAAAGCAACAGTAGTTTCTAACAAATATCTACTGGATGGATTATAAGGTCAACATGTTTCTGCAGTTTTCGTGATCCTACTGTTATCTACTGCTTCCTCAGGACCATTGATAACTTTGCTACTGCTACAATAACGTGTGTTGAAAGGAAACAAATAAATGATAATGATATCACCTAAAATTGTCCTCTAGCTCCTCTTGTAAGGTAGATTGATGTTCACAAGCAGGAGAAATTCAGGATAAAACAAAGAAACAAACAGAGAGATAAAGATAACACAATACATATTAGACATGGTTATCTATCAAAAACAAGCTAATTAGATTTATAATAGCCCTTTAGGGTGTTTAAATCACCCTGTGCATAATGTGGGACGAACCTCCAACTCACCTTGGGTATGAGAGGCATGCTCTTCACCTCACCTGGCTACAGCTCAGGATTAGGGGGCACCGCTCTATTAGTAAAAAAGGGGATGAATAAAGGTGAGAGAAAACTCACGACCACTAGACCAAGAAATCTTATACCAAGTGAACACTCGTATATTCAGATATTCTTCAAAAAGTTATCAGGTGATAATTATTCTGAAGTTCATAATTATAAGTTCGTGTTGATTTGAAAAAGCTAGTGTAATTTCTTCGGTATATACACATGATTTCTTCATCCAAAACTCATATATACGTGAGACCGGTATATACCATATCTTTGCTGCTTTAGCTTTTTGGCATAAATACAGGTTGTCTATTCAACTTAGGTGTTGTTAGTCTACGGTACGCGAACAAGACCAGGACCAAGAACAAGACGTGAGTCCCAGGCTCTCCACACCACTGGAGTCAAGCTATCCAGGCTGTTGAAGGCTGATAGGCAGAAACCAGTCCTTGGATGCTTGATTCCGGTCTGGGAAAGACATGGCTTGGTAGTTCTGACTGGACTGTTCCCATGAGGCACAGGGTCAGAGCTGATTTGCATATAGCCTCTGTCTAACCCAGGGTGGTGTGGAGTGCAAAAAAACGATGGATTTAGGCCCAGATCCTTGTACTGGGGTGAATGTATGACATTGTTCTACATTCTGTCCATCAACTGTATTTTTTGCAATTTTCACCCCGAGTGTGCTGAGTATACTCAGACGTGAGTCCCAGGCTCTCCACACCACTGGAGTCAAGCTATCCAGGCTGATGAAGGCTGATAGCCAGAAACCGGTCCTTGGATGCTTCATTCCGGTCTGGGAAAGACATGGCTTGGTAGTTCGGACTGGACTGTTCCCATGAGGCACAGGGTCAGAGCTGATTTGCATATAGCCAGTGTCTATCCCAGGGTGGTTTGGAGTGCAAAGAAACAATGGATTTAGGCCCAGATCCTTGTACTGGGGTGAATGTATGACATTGTTCTACATTCTGTCCATCAACTGTGTTTTTTGCAATTTTCACCCCGAGTGTGCTGGGTATACTCAGACGTGAGTCCCAGGCTCTCCACACCACTGGAGTCAAGCTATCCAGGCTGATAGCCAGAAACCGGTCCTTGGATGCTTGATTCCGGTCTGGGAAAGACAATGCTTGGTAGTTCTGACTGGACTGTTCCCATGAGGCACAGGTTCAGAGCCGATTTGCATAATGCCAGTGTCTAACCCAGGGTGGTGTGGAGTGCAAAAAACAATGGATTTAGGCCCAGATCCTTGTACTGGGGGAATGTATGACATTGTTCTACATTCTGTCCATCAACTGTGTTTTTGCAATTTTCACCCCGAGTGTGCTGGGTATACTCAGACGTGAGTCCCAGGCTCTCCACACCACTGGAGTCAAGCTATCCAGGCTGATGAAGGCTGATAGCCAGAAACCGGTCCTTGGATGCTTGATTCCGGTCTGGGAAAGACGACTGGACTGTTCCCATGAGGCACAGGGTCAGAGCTGATGTGCATATAGCCAGTGTCTAACCCAAGGTGGTGTGGAGTGCAAAAAAATGATGGATTTAGGCCCAGATCCTTGTACTGGGGTGGATGTATGACATTGTTCTACATTCTGTCCATCAACTGTGTTTTTTGCAATTCTCACCCCGAATGTGCTGGGTATACTCAGACATGAGTCCCAGGCTCTCCACACCACTGGAGTCAAGCTATCCAGGCTGATGAAGGCTGATAGCCAGAAACCGGTCCTTGGATGCTTGATTCTGGTCTGGGAAAGACATGGCTTGGTAGTTCGGACTGGACTGTTCCCATGAGGCACAGGGTCAGAGCTGATTTGCATATAGCCAGTGTCTAACCCAGGGTGGTGTGGAGTGCAAATAAACGATGGATTTAGGCCCAGATCCTTGTACTGGGGTGAATGTATGACATTGTTCTACATTCTGTCCATCAACTGTGTTTTTTGCAATTTTCATGCTTAATCTTAGGCAGACAGTTTAGAAAAAATACCATGTTCGGGAAAAGTATGCAGTAGCGCCGGACTTATCCCTTCTGTGAGAGAGAGGCAGCCTAAAATGATTAAAAGAGTTTCATACCTGTCCGTCGGTACTCCAAACAGTCGTCTGGGCTGTTGGGGAGGTACCACGACAGGTACGGTCGCCATATTTGTTGTTAATTTGCAACCCACTCATTGGTTACGTCGGATGTCATCAGTCAGCGTCATAGGAAATTATGGGAAATGAAGTTTAAACTTACTGCGGCAACACATTTGTAAATGCTTCGGTATTTTGAGTTTTAAAACAGCCCTACAATAGCAATCCCATTTCTATTATATTGCACTTAGGGCTCATTAGTTTGACCTGAAAGCGTAGAAGTATGTCAATCGCCGCAAGTGTACTCGTAATATACACCCAAGCGCCAAATTACTAACAAATGCCCTTTGTGTAATAAATAGCCATGTACAGTTCATCTTCACAGTAGAAGAAATTGGTGGAAACATAGGGATTGAATCCATAAGTTTCCTCCGTGTTCCTAAGTATAAAAGAAAACGCTGTTTATATTTGTAATCAATCTGCACCGGTGGCTATGATGTTATATGATAACCAACATGGTTTTAGAAAGCTCTACAGCACGGAGTCTACCTTGACTAAGGTTGCAGATAACATTCGCCGGAAAGTAGATCTGGGCCAAACCACCGTGCTAGTACTGTTGGGACCTCACAGCGGCATTCGACACCCTGTCTCCCTCTACTTTTACATCTAGGTTAAGGGAGGCAGGGGTAACAGGGCCGTCCCTCAGTCTCCTGAACTCTTTTTTACAGCAGAGAGAGCAGCGTGTGATGCTTGGAGATTTCCTCTCCCCTGCTAAGTCTCTGCAATGTGGGGTGCCACAGGGGTCGGCATTGAGTCCGAGCCTGTTCAATATCTACGTTGCCCCCCTTGCGAGACTAGTAAGATCTCAGGGGATGGAGGTGGTGTCGTACGCCGACGACACGCAGATTATGGTGTCCCTGACCCACTCTGTGAGTACTACCGCTTTCAACTTTAGGTCCTGCATGCAACTTGTTGCAGAGTGGATGATTCTCAACTCCCTAAAGTTGAACGGTGACAAAACAGAGGTCCTGGTCTTTGGCAAAGACCAGGACATGTGGTCAGGCGAGTGGTGGCCTTCATCCTTAGGCATCTGCCCCACTCCCACACAATCTTCCAGGAATCTAGGTGTCATCTTCGACACCTTGCTCTCTATGGAGCTTCAGGTTAAGAGGACTGTGGCCACCTTTTGGGGTGTCATCAGGACCCTTAAAAGAATACTTCACTATCTTTCCCCACAGGCACGCAAGCAGATTGTGATTGCTCTTGTTGGCTCAAGGCTTGATTATTGCAACTCACTTTATGCGGGGCCAACAAGGGGCTCCTGCAGCGTCTACAGGTTGTGCAGAATGCGGCGGCGCGATTTGTGTTGGCCCTGCCATGGCTGTCTTCCGCTACCATGGCAAGGAAGAGTCTCCACTGGCTCCCCATCACCTCCAGAGTGTCTTTTAAACTCCTCTGCCTCACTTATAGTGCCCTTATGGCTGGTCCTGCCGACGCTCTTAGATCCCTGCTCACTCGGTATGTTCCGAGCAGATGTCTACGCTCTCTAGAGCTGAACCAACTGGTAGTCCCACGCTCTAGGAAGGTTAGATGGGGGAGTAGGGCCTTCTCCATTATGGCACCCCAATTATGGAATACACTTCCCCTGGAGATCAAATCACAGCCCTCATTGGATCTCTTTAGGAAAGCGCTCAAAACCTGGTGCTTTATTAAGGCCTATCAGTAAGTTTCTGTCACCTGGTGTTATCAGCTTTATATTGAGTTTGGCGCCTTGACGCCCACTGGGCTAAGTTGCGCATTTATAAATCCCACTTCATTCATTCATTCATTCATAATCTCAATTAGTGTAATGTACTACGTTACTTTAATGACTAAAGACCCTAAAGGGGCAATGGGTATTCTCAGTTCGATTTATCTGACACTTCTTTTGCTTATTCAAACTCATCACGTGATATCTGCCACTGGAAAACAGGGGTCCTCTGTCACTTTGCAGATCCTAAGATAGCTCGCTCACTAGGATAAACTCTCACTTTTGCAGACACTGAGGTAGCTCAACTCTCATGGGTGAACTGCCCTGTAATAGTGTGTCCAAATTTTTCCGGTTGCGCTTCACTATAGAACATGACAAGTCAACTATAGCTTTCCTGGACCTTCGCATCACCGCAACATCGAGTGGTTTAACATCTGAGCTGTATAGGAAGCCCATGGCTCCTAATTCATTGCTCCAATATGACAGCTGTCATGCGAAAGCACTAAGGGACAATTTGCCCTTTGGGCAATTTTTGTGCATCCAGCGCAACTGTACAACGAATTAGAGCTTCCGGGTACATGCGGGAAATCTGGAAAACCAGCTACTACAGAAAAAATACCCTAAGAAACTGATACGACAAGCAAAGAAGAGAGCCTCTAACAACAACCTCGAATCCTTACTATAACCTGCTCCACCAAAACCCAAGAATGAGAGGATAACTTGTGTGAATACATTCAGCACAAGGTCCAATGCTATTCAGCGGATCGTAAGGAAACATTGGAAGATCTTGAACACTTGCACTGATACATTGGAACAGCCCTTATTTGCATTCAAGAGAGGGACAAGTATAAAAGACCGCCTGGTTCATACTAGACCACCTGCGAAGTCGGTGCATCAGGTTGGAACTCTATGGAATATGCCACTGGTTGAGGGACATCACCCTTGCGGTAACTGTACCGCTTGCATACAGACCATCCGCTCCACCAGTATTGACATTGGAACTCGTCGCCCATGGGAACAAAGGCGCTTTACTAATTGTAACAGCAGTAACCTCATCTATCTAATAACATGTCCTTGCCAGTTGAAATATGTCGGGATGACGACAAGGAAAATAAAAACAAGGATCTCAGAACATAAAAGCACAATACGGTGTAAAAAGCAAGCAACCTCTCTCACCAATCATTTTCTTGAGGTAGGACATAAACCCACAGATTTCACTTGGACGGTGCTAGAACAACCATGCACTCCGCCTCACGTTACAGACATCTCTAAACATTTATTCAAATTGGAACAAAAATGGGTGTACCGGTTGAACACAGATAAAGAGGGCCTCAATGAGGACATTCCTTGGATGTCATTATAGCACAACACCTGTTCATGTACTTCATAACCCAGATCAGACTATAATGAGAATATTCCTACAGACCCATAAATACCCTACTAGGTATGCGGATATGAACATCTAAGAAAAGATATGGCACCTAAAACAGTCTGTACATCCAGAATTCCTCTACTGATTATCACTTACTTTTGTTTACTGCATGTAGTGTATACTTATGATGTAGGTGTTACACTGCATGAACCGGAAAAATTTGGACACACTATACCTTAGATTTACTACAGGGCAGTTCACCCATGAGAGAGAGCTACCTCATTGTCTGCAAAAGTGAGAGTTTATCCTAGTGAGCGAGCTATCTTAGGATGTGCAAAGTGACAGAGGACCCTTGTTTTACAGTGGCAGATATCACGTGATGAGTTTGAATAAGCAAAAGAAGTGTCGGATAAATCGAACTGAGAATGCCCATTGCCCCTTTAGGGTCTTTAGTCAATAAAGTAACGTAGTACATTACACTGATTGAGATTATCACATAACATCATAGCCACCTGTGCAGATTGATTACAAATAGAAACAGCGTTTTCTTTTATACTTAGGAACATGGAGGAAACTTATGGATTCAATCCCTATGTTTCCATCAATTTCTTCTACTGTGAAGATGAACTGTCCATGGCTATTTAATACACAAAGGACATTCGTTAGTAATTTGGCACTTGGGTGTATATTACGAGTACAGCTTGCGGCGATTGACATACTTCTACACTTTCAGGTCAAACTAATGAGCCCTAAGTGCAATATAATAGAAACCGGACGGCTATTGTAGGGTTGTTTTAAAACTCAAAATACCGAAGCATTTACAAATGTGTAGCCGCAGTAAGTTTAAACTTCATTTTCCATAATTCCCTATGACGCTGACTGATGACATCCGACGTAACCAATGAGTGGGTTGCAAACTAACAACAAATATGGCGACCGCACCTGCCCTGGTACCTCCCCAACAGCCCAGACGACTGTTTGGAGTACCGACGGACAGGTATGAAACTCTTTTAATCATTTTAGGCTGCCTCTCTCTCACAGAAGGCATAAGTCCGGCGCTACCGCATACTTCTCCCGAATATCGTATTTTTTCTAAACTGTCTGCCTAAGATTAAGCATGGGCACGGTCTTTACGTGCGCCCTTCAGTTTGTGGCTCAAAACCACGCTGCCCTAATCGAACCGGCGCATAACTAATAATTATGGGAGCGCCTACCAGGCTTAAATCATTTTACGCTGCCTCTCTCCCATCGAAGGGAGGAGTTCGACGCTACTGCATGCTCGTAAAGTTAAGAGCAAAAACCTTTCTCTAACATCTCATCTCGCGTTAGCTGCCTGCCTAAGACGAAGCATGGGCATTTTCTTTTCATGTGCCTTTTTAGTTTGTGGTCCTTAACCACGCTGCTCTAACCAAACCGGCGCATAATTTATAACTATGGGAGCGGGCACCAGGCTTGAACTATCGTGTTTCCCGGGTCCTGCACTGAACCGGCGCCTTGATAATTAACAATCATGAGAGCAGGGACCAGGCTACATTGTTGAGATTCCCGAGTCCTGATCTCTTCAAACTGTACTCGACTCCCTGTCGTTTCACTAGTAAATGCTTTAACACAACAGCGAACGAGATTAGCCTGCATAATATAGAGGTCTCTCGCATGCACGTCCTCTGCATATACCTGCTAAATATCATGTTCACGTACAGTAGACTAACAACACCTAAGTGGAATAGACAACCTGTGTTTATGCCAAAAAGCTAAAGCAGCACAGATATGGTATATACTGGTCTCACGTGTATATGAGTTTTGGATGAAGTAATCATGTGTGTATAACGAAGAAATTACACTAGCTTTTTCAAATTGATATCAACCCGAACTTATAATTATGAACTTCAGAATAATTATCACCTGATAACTTTTTGAAGAATATCTGAATATAGGAGTGTTCACTTGGTATAAGATTTCTTGGTCTAGTGGTCGTAAGTTTTCTCTCACCTTTATTCGTCCCCTTTTTTACTAATAGAGAGGTGTCCCCTAATCCTGAGCTGTAGCCAGGTGAGGTGAGGAGCATGCCTCTCATTCCCAAGGTGAGTTGGAGGTTCGTCCCACATTATGGACAGGGGGATTTAAAAACCCTAAAGGGCTATTATAAATCTATTTAGCTCGTTTTTGATAGAGAACCATGTCTAATATGTATTGTGTTATCTTGATCTGTCTGTTTGTTTCTTTGTGTTTTCCTGAATTTCTCCTGCTTGTGAACATCAATCTACCTTACAAGAGGAGTGAGAGGACAAATTGAGGTGATATCATTATCATATGGTTGGGATACCCGTCACCCCCTCCCAACACACTCCCCAAGAATGGGAAGACGGAAACGGTTCTTGAACTTTTGGAAGGCGGGAGGGAGTTACCCTCCCGGCCGTATTTATTAAAATATGAAACAAAATTAAAACATTAAAATAACAGTTTCATATCATGTACAATTTCATTTACACATTACGATGTTTCTTGGCTAACCTTAACACATCTCTAATACAAAGGTTCTCCTAGCCGATTCTAAAACATCCTGTAAATGCATTTCTCAAAATTCAAATTGTATATCGTAACATTACGGGCCAACGGCAAAGTCGTAACCGGTGTCAGATCCCTAAACCAGAACTCCCCCCTCACTTGTGAGGGGCGGGCGCACAGAGGACTGTCCCTCTGTGCCAACTTCCAATTTCCCTTGTCTTAATGGGGGCCCCCTATTTCCTCGACGCCATCTTAGTGGTCGTCCGAGGACTCGTGTGAGGTGTCTAGAAGGTAGCGTAGACCCCCCTCCCACCCCACACTGCTTACCACATCTGCCGTCGCAGATGTCCTGGCCCCGGGAAATTCCCAGGAGGGGCCCGTAGCCCCTCCTCCCCAGGGAGGGGCCTATGACCGCCTTCCCTTTCGGCAGCCCCATCCTTAGAGGGGACCGCCTCCCCGTTTGAGGGGCCAATGGCCGCCTCCCCCCGGGCGCTCCCATCCATAATGGGTGACGCCCCCACCTCTAGGGATCTTCCAATTACTGCTCACCGATCATGACCTTACCGCCCGACCAAAATAAATACGACATTTTTTAAACTAAAGAAGATGGAAAAGACAGCTATACTGAGCGATTCAAAGTATAAACTCCTACTAAGCACTACATTTAACTCTGCTGCAACTGTTTTGCCGAAATACATGCTGAAAGAGCAACCACTTTATTACATACCAAAAATTACCAACTTTAATCGAAAACAACCTGAAAAAGAAACAGTATCATGTCACTCGACTTTATTCCAAAACAAATCGCTGTCATCAGGGGCTGGTGGGTGGGTCAAAATTGGCTCCTTGTTCCGTCTCGAGCTCACGTGCAACGGGGAGGTGCTGCTTCTGAGCACAGGAACAAGAGGATGCTTCCTTGGATTGATGCTCCTTTTATCCTCCTTCGGGCGGGCGTGGACCCTCCTCCAATCCGCCCACAGGGCGTGGCCAACGGTGTAGGTGTCTAGGACAACCCCTCTTGGGTGGGAAAAGGCACGTCCCGGCTACGCCGCTTCGGACATACCAGCCGAGACTCGCCTCCCGCCCAAAATGGCTTCCCGGGGGGATCGGGGTACTCCACCATACGTTCGGGGGGACCGAGCGGTCGCCCCTTTCCATATGGTTGGGATACCCGTCACCCCCTCCCAACACACTCCCCAAGAATGGGAAGACGGAAACGGTTCTTGAACTTTTGGAAGGCGGGAGGGAGTTACCCTCCCGGCGGTATTTATTAAAATATGAAACAAAATTAAAACATTAAAATAACAGTTTCATATCATGTACAATTTCATTTACACATTACGATGTTTCTTGGCTAACCTTAACACATCTCTAATACAAAGGTTCTCCTAGCCGATTCTAAAACATCCTGTAAATGCATTTCTCAAAATTCAAATTGTACATCCTAACATTACGGGCCAACGGCAAGGTCGTAACCGGTGTCAGATCCCTAAACCAGAACTCCCCCCTCACTTGTGAGGGGCGGGCGCACAGAGGACTGTCCCTCTGTGCCAACTTCCAATTTCCCTTGTCTTAACGGGGGCCCCCTATTTCCTCAACGCCATCTTAGTGGTCGTCCGAGGACTCGTGTGAGGTGTCTAGAAGGTAGCGTAGACCACCCTCCCACCCCACACTGCTTACCACATCTGCCGTCGCAGATGTCCTGGCCCCGGGAAATTCCCAGGGGGGGCCCGTAGCCCCTCCTCCCCAGGGAGGGGCCTATGACCGCCTTCCCTTTCAGCGGCCCCATCCTTAGAGGGGACCGCCTCCCCGTTTGAGGGGCCAATGGCCGCCTCCCCCCGGGCGCTCCCATCCATAATGGGTGACGCCCCCACCTCTAGGGATCTTCCAATTACTGCTCACCGATCATGACCTTACCGCCACAGGCCGGATAGTTGACCGGCTATCCGGACCCCCCCACAAAAACTCCTACTTAAAGGTCATGGCTGCCCAAACTCTTTAACCAAGCTACGAAGTCTCCTATGAGTAAGGCATTCCCCTCCCGGGACAAATGGACCCCATCCTCCAGATACATATGGTCCCCCCGGATACATCCATGAGGAATACAATGCAATTTACCTGTACGAAACAACCTACCAAGTTTGTTATTTACTTTCTTCACCGACTGATTTAAAGCTGACACAGAAATAGCCCCCCGCCACACCTTCCGCGGAATCATGTGTGACCATGCAATCGTGCACCCCGGAACCCTTCTCGCCAACCAACTTACTGTGGATAGGATTAACTCGAGCAGTACTTGTCGACCAATGGTCACCAAATCATTGCCCCCAAGATGCACTATGATTACAGATGGCGGTGACCTTGTCCGCCCTAACAATCCCTCCATAAAATTTTTAAACTGGTCAATACAGAGCCCGCCCCTTCCGTAGAAGGTCACCCTGTACCCGTATTCCCCAGCCATGTGAATCATGTCACCTGCTTTGAATACGTCTGCGGCGCGCCTCACGTATGAGTGGCCGACGACCCACACCACTCTTCCCTCAGCCGGTGATCTTTGACCGCTGGTCCCCAGGTGTCGGGTCAACTGCACAGTCCGCCCCGCAAAGCCTGCTCGCGAAACTGAAAAACCAAACAGAAAACAAGAAGCGTGAGTGCATGACATTAGCTTCACAACATGTGCAACCGCACATACCTCTTATAACAATTCGAGGACCAACGCCCCAACTGTTTCACTTTATCCACACTCAACCCCCTGGCTGTAGCCTCTGTAGCAGCACCTATCCGGAATGAGTGGGTCCCAAAATCGCCCGGGTTCAAGCCCGCTGCCGCGATTGCCATTGTTAACACCCGCTGAAACTGAAACCTGGTCAGTGGGGTGGCGTCGGTATGTCTCAGCAAGGTCCCCCCCCATGATGCCGCCCTTTGCGCTAAGTACTCCTCTACGCATTTCACTGGGCACATGTGGGACCCTAGCATGCGCTGAACAACCACACTGTCTCCGATCGCTCCCTGATCGGTTTTGGACTTGGCTATAGTGACTACCATCGTGTCACCTTTAACCTGGATGTGTTCTCGACACAGACCTCCCCCCGTATCCTGCTTGTTCCTTGCTACCAGTTCGCTTATCCGCATAGCCCCATGGAATGCTAATGCAAAGGCGGCCCGGAACAGCACTGTCTCTGACTGAGATGAACAAGTCGCAGGGAGTACGGACATTAACTGGGACAACCTTGCTAGCCCTATCGGGCGCCTCTCGTCCTCTCTACGACCCTCAAGGCGTTGCCACCCGCGCAGCGCCTTCTTTACTAGAAAGGACACTGTGGGGTCCTGAATGCCATGAGCCTGCGCCATGAACGCAATGGCGGCTCTGTGTCTATTGGCTGTTGCCACTGATCGGCCTGCCTGATGCAATGATACTAGAAATTTCAGAACATATTCTTCCTGCCCCCAATGCTCCCCCCTAGCTGGACCCAAAAATGCCCAATAGGAACGGAACGCCCCTTCATATGCTTTCCTTGTCCTGGGGGCTAGACTCTCTCCCACGAGGTTTTGTAATCCGGGGCACCGAGAGACCAGAGAACTTCGGGAAATGGTGCCGCCACCAAGTCCGCAGAGGGCAGATGGCCCCGGAAGGCCTGCATGTGGGAACGAGAGAGTGCATCAGCCGCCTGGTTCAGTACCCCAGGCACATGTTTTGCTCTAAAGTGGATGTTTAATTTCATACATAGCAGGACAATTTCTTTCATCAATCTCAAGCTCAATTTGCAGCGTACTGCCTGATTATTGACAGATTCTACCACGGTCATATTATCCAACCAGAACACCACAGTGCGATCACGAAACCCCTCCGGCCATGTCTTCAAGGCCACTAGAATAGGGAACAGTTCAAGAAACACAATGTTACCTGTGAGCCCACTCTCGTGCCACCATGCCGGCCATGTTCGTGCCGACCAATGATTACCAAAGATGGCGCCAAAACCCACACTCCCTGCCGAGTCGGTCCACAATCCCAGCTCCTCGGAGGAAACCGCTGGTTTGTTCCACAGGACACGACCGTCGAAATCCGCCAGAAATGCCAACCATATGCGCATGTCCTGGCGAACCTCTGCCGAGAGTCTTGTGCGGTGATGCCCTTCCCTAAGGCCAACCATGGCTTGAGCAATAGAGCGAGAAAAGGGACGAGCCATTGGTATCACTCTAAGGGCAAAATTAAGCTGACCCACAGCCTGCTGCAACTGATGCAATGTTACTTTCGTCTCGCCAATACATGTCTCGAGCGAGGCCTTAAATTTCAATACCTTCTCCTTAGGCAAACGGAAGCACCCCTCTTCAGAATCGAGCTCAATTCCTAGAAACTCGAGTGAAGTAGACGGCCCCACTGTCTTGCCTGGTGCCAGTGGCACGCCAAATCTTCTCATGAGATCACAAAATGTACTCAAAGCCTGCGCACATTCCGTGTCCCCGGCTGCCCCCAGAAACAGAAAATCATCAAGGTAATGCATAACCTGCGTAAAGCCTGTGGCTCTGGTGAACGCCCATTGTAAAAAAGTACTGAATTTTTCAAAATACGCACAAGAGATGGAGCAACCCATTGGCATACATTTATCCATGTAATAGCGTCCCTGGAACACAAAACCTAACAGACGCTGATCCTGTGGGTGTACCGAGAGTAACCGGAACGCTGACTCGATATCAGATTTAGCCATCAGCGCTCCGGGCCCCAGGCGATTCAACATGGCGACGGCCTCATCAAAGGAAGCATACCGCACCGAACAAACTCCCGGGTCAATCGCATCATTCACGGAAAGACCCTTACGAGCGGACAAATTATGTATTAACCGAAACTCACCTGGGTCCTTCTTGGGGACTACTCCCAACGGTGAACAAACAAAATTAGGAACCGGCGGGTTCGCATATGGACCCGCAACCCGACCTCGGGCCACCTCCTTTGCAATCTTTGCCTGTACTACAACCGTATTCTGTTGAACCGACAGTTGGTTTTTACACAGTGCTTCCCCCCGAAAATCCCCCGCCGGGATGCGGAAACCACACGAGAAACCGTCCCTCAACACCCCGGCGGAGACATGATCAGGGTATTCGTTCAGCCAGGGGATCATTGCCATGATGTCGATGGGAGTAGGTAGCAGCGCCCCTCGGCCGTCATTAGACCTGTTTGGCGCCGCCTCTGCCCCCTGTATCGCCATTCTTGGCTCTGCATGAACTCTCGGGGTGTGAAGACTGTCCGCACCCTGCACACTCATGTCTGAACTTGCACGTCCCCTGTGGTCTAGTGCACTTGCCCCTGTTGAAGCTCCAACAGACCCCTTTCTTGCCCGAGTTCCCATTACTCTTTGTGTGCTGATCACTACCGGCGCCCGCTCGAAAGGGCACCTACGGGGAATGGCGGGAAGGCTCTGCCCCATTCCCGCCAAACGAAGACGGCTTTGTCGGGTTTGACCTAACCTGTTTCTGCCAGGAAATGGAGTCGAAACAATCCCACGTCAGGGATGAGTCGTGCTCCTTGGCCTTACGAAATTTGTTATCATAACCCAACCATTGATCACCATCGTACGATTCATAAAACTCCATTATTCATGTCTGGTAACAAGCCAATTCCTGTAACACCTCGGGCCTACGTTCCGCCATGATTGCAGTGAACATCCCAAAAGCCCTGCCCCAATTAGCGATTGTCTCATCAACTCTGAAACCCGCCATCTTTGCTCGCCATACACTTGGATGCAACAATTCCTTCTGATTTCTAACGTGTTCTATTTCATAATGATCAGTCAATAGCGAAAACATGTTCACGTATTTATCCGCCCATATCATTTCCTTTGTGGCCAACGGGATATGTTGCACCACCTTTTCCCTCCTTGAGGGTAACGACCCCTCCCCAGCCATTGGCAACGGCTTCTTACCCGAATCAGTAGCTGAACTCGCCGCTGCCGCTGTTCCAACGCCCGAAGACGGTTGTTCCGCTGGAACCTGAGGGGGAACAAAAGGACAAGGTGCCTTTGCAGCATCTCGCGATTGCCGCAACTGCTTCATTATTAGTTTGGCCTCTTCGGCCGTATCACCTGGAGCTATGGCACCCTCATTATTCTTGCCCAACCACGCCGCCAACTGGGCGGCCAACTCGGGTGGCATATCCCCCTCGTTCACAGGTGTAACTACGACAGGGATCGGCTGTCCTGCGTCCGGAATCGGAACTGGGGCCTCTACTGGCCTGACCGGGCTCGCCGGAGGTGACTCGGGAACCGGAGCCTCACCCCCTGCCGCCCTGTTCCTGGCCCTTTTACCTCTCCCGGCTGGGACTACCCCCGGCATTGCTGGTCCGATGACTTTCTTAGGCCGGCCCGTACCGTTCATGGCCGCCATCTGCTTCTTCATGTTCGCCATGTCCTTCACCAGCATACGAAGCATTTGGTCGAAGCTAACCTTCTTTCCGACCCTTTTGCCCGGCATTTTCTCACGATAGTCGACCGAAAGGTCCTGGAACCAAAGTTCGAAGCGCTAAAAGAGAGAAACACAAAATTACAAATTCTCAAAATTGGCTCCTTGTTCCGTCTCGAGCTCACGTGCAACGGGGAGGTGCAGCTTCTGAGCACAGGAACAAGAGGATGCTTCCTTGGATTGATGCTCCTTTTATCCTCCTTCGGGCGGGCGTGGACCCTCCTCCAATCCGCCCACAGGGCGTGGCCAACGCTGTAGGTGTCTAGGACAACCCCTCTTGGGCGGGAAAAGGCGCGCCCCGGCTACGCCGCTTCGGGCATACCAGCCGAGACTCGCCTCCCGCCCAAAATGGCTTCCCGGGGGGATCGGGGTACTCCACCATACGTTCGGGGGGACCGAGCGGTCGCCCCTTTCCATTTATTTGTTTCCTTTCAACACACGTTATTGTAGCAGTAGCAAAGTTATCAATGGTCCTGAGGAAGCAGTAGATACCAGTAGGACCACGAAAACTGCAGTAACATGTCAACCTTATGATCCATCCAGTAGATATTTGTTAGAAACTACTGTCCTTTGCACTCACAGTTTTTAATGCTTGGGAGTGGACGGCTTATGAATAAAATTGTTGTTGCGCCCACTACCTAAATTTTAACAGAGCACTTTTTTCTTTCTTTTTTTCTTCTTATTACTCAAATTCTTTGAGTTTAGCACTGCTTCTCAGTTACCACACATATAAAGGGAGTGCTATATCACAATTAGATAGACACCACGCAATAAGAACCGTGTGTATTATCTACAACATGGACTCTCCACTATGTGAAGTGGCCCAAATGATGACAAAAGGGCGGTACAGTGTGCGTAACTGATGGGAACTTATCACACCGAGACAAGTCCCGTTGTATGCCATATACATATTATGGGATACATAAATAACAGGTTTAGACACCTTTAACAAACAGAGTTTTATGTTCTTTATAGACCTACAGTTATTCTTTGGTAGTATAATTCCTAGTAAGTAATCATTTATTTTCCAAAAAGCCATTTTTAATAGTATAAACTCTCGGTTTCTTCTTATTTCTGGTATTCTGCAGTTTTCTGTGAAAGAAGCACTGTCAGTTATCTCTCTTGTGGGCACTACTCGTATTGACTGCCCGTATCGATTTGTCTATTTGTGTATCAATTTAAAAATGAAAGCAATAACATTTGTTATCACATACAATCAAACGGAATTTGCATTAAAGATCATTGTTTAATTAATGGCTTGGTTATTCAATTTCATGCTACCTTAATATTTTGCTCATTACACATAGTTTTCTCTAATATTTATTAAAGGCCAGCATGCAATTTATATTGCAGGTCATGCACGTTTCCCCTTGGCAATAAAACTATATACATGGTCAGTTTATGGAGTGTGACTTGTGTACCTTAAAATATGCTCACTCATTTGTTGTTAATATTTATACTATGATTTTCATGCTAGATAGAAAAAAGATTTGGTGTTACAAGACATTTCATTTATCCAGAACTTTTCTTGTTTATGCTGAAATTACAATTTTTAAGGAACACTTTGATCCTCATAAACATCTGATCCATTCTTTGTGAATTGACCTCACATAAATATAATGAATTCTACACTATTGGAGTATATCTAAAGTACTAAAACTACTAATAAATGAAACATTGAATAAGGGGCCTGATGTAGGAGATCAAATACCGGTCGGTAACGCCCGATGTCGGCCATTACCGACCGGTATTTGGGTTTTGTAATGTAGGGGGCCTTTGATTTACAGAATCGGTAAATTTACCGATTCGGTAAATTTACTGAATCGGTAAAATACCGAATCGGTAAATTTACCGATTCTGTAAAACAATATGTAGGTGGCACTGTAAACAGTGCCACAGGCCCTTAAGAATTCATTATTTACCACCCAATACTATTGGGTGGTAAATAACGAATTCCTGTGTACATGCACATCTGTGCATGTACACCCATGCCATGTGGCACACATACCTGCCCTAAGGGCATGTATGAGTGTCACATGGCACACAAGCCAGAAACAGGGGTGCAACAGGGTGTCAAAGTGACACATTGTCCCACTTGGCAATTCGGTATTTTTACCGAATCGGTAATTACCGAATCGGTATTTGCCATTGATTCCTATGGGCTTCAAGGCCCATAGGAATCAATGGCAAATACCGATTTGGTAATTACTGATTCGTTGAAGACCAAATCATACTGAATCGGTATTTGTTACCGAATAATTACCTACATCAGAATTACCGATTCATGAATACCGAATCGGTAAAATTCGGTATTTATGAATTGGTAAATCTGATTTACCTACATCTAGCCCATAATCTTCTATATTTATATCCCAGTTCATCTTTTCAAAAGACCCATACTGCATGATCAAAAAGAGGAGGAATTACAAGTAGACATTGAAAATACTTGGCAAAAAACAGAGTACAGAATTATTGCTATTGGTATTTGTGAAGGTAAGCATTTTGTTGTTTTAATCTGATAAGATGCATAATTCAAACAACTACTTAGAATATAGTTTTTTCAAGATAAAGGTAGGATCTCTGCTGTTATTTTGAGTAAGTGTTACTGTCATAGCACATGAACATGCATCCTAGGCATTGGGCAACATTCACAAAGGCAAATCTCAATGTGAGATTCTCTATACGCATACAGTGGTGCCTATGCATCTTCCATATATGTAAATTTCACCATAAACGTAATTTGGTAACTCTAGATAGCGATGTATTTATACTGCTATGAATGTATGCCTTCTAACATAAGGATCAAGTGATACATATAACCTAAAATACATCATACATTTACTACTATTCACTGTACAGGTGTATTTTGGACATTAACATGCAAACAGTAGCTCTACAGACAATAAGCAGAGCTATCAACTACCCTGAGTAGAACTATGAATTGGTAAAACTAGGGAAACATGCATTTTCTAATGAAAAAAATACACACCTCACAAATATTTTTGGAGCAAATAAGAACAGTGCACACCTTGGGCTACTGTGTTTTCCCTTTGTGATGCATAATGTGATGGATCCAGATATCTTAAACAGTGTGTATCCATGTTCAAGTATTTGTTTTAGCACACCATGTGTTTTGATTACTATTTGAATGGGTTATTAGGACTTTTACATTGGGGAGGTGTCTCTTTTATAATTCATTTTTTTTCAATTGATTCATCTGTTGTGTTTATATTTCTACAATGAGATTTGTATGAGGGTCTTTAACCCGTTGGATGCTCATGACGGGCTGAGCTCGTCATGAGGCACAGTGGAGCTGTGCTCATGGCGAGCTGAGCTCGTCATAACGGCCGCAGAACGCCCACGTGGGGATAATTCCTCTCCTGTGCATTCCATTGAGTGGGCGGAGTAAAGACGAGCTGAGCTTGTCACAAGCACCACAGTGCCACACGTGCCGCCCCCGCACCGCAGGGGAATTAGCCCCGCGTTTAAAGGTTTAATATCCAAAGCTAAATGTCCTTTAGAAATATATAATTCTTTTTTTATATTTTAGTTTTGTGTGTTCAACAATGTGATTTAAAAGGGCATTTGTACTGCTGAAAGTTATTTGACCATTTATTCTAATTTTAGTAGGTTTTGTAAGCAGTTCCACTATTACAACAAAAATGTAGTACTACATGTTGTCGAATTTATCATAGTCATTGCTACATTGCACATCGTTTGAAGCCATGGTATCAACATCATTTCCTACACAGATAAAACCCAGCCTATCATCACACTCTCAGAAAAACCCGCCTCCACCAGCACCAGCTACCACAAATGCTTGACGAGCATCACCGACTGATTAAAGACCAACTGCATGAAGCTCATCATGGACAAGACAGAATTGGTGATATTGTGAAACAACAATTCCCAGAGGAGTGAAACCTAGTGGCCTGTTAAACTTGTACCCACACCTACACCAAGGACCACCTCAATAACCTTGGCATCCTGGGAAGATAAATCGCAATGAAATGCCAGATCAACACAGCCTTCTCCACCTTCAGCTTCAACACTATGTACATGCACCGAAAGATCTTCCAATAGCTCGATGTACATATCAGGAAAAACGCCACCCAAGCACTAGTTACCAGCTGGCTTTACTTCCGCAACACGCTCTACGCAGGAATCACCACCCAGCTCCTAAAGAGACTCTAGATGATCGCGAACTCAGTATCCAGACTCATCCACAGCTTTCCCAAATGGACCCATATCATCCACCACCTCGGGTACCTCCACTGACAACCATCCAAATGAGATACCAATTCAAGATGCTGATATATGCTTATTAGGCCTCCACGGCCAGGGACCAGAATGCATTATCCACCACACTGAACTACCACCAGCCATCCAGACACCTGTGCTTTGACTCCCGGCATCTGCTGAAGCTGCATCAGAGGATGCTCCTTCTCTTACCTTGCTGCCAGGTCCTGGAATGAACTTTTCTTCCATTTCCGTACAGCACTCTTTCTCGGGGAATTCAGAAAGGAAGTAAAAAAGTAGCTCTTCAACTGATTGCAGCATGATCCCATTGCCTGGTTACCCTCATTTATTATATTCAAATTCAGCAAGGCAAAAGACTTTCAGATGGTATACAGATACATTGCAAATCAACATTATGCATTCCAACTTCATTAGTACATTGGCATACATTTTGTCACAATCAATAACAATACCCTTCCTGTTGTTCACGCTACCCTTTTCAGTGTTACTCATCCATACTTTCCCCACCCTGTTCCGACGGTGGTAAACAAATGTCCCGCCTGAATTTATTCCACGCCCTCCACATCTTGCTCCATTTCCTGGGACATCCATGATTAATGAACACTATTCTATTAGCCACCATAGCTGCGTCCATGTCTTTGCACCATGCGGCGAGAGATGGTATGACCGCAGCCCCCCATTTTTGTGCAATATTGCGTTTGGCAACCATTATCCCAAGCGTGGCCCAGTCCTGTGCCTGGTCAATAAGAACATTTGGCTCCCATATATTTAACAAACACCTCTTGGGCTCTGCTACCAACGACACCTCCTCTGTCTGCGATATTGTCCTCATCACTTTTATCCAGTAGTCAGCGATCTTTGGGCAGTGCCATATGGTGTGGTAAAAAGTACCCTCCTCCCCACAGCGCCTTAGGGAATATGGATGTGATGTTTTTCCCATCTTACACAGGGTGTGCCTAGTGTAATAGGTTTGATGCAGGATTTTAAGCTGCATTAGTCTGAGTCGTGAAGGTATACCCACCTCCCGTGGCGAGGACAATGCCTCCTGCCATTCCGAGTCATCAAGGTCACCTACATCGCGGGGCCATTTGTCCCTGAGTGACGCTGTGGGATCCAGAAGGTTGTTAACTAACTTCCGGTAGGGGAATGAGGCAGCCCACTTATGCATACAATCTGTCAGTAACCTGTCCTCCAAGGGAGAGGCTTCCGGGACCTCAGTACCAGGTGGTATGGCCGCTGTCAGTTCGTGTTTTGTCTGCGTGTATCGAAAGATTTTGGAGGGTGCCAGTTCATATTGTTGCTGGAGGCTCTTGAATGTAATTACTTTCCCCTTATTCCACATGTCACCCACTGTGGATATGCCTATTGTGTCCCACTGCCCGAAGCCCTTACTATTCCTGAGCCTTCCCAGCCACTTCATGTCCCAAAGAGGAGTGAGTTGGGTTATAACCCCTTGCCAGACCATTTTAGCCTGTGCAGCATGCCATTTGATGACTGTGTGTTTTACGGGCCCTATTAATGCAGGGGTTTGCTTCTTGTCATAAAGGGCAGAGAGCGTATTCCCGGTTCCCAATATAAATCTGTCCACCTTAAATGCGGGGTCTGCTTGTGGGGCATGTATCCACTGGTTGATTACCTTTAGTTGCGCCGCCCAGTCGAATAATTGTATGTTAGGGAGTGCTATCCCGCCGTCATACCATCCACGAGTCAACTTGCTCTGAGCTATGCGAGGCAGTTTGTTACCCTACAACAGGTTGGAGACCTGGGCTGCTATCGTTTTGAAGTAGCTTGGGAGTACTGGAAGCGGTGTGTTTTCCAGCGCATACAGAAATCGATGAAGCGCCATCATTTTAAAAAGCGCTGCCTTTCCCAACAGTGTCAGCGGCAATGTTTCCCAGTGTGTTGCATCTCTTTTTAGGCGCTCTAACGGGGGCAGCAGATTTCTTTTAAAGAAATCATCCGGATTGGCTGTTATATATATACCTAAATATTTAAATGGATCTTCCATGACCTGGAGCGGGCAGTCTTTGGGGAGTTGCGGTGGGGGGCCATGTAATACGTAGAAGACAGATTTGGACCAGTTTATGGTATATTCGGATGCCCGCCCAAAGATCTCGCAGATATTTAGGAGAATCAGTATGGAACGCCTGGGGGAGGCCATATATAACAATACATCATCCGCATATAGGGAGATGCGGTCTTCCCACCCTTCCGCCCACTTGAGTTCCCGTATCATTGGCTCCCACCTAATCCATGCTGCTAGCAGTGGCGACAAGGGACATCCTTGGCGTGTTCCCCATGCCAGTGGAAAGTCACCAGAAATGTGTCCATTGGCCGTAACGTGTGCCACTGGCATTCGTGTACAGGAGACTGACCCATGCACAAAATTTGGGGCCAAAGCCCAAGTGATGAAGCACTGCAAACAGTATGGGCCACTCAACCATATCAAACACCATTTGTGCATCCAGGGAGAGTATGACGACTGGTTCCTGAAGATATGGAATACGGGCCATCACACCCTCCAGGCATCTCAGGTTCAGTGCCGTATTTCTGCCTGACATAAAACTGGGCTGATCTGGATGTATCAAGGTCGTAAGATGCGGCGTTAGTCTAATCACCAGTAACTTTGCAAGGATTTTCTTCTTCCATTATCATTGTTGAGGACGACGTATATACCTGTCGAAAATGCTGCATGTGTGTGTACTATTGTCTGCGGGTCCGTTGTTGTTTGTCCCTCCCCGTCCGAATCCGTGCTATCCATATATTACCCCGTTCCCATTTATCTAGCCATGCCAGAAGCTTTCCTGCTTTGTTACCGGTTTTGTATATCTTATGTTGTGTGGCCGTGAGTCGCAACTTGGTCGCTTCTCTAAGATACTCTCTCTGCTGTTGCTGCCTAATACAAAAGGTCTGGGATGTAGCAGGCTTGGGGTTGTTGGAATGTTGTGTCTCAGCGTCATGCAACTCTAGCTCTAAATCATGCAACTCCTGCTGCTTCTCCTGCTTATGCCCTGCAATAGAAACAATGGCCTGCCCTCTAAGGACAGCATTATAGGCCTCCCGCAGGGTAGTCGGAGAGCTAAACGACATGACATTCTCTTGGAAGTAGTGTTTTGTCGCCGTAATTACAGCTCTTTTGATCTTCGGGACCTGCAGATAGCCAGGGTGAATGGGGTAAATACGCTTCAGAGTCTTGTGGTGATATGTGTATGTTAATTGCACCGGAGAATGGTCGGAGATGCCTCTAGGCCTGATCTCTATATTATCAATGTTCCTGAGACTATCTGCTGAGGCTAGGAAATAGTCTATACTGGATAGGCTATTGTGTACCCCCGAGTGGAAAGTAAATTGCAGTGCCTTGGGGTGGTGCCGTCTCCATACGTCCAAGTGCCTCCATAAAACTCTGAAGTCGAGACACGCCCGGCACGCACGTCTTCACAGGGTATCGGTCTAGAGTATCATCTATAGTCGCATTAAAGTCTCCTCCAATCAGTAGTTCCCCTTTCCGAAGGTCAAGTAAGAACTCACTAAGGGCTGGGAGTGAGGGAGGAATGTAAACAGATATGATATTGACAGACCGCCCCTCCCACTGACCCACTATGGCCGCGAATCAGCATTGATCATCTGTTTTACTTTTATGCACTATTAGTGGAGATTGTTTTTTCACTAAGATACCAACATCCCTGGGACCAGAAGAGAACTCTGAATGTGCTATAATTTTAAACCTCCAGAGCGCACTGCTTCAAACACTGTCGAACCAGGCCCCTCTTTATTTTGTCTCCCAGGCCCTGTACGTTCCAGGTAAGCAAGGACAGAGGAGCCACGCGGGTCATGGGGTATGTCCCTGGATCGGGATCAGTTGGGGTTTGTACTACCATGTCTAACAAAATGTATGAGAATAGTTACAGAGTCATCTGTGCTTTGCATTTGTCGGCCAATGTGTAGGGATACTTCAAACCTGAATGCCTTGCTGAAAACAAAAAAAAAGAGTATACAAAACCAGAGGAACAGTCCCATCCCTCCCACCCCCCACCTTGCCTCCCCGCCAAATGGAGTCAAAACTACCCGCCAACCCAACTTTGCAGAGTGCTTAGTCCCAAACCCCATAAACAGTACTTGCGTGTGGGAGGTGAGTAGTCCGAAGACAATCGCAGTCCTTCCCCACCCCAAAGACAATCTTTATATAAAGTTCAATTCTTCTTACAGTGCTGGTTAGTTCACCTGAGCGCCCTCGCTTATCGTCCATTCTTGGTGTTCAGCGGCCACACTCAATCTCACTCCTTGGTCTCACTCCGATGTGGGTGTTCCTCCTCCTGGTCCTGATCACAGTCCCCGGGGTCCCCCTCCACCCTGTGATGTCCTCGCGTCTCTCTGGCCGTTTGGATCCATCAACTCGACGCCATCCCTCGAGCAAATCGTGTGCCTCTTCAGGTGTCTCGAAAAACTACGTTTTTCCATCTGCCACAACACGCAGTCTCGCTGGGAACTGCATCGAGTATGGCAATTCCCTGGTTCTCAATTCTTTTTTTACTTCCAGGAAGCTCCTGCGATGTGCAGAGACTGCTTCCGTATAGTCTGGGAAAAAGGACACCACTGCGTTCTGGACACGTAGCGGCGAAGCCACCCTTGCCGTTTGTAATATGGCTTCCCTGTCCCAGAAATTGAAAATGCGGGCCAAAATAGGTCATGGGGGGGCTGGGTTTGGGCTTACCCCCAGCACCCTGTGGGCCCTTTCAACTGAGAAAAAGGTGGATAGCCCTCTGGGTTGGAGTCTAGTTTTTATGAGGTCCTCTACATACAGGTCTATGGCAGGGCCCACCTTGTTTTCAGGAATTCAAGTAATTCTGACGTTGTTGCGCCGGGAACACACTTCCTGGTCATCCAGCTTTGCCGCCATGCGTTTGTTCTCTGCTTCAAATTGATTTACCTTTTAGATCTGAGTGGTAGCATCCTTCGTCAGAGATTTCGTCACCTGTTCAACTTCTGTGACCCTGGCGGTCATTTTTTGAAAATCTGCCCGCAGGAAAGAGACATCCGCAGATATCGACCCCACCGTTGACTGTACATTGGTGAGGGCGGACGTTATGTCTTCCAATGTTTCCTTGGTCGCTCCTTCTTCTCCAGGGCTCTTGTCTGAGAGACCCTTACGTTCAGGCAGCGTGGGAAAGTCTTTTCCGTAGGCAAATTTCTCAAGTTTGACCTGGGAGGTCGTGCGTGGGCCTCTGCCCCCCATTCTTGCCCGGATTGTTCTGTGCTGGTCGGTAATCGCCACCGCCTGCACCACAAAATGCTGTTGTGGGGTCTGTAACTGGCGATGCAGGGCCAGGGATTCTGCCTACATAGTATTTCAGTATCGCGTACCCCGCAAACTCTGTTGCCCTACTCTCGGGGTCCACCAATCGGTTAGCCCATATGTTCCTCTGCCTGCGGCCCTCTGTGGCGTCCGGGTCCCATGAGCCCTGCCTCCGCTGGTGTCAGCAATCGGGCCCTGCCAGTGCCCAGAGCTGTGAATCCTCCAAGGTTCTGTGGGGGTATCCGCCCACCTGACGTTAGGAGCAGTCCCGGGTGTCTGTCAGGCCTGTATGCTGCTTGCCAACGCTCTGCCCTCAGTTAAATATTTGCTTCAATATTGGGCGTCTCCCACCCCTTGTTGCAGGCCATCTGACAGGCCTCAACTGGGTGAGCAGGCCGCACCCTTCTTCACTCCCCGCAGGGCTCTGAAATTGGTGAAAGGGGTCAAAGGCGGGGCCGCTGATGTCAAGGGCGGCTCCCACTATGACCCAAGCTCCGGATCTGGCCACACTGCAAGACCATCCGCCCCGTTGTCCTTGGGGTGCAGCGGGTGTCGATGTACGTCCGGAGGTGGCGGAGAGTGAGCTTCGGGGGGGGGGGGGTGGTCGCACTTCGGTCGTTTCTCCGGGACAGGAGCTGATTTCAATAGGGGCAAGCCGCCACTGGCGTTTCCGTTTCCTGGACTGCCCGGCTGCCGAGTCGTGTTCCGCGATGGTCGCAGCACCTCAATCCTCACAGACGGTCTCTCGCTAACTTTAGTTCCCAGCTACGGCTGTAGCTGCAGGCCGCTCCAATCTCTGCGCTCTCCCCAGCGCGCCGTACTTTGGATAACAGTGGAGTCGGGTTGGCAGACGTGTCTTGCACTCCGCTGTCAATATAGGTCTTTGGGCTATAATTAGTAGCCGGATTATGTGGCGGATTGTCGGGAGAGTCTACCTCGCCCTTGGAGCTCCTCTAAGCAGCAGTCATCTTGCTCGGCTGCAAGCCACACCCCCGCAATTTTTTTAATTAATTTGTAATAAGCACCAGTGCAACAATTATTATTTTTAGCTCTTCTGTGGACTTCTATAGTATGCATTTCATTTCTGTTATTATAACTCTAAAATGTTGAATAAAACCATTGAAATTTGACTTTATCTTTCGTATTGTACCAAGATGATAACTTACTGGATTTATAATAAACTTGAAACAATATGTTTTATTTGAATTATTTCTTATACACCTAAAATAGTTTGTTTTATATTACATATTTTTTGTTGCCTACTAATGTTTTTGGAAATGACCAGAAAACCCCTTATTGTACACAACTGGACTATTCAAACTTTGTGCCTTGGGTCAGTAGCGCAACCAGGGTGGGCCCTAAGGTGCCAAAAAGTGAAGTGAAGGAAGGGTTGCCATTGAGGTGCAGAGATGAAAATGTTATTAAAGAAGAAGACAAAACAATGAATGAAGATAAAAACCTGCTACTTCTGGAATCAACACAGGTATCATTTTAAATGTCTTATAGACTTTTCAAAGTCGGAGACTTGACATGTTGGTATAAATGGTTTATCAAAATCATTGATCATGCCGTATGGTATCATAATTTCCACGGTGTATGTTTTCATTTGTTTTTCTGATTTACTTACAAAGTAGGTAATACATATTGTAACAACTTTGTTTCAAGGGATTCTTATTGATGTATTGTTTCAATGTTCATCTAAGTGCACTATAGAACACTTTGAAATTAGGTGTCGGGCACAATGAAGTCTAGATTGCTTTATGGTGTTTGTAAAGAATACAGGATATTTGTATCTCTTACGTGATTTGCACAGCTATTTAAATTATTTTATTAACCTGGTTTTAATCACAGGTTCAAGTATGAGCTACTTAGTGCAATTGAGGGTCTAGCAGGTACAGCTAAGTAAAGTACTGCTATTTTGTTCAAACTCTAATCTTGACAGTCATACTTTCCTGAGAACGGTTCTTGAATTGTGTTGTGAATTCTTACTCAAATGTCAAAACATTTTCTCATGCAAACATATAGCACATATACATTTAGGTCCGCATGTTGTGTTGCACCATACACAATTGAACTCACTATATTTTTCTACCATTAAAGAGAATATTTTGTCTTGGGATGAAAACCATTTCCATGTCAAACAACTATGAGAAAGTGAAGTGCATGCTTTCCTAAGTTCGACCTAGGTGCACAAGTACCTTTAGGAAAAGGGTCCTTATTCATGTGGTAATTACAGCTATACAGTAACCCAACTGAACATAAACATTTGCAAGTATATTGTTCTTTTGTAAGGGAATTGAGAAGGAGAAGGTAGCCCCAGTTTCCAAAGAGACTGGTCTGAACACTGAACAGTTAATGCTAGAAGAAGATACTACAGGAGCAGAGCAAAGTGTTGTCCAAAAAAGAAAGACAGGAAAGAGCCTAGTTCGAGGAATCGATGGCACAGAATGCATTGCAGCAAAATAGATGGTCTGCCTATACCAAGAGAGTGCTGATTTAAAAAAGTAAGTGAAGTCATGTCTGTTAATAATATAACTATATATCATATAAATATTAGTTTGGGACAGTGAAAAGTACTAGGATGTCTTCATAAATCAAAACCGGCAAATAATATAATAATAGTTTTTTACAGGGAAAGTTATGCAACTGAATCTATAGTGATCTTGTTCCATGTTATAAATAAATAGCCACTGTCCTAAGCTAAGCTGGAAAAAAATTAGAGCACGCTTCAATTTTTTTTATTGACATTGTGTTTATGTTGTTCTGAGTTTTGAGAATTGAAGATAATGTTAATAAGTACTTTTTGCCAGGAAAAGTGATCCAAAAGATGCACATTGTATTTTAAAAATAATATTTTCACTGTTGTAAATGTGTTCTCACAATATATTTGCATGAGCAGGTCACTATATCTCAAAGAACAAAAACTAGAATCGATAGAGTGCGAAAAGTGCAAACAGTGGTTACATTCTGACTGTGCAGATGTGCCAATAACAGAACAGTTTGTGGACACACCATTTTATTGCGGATGCCAGAAAGAATTTCCACTTGCATTGGACAGGTAAATATACAGCTTAATATTGAATATATGTGTTTATTTGACCTGCTTCTTGAAAGGGAAGGTGCAAAACTATAGGCCACAGTAAACGTGGATGATAGATAAGGCAGTTTGTACTGCATATCTCCACATTTATATTTTATGAATGATTCAAGTGATACCTTTACTGTTCCTATTACCATTTTTGCATGGGGGAATCCATAATAAATGATTAGGTGTAGATATATCTTGCTATATAATTGAACACCACATTGATGGAAATTATGTGCAGTTGAAACTTCGGAAAAGCAAATTGTGATACTTGAAATTCCCATAATTTGAAGGCCAATAGAAAGTCACCAGGTGAGATTAAAGAAGGAACATTATGATAATTAGTTGAGGTTTAGAGGTAGAATGTTCTGCTAAGAAAAAAATATGCCAGAAGTCGAGGATAAAACCTGTTAGCAAGTACACTTGCTACATTTCCACAAACCTAAATGGTTGAACATATGAATTATTTGAAATTCCAGCAGCATTCTAGAATTACTGATATGAATCTGTAACTGACATAATGTATATTGAGTATTCTTAGAATGCTTCACAGCTTTGAGAAACGTTAGTCAATAATTCACAATAAACTAGTCTTTATGAGATGATATTTCAAGCTTTTATCAGCAATAGAGCACTATGTAATTCCCAAGTAAAAAACTATTATGTTTAAATTTAGTCACACAATTAGTGAAATTGTTGGTAAAAAATGCACAAGAAGAAATTCAAAAAGTCTGATTCTGCTAAATGCATGGTATTTAATGGTTTCTCATTGTTAAATTAAGATCATAAATGAAAACATTTAAAAAACTCTTTAAGGGTTAGGCATTACTGTTTTTTATTATTCTAAATAAGTATTCCTTAAAAAGAGTCATACATAGACATTAATTACATTCAATGGTTATGTTTTTCTAAAAAAAAGGAAAAATTGTCAGACAATCAATTATTATGTAAATATTAAATTTTAGGCTAAGAAAAACACTGGAAGACAGATACATTGTGAATTTACTTACTGAAGATGAGATAAAGGCTTGTATCAAATAATGAGTATTTCTATGAATTTTCCTTTTGTGTGTTTAAAACATGTAACATGTAAAAACCTAACCTCGATCTCCTCGGTATGGCGAACTACAGGCCCATTTCTCTACTTCCGGGACTTAGTAAAATCGTGGAAAAATTGGTAAATCTCCAGCTATCCAATTTCCTTAAGTCTAACGGTTTATTGGGAAGTTCCCAAACGGGTTTTCGCCCTGGTCAAGGCACCGACACCGCCCTGCTGACAGTCATTGAAGAGACAAGAAGCATTTTGGATTCGGGAGGATCAGTGGCAGTGATCCTCCTGGACCTTAGTGCAGCCTTTGACACTGTTAACTATCAAGTGTTACTTCAGCGACTGTCAGACATTGGAGTGCGTGGGACTGCGCTGAAATGGCTGCGGTCATTTCTCAGCGATCTGACCTATCAGGTCTGGGAAGGTAGCGCACGATCGGCATCCATCCACCTCCATTATGGTGTGCCGCAGGGCTCCTCCCTGAGCCCCACATTATTCAATGTGTATATGGCCCCCTTTGAGGACATGGTGGCTCCATTTAACATCAAAATCGTGAGCTATGCCGATGACACCCAGCTGGTGTTCGCCCTATCCCAGGCCACGGAAAATCCCCAGGTGCTGCACTCCTGCCTATCCAAAGTCCACACTTGGATGGGGGAGTCAGCACTAAAGCTGAACGGTTCAAAGACCGAAATCATGCTGATTGGTCAGAAAAGTCCCTCACTCCCCCCGACCGTCTGGCCTAGTTGTCTGGGATCACCGCCAAAACCCAAGGCTGAGATCAAGAGCCTTGGAATTTGGTTGGAGCAAGATCCCTCCTTTAGGACCCACCCTACTAAGATGGCAGGTGTCTGTTTTGGCCTTCTCCGATCCGTGCGCAAAAAAGTGCTGCCTCTTCTTCCATTTTATCTCAGAAGCTTTTGATCCAGGGGCTGATTATATCAAGATTGGATTTTAGCAATGCAATCTATTTGGGCGCTCCTGAGGCCACTCTGAACAAACTACAACAAATTCAGAATGCAGCGGCACTAATGCTGAACAGCATCCCCATGTCACGGTCGGCTAAACCCGCATTGAGGTCTTTGCACTGGTTACCGGTGAGGGAAAGGGTGAAATTTAAATCTCTCTGCCTAGCTCATAAAATCCTCAAGGGTAAAGGCCCCCCCGTTCTGCAAAACCTGGTGACCCCCTACAAGGCCAGCAGAACACTTCGTTCAGACCAAAAACACCTTCTTAAGACCCCTATGGTAAAAAAGACCCGCTCAGGAGGAAGGAGGTTTTCCGTGAGGGTTGCTACCCTTTGGAACTCACTCCCTGTAAGTCTGCGCTCTGAGCCATGCCTCCTTCGTTTTTGCAAACATCTGAAAACGTTTCTTTTCTGCTAACCGCTGTCCCTTTTTTCACATGAGCATTACTCTGTCCTGATAAGCGCTGGGATGCTCTAGGGTAACCACGCGCTATACAAGACCGCCCTAATAATAATAATAATAAGTATTCATTAACATCAACGTACTGAAAGGAAATACCTTCATCAACTTAATTTAATGTGTTCAAGAGCCATGACCTAAAAGGAGGTTGCATGCTGTTTGAAGACATGGAAACATCTTAACTTTATTATTTTCTGTCCTCTTTGAATTTTTTTTATTAATAACAACATAATTTTGTAAGTATTATGTCCCTACTAGTCATTTATCAACTTCTTTTAAAAATCTCGTTTCCTTAATTACATAGTTTTGTCATATGAATTTTTTAATATGTTGACTGTGTTCTCTGGCTGAATTAAATAAACTAAAACTCATGGTCCGGGTTCAACATGCGACCTTGGTGCAAATTAGTAGCAGAACATGTGGATAAGGGGTAATATAAACATGTAAATGACTCTTAAAAAATTCTAGGCCTGAGATACGTGAAGAAACAAATATTTTACTAAATAAGGAAATATTTGTGAAGTACTTTGGTGAATGCTTTTATAAAAAAGGAACATATTTCTGACTCATGAAGTAAGAAACAAAACGTACAAGACCCAGAGTTATAAATGTTTGATGCAAGCCCATGTTCAGCAAATACAGGTCTATTTAGAAACCGCATTTAGTATTATTAACCTCTTAAGCGCTGCGCCTATACCAGCGGCCGACGGCACCACTACCTCGGGAGTGCTGCCGTCGGCCGTTCCAACTGCACCTTCGCAATGGAACGTTCAGCACTGGAGCTGGACGTTCCAAAGCAGCTAAGGTGTTAATATTACTACTAACAATCTATAAAATGCTATTTACAAACCTACTTGTAGACTGTACACCTATCCTATTTTTTCTGCTGTGGAGCTCTCTGTCCAACTGCGGAATATCTGCATACCTAGGTATAAGTTAAAGAAGTAAATATGGAGGGTTTTGAGGGGAGGGGCTGGAACATAGGGAACACTTATGACTAAAGTGAATGGCTTTGGGGAATAATGAGGGATATACAAAGGGTCAAGGAATGTGAGGGAGGGGGTTAAGAACCCACAAATGAGTAAGACTATTTCTATTTAAAAAATCACTTATGTAGGTACTACAGCCCAAGAGAGCTCCAAACAGTAGGAAATCCATACATCTCAGAGATGAAATAAGCTCAAAACCACTCATGGTCAACAAATGATAATGCAACACCCTCCCATACAAAATAAAGGTGATAGGAACTTAGATTAAAACACCATAGCAATCATCTTACATTAAGATAAATTAAAATAAACCGTTACAAATTTAAATTATTAAGTTTTAGTTTGAAATCTGTCATGTAAAATTGTACTTTTGTATATAATTATAAAATATGTTATTATTTATTTTCATGCACACATTAATGTGACAGTAATTATTATTAAAATCAAATTAAGGTATTTATGTTAATTCTGTACATCCTCTTTAATAACTATTAAAGCACAAAAAATATTTCTTCTACATTAGGTGGGAATTGATTTTTTCAATTTAAAATTCCTCAAAATTATTTCAATTTATTTTTGTTTAGATTATTATTATAGAGTTATATTAATGGTCTAAGATGATGTGAGAATTGAACATGGCTCTCTAGGAGTAGTTAATTTGGTATCTGTTAAATATTGGGTTACGGGATGGCAAAGGTATGTGCACTGTACATGGAGTAACCACATTCATAGTCAGGGTAAGTCAGAAACACACTGTGGAATTAACCTGTGCTCAACTCTGGTGGCTTGGCACAGAGCTGTCAGGATTAACTTAAAAAACAATGTGTAAAGTATTTGTGCACCACATCAAACAATAACACAGTGAAAACTCCTCAAAAAATCCACATGGTTAAGAAAAATAAATACTACAGTGCCAATTCAGATCTCGCTAGTAATGCCCTCCATACAACTTGGATCCGTAGGGCTTTACGAGTGATTTGTGCAACTGTAGTGCGAACGAGCGGGTATTATGCATTCTTATGCTTACGGACTCGGTTTGCTCTGACTCCTATTGAACTCTATGGGAGCATGTATACTGAACGCGTGCACAGTCTCCCATAGCATAAAGGGGTGAATGGGGAAAAACGTACACCCTGTGGTGGGCACCCCATGGTGCACACCACACTGTGCATGCATGGGAAGAGGGGACCCATGGGTAACCACACAGGTCTGAATTGGAGGGCTCCAAGTGACGGTAGGCCTGCTATGGGCCCCAAAAGAATGATTCTGGCAGACTTTTCAATCCCGACAAACCGAATCATGAAGGCTGTCCGAATCATGCATAGTACTTGCTCGCTTGGAAATAGAGTCCATAGAGCTGTATGAAGCATCTGCGGACGAGTCATACAGACTGGATCGGGTTGGGAGATGATTCACTCGAAGCGTACTTGAACTTTGCATCGTACTTGGTAGTTCGGACCAGTATACAAATTGGTCAGGAAAAAGGGCTACGAAACGGATCTGGTGAAGCCAAATCCGATTCCTAGGCCTTCCGAGTGAGATCAGAATCAACCCCTGAGTCGATGGATTAAACAAGATCAAAAAATTTAAAAAACAAATCTGTAGAAGTCAAGGCATTAATTTTTTAAAGATTTAATGCAAAAATAGTGCTTGGAAGCAGTTATTGCCTAAAGAGTTATTTGGTCATGCCAGACTGGGACAAAGTTAAGAGTGCAGGCAGACTGCGATGGAGCAAGGGCCGGATACAGGGACCCACCTGGGCCTAGTAAAAAAAAGTACCTTAGTCCTTGGTTTGCATAGATAAAGAAGTAGGGTTCAGCCGAGCAATATGTCAGTGATCCCTACGTTGTTGTAATGTTGCAAATCAGCTCTACATGCAATTGCGGTGAAGCATCAGTTCCATAAGTGAGATATCAGGTCTGAAGTGTAGTGGTTCTGAGTGTAATGCACTGGGGCTTCTCCATTCTGTAAAGATGATTTGTCGATCTACTCCACACAGTGGCAGAAATGCATTGGTTCTGAAGTGGCGGTTCCAGAGGCGATGGAGAGGTTGCGAGTAACCCTGGGCGAAGCACTACGCTACGCTCACGTAGTTTGTGAAGTTTGCGCAACTTCGCACTATGCGAGCTGCACGTAGCACAGTGCGAACACGCGCAGTGCAGCGTAGCTTAGTGCAGCGGTCATTTTTTGCTTGTTCGCGGTCCTCAACGTCATGTTCGCGACCGCGAGCAAGCAAAATGACATCCAGGCGAGATTCTCAACGCGGGGAGGTCAAGTTTCTCATTGCGAGTGGTTGTGCATGCTCGCGACCGCTCGCGATGAGACACTTACAGTTCGCGTTGAGAAAGCTGCCGCTCAAGTAAAAATCTACTCGAGCAGCAGAAAACTACAGCTCGCACTGTGCAAGATGTCGTTTACAATGATTGCACAGTGCCGGATGCTTGTTCGCACTGTGGGGGTTAGGTTCCAGATTGGTGACTAACATGTCTTGGCTGCAGTTAACACAATGAAAAGCTTCAGGAACCTCATTGGGTCAGTAACATAGTGGTGTGAAACTTTGGGGGAGGTGAGACGACATCTCCCACAATCCACTGGACCACCTTGATTTGGGAGATCCCTCAGAGGGCCAAATAGCAAATAATTATTTGGAGTTAGTGAGTGTTTTTAAATGCAGTTTGTAGGGGAGTAGTTTTTCTAGTCGAGGGTAGACTGAGGGTGCATCTGGCTTCCACAGGGGCCCCTGTTTTGATGGGTGTTGAGTTCTAGCAAAGGACGGAGGTCTTTAAATAAGTTCCAAGTCTGTTGCCATTTGCTCTTGGCTGGTGGACAAAGTCCTGTTATTGGCAACACAGGTCTCCTCTTGGTCCCCTTTAAAAGAAATGTGTTCAGATCCAAGATTCTGTTGTCATGGGGGGTCCCTGAAATCCTAGATTTAGGAAATGTAGGGATGTGGGAGCGGAGCCAATGCGTACCTTCCACCTGCAGCTAGTCTGCCCTTGAAGTGACCTCATCTGGTGGTGGAGGTCACATTTTCTACCCAGAACACACTATTTCTGCCCTCCTTAAGATGAAAGAATTTAATTTTAGGTGTACAGAACAACTTGCCCAAATTAGAGGTACAGCCAGCCTTCCTCTGAGTGATTGCCTCCTGCATAGCTCATTTCCAAGCTTTCCGGGTTGCAAGTGCGCCTGGGGCAAAGGGACTGTTCTTTCCTCCTAGATCCATATCAGAGGAAGTGCAGCCTTTGAAGCACACTACTCTGATGTGCCAATTCACTTGGCTGCTGGGGATTAGGGAAGTGTCACCTCCTGTCTTGGCTACATCAGGCACGAGAAAGCGCGGGGTGGTCAGCCAGAGCACAGTAGAGCTGGGGGTAAACTCTAAGGTGCCACCTGGGTGCTTTCCACATCACCCACGGCACAGGAATTGTGTCAGCAGGGAGATACCAAACATGACTTATTTTAGTGGCACCATAATGGAGCAGCCAATCTTGATAGTATCCGGTTGGCAGCCTATGTTATCCTATTGACCGCTAACATATATACTAATTTACAATGGGGAATGCTACTATAGGGACATATAGGCTTGCCCTTATTTGTTCACACCTTTAATATAGTGTGCATTACCCTGATGCCTGGGCTGAGGGGCCCTACATTAGGAGTGTCTTAGATACAGTAAAGGCTGTGTTGGTGACTGTGCCACACATTGTGAGGGCACGGTAGAGATTGTGCAGTTTGCACTGCTTCTGCATCGGCAGGCCTGCTGTCTATAGTTTACATACGTCACCTAGGGTGGCAAAAAATGTGCTGAAGCCCTGATGACTCCTCTACTACCAATGCCCTGGGTACTCCGGGAACCATATGCTGAAAACTTATAAAGTGGTAAAATGCTTGCCAATTTGGGATTACCAAGTGGAAGATAGCAGTTTTAGGAGAGAGGACAGGCACTGGTGTATAGGCAGCAGACTCGTGCTCACTTGTCATATCCATCAGCCTTTGGAGCAATGAGGGGGGGTGACTATACAGAAAGCGGCACTTCCCTACACTACCAATATAGCCTGAGTGTGGCAGTTTAAATATTACAATTCAACCTATCAAAGTAACCCCTTTTCACTGGTCAGAACTTTCTTTCTAAATATTAACACATCACGCCTATGAAGGCCATTCTGCCCATAAAGCAGAATACATTGTATTTAAAAGTAGGACATTTCAAAGTAGTTTGGCAGATTTTCAAAAAAAGTGCACACAACATAATACAGCAAGAGAAATTGCTGTGCTATGATACAAGAATAAAAAAGAAAAGAACAGTGCCACATTACAAACATATGGCCCATTTCAGCTGTCTACCTACGCTGGTAAACTTGCACCAACTCAGGCAGACTTGCACCAGGATGCACATGTGCATATATTATGGGCAGTTATTGTTTTTCTATAGGACGGCATACCACCCAGCAGAAAAAAACAATACTTAGAGGCATATTCCTTGTAATATGTGGGCTGCAGAATAAAGTACAAATTCAAAGAGGAAGTAACAAAGCAAAATTAAGCTGTTTCTCCTTGTTACTGCTCTACCTGGCAGGTGCACAATTGGCACATTTAATCAGGTTTACTACCTTCAGTAAATCAGGAATGCATTAAAATACAAGGGTTGGTGTATGGAAATGCTCATGGTCCACCCATTTTAAGGTCAACCCTTCTTAGTGTAGCCAAAGTGATTTTGTTTTGTTTTTTACAGAGTCACGCAAGGTGACACAAATTGGTCCTTGAGTGGCTTTCAAATCTCAAATAGCATTTTGAATTCTGAGCCTAAATTTATAAGTGCTGTCCGTGAGGTCATGAGACACTTGGTTGACTTCTGCTGCAATCTCTGAAAAGTTGGGACAGAAAATGCCTTTGAACTTCCAGCCATAGGAGAACTGAGACCAACCATCTGAGCCAATCCGACAAGAGTGCGGCTTCACTGGGCTGAAGAAAAAGGTTTCTTGTGCAAGGAGCTTTTCTGCAGCAGCAAATCTGTTTCAGCTGGTTCTCTATGAGAATGTATCCAGGCCCCAGGTATCCAGACTCATCATCAGATAGAACCTTTAGCCTTGTCAGATGGATTATTACGCCCTCTGAGAAAAGAGACTTAGGGATTGATTATGAATTTGGCAGATTTGTGGACCACCAAACCCACAGTGGCAGTGCAGTAACCACCACACCAGTGTTCCGACTACAAGTATAGCATTCAGATCACAAGTATTACAAGTATAGCATTCAGATCACCATAGAACCACCACAACCACCAGGGATCTGCAATCCCTGGGGGTTGATCTGTAGTCTGAGGGCCGCAATAAGTTGAAAGTGCCACTGCAGCACCGCCAAGCATGTTACTAGTTTCCTCACATCCAACTTTTTCATGGTGGAGAGTCCCGCATAAAAAGGGTGGCAGAGAGAAAACCTTGGGGGCCTTACAGGGCCCCCTGTTCCCACATGACCATGGGATGAATGCAGGGGGGCACATGGTGTGCCCCCATGTCTGCATGCACCCCTTTCCTGCAAAGCATGGACTTAACAGTATATGCAGTGAAGGAATGGGCATTCCCATTGCTAGGCCTTTTTTATAGGCACCACCTTGGCAAAGCCAAAGGACCACTTGCTAGACTTCAAGATAACTCTTAATCTTGCAGGTGGCCGGCTGTAAGGAATGGCAGTGTTGGAGGGGGCTGTGGTGTGGTGTCCTGCTCTTACACCACCGAACTCATAATCAGGCACTAAGTACAAATGTATAAATCTTGAACCGCATAACAAAATTACTTACCTGCACACAAAATTCACCTAGGCCTTTTCCCTTCAAAATAAACAGCTTCAGAGGACCTCATCCTAAAAACTATCTGGCTTCCAAAAAACTTCCTCAGGTACAGTCTGCAACCTTAACACACATTTAAGGATCTCCACTTTCATTTCTAAGTCCTAAGGTAAAACCTTCAACCTGACTGAACCTATTTGATATCTGACACAAGTTTATCTCAGTTAGCCTCAAATTACGCCTAGGGCCAGGTCCCCCATGAGCAGTGAATTATTCTTATCACACTTTCTTTTGAAAAAATAATATCTAAGTTTCCCCTTATTGGTTTTTCTTTATTTTGAAGTAAATCTGTTTATTCAATTTTAAATTATTTTTGCAGTTTGGAGTATCTAGCAGGGGCTTAGTTTAGGTTTAAATTAGTAAAATATAAGCTTCGACCAAAAATGTTTGTGATTTTCTTACTTTGCTGACCTACTAACCACCCAAAAGTAATAATTCATTTTCTTACAGGTACCATATGGGCTTCTTTTCTTCACTACATTCCCTCACCCTGCTTTGCAACTGCTGGATTCTCAGAGATGCATACAATCTCAGAGTATGTAAAGGTTTAAAATACACTGTTCTAAATAATGCCTACACACACCATTGCATACCAACTTTAAACTATTCTGTAAAACAACAAAGAAGATAGAAGCTTCAATACTTAAGCAAGAGCACATTACAAACTTCTCAGAGTTCAGGGCTTACACCTGGTATGAAGTATTAGTATCCAGTCTAACAAGATTATATTGAATCCATTTGGTGTCTGTGTCTTTCAGTGCAGAACAAATTATAAATAAAATGTGGCATGATGTTAGAACAAAACTAGCGTAAGATCCCATAACTTTAAGGGTGCAATTAATAGTTTGATAGGCAGTAGTCTGTCAGTCAGGGTGGTGTAGGAAATTTCATACGCCACTATGATGTACTACGGCACACCAGATTTTGAGTTACCCTCCAGCCCAGCAATGATCTCTGTACCTTCAGGTGAAAAGCTGTCACAATGTGTTGCATGAAGGTACAAAAAGCTTTGTGAACAGCAGACATCATTTTTGACAGACAGCTACCAAACTCCCAAAAGCTTTCGGGGCTCATGACATTGTTGGACAGAATCCCTTCTGCCCGAAACTGACTCAGTCTTGGGACCTACCAACGCCCAGTCGTCGGCCCTGTCCGCCCTATTACGATGCGAACAGACCTTGTTCTGTTGCATTCCTATATTTTACAATGGGAGCATACCTTCCGGCCATAAACCGGCCATAATACATGCACCCATAGTAAAATGGGAGGTGCAGTTCTTCCCTGCACCCAGTAGTAAGCACCTAAAGGTGTCTTCTCAGCCTCAAACGGGAGGCTGTGCACCAAAGGGGACCCTGCTGGGGCACCCTAACACTCTTTTCAACATGGTTTCCATCTCGGACAGACCAGCATGGAAACCAAGTCGGAAACCATGATTGTAATCTCAAGGGCGGAAAGAGCCACGCTTGAGTTTACAGGCCGTATTCCGACTGGCGGACAGGCTCTCCAAGCCAGTCGGAAGCCAGCCGGAATGACCGGTCAGATTCCATTCCAACCCCCTCCATCAAAATGAGGCGTTCCCGAAATAAATCCAACCGGCCCATTACGATGCAGCTCGCCTTCCGAGCCATATCATAATGGGCCCCTTAGTGTGATGGCTATGGTGTTGTCGACCCTCAGACCATATGCTAGCGAATAAAGTGACACAGATTACATTGTGGAACTTGACATAGACTTGTGCACCCAGAACCTTTTAATAGCAGTGTCACCTAACTGGTGATGCATGTGATGGATGGGTGTGGGTGTCATTAAAGCCGCTAAGGAATGGTAGCTAAGTTCTGTGTTCAGCAGAACACTACAATAGCAAAGATACTAACATGTGATTTATCCTGTTTCGTCAGATAACCTATCTTTCAAAGTCTCCCGTAGCTGTTGGGAACCGTGTGGTAGTGTTTCTGACCCAGAGATAGCCGTGACCGGAGAGTTTGCAGTGGCTGCGGTGGTTTGCGGCCTCGGAGGCCTAGTGGGCAAGATTCACACGGAGCCTTCTGTGCGGCATCCAGGGCAGAGAACGACGGGTGCGGCAGCGTCAGAGTGCTCCGAGGGCGGAAGGGCTGGCCAAGGGCAGACTCGGCTCCTGGTGGCTGGCCTGGAGTGCTTGTTGTGGCAGTAATGGCGTATATGTGACCGTGAGGTCCCCAATGGTGACCTGGTGAGTGTTTTTGCTCATCTCCCCTCCACCCACCTTCTATGTTGATTCTAGAGGTCGGATTGGGCCACGGGGAGGGGGTTTCCTGCAGACTCACTGGGGGCCGGAGTCAAGTGCATTGCCTGCTGGGGTCTGGACAGCCTGTTGTGGGCCATTGGGACTGCACAGGACCCAATTGGAGGTCTGTGGTCTGGCTCACATGACCCTGCTTCCCGGCGGCTGTAGCATTATGGCCTGCAGCATGGGGTCTGGCACGGTAGCTGTTGGGCTCCACAAGCCATATATATCCACTCAGTGGAGGGACGCTGTGACCCTTTTTATGCATAATAGTGTTACGGCTTAAGGTGTGGTTAGTACGGGAGACCCGTGTTTAGTATGGGTGGCCCGTCTGGGTGGTTATAGAACCGCCATCATCAGGGAGGATTCCGGACAATGCCACACTCATGGCGGCCATCACACAGTCGAGGTACGCATTGAAAGAGAAGACTGGAGAGGTAGCCTCCGATGTCATGCTACTAAGACAGGATCTGTGGAATGTGGTGAAGCGCATTACTGAGACCGAGACTGGGGTCCAGGGAATGGAGGATTCAATCACTACCTTGCAGAAAAAAGTTGCGTCACTGGAGACTATCACCAGGGGTCTGCCCTCATGGGTGGAAGACGCGGAGGGCAGGGCCAGGAGAAAAAACCTACGCTTTGTGGGATTCCCCGAAGAATGTGAATGATGGGGACATGGAACAGTTCCTGACTAAGTGGCTCATGGGCTGGCTTCCTCCAGAGTTGTTGTCCTATTATTTTGTTATTGAAAGGGCGCACAAGGCCATGATGCAGAAGTCGCACCCGGAAGCCAGACCAAGGCCTGTCATTGCAAAGATTTTGAATTACCATGACAGGGACCTGATTTTAAAGCAAGCCAGAATCAAAGAACCCCTGATGTTCGAAAACACTTGCATCCTTAAATTTCCTGACTACACAAAACTAGTCCAGCAGAAGCGACAGTCATTTATGGCAGCCAAGGCCCACCTTTGTGAGCTGAAACTTCGCTATGAATTGCTTTATCAAGCCAGGCTGAGGGTGGTGTACCAATCCCGTTTGCTATTCTTTGAGTCGCCGGAAGATGTCTTTAACTGGATGGATGTAAAAGTAAAGATCAGGCCCGCACGCCGCTAAGGTTGGAATCGGATTTCTCGTCCAGTGAGGTCTTCCACAGACCTTCCAATCACAAAATCAAAGGAACTAGGAGGTTGAGATGTAGACGCCAATCCTGCAGCGATCCCAACAGATCCACTTCGGTGCCCCAGCAGGGTCTTCAGCCTCATAGCTACGTCAGGACTCTCCCGGGTGGGGGACTGTTGGTGACACTTGCTCAGACCGACGAAGCATGAGTGGGGGCTAGTACCTTTGTGCGACTCTCAATAGTTGAGGGAAACGCCCGTTGACTATGGGCAGGTTATTGGGTAACCAATGGCGGGGGCGGGCAGGGGGCTCCCGTTGGGATCCGCAAGCCACTTCCGCAGAGACATATACTTCAGCAGTTTTGAGGTATAGGGGGGTTTGGAGGAAGTTGGGGTACACATGTTATATGTTTGCACTGCGTCACTGCTACACATGGCAACTATTCGCACATTGGCTTATAGTTGTCCCACACATCAAAGTCACGAGACCTTTAGATGGTAGTCCCTATAGATAGGGCATGTCTCCTGGTGGAGGACCTCCGAATAGTGAGTTAGAACGTCAGAGGAGCACTAGATAAAGTCAAAAGAGAGGCTATACTCCAGCATACCAAACGGTACTGAGCAGACATCCTGATGCTTCAGGAGACGCATTTAATGGGTACTAAATCATTGCGTCTCCTCTGCTATGGCTATGTTTATGTGTACCGCTCTGGCTTCACCAGGGGTCCCATGGGGTTGCGATTTTAATTCATGGTAGTGTCTCATACTAGTATATCAAGACATGGACAGACTTCCAGGGGAGATATGTATTTATATGGAGGTACCATGTATGAGGAACAAATGGTATTGGGCTGTATATATGCCCCCGCCGCTGCAATGGGTGTTAGTCGAGCGTCTCACAACCCTGTGGGCGGATATACCGGAAGGATTGGCAATAGTAGGGGGGGGTCTGGAATGATTTAATGTACTTGGCCATAGATATATGGGGAAATTCCAATGTGCTCTACGGTACCAAACTGAACTCCCTGGCGAAGGGACTGGCATGGGTGGATCTATGGAGGTGGCTGTATGTTGAGGAGCAGGGATACACATATTTTTCGAGAACACATGATTCTTACTCCTGTCTTGACTATATATTTATACCGATAGGAGCCGTGGGGATTCTCCCAAGGGGTCTGTTTGATCACTCCCCAGTGGTTCTTACAGTGCAGTTGGGTCCTGATAAACACCTCTTTTGGTGGCGTCTCTCCCCCTGGCATCTGCAGGATGAGAAATATCGGGATCACATAGAGCAAACAATCGAGCACTACCTGGAAATAAATGTGAGGATAGTCACAGAGGCTGAAATCCTATGGGAGGCTATGAAGCCCACCATACAGGGGTAGACATTTCATTCTGCGCGGCAGCACGTCAAACGTGGCAGGAATAGCTTCTGCGATCAGAGGCCCATATAATGGAACTAAAGCGGAGCAGTAGGGGCAATGGGAGGGAATCAGGTGCTCTGAAAGCTGATGCTGGCGAGACAGTCCCATGCTGACACTCTGATAGATGAGGCCCGTCTTGCATGGCTGGCATACCAGGTTCAGATGGGATAGCAGAGAGTTTTGCAAGTTACTAAGGAACTACTTTCTGGAAGACATGATACACCGTTTCTTAGCTGACTAGGATAAGGCTCGAGCAGAACTTGACCTTCTGCTCACTGAAGAGGAGTTTTGCACAACCCTGGGAGATTTGAATTCTGGAAAGGTACTGCGTACGAATGGTTTCCCATGCAAATTCTTTAAGATGTACTTTTCTAAATTGGAGCCTCTTTTTTCTTTTTTCTCCGAGTTGTAGACGAAGCTAGAGACCGAGATCCTCCGCCACGAGACTGGAGACACATGGAAATAGTTGTATTCCATAAACCAGATCGGCCTGCAGACCAACATGCGTCATACTGCCCCATCTCACTGTTTAATGTTGAGGCAAAAATATTGGCCAAAGCTTTGGCCAATCAACTCCAACCCCATACAACCAATTTGATTCATCCAGATCAGGCTGGATTTATGCCCCAGAGGGCTAGACCGGTATTTGCAAAAACAACAGGTGATGGACCGAATGTGGATCAATGTCACACATTCAACCCAGTCAAAAGATCTGGGTCATAATCCATCGTTTTTTTGCACTCCACACCACCCCGGGTTAGACAATGGCGATATGCAAATCAGCTCTGACCCTGTGCCCCATGGGAACAGTCCAGTCCGAACTACAAAAGCCATGTCCTTCCCAGAACGGAATCAAGCATCCGAGGACCGGACCGGTTTCGAGGTAACACCTCTCATCAGCCCGGCTAGCTTGACTCCAGTGGTGTGGAGTGCCTGGGACCCACGTCTGGGCATCCCCAGTACACTTAGAGCGGTATTTGCAAAAACAACAGGTGATGGACCGAATGTGGATCAATGTCACACATTCAACCCAGTCAAAAGATCTGGGTCATAATCCATCGTTTTTTTGCACTCCACACCACCCCGGGTTAGACAATGGCGATATGCAAATCAGCTCTGACCCTGTGCCCCATGGGAACAGTCCAGTCCGAACTACAAAAGCCATGTCCTTCCCAGAACGGAATCAAGCATCCGAGGACCGGACCGGTTTCGAGGTAACACCTCTCATCAGCCCGGCTAGCTTGACTCCAGTGGTGTGGAGTGCCTGGGTCCCACGTCTGGGCATCCCCAGTACACTTAGAGCGGTATTTGCAAAAACAACAGGTGATGGACCGAATGTGGATCAATGTCACACATTCAACCCAGTCAAAAGATCTGGGTCATAATCCATCGTTTTTTTGCACTCCACACCACCCCGGGTTAGACAATGGCGATATGCAAATCAGCTCTGACCCTGTGCCCCATGGGAACAGTCCAGACCGAACTACAAAAGCCATGTCCTTCCCAGAACGGAATCAAGCATCCGAGGACCGGACCGGTTTCGAGGTAACACCTCTCATCAGCCCGGCTAGCTTGACTCCAGTGGTGTGGAGTGCCTGGGACCCACGTCTGGGCATCCCCAGTACACTTAGAGCGGTATTTGCAAAAACAACAGGTGATGGACCGAATGTGGATCAATGTCACACATTCAACCCAGTCAAAAGATCTGGGTCATAATCCATCGTTTTTTTGCACTCCACACCACCCCGGGTTAGACAATGGCGATATGCAAATCAGCTCTGACCCTTTGCCCCATGGGAACAGTCCAGTCCGAACTACAAAAGCCATGTCCTTCCCAGAACGGAATCAAGCATCCGAGGACCGGACCGGTTTCGAGGTAACACCTCTCATCAGCCCGGCTAGCTTGACTCCAGTGGTGTGGAGTGCCTGGGACCCACGTCTGGGCATCCCCAGTACACTTAGAGCGGTATTTGCAAAAACAACAGGTGATGGACCGAATGTGGATCAATGTCACACATTCAACCCAGTCAAAAGATCTGGGTCATAATCCATCGTTTTTTTGCACTCCACACCACCCCGGGTTAGACAATGGCGATATGCAAATCAGCTCTGACCCTGTGCCCCATGGGAACAGTCCAGTCCGAACTACAAAAGCCATGTCCTTCCCAGAACGGAATCAAGCATCCGAGGACCGGACCGGTTTCGAGGTAACACCTCTCATCAGCCCGGCTAGCTTGACTCCAGTGGTGTGGAGTGCCTGGGACCCACGTCTGGGCATCCCCAGTACACTTAGAGCGGTATTTGCAAAAACAACAGGTGATGGACCGAATGTGGATCAATGTCACACATTCAACCCAGTCAAAAGATCTGGGTCATAATCCATCGTTTTTTTGCACTCCACACCACCCCGGGTTAGACAATGGCGATATGCAAATCAGCTCTGACCCTGTGCCCCATGGGAACAGTCCAGTCCGAACTACAAAAGCCATGTCCTTCCCAGAACGGAATCAAGCATCCGAGGACCGGACCGGTTTCGAGGTAACACCTCTCATCAGCCTGGCTAGCTTGACTCCAGTGGTGTGGAGTGCCTGGGACCCACGTCTGGGCATCCCCAGTACACTTAGAGCGGTATTTGCAAAAACAACAGGTGATGGACCGAATGTGGATCAATGTCACACATTCAACCCAGTCAAAAGATCTGGGTCATAATCCATCGTTTTTTTGCACTCCACACCACCCCGGGTTAGACAATGGCGATATGCAAATCAGCTCTGACCCTGTGCCCCATGGGAACAGTCCAGTCCGAACTACAAAAGCCATGTCCTTCCCAGAACGGAATCAAGCATCCGAGGACCGGACCGGTTTCGAGGTAACACCTCTCATCAGCCCGGCTAGCTTGACTCCAGTGGTGTGGAGTGCCTGGGACCCACGTCTGGGCATCCCCAGTACACTTAGAGCGGTATTTGCAAAAACAACAGGTGATGGACCGAATGTGGATCAATGTCACACATTCAACCCAGTCAAAAGATCTGAGGGCTAGACGTCATAACATCCGACGAATGCACATGGCCATAGCCACTATCCAGGGAAGGGAGTACAGGCTGGCCTTTTGCTGGCAGACATGCATAGGGAGTTTGACTCCCTTAGCTGGGTATGCTTGTTCGCCCTCTTAGGTCGTCTCAACATGAGCCCCGATTCCTGTCATATTTAAAATTGTATCTATAGTCCTCACGGCCTTGGTGCGTTTTGTGGGATCCATCTCCTTCACATTTGCAATTGGCAGGGGCACTTGTGTCTTTGCTCAAGCCATGTAGCCCTTAGCGGCGTGGGTAAGGATGGATGAGCAGGTGGCGGGCTTTTGTGTTACCATGGGCTCTTGGATCGCATTGCATTATATGCGGATGATGTCTTATTATTTTTAACGGACGGGACTGAGGCTGCTTCACATTATGCCCTTTTCATGAATCCACGTAATACTCTCTGTGGGTGCTGGGGGGAACCACTGGTCTGGGGCCTTGGGCCTCAGCAGTACAGGTAAAGACGGAGGGAATTAAATACCTCAGAGTTTTACTGTCAGATCTGCCGAGTATGGCATGAGACAGAAATATTGCTCCAATATAGACACGGGTTTGTGAGGAGATGAAAACTTGTTCACACAGGCCCCTTTCTATTTATGGTAGATTGGCTATTTAGGTCAAGCCTAGCATAGCACGCATGCGCTGCTCTACGGGGAGGCCTCTTGGATTCACTACAGACTTTCTCCAAACTTGTCCGTGTGGTTTTTCAACTTCTATTAGCCTTGCGTGTGACTTTGAAAATTAAAGCACTGAATTGGCCAATGGCGGTTGCATGTCCCACCTTTTCTCCAAATGTTCACTCCCATGGCATCCAGCTGTCAGGAGCGAACAGCAGCGCGCAGGGTGCCAGCTGCATTCTTCGTCGTGGGTCATTAAACAGAGCACGGTCAAGTTCACTTTTGCGGCGCAGCTTGTCTTGCTTTGCCTCAAAAGCAGAAAACCCCCCAACAAAGCATCGACCAGTGCTCACTGCGCGTCTTCATTTATTTATTATCAGTGCCCAAATGTTTTTTTATACACAGCATTGAGCACTGTTTGCTGTGTGCCTTTATTTATTAACTGCGGTCCTGAATGGGTGCCTGCAACAAATGCCTCCCTGCTCACTTTGTGTGCTCTCCACTGTACGCCACTATCCTGATGTTTATTCAAAGCAGGGCGACTGCACGCACTCCCAGCACCTGGAAGGTGCTAAATCCTCTACAATCACAGGCCAAGGTCTGTCTGAGCTCCAGTATATTTGTTTTTAACTGCTCTTTGGCTCAAAAGCAGACCACTCCCATCTAATACACAACATCGAGCAGCGCTATTGAGCACCTTTATTTTATTAATGATGCCTGTATGTTGAATTTTTTGCTTGCCTCAAAAGCACAGCTCTCCCACCTCCAACAGAGCATAGGCGCGCACAACGGCATTTTTCCTTTGAATTTGACTGCTTGCAGTGTTGTTTGTTGGATTTCCTCTGTAGCAGACCTTTCCCATCTCCCGACACAGCATGACAGCGTGCCTTTATTTACTTATGAACAGCCCGCTTTTACTTTATATTTATACATAAATAGCTCTACTTGTTTTGGCAGGGGAGCATGGGGGGAAAAGTGATTTGCCCAGAATCACAGGATGTTGAGCCAACGAGAAGGCTCAAACCTGGTCACCTCCGCTCCAAAGTTGGCTGCTTTGGCCGTTATGCCACACATTCTCCTTTGTCATATCAACTTTAAAAAAAGAAGAAAAAAACTTGTACGGTTATTCAAAGATGTTAAGAGTGTGTGGGCATGCCAGTGGGGGATAATGTACTGCATTGCTAAACACTTATAGGATCCCAAAGGCTAGACCTATTGGCTATGCCAATGCTTGGTTTAAAATGGTGTCATTTTCCGCGCCTGCTTTGTAGAACCATCCATATCAGATATTCCCTATGTGGTTTTGCCAGGTCAACACGGCGTTGGGTCAATTTCTTTGTACTGGAGATGCCTCCAGAGTGGCGCTGCGGACTTGCCTTCAGTCGACGTATTGCAGGGGGTTGGCCATGTCGGATGTCCAATCGTACTATATGGCATTGCATCTTTTGGTGCCAAATGAATGGGGGTATGGGGACAGGAAGGACCCCGCTTATGCAGTGGAGTGAAGGTGTATACGAGAGTCCACACTACATACCATACTGTATTCGGCACCTCTATGCAATTCTTTATCGCCAGCCACTCGGGTGGTATTCTATGTGTGGAAACAGTCCCTCCGCAGGATGGGGTGATGGAATAAGTTGACTGGGGAAACCCCACTGTGGGACAACGGTCATTTGCCGCAGCTAGCTGCATTATCTGGATATCGAGGGTGGGATAATATAGGATTCTCCACATTAGGAGACGTATTGCGAGGCTTGGTTCTGAAATCATTCCAAGATCTTCAACAAGAGTACCAGATGCCAAAAACTACATCTTATAAATACCTTCAATTTTGGCATGCAATTTATCCTAGTATCTCTGGGTTAGAGGCGCTTCCCGAATTCAGTCCGATTGAAGCCAAGATCTTCATGAGCCATTTGCAGGACTATAAAATCTCGAAGATCTATCAGTCACTGGTGACCAATAGCTCCACTACATTGGATAAACTTAGAGAAGCATGCGCTGGTGATCTTGGACAAATAGATGGAGATGATTGGATGGACAGATTGTCCTTCCCTAGGAGAGCAGCGATAGCACTATTGCTGCGTCTTATTCAATTTAAATACCTTCACCAGGTTTACTATACCATACTCAGGCTCTGGAGGGGGGACCTAGAGGCATCCCCTATATGCCTGCGGTGTGGTCGGGAGGAGGGGTCCCTAATACAATTTGGCATTGTACAGTACTCACAACATTTTGGAGAGTGGTTCTGGCCTGTCTTGCAGAAGTGTTGGGGTGGGAGCTCCCCTCCTCAACAAGATTGCCAATTTTACATATCATGGAGGGTAAAGGAGGTAAAGTATAGAAGAGGCACCAGTTATTGTTGGGGCTGACATTGGCTAAAAGGATCGTAGCAAGGCTGTGGAAGGCAACAGCCCCATCTTCTCTCTCTGCATGGAAAAATGGGCTGGACTTTTGCATGGGGTTAAAGATCCCAATATTCAAGGCCAGGGGTTGCCCGTAAAAGCACCCCAAAATCTGGAAAAGATGGGCAGACAACTGAGGCCTCGATTTGGACCCGGTGTCCCCAGTGGATGCATATGTATCAATGTTGTTATGCGGGCCTCTTAGGTAAGGGACCGGCTATATGGTGATGGAATCTATTTGTTGGGGTGGACGATGTGGTGGCAAATAAAATGCAGTAGTGGTTCAATGCGTTTATGTTATATTCAAATTCAATTCAATTCAAATAATCTTTATTCGGATACTTAACATCCATAAAAGCACAGGTCACGGTAAAAACTTTTTCAATAAAAAATCAATAAATGACAATAAATAACATGGACTTGTATATATAGCATAATTGGAATGATAAATATTCATATTATAACAGAGCGGCAAATATATAGGACAACCACTCCTTTAAGTGGCTCAGTTATTCTTGACAATAGCAGCATAGAGTAATACGTGCAAATAACAAATTAAATTAATATGTGGACAATCAGAAACAGACAAATAACAGCACAGCGTCATATGTTAAAATACAGTAAGAAAATAGCAGCATGAATATATTATATTAAAGTGCATACAGGTATTAGCTATATTTGATAAACCATAATATGCAGAGCAAAGATTTCTACAAGATGCCACAAAACATTAGAAATTATGGTTCACAACAAGTAACAGCTAAATGTAATCAAGTGAAATCTGATGTTTTTAAGGAGTGCTCATTGAAACGCGTGAGCGAACAGCCACCTTCAGAAAAGAGATTACTCTAAAGGTTAAGTCTACACTTTTAAGGTTAAGGATTTCCGTGTAGGCTCTTCTGAAGTCAGCAATGGTAGTTGCCTTAAAAAAAAAGGTATCTCAAGTTTTTTAGTATATAACAAATAAAAATCACAAAAAAATAAGAAGTGTAGCGTTGATTGGTTGCTCCGATTGCCACAGGGGCAAGGCATTTGCCCAAGGTTGGTATTAAAGCCCATAGGGAAGCATAGTAGATATTTTAAGGTGCCTGCCTTGAGGCGGAACAGCAAGCTTCTCTCCCAGCGACTTAAATTCAGTAGGAGATAACTGGATGGCAAATGAGATGGAGGGCAGTTAGTAGATGCCAGGGACATATACCTTGTGACTGTTGGCTTAACAAGTTCCATATTGTAATTTAAATTACTATATTGATCATAAAGGGCCTCTTGTAGAGTCTTTTGAGTTATGCCCTGCATATTGTTTGGGTTCAGGAAAATGTGATCAAGGTTCACGCTGATCAGGCTATTTCTGACAGTGGCCAGCCATGGTATGTCTCCACCCCTGCTGCATTTGAGGCAATCCGTTATAATTTCTCTAGTTAGTGACGCTGCCGAATTTTGCCAAACTTTTAACCAAAATATGGCCAGACGGGACCTGATTTAATCCTCAACGTAAGGCAGCTGTAATTCCTGATGGCAAATACAATTTGGAGAAGAAATTGGGATCCCCAAAAGTTCTTGACAAAATCGATTTTCTTCTCCCTGGATAGTGCTACTTTTTGCATAGCCCCAAACTTCGGCGCCATAAGCAGCCATAGGTATGCACTGCGCTTTATAAATGTTAATTATTGAGAGCACTACCTCAGTCTTTTTTGGTTGCGGGAGGCATAAAATTGAGTAAATCGCCCTTAGAAATGTATTCCTACTATAGGCCAGATGAGCTGCCCAGGAACCAATGTCTGAAAACATTAGTCCGAAGTATGGGTAAGTGCGAGTGCATAGAGAGCGTTCAGGTCCTGAGGTAATTGAGTGAATAAAGTGGTTTTAGGGCCAGAACACATTATAAACAATTTCTTAAATTAGTGCAAAGATCTAGACCAGCCATAAAATCAACAAAGCCTCTAACTAAAGTGTGAAGTGCGTTTGGGGTGCAGCCCATTAGGACCGCATCGTCTGCATATAGTAAAACGGGGAGTATATTGCCATTGATTTTTGAATCGTCGGGAGTAAGTTCAGATAAACCATTGTGCAAATCATTAATATACAGAATGAACAAGAGAGGGGCCAGTGCGCACCCCTGCCTGACCCCTCTGCCGATATTAATGTTCCCTGAGACCTCCCCCTCCTTGTCAATCCTCACCCAAGCTTTCAAGTCCCTGTGTAAAAAAGCTAAAAAATGCACTAAAATTTCATCCAACCCATACTTTAAAAGCACTGACCATAGACGTGACCTATTTACAAAGTCAAAGGCTGAGGAGAGATCCATATAAAGCAGATATATGGGGGAATGCCAGGCTATGGTATATTTACCGATAATTAGGTTAAGATTTAAACATTGTTCTACTGTTCCCAGTTGAATTCTGAACCCTAGCTGGCATTTATTTAAAACCTGTCCCTCCTCAGCCCAAGATCGAATTTTATTAAACAGGATCCTCCCAAGTATCTTGAGGATGTTATCAATCAGGGAGATTGGTCTATAGCAGCTGGGGTTGGATCGGTCCCCTTTTAAAAAAAAATCAGGACGATAGTACTAGTAGACAGTAGACAATGTGCTTGGTATAAAAGTATTTGCTAAGTTGTTAATAACATTAAGTAAAAGAGGCGCCCAGAACTCAGTTTTGTACTTAATGAGGTCAATGGGAAGCCCATCGGGCCAGGTGTCTTATTACCCAAGCTCTGGTTGATTGTATCCCCAACTTCCGTTATTGATATCTGGATGCGTGCTACATTAGAAAAATCGAAGGGCTCCTCGCTATGGGGGTCACTTGTTATATTACAACTTAAAGGCGTAAGTGAAAGGTCCATGGATCTCATATCTTTGACAGCTGCCCAAAAGCTGTTTCCATTGTTGAGACTGGCAGCACAGGCAAGCTTGTCCCAGCGTTCTTTTAAGGTCTCCTCTTTCCGCTGCCTTATCACTCGTTTATAATGCTGTTTCAGTGATCCAACAAGGGTTGCATCCCTGGGTACTGCTGGTAGTGCTACACGGAGCTCTCTATTTGCTCGAGAACAGGCGTTATTAAACCATCTGGGATTCGAATTAGTGTTAGATACAGGCTTCAAAATTAATCGTTTGATACCAGCACATAGATGGCAAAAAGCATTGGCCAGCTCTGAGTTTGGATCATTAGACAACAGACAAATCTCAATAGAGGGTAAGTATGCTGTTATCATTTTGGAAAACAGTTTGCCATTATAATGCCCTTCGAGATTATCCTCAAGCTGTCTGTCGAGTGTGTTAAATTTATCTTTAGTGAAAACAGGTCTGGGGGCAAACCTAATTGTTGTTAAAATAATGTTGTGGTCGCCAAACACAGTGGCTAAAACCTCGGCTTGTACTACTACATCTTCAAACGAGGCAGAGATAAAGATGTAATCTATTGTTGAGGCGCAACCAAGACCCCTATAAATCGGAATGGGACTGTTGGTATGATTTATATTGGCAATATCCATCAAATTCAGTAGATTGTTATTTAACGGATGATCCAGCAATTCTTTCCCTCTTTTACATGTGTGTGTGTCTGAAATTGGTGCTCTGACTTCAACATTTGCCCTCACCATCTTAGCATTAAAATCACCACCTAGGCAAATTCCTGCAAGCTTACCAGACTCAATTTGATTTTGAAAGGCAGAAACAAAATAAAACAAATTAATATAATTCCTTTTTAGTACATTTGTAAAATCATTATTATAAAAATTAATAAAACAATTTGAGATCCCTTGTGTGTAAATAACAGCTTGAAAATTGTTGTCGTTTGTGGCAAGGATTTTGACACTATCACCTGAAGAGATATTGACCCATATAGAGAGACCACCAGGTGGGCGGCCTTGTTTGGGATTGGGTACAATAATGTTAATGCATTCAAACCCATCTAAGTATAAGTGTATTGTTGCCCAGGTTTCCTGAAACATGAGAATGTTGTATTTTCTGACTAAATTTGCGCAGTCTTCAGAACTTATTTTGGAAGCTAAGCCGGCGATGTTCCAGCTTAGAACATTCAAATTTGGGTCATGTGGTTTCATTGTGTCATGTTCTATAAAGGTGGGCTTTGGATCATGTAGTTTCAAAGTAGAAAGTTCTAGACAATTGGGCATAGGTCTTGGGAGGATGTGTTTAGATGGTGTTCGAGTAAACGGTAGTCAATCCAAGCTATCCAAACCAGACACAGCAGAGAATCTGTTAAAATCTGTAGGCAAGACAAAAGTAGGTATGTTTGGCCCTGGGGTAGGTTTATAAAAGAAACCCAGGGGTAATGACCAAACAAGAGTGGGAATGATAATGTTGAGTTCTTGTGTCATTAGTATTGATCTCGCTAAAGCTGGACGATGGAAGTTAATAACAACGCAATCTCCCTCTATGTTCTTTACTGAAGAGCCAACCCACCCTACCCTGCGCACCATTATGATATCACTTACATTTGTCACCTTAAAACCTTTATGTTTAATTAGCCAATCTTCACTTTTATTACGCAGTTGTTCCCATGTCTCGGTCTGATTTTTCCTTAAGGGTGGGACGCCTGCTAAGACTAAGACATAGGGACAAGCAGCCGGAGGTAGGCTAAGGTTTTCTTTAGTAGCAGCCACAGGCTCACTGGCATTATTCACAGAGGGGAGTTTCGCTATCTGGGTGTTGCAAACTAGAGTAGTGTTGTTTGCAGGGTTCGTGGTGGCAACATGGGTGATTGAGTTAACTGGTTGTGTGCAATATTAATAGCAATAGACGTTACTGGTTTGTTCTGTGCGCCAGTGGGTTTAGGTGTCAACAAGTGACACAAGCACTAGGGGTACTAGTATAAGGGGTTGTGTGAACATCGACATTTGCTATTGGTTATTAGAGCTGGTTACGCTGGGTGCACTAGAAACCTGTGGCTAGAGAGTCTCCCCCTGTTGTGAGGCCTGCTTATAGATGTTGTTATTCGAGCCTGGTTTATTCACTAATGACTCTAAACGATCTTAGCGTTTCCAAAGAGCTGCAAAACTATTATCAACAAGTGTTTTAATGCGGTCATGCACAGAGTCTGCTATAATTTCAATTGCAGTATCGCCGAGTTTGAAGCAAGATGAGGGGCCTATCACGGGCTCAGTCTGGGTATAGGTAGATTGATTTGATGCTACAGATAGTAGCAGTGGTGTTAGTTGAGCTCAGAGCCGCAGGTACCTTTGCGCCTTGGATCCATGAACTCAGGGCCGTACATTGTTTATTTGAACAAGGTGGGTGTTTTCTTTTGGAGCTCACAGGTTTGGACAACTTCCTTTTTCTTTTTGCCCCGGTGACTATTGAATTTGGGGAGACATTCATATCAGGTACAATGTCATTATAGCTTATTGCTCCAAGAAGATCACTGTCAGTGACAGCCACAGCCCCGTTGGTCTCGTTGACCCGTTTCCCTTCCTCAGTGTGAGCAAATTCCAAAGTTTGAGTGTCCCTGATTAGAGTAGATGGCACGCTTAGTGTCAGGGGCGGGCTGATACGATCACTGTCCACAATAAAGGGAGCAATCCGAGGAGTTGTGAGTCCCAGTGACAGACTCTTCTCAGTTAGCTCTATCTCAGTGGCATTGATATTCACAGCTCTTTCCAGCATACTGTCTATAGCAATAGAGGTACAAGAACTTGGTATAGTGGTGCGTTTCCCCATAGCGTATTGCGCTTTTGCACGTAGTAATAATAAGAAAATGGATGACTCACCACAATGGATGGATAAGGGATGGTTCTTGTTTGAGGGGTGACCCTGCCCGGCCTCCTTCGGGCAAAGACGGGCACGCCCTTGGCGCTGCGGAAGGCCCTGGGAGCTTTTTAAAGCGCCTCCTGGTGCACGGTCAACGCTTGCAGCAGCGCGACGGCGCCTCAGCCAGCAAAGGACGCTGGGAAATGGAGTCCTTGCTCCCGGTCCAGTCCGCTCACCACCACCGCTGTCTCCCGGTCTGTTGCCCCCAACAGAGGGTGAAGCAAACTTCTGTAATTGGACGTCCCACCCGCTAGGAGTCAAGTGGCATCAAATGCCTCCGGTGCACAAAGCCGGAAGAGGACAGCGCACCTGCCTTCTCGTTCGGGATGCCAGCACAGGAGTAGAGGGCCCCTCTACCCCTACCCCTACCCCACATCTCCACGGAGTTGTCCGCAGCACTCCTCAGGTCTTCAAACACAGCTCCTTATACCGGGGCGCTCTGTTCTGCAAGGGAGGGGGTGGTTGCTCTGTCTTCAGTCCAACGGCGCACACTTCTGGGGCCTGACACGAGCAGATAGGCTCCAGGATCCTCTCCACTCCCCTCGGTGCAACAGCAGTGGGGGCTCTACACGGCTGGCATAAGGGAACTCACGATCCCCACAGGGTGCCGCCGCAATAAAGTAAACTTTTTAAAGTAGGCACACCTCCGGGGGGCTCTACACGGCTGGCATCAGGGAACTCACGATCCACACAGGGTGCCACTGCAATAAAGTAATGTTTTTAAAGTAGGCACACCTCCCGGGGTGGCGTACCTCTCCTTCCACCACTCCCGATATCCTCGGTTCTCGCAGGATATTACTGCTGCTGCGAGGGAGGTCGCACCGATCGCAGGGCGCAGCCGTACAACGCAACTCGCATCACCTGAGCGATCTCCACTGTTTTGTCAGGGGGTGTGGGGGGGGACCACCTTACTGTCTCATCTTCATGCCCCACAAGCTTGAGTCTTCACAAGTCGCCCTCTGTCCCCATCTCAAACGCTTCAGAGAGTGTTCAGCGCTCACTCGCTCTAGCTGGCCACCCTCGGCAGCATACCCCCGCCTTTCGACTGTTGACAGGTTCCCCGGCTCTTCCCTGGAGGGATCCGCCTACGTGAGATTGGAGCACGGTGCAACACCGCAATCCAGCGCATACAGAGGCAGGATCTGAATGTGAAAAGTTCTTCCGTCCTCTCCAGAAAAGACCAAAAACAGCAACACCGAATGGAGAACACACCGCATGCGGACCACCTGCACGTACAATGGACACAGAGAAAGGACCTCTTAGGTAAGGTACCAGCTATATGGTGATGGAATCTATTTGTTGGGGTGGACGATGTGGTAGCAAATGAAATGCAGTAGTGGTCGAATGCATTGATGTTTATGTTATATTGTTTTACATAACTATGATAATGAAAATGTATAAACTAATTTTCAATGACAATAATTTGCAATGTCTATAATGGCAGATGTTTCCTGGGTTAAGAAGCTCTGCACTGTACTTGACCTTTGACACAATAAAATATGTTATAAAAAAGGCACTAATATGGTATATATTGTGGCCAGGGTTAACCCATTATTTCAGAGCCTTTGCTTATTTCTCTAAGTCTCCCAAAGACTCCCATGTATTACCCATGTATTACCCATGTATGTATTACCCAAGTGAAAGTGATGCCTTGGAAATCACCAACTGGCACAGTGTGAGAGGTTTGTTACATGATTACATGATTAGATACAAAAAGCATGTCAGAAATATATTAGATGTACTCAATTAGTATGAACGAGAATGCTTTTTTGGTGGAATGGTTTATAATGTTTAAGTTTGGTAGAAGAAAACATCTGGGGGTAGTGGTAAAAAAAATTAGTATTGGTTAGTTCTCTTTGAAGCCTTAAAAAAATTGAGCAAGGACTTCAAGGACCGCTTAGACAACAACGCACACAACACCAAAGAGCTCTTCAGCATCCTGAAAGAACTCTCCAACCCCAGCGCCAACACCAATGACATCCCACCATCACAAGACCAGTGAGACTCCCTGGCCACCTTCTTTCACCGCAAGATCACCGACATCCATGACAGCTTCAACTCTGACACCGCCGCATCCACCACCGAGACCACCACCCCTGCGACCTCCACCCGCACCAGCCGCTTGACCACCTGGTCCTACATCAGCGACAAAGACACCACCAAAACCATGATCTCCATCCACTCGGGATCCCCATCCGACCCCTGCCCTCCCCACAATCTTCAACAAAGCCAGCACAACCACTGCGCCCCACCTCCCGAAAACAGTCAACAGTTCATTCGAGACAGCGACCTTCCTGGAAAGCTGGAAGCACGCCGAGATTAACGCCCTTCTGAAGAAGCCCAAGGCGGACCCCACAGACCGCAAGAACTTCCGGCTCATCTCCCTGCTCCAGTTTCTGGCAAAAGTGACAGAGAAGATTGTCAACAAACAGCTAACCCGCTAACCTCGAAGACAATGACATCCTGGACCCTTCCCAATCCGGTTTTCGCAGCAACCACAGCACCGAGAGCACCCTCATCGCCGCCACCGACGACATCAGGATCCTGATGGACAAAGGAGAGACAGCCGCCCTCATCCTCCTGGACCTATCAGCAGCCTTTGACACAGTCTGCCACCGCACCCTATCAGCACGCCTCCATGACGCCGGAATCCAAGAGAAAGCACTGGCCTGGACCACATCCTTCCTCTCCGGCCAAACCCAGAGCGTCCGCCTCCCACCCTTCTGCTCATGAACCACCGAGATCATCTGCGGCGTCCCACAGGGATCCTCCATCAGCCCGATGCTGTTCAACATCTACATGGCACCGCTCGCCCACGTCACACGACAACATAACCTCAACACCATCTCCTACGCGGACGACACCCAGCTGATCATATCCCTAACCAAAGACCCCCACACCACCAAAGCCAACCTCCACAGAGGAATGAAGGCCGTAGCCGACTGGATGAAGGACAGCAGACTGAAGCTGAATTCAGACAAGACGGAGGTCCTCATTCTCGGACCCAACCCCATCAGCCTGGGACGACTCCTGCTGGCCCACATCGCTAGGCACAGCCCCAGAACCCACAGACAATGCACACAACCTGGGGGTCATCCTCGACTCCAACCTCTCCATGACCAGGCAAGTCAACGCCGTCTCCGCGTCCTGCTTCAACATCCTCAGAATGCTCCACAGGATCTTCAAATGGATCCCCTCTGACACGAGAAAATCAGTCACCCAGGCCCTCATCACCAGTAGACTCGACTACGGGAACGCCCTCTACTCAGGAACAACAACCAAGCTCCTGAGACGACTGCAATGAATCCAGAACGCATTGGCCGGACTGATCCTCGACGTCCCCCGACGCAGCCACATCACACCCCACATAAGAGGCCTGTACTGGCTCCCCGTCAACAAGAGGATCACCTTCATACTCCTCATCCACGCACACAAAGCTCTACACAACACCGGACCCACATACTCAACAACCGTCTCAGCTTCCACACCCCCACCCGAAGCCTCCGCTCAGCCAACCTCGCCCTCGCCACAGTCCCTCGCATTCGGAAACCCACCGCCGGCGGTAGATCTTTCTCCTACCTCGCCGCCAAGACCTGTAACACTCTCCCTATCAGCCTACGACAGACCAAGGACCTGCTGGCCTTCAGAAGACTTCTCAAGACCTGGCTCTTCGATCAGTAGCGGGCCCCCCAGCGCCTTGAGACCCTCACGGGTATGTAGCGCGCTTTATAAATACAGTGATTGATTGATTGATTGATGTAGGACAAAATAAGAATAGTAGTAGAAGTAGAAATCATGAAATATGGTCTTTGTAGTGTCTTCCCAACCCAGTTACTAGCCAATGAATATGCTACACAGGGAGATTTATTGGTGCACGTGCAACTGCAACTCACCATACTGAAACATCGATCAATGCATTATGCTCTAACACTTACGCCACATTTCTAGGGAGATCATCAGGACCCAAAAGGGTTCCATCACTATTAACTTGCAAGATGCTACAGTCTGTTCAAGTACATTGTGCTAGATTGTATGCACTATAAACTGCTAGATTTATGTAAAATTGTATTTATAATACAGCTTTTTGACCATCCGATTGAGATCCGAGTTTTGTTTTGTGTAAGAAAACAAAATGCATGGGGCAAGTGCCGAAATGAAAGAAAGGAAGGGCTATTTGTATATAAAGCATGGAAATCAAGAGTGCATTTATGGCATGTAAAATATAAACACCTTGAAAGAAGAAGGACCAGCACAACTTTTTCATGAAAAAAAGGCCTCGGTGGGAGAAAATTCCAGCACGCTAGATGGTACAGTGGTATCTAACAGGGTCTATGAGTCCATTTTGACCAAGGTCAAACCCCAGCTAGGGAAAATCGATTTTTATTTTATTTATTTTTTAAATTCTAATTTCCACAAATGAAAGCTCTCCCTTTGTAAATCGCCCCCTAGCAGTGTCTGGGGGATTTGTGGCCTCTTTAATCAAGCTAATTCATTTCAGACATTGGTGACATGTTGTTGCATGTGGAAGGGGGCAAGGTTTGGTATGAAAGAAATCCCTTATTTAGGTGGAATGAGAATTTAGGGATGATTGTGTAAAAAAAAGAAATGCATGGGGCAAGAGTGAAAGAAAAGAAGGGCTATTTGTATATAAAGCATGGAAACTAAGCGTGAATTTGCGGCATGTAAAATCGAAACACCAAAAAAATAAAAGGATGACCAGGACTATTCTTTCATGACAAAAAGGCCTCACTGAGAAAAATTCCAGGAAAATAGATGGTACAGTGGTAGTTAACAGGGGCCATAACTCTTCTTTGACCATGGTTCAAACCCCAACTGGGGAAAATCGATTTTTTTTCTAATTTCCACACATGAAATCTGTGCCTTTGTAAAACACCCCTATCAGTGTCTGGGAAAAATATGGCCATTTTTGTCATAGTGCATGTCAGGCATTGATGGCATGCTGTGGCATGTGGAAGGGGGGACAGGTTTGCTATGAAAGAAATCCCTTATTTAGTGTAATGAGAATTTGGGGATGATTGTAAGAATAAGAAATGCATGGGGCAAGTGGCAGACTGAAAGAAAGGAAGGGCTATTTGCATATAAAGAATGGAAATCAAGAGTGGATTTCTGGCATGTAAAATCCAAACACCATGAAAATAGAAGAAGGACCAGCATCATTTTCCCATGACAAAAAGACCTCGGGGTGAAGAAAGCTTTAGCAAAACAGATGGTACAGTGGTAGTTAACATGGGCTATGTGTGCTTTTTGACCAGGGTTCAAAACCCAGCTGGGGAAAAACGTTTTTGTTTAAAATATTTTTTTTCTAAATTCCACAAATGAAATCTGTGCCATTGTAAATCACCCCCTACCAGTGTCTGGGAGAATAATGGCCTCCTTACGGTGAACAGGCCAAAGAAAAGTACCAAAGGGACTGGGAAGAAGAGTTAGGAGTAGAAGTGACTCCGGCACAATGGTCCTGGTGCTTTAGCAAGATTAAAACGATTTCATCCAACAGCCGTCATAGATTAGTACACTTTAAGTATATTCATACAACATATTATACACCGGCCCAACTTTGTAGGTACGGGCTTAGAGCTATGGACAACTTGTCTGAGATGTAATGCCCCGGGCGCGCACTTTCTGCATTTGGCATGGGTTTGCACAGGTATCCGTAACTTTTGGCGGGGGGTGATTGGGATCCTCACTGGGATGCTGGGTTGTGTCATTCCAGAAACACGATTAACTGCAGTACTAGGTTATGATAAACCAATTCCCAAAGGAATCCGTAAGTTGGCGGCTATTGGAATAATGCTAGCTAAAAGAAGAGTAGCTATGAGATGGATGAAGGGTCCCTTACTAAAGCTTGCTGACTGGAAAACTGACTTAGCCTATTGTTCTACCCAGTCAGAAGCCTATAACAAACTGATACCGGTACGATGTGCACCAAAAGATATATGGGGACCATATGGTGCTTACCTGTTAGAAATGTCAGTGACTGTAGAGGATGCTGCAGCACCACGCACTGGTGTGGGATAAAGTATTAAGGAATGTTGATAAAAAAATGTGCCTATATAGAGGAAAACTGTGATTTGCTTGTGCTGCATTTGTTTATGATCGTCACCCAACTCACAAGGACTAAAATTACGAGCTAGTACGCGCTGGCAACTGTATTGTTAACACAGCAATGCTGTTTGGGTTCATGTTACTTAACAGAAGGTACTATAAATGTATGTTGTCAGTCATTGTTTAATTGCCCATTCTATCAAGCTTCTGAATGTCTTCCACAGAGTAAATGTAACTACCCTTTGTTATAATGGAAAATTTGAAAATAAAGTTAAACAAAAATAAAATGATGGCCTCCTTAGTCATAGTGCATGCCAGGCATTGATGGCATGCTGTGGCATGCGGAAGGGGGGACAGGTTTGCTATGAAAGAAATCCCTTATTTAGGGGAATGAGAATTTGGGGATGATTGTATAAGAATAAGAAATGCATGGGGCAAGTGGCAGACTTAAAGAAAGGAAGGGCTATTTGAATATAAGGCATGGAAATCAAGAGTGGATTTCTGGCATGTAAAATCCAAACGCCATAAAAATAGAAGAAGGACCAGCATAATTTTCCAATGACAAAAAGGTCTCGGGCTGAAGACAATTACAGCAAATGAGATTGGTATAGTGGCAGTTCACAGGGGCTTTCTGTACTTTTTGACCAGGGTTTAAACTCCAGTGCAGAAAATCGATTTTTTTAATCTTTTCCACTGTTTTTTCTAATTTCCACAAATAAAAGCTGTGACTTTGTAAATCACCCACTACCAGTGTCTGGGAGAATTATGGCCTCCTTAGTCATAGTGCATGTCACGCATTGATGGCATGCTGTGGCATGTGGTAGGGGAGACAGGTTTGCTATGAAAGCAATCCCTCATTTAGTGGAATGAGAAAAAAGGGGTTTCTGCAAGTAGAGAAATATTTGCCCTGTAGAGGAAAAGATAATAGAAGTTTGCAAATGCAATTTTGTGAAGCATGAACATGAATAACCATCATGTGCATATATTGAAGAGTAAACTCTTATATTACATGAGTATCAATATTCCTGGGAAGCTGCAACTATTGCAGCTTTCCAGGAGTCTTTCTGGAATTCTTTTGAAAATCAAAACAAAGTGACAAGCCTACTCAAAATGTAGGCATGTACCCCTGTCAGTAGATTTACATTTTTAGTGAATCAAGACTTGTATGTTGTGTCTAAGGCACACCTGGACTTGTGGTTTGAGCAAAATGTCCCATTTATTCATTTTTATATGTCCTTTAAAATCTCTTCCGATAGAAAAAAACTTATTGCTGACCAGGCTTTAAAGTTCATATACCTAAGATGGACTCTCTACCTCAACACACTTCACTTAAAAATTTGATCTTTTCAGAAAAACCAAGAACAAGCATTTTCACTGTTTAATATTTTTCATTGTTTCTTCAGACGTTGCGGCTGGTTACCTTTAAGACTGATGAGCAAATCTGACTTCTTCACGGATAGTTAGGGTGGTTTTTTTTTACACTTGTTTGCACTCAGCATTATTCATTTGCATTTACTTACTCACATTTGCATTTGCATTCACTTTCACTTTCTCTGATTCACTTAGGGCCCTATTCCGAGTATGATGGTCCTAGGACCACTATACTCACAGTGGCGGTCCAACCACCTCCACTACTGTGTGTCTGCCAACTGTATTTCGAGGTTGGTGTTTGGATCGCCACAGGACCACTGTCTCCACTGAGATCCAGGATCCTGTGATTGTGGCACAGCGGGAAGTTGCAGGAATATGCTGGTGGTGTCAATGCAGCACCACCTAGCATATTACGAGTTGCATTTACACCGCCCATTTCATGGCAGTTGGTCCACCATGAAAAAGTTGGTGGATATGCAACCCCTGCAACCACTGGGCCTGGCGGTGCATGCAGAGGGGTACTGGTTGTGCCCCCCCTATAATTGCACCCCCGTTCCCGCATGGTGTGACATCGCAATATGGTGCATGTCACACAATGTGCCACAGGTTCTCAAACGTTGGCTGCCTGCCGTTAAGGCTCTCCTATGAATCTAACACAAACTCGTAATATGGCCTTTAGTCTCATTTGGTGTCACTGACTCACAACGTCTCATTCGTTCTCACTCAGACCCACTGAATCTCAGTCATTGTGACTCATTAGACTCACTCAATCTCACTGTCACTCACTCATTCTTACTAAGTCTCTATCTGACTCACTCTAGCTTGCTCACTTTCATCAGTTTCACTAGGTCTCACTGACTCACTCAGTCTGAAGCACTCCCAGTCAGTCTCACTTAATATGACTCTGTCTCAATCAATTTCACTCAGTCTCACCAAGTGTCATCGAGTCACAGCAAGTAGAAGGAGCACCTTAGTTAAAACTGAAGTATAAAATAAGACTTTTCCCTGTTAGTCCACTAACTCCAATAATTCAACAACAGCAAAATTCCAAGGAGTTGAAATTAATAAGTGCCATGCACAATGTTAATCAAAACAACTACGTTCTTAGTACTCTTTCTTTATTTCTTCACTTTCTTTATCAAAAAGTGAAAAGGAGCACAGCCAGTGTGTTTCATTGTAACACATAGGGCTGCCTCCCTGCTGGAGGGCCGTGTGTGCTGGCCTCCCTGGGCCTAGCTGTGCCCCTGGGACCTTTTGCCTCGTTTCTTTCAAGCCTTAGGACTTGTGCTCTTTGCCCCAGGATTCTTGCTTCATCTAGCGCTTGGGAGCGCTATATTCTGATGCCCTGGGACCTTTTTGCTCTAATTTGGGGATTCATAAGGACTTTATGCTTTTACCTCTAGCGCCTGGGAGCGCTTTACTTTACTTGGGAAAAGGAGCGTGGGCGGTGCAGCGCTAGGCTGCCCTTCCCTTTAGAGGGAATCCCCCATCAGAGGGATTCCCCTGTGATGGCTGCCGAGTGGGAGCCCACTGCGCTCATTGATCGTGCTTGCGGGTGCACACCCGCATTCTGGTGCCTGTGGTAGGTGATTTTAATTGCGAGGGAGAGTACCCCTCATTTCTGCTGGGAGAAGACTGCCGCCATGATCTGCCGGTGACAGACGGAAGCGGAAGGAGAAGAGTGCGGCCAGAAGTTGGGCTACGTGAGAGGAGGACGGAAGCCTTCTCCGCCTCCCCGAGTGCCCATGACAAGTCCCAGGCCCCAGGAGGGTGCCCGGGTGAAGAGTAAAGGAGTCTGAGGCTGCCGATGGCAGCGCAGGGCTCCCAGGAGCGAAGAGAAGCGCCGTGCCGCAGGACAAGTGCCGCCTGATTGAGAGAGAGAGCCCCAGCAGGAGAAGGAGGCTTGGAAGGCACCCGGAGTCCTGCATGCTCCACAGTGAAGTCCACTGAGTAAAGAGGGTGGGATTCCGCTTCCCCGACATGCTGCAGAGAGAAGCGCTGCAGTCGCTGGGTAGAGCTCAAGTATGTAGTGCCTGGGAGAGGCACAGAGGCAGAGCTGCCCCGTCTGGCAGCGGGCCGCTCCACCGAGAGGGGCATCTTTTGTTTACAGAGCCTGTGTGGCTCCAACTTGGGGTAAGTTATTTTAAAGGTCCCACTGGGGCCAGAGGGCATTGTAGGGCCAGGGCTTAATTGAGTATACATAGCTGCCCTGCGAGAGGGCAGGTAGCTGCAACATTTTTGCGCAGTTTTGTTTATAGAAACCCTGAGGGAGCAGATGGGCACAGGGTTGCCCAGGCCTCTAATTGCTTCACAGTTGCCCAGCAAGTAATGGGCAGCTGCTCTGTGTAGGCCCTCATTGGATATTCCCAGCTGCCCAGCAACTAGTGGGCAGCTGCAACATTTAGGTCTGTGCAAAGTGCACACCATTGACTTCCGCTGCCTTGGCAGCGTGCCCTAAGTCTTGGGACATGGGGCGGTTGAGCCCCCTTTGAGAAAGCCAGTTGGCCAGGGGGACTGAGAGGTTTGTAGGGCGCCAGGCCCTAATGTGTTTTATGTCTACTATGGTCTTTATTAGGAGACTATGTGCTAATAGTGATATATGTGGTGCTCGGAAATGTGATTCTTGTAGTATGATTTACGCACCCTAGTTTATACCTCTAAATGTGGTTCTTGTGATCATGAGGCTGTTTTGCATATTATGGATTATGCTAGTGAGATTATGTTCCACTGTGATTGATGCCCCTAATGTGAGTTATACTTAGGAGGTTAGGGTCCTATACGTTTAGACTGATGAGATGATTGTATAATGTGTTTATTCTGGTGAGGTTGGCGCAGAATGTAATTCGCGCCTAATGTGATATGGTGCATAATGTAGTTTATGTTACAGGCTGATGCTAAGTACAGTGATTACCAGTGGTTACTGGTTGTACGCATGTGAGATGTACTAGTTTTACTAATTTTGCTCTGTGATGGTTCTGACAGTGGTCCAGTGGGCCCTGTCAGGTGTTTATAATCCCTTGTAGATATAACCCAGTGCCAGTTGGCACCATGTATATTATGTGAGTACTATTTGAATGTGTTATGAGAATACAAAGGCTATTTTTGATATATATTTGAGTGGAGTTCCTTTTGTATGGTGCCTGGGATGTTGTTGCTGTGTGCATGCGCAAATGCTTTACACATGGACTCCAGGATAAGCCTGACTGCTCATGCCAAGCTACCAAGGGGGTGAGCAGGGGTTATCTTTGGCGTGTGACTCCCTTGCCCTGACTAGAGTTGTGGTCTCTGCATCGCTTTGGCGCAAGCCTTAGCCAATCGAAGATCCCATTTCTAACAACATAACATTATGCATGTGATAAAAACAATATAAAACAACCTGTGCCACAAATTGCACCAACAGTGACCTTAATTGATAAAAACAGATCACGCTCACATAAAAGTAAACACGATAAAGTTCAGTCATGTCTCGAGAAATGTTACAATTTGTGAAACATTTATAAAGCAAGATAGAGTGCTAGACTATATCCATTTGCACCAATAGTAAATGTAGACATTAATCTGGTGTAGACCATACTTTTTTGTCAGATATAAGTGGGTAGCATAGGTAAATAGGATATTGACTTAGATAAGCCATAGGAATTTTGTTTTTAAAGAAGAAATGGCTGCTGCATCAAGTAAAGTAGGCCTACTACACTATTTCTCCACATTATACAATATGGACTGGTTTCCTCTTTCACCAAAACTACATCTCATATTCTACATGTCGGCAAAAAGACCCAAAGTCGTATAAGAATAGTCATGCTTACCAAAAGAATATCAATCTTGTCCTAGGTCCTTGAACTTCTATATAGTGCTCTTCCTCATTTTGATTCAGTATCCGGTAGCTAGAGTTTGGTGTAGTTCCGATAGTACCCTTTCATGCAGGACCTACTCTTTTTACAGATACCATATACTGTGGGCTTGGTGGCAAACTGACTCTGTACACCCCCACCGAATATGTCAGCCTATGTTTTGCATTAGCTAGCTCGCAGTGCCACTAGAACCTCCTCTTATCAGAGAGATTAGTTTCTGGTAACCTCAGAACATAATAACCTCAGACTCGTGGAAACAATATACTACTTTTCACCCAGTCACTCATGCTTGCTTGTTTTGCTCTCAGAGAGATACACAGAAGAAACAGTTGAGCGTGTTTACAATAAGAATTTATTGTACGGTTGTTCTTCTCATGTAAAATAAGTGCTCTGCTACAACTGTAACACAGTAGCAGAGATAGAGAACCAGCAGTACAGTGAATAAAAAGAAATAATATTATTCTACCATTTTGCAATAGTCATGAACACACACAAATATAAAATGGATTTATAAAATGAAGTGCGTACTCCTAAGATGCCTGTCTAGATGTACCTAAGTGTACCCAGCATGTGAGTAGGTGTGAAAGAGCCTAAGTCTAAGATCCTAAGTCTAAGAGCCTAAGTCTAAGCCAAGAATCCCACTAGGATTTAGTCGAATCCCCATACCTGAATAGTGAGAGTGTGGGACGTCGTCCTGGACTTGAGCTGGACACCCCGCAAGCGATCGTCAGACCACTGTCAGCTGGAGCGATGGAATGCCGAATCCGCAGCGTCTCTGGTCAATGTGTCGGCCTTTAAGTCTTGGTTCCCTCCTGCTCTCTGATAGCAAGAAGTGCTGTATTTATACAGTCTATGTGCCTGTGTTCCACATTGTTCAATAGGAGGATGACGTTGGGTATTAAACCTTGCGCTGATGGGAGAACTGTAGTGTACCTCCTGGAGAGTGTACTCATAAATTATTCATATGTGCTAAGGATGACGTCTTAGCAATATCGATTAGGAAAAATCCACCCTCGACATAGAACTAGGTGAAAGGTTTAGTCCATAAAAGGCTACAGTCCATACAAGGCATTCTGTCCTTATGTCCTTATGAGGCTTGTTCATATGAAATGAAGGGGAGAGGATGTAGGGAAAGTGTACGATGTTCCCTGGACCTATATCAGGGTACCAATATGAAATATAACAAGAGAAAAGGATTGTGCATTCAGTAAGGACATGTGGTCCTTTGCCAAACCACACTTCATCAACTAATATGTGTACTTTATTAACTGTACAATTAATTAAAATCTTTACAGTAAAAAAGAAAAAAAGAAAGAAAGAACGATTCATGTATAAACACTAAAAAAAAGAAGAAAAAAGAAAATAAAAAAACAGTGATTACAGACTTCTTTGCTTGATAAAAATATAATACTTCTGCACTAAATAAAAATTCAGCACCCCTGTCTGAGTACCGCATAGTTGGCCTTTCCCCAACTTGTGTGCCTTGAGGTTAGTCTGTATTAGTGAGCACTTGAGCTGGCCTCTATGGTGCACTAAGTATCTTGCAAGGGACGTTTCTTTCTTTGGGGGGCGTACGAGTGGGGCACTGTCAATGGTACTACGTAAAGAGATCCCATCAGCTTTAGTCCGCAGAGTTTATTGTGGGCTTCCCCTGGGTTGTACTACTTTTGTTAGCGACTTTTAAGGCTAACCTGATTTGATGAACAAATTTCGCCAGTCTCGCTAAGGTCATTGTGTTGGTGGTTGACAGACACAAGGCTGATGCTTTGCTGCATGACTTTATACTCTTACTGGGGCAGATCGGGCGCAGCAGTCGCCGGCGTTCATTGTTAAGGTTGGGACAGCAGCAGAGAAGGTGCAGCCAGGATTCCCTCTTGTAGGGGCACAGTCTGCAAGTTATGGGTTCCCCTCTTCGGGATCATGCAGGATTAAAATCTGCTATCCCAAGCATGGTCAGCCTCATGAATAAAATGTTGCTTTGGACCTGTGTTGTAAGGGCCTCACTTAGGTAGGGTTGTGCTTTTCCTGCCATGTATGAATTGTTTAATGAATCCAGATGAGAGCTTCGGCGTAGAGTTTTATGGTCGAGGTCAAAGGAGATTTTGTGTACTTGTTTGTTAACAGCTCTCTTCCAGGCATTCAGGGGGATGTCCTGCCGCGGCATGCTTTCTTCCTCGATCTTCAATACTTTGATTGCGTTTCCCAGCCTAGTGTGCCATGTCTAGCCTGGCCCCTCAAAGATAGATCTCAAGTAATTTTTTAGGGAATTTGCCTGGGCCCTTAATGTCCTATATATAGCTTTATAATCTCCCACTGGCAGATCAAGTCTGGCCTCGCTAGGCCAAGCTCCAGTCTTAGCCTAGTTTTTCTTGCTGTCCTTGGTATGTGTAGCACCGACTTGTATGCCTTGGCTTGGGCTAAATTGAGGAGAGCGTCCAATTTCCTGGGGAAGGCAAGATGACCGTAGCTAATTGCTGGAAGGAGCTTTGCTCTTAGAACTGTCAAAATTGGGCTGGTGGATGGGCTATTCAAATACTGGCTCAGTTGTCTTAATAAATGTATAACCTTGTTGGTTTTAGAGCTCTGCTGATTTAGATGTACGTTCGCCTTGGCCCGTTCCGTAAACCAGACCCCTAAGTAGTTGTATGAAGCCACCGAGTTAATTAGAGCGTTTCCCAGTTGCCACTGTACATTCTTTTTCCGATGGTATGACCCAAAAATGATGACCTTGGTTTTTCCTTGATTGCCTATCAGGTTGTTGGTGATGTTAAAACTGTTTAGTGCATTTAATGCTCTTTGTAGGCCCACCTTTGTATGGTCCAATGTGGCTGTATCGTCAGCATACTGTAGGACTGGGAGCCTCACGCTTCCTAATCTTGGTGCTACTAAACTGGCTCCTTTTAGGGCCTCTCCCAGGTCCGCCGTATATAAGTTGAAAAGGATGGGGGCCAGCACGCACCCTTGCTTCAACCCATTCTCTGTGGTTATGGGGGAAACTGTACGGGCACTTGTTTTGACCCGCACCCAGGTGTCCTCGTATAATGACCTTATTACCTTCAGAAGATTCGGTGGAATGCCCCACTTTTCTAATTTCCACCATAATCGTTTTCTGACTACTTTATCAAAGTTTGTGCGATAGTCCACGAAGCAGCAAAAGAGTGGAGGATGGTTCTTCAAGGTAACCTTGAAGAACCATCCTCCACTTCACCGATTACCACAGTACACAAAAACTAAAAGCTTTATTATCTACTGAGGAACATTCATCCAATGTGACAATATTCCAGATCATTTCTTAAAGTGTACATGCCAAGATATGCAAAGGGGCAGTAAGGCACACATTGCACATTTATTTGGGGGAGTAATTATATTGTAAACACCACTAGTTACCCAACCCTAATTCCGTATAGGGCCCACGATACAACCTATTAGGCAGTACACAAATCATCTCAAAGAAGATGCATATTATTTATGTACCTGTAGCCATAGGGGTTGCCCTCAGCAATTATAAAAGGGATACATAATGTCAGACTGCCATTTCAAACATACTGAACTTTGCATAGGAAGAACCTCAGTGGCAGTTCAATCCATGTGTAAAGGGAGGACCCCACGAAGCGCAAGCAAAAAACAAATGGCTTGAACTAACCAAAACCTCATAGAACCGAGGTCACAATCAGACTAAGGCAGCATTCAGTTCATGTTTCAAGAGATAAACCACTAAAATAAAGACATAAAAAAATTAACACAATAAGATGATGTGACTTTAGTTCAAAACATGTTCCAGAGCACGATAAATATAATGAACCATGAACAGAGTTCCTCTAGCTTCAAGTCATATGAGTGCAGCACTTGTATTACTATAAGTGGCCCCTATAAGATAAATAAGAACAACTTGTGATGACAGAATTACCATTCTGAAAGATCATGACAACTATTAGCACACACCCTAATGCCACTAATGCAGAAACCCAACATATGGAATCACAACAAATCTTACCTTTCACTCAAAATCAAAATTAAGCAAAACTTGCAGGCATATCCTCTGATTGTGTTTTCTCAATGTGCACCATAAAAATAGAAAGGCAACGTGACTTTAGTTCTCCACATGTTCCAGAGCGCTTTAAGTAATATGTGCCAAGAATGGAGTTCCATTTGCTTCAATTTATATAGGTGCAGCAATTGTACTACGATTAGGGATCCCTCTAAGAACAAGCTTTATTAAATGCATTAGATTTCGCCTATGTGAATATTAATACGTGTTTTTTTGTTATTAGTTGTAGCTTGCTGAGTATTTGTACAATATAAGTACAGAAAGTCTGTTAAAGTGTTATGACTTGTTTATGTACAAAAAGGCAATATATTGTGCTGTTACTAGTGGTTCAATGTAAGTGATATCAACATTTTGAAAAATTAAATGAAAGAGGGTAATAGAATTAATTGATGTAATAGCAATATTATGTGCTTAGAGGAGTTCTGACAACTTTTAGACCCAGTGCCACTGAACCCGCCACACCATTCAAATGATGCCCCTAGTGCCTGCAAGATAACCGCATTTGTGACTGCCTGTTTGAAGTAAAATATCGCAATATTTGGTGTTTAGAGGGCTTTTGACAGTGAATGGAGCTTAAAAAGTGTGAACAGCTCTAACAGAAGTTAAAAAAAAGTTTCACACAAAAGTGAATGTACACAGAAATTCAAGGATGTTTAGAGTCCCCTTTTAAGATATATAAAATACAAGAGATTTCACAAGCACAGCACAAGTGCTGTGCATCTGAATTTTAAAAATATGCTTCATTTTTGATTTCCCAAATACTGAACTTCTATAGTTAATTTAAAGGTATTTACATTTTATCGTGTATTACAAAAAATAACATCAAACAGCTTTTCCTTTCACACTCAGTTTACCTCAGCAAGATTGGCACATAATTCACTTTCATTATGTTCCTTTGAATGCAAAGTGAGACGAGTTTTTATTTTTTTATTTTTTTAAAACCTTTATTTAGAAAAGTGCACACAGCTATTCAGCCTAACATCCCGGAGGCAAGGCAGCATGTAGAATCAGGAGAGCAATAGCGCAAGAATAAATGTATCAGTACAATGAAGGTTGATTTTATTTTTCATCAAAGGAACGTAGAAGAAGAAAAAGAAGAAGACGCCAGAAGGCATAGAAAGAACGGCAATGGAGTAGAAGAAACCAGTAAAGCGTTGGCAGTGGGGCAGGGGGAGTAGCGGGTACACAATCACAGATACAGGAGATCAGAACAGGATAGAAGGGGGGAAGAAGAGGAGACAGGATACAACATTATAACGTGTCACAGTTGGTGTCACAGGTTATGGTGACAAATGTTCCTCCAAAGAGACAGGTATATCTCCCCTGTAAGCATTCCAGGCCCCCCACACTTTCAACCACTTCTTGGGCTTGCCCCTGGCAACATAGACCGTCTTTTCCCTGAACATACACCAATCCATGTTGGCTTTCCATTGCACCACCATGGGAGCTGCCGAAGCCCCCCACTTCTGCGCGATATCGCGTTTGGCTACCATGTTGCCAAGGGTCACCCACTGCGTCTGAGCCACATTGTGATCGGTCGGTTCCCAAATGTTGAGGAGGCACCTCCTAGCTTCCGCAGCCGTCACCACCCCAGTCACTTCATCCATAATCCTGAGCACACGTCTCCAGTAGGAGGCAATGGCGGGGCATTCCCAAAGAATGTGCATAAACGTGGCAAGGGCGCCGCAGCCGCGGCGACAAAGCCCATCAACCGAGTAGCCCATATGAACAAGCCGGGGGCCAGTCACGTACACCCTGTGCAAACTTTTTAGCTGTACCAGCCGAAGACGAGAGGAAATGGCGACTTCCTTAGGGGAAGAAACTGCACTCTGCCAATCCTCATCATCAATTTCCAGACCGTCACGCACCCACTGATCCCGCACGCCCAGGAGGAGGTCAGTACGAACATTAATGAGCTTCTTATACGACAGTGAGATGGCACTGTCAGGCATATGGCCATCCAATACCCTGTCCTCCAACGGGGAGCTCTCTGGGATCGCCCCTTCTGCAGGTGTAGCAGAGAGCAGTGCGTGGCGCAACTGGGCATACGGGAAAAACTCCGAGCTACCCAGCTGATACTCAGCCTGCAGCTGGGAGAAGGTCTTGATCTCCCCCTTCGATACCACATCATGCACCCTGGAGATACCTATGAGGTCCCATTTATCAAACCCCTTGGTGTGCCATAACCTGCCCAAAATATCCGAATCATACAATGGGGTGAACCTTGTCAGCCTGCCTTGCCAGCCCTGCGCCTTGGTAATCAACCGCCAAATATGGACCGCAGTTTTCGTTGGACCCGACATCCGCCTGTCCAGAGACCTTGAATACAGCGCCCTGTAGTAATTGCCACCACTCAAGAGCCACTTATCCAGTGCATATCCAGGGTTATTTTCCGGACCATAAAAGCCGTGATTGATAGCCGCCAATTGGGAGGCCCAGTAATATCTGCGCACATCTGGTAGTGCTATACCCCCGTCGTACCACGGAAGCGTGAGCTTCGTGATGGCGACGCGGGGTCGGCCGTCCCAGAGTAGGGCACGTTGAAGGCCTTCAATCTCTCGGAAGTAACGGGCGGGGACAGGATCTTGAGAGTTCTGTAGGGCGTACAGGAACCTGGGCAAAGACATCATCTTAAATAATGCCGCGCGCCCGAATAAAGAAAGCGGAAGTTTGCGCCAACCCTCCACGTCACGCCGGAGGCGCAGAAGAGGGGGAAGCAAATTGTGTTCATAGCGCGCTTTCGCATTACCCGAGATATAAATCCCCAAGTATTTAAAGCCCTGGCTGGCCACCTGGATGTTGCAGCCTCTAGGGAGGCGCGGTGTGTCCCCTTTCAGTACGTACAGGGAAGACTTGGCCCAGTCAATAACAAGGCCAGAATATCGACCAAAAAGTCTGAGTACATCACATGCCACAATAAGTGACTTGCAGGGGGATATGAGGTAAAGCAGAATGTCATCCGCATAGAGAGAGACTCTGTCCTCGAAGTCAGGGGCCCAGCTTATACCATGCAGATCCGGGTGGGTACGTAACAGGGCTGCAAGCGGTTCAAGAGCGAGCGCAAACAAAAGCGGCGACAGGGGGCAACCCTGTCTGGTACCTCTATGAAGGGCAAAAGACGCCGAGACGCGACCATTGACAGCAACGTCAGCCAGTGGGTCAGCATACAAAAGCTTAACCCATCCCACAAACACTGCCCCAAAACCGAGCTTCCACAAACCCGCCCAGAGGTAGCTCCATTCGAGAGAGTCAAAGGCCATTGTGGCGTCCAAGGACGCAAGGATTGCCGGCTCCTCCAGGGTGTGGGCCTTGGCCAGGGCGCCATGGAGTCTACGCAAGTTAAGGGCAGTGTTGCCGTGTGGAATAAAGCCCGACTGGTCCGGATGCACTAAGTCGCCGATAACACCAATCAGTCGATTGGCGAGCATCTTGGCGAGGATCTTAGGCTCAGCATTAAGGAGAGAAATGGGACGGTAGGACCGACACAAGTCTCTCGGCTTCCCTTCCTTATGGATGACCACTATGGTGGCCAACCTCTGGTCCAGGGGAAGTAGGCCATTTTCCCGCGCTTCTAGGAACATGTTACGCAGGTGTGGGGAGATCACATCCGGCCTGATCTTATATAGCTCAACCGGGATACCATTGGGACCAGGTGCCTTGCCCGATCTCAATGAGCACAGAGACGTCTCTATCCAGGTCGTCGCGCTCCTCGTCCGAGAGGCACAGGAGATCGACAGCCGAAAGAAACACCGCCGAATCGGTCTCAGACTGGTCCGAAACAGAGGTGTAGACGCCTCGAAAATAGTCAGTGAAGGACTCGGCAATGGTACTTGGATCACTGACGACAACTCCGTCCTCCCCCATTATCTCGGGTACAACACGGCCAGCCATTTCTCTTCTGTCCAGCCAGGCCAGCAACTTCCCGGCCTTATCGCCGACGTCGTATATCCGAGCCTGCTGTTCCTTAGCTAGAACAAGGGCAGCGTTTGTAGCAAGGTCGCGGTACTCCGACTGTTTGAGGGAGAGGTCGTGCAGAAGAGCAGGATCAGGCTCCGTCTCCAACTGGGAGTCAAGCTCCAAGATCTCCTCCTCGATGCGTACTAAATCAGCCTCTCTGACTCTACGGGCCTCCGCTATAAGGGCGAAAGCCTCACCCCTCAAAACCGTCTTAAACGCCTCCCATAGAGTCGCGGCCGACGCAACCGATCCCTCATTTTCAGTAAAATAGAGGTCGATGGCCTTGGCTAAGAGGTTGCGAGTCTTGGGATTGCGGAAATACCACGGGTTAACAACCGCCGGTCGGTCCGACATGACGACGTCAAAGTCAAAAGAGACCCACAGCGGGGAATGATCAGAAATACCCCGTGCCAAAAAACGGGCCTCAGAAACAGCAGGCGCGTGTGCAGCCAACGTAAGTACATAGTCGATCCTAGAAAGACTACCATGGGCGCCTGAGTGGAAGGAAAAATGGCAGAGCGTGGGATGCAAGAGCCGCCAGCTATCTGTTAGCCCCATGGTCTCGAGGAAGGATGGCAACCACAATTGGGAGCTACGGAGGTCTCTAGGCGGATGGTGGTCCAAGGAGCCGGAGCAAACCGAATTAAAATCACCCCCCACTATCAGCAGTCCAGCAGGCAAATTCAAAATGGCGCCACCAAGGTCCTGGAAGGTGCTAGATTGTAAACCCGGGGGAACGTAAACTGAAAGTAGTGTCAGGGCGCGCCCCTCCCATCGACCCGCCACAGCGGCGTACCGCCCCCTTTCGTCGATCACAGTAACGTCGACCTCAAGCGGGAGGGACGTACGAACAAGAACTCCCGCCCCCCGAGATCCCGAGGAGAACCCCGAGTGGGCCACCATTTTGTAACCTTTACGGTTAAGTGCTTTGCATGTGTTTCCAACCAGATGCGTCTCCTGAAGGAGGACGACATCAGGCATATGACGTTTAATCAGTTGAATCACAACCCCTCTCTTGATTCGGTCACCCAACCCGTTAACATTCCAACTGAGGACTCGCAGTTTCCTACCCCCCATCATCGTGTCCCCGGCCCCACCCAACCCCAACAAGCCTCAACAGTAAACGAAACTGATCAGTATATACATCCCATTGCCTAAGAGATAGAGAGAAAGAAAGGTGAACAAACAAACAAACTTCCCCACCACCACCCCCCACCCTGCACCCCTGCAGCAGACTAAGAAGCCCCCCCAACCAGCAGTGTGCCTGTCGCCCCATAAACTAGTCTACAAAAAGTCCCTAGAGGAGTAAGGAATCTCCACAAACCCCTCCCGCCACCCTCCATGTAAAAACAGGAAAACTATCAGAATCGAAATAGCATTGGTATTGGCAGTCACAGGCATCAGGGACACCAACCGCCATATTCAGCACAGCAGTACCCAGTCCTAGAGATCGGAACCACCAGTTGCGCCTCCGGAATGTCCGTCGTGTTCTCCCTGGCGTTGTGGCAAAGTGTCCAGCCAGTCGCTCGCATTCTCCGGCACATCAAAGAACAGAGCTCGGCCCTCGTACTCAATCCGCAGTTTAGCAGGGAACAGCATTGAGTATTTAAAACGCATGTCTCTCAGGCGTCGTTTCACCCCTGTGAAACTCAGGCGCTGCCTCTGAACGGCCCTGGTGAAGTCCGGGTAAAAGTGCACTTCAGAGTTCTGAAATTTGAGCGGCCCATGTCTCCTGGAAGCTTGGAGGATCACATCCCGGTCTCTAAAGTGGAAGAGCCGGGCGATGATGGGTCTAGGCGCAACACCCGACTTCGGCGGGCCGCCCGGTATCCGATGGGCGCGCTCAACAGAGAAAAAGTTGCTCAAGCCAGAGGGTGCAAGATGCGTCTGTACCAAGTCCTCCACAAAAAGGTCCACTGCCGCCTCCTCCGCTCCCTCCGGAATACCAATGATGCGGACATTCTGTCGCCTAGCACGCCCTTCAGAATCCTCCAGCCTTCTGGAAAATTGGTCGTTGACCGATCTTAGGGTCCGGACCTCCGCCTGCAGGTCCGACACGTCGGTAGTTAGGCTGGAGGTCTTGAGATCAAGGGATTTAACCCGATCATTGGTCTTCCCCAAGTCAGCCCTGATCAGGTTGAGATCCACGGCCAGAGTGTCCACCTTATGAGTCAGGACATCGTGTTGTTTCTGCATGTCAGAACGAATGCCCGCGATGGCCCCCATAATGTCACCCAGAGTAGGCTCAGAACCTTCAGGCGAGCCCTCACGTTGCAGATCCTTAGAGGAGGCCACCACCGTGGGCGAGGTCCGCTGCTGAGCGTATCGATCAATCTTGTTCAGCTGCGTCTGAATCGTCCTACGAACACCTCTGTTCGACGTCTTGTCGGGGTCCCCTCTGCCGGCCATGATGGAACCAAGGAGAACAAAGGGCAACGCCACCCGAACAAGGAAGTAGATGTGTAAAACAGAGGCGAAGTCAGCAAATGAATCAGGCCGGTAGTAGGCGACTCCGCAACTATAAGCACTCCGCCAGCAGGGACCAAGAACATACACTTCGCATTCCAATCATGCGGAGCGGCGGTACAAGCAGCAGCCACCCATGAGACAATGGCGCATCACTGGCACAAAGTTCAGCTCGACGTAACTTCGCCTAGGAGCTACCGATGTAAAAGCGGAAAGCAGCTCCCGTGTCTGCAACCTTTCACCAAGCAGAATCCACTAACGTGGATCAGGATTTTCAGCAGGATATTTGCGGAGGGCCGGAGTGTCAGTGGAGCTCCGAGCTTACGCGGCCATCTTGGTTGCCCGCGAAGCTCCTCCCTCGAGAGACGAGTTTTTAAACACCAATTGTCAATTTATCCGGAGACATAGCCTGACATTTGACCTCAGTCTTTAAAGTGCAGCAAATGTGAGCAGATAAATACAGTTTGGGAATTACTGGTTTAAAACATAAAAGAGCAGCGCCTACATTTCTTGATAAATCATTTCCAAAACACCTGGGGGTATATTCACAAGAACGGGTGATAACTACCGCAACAGTAGCATAACGCAACTTTCAACATCGCAGCCTATCACGCTAGGGAAAATAACTCTGTGGCAACATGAAATTCACAACGCAGCGGTAGCATGCAATAGACACCAGACAACGCAGCAAATGTCCATGTGAAAATCAGTGCCACGCCGTAAAAATATGCGATACTCGAATGCAAAATCCATGCGATGAGGCAAATCGCGGGACAATATTCTGAGAAAATCAGCCACAGCCCTGCAAATCACACGCATCTGGCGGGACAATGCACCATAAAAACCACAGAAAAAATACACCAGAAACAAGCCAAAGCACGTAGCAACATGGATGCACCCTGACCCAGCGCAGAGGACAACTGGAACCCCACAAACCCCAAAGACCACCAGCAAGGAACAACGGGGTCGGGGAAGGCCAAGGAGAAGAGGGAGAGGAAGATGGGGTGCAGACCGTAGGAAAACAAGACCAGCATCACAGAGGTGACGGAACACTACCTGCACGTGACCTACTAGTAGACCACCCGGATTGAAGTAGGAGTGCCATGGAGGGCAATCCAGGAGGCCAATAGGCGCCGGCATGGCGTGACTACCTAAACCAGGCACCAACCTACTGCCAACAGGAAGGCAGCAACGGCGACAGGGGGTGGCCCAACAGGTGTGGGTGGGGACGAACCCATGGAATGTGAACCCAGGACATACGTAGGGGTTATCACCCTTCAGGGCCCACCCATACCCCACTAAGGAGAACCACACTGCCATGGAGACATATACAGATGCACATTCACAGCACAGAACCACGCCCAGGGGTGCTCAAATAGCAGTTACACACCTATGTTGGCTCTGTGTACGACAGCCCTGGCCCCTCACCTTACAAATTGGGTGAGTGACGACTAAGCAACATGTCCAAGCTCCAACCCGCTGCCTGCAGTGACATGTCTGCATACGATGTAAACAGCACAATGTAATGTTGTAGGGCCCAGGGCCCACATGCATACTACAAGACCACAGAGACACACGCAGATATCATGTTGAACTGGCTACAGACACATGCGCCCGGCCCCTATATTGCCAGGGCCCCATGTACAGTGACGCCTCTGCTGGATGTGTGTGGGGTGAGTTTAAGCTATTCTGCACGGAATGTCTGGTACTGGCAACCACTTGAACATTGGACACCAGTGCAATGGAAATAGAAAACACATGCATTACAGAGTCAACTGCTGAGCAACATGGAGTGAGCCGGAGAAAGTCCAGAGGACAGCCAACATGCAAACAGAAGTGTCCGTGAGTTGCAGTGCACTGGGGTTGGGACACCAGAAATGAGCGCATTCATGTGAAGATAAACTCTCGGATTGTGTTCCTTCGATATAACCCTGATGCAGATGCAGTGGGGTGTGTTAGACCTGCATCATCTTCACCATTAACGTCTCGGTCCCCCACACTGTTTGAGGTGACATAGCTGTGCAACAGCTCCACAGTACAAAACACAATCAGCAATGGACAATGGCCTGCGGTGCACTGAGTCACTGGCAGCAAGGTATCATGCCAATGATGGCATCCACGACAGGTCTGAGCAACTTCGTTAGTCTGTCAGGACCACCGTTTCAACTCTGGTAGATGGCGGTTGGAGGTGGTCCTTGCGGTCGTGATGTGTGCCTCCTGCAGTGATGCGCTGTCCGGCCCAAACCCCACAAACCCTACAGACCACCAGTAAGGAACAACGGGGTGGGGGAAGGCGAAGGAGAAGAGGGAGAGGAATATGGGGTGCAGACCACAGGAAAACAAGACCTGCGTCACGGAGGTGACAGAACACTACCAGCAACTGACCCACTAGCAGACCACTTGGATTGAAGTTGGAGTGCTGAGGAGGGCAATCCAGGAGGTCAATGGGCGCCGGCATGACGTGACAACCTAAACCAGGCACCAACCTGTTGCCAAAAGGAAGGCAGCAACGTTGACAAGAGGTGGCCCAACAGGTGTGGGTGGGGACCAAACCCATGGAATGCGAACCCAGTACATATGTAGGGGTCATCACCCTTCAGGGCCCACCCACACCCCACTAAGGAGACCCACACTGCCATGGAGACACATGCAGATGCACATTCACAGCACAGAACCACGCCCAGGGGGCTCAAATAGCAGTCGCACACCCATGTTGGCTCTGCGTACGACGGCCCTGAGCCCCTCCCCTTACAAATTGAGTGGGTGACGACTAAGCTACATGTCCAAGCTCCAACCAGATAGTTGCGGTGACATGTCTGCATCCAATGTACACAGCACAATGTAATGTCATAGGGCCCAGCGCCCACATGCATACTACAAGAACACAGGGACACACGCAAATATCATGTTAAACTGGCTACAGGCACATGCGCCCGGCCCCTTTATTGGCAGGGTCATATGTACAGTGTCGTCTGTGCTGGATGTGTGTAGGGTGTGTGAGGGGTGAGTTTAAGCCATTCCGCACTGAATGTCTAGTGCTGGCAATCACTTGAACATTGGACACCAGTGCAACGGAAACAGAAAACACATGCATTACAGAGTCAACTGCTGAGCAACATGGAGTGAGCCGGAGAAAGTCCAGAGGACAGCCAACATGCAAACAGAAGTGTCCGTGAGTTGCAGTGCACTGGAGTTGGGACACTAGAAATGAGCGTGCTCATGCGAAGAAAAAGTCTCGGATTGTGTCCCTTCGATATAACCCTGATGCAGATGCAGTGGGGTGTGTTAGACCTGCATCATCTTCACCATCAACGTCTCGGTCCCCCACACTGTTTGAGGTGACATAGCTGTGCAACAGCTCCACAGCACAAAACACAATCAGCAACGGACAATGGCCTGCGGTGCACTGAGTCACTGGCACCTGGGGCCTTCTTTATGAAGGCCTTGCGTCAGTTTTGCGCCGTCGGTGCGTCACTTTTTGTGACACACCAGCAGTGTAAAAAATGCGCCTCGTTGCGCCATATTTAAAAAGTGACGCATCTAGGTAGATGCGTCACTTTTTAAACCCCTGCGCCACATTATACCTGCGTCAGGTATAATGTATGCAGAGGGGGCATTCCCCCGCAAAAAGCCTCGTAATAGTGACGCAGTGAAATCTATGACATTTCACTGCGTCACTTTTAGGACGCTGTTGTGTCAAAATCTTGCGCCTGCCTCACAGCAGGCGTAAGACTGATGCAAGCCCTTTCACATGGGGCTTTCCCCATGTGAAAGAACGCATTGCTGGAGTTGCGTCACTTTTGTGACACACTCTAGCAATGCGTCACTTTTGCGCTTATCTGTAACTCCTTGCGACATGATGCGTCATACATTAAATTTGACGCATCAGGAATGTCGTAAGGAGTGCGCAGTGAAAAGTGACGCATCGCTGTTTTCACGCAGCGATGCATCACTTTTCATAAATGAGGACCCTGGAGTGCAGAGCAAGGTATCAGGCCAATGATGGCATCTATATCAGGTCTGAGCAACTCCGTAAGTCTGTCAGGACCACAGTTTCAACTCTGGCTGATGGCGGTTGGAGGTGGTCCTTGCGGTCATGGCGTGTGCCTCCTGCGGTGATGTGCTGTCAGGCCTGGTCTGGACTCGCTTTGGTGTGTGAGCCCTGGTGGGACGCATTTGGGCCCGGAGGCTGCATACAGTGCAAGGCCACACAGAAAGGGCGTTGATGACCCCAAGGCCTACTCTTCAGGGCCATCTGATTTATCCAGAGAAGGGGTCCCGGACCTGACCAGCACAGAGTTAGTGGCCCCGGATGCACTGCGGCCGGCACAGGCACCCAGCCACGGTACGGTGACTTGCGGTGCAGTCAGATGGGCCATGCGGCCTGAGCGGGTCACCATCAATGTCCGAGGTGTATGTTGTGGAGAGATTCTGGGGACAGTGTAAGGTGTCCTCCAGGGCATGACGCCGAAAGGCTTGATTTTATCCGGTAGCAGCAAATGGAGGAGTGGAATGCGACAGCCTCGTTGCCACCACCAATTCGGTATCAGCTACATGAGGATGAAAACTGCCCCTTGTCCATAGACATAGACACCACCAAAGGCCGACCAGAGAGTGTCCATAAATGTCAGAGAACAGACTTAGTGGCACCGGGGCTGAGTGTGGATGCAGTCTGCAATGATGCTGATACATGGATGTGAAACCCGCCATTGCAAAATCATAACTCTGTGACCTACTGGACCGCAGTGTAAGCCTGAGGCAGCGGTCAGTAGTTGCCCAGAGCCACGTGTCGTTGGCTCGCGATGCACAGTGCTAGCGACACCAGGGCAGTTGTCGGTAGTGTACGAACACCTCCGTAACAATGATTCTTTTCTCTCTTCCAAGATGCAAGGCGTCATCTTCTTACGCCTCTCCTTGCGTGCAATGATATGTAATATGCCTTTGCATACTCGATGTTCAGTTCCAAATCTGTGACCTACTTGAGCACAACTTAGGCGGTGAGCAGTGTAGGGTGGAGGCAGAGGTCGGCACGGGCCAGTCACTGAGTGTTGCTGGCATAGGTTGGTGGCCCCACTGGCCTGCATAGTTCAGGTTCAGTGGCACCACTTGTTCAGACTCCTCTGTGACTGTGACCCGGCTTTTGTCTGGACTGAGCCTCAACTTCCTCTTACTCCTCTCCTTGCGTCCACTGGTATGGACTTTGCCATTCGTGAATCGCGATTAGGTGCTGGATGCGAGACCTACTGGTCCGCAGGTTAGTCCTGGTCCCTTATCCACGTGTCGCCGGATGACGTTGAACAGGGTTTTTGGCAGCACGTGTCTCCGGCAGGTTGGCATTAAACAGGGTTTGGGACAGCACGTGTCGCCGGCTGGCTTTGAACAGGGTTTGTAGCAGCACGTGTCGCCCAATGCTTATATGTAACTATGCCTCACGGATCGAAGAGAGTCTGGTGCTGTGGTCGGTGGCCCAGATTTGGCGTCACTGCCATTCTGGAGCCAGGACACAGTTTCACATATGGGACCCTCTAGGCCGCGGTGGACGCCGGTATAATATGTCAACGAGGAGGAAGTAATGTGGTCAAGCATCGTTGGGACAGCAATTGTCTGAGAGGCTGGCAGGGTCGCGGGCCTTGGGTTTGGAGCTTACACAGGCACGTGGTGGGCCATCCTTGACACACGCCGGTGTCGGATGCTGATCAGTGTGGCCTGGCTGCGTAGGGTCAGGCCTGACAGGTTCGTGGCAGGTGCACAGGATCTCAGGCAACTCCGCTAACGAGGACAGCATCAGCCTCGTGGCAGGGTGGGAGGCGCCGCCCTGGCATTGGGCTTTCCAGAAGAGGACCACGCCCAGTGCTATGTGCTTTTTATTCAAACCCCTATGCTGGCCTGGCATACGCTTAGCCATCCGACTTTGCTCACTCTTGACATGGTTGCGTCCACTGTCCACTGCACTCCATACACCAGAGGTGTATGTCGCCATCGATATGGGTGTGTTTTGCATACGGCAGTCTGTCCAGCACTTAGCCGCCACTCTTGGTATTGTGTACTTTCCCAATAATGGTTCTACTGCATCCTTCACACATGTCTGGTTGCCACCTCTCCCCACATTCGGCTACTGTGTGGCTGAGGTGCCATGCCATTGATTGGTCATGTTCACGGCTTGCCCAAGTTGCCATTGTTGGTTGTTCTATCGTGTCTGGTGGGTGGGCATGTTTTTGTGCATATTGGTTGTAAATTTGTGACGCGTGCATTGCCTGAGTTGTGAATTGCATGGTTGTGGATTTGAAGTGAATGGGGTGTTCGTTGGGAACTTGCCAAGGGGCTGTGCATTTCCCTTGGTGCCATCCTGGAAAGGCTGGTTGCTGATGGACTGTCAGAAGGTGAAGTGATCATGCACACTGGCTGTGTATTTGGAGGAGACATTGGTGAAGGTCCCATGGTGTTCTGATGTTTGCCTGCACATTGATGTGTGATGTATGCTTCCTGCTGCGCTGATTGTGTGCTGTGTCTCCAGGGAGGACAGGTAGGACATGTGTGCAGTGGGTGCCCCCAACACAGGCGTGCATCCAGCTATTGCGTATGGTCCTTGCTTGGTCTCCAGTGGTTCCTGCGCATTGTGTTGAATGTATGGGGCCTGGGGTGCCAGGGTGATGGTGATGTCCAAGACAGGTGTGGGGGACTTAGATGTGGCTGGCTGTAAGACTCCGCCAACTCTGGCGGGTGTTGCTTGGGGGGTGCCAGGGGCCAACAGATGCAGCACAGCCAGAAGCTTGTTGTGGGGTGGGATGTTGGTGTTCTAACCAACTTTTTCGGCCCTTTCTTGAGGGAAGGTGATTGGAGGTGACTTTAGTCTGCTATCATTCTAATAGAGGGATTAGAACCGTAATTAGAGCCTATTCACAAGGCGTTTGACATCATCCCGTACCCTTTTCCTTAGATCAGGACTTATAAATCTATGTTAAGGGATAGATTCATTAGTATTAGTGATAATCCGTCCTTTTGTAAGAGTGTTAGTATACTTTCCATGGAGTTATGCTTATTTCGGGCCTTGTAGGCCTCAAACAGGAGAGACTCCATCTTTCTTTCTGCCCCGGCAGCTTGAGACGCTTCTAGGTCAAATGTAATGTTTTAGTTATGAGGTGTTGTTCGCTTGGAGAGAACCGGCTCAGGCTGGCCCTTATTGAAAGACTGTATTTTTCTCCATGCCTAAGACATAACATCAGGCCGGCCGGCTGAGAACGTGTCCTTAGTACGGGGAGGTACAAGAATTTGGTGGGCGGCAGGTTACTGGCCGTAACTTTCCATGAAGGGACAAGCTTCCATATTAGCGAAAGCACGAGGCAGTGAATCAGTCAGTTGGTAGGCGGCAGCTAGTTGTTAGCATCAATGCAATTAATTATTCCAAGGCAGACAGTCGCCATTTTGAAGTCCGAGGAAGACCGAGAAGCTGATACTCTCTTAGAAAGATTGAAGTTACTTTAGTTGGAACAGCTGGCGAGCTTTGACATTAAGATCAGAGCATACAAAGTGAAGCAGGTAGTTGAGGGAATGAATACCAGAGTGGTAGAAACTAAGTTATAAGATCGAAGCTGAGAAGTGAAGACACTCCATGATTGAGAGGAGAGAGGAGTAAAGCAGAACAGCTAGAGAGAAAGCAGCTGATGAGAGGAAGGTTCCAGTGACTTGGAGGGAAGCAGAGGAGACAGAGCATAGCGGTGCAGACGTGTATCCGTGACTGCAGAGGTGTGACCCTAAGACGAGCCAAGGCACAGACGAGAAGGTAACCTAGATGACTGCCGAGTTCAGACTTCATATTAATAAGGTGACGTCGACCCTTTCTTATTAGCGTGCACACATTCTAACCTTTCACTTTCCTTTTCAGGCTATATGTTATAGTATAGTATTATATTATATTTGATGTTATTAATAAATAAAGATACCCCAGTTCTTAGTGAACCAGTGTGTGGACATACTTCATTCTTATATAGTAAAGTTAGCCTTTCTTCTAGTCAGGTGCTATTGCATGAACGGATGCTACCCCCGATCAGGTAAATGGTAACTGAATAATGAGGCAGAGAGGAGCCCTTGAAATAGAGAATAAGTTGTACACCGTGTAATTCGGCCATTCTTGTGTGATCCATAATATTGTAGTATTGTACCTCTAGTGAAAAGTGAGAGATTCCCCTGACATGAAGAGCTAATGGTATTCATAGGAAAGTGATTGTTGTTGTAAGGCGGCGTTAATGAGAGCATCAGGGAGGATAATGATGTTTATACCCACAGGATTGTGGCTTGGATGAAAAATAGAGAGAGCATCAGGGGGGATACTGATGTTTATACCCACAGGATTGTGGCTTGTAGGAAGATGAGAGCACCAGGGGGGACACTGGTGTGGATCTAATGAGAGCACTGGTTGTGGTCAGTGTGTAATGGTAAGTATTCAGAACTGCCTTAGGGTAGATTAGTCTGGGTCCGTGTGGCCGCAAGACTATAGTGTATAAGTGAGGTATTGTAAAAGATCCAAGCATGTATATTGCTAATTCCCCATCCTTGGGTAGGAAACATAGATACCTGTTGTAAATAGGTCCTAAGGATGGAGATGGTTAGTTTCGGCTGGGTTAGTGGGGCTCCGGTGAGCTGATCCTATCTGGTCCGAAAATCCGGTCGTTACATCTGGCGTCACGAACTGTTTACGAAGCCTGTGTGCGCTGTATTGTTTCTTTCTTGTTGGTTTGCGCTCGGCTTGTGCGAAGTTTATTTTGTATATTATTTGTTTATAGTTGTATATATCTTTTTGGTTTGTCAGAATGTTTTTGCGGAGGTCGAAATCTACTTTCAAACTGCCTATTGAAATTCCCGGCTGGGAATCAACGCCTTTCGAGGCTTTGGCCCGTGAGTGGGCCGATTCTACTGGTTTGAGTGAAAATTGGAGTTCTTGTTCGGAGCTGGCGGAGCCGGCTAATGTGATTGCTTGTTTGCAGAAAGTGCCAGTAGTAAAGGGTGAGGAGCTTCCTATTCTGGGACGCAGAGGTTGGATTGTTTTGACTGCGTACAGGATTGTACATGAGAAATATTTAAAATTACAGAAACAATATGTGGATATGGAAGAGAAGTTTGTTGAAGTGAAAAATGCTCATACTCTTTTGCGATGTCAAAATAAATTGCTTGCCGACAAACTTGAAACTTATCAGACAGTAGCCGAAAGGGCTGCAGTTCGAATTGCGAAATACAAGTATAAGAATCGTCGTGGTCGTGTTTGTAAACGGAAGGTGCGTCTAGTCGTGGCGAAAGCCGGACTGGACTGGAACCCCGATGAATGGGACGGTAATATCTGGGACTCAAATGATTCTGGCTCCTCGGCTGAGGAGTCTGACAGGCGCGAGTTTTCTCACTCCGGACGTGACTGTAAATCTGCTTCTTGTGACAAACATGATGATTCCGGCGACCGTGGTCGCTCTTCCCATTCTAATGACGTTTCTCATTCTGATTGTTCCTCTAAATCTATGGATCGGGCTACTTCTGATGCTCGTCCGGAGGTTTCTGCGCATCCAGTTTTTCGACGTAAATTACAACAAGCTCCTGGTAATCCAAATGGTATTCCTTTGGATAGTTTAGAAGATTTTACGCAACAGGAAGTTAGTGACATTTTGCAACGATTTCGAAAACGGCCTGGTGAGGCCTTGCTTACGTGGATGGTGCGCCTTTATGAGTTAGGCGCTGCGGGTATCATGTTAGATGCAGGAGATGCCTTGAAATTTTGCTCTTTGAGTTCTGATTCTACTGTACAAGATCATTTCCGGAATTATAATGGTGTCGGTCAAATTAGTCTGCTCCAGTTAGCAACTGATGGCTGTAATCACAAATACCCTACTGAATCTGATTGGCCTGTGAATGACAAGCCGTGGTACACCTTGTGCGATGCAGCGCAATGGCTGAAAAAGGAGGTGATGAAAACTGCGATTTTTCTGAGTACAGCCGACAGATTGTTGGACGGTTTGTTAACATCTTCTGTGCGTAATCGCATTATCCGTTCTTCCCCTGTTGCTTATAAGCAGGTTATGATGACTTTGTTGATCAATCAAACTGGCAATGCTTTGTCTATGGTGCTTGAATCTGTCCGTCAGCTTGGTGAGTTGGGTGACTGGTTTAAACCTGAGAGGCATTCCAGACCTGAGGGTCGTACTGCCGGAGATTACAAGTTCACTAGACGTGATATGTTTCTTGCCCTGTTGTTTGATGGTGTGAAAAAGGAAGATATTGATGGTGAACCTAACAATCGCTTGTGGGACATGTTTCGCAAGCGTGGTCTGGATCGAAAGGAGGGTGCCCGACGTGTGCGAAAGAATGATTGTGACCGTGAATATTCTGATGACAGTGGAGACGATAGACGTCGTGATGATTCTGATCGTCGTGATGGACGACGGCATGAACTTGATGTGTCCCCTCGGCGTGAAAAAGAGAGAGGGCGAGGGGGGGAAAGAGAAAGGGGGAGAGATGACCGTGTTAACAGCAGATATAGAGATGAAAGGGATCAGTCCCCCGAGTTGAGGAGAAGAGAGGATCGACACAGACTTTCCGATCGAAATTCACAATATCATGCAGATGACAGAAATCCATTTTGTAATGGAGATGGATATGAACATGACATTTTATCGTCCAAGAAATATGAGAGCATTTACCCTGATTTGTCCTGGTTATCAGAACACAGTAAAAATGACTAGGAAATAGGTCAAGCTCCGGTACGCAGGTGGGCTCACAGAGATAATAGACCCTATGTAGATATTGAAATTTTTTGGAAACATCGTAATATCCAAAGGGCCCGAGCATTGGTAGATACAGGAGCGGAGGCCACTCTTATTCATGGAAAATCAAAGAAATTTAAAGGTCAATTTTTCACAATTACTGGTTTAGGTGGAAAGGAAACCCCTGCAGTGCAAACTACACTTGAAATGAAAATAGGTAGAATTCCCCGAAAAGAATATTCTGTTTTAGTTGTCCCACTTCTGGAATATATAATTGGAATTGACATTTTGAAAGGAATGACTTTGCATTTAGATGACGGCTGTTATCAATTCGGAAGTAAAAGTTATATATCATCCAGACCTGTACGAGCGGGTCGCTTAAGAATGCCCCCTATAAAAATTCCCCAGGCTACACAGGTTGTTTCCCAGAAGCAATATCGTATCCCAGGTGGTCATGAAGAAATTAGTGCTACAATTCAAGATTTGGTGGATGCAGGAGTTATAACTCCGGTTACTTCTGCTTGGAATAATCCCGTTTGGCCCGTGCGTAAGAGTGATAATTCTTGGCGCATGACTGTTGATTATCGCGAATTGAATAAACATACACCCCCTTTGACTGTTGCAGTACCAGACATAATTACTTTAATTGAGAGAATTCAAAAGCATCCAGGAACATGGTATGCGTCTATTGACATTGCCCATGCTTTCTTTTCAATCCCAATTGCCCTGAGTGTCAGGAACAATTCAGTTTTACATGGAATGGACGTCAAATGACGTTTAGAAGTCTTCCCCAAGGCTATGTACACAGTCCTACGATTTGTCACCGGCTGGTGGCGGAACATTTATCTGAAGTACCCGTACATCCGCAAATTCAGATGTGTCATTATATTGACGATAGTTTGATACAAGGTGAGACACAAGATCAAGTTCAAACCCAGTTAGATCAAATTATTGATCACTTACGTGAGAAAGGTTGGGAAATCAATCCTGATAAACTGCAAGGTCCATCCCAAAATGTGAAATTTTTAGGCATTAATTGGCATGAAGGTCATAGAGAGGTGATTCCACAGGTAAAACAGAAAATTCTTGATTTCGCAGTTCCAAGAAATAGAAAAGAAGCTCAAAGCTTTATTGGTTTATTCGGCTTTTGGCGTCAGCATATTCCACATTTGAGTCAGATATTGGCCCCTTTATACAAAGTTACTCGTAAAAAGAATGTGTTTGAATGGGGTAAACCACAGCAGAATGCGTTTGATTTGGCGAAAGAAGCGATTCAGTATGCTTTGGATTTGTGGCCTGTGCGTGATGGCGATGTGGATTTGAATGTGTCCGTGCAAGGTCTTTATGCAAATTGGAGTTTGTGGCAAAAGCAAGGCAAAAACAAAGTACCATTAGGTTTTTGGACTAAAAAGTTACCTGATGCTGGTGAGCGTTATACACCTTTTGAGAAACAATTACTTGCATGTTATTGGGCTTTGGTGGATACCGAGCAATTGACTTTGGGACATGATGTGATTTTGAGACCTGAGATTCCTATAATGCAGTGGGTTTTCAGTTCGCCGAAAACTCATCGAATTGGACATGCTCAAGAGGCGAGTGTGATTAAATGGAAATGGTACATACAAGACAGGGCACGTGTGGGACCGAAAGGTGTGGCATCATTACATGAGCAAGTGGCGCAGGCGCCATCGATTGAGACTGGGAGTGATTGCTCCGTACCTGTAGTACAGGAATCCCCTGTTAAGTGGGGTAAGCCATTTGATGATCTGTCCGCGGAGGACAGAAACCATGTGTGGTTTACGGATGGTTCATCGAGGTACATAGGAGAGAAAAGACATTGGAAGGCAGTGTCCTATAATCCCATCACACAAAAATTGCTGAGTACAACTGGTGAAGAAAAGAGTAGTCAATTTGCTGAATTATATTCTGTTTATCAAGTTTTGAAACAAGAGTTACAAGGTACATGTCATCTTTTTACTGATTCCTGGTCCACTGCTAATGGACTGGCGGTTTGGTTACCAACTTGGCATTCTCATAATTGGGAATTGCATTCTAAAGAACTGTGGGGAAAAGAATTATGGCAAGAAATTTGGGAAATGCTCCCACAAAGTACTGTTACAATCTTTCATGTGGATGCACATACACCGATAGATTCCCTTGACAAATTCTTTCATAACATTGCAGATGAGAAATCAAAAAAATTGCTGAGGTAGTGGTGGACATGCAAGATTCTGATTTGGCGGGATTGGCGAAATGGGCCCACCAGAAAGCAGGACATTTTGGAGAGAGAGCCACTAGCAGGTGGGCCGCTGATCGAGGAATTTATATTCCTTTAAATTTGATTAAAGATACAATATTGCATTGTCCTATCTGTCAACATTCTAGACAGCGAAAAGTACCCCAAATTGTTAAAGGACATTTACATCGAGGAAAATTGCCCGTTCAAATTTGGCAGATTGATTGTATTGGTCCACTCCCTATGAGTAAAAATTGCCAATATATTTGCACCATTGTACATACATACAGTGGCCTTTTAGTGGCATTTCCCTGTAAGCGAGCTACCCAAGTGAATACCATTAAAACATTGGAATTGATTATGCTCTATTATAGTGTTCCATTTCAAATTCAATCTGATAATGCATCCCATTTTAAGGGAAGATTGGTGCAGGAATTTTGTGTGGAGAATAACATTGAATGGGTGTTTCATATACCGTATTATCCAGAGTCATCAGGCCTTATTGAGAGAATGAATGGTTTGCTAAAAGATCAATTGCGAAAATTAACTGACAGTAAATATAAAAATTGGAGAGAATATTTGTTTCAGGCACTGTTAATTTTGAATAATCGTCCCTTTTTCAATGCTGAATCTCCATTAATGCGTTTGTTTCCTCCAGCTAATGATGCAAAGCCAAACACCATTGGCAATACTGTAATGTATTGGGAAATTTCCCCTGGAGCATTAGCTCCATGCAGAGCAACCCCAGGTTCCGCAGGCTTGGACGTGCATGCCATGAATGACATTACCATAAAAAGCAGAGACCGAGTTATCATTGAAACTGGTGTTGGTGTTTGTATACCAACTGGAAATTTTGGACTGATTGCCCCTAGATCGGGCCTGGCCTTAAAAGGCATTCAAGTACTCGGAGGAGTCATTGACAGTGATTATCAGGGAGAGATTAAGGTGCTCCTGCTGAATAGCAGTGAGGTTGATTTGCCAATTCACAAAACTGACCATATTGCTCAGTTGCTAATCATGCCTGTTTTCAGTGGTGAGATTCAGAAAGGCACTGCCCCAACTTTGCTAACTGTACGAGGACAAAAAGGTTTTGGCTCCACAGATAATCCAGGAGCGAGAGTGTGGGTGCAATCGCCTAAAAAACCCCTGAACAAGCTGAAGTTATTGCAACTGGTCATGATAATACAATTCTTGTCATGAGACCAAGGAAAGATAGCTGGGAAGCTGTCCCGGGTGACAAATGGTATTTACGAGAATGAATAATGCCTGTATTTGACTTTCTTTCAGATCATTCTCTGGACTGCGGTTGCAGGATGTGCCGGCGTTGGACTCCTTTTGGTCTGTTACGTCGGGAGAGGAGGGAACTCACAGACTTTGGTTGATTCGATAACTCGAGTACCGCGTTCCTTTGCTGCGTGGGATTCATCATCTAACTTTTGGACTACCCTGGCACGAAGGGTAACAAACTCTCCACATTTCTGTTTAACACTGATGCGTTCGGTGACTGACATTTTAGCGACCTGTCTGGTTGCTGTCCCTGCTTCGTTGGAGACTTTATCCCATATTTTTAATATATCAAATGCCCGTCCTAATGTGATTCTTGGAGATTTCGCTACACATGAGTACTGTCCTTTGTGTACTGTGCTTTCAGATCCAACACCCCCGATTCATTCCCAAATAAATACATATAATATCACACAGGGTGACCTATGCTTTTTCCTTACCTGTGATCCCAATGCAATTACTGAATGTGTACGTTTAAAATTGAAAGCAGCAACTTCTTTTACAGCTCATGAACGGACTCTGTGTTCCCGAAGATCCCCGAAATCATGTACTTCTGTTAAGAATAATATAACCTGTAAGAGTTTAGTAGTTATCCCTAGTCATTATCGTACAATGCTTTTACCTTCTGGATGGCTTTTCTCTTGTGGTAATACATCCTGGCCCTATATTCCCGCAAATATTTCTGGAGGACCTTGTGCCGTCACTAGATTGAGCCTATTAATGTTTTCTTCACATCCTAATACACTTTCCCGTGTTGTTCGTGATGCTGTGATGTTACATGATGATTGTGACTCTACACTACATTTATACTCTAAATCTGAATATCTTAGTTTAGCTTTTTCAATTATAGGTGTTCCTGCCTTAGCTGTCTATAATGCAAAATCCATTGGGAAGATGGCCTGCTGGATGGTTAAATCGATTAATCACACTTCTACAATTTTATCTGACATGTTACTAGACGCCCAGGGTGAACGCAGAGCTATATTGCAGAACCGGGCTGCCATTGATTATCTCTTGCTCAAACATGGACATGACTGTTCTGACTTTGAAGGCCTTTGTTGCTTTATTTTTGTCGGATCAACTACATCCATTCAGGTTCATATTGACAAACTTCATGACTTGACTGAAGAAGTTTGAAAACACATTGTCCAGGGCTGGTTTGACTGGCTCTTCAATTGGCTACCTGACTTACATTCTTTACGACAGATATTAGGGGGTATCATGATTACTGTTAGCATTTTAGTACTTATTTGCTGCTTTATTCAGTGCATTCCTTCCTTACTCCAGATTTGTAGATGTGGTACAAGAAATGGATCAGTTAATTTTGTTTCCTATTATTCCTCTACGGATGTTAGTTCCATTTAGCGAATGATTAGTAGCCTAAAGTCAAGGGTGAAGTGTTCCAACCGACTTTTTCGGCCCTTTCTTGAGGGAAGGTGATTGGAGGTGACTTTAGTCTGCTATCATTCTAATAGAGGGATTAGAACCGTAATTAGAGCCTATTCACAAGGCATTTTGACATCATCCCGTGCCATTTTCCTTAGATCAGGACTTATAAATCTATGTTAAGGGATAGATTCATTAGTATTAGTGATAATCCATCCTTTTGTAAGAGTGTTAGTATACTTTCCATGGAGTTATGCTTATTTCGGGCCTTGTAGGCCTCAAACCGGAGAGACTCCATCTTTCTTTCTGCCCCGGCAGCTTGAGACGCTTCTAGGTCAAATGTAATGTTTTAGTTATGAGGTGTTGTTCGCTTGGAGAGAACCGGCTCAGGCTGGCCCTTATCGAAAGACTGTATTTTTCTCCATGCCGAAGACATAACATCAGGCCAGCCGGCTGAGAACGTGTCCTTGGTTCGGGAGGTACAAGAATTTGGTGGGCGGCAGGTTACTGGCCGTAACTTTCCATGAAGGGACAAGCTTCCATATTAGCGAAAGCACGAGGCAGTGAATCAGTCAGTTGGTAGGCGGCAGCTAGTTGTTAGCATCAATGCAAATAATTATTCCAAGGCAGACAGTCGCCATGTTGAAGTCCGAGGAAGACCGAGAAGCTGATACTCTCTTAGAAAGATTGAAGTTACTTTAGTTGGAACAGCTGGCGAGCTTTGACATAAAGATCAGAGCATACAAAGTGAAGCCGTTAGTTGAGGGAACGAATACCAGAGCGGTAGAAACTGAGTTATAAGATCGAAGCTGAGAAGTGAAGACAGTCCGTGATTGAGAGGAGAGAGGAGTAAAGCATCTACTATGTAATGTCATGCGTTGTAAAGGCATGCGATGTAATGGATCCAGCGTTGTAAAAGTTGCGTTGTAATAGAAGTCCGTTGTAAAAGTTGCGATGTAACGGTGCAATACCCCCGTAATCATTTATGAGAGCTGACCTCTGCTTCACCTTATCAATAGTGACAATTGCATTGGCTTTTCTCTTACCCGTAGCTCAAAGTGTACTTCGTGCCTCTACCCTAAACGATATATCTAGAAACAATTCAGTCAAGGGATGTGGCCCACCCCAACCTCCTCTGGGTTCTGATAGGCACAGATTTGCCCGCCATTGGCCCAGGCTTTGTCCGGGTGTATCCATGCATGTCCTGCGCTGCGGTAACATCTTGCCCTTGAAGGACGCCTCACTGGGGGTCAAGTTTCACTGCCTGGTCCGCCTCCCGGCGGAAGCGTGCGGTGAACACTGCTGAACCATGTAGTCCGCTGGGCCACCAGCAGAACCAAGGACAGTTATGGAGCAATGGTAGAGCTATGCAGAAATTGAGTACCAGCTCAATAGGGTAATGACTCCTCAAAGAAGGTGGCAACCCATTCATAAAGGGAAGGCAGTCTCCTTAGCCTTTGTGAATGTAAAATAATGTTTGGTAGATGGCAGGGGTCCAGGGGACTACTGCCAAGTCTTAAATACAAATTAAAAAAAAATGTTAACATGGTTTTGCTTCTTTTAGGGAAAATAGCTTGCATTTAACAATTATTTAATTTAAAAGTGATCATAGATATTGTGATCTGCTTATCCTAGCCGCCCACCATCCCTCTGACAGCCACCAATCGGAATAAGTTGCACTTTGCGACCTACCTCATGAATAGTAATGAGGTAAGTCAAATTGTGACTCACTCAGAAACCTTATTTTGCAAACTTACCTATTAGTACTAGATCAGTTTGCAAAGTAATTTAGTGGTCGCAGAAATACTGGTTGCAAATTTCAACCACTTTTTTTGCGATCACATCTACGTACATCTGGACTTTAATTACTATGTTATGGACATTTTCATGCAGGGTGTTTTCTGAGTGCCCTCTGTGTAGAATAAATATCACAACCCTATTGTAGGAACTATAATTTAGCAGCATTATGCTGTTGTTCAGTGCATTTATATAACCATTTTGACTTGATAATACTTTCTTGACAAAATGCCTCTGTTTTTCTCCCATGCAGGCACAAATATATGAAGTAAGCTTCCATAGAAGAATCAAAAGCTGCTTGAAGATGGAAAACACCACATCAACCACCAGTAACACCACCCTGGTTTCAAGCACTGGGTTCCTCTTCGACAACTTTATGTTGCTGATGATCCTCTTGCTCTTCTTGCTTCTGGGCATCTTCTTCTTCTTTGTTCTGCTCATGCTGTATGCTTTCTTCTCCACCGTGCATCTGCGGGAGCAAATCCGCTACATTCTCTTCCTGTATCTGCTGCTCAATGACACCGCCTACCTTCTTTCCTCTGGAAGTCTCTTCGTGCTCTCTGCGCTCTATTGTAAGATTCCACTCTCAGCCTGCTTTGTCGTAGTGACCATTTCCGCTACTTCCTTTCTAAATAGTCCAAACAGCCTAGCAGCCATGTCTTTGGAGCGGTATGTGGCAATTTGTTACCCGCTCCGACACGCCGAGATATGTGGGGTGGAGAGGTCCTGGGTCCCCGTCATTACCATTTCTGCCATTGGCTTCTTGCCGGTTTTCATTGACATTATTATCATGTTTTGTGTGGCGAGAGTGAGCTTTTTCTCAACATCAATGGTGTGTCGACGGGAGATCTTCTTACTAACACCAGAGCAGTCCGCCTTACTGTCTGCCAAACACGGCTTTACTTTTTCCATCGTGTCTTTGATCATACTCTACACCTACATTCGAATAATGTTGGAGGCCAAGAAGATCAGTGGCGATAGAACCTCCTCTTCCAAGGCCAGCAGGACTGTGGTCCTCCATGCAGTTCAGCTGCTCTTATGTATGACCTCGTTTACCTATCCTCTGACAGAGGCGTTAATGAAAGGTCTGGGTGTCTATATTCGAGTCTTCAACATGTACATGTTCATGCTTCTTCCTAGGTTATTATGCCCTTTCATTTTTGGCTTTCGAGATGAAACATTTAGGACTCATATTATAAAGGTTTTACATCACTGCACCCACAGGTCCCTGGGAGCACGCACTGCTTTGGATACAAAATAAAGTTTCTAGTATATTCCCACCCTCCTCACTTACGTTTCAACAAGGAATAGACTCAATACTTGTATGTTGTGCCATATCTAGGTGTGAAATTTTGTTAACTAATGAGTTGGGTAACAGCAACACCTAATACTCATTTATTGTACTACAAAGTCACTTCTAATGCACATTGTAAAATAAATAAACTGTAAGGACCATTAGGTAATTAAAGAATTGTGGTGCTGGAAGATTTGCGCTGTACAGACTAACATTTTAACACTTGACCTCACGCCTAAAAATGAATGCTTTGAATGATTGCTAAGTATGATTATAGATATCGGTCACCATCTTTCACCATCATAATAAATGTAATTTTCCTATTCCCTTGTCTGTGGCTCTAAACCCATATTTTGGAAGAATGTCCTGTAGCACTTGGTGTGGCCATGCTCCTTAGATTGAACCAGTAGCATGATCGAATACTTCACCAATTTAAGGAGCATGTGCTAGGGCAATCCTTCTATACTCTCCATCATTCCATTAATGTGTTGCCTGCCAGTTGAAGTTCAGGAGCAATACCTTTTCATCCCACAACCAATATAGTACCCGAATAGTCAGTTTTAATACCATACTACCAAAACATCATAACCAGAATATTGACCTCAAAACTATTGTGGAAGTGTGCATATACAGGCAGGTATAGATTTTTCTACTTAACTCCATATATATATATATATTCCTTAGAGTTTCCGACGTTTGACCACAGCATGCGAAGCAAACATGGAAAGAGGGAATAAAGCCACCAAGTAAGCGCTTTCCAATTTCAGTGCATTTATTAGTGAATAATCAGCCCACCAGTCGTCATATATATATATATTGAAGATATAGATATATAGCATAGTGCTGGTCACCACTGTCAGAGTTACCATGGAGTGTTTTCTGTTTTGCTAATAACTTTTTGTAGAATCTTTCCAAAAAAGTTTACCCACTTCAGCTGCACCTTGGAAGGTTTTGGGGTGATCTGTCCAGCGGGGGCTAAAAAAAGGGAGGAGGGCATGTCCAAAATAGCACTCATGCAGGAGTAGACTTTCAGAGCTCTGCCACAGTAGAATATTTCTTGGCCGTTCTGGGGGGAGTCCACTCCCACCCACCAGTAATAGCAGGCTAACAATCAGTGGAGCAGACCCAAACACTCAGGGACACTGACCGGGAAGTGATGGGCTGCAGCGAAGCAGATCCCGCGACCGCACAGACAGTGAGGTGGAGAAAAGATGGCGGCCGCATAGGCGCCGCGATCGCGGACACTAGCAAGCAACGGATAAACTCCGGCAGCACCTGATGAAGCAGTGGAGGTCACAGGTGCACGCCGATTCAAAGGTTGGGATCTGGAGGACGTTTGGGCCCCCAGGAAGATCTGGTTGCCGGTGCAGTGGAGGAGGGCACAGGCACCGGAGGCTCATGGACTTGGGCTCCTGGAGGCTCAAGGAGGCAGTGCGCAGTATCTAGCCCCAGCGGGGCTCCAGTGAAGTAAGTGGGGACTCCAGAGGAGCCTGGGCCTTGGGGACAGCAAGGACACAGCGTGCCAGGGCGAGACTGACCCAGGTGAATGAGGGCCCCGGCGGTGGAGGCCTGGGCCCACCCGGGGGGCTTCCTGGTGGGGGCCCAGAAGAAGGCACAGAGCACGTCTTACTGAGGTCAAGTCAAGTCAAATCCACTTTGTTCGATTATTTTAAAATCATAAAAGTATGCTATTCAATCACATGATAAAATCAGAAATACAAAAATATATAAAATTATTTTACATAGATGTACAATTCATACATACAAAACCCACAGTGTTGTCGAATTGATAATTAATCGTTATAACTTACAAATTATACACGATAGTCAGTGAAACAACAAATTTACAAACAAGATTTTAGCTTCATGTATATTCTCAATTAGTCGTTGTAAATAATTTCGGTTTATTATGTTACATTTTCCAAGGATGTTTGCCCTAATGATCTAAGTTTTTTGTTACGAATGGAAGCTACCAGGAAATTTGCTACCCCAAACATGACAATGGGGGATTCCATTAGTTGTAGATAAAGTAAAGCAGGTTTTACTTGCACAAACCCCCTATTTGTTAGCAATGGGGTAATGAACTTTTTCCTTCTTCCCGTATAGTAAGGGCAGAAAAATATAAAGTGCATTGTGTCCTGGTATGAGTGATCGTCACACTTGCAAGGAGCTGCTTCCTCTGGTTTGCACCACTCCTTGAAGATTCCCAATAACAAGTGCGACTGATTGAATCGAAATTTAGTGAGCAACCATCAGTGAAAGAGTTTGGTAACAGGTGACAGGTACGGTGGAATAGACAATGACAATATCAACATATAATGAGCCCTCACGGTTGGTTTACTAAGTTCTGTTGCTTCACGGTTCAATTCTCTTGATTTTAAAAAATGTGTTTTTACCCAATTGATGTCGGCCTTAATTAGACTTTCTGGGTTGGAGTAAATCTCTGGGCGTCCCAGATAGTTAGATGTTGATTTAATAAAGGAGAGCCATTGACATTCCGCCGCTTTGTCGAGAACCATACAGTCCCTGATAATCTTACGGTTCAAAGTGAGATTGGGGTTCAATCAGGTTCTTATCCATTGTAGGATGGGGCCCATGTTCAATAGATCTGAAATATATCCCATCCCAAGCTCCAGATGTACTGCATAACTAGCAGTTGATTGGGGGAGACCTAAAAGGGCTCGCAGGAATTTATTTTCTTCTCTCTGAATGAGAGCTGTGTCCTTAAAGCCCCATATTGCTGCCCCATACCTTGCAATGGCCACACTTTTTGCTTTATAGATAGACAAATTTGCCTCCCCTAGTTTACCACCCAGTCTCTTTGCAAAACCTAAAATAGCGACCGCTGATCTTCTTACGCCAGCTACTTTATTCAGGACTTGGGGTGCCCATGAGCCTACATCATAAAACACAACCCCTAGGTAAGTGAAGACTTTAACTTTGGTTATTACAGAGTCATTGGAGGAGACTGTTTTAAAGGACTTTCTCTTATTCCCTAGGGACATGACATGAGCTTTTTCTGTGTTTATAACTAGGTCCAATGTTTTCATAAACTCTCCAAATGAGTCAAGGAGTCGTTGTAGGGCATTTGTTGTTCTAGACAATAACACTGTATCATCCGCGTATAGGAGTACAGGGATGGGCGTTCCTCCCATACGCGGAATATCAGGTGTTACAGTTACCAAGGCATCTTCCAGGGAGTTTATATAAAGTGTGAACAGCATTGGGGCCAATATACACCCTTGACGCACCCCTCTACCAGATGTAAACTCAGCTGTACATTTTCCCTCTTGCGTCATTCTGATAGATGCAGACAGGTCTCTGTGCAATTCAGCTAAACAAATCACCAGAGCCTGGTCAAGTCCCAACTCCAGAAGCATCATCCACAGCTTTGATCTATTAACTAGGTCAAAAGCTGGGGATAAGTCCATAAATGCCAAGAAAATTGATCCTTTAGTCGCAACCGTGTATTTGTTAATTATAAAATGTAGGTTTAGGCAATGTAATTCTGTACCTCTCCCCGCTCTAAATCCGTATTGGGCGTCACTTAGGATGGCTTTGTCTGTTGCCCAAGCAGTTATTCTGGCCAGGATTACTTTCCCCAATATTGTGATTGATGAGTCAATCAAAGAGATTGTCCGGTAACATCTTGGGTCCCCCCTTTGGCCCTTTTTAAAAACTGGGATTATAAATGTAAATGTACAAGTATTTATATAGCGCAAACCACCCACATCGCAGGCATCTAAGCGCTTGCTTAGGGAACCCGTCCTGGTATTCCCCTGTGAGATAACCCCGGCAGGGTATCCACAAGGTGAAAGCCAGGCATCCCGCCGCGAGGGGCCGTTGTGGAGATTAAGCAAGCTATTGCCCAGAGTCGCAGAGTGTGAACCCGTGATTCGAGTAGGCACCGGAGCAAGAATTAACGAGTCCATGGAATTATTGAGCCCAAGCCCCGTCGAGGCGGGGAATTGAACCCTGGTCCAGGGCCGATCTCAGCTTCCGGATCTGCCGCCTCTAACCCCTGAGCCACACTTCTCCACCATTATTATAATGATTTTAATGGAACGGGACCAGGTGATAGGGAAAGTAGCAGGAATAGAACTTGCTGCTAGATTAAAAACATTTGTAAGTATTATTGACCAGAAGTCAGGGTTGTCCTTATGCATATCAGGAGGTACCCCGTCAGGGCCAGGTGCTTTCTGCCCCGCCGTGTCTGCTATTGCTTTCTGCACTTCCTTTATAGTAAAACTCGGTAGAGACCCCGCTAGCTCTCTAGAATGTGACACATAGGTATCAAGCTCTAAATTACTTCCGTAAATGTTCTCAAAGTGATTTAGCCATTCCCTTTCTGTGATGTTAACTTCTAGTGGTGCGTTTACTACCCCATTAAACAATGGAGAACTAACGATAGTCCAGAATTTAGAGCTATTCCTCAAGGTGGCTTTGTCATATAACGAGTCCCATGCCTCTTTCTTTATTTCATTTTTACGTGTTTGTAAAGTAGTTTTACATTTTTTCCTTAAGGAAGAGACTTCAAACTTATCTCTGGGATTATTGTTAAGTGCCTTCAAAAGCTCACAGTGGATTTTTGTACAATTGTGGTCAAACCATCCATGCACCGGTTTTGTTTTCTGTTGTGCCTTCACTGTAAGTTCTATTGAGACCTGTTGACAGATTGCTTCGAAGGAGGTTATAACGTCCCCCCCAAATCTAAGCGGCTCTCTACAGGTGTTAAATTCTTTCCCAACCTTAGATCTAATTGTATTAAAAAAATCTTCAGGGATGATTTTGTTCCATTTTAATCTCCTCCCCTGATCCTTAGTTACAACCTCTGTTACAACTTTAGAGATCTCTGTTTTGTTAAAACAAAGTAAATTATTATCCAGTTCCAACACCACTGGGTTATGGTCACTAAACATAGATTGGATAGCATTATAAAATATAACTGAACTTAACAAGCCAGGAGATAAAAACATATAGTCTATGATGGTTTCACTTTCCCTAGCACTATATGTGGGAACCCGATCCTTTGTATCAGCAAACTCTGGCTCAAACAGGTCTACATCTGATAGTAGATCTTACAGGGCAACCCCCTTTGCATTATCAGCTTGATTCAACAAGCTGATTTGCGCTCGCAAAGGGCCAGAATCTGAGAATCTGGCCCTTTGCGAGTGCGATTTTTGCATTTGGGATTCATCATCCCAAATGCAAAAATCGCTAATAGCGATTTTGCAATTTTGCGAGGAATTACATTTAAGGAATCTCTATTTGAGATTCCTTAAATGCAATTCATCATCCGTTTTAAAATTGCGAATTCGCAATTTCGGCCCGCTTTTTACCGCGAGGTCCTTTGGACATGTGTGTGCGCAACACCTGTTCAAATTTTCATTTAAGGGGTGCTACAGGGTGTCCTTTGGACACCCCTGGCACCCTTTAAATCGCTATCTTATTTGCGATTAGCTAATTGCTAATCGCAAATAAGGAATACTCCCCATTCATTCATATGGGCCTTTTGGCCCATAGGAATGAATGGGGAGTTATTCCTTATTTGCGATTAGCAATTTGCTAATCGCAAATAAGGAATATGTAGGAATCGCATTTTTTTTTGCAATTCCTACATGATTCCCGTTTTGCGAGCCTGTAATAGCGATTTCTTATGAATCGCTATTAAAGACTCGCAAAACGGGTCTTTCATGAATCAGGCTGTATGTTCAAAATGCTGGTATGTTGAATAAGAGGGGTGATCAAAATCCTTATACTGGCAATTTAAATCCCATAAATGAATATTAAAATCGCCCATTAGGATACCATAAAAAAAAGTGGTTTGAGCTTCTTTATATGAGGATAAAAATTTTGATAGTGATTGGAGATGCTCATTTGGGTGCTCACCCTGTATTGCATTATAGAAGTTAATATATAAAGCTTTGTTATTATTTGGTAATATAACTTCTATTGTTAAGAAGTTAGGTGAGGTGGTATTAAGCTCCTTCACTATACCCTTTATGTTAACCAATATTAAATACATAAGTCCTCCTTTGTCCCTTCCTGTTGTAGACATACGGGCAGCTACAAAATATGAAGTAAACCCATTCACCCAAAAATTGCACTCCCTATCCCAGGTTTCTTGGATTGCCACAATATCATACTGCCTCACAAATTCAAGCCATGCCTTATCATCCCTCTTAGAGCGTAGGCCTACGATATTCCAGCTCATCAGTTTTACAAAATGCTCCCTTCTTTCTTTATTTAGTAGAGTACATTTTGACCGGTTTGGTGAGCTTTCTTGTGTCAGTCAATCAATATCACCTAGGTGTGATAAGGGTGTAAACCTGTTTGATAATGCAATTCCCCCATTAATCTCTGTTGTACTAAGATTTTGAGCTTTCGGTAGTAGTCCGGATTTTTGGGTGGCCCAGCTATTTAGGTGAACCGGCTGTCTTACTGGATTTCTTACTGGTGCTAGACTCCCGCCCTCCCCTGTACACCTCCTAAGTGGCTCTGGCCGGGGATAAAAGAACCCTAATGGTAGTGCTCATATCTCTCCCTCCTTTGCCAACATTTCCGTTGCATCCCAAAATAACTGAGATGCCTCGTAGGGTCTATTGAAGATCACAATGAGGCAATCTCCTTTGAGATTTTTTTTGTGTTACCCAACCACCCTACACCTCTCCCCATATTTATACTAGCAGAAAAATTTCTTCCCCCGTGCAGTTTTCATCACACCAAGCCTTTCCTGGGTCTATTGTTCTCCAGGTTTCAAAGGGGGTACATTTACTAGTATAGCTACGTACAGTGTAGCCTCTGGAGGAAGATGAATAATGTGTTTATGCCCCAAACCCCTGTTCTTGCTATGTACCCTCTCTGCTGTAGAAGTATCTTGGGGAGAGGGGGAGCTATTGGGAACAATGCCCGTCCCCTGGGCCACAGGGCCCTTAGCATGGCCTGTAGGAGCTAACCCACTATGCAGTATTGGTGAAGAGGGTAGGTTCAGACAAGTTGATGGTATACATTCACCTGGTATCCCCGTTGGCTGTGTTTGCTGGGCTTGGGGTTTGTTTGTCAGGTTAACTGTAGGTAGTGGGGGAAAATGATCTTTTGGGGCTATGAATGTATTTATACGTTCGCATTTTTTCAAAATTTCTGCTACACATTCTTTTAAAGTTTCAATAATATCACTAGAAATCTGAGTCAGTATCGTTTCCAGTTTTTCTGTGAGTATGCTCTCGACGATGTCTCTCATAGAGGATTCAAAATGTCTAGATGCGGGATGTCCTTTTTTCTGGTGGAGTGGGGTAGGCGTTTTAAGCTTTTTGGACAGCCTCTTGACATGTTTCATGACTGCTTTTGTGACCTCCCCAGAAGGGCTATTAACAGTTGGAGTATTGACGGGAATTTCATCCTCGGGCTTGAGGAAATGGCAGGGGGTAAAATGTCATTTGTTTGGTTGATATAAATCACGGGCTCCAGTGGAATAGTCTGTCTACCATTTAAAGGAGACCCCGGGGTCTCTGTGGTGGAGATTTCAAGACCCAACTCTCGTTCAGTGGTAGCGATTTCTTTATTTAGTTTGCCCACAGCGGAGGTAAGGTAGTACAAAATATTTGCAGAGTTGGTGGAATTACGTGGGACTTTAGCTTTAACAACCGCCTCCATTTGTTGAAGCTTGTAATTTGTGCTTACCCTTGTTAAGCGATGCTTCTCAGGGGGGTGGCCCATCCCGTCCCTTGTCGTCCTCTGACGGCCACAGATGGCCCGCCCTTTGCCCGGGCTTAGCGCGGCACTGCCCGCGCCCTCCGGCGATGCGAGGAGATGCGCTGATATTTATGCGCCTCCTGGCGCGATAGTGTGCTGCGCGGCTTCCGGCCGCAAAGGGTGCTGGGAGTTGGAGTCCCCTAGTCCCGCTCACCGCACGGCGGCCGCTCTCAGGGTGGCAGAGAGTGTGGCGGCGGGAGGCAGGCTGGTGCAGCGACCCTGGTGACCCCCTCTGAATCCGGGCTCCGCAGGTAGGAGTGCGGCAGCTTCAAGTGTCCTCGTTAGGTTCCCCCGCTCTGCCGGGAGATGCGCTGATATTTATGCGCCTCCTGGCACGATAGTGTGCTGCGCAGCTTACGGCCGCAAAGGGTGCTGGGAGTTGGAGTCCCCTAGTCCCGCTCTCCGCACGGCGGCCGCTCTCAGGGTGGCAGAGAGTGCGGCGGCGGGAGGCAGGCTGGTGCAGCGACCCTGGTGACCCCCACTGAATCCGGGCTCCGCAGGTAGGAGTGCGGCAGCTTTAAGTGTCCTCGTTAGGTTCCTCCGCTCTGCCGGGAGATGCGCTGATATTTATGCGCCTTGTGGCGCGATAGTGTGCTGCACGGCTTCCGGCCGCAAAGGGTGCTGGGAGCTGGAGTCCCCTAGTCCCGTTCTCCACACGGCGGCCGCTCTCAGGGTGGCAGAGCGTGCGGCGGCGGGAGGCAGGCTGGTGCAGCGACCTTGGTGACCCTCACTGAATCCGGGCTCCACAGGTAGGAGTGCGGCAGCTTCAAGTGTCCTCATTAGGTTCCCCCGCTCTGCCGGTAGATGCGCTGATATTTATGCGCCTCCTGGCGCCATAGTGTGCTGCGCGGCTTCCGGCCGCAAAGGGTGCTGGGAGTTGGAGTCCCCTAGTCCCGCTCTCCGCACGGCGGCCGCTCTCAGGGTGGCACAGAGTGCGGCGGTGGGAGGCAGGCTGGTGCAGCGACACTGGTGACCCCCACTGAATCCGGGCTCCGCAGGTAGGAGTGCGGCAGCTTCAAGTGTCCTCGTTAGGTTCCCCCCTACTGAGGTGAACCTTCCTGGTGCTGCCACTCTCACTTGCTACATAGGGTATCCTGTCTGAGAATGCCGAGGAGTTGGGCCCGCTGAGGTGCGGCAACATAATTGAACATCGACTCCTGTTTTCTGCACTCTTGCATACCGCTGATCTTGTGGTGGCCCTATAAGGCCTCTGTTCAGCCTAAGAGAGTGAGGCCTGCCGTGCCTCTATCGACCCATCATGGCCTCGTCATGGTCCAAAAAGGAAACTGCCACTATCAAAGACTTCCTGAGCAAGGGCTCCGCCAGGAATGTAGGGGCCACCACGATCTCCCGTGACACAAGTGGGGCAAGCTCACCGTTACGTGAAGAGGCGAATGAAGAGGCACCAATCACCATGGGCTTCATAGACGCACTTATTGGCACGCTACGGAGTGACATTGCAGCCCTTCCAGCTGACATGACAACGGAAGTTAAAGATCTGCGACATAACCTAGGGGAACTGGAGCAGAGGGTGGACTCGATGGAACGCACTGCAGATATGGAGAAATGCAGCAGGGAGATCTTGGAACTTATGGACCGCAATGCGGACCTCAATTAACACTTGGAGGACTTAGAAAACAGGTGATGTAGGTCAAACATCCGCATTAAAAGAGTGCCTCTGCAAGCAGATGGGGGCTCCTGGAGGATTATGTTCTACACTTATTTTGCCACATTTTCCCGGCACTGGAGGGTAAAGACCTCCCCCTTGAACGGACACACAGGGCAGGGCACCCCTCTAACTCGCCGGGTACACCACAAGACATTCTGACATGTCTCCATAACTACCCACAAAAGGAGTTTATCATGGCTGCAGTGCGGGACTTGCCACATACACTCTATGAGGGTCACAAAGTCAGGACTTGTCAATCATTACACTCCAGCAGCATAGGGATATGAGAGCAGTGACGGCATTTCTGAGGGTCAAAGGACTGAAATGCAGATGGGGCCACCCATTTCGATAGATCTTTGCATGGCAAGGAGAGACGCGAATGACACGCACTCCCCTGGTGGCGGCAGACATTCTGGGCATAGATCTGGATCGGGACTCCTGTTTACCCCAGACCCACTCACATTCATCAGCTGCGGACTCTCTAAGACGGCGACGAAACAGGAATCCTCCTCTGCCTCAGCATATGAAACCCATGGAAACGGAGAGTATCAGGGAGCGCGCAGACTTACTCCTTCAACTTTCTGAACACCACCAATCCCCAGAACGTGACGACGAATAGCCACATTACATTCAGTATCTTGCTTTAGAGGGGCGCGGTGGATGACTCCCCCCCCGGGACTCACATGGACTTCGCACTTGACCGGTTGCGGTGGAGGCAGTGCTTTCCCACCTCGTCATGTCTCCCCCGTGGATGACCAGTGACATGGACCTTCACTACATAATCACAAGTTGTGCACCAATAGGTGCTTTAGTTCTCTTTTTTTCTATTTTATTGTTTGTGGTGTTCGCTCCCCTCAATGTTTGGTGCTCTACTCTTCTTTAGCGGTACAAAAGGGGGTGGTGATGGACGGTTCAGATGCTCCGTCCATCACCACCCCTTTTGTACCACTTTGTTCGCCATAAGTTGGCAGGGTATGCTCAGACGTGAGTCCCTTGCTCACTTTGCCACTGGATTCAAGCAAGCCGGGCTAAATACGGCTGAAATGCCAGAATCCGGTCCTCGGAGGCTTGTTTCCGGTCCAGGGAGGGCATGGCTTGGCAGTTCGGGCTGGACTGTTCCCATGAGGCACAGACTGATTTGCATATGGCCATGTCTGAACTGGCGTGGCAGAGTGGGCTAAAGAACGGTGATGGATTAAACCCAGATCTGTTGACTGGGTGTGAGTGTTTGATTGGTTCAGGTGCTCCGTCTATCACCACCCCTTTTGTACTACTCTTCTTTAGACAGACTCATTGTGAATTTGGGATGGTGGGTGGGGGTTATGCAGGAGTGGTCAGGAGCTTTTATAGCGCCCTCGATCCTATTGAATCATGGTGAAGTTACTTAGTCTGAATGTACGGGGTCTCCAATCACCGGCTAAAAGAGTAGCAATTCTCAATCAACTTTGGGCAGCACGTGTGATCTTTGCCTTTTGCAAGAGACGCACTGCTGAAACAGGACTCATAGAATAAGGTCGAGATGGTTTGATCGCCAGTATTGGTCTCCTAGGCAGGGGAAGAAGGCAGGAGTTGCGATTCTTGTGGCCTAACACTTCCAAGGGAAAGTTGACTGTGTAGATTTGGAAATTTCGGGGCAGCTGTTGTCATTCAGGGTGTCTTGGGCCCACCATGCATTCACTGTAGCTACCATGTATCCCCCCAATGAAAGGCAGGAGCCGTTTATTCGCCAGGCATTAAGTGAAGCACTGGCATCTCCTGATTCCAATTTAGTAAAAGGAGGTGATTTTAATTTGGTCATGGATCAGGCCATGGACAGGCCCCCTACACGTACAGGGCTAGCAGGGATGTTCTTCACACAAAGGATGGGATGGTTTGCAGAGGCAGGGCATACTGATATTTGGTGGGTATTGAACCCACAGTCTTGATCATACTCTTTTTTTCTCCACAGCCCACCAATCACTTGCTAGAATCGATTATTTCTTGGTTTGGGCCCCTTTATGTCCAAGAGTAGCAGGGGCCACGATTGAGGTGGTGGCCATATACTACCATGCCCGATTCAGTTGGATGTTCGCCTTTCGAGCACTCATCAGGTCAGCAAAATGTGGAGTCTAAATCCTAAAATGTTAACAAATGATCACATAGTAAAGGAAGTAGAGAAGGCCATAGTAGATTCCATTTCCATTAATGATACACCAGATACTGCAATCACGACGCTCTGGGAGGTGCTTAAGGCAGTCGTTCGAGGGACACATATCGCAATAGCGTCTAGACTTAATGGGGAGCGGGCCTCGAAACGAGTGGCGCTTGAAACTAATGTGAAAGATCTGGAAAGTGAACATCGGTGAGTAGCCACACACCACAATAGACAATGACTAAATGCAGCACAGACACAGCTTAGAGCGTTCGATATGGACGCTGTTGCACACGCCTTGTTATGCACAAAATGAAAATATTATGCAGGGTGCAATATATCAGGGAAACTACTGGCAGATAGGTTAAGGGCACAGGCTCATTCTAGACGGGTCCAGACTATCGTAGACGAGAATGGTCATCAACTTGCGAGAGATGAAGACATATCAGCGGCATTCAGCTGTATTTATGAGAAATTATTATACGGCAGAGGAAATCTCCCCGGTTATTAGCGCATCATACATTTAATGTCACCCGTCACAACACTGCTACCTCCCCATGCCGAGCAGCTGGAGGAACACATCATTGAAAGGGAAGTTCTAGAGGCAATAGGTCGCCTGAGTGTTGACAAAGCGCCAGGACAATATGGGTTTATAGCTGACTTTTATAAATGATACGCACCCCTTCTAGCCCCCATTTTGACTCGCTTATATGACTCCTTTAGTGAATATGGGGACCTTGCAGAATCAAAGCACATGGCGGTCATCTCGCTGTTGCCAAAGCCAGGGAAAGACCCCCAACATTGCGCCTCCTACCATCCCATTTCCCTTTTGAATGACGATGCTAAGATATTCACTGGAATTTTGGCGAGGCGACTGGGTAGGCACATGCTGGGCTTGATGGAGCCCGATCAGTCTGGCTTTATACCAGTTTGAACATGTAGCAACCACACTAAGCACCTTTTCCATCTATTGGAAAAAACGGTGTTTTCCCGGGTCCAGACATTGTTTCTTTCCATAGACGCCAAGAAGGCCTTTGAACAAGTGCACTGGCCTTTCCTGCACGCGGTGTTGGAGGTGGTGTGCTTCGAACCCAGGTTTTGGCGATGGGTAGGGGTGGTATATGCGGACCCCAGAGCAAGGGTGCGGGTGAATAACACTCAATCTCTGATTTTCACAGTGGCAAGGGGGACGTGCCAGGGCTGCCCTCTCTCGCCCCTTTTGTTTGCTCTCTACATGGAGCCGCTGGCGGAGCGCATCTGTCGTCATCCGCAAATAGAGTGTGTCTGGATGGGGGCCGAATCACACAAAATAGCCCTATACGCAGATGATGTCTTATTGACAGTTACTAATCCACGGGACTCCCTTCCTCCCCTGTAAAAAGAGCTGGACTGGTTTGAGGTCGTCTCCGGTTTTAAAGTAAATACAGCTAAAACACAAGCCCTGAATATCACTATTTCCCAGGAGGAGCAGGATTACTTAGAATCAACATTCCCCTTTCAGTGGTCACAGCAAAGTATCCAATACCTGGGCATTCAAATACTGCCCACAATAGAGGGGTTTATTACCCATAACTATGGAGCCCTGCTGCACACGGTAAGGTCACTCATCCAATCATGGTGGGGGGTCCCCTCTATTGGGTGTGTTGCATCGAAGCAGTGAAAATGACCCTGTTGCCGAAAATTCTTTACTTAATGCAGGTGATGCTGTTGATACCACTCCCAGCCATGTTGGGGAAATTGCAGGCCACACTGCAAGCCTTCATATGGGAGGGTAAGCGTGCTCGGATAGCGAATGCCCGAACATACCTGCTGCTAGCCAAGGGGGGTCTTGGGATACCGAATCTGGTGAAATATTCCCAGGCGGCTCAGCTAAGATATATAGTAGAGTGGCAATGTTTGATGACAGACAAACACTAGTGGTTTCTGGATCAGGCAGTCGTGGGCATCCATATTTGGAAGATCCAGTGGCTACAGCATAAATACCACCCACAAAGGGTATATATTTCGCCTGTGGTCTGGGCAATGATCGGGTTCTGGGACAAAGTGTATACCACTCACCAGCTAGCCACGCTTATCTCGCCCCTCACACCGATCCTAGGTAACCCGGAATTTCCTCAGGCAATGTCGGAGAAAGCATTTGCTCCCTGGCAAAAAGCACAATGTAAGAGGATTGGCAATCTGTTTGATGTGCATGGTCTGTTGGACTTTAAGGCCCTCCAACAGGACTTTGGACTCCCGGACTCCCATACTCCGAATATTGGCACTACCTAGTGGTAAGACATTGGGTGTCTCTTCCTATGATTAAGCCCCAAGCCAGTAGAAGATTCACGCTGTTTGAACGCTGGCTCTTTACTTGAAAGGATGACTCTTGTCTCTTGTCGGACATATACTCCTTTTTAAATACCCACCCCACGCTGCGACACACTCCGGCGCATAAGAGATGGGAGCGGGAATGTGAACGAAGCTTTACAGATAAGGAGTGGTCCGCTATATTGCACAGAGTGTGCACTTCGGCCATGAACGCCTCAGGCAAAGAAACTCCATTAAAATTGGCTCACTACTGGTACTATACCTCGGCCCGCTTGGCCCGGTGGCAGAGGGGAAGTTCTGACGAATGTTGGAGGCACTGCACCCACTCAAGCACACTCACTCACTTATTGTGACACTGCCCTACACTTCATAGATTTTGGTAAGAGGTTTTGACGGACATCAACACAATGTTCAACAACGAAATACCCCGCTTTCCATCTTACATACTACTAGGACTGCCCTATGCCTTAACCTATCGACTATATTCTGAACAAGGCAAGGCTATCACATTGGCTTTGTGTGCTACAAAGCAGGTCCTGCTGTCAAAATGGGGCACATATGTGGTTCCAACTCATGCAGATTGGCTCCATAAATTTTGAGACCTCGTGGGGAAGTAGAAGTTGACGGCCACTCTTAATCGTACACTACCCAAATTTGAGAAAAGGTGGGGTACCTGCATCGCACACGTTTTGGGAGAAGTTTAACAAATAACTTGTCCTATATACTTTAGCATACTGCAGATCGCGCGACTCATGCCCCCCACCGGATCCAGGGACACAGGAAAAGTGAAGTCTATACCTTAGTATGGGGTTTTTATTTAAGGTTTAATGTGAATCTTAATTCTGTTTTCCTCCCTCCCCCTCCCACTTTCCCTCCCTCCTACCCCCTCCCCTCACACCCATTCTCAGCTTGGACTTATGACCACTTCACAGGCCGATAGATGTAGATGCAAGACGATGTAAATGTATTGAAGCTTTAATGCCTATTCCTCGTCGGCCGAATGGATGTAGGCAACCGCTAGTGTTCCTTACCTTCTCCTCCCTTAAACTCAATAAAATGTTTCAATCCTAAAAAAGGGAGGGGAATGGGGAAGGGGTTCCCAAAACATTTTTATCCCCATTTAATTTCTATAGGCGATTTTAGACAAAGATACAGAAAAACGGCTGCACAGAATTACACCAGATTTGGCAGAAATCTAGAGCTTTAACCACAAAGTAAGATTTTTGTGTGTTTTTGTGGTGTACATCTGTTTTGTCATTTTGAAGGCAAAAGAAGTATAGATATCTAGATGGTCAGTCTTGTGGACCTCCCACAGGACTACAAATAAAAAAAATAGAGTGATCTGATTGGTCGCAAGGGCTTTTTTTCCTACCTCCCGCCTTGGTCCTGTGGGTCTTAGTGGTCCAGGAATCTGATTGGTGATCAAGAAAAATGTTGTGACCCACATTTTAGGACATGGTACTCTTGGAGGAGCTTTTGACAGCTCCCCATTAATCCCTCAGGACACAGCCAGACTGCCTGTTGCCCCGTGGGTCTTCCTTAGGAGCCTGCACAGAGTGGTTGTGCATTTGTGGCAGTACCATAGTACTGGAAAAATAAATTAAAAGGAAAATGTGGGGTGGGGGTCCTGGACCGGTTGGCCAATTGCGGGTGTTGGCTGCAGGGCCTGCCCACAAATTAATGGCTATTAGATTTTACTTAAAAAAAAGAAAACTTCACTGAAAATAACAACGGTTAAAATGGAATTAAACATAAGTAGGATAGTATGCTTTTAACTTACATTAAAAAGCCTTAGAAATTCACTGAAATAAATAAAGGTTAAAGTGTAGCTATACATAGGTCCTCTAATAATATCAAAACTAATGTTTAAAGAGCAAATAAACACTGACATTCACTGGCTCTAAACAATTGATTTAAGTACAACTTGCTACTTCTTGGAAAGTTTCGGATCGATCCATCAAGCTCGGACAGAGAAAATGGGCGGGCCCAAAATGTGTTTTTCCATACAGTTTCCCATAGGTATTTTGAAAAGAAAAATTACTGAATAGAATGGCATCAAATTTGGCAGAAAGCTAGATCTTTCCTCAAAAAGTGTGCTTTTTGTGATTTGGTGTGAATCCATTCAGTGTTTTTTGAGAAATTGGGTTAAAAAGTTAGTGATATCTGAATGGGTATTCCTGAGCTTGTCCAGTTGTACACATGCAGAAAATAAAGTGTTCATAAAGGCTGAGAGAGCTTGTTTACCATCAGCTATCATGGTCCTATGGGACACCAGCAATCAGAATGGCTGGCTGCAACATCAACAGAAATCTTCGCCCACCATTACAGAATATGGCAACTCAGTCCCCGGTCCTGAAATTAAGAACAAAATAAGATATAAAGGAGGAGGGTTTGGGTACCTTGACCCCATGGCCCTATTTGTGGTCTGGGATTGCCCTGGGGCCAAATAAAAAAAAACAAATCTGCCAAGGGTCCTATGGTACTCACACAAGACCCAGCATGGTCATGTATGAGGTACTCAGGGCTCCAGCAGAACACAGCATGGACTCCCAAGTTGTCTTGCAGATGAACTGTGATACAGTAGAAAAAACAAATTTTAAAACTGAGGGATTTGTGTCCAGGGGAGATTATGCAACTGTGGGGCGTGGTCAGCAATGGGGCATTAGGTGCCTGTATGGGGTTGGCTGCAGGACCTGGCTGCAGGCAGGACCTGTGGCCAACAACAAGCTGTGCAGAGGCCAAGATGACTGCACACATACTTCATGTACACCAGGGGGATTGGGCGCAGGACTTGGCACAGGCCAAGCCTTTAGTCTCCCTTGGGTGTTGGGCGCAGGGCCAAGCCACAGACCAGGCTCTGTGTCCATTCATCTACTGTGCAGGGACAAAAGGTATGCCTAGTGAGGAAGTTGGGTGAATATGACCAAATCCCCCAGAAATTCATGGGGAAAAAAACTAAGAATAAAGTGATGTTATAGTGTGGTATGGTAATCAAACCAATGGTTAAAGTGACATTATAGTTAGGTCTCATAATAATTTAAAAACAGAAATAACACCATCAATGCTGATGGTATTCCCCTCCTGTGCTGGCCCTGATGTATTCCCATTGTTCATGACGAGCTCAGCTCGTCATGAGTGTACGAGAGGTGTACCTCATGACGAGCTGAGCTCGTCATGAGCATCGAAGGTGTTAAACACTGAAATTGACGAGTTGTAGTTTTCTGAGCTAACTATAACTTGAGCCTCTGCCATGCATTGCTTATGGCCTCACATATTTTATGACTCATGACATTACATCATTGATAACATCACTGATGACATCCCAAATTACATCATTAATGACATCACTGCCATTGTATATGCAAAGATTGATGTGCTGTTCCTAAGAGAAAGAGGAGATTGATACAGTGATGCGAATGAAATGGAAGGGTGACTCGAGGTTAACCCTGGGGATTCATTTTGTTGGATTTAATGCCCTCACACACCCTTTCAGGTGTCATGCTTCATCATTTGGGCCTGCTCCTCGTTGGGTCGGCGGTGCAATACCCAACGGGCAACACCTCATAGAGGGGCTCTTTGGCGGAGATCTTTTTCCAACAGCCGTATGGAAGAAGTGCGGGTATGGGGCCAAAATAGAAGGTAGACGTTGAGGAGTGAGTTAAAATAAAGCTAGGGGTACCGGGAATGGTTTATTCAGAAGGTCCGCTGCTTTAATTAAAACGGGTTTCTAGAGGAGAGTGCTGGAATATTATGTTTCCAGAGATCCTCCAGATCTTATTATTGTCCGGTCAACATGTTTCTCGCTTGCGTAAATTTAACAAGCGATTCTTCAGGACCTATGTGACTATTTAGCAAGTATCTAAAAGTGAACTGTCTACTCTAATTCCCTAATGTGTGGTGTGTGTACGCTAGTGTGGGTACAACAACAATTAGGGATGAAGGGAGAACAATCCTATATTACCCTTCTTCTTATTGAAACCTGTGATAAGCTGTCACAACCTAAAATTTGTAACAGTCAGATAACAACAGTATCCAGCGGGTAAAGCTTCAGGTTAGATCTTCCACCGCATGGTTGGGAGTCCCTGAGCTGCGTTGCTCGCACCTACCCCTCGCCGCTGGATCCGGGTGGAGCTCCACCCGGATCCCTAATTGTTGTTGTACCCACACTAGCGTACACACACCACACATTAGGGAATTAGAGTATACAGTGGACCTTCTGAATGAATCATTCCCGGTACCCCTAGCTTTATTTTAACTCACTCCTCGACGTCTACCTTCTATTCTGGCCCCATACCCGCACTTCATCCACACGGCTGTTGGAAAAAGATCTCCGCCAAAGAGCCCCTCTATTTGGTGTTGCCCGTTGGGTATTGCACCGCCGACCCAACAAGGAGCAGGCCCAAATGATGAAGCATGACACCTGAAAGGGTGTGTGAGGGCATTAATTCCAACAAAATGGATCCCCAGGGTTAACCTCGAGTCACCCTTCCATTTCATTCGCATCACTGTATCAATCTCCTCTTTCTCTTAGGAACAGCACAACAATCTTTGCATATACGTATCCCTTGAGGGCACGCTGTAGCTGGACCTTCTACTTATGACCAAGTAGTAATACCCCTTTACTCCTCTGTTTGATACCACATCACTGCCATTGTCAAATGTAGCATAGAGTTTCAGAGTGTACATGTGTGATCAATAGCATACATATAGTGTAAGCCTTGGATGCAAGTATGATTGTGCATGTTGAAAGTTATATGCTGGACTGTTTACAAATTTCACAAATTTGGTGTGCACGTATTACTTCCTGTTAAACAAGATAAAGGCGTAGTGCACCTAATTTGGGTTGCAGATCTATGTTTGAAAGGAGGTTGAGATATAGAGCTGAAACCTGTTCCAAAAATCTGTGAGAAAGGCCAAACCTGCTGTTCACAATAGCTAATCTATCAGTGAATATGTGGGCACATGCCCAAAATAAATAGCTGTAATGCTATGCCACTGAAAAATTCCATGTAGCAAGGAGGTTTACAAAGTGTGAACATGTATTTCCAGAACTTCTGTGAAGATTTTCAGGTTGAAGAATATTCAATAATGTGAGATTTAGGGGTGTCAACAGAAGATTTCTGAAAACAGAAACCAAAAAGCCTAGCCGATAACTATAGTTCCATTCACAACACTCATTGGGGTTGGGCTGGTAGGTACAGTAGATAGAAAAAGAGAATTGCTCTTTTTCTTGGTGTCCCCTCACTCACCGGGGTTGCCCCATGGTGACATGCTTCATCATAGGGCCATCCCAGTCCTCTACGGACTGGGGCGTGCTGCGACTGGCGAACTACGTAGGAGCACTTATAATTTGACTATGTGTGGTGCGGGTGTGATAGTGGAGTGGTCTAAGTGATTGGTTTAAAAAACACCTGCCTAGTAAGATTTCAATACACTTTATTCTTGCTTCCAGGTGGTAACATTAAAATATGGGGTGGAAGTACTAGGATACCTAAACGCAATGTGTTAAGGTGTACCTATCAACTCTTGTCAACATGTTTCGTGCATACCCCAAGCACTTCTTCGGGACTACACAGGAACCAGCCCTGTGTTCGCCACTCCTTAAACGCTGCAATGAGCTTTTTAATAAAATGCTGCAATCGACATTAGTGCATGCATTTAGTACCTACATATTCAATTGAATCACGAGGTTCCTGGGACAAAGAACAACTTGAAAAGTCAAGGGGTGTTACCCCCAATATGAACACACATAAACATTTATATCGGATTGCACGAGGAAAACGTTGTTCCATTTCCCGTGGTCCTCAACAGGACGTTTTTATATATAAAAAACTTGATTGTTTTCATGCATAAAACGTGGTAGTTCTCATGCATAAAAATGTGATGAACACCTTGCTGTGAGAAAACCAAACACTCATCTTGCTCACACACTCGTACATATTTACATACATGTAGTGGGACCTAACTGCGCCCCATGGACTCGAAGGGGTTCAGTATCCCGGCAATCTAAAAGAGATGGAAGTAGAAAGGGCGGATAATTCATCTGCTTGTCTTGTTTCTTATGACCTGCAAGGTTGTGCGCTTGTCGATCAGCCCGCAAAGCGGTAACAAACGGCACTTCATTTGCCAAACACTCGTTTAATTACACTTACTTGCTAACAGGATACCTCCCTCTTATTAGCACCTACTCGCGCCTCTTCGGTCCGAATGTTGTTGGACCGGGGGCGCCTGGTTAGTTTTAAGAATTCAGCTCGCCCGGTTACTTCCGCATTGCACGTCGCGCTCTGTTAAGGGCTAGAGCGCATCAAGTAACAGCGCGATCAGTGTTGGCGGCCATCTTAGGTGTATTCAATACACTTTGACAATTTTTGAGAACAGATATTTCTTTATTGTGGTGACCATTGCTGTATTCAGTTAATTTTGGGCATACTTCAATGATTCATTATTATTATCAAGCAATTTGGCACAAATTTTTGAAAAATATAAAAATGTCGGGATTCATGGGTATTATAGGTCAGAGCATCCCAACCATCTCCAACAATTAGAAGTTACTATTTATTGCCTGCTGTTTTTTTTTTAATAAGTCAATGCAATTAGTATTTTTGCTCACTAGGTTCAGTACTTTGTTATGTGAATTGTCCCCAAGGGATGTCATCGTTCAAACCCACTATATGAGAACGGAGTTTAAAAACCCAATGTTGTTCTTTCTCTAGTAGTTTTTTCTCCATGTCTTTGTGTGGCTGTTGTATTTCCAAAACTACCCACCGCATGTCATTAGGGGTATGTCCCTTCTCCAGAAAATGTGTGGTAATTTTTGTATTGGAGTGTTTGCACCTAAAATTACTACGGTGTTCCACCATCCGTGTATTGACCTTCCTGGTGGTCATGCCAATATAGTGTAGATCACAAGTACATGTGATCATATAGACCACCCCAGCTGTGCTGCAATTAGAGAAGGATTTCAAATCCCAGGACAGGCCATTGTTACATGTGATTTGTTTAGTTGCACTAGTTAGGTGACAGACACTACAGTTCGAACTTGGGTAGTGTCCCATTGGTAGTGGATTTAAGCGACAAACTGGGCCTTCTATAGTTTTGGGGCTTGTATGGACTATTAAGTCCTTTAGATTTTTACCTTTGCGGTGACTGAACATGGGTTGGGTGAGGTTAAGGCCACCACTATTCAGTGTCCTCCAATGTTTTTTGACAAATTTCGGCACTTGTTGTGAGGCCACGGTGTAGGTAGTAACACAAATGGGCCTCCTGTCAGTATCATTCTTGAGTTCAGTTCTAGGTTTTGTTTCTAAAAGAGCTTCTCTGTTGTTATTTGACACTCTCTTTTTTGCTTTTGACACGATCTTGTGTGGGTATTGTCTCTGGAGTAGTTTTGTGCTCAGTTCTTTGGCCTGTGTCTCATAATCACGTTTTTCAGAGCAGTTTCGCCTCAGGCGTCAGAACTGCCCGAAGGGTAGATTCTCCCGTAGTTGCCGTGGGTGAAAACTTTCAAAGTTTAACAGACAGTTTCTGGACGTGGGTTTGAAATGTGTAGTTGTGGTTAATTTACCACCTTCTGCTCTGATATTTAGGTCTAAAAAGACCAGTTGTTCTCTGCTCATTGTGGAGGTAAAATTCAAAAATGGATCTTGTCAATTCAACCAGATGAGGAATTGGTCAACTTCCATCTCATTTCCATTCCAGATGAGGAAGACGTCGTCAATGTAACGCCTCCACATCTGGATATGTGTTGAGTATGGGTTGTCGGGAGTCAGAATTCTTTTGTTCTCTAATTGGTGGACGTACAACCCAGCCACACTCGGCGCAAATGTACTTCCCATGCTAGTACCATGGGTTTGTCTATACATGGTATGTTGGAATAGAAATTTTTTTTCAGTCAAGGCCTAAGGCGAAACTGCTCTGAAAAACGCGTCATGCTGGATGCAATAAAGAAGCTGAATTGAATCCCCCGTGTGCTTTGCGTGTCTTTTGAAATGGGACACTTTTGTGAGGAATAATTAACGTGCAGCGCCGTTTGCACGAAGGAGGCACCCGCCTTAAGCAGCTCGACAGGAAAGCGGCAATTGGTTTTTCATCTGTGGATATTTGCCTGTCGGAACCGCCGTTGAAAAGGAACCCCGCCATCTACCAACGCGTTTGGATTGTGACTGACACAAGGTAATGCTGTTGACTGACAACAGTTTACACAAAAGCGGAGTTTCGAGAAACGGCAGGCGTAATGGGGAATAAGCGGGCCAAGGGGCCCATAATATCATCACCGGACTAATGCACCATCAAATTGAAAAGTGTGTTTTGATCCAGAACGAAATGGAGGTTTTAACAAAGTATATATGGCCATAAAAACACGAATGGCACCAATGACAATAACAAACAACAAATCTAAACACACTATAAGATGGCACCAAAGAACTCGAAGGGGGAGGACTGTGAAAAGAGTCCCTCTTCGCTGTTGCCGGGAAAGGTGGGGCCAAAGGCTGACTTATAAATGCTTTTAAAAACAACAGCTTCCTCATATTTGCACACAGCGTCTGAGGAAGTCGTAAGACGAAACGCGTCATGCTGGATGCAATAAAGAAGCTGAATTGAATCCCCCCGTGTGCTCTGCGTGTCTTTTGAAATGGGACACTTTTGTGAGGAATAATTAACGTACAGCGCCGTTTGCACGAAGGAGGCACCCGTCTTAAGCAGCTCGACAGGAAAGCGGCAATTGGTTTTTCATCTGTGGATATTTGCCTGTCGGAATCGCCGTTGAAAAGGAACCCCGCCATCTACCAACGCGTTTGGATTGTGACTGACACAAGGTAATGCTGTTGACTGACAACAGTTTACACAAAAGCGGAGTTTCGAGAAACGGCAGGCGTAATGGGGAATAAGCGGACCAAGGGGCCCATAATATCATCACCGGACTAATACACCATCAAATTGAAAAGTGTGTTTTGATCCAGAACGAATGGAGGTTTTAACAAAGTATATATTGCCATAAAAACACGAATGGCACCAATGACAATAACAAACAACAAATCTAAACACACTATAAGATGGCACCAAAGAACTCGAAGGGGGAGGACTGTGAAAAGAGTCCCTCTTTGCTGTTGCCGGGAAAGGTGGGGCCAAAGGCTGACTTATAAATGCTTTTAAAAACAACAGCTTCCTCATATTTGCACACAGCGTCTGAGGAAATCGTAAGACGAAACGCGTCATGCTGGATGCAATAAAGAAGCTGAATTGAATCCCCCCGTGTGCTCTGCGTGTCTTTTGAAATGGGACACTTTTGTGAGGAATAATTAACGTGCAGCGCTGTTTGCACGAAGGAGGCACCCGCCTTAAGCAGCTCGACAGGAAAGCGGCAATTGATTTTTCATCTGTGGATATTTGCCTGTCGGAACCGCCGTTGAAATGGAACCCCGCCATCTACCAACGCGTTTGGATTGTGACTGACACAAGGTAATGCTGTTGACTGACAACAGTTTACACAAAAGCGGAGTTTCGAGAAACGGCAGGCGTAATGGGGAATAAGCGGACCAAGGGGCCCATAATATCATCACCGGACTAATACACCATCAAATTGAAAAGTGTGTTTTGATCCAGAACGAATGGAGGTTTTAACAAAGTATATATTGCCATAAAAACACGAATGGCACCAATGACAATAACAAACAACAAATCTAAACACACTATAAGATGGCACCAAAGAACTCGAAGGGGGAGGACTGTGAAAAGAGTCCCTCTTCGCTGTTGCCGGGAAAGGTGGGGCCAAAGGCTGACTTATAAATGCTTTTAAAAACAACAGCTTCCTCATATTTGCACACAGCGTCTGAGGAAATCGTAAGACGAAACGCGTCATGCTGGATGCAATAAAGAAGCTGAATTGAATCCCCCCGTGTGCTCTGCGTGTCTTTTGAAATGGGACACTTTTGTGAGGAATAATTAACGTGCAGCGCCGTTTGCACGAAGGAGGCACCCGCCTTAAGCAGCTCGACAGGAAAGCGGCAATTGGTTTTTCATCTGTGGATATTTGCCTGTCGGAACCGCCGTTGAAATGGAACCCCGCCATCTACCAACGCGTTTGGATTGTGACTGACACAAGGTAATGCTGTTGACTGACAACAGTTTACACAAAAGCGGAGTTTCGAGAAACGGCAGGCGTAATGGGGAATAAGCGGACCAAGGGGCCCATAATATCATCACCGGACTAATACACCATCAAATTGAAAAGTGTGTTTTGATCCAGAACGAATGGAGGTTTTAACAAAGTATATATGGCCATAAAAACACGAATGGCACCAATGACAATAACAAACAACAAATCTAAACACACTATAAGATGGCACCAAAGAACTCGAAGGGGGAGGACTGTGAAAAGAGTCCCTCTTCGCTGTTGCCGGGAAAGGTGGGGCCAAAGGCTGACTTATAAATGCTTTTAAAAACAACAGCTTCCTCATATTTGCACACAGCGTCTGAGGAAGTCGTAAGACGAAACGCGTCATGCTGGATGCAATAAAGAAGCTGAATTGAATCCCCCCGTGTGCTCTGCGTGTCTTTTGAAATGGGACACTTTTGTGAGGAATAATTAACGTGCAGCGCCGTTTGCATGAAGGAGGCACCCGCCTTAAGCAGCTCGACAGGAAAGCGGCAATTGGTTTTTCATCTGTGGATATTTGCCTGTCGGAACCGCCGTTGAAAAGGAACCCCGCCATCTACCAACGCGTTTGGATTGTGACTGACACAAGGTAATGCTGTTGACTGACAACAGTTTACACAAAAGCGGAGTTTCGAGAAACGGCAGGCGTAATGGGGAATAAGCGGACCAAGGGGCCCATAATATCATCACCGGACTAATACACCATCAAATTGAAAAGTGTGTTTTGATCCAGAACGAATGGAGGTTTTAACAAAGTATATATGGCCATAAAAACACGAATGGCACCAATGACAATAACAAACAACAAATCTAAACACACTATAAGATGGCACCAAAGAACTCGAAGGGGGAGGACTGTGAAAAGAGTCCCTCTTCGCTGTTGCCGGGAAAGGTGGGGCCAAAGGCTGACTTATAAATGCTTTTAAAAACAGCAGCTTCCTCATATTTGCACACAGCGTCTGAGGAAATCGTAAGACGAAACGCGTCATGCTGGATGCAATAAAGAAGCTGAATTGAATCCCCCGTGTGCTCTGCGTGTCTTTTGAAATGGGACACTTTTGTGAGGAATAATTAACGTGCAGCGCCGTTTGCATGAAGGAGGCACCCGCCTTAAGCAGCTCGACAGGAAAGCGGCAATTGGTTTTTCATCTGTGGATATTTGCCTGTCGGAACCGCCGTTGAAAAGGAACCCCGCCATCTACCAACGCGTTTGGATTGTGACTGACACAAGGTAATGCTGTTGACTGACAACAGTTTACACAAAAGCGGAGTTTCGAGAAACGGCAGGCGTAATGGGGAATAAGCGGACCAATGGGCCCATAATATCATCACCGGACTAATACACCATCAAATTGAAAAGTGTGTTTTGATCCAGAACGAATGGAGGTTTTAACAAAGTATATATGGCCATAAAAACACGAATGGCACCAATGACAATAACAAACAACAAATCTAAACACACTATAAGATGGCACCAAAGAACTCGAAGGGGGAGGACTGTGAAAAGAGTCCCTCTTCGCTGTTGCCGGGAAAGGTGGGGCCAAAGGCTGACTTACAAATGCTTTTAAAAACAACAGCTTCCTCATATTTGCACACAGCTTCTGAGGAAGTCGTAAGACGAAACGCGTCATGCTGGATGCAATAAAGAAGCTGAATTGAATCCCCCCGTGTGCTCTGCGTGTCTTTTGAAATGGGACACTTCTCTGAGGAATAATTAACGTGCAGCGCCGTTTGCACGAAGGAGGCACCCGCCTTAAGCAGCTCGACAGGAAAGCGGCAATTGGTTTTTCATCTGTGGATATTTGCCTGTCGGAACTGCCGTTGAAAAGGAACCCCGCCATCTACCAACGCGTTTGGATTGTGACTGACACAAGGTAATGCTGTTGACTGACAACAGTTTACACAAAAGCGGAGTTTCGAGAAACGGCAGGCGTAATGGGGAATAAGCGGACCAAGGGGCCCATAATATCATCACCGGACTAATACACCATCAAATTGAAAAGTGTGTTTTGATCCAGAACGAATGGAGGTTTTAACAACGTATATATGGCCATAAAAACACAAATGGCACCAATGACAATAACAAACAACAAATCTAATTACACTATAAGATGGCACCAAAGAACTCGAAGGGGGAGGACTGTGAAAAGAGTCCCTCTTCGCTGTTGCCGGGAAAGGTGGGGCCAAAGGCTGACTTATAAATGCTTTTAAAAAGAACAGCTTCCTCATATTTGCACACAGCGTCTGAAGAAGTCGTAAGACGAAACGCGTCATGCTGGATGCAATAAAGAAGCTGAATTGAATCCCCCCGTGTGCTCTGCGTGTCTTTTGAAATGGGACTCTTTTGTGAGGAATATATATATATATTCAATGAAAAAACCATTGGTTTTAGGCCATATATAGTTAGGGATTTGCATTTACAAAACCTTATTTTACTCGCATAAAACCATTGAAATTCCATATATAGTTATAAGCGCTAACTATATATCGCGCACCCGCAACCCACTGCTGATGATGTCACATATTACATCATTCATGACATGGTTAGTGACATCACTGATGACATCACTGATGACATCTCAAATGACATCACTGATGACATCACTGATGACATCATCCAGTGACTGTATGTTTCTGTAAAGTTAAAATATCTCTTACATATTGAAGAATGAGTGGATATATAAGTGTCTGGATGAAGGATTTAGTAGGTGCATGACTGACTGTATGAGTGAGTGATTAAATGTGTCTCACTGAGTGCATGGGTTAGTGACTAAACTGTCTTAATTTGTGCATCATTATGTCTGTTGTTCTGTAAACTGTTGCATGTGTTGATAAGTAGCTATATGAGTAACTATATGGGTTATTGATTGGTTGCCCAAGTATTTGTATGGGATACTGAGTGTGTGTGTGGGTGGCTGGGAGGTGTGTGACTCTGTGCATAGATGTGTGAGCAGTTGATTCACTAGATGTATGGTTTCAAAAGTGCATGTGGAAACAGCTGTATGGGCGGTTGACTGTGTGCATGAGTGTATTGGTGAGTGAATGGATATCTCAGTGCTACATGTCAAAGTAAGTACATATGTAAAACACAGTACATGTGAGAGTTGACATATATAAATAACTGTGCATAAAAGCCAGTGAATGTGTGAGTGGCTGTATGGATCATTGTGAACTTGTATCAGGAATTGTATAAGAGAGTAAATATGTGTTAGTATATGTTTGAATAAGTAAAGTTTGTATAAATGTATATTTGAGGAAATAGAGGTGTGATTGATTCTTTGCATGACTGACTAGGTGTGTGAGTAACTCCATGGATGAGTGACAGTCTGTGAGTGTCTGTTTACACTGATTGTATCTAAGGTTATATTAGAGTCTGAAGAGGTTCATCGTATTATCACATGAATGATATCATCAGTGATGTTATCAGTCATGTCAAATGAGATGTTTTCAGTGATGTCATCAGTGATGTGATTTGAGATGTCATCAGTGATGTCATCAGTGATGTCACTAACCATGTCATGAATGATGTAATATGTGACATCATCAGCAGTGGATTGCGGGTGCGCGATATATAGTTAGCGCTTATAACTATATATGGAATTTCAATGGTTTTATGCGAGTAAAATAAGGTTTTGTAAATGCAAATCCCTAACTATATATGGCCTAAAACCAATGGTTTTTTCATTGAATTTTCAAGGTTTTGTAAATGCAAATTCCTAACTATATATCCACTATAACCTATGGTTTTTTCTGTGAATTTCATTGGTTTTTTAATAGCAAATATGAAAAGCTTTAAAATGTCAAGTACGTGATAGATAAAAACATTTTCGTATTTATGCACGCTGATGTGCTTTGAACGCTGCACCCCCCCCCCTCCCCTCTTTTGTCTTAGTAGTAACCTCTCTTTGCAGATACTGAAGGGTAGTTAACGCAGGCCTTTACCCCCGTTGTAATCCGTCGTGCCTGCTTGTCTCTCCATTTGATTGATTGTTGTCCAAGCATTTACTGTTTTAGAATTGGTTCTCTTTGGATCATTCTCTATTTACAAACAAGCACAGAGTCGCAATACTCTGTTTAGTCTTTGCAGATAGTGAAAAATCGTGTAAAAAAATAAAAGTAATCGAGCAAAATCAGTAGGCCACTAATTGGATCTCTTTTTGACCTCGCTAAAATAGAAATATTAGGAACAACCCTTCATGAGAAATACGAAAATAGTGAGATGAACTGAGCTCCACACCATGAGGGCTGCAAGACAACTCGGCTCCATCACCCATCCCGCACAAAATAACGACAAACCCTACGCAAATATTAAAAATATAGACAACACACCAGCAAAGAAACAGGGTAAAACATTTTATTAAAAAACTATTTACATAACGTTGGTTTATAAGATGATGTCAGTAGTGGACCGATATGTGAATAGGTCGAAAGCAGCACAAGGCTCCAAGATCCGGATGGCAAGCTCCTGGATGTTGGGTGCCATAGTTCAGAGTTCTGAGTTTGAGCCTTTTTCAATGCCTGTGCTTTGTTGAATCAAAATGGCGGCTTGACACAAAGCTGACTCAAGCGTTGCTACTGATGCTATGCAGACCAAAACTGGTTTTCAGTTTGTACATTTTTCTAGATTTTTCAATCCAAGTTTGGTTGACTTTGTAGAACGATGGCTTCAAATTTTCAACATACGGTGTGGTGGCGCTGACTGGGAGGGGCCGCTTCGCTCCTGCCCCCTCCCCAAGTAAGATTTTCATACGTGAAAGTACGTTAATGGTTTTGGTCCCTGAGTTGCTTCGATGTCACTGCCATTCTCAAATGGCATAAGTTCTGGATGTTGGGTGCCATAGCTAAGAGTTCTGAGCAGCGCTTGTAACACTGTCTGAAGCTTATTTCCACCTACTGCAGCTTCACTATTCTCAAAGTAAGTGAGTGTCGTTTATGGACCTGACTGCATTAGAAAACAATGTGATATGTTACCTTCCTAAACAGCTTGACGGAGGCCCCTGAGGGGCGGTGTGATGGCCATGGACTCGGAGAAGACGCTTGGCTCCGACACCCTCCCCAAGTCTTATAGCACTGGTGTAGCCTGAGATCGCCCCCGACATAGGCGGCCGGCTCCCGGGGTCCGGCGGAACTTTTTGCCTTTTGATGACTCTTCAATTCTGAACCTTGTCCCATCCAGCTGAGTTGCGCCCACTCTTGCGGCTACAGCGTCTTGCCCACCATCCAGCTGAATTGCGCCCACTCTTGCGGTGCAGCGATAGGCGGCTGCCACAGGACTCTCAAAATGGCGGCCGGCTCTTCGGTTTTGGGCCTGGTCCACTAAAATGGGCCTGGGACACCTTTGAACTCGGACGCTTCCCTGATAGGGCTTGGGTCCCATTCTCGAAAAGCGTCCCCTCAGCCGTGAAGATTCTACAAAAGTCTTGGGGGCCTCCGACTCCCGCAGGCTTCTGGTGGGGAGCGGCTGCCATGATTGCTCGTGGAATGGCCACGACGGAGCTACGAGATGGTAGTGGTCTCATGCTGACGCCAGCTTTAGTCTGAAACATCCAGAAACACTATAGACTACCAATTCGATCAGTTCCGGTAGCGCCCCAACATGACCCGGAAGAGAAGAACTTGCCCTCCCCTCTTTGACTGATGGTTCTTGTTGCCTGTCCTCTCTGTTGTCATTTAACAGAACTTTTTGGACTGCTGAAAGGGGTTGTGTTCCGAACGCTGGTTGGTGGAGACATTTTGACTATATTCTTGACCTACGTTGTCGCGTAATGCGTTATATGACACGCCGCGTTACCGCACCCGGAAGTGATCCGAGGCGCGGCGCGCAGCGCGTAACGTAAGCATAACAGGTCATGTGACTTGTTAATAAAACTTTTCATTGGTTCATTTTACTTTTGTTAATTTAATGATGAAAAGCTTGGTCATATGACCTAAAAATTACGCTTTTTATTGTTTTCGAACAATATTTTTTTTTCAAACATATGTTATAATATTCCAGGCTAATGTACTTTCCCGGAAAATTTACAACTGTCTTGTAAGTAAAATATATTCCTTTTTCGAGAAAAAGGGCATTTCTTCCTTCCATGACGGAGCCGTTGAGTAAAAGAGATTCGGCCTGCTGTCTTAGTCGCCGATACGCCTGATTATCAGATTCTTATCGATCACTTTATATTGCAGACATGAAAAACACAACTGCCCTTAAGCATTTATCTTGACTGCGTTCCTACATATTATACCTTTTATCCGTCATGTAATTGGACTGCTTTATTTCACTTGCCTTTACTGATTCGAAAACAGTGACTAAAAGTAAAAACTTTACCAATGTAAATACTACTACCGTGTTTTGTTTTAAAAACCTTTATTGTGAAAATGTCAGTATACAAATACGGGCCTATAACCACGTGGGCCGGCCACGGAGCAAACTGAAATCGTATATGATGAGGAGACATTTACACTGTAGAAGAACGTAACGAGCGGGCCATTAGGTTGCAAGAACAAAGGTGTCTAACAGTTGCGGAATCGGTGGACGTACATTTTGTAATTAAAATACGACAGGGCCACTTACAATAACATTTTCTAGATATACATTTGCGGGCAAGGAGTTACGAGTCCCATTTATACCGGCGCCATTTTGGGCGAGGCCGGGCAGGTCCAAGATATAGTCAAAATGTCTCCACCAACCATCGGCCAGACCAGAACCCCTTTCGGCCCTTTATGCTACAAGATGGTGTCTTCCATTCAGAAAATATTGTTGGCAGCATTTTGAAAGGAAACAGAAACAGCCGTTCTCCTAGTGAGTTTCACATTGTTACATTTAGGAAGAATGTTGAAGAGTAGTATGTGGAAAATCTGAAGCCATTTTTCTACAAACTCTCAATCAGACTTGGATGGAAAAAAAAAACCTGAAGAATGTACAAACTGAAAACCAATTTTTGTCTGTATAGCATCAACAGTAACGCTTGAGTCAGCTTTGTGTCAAGCCGCCATTTTCATTCAATCAATAGCGTCCCCCTGCACACATTCAGGGACCTGGTTGTGTCTTCAGATGAAACGGATTGTAGGAAAAGAAGCAGAAAGGAAAAGGAAAAAAGTTCCGCCGGACCTCGGGAGCCGGCCGCCTATGTCATGTGCCACCTTTGGTCACACCAGGGCAATAGTGAAGCTGCAGCAGGTGCAAATAAGCTTCAGACAGTCTTACAAGCACTGCTCAGAACTCTCAACTGAGGCACTCAACATCCAGGACTTGCCATTCGGATCTTGGCGCCTTGTGCTGGTTCCGACCTATTCACACATCGGTCCACTACTGACATCACCTCATAAGCCAACGGGGCACCCCACGCCGACTTTCGGCGCAGCATTGTAGGATGGCCACACCAGTGCGGCAACTTGCTGGACACAACATCGGGGCCATCCAGATCTCGGCGCGTTCGACTCACTGTACCGCAAGAGTGACCGCAACTCAGCTGGACACGCCATCTTTCGGCGCAGCATTGTAGGATGGCCACACCAGTGCGGCAATTTGCTGGACACCACCTCGGTGCCATCCGGATCTCGGCGCGTTCGAGTCACTGTACCGCAACAGTGACCGCAACTCAGCTGGACACGCCGTCTTTCGGCGCAGCATTGTAGGATGGCCACACCAGTGCGGAAATTTGCTGGACACCACCTCGGTGCCATCCGGATCTCGGCGCGTTCGAGTCACTGTACCGCAACAGTGACCGCAACTCAGCTGGACACGCCGTCTTTCGGCGCAGCATTGTAGGATGGCCACACCAGTGCGGCAATTTGCTGGACACCACCTCGGTGCCATCCGGATCTCGGCGCGTTCGAGTCACTGTACCGCAAGAGCGGGAGAAACTCAGCTGGACACGCCGTCTTTCGGCGCAGCATTGTAGGATGGCCACACCAGTGCGGCAATTTGCTGGACACCACCTCGGTGCCATCCGAATCTCGGCGCGTTGTGCTGCCTTCGGCCTATTCGCACATCGGTCCGCTACTGACGCCGCCTCACGTGCCAACGGATTTTCTACGCTTTTTGTAGCCCTATGCCGCATAACAGGTCATGTGACTTGTTTATAAAACTTTTCATTGGTTCATTTTACTTTTGGTTTCCTAAAGATGGAAGGCTTGGTCATATGACCTAAAAATAACACTTTTCATTGGTTTAGAACATTTTTTTTTCCCAAACGATGAAAGCCCCACCTTGTTTCTGGATCATTCAGACTGAAGCTGGCGTCAGCATGAGAGCACCACCATCTCGTGGCTCCGTCGTGGTCATTCCACGAGCAATCATGGCATCCGCTCCCCACCGGAAGCCTGCGGGAGTCGGGGGCCCCCAAGACTTTTGTAGAATCTTCACGGCTGAGGGGACGCTTTTCGAGAATGGAGCCCAAGCCCTAGCAGCAAGCGTCCGAGTTCCAAGGTGTCCCAGGGCCAATTCAGTGGACCAGGCCCAAAACCGAGGAGCCGTCCGCCATTTTAAGAGCCATGTGGCAGCCGCCTATCGCTGCACTGCAAGAGTGGGAGCAACTCAACAACATGGTGAGCGAGACGCTGTAGCCGCAAGAGCGGGCGCAACTCAGCTAGATGGCCGCCACCTGGGGAGGCCCGTTCACGCCGCCTCCCCCACGCCCCCCCCCCCCCCGGGGCGCCGCACGCCAATTTTCGGAGCAGCATTGTAGGATACCAAAACCAGTGCGGCAGTTTACTGGACATCACCTGGGTGCCTGTCGTACATGTTGTGTCAGCCATGGGACACTGGACACAGTCCCATCAACATCTCAACGCGTTCTGCTGCCTTGGGACTATTCGCACAACAGACCGCTACTGACGAGGCCTCCCCCCACACCACCCGGGACGCCCCACGCTGTTTTTCTGTGCTGCATTGTAGGATTCCAAAACCAGTGCGGCACCCAGGCGACATCACCTGGGTGCCGTCCAGAACTCTGCACGTTGTGCTGCCTTGGGACTATTCGCACAAAAGACAGCTTCTAACCATTGTTGCTTTTCGAGTTGAAAAATGTTTAAATGTTTTTAGTTTTTGTTCCGTTCATTATAGTTAAAAGTTAATAAAGTTTTATAATCTTACTTTGTTGGAGTGTTATCTATTTTTTTTTAAACGGGTGAATAGGGCCTTGAATCGGGTTATTGTCATGTGTGGGCTTTGGAAGTGTGCTGCTGCAGGATCGGACATTTCAAACTCAAATGCACGTTCTTTTTCTTACCTTTCCGAAGCATGGAGCGCAATAGCAGGCAGACAAAGGGTGATGCACGTGTTGAACACTACCTGACCTGGCAAGTTGCTGGCAGTGCCCCCCCGCCCGCTCCTGAAAGAGGGCACACACACACCGCCGCCCCGAGTACTTCACAAATCTTTAAAAGACCATGCGCTTGTTCATGAGGCTTAAATGGTTTATCACCTCTTCTAGAACCCCTGCATCGACCCTCTGACGTTTCCTGGAAAAATTACCATGTAACACAATACCAAGCCCTGTCAGCTGAAACCCCCAAGGAATCGTGGGGCATATTATCAAGGGGGTTTATCTCCGCTTTTTTGGCTTTAAAAGCCATGAAAGCGGAGATAAAATTATCTCCCTATTACCAAGCTGTCGCTAACACCAGTTAGTGACAGCTAAAAGGAGATAGCGACCATCTTGGGCCCCGCTTTGCATGTCAGTGATACTTATCACTAATAACATGCAAAGTGGCGTGCCAAGATGTTAGCGACTGGAACCAGTCCCTAACATCGCTTTCTCCTATTACCAACTTTTGGAGATATTCGCGCTAAGCGCGAATATCTCCAAAATCTAACACCTGCCCTGAGCAGTTCTTAGCCATGTTATCCAATGGGAGGTGGATAACATGGCTAAGAGCATTTGCTCGATAATACATGAATATTGCTGACTTTTCTGCGATAATAGCAAGGTTTATCTGCGATAAAAATCGCCGATGTGCGGCGATAATTTTTGTCTCTAAACAAGTTAGAGACAAAAATTATCGCTAGTTGTTCGTAATATGCCCCCGGGTTTTTGCTTGCAGAAATCGGGAGGCGGGAGACTAGCACTGAAATCAGTAGTCACACGCCTGAATCGGGAGGGTTGGCATGTCTGAATTCTCTACAGCTGGGGCCATAAACTACATCCGCAGGGGTAGGTGATAGCCTGGGACCAGCCTGGCATCTAAAATGGCTGCCGTGCACGACAAAATTGTGGCATTGGAAAAAAGGCAAGATGGCGCAGCCGCTGGAAGAGATGTATCAACATATATCAGCCTCCTCAGCCACCCTCAGGAAACATAGGGGATTAGGATACGTCTCCCGCACCCCCTTATACCTAGTAATTTAATTAACGAAGCACAAAATGGCGAATTCCCGTTTCGCTACCAGTTTGCGGCCCAGTTCGCGGCCCGTGAAGCGCTTCTACCGTGAAAAATCATTTTTTTTTTTTTCCCACGGGACCCTTTAATAACCCCAACAACATTCCTAGGGGGTCAAGAGGGTGATACCTTGCCCCCTTTCATTAAATTCCCCCTTCGTTTTTCACCTCTTCTTCTCTCTCGATCCTACCGAGAGACAAGATGGCGGCCGCTCCGGACTGTCACGCAGCAAAAAAAAAAAAGCTCACGCACAGCCGCTGGAAGAGATGTATCAACATATATCAGCCTCCTCAGCCACCCTCAGGAAACATAGGGGATTAGGATACGTCTCCCGCACCCCCTTATACCTAGTAATTTAATTAACGAAGCACAAAATGGCGAATTCCCGTTTCGCTACCAGTTTGCGGCCCAGTTCGCGGCCCGTGAAGCGCTTCTACCGTGAAAAATCATTTTTTTTTCTTTTCCCCACGGGACCCTTTAATAACCCCAACAACAATCCTAGGGGGTCAAGAGGGGGATACCTTGCCCCCTTTCATTAAATTCCCCCTTCGTTTTTCACCTCTTCTTCTCTCTCGATCCTTCCGAGAGACAAGATGGCGGCCGCTCCGGACTGTTTAGAATGTTGACAGACACCGGAGAGCCAATCAGCTTTCTGCGCGCAAAGTTCCGTTACGCGAAAAGTAAGCGGACCGGATCGCTGCCCAGAGCGCTGTTACAGATATATATCTTGTTTTGAACGTTAATTTCTCAAAAACTACTGGAGCACATATATTGAGACCTAGCAAAGGCACATCGGGCTAACAGTCCCTACAATTTTGCCAAGTTTCGTGCAAATCCATTCAGCCGTTCGAGCTAAAAGTGAGTCCAACCGCCCTATGGAAAAATGAATGGGAAAAACGTGTTTTGGGACCCCCCTTTTTTCTCGGCCCCCCCTTGACGAAACCCCACCAAATTTTCAGGGGCTGCTCAGAAACAAAATGTGCCATTTTCCTGAAAATTTCAGCCGATTCCGTCCACAAACGCCAAAGTTATTAGACATAGAATTTTCAAAAATCCCATGGGGAAAAAATCCTAACTATATATACCTACTGGCGATAGCCAGTAGGTAATATATATATATCTATATAGATATATATATATATATATATATATATATATATATATATATATATATATATAGATATATATCAGAGTGACTGCTCAGGAAAACCGCTTCCCACATGGAACTCCAGCAAGCAGAAAAACAAGCAGACACTGACCCAGGCTGTATGCAAAAACTTCTGCGTTTATTCTTTGTCGGCCATAACGCGTTTCACCACCGGAGTGGCTTGATCACATGACAGCGCTAACATATCAACGGACCACTTAAGAAGCTGCACCTATAGCACGTGACTGTGAGGTTAGTGATAGACATAAAAGAAATCTTTATCGTTCCCAAGCTACAGGTAAAGTACACTGTGTGCCCGAGCTAAAACAAATACTTTTTTTCAATAGATTTACAAGAGCGGCCATAGAGTGAAGGAAAACATTCAGAATTGCTGTATGAATACATGTATTCTAAAAGGACCAAAAACGAAAAACCAATGACCATAAATATATATACATATTCGACTATCAGAAAATATATGTATGCATATGGTTATGTACAAAAATATATGATATCTATGTTAAAATCATTTCATATATGTAAATTTATAATAGTAAACAAATCAATACTAGTTGTATTAACAATGTCATTATAAATGCCTGAATGCAACATGGCAAGAAGTATCGTGGTTTCCAACTCTGGCCGAACATGAAGAAATTACGGGGGCCCCTGTTCTAATGGGGTGCCGTGATGTACTAGAGCTGGAGTGCCTGCCTGGTTGGGAACAAAAGTACGGAAGTGCTAAAGGTGATAAAAAGTGAAGGTTAAAAACCAATGTTTGGTAAGGAGAAGTGGTCGGCGGCAGTGGGGATTCAAAAGATGCTTCACAAGGGAAATATGAAAGCTCGCCATAATGGTGAGGATATTGGTGTGGCAACAGGATCATTTACTAACATGAATTAATGATTGCCAAGTAGAGGACACTGGGTGAAAAGGACGCATGGGGTAAGGCTCAAGCGGTGGTGTGGAATCCTGCTAAGCGGGGAGGCTGAATGATATTATATATTACAGACAAATATGCAGGTCTTCAGTTTATTGAGACCTCCCGGATTTTTGCTGTTGAAGTTAAGAATGTAGCGAGTTTCTAATTTGCGCATTTTGTGTTCTCTGTCTCCACCTTGTTTGGTTTTGGGGACTGTGTCAATGACATAGTATCGGAGGTCCTGTAAGTTGTTGTTGTGGACCTCGTAAAAATGCCTGGCCACGGGGTAAGTGGGGTGATGGCCCTCATGTGTTGTAAGACCCTCATGTTTGCTGGTAGCTTAGTGCTACCCACGTATCTTAAGGGACACGTGCACTCAAGAACATAAATGGCAAATTCCGTCTTGCAGTGGAGGTTTTTAGTGATTTTGACTTCTCTGTCACTGAAGGCTGTGCCGTAACTGGTTTTATTAATGCCCCATTGGCACGCTTTACAAGAGTGACATTTGGTAAAGCCATTTGGTGCTTTAACCATTCTTTAGAAGACTTAGATTCAGGGCAGTTAGAGACAAGGCTATTATGTAGAGATATGGCCCTTTTGTATGCTATACTGGGCTTGGCGGGCATGTCCATGCCTATAATGGGATCACTAGTATAATAAACCAATTTTTGTTGATCATTTTGGCTATAGCGTTTTTTTGGGCACTGTATGGTGCAATTAGTTTGACCCCTGTGGCACTTTGGGAGGAATCACCTGTGATGTCATTAGAGTTTCCTGATTTTTTGGGAGTGAGGAGAAAATTTCTGTCTAGCTCCTTAGTTTTGTTGATGGCTGCTTCTATGGTTGTTAAAGGGTATATATATATATATAGCTCAGAGGATGGCAATGGGTTATGTATTTACATTTTCCCTTGCACCAGGAACGACAAAATGACTGCCTGTGTCTGCTGATGAACATGGGTGTCAGCAGGCAGCCAAGTGAATGTTTTTTTCTGGACTCAACTTCTGTTACTTGTTCACAGGAATTATGCATGTTCCTGTGTTTCATCTATTTCTAATGATTCATTTAATTTTGCGAATGCATTGTATTTTTGTATTGAAGTGTGGCTCACTGGTTAGAGGAGGCAGACATGGAAGCAGAGGTCAGCCCGGGACCAGGGTTCAATTCCCGGCTCGGGGGTCTTGAGTCCTAAAAATGTCCACGGACTCGACAGTTCTCGCTCCGGTGCCTACTCGATTCACGGGTGCACACTCTGCGACTCTGGGCAATAGCTGGCTTAATCTCCACAACGGCCCCTCGCTGCGGGATGCCTGGCTTTCACCTTGTGGATACCCTGCCAGGGTTATCTCACAGGGGAATGCCAGGACGGGTTCCCTAAGCAAGCGCTTAGAAACCGCTGGGTGATTTGCGCTATATAAATTCCTGTACATGTACATTTATAACTGGAATTATCAAGTGTGGAAACATCGCATTTGAACGCCAGGTAATTCTGATTATGTGGGACCTGGAAAAGATGTGTATTCACTTCTCCAGGGCTTGGGTTCATGATGCCCAATTATAATTAATGGGTCTAAATTTACCACAAAGAGCAGCGCTAAAAACTCTGGCAAAACAGTTACTCTGTCTAAACATACCGAACATGCTTCTGATTGAGTCTGAAATGTGAAACGCTGCAGATCATGTGTATTTAGCAGTGACTGTATTGAAAAATGCTGTGTTTTCTCTGGCATCGTTTCATTGCTTGACTTATGATATGCATTTTTACCTGCATAGAGGTCCTGTGTTCTTCTTGTAGTATTATTGAGTGTATTTGGGTGACTGCACATAGCAGTTCGCATTAATTTACAACAAGTGGGACAAGATTCCTGATTTCCAAATATAATTTCTCTGGCAGAGGAAGGTGACCTCGGTGGACCACTGAACATTGCCAAGAAGCTTCAAAACAAACTTTTGTGGTCCCATGCCTTCCGAAAATAATTTGTGAGCAGCCGAACCGTTTAATATTCCATAAGTTGCCCATCTGACCTTGACTTTGTCTGACCGCTCATGCATGCAAAGAGGAACACACAGAGCTAGGCTTAATTAAAATATGTACTAATGAACACAAATGGCCTTCTGGGAGCTTTGCAAGAAAGGCCCACAGTGCACCTTCCTGCAACTCAAATGGTCATATATGCTTATCTATATATACACTGAAGGTCACTATAACAGTTTAGCAATTACCACTTTCCCCACCAGTGAGCAGCGAACCTGGGCAGGAGGATCAGAGGAGAGGTCATGTTCTGGGCTCTGCCAGTGTTTGGCCTCTCTGCTGAGAGTGCCAACAGTGGTAGCTCTGTGTGCCTGTTTTGGAGCTAGAATTCAAGGCAGTGACTTATAATATCATCCAAAGCAGCCATCAAATGGCAATTCCCGATGTCAGCTTCCAGACAGGGCCATGAAGGAGAATAGGTGAGTTGTCAGAAAAAACAAATAATGTATACCTTAAAGCACCATTGAAATTAACTGCACGAGATTAACATAACTGTGTTGACTAGAATCAAAAATGGAAATCTTCAGCTAGGTAAGGTTACAAAACATTTTCATTGTTACAAGGAATATTTTTGCACGTTCCTTTTGTGTTTAACACCCTCACCTTCCCTTGATTACCCGTGTGGCCATTCTCTGAAATTTATCTCGCTGAATGCACAATCTTATTTATAAATGTGACCATAAAAAACATAAGGTCGAATTTTCTCAACTTCTCTAGCTACGTCTTTTGCTGATAGTGCATTTACGTTTTGTTTCCTACTGACCCACGCCTTGTGCCACCGATAGTTTGTTTAATTACACCCAGATTGTTCCCAGAGTGGCAACAATTTAGCCATCAACTTACCACCGTGTGTATTGTATTGCATTATGTACCATTTCGCTTCATTCAATGCAGATGCGAAGCCCTTCACTCGGTTGGGGGCTTGGATGGAGCAGTGTGTGTCTCTGGTGAGGCATGTGTGTGTGGGCAGTGTGTTCATGCCTTGTATTATGATCAGAGTTGTGCTTTTGCTTTGATCTTATCTTTGGTGCTGCATTATGTGGTGTTATTATGAAGCACAAGGACTCAGAGATAGGTTGCTTAGGCTTATCAGGTGCTCCTGCATGACAGTGTGACTGTCCCGCGGTCTGTGCAGAAAGTATTTTCATGGCATGTGCATAGAGTGGAAGTTGCTCACATGGTGGCAGATTTACAAGCCCCTTGTGCCTCTTTTACGCCACTGTTGCGTCACTTTTGTGATGCAGCAGCGGCGCAAAGCCAGCGCCATGCTGCAGGGTATTTACAACGTGACGCTTCTGGGAGATGCGTCACGTTGTAAAGCCCTGCGCCACATGTAGGTGTTCTGGCGCAGGGGGGGGGGGCGTTCCAGTCACTCAGTCACTTTTAGGGCCATGCTGCGTCAAAACCCTGTGCCTGCTTGAATCAGGCGTAAGGATTGACGCAGCATTGGGGAGATAGGGCACCCCGAGCCTTGCTGGAGCTGCGTCGCGCTTGCGACACAACTCTAGCAATGTGCCGCATTTCCGCCGGGGTGGCGTCACGCATCTGCCAATCCGAGTGCATTGTAAATGCGGCGCATCAGTGGTGGCGCACGGGTGGGCAGATGCATCGCAACTCTTCTAGCGCATCTCTGCTGATTAGCAGAGATGCGCCAGAAGTTGTAAATCTGCCCCAGGGTTTCTCTGTGAGTGTCTAGCTGTGCTCATGAGTGGTCACAGTAAAGGAGGGTGAGAGATAGCTATGTATGTGGGTGTGCCTACAAAAGGATGATTTGTTTCATTTTCAGGTGGGTTTCATCTTGGGTTCTGTGTCATTCACCCCCTTCTGGTGATTGTGTTTGCTGTTTGTGGGATTACCTGAAATCCAGGTGGCCTCGGGTGTTTCTTGACTTTGCTGGGAGGGAATTGCACAGTTCTATTGCTTGTGCTGAGGAGCGGGTCCCAAGGATGTGTTGCGTCTCTTCCATCACCTGCATCTACTGGAGTTTTGATTAGCACCAGTCCAGTCTCTCCACACGCTTATGTGGGGTTCCACTGATGTGTTTCCTCCTGTTTAATGTGTGTTAAATATTTTAGAGAAATACATCTACCTCTTGCATACCCATCCTATCCCATCCCATCTTGGTCCCCATGTAGCAATGTGAAGCAGCTTTGGGGTGCCCATGGCTATACAAACAACCCACATGCCAGAACATTTCTCGCTTCCGTATACTCCCTCACACTTCTGTTCACCTCCAGCACTTGGAATTAGGCTTGGATTGACATATTCCCTAGATGAACATTGAAATGATTATAACGGTCCCTTTCCTCTCTCCTCCTTCCTTCCCTCTCACTGTTCGCTGTGTTTCAAAGAAGCCTGAGCTGTACCCTCAGCACTATACAAACAGACATGCCATAATAGTATCTATTTACCATCTCCCCTCTTTCCTGTTTGCTTTTTCCCTTTTCCTGTTCTCTTTCTTGTTTCTGTTCTCTCATAGAGCCATGAAGCAGCCTGAAGTTGGCCATTGACATAACTGCTTTTCAGCACTTTAGCCAGTGCCGTCCGTCTGTCCATCCATACAGCAATCAATCAAGCCATCCATCCATCAATCCACAATTTTATCCTCTTATTGAGACACTCACCCTCCCATAAACTCCATCTACCTCACCCACTCACCCATCCATTTTTCAGCTCATCAACCCGATCCATCATTTCTCTCTTCCATTCATCCATACATCCTTCTTTTCATCCATCCATACATGCTCTTCATCCACCCATCATCTGACCTTACAACCTACCTTCCTTCAATTCTTCCTTTCAGTCTTATATCTACCATGTGCCCATTTACCCACCAAGTCATTCAGATATTTACTTTCTCCCTTTCGTCCTTTCACTCTTCCTTTCATCATTATGATGATATTTATTCTAGTTCGCAAAACACATACAAACATCTAAAATAGGAATAATGTTTCAAAACGCATTATCTATAAGACCAAAACCAGTATCAGAAGATATAAACAACTTTTCAATACCACAAATAGTACCAATATTGATCCAGTTATGTATTTCACTCTTTCTCCAACCCTTTCAACCTTTTACCTTTCATTAATTTCTTCTTCTTTCTTATTTTGTTTGTTTGTTTGTTTGTTTGTTTCTCATATTTTCTTTTCATCTTTTCCTCTTTCACTGCCACAGTTCTACAAAACACTGGGTTCCACCCCTCCATCCTTCCATGTTATGCTTTTCCATTCAGAACGTTTACTCTGCAGATCTGAACACAGAGAAGGCCGATGAAAAGATAGTCAGCAGTTTTTCTGGACCCTGTTTGGGACTTAGTGATATCCCCCACTAGACTGGGGGGAAGGGACAGGAGTCAAACACTACTAAGGGGCCGATTATGATGTCAGTCAGAAAGGCTCCGAAGGGCGTTCGGTTAGTCCGAATCCGATCCGGAACTAATCTTTCGGACCGACTCGGAAACCCTTCCGCCCGACCGGTTACAATGTTCAGTTTTCCCGACGCGGTTCCGACTCAGTTCCGAACGGCAATCTTGGGAACCGACTCGGTTAGAGCTGACTCGTACAGGTCTACGGACCGTGTAGCAGACTGACGTATTACGATGTCGGATTCAGACAGTCTTTCCGAATCGGTGGGTCCGACACGCATCTGCTGTCGAAATCCAACTTTGGAGGTCCATAGAAGGCGCCCCTTCACCCGGAAGCCCAAAGGACCCCCCTGTACATCAATAAACAGTGTGGCAGGCACCATGGGGACCGGCCACAAGGTTCATGATTTTCCCCGCCCACCCCTTTCTTCAATGGAAGCCTGTGTTGTTGGTCGGAACACAGGCTCCCATTAAAGTCAATGGGAGTCCGACGGAACGGTGTGTGGAAAAATCGTAGTTGGTCAGTAGGACTCGGAAACCATTGGGCGATGGTCTCCATTTTACTGTTTTGATACATAACCATGATTCTGGATCATCTACTGTTTTTTTGGTCTTTCACGAGTAGGGCACAGGGCTCTGGAGATTTCTTTCAGTGGTTCAGTTACAGTGGGTGGAGGAGACTGAAACAAGCCAAAAACTGTTTAATCGCCTTTTGCATGCTGGTGCTTCTCTACTTCTCCTGTCTCTTGTTGGAAGGGGAAAAGTAGTCTGTGGTCCATAGTTGTGTGTCTTCTCATCAATGGGTTGGTGCTCTTATGTTGAAGGACATGTATTTCTCCATCATCCAGGAGTAAAGGTATCTGGGGCTCTTAATGATTGTGTTTTTATATTCATTCTTTTTAAATACTCTTTTCTCTTTGCCATTTTTTCTTGACACTCTATTCCATTGTTTTTCACTTAAAATGAGCTTTATGGTTATCTCCTACATAAGTCAATAAAGACTTTTTTTTTTTTTTTGGCCTCAGCTGGTCCACCTTCCAAATATTCAGGCATTCTTTACATTGACGTTTGCAAATTACATCGATTGCTTTTCTTTCAGAGCCACTTTACACCAACATTTTAAAACAAGCTACTAGTGAAAAATCCCATTACCACCTGGCAGTTTGTGCAAATGTCAATGTTGTCCTTGTCAGGTTGAGTAGGTGTAGGTGTAAATCCCACCCCTAACACCAGTGCCCTCTGTGTTATTTAATAATGTTGCTTCAAAAGCATTTCTATTGACTAATTGCATATCTTTATCGCACAGGGACCTTGTTTGCGACTTTAGACCCTTTCAGCCAACCATTTGTGTATGTTTCAGGGAGTGGAACCGCAGTGATCCCAAACATCTACACATTCATCCCACAACTATGTTGGTGATGTGATGCCAAACTGATATGTCTTCAATTCAAATAGCTCCATATTTGGCAGCGGTCCATAGTCAAAATGAAGAATGCACGATTAACCGTTTATGATAATTCCTGGAAAAATTAGAACAAAATCTGGTAGGGTGGGGGAAGGGGGCAGAATCCATTCTGTGAAAAATCTGAATATTTCTTTTGCATGATTTTTGCAGTCTTGAGTTCTGCGTGTTACTAAACATGTGCAGTGGTGGCCGAATTCTGCCCTAGTGGCAGGTAAACAAGCGGTGGATGCCAGAAATCTGTAAATTAGACTCCTACAAAAGAATCCTTGATAATCTAAATTACCAGGAGACAGCATTTGAAGAAATCTCAAGTTTCTCAACTGTTCATGACTTCACGGAGAAATGGACAGAGCCTGAAGATTCTCAAACTGTCCACTAATAACAAGCACTGTCACAACCCTACGGCGCAAGGAGGATGTGAAGTGGGACACACTAATTTAGGTGGACCTGGTTCCAACCTCACAGTGTCTCATCACCGACCTATAAGGCCTGTTCTAAAGCGAGGTAGAGTATGCATACGTGTGAATAGGCCTCAAACATGGTGGACTATGATCTGGTAGCATGAAGACATAGGAATATTCAGTAGCCCTGATGTGCAAATCGTTCATCTGATCTGGGTCTAGAGGGGGACAACTAATTGAGCTAGTGGTCTGCAAAGGTTTAAAAAGTTGGCTTTTGGCAGCTCATTGAAGTTTTTGTTTGTTTGTCAATTTTACTAAGCAGGCAAAGATGTGAAGAAATAGCTGGTGAAAAGACTTATATAAGGCTTTGCAGGACAATAAATTCTCCAAAACCTGGATTAATGCAGTAATTCTGTCTCTGCAGGCTGACAATGCTTTGTGAAAGTGACAAACCTTTATGAAATTGCAAGGTTGGGTAACTTAGTTAAATTATCATGCCAGGATGTGGTTTCACAGCCTTCGCTAAGGATGCAGAGAAAACCACTAATTACTGTGTATGGATGACGGTGGGATGAGCATCGTATTGAATAAGGCTTTTTTTGGTGTCGTGTGGCAGTAGCCTTGTGGTGGTCCAACCAGTTCTACTGCACTCCAACTGGGTAACCAGGTTATTTTCTGCAGGCACTTGACTCTTCAAAGTTAAATATAGTTCAAATATGATATATTGTGAATTACAGAATGTTAGTAAGTAGGACATTATTCCAAATATGTTCATAGTGTTAATAAGCATTAAGCACAATATTTTACATAACTTTGGTTCTAAGGGCAATGTCACCCTATGGCTTGCCTCAGAGAATTTCAGGTCTGGTTGAATATTTTACTCTAATGTTTATAGTAGTTCTCTGGTGTTCAGGTCAATGGAGTAGGTGTGACAGACTAAAACAGATTCAGTGCAACAGTCTGGAAATGATATGTTTGGGATTCACTTCAATGGCTCTGGGTGCAAGACTGGATAACTCAATGGGCTCAATTCTTCACTCCTGTCTTTTAATACACAAAAAAAGTTAAACTCCCCATACCCCATACTTCATCACCAAAACAAGGGTCACAACCATGGTAGACAGTGATGCAGCTCAAGGTAACTTCAGGGTGTCTGTATCTAAGTCAATAGTGATCAGAAGTGTAGGCAGGGCAATGTTTAAGGATTTCAAACAAATTAAAGCCTTGACTTCTTTTTGATGTTCTTGAAATAGGCTGATGTTCTGGTTGATCAGCAGCCTCTATGAAGTCTGCTAGAGGTGCAACTCCTGAGGGCCCATATATCTCAACTAAGATTCACTGTCATATGTTTCCACTGGCAGGGGCACTGACAGAGCTAGTGGCACTAAACTGACTCCTTCAAGTATCAACTTTCTTCGTGAACTCTACCTGGGCGCAACTGCCAGAGTCAGATACGGGAAAAACGGCGAATGCACAGATTCCTTTGGCATTGCAAGGGGAGTACGCCAAGGCTGCGTTTTGGCCCCGTTCCTTTTTTCACTCTATATCAATGATGTGAAGAAGACTTTATTGAAGAAATGCAGGGACATGCTGATGGTGGGGGTAAGACCGATACCAGCATTGTTGTACGCCGACAATGCCGCCTTGATGGCTAGAACACCTATGGCGATGCAAAGTTTAGTTACCTCCTTTGCGGATTTTATGAACGGGCTGGATTTGAGGATAAACTGCACAAAGACCTTCGCCATGAACTGTGGTTTGGGTGCGCACAAAAAGAGAAAGGTGGTTGTTATTGGTTCTTCCCGAGTTGATTTTACTATAACTTTCTCTTATTTAGGAGTTTTGTTAGATCAGACGGGCCTATGGAATACTACAATTAACACCAGAAAACTATTGTACTGTAAATCCATTATGGCACTAAAAAAGTTTAGACCAAAAATAGGAAGAAAACCCATTGGGGAAATGCTTACTGTGTATAGAGCCACCTGTGTGGCAATTGTGACATATGGCGCAGGTTTATGGGGCTATGCAAATGTAACATCTTTCCAGACGATAGAAAATTGCTTCATGAAATATCTACTAGCAGTGCCTAAAAGTGTCTCCGCATAAGTCTGACATGCAGAACTTGGAGAACCATATCTGGAGGATACCATAAAGACCGCCCTAGTATTACTTTGGCACAGAATCTGGACGACTGATGAGTGTGGGCTAAATCGCTTGATCTTGAACAATGTGGTCGGATTAGAAAAGAGTAACAAAATTAAGTGGTTGTGTTACGTGAGGAAATTCCTCACTGACCTGGGCGTGGGGAATTATTTCTCCGACCCGTCCGCTCTATGTAACATCTAAAGGAAGTCTTTGAAAGAAAAATGTATGACTTACCTACATGAGCACTGATCAATAATAGAAATGAAGAAAGTGACAGTGGTAGCCCACGAACAGATTGTAATTTTAAGAAAAATGCAGCCATATATCAGACTGCAAATGAGTGACCATGAAAGGTTTTTATTAATTCGCTTCTGATTAAATTTGCTGTTTAGGTTGCTTAGTTTTCCTGTAACTAATGATTGGTCTAAAAACTTGTCTATGTACCCCTGTGATAATCTGTCCGAGCAATCGGATATGCATATTCTCATCTGCTGCAAATTTTATACCATGACACGACGTGGATGGGTTGTTCCACTATTGAAAATTATGGAAATTAATCGGTATCACCCTGCCTTTTTAGCTGTACAGAAATAGGATAACATTTTAGCTATTGTATTTATTTCTTCATTTTTAAAATTTTTTTCAAATCACATAAATCAATTGTATCCTGAACTGAGTTGAACAGACCTTTAGTGCATTGGATGAATTAACTATATTTTATAATTGTGTTTTTATTTGTACTTTTATGGTTATTCTGTCTTAATAACCGAATAAAGGATTTTTGATTTGATTTGATTTGACTCCAGGGCATCATCGGTTCCCAATGAGAAATGGTATTTAGAGTAGGGACCAAAGACATCTTCAAACAATTATATCTCCGGAACAGTGAGGTCTTGAAAGATGGTACATACAGTTCTCCAATCTGCACAACCTATGCACCCAATGAAACTGGACCACGTGCTGGTAGGGGTGAAGAGTAGCACATCCTGGTCCAGCTGGGATTGGAGGAGGGGCAATATTGGGCATGCTAAATGCATGGGATGGGGGCACAAATGGAACATGCTCACAATTTCACTTGCTGAAAGGGTGTCTTCAGAATTCCATGCCCACTGCATGGTTTGTTTTTCTTTTTACTCCTACACCAAATGAACTGTGTCTCCTCTACCATCTTTGTTCACTGAGGTGTCCTCCATTAATATTCAGTGGTAAGTTGCAGCTTGCACAGATCTGGCACAGTTATGAGTGATGGCACTTTGACAGCAGAGAGCTAGTTGACACTCTTCCAAAAATAGTAGAGGCAACATAACTGCTCCATAATTAGGCTGCCACTATTGCAATTCTGCTTGAGGAAAGGGATGATGGCACAGTAGTTACCTCACACAGCTGGGAGGGGGCTTTGGTTAGCGATGAGTAGTACAGCTAAAACCTGTAACACTCCCAGTTTACTTTAGGTTGTCCGTCACTGAAATTTCTAAATATATATATGTGTTGGAATAGGTAGACTCCAGTAATATGCCAGACATTTTCACCGTTATTGTTGTTTCTCGTTGTCTGAGAGATCTTTCAACATTGTATTTAATTCTACCTGCATATTCACATATGCACAACTAGCATAAGGTGGAGGGATTCCCTCAACTATTTTAAAACAGAGAATATCTTCCAACCTAGCAGATGGGTAGACAGCCGTTCATTGTGAGTCATTCAGTTTTAGTCTAACTTATACATTCGATGTAGCTTCTCAGGGTGCTTTTTAGCCCCCACACCCTCTGAGTGATAGCGGGTGACCTCTGAAAGTAGTGGGAAGTAACACATGCCACGGTTGCCAAGAATTCCCTCCAGTAGGCCAGAACCAACATTTTGTCAGATTTGTCCCCCAAATGCCAAGAATTACTTCCAGTATGTCAAGTTTTGCATTTTGCCACAGGATTACATCCAATATGCAAGCAACAGCAAGTTAACTTGGCTGCCCACAAAAGCCAAGAATTATCTTGTGAATGCCATGGTCAGCAATGGGCTCACAAGCAGAAAACACTCTAATGAACACACTCTTACTCACACTCTCTCACTCTTTCTCAATCATTCCAATGTCTAATTCACTCTCCCTACCCCTCACTTACTCTCTCATTCCACTCTCTCAATTCATCATTCTGATTCATACTGACTCACATTCGCTGTCACTCATACACTAATGTATCCACACTCACTGATTCACACTCTCACTCACAAAAGAACTTATACACATCCACTGTTTAACACTCACGAACCCACATTACAGCTGGTAACAGGGGCCTCTCCTTTGACGTCCTTGTGTAAAGGGTGCTCTACTTTAATAATAGGATCCTGTAATTAGTAGGATTGAGTAGGTCACTCAGGCCTCTAGTCCCTGGTGCAACTTCACCTGTTGCACCATTGCTAGCTATACCCCTGACTCACTCCCTGCCCCTGTCACAGTCTCTCTCACTCACACTTCTTCGGACATTCAGTTTCACTTGTTCATACTCTGACATTTCCTGTTATTGATCCTCATTCAGTTTCACTCACAAAATAAACTACACTCACTCAAATAAATTTGCTTTAAATCACTCACAAACACACTCACACATGCAGAGAGAAACAAGATTGGATTTTCTTTAACTTTCTTTGCTTCCTTTTTGGGCAACTCGGAGACTCCTTTGCAGCAGAAGGGCAGGATTCAAAACAAACAAGCAATAATTCTCAACATGGAGCCAGATAGAGAAGCAGGACCAGGATTACATATCTGGAGACCCACTTCAATCCCTCACCCAGCTTCCTGGTAGGATGGAATCACAGCCCCATTTAGGACTCCTAGATGACTTCTGTGAATACCGAAATTTCACGAACATTCGTCAAACAGTGTCAAAAAATGCTTTTCCTATTGAAAATAGGTCCTAACTATAACTAGGTTATATATATATATATATATATATATATATATATATATATAGCATGTCTTTTGTGGCAATGTTACAGCGTGAACAAGGGCGTGTAGCCTGAAACGCGTAGCTGTTCTCTGTGGTGTGGCTGTAAATAAACTACCTTTTGCTGAATCCTGTGGTCCGTCTCCCTCGTTTGCCGGAATACGCTGTGTTCGTAGCGCTGTGAGATCTAAGGAGGAGCCTGTATTCTATATATGTATACATATATATTCATTGAAAAAACCATCGGTTTAACACCAGTTATAGTTAGCTGGAAATTTTACTGACATAAAACCATTGAAATTCCCACGTTATAGTTAGTTGGACTCACTATAACTTGCGCGCCTGCAATGCACTGCTGATGACGTCACATATTACATCACTCATGACATGGTGATGGCCACACCCTTTTTTACACCTCTCTGCAACGCAGCCCCCGTGCATGTTTGAAGAGGGGGAACTAATTCCCCTTGCACACTAGGGGTCCCTGGGGGCCAACTAGCCCACCTGGAACCTCCAGTATGTGCCAGGGGGCTGCATTGCACAGAGGTGTAATGAGGCTATGCCCCTTTTTACACCTCTCTGCAACGCAGGCCACTGGCGCGTTTGCAGAGGGGGGACTAATTCCCCTTGCATACTGGGGGTCCCTGGGTCATATCTGCCCAAACACCGATATTCCGAACGATTGAAAATGACTTTTCTTGAGAAACATTTGGATTTGGATTATCATGTCCTATACTTTGGAATTTTTAAAAGACTGACTTTGAGGATGCTATAAATTACTCAAGTCTGCCCGAATTGTGTGGGTAAAATTGATACCTAGTCACTTTGAATACGAATGTACTTACGTCTCGTCTAACATTTGGAAGAAATATCTAGTTATATGACAACAGGATACCGACATAACTTGAAGGAAATAAGAACGCCCTGAAGAAGTTCTGTTGTACAGAACGAAATGTTTCGGCTGGCTGTGGTACATAAACTTAAGGAAAATAAAAGCATTTGAATATACACCAAGATTCAGTGCTTCAATAAGGACTCTAAGTGATATGATTTGATTGGACTTATTGTGCAAGTGGTGCTGTGCCAAACTTTGGAATATTCTCCACTACTCTCTACTACTTACTCTCTCCTACTCCACTACTCTCAAATACTCACTCTCTACTACTCATTCTCTACTACTCTACTACTCTCTACTACTCTCTCTCTACTACTCACTCCCTACTACTCACTATCTACTACTCTCTACTACTCACTCTCTACTACTCTCTCTCTACTACTCACTCTTTACTACTCACTCTCTGCTACTCTCTACTACTCACTCTCTACTTCTCACTCTCTACTACTCACTCTCTACTACTCTCTCTCTACTAGTTGTACTACTCACTCTACTACTCACTCTCTACTACTCTCTACTATTCTCTCTCTCTGCTACTCACTCTCTACTACTCTCTACTACTTACTCTCTACTGCTCTCTACTACTCACTCTACTACTTACTCTCTACTACTCTCTACTACTCACTCTCTACTACTCTCTACTACTCACTCTACTACTCTCTACTACTCACTCTCTGCTACTCTCTCTACTGCTCTCTACTACTCTCTACTACTCACTCTCTACTCTCTATTACCCACTCTCTACTCTCTACCTCTCTCTACTTCTCTCTCTACTAGTCTCTACCTCTCTACCGCTACCTCTCTACCTTTACCTCTCTACCTCTACACCTCTACCTCTCTACCTCTCTCTGCACGCACACATATACACATATATATATGCATATATATGCATATGCATTTATATATATGTATGTGCATGTATATATATATAAACACATATATACACATATATAATCTGTATATCTATATAAATACAAATATAAATGCATGCATACATATACATATATGCATACAGATGCATGTTATTTACATGAAGATTAAAAAACACTAACAAAAGCAAAGCTAAAAAGCCACCTCATTACAAACAGAATGGCTTTAACTTAAACAAGGGTGAGATCTATTGCATTTTCAATGCTTGTTTACTTTGGTTCCATCAAAAAGGCATTCAGATGTGTCACACATTTGCCATGAATTCTGAATGTTAACACTCTAGTTGCTCATTAGATCACTGTAGTAAAGCTACTGCTCACCAGGGAAGTCTGCTGCTGGTATTCAAAGTGCATGTTTTAGTCTGCATGTCAGAATTCTTTTAATGAAATAGAAGAGGATTTGAGAATTCACTCAAAATCATCCCTAATTTTTCTTTCTGAAGCACTAATCATACTTTCTATGGCAAAATTAACCCCCTCATTTTGTTCCTTTTTAAATTAAATGTTTTCAGACGTACCACTTCATTCCAATCAAGATGGCTTCTGGTGTGCCATACTTTTGTCATAATTAAGACTGTTAGCGCTCTAGTTGTTCTTTAGAATACTCTGGGACATTCTGTCATTGGGCTATACTTGGGCTACATCTGGGTGATATTGGGCTACATTTAGGCTCTTTTGTCTCTGGTGGCCATCTTGGGAGACTGTATGTCAGAATTTTTTTATGAAATTGAAGAGGATTTGAGAAGTCACTCAAAATGTGCCCTAAGTTTTATTTCTGCAGTACTAATCATACTTTCTATGGCAAAATATACCCCCTCATTTTGTTCCTTTTTAAATTAAATGTTTTAAGAGTTACCACTTTATTCCAATCAAGATGGCTTCTTTGTAATAAGTAGGACTGTTAGCGCTCCAGTTGTCCTTTAGAACACTGTGGGACATTCTGTCATTGGGCTATACTTGGGCTACATCAGGGTGATATTTGGGCCACATTTGGGCTCTTTTGTCTCTGGTGTCTATCTTGGGAGACTGCATGTCAGAATTTTTTAATGGAATAGAAGAGGATTTGAGAAGTCACTCAAAATGTTCCCTAATTTTTCTTTCTGCAGCACTAATAATACTTTCTATGGCATAATATACCCCCTCATTTTGTTCCTTTTTAAATTAAATGTTTTAACCCCTTCGACACTCATGACGAGCTGGGCTCGTCATGGTGTAGCCTCCTCGTACACTGATGACGAGCCCAGCTCGTCATGAAATAAAGTAAAACAGCAATTCCCAGCACAGGAGGGGAAAACGCATAGCAGCCATGGAGTTAAGAGTTACCACTTTATTCCCATCACAATGGCTTCAGGTGTGCTATACCTTTGTAATAAGTAGGGGGCATATTACCAACAACTAGCGATAATTTTTGTCTCTAACATGTTTAGAGACAAAAATTATCGCCGCACATCGGCGATTTTTATCGCAGATAAACCTTGCTATTAACAAGGTTTATCGCAAATGCGATAAAAAACGGCCGAAATGCATGAATATCGCTGAAAAGTCCGCGATATTCATGCATTATCGAGCAAATGCTCTTAGCCATGTTATCCACCTCCCATTGGATAACATGGCTAAGAACTGCTCAGGGCAGGTGTTAGCTTTTGGAGATATTCCCGCTTAGCGCGAATATCTCCAAAAGTTGGTAATAGGAGATAGCGATGTTAGCGACTGTTTTCAGTCTCTAACATCTTGGCACGCCCACTTTGCATCTCATTAGTGATAAATATCACTGACATGCAAAGTGGGGCCCAAGATGGTCGCTATCTCCTACTAGCTGTCGCTAACTAGTGTTAGCGACAGCTTGGTAATAGGGAGATAATTTTATCTCCGCTTTCTTGGCTTTTAAAGCCAAAAAAGCGGAGATAAACTCCCTTGATAATATGCCCCATGGACTGTTAGCGCTCTAGTTGTTCTTTAGAACACTCTAGGAGGCTCCAGTAGAACACAAAGGAATCAACTGACAGTCTCTGTCCTTGTTGGATGTACATGTTTTACTGAGAATGTCAGACTTCATTCTCACATGACTGAGAAAGATAATGTGAATTTACAGAAAATATGCTTTCAGTTTAGCTTATAGATCCCCTTCCAAACCACTGTGGGAAAATCATGAGATATTAGTTTTCTTTCAGACATGATTCATGATATCACAGCAGAAGGCTTTTTCACATGGTAAAATCACCTTAAAGCACACCACAATTCCTAAAATGAGTATGGTAACATTAACAAATGATTTGTAATGTAACTAAAGTCCTAAAACCCTCTATTAACTACAATGCTTTTTAATGAGGTTCTATCATGTATATTAGTCCCAAGATGGCTGCCAACACTTCTTGGATGAAGTGCTGACAGCCAATCAGATCAGATGTGTGGTTAGGCTCCGCCCATATATATATATTTTTTTTAACCTAAATTACTCAAAATCCACTGGAGCACATATCTTGAGACATAGCAAAGGCACATCGGGCTACCAGTCCCTACAATTTTGCCAAGTGTTGTGGAAATCCATTCAGCCGTTCGGGCTAAAAGTGAGTCCAACCGCCCTATGGAAATTAACATGGGGAAAACACGTTTTGGGACCCCCCTTTTATCTCGGCCCCCGCTTGACGAATCCCCCCTAAACCTGCAGGAAAGGAGCGGAGCGCAGCGAGGCACATTTAAGGAAAATTACAGGCAGATTCCTTAACCGGCACCAAAGTTATTCCCAATAGAATGTTGCGGATTTCCTATAGAAAACAATCCTAACTATAACTACCTACTGGCGACCGCCAGTAGGTAATATATATATATATATATATATATATATATATATATATATATATATATATATATATATATATATATATATATATATATATATATATATATATATATTACCTACTGGCGGTCGCCAGTAGGTATATATAGTTAGGATTTTTTCCCTATGGGATTTCTGAAAATTCTATGTCTAATAACTTTGGCGTTTGTGGCCGGAATTGGCTGAAATTTTCTGGAAAATGGCACATTTTGTTTCTGAGCAGCCCCCGAAAATTTGGGGGGTGTTCGGCAAGGGGGGGCTGAGATAAAAGGGGGGTCCCAAAACGCGTTTTTCCCATGTTAATTTCCATAGGGCGGTTGGCCTCACTTTTAGCCCGAACGGCTGAATGGATTTCCACCAAACTTGGCAAAATTGTAGGGACTGTTAGCCTGATGTGCCTTTGCTAGGTCTCAATATATGTGCTTCAGTGGATTTTGAGAAATTAACGTTTAAAACAAGATATATATCTGTAACAGCGCTCCGGGCTGCGCTCCGGTTCGCGAACTTTTCGCGTATCGGAACTTTGCGAAGCGAAGCTGATTGGCTCTCCGGTGTCTGTCAACATTCTAAACAGTCCGGAGCGGCCGCCATCTTGTCTCTCGGTAGGATCGAGAGACAAGAGGAGGCCAAAACAAAGGGGGAAATTACCATAAGGGGGCATAGTAGATCCTCGTTGACCCCCTAGGTTTTATGTGGAGGTTTTAAAAGCATTTTTTTTGCGTGGTAAGCGCCAAGTTCGCGAACCGGAAAGCGTTCTGGGCAGCGTACTATAAGGATAAAAGAATGATAGACTTTTCTAATACTGTATGTTAATTATTTGTTGTTTTTGTTGTTTTTTTTTGTTTTCTTTATTTTAAATTGTTATTTTTTATTTTGATTGTGTGTCATAATTCATTAAACTTTTAACATTCAATAAACATATAAAAATAAATAATGTGTCAAACAATTTTTGAATTAAGAAATTAAAATTTATTTTTCATTTTGTTTTTCAAAATTTAAAAGAAAATCTAAAAAATCGTGATCATTTTTTTCTTCATTTTTTAGTAGAAAATCTACTGCATCTACTCATTGCACAAGTTCATTATTAATTGTGTCATCGTAGAAATCCATGTCATCTTGTGTCTCAATTTTTTCTTCTGTTTCAGTTTTCATGTTGTTTTGTTGTTCTTCCATTTTCAATTCTGAAAAATGAATTTTTTAAAAATATATCAGTACAGAAAGGGCATTGTTGGGTTTCAGTACAGATTGGCAGTTTGGTTATTTATATAGTGTTTTTTTCACAAAGAAAGGTGTCGCCTGCAATTAAGGTCTATTGCAGGGGGCCCCCTCCTTGGGCCTCCCATGGATGGTGTCAGGAGGTATAGGGGAGGGAGAAGGAGACGCTCCCTCAATTGCAAGGAGACCATTCACAGGCACTGAGGGGGCCCATTGTCCAGCATTTTGACGCCCCCACAGTTTTAACTTTTAGACCACAATCAATTCTCACACCTATGAAGGTGTGAGATATGCGTGTGGATTTAAAGTTAAAACTGTGGGGGCGTCAAAATGCTGGACAATGGGGCCCCCTCAGTGCCTGTGAATGGTCTCCTTGCAAGGGGCCACTTATGTAAATTGGAGGGGGCTTCGCACACGTTCCTTTTTAGCCTATGGTCTTGCAAATTCTTGGAATGGCTCTGCCATAACTAAAACAGAGTAGTCTATTTTTTTCTATAAGTATTACAGAGTGATAGAATATAATTCTCAGAAAATGTTTTTCTAATTAGGTTTCAGTACAGAACATACTTAAGTTTTATAAATAATATCTTACCTTTTAAATATAAGTTGAAGTTATCAGTTGATTTTTTGTTGTGCACTTCACGAAGTAGCAGTCAAAATGGCTGTGTTTCCTTCTCTTCCTTTATATATATTCAGGTATATAACCAATCAAATGTCAGGTAATAAAAGTAGAAAATGAAAGTAACATTTTCATTGGTTGTCAATTCCAACACTTCAGATGTGTTTTGTGAAGTAATTTACCTCATGGTACTTAGAGAGGTCTACAGGCTAAATGGCTAAATGAAATTTCAATCAAATTTGTGAAAATGAAAGGGATTGTTATGTAGTATGAGCTAATCTATATTTGGTGAGAGCGTCTCTAGTCGTTTTTCTGTAAATTACTTTCCCACCTTTTTTTAGGACCGCTTCCCGGAAAGCGGCTCGGTTAGCGAACCTTAAGCGTCACGGGAGTCGGTTATTCTGTTGCTCAGGGGTCAGGGTGGAAGAGAGGTTCACACCATCCACTGACCCATCTCGCTCTGTTGCGGACAGGAGGTCAGGCAGAGGCTCAGTCTCCTCCTCCATTCCAGCATCTGTGGTTAGGAGCATGCCCACTTCGGACATCTCTAAGTTGAGCTTCAGGCGGTTGACATGCAGAACCCGCAAAAGGGTTCCTGGGAGACCGCAAGTCCACCATTTTGTGTTTCGGTCGCATTAAGATACAAGATGGAGGGCAAATAATGTTTAGAATGGGTAGAAGGGGTCATGGTAGACTTATCTTGACCCCCTAGGTTTTCTGAGGGTGGCTGAGGAGGCTTATATGTGCGGAAAAAAACATTTTTAACAAGAATTATAAGGTAAATGTTTTCTACTCTTTTTACCCGGAATGCACTGCTGATGATGTCACTGACCATGTCATGAATGATGTAATAAGAGGACATGACTTACTTCATTGGTAGGCCTTCACATGCATTATCTGCTCTGTATTCTTCAACAAGTGTAAAATTGATCTGTAACCCTGAGTAAGTCTCACCTTAAACAAACCTCAGGAGAGATCACACCTTATCGTCATCCTGAATTAATAAATAGATCTATTAAACAGTATCTCTGGTTTACTCCCTATAGCTGTCTTTCTTTTAACATTACTCTCTGTTCTTTCCCTTATACTAACTCTTCTTTTTTTAAAAAAAAAAAATTTTTGGTTCGCTTCAAGTTCGCGAACCGGGTAGCGAACCGGAAAGCGAACCAAAAGAAATAGAGCTTGCCAGAGTGCTAAACATTCTAGCAATTTTATTTGAAAGGGGAGGTAGTTCTGAAAATAACTTTTTTTTAATGTTTTTGTTGTTTTATTTATTTATTTATTTTTTTTGAACATTTTTTGTTTTTTTGTATTTTTAGAACAGTTTTATGTTTTTTTTGTGTTTTTCATGGAGGGGAAACAACAAAAAACAGGCATTGAAAAGGGCTCAACAGGAGCAAAAAAAATATTACTGTTTGGGTGGGTTAGGGCAATTGTGGTTTTCGTACGCAACGTTGATTAATTTCACGCTCATGTTCCCACATGAGAGCAGAGCACCACAATATATGCAGGTAAACTTCATGTGTTTGAAGTTTTGCTGTATGTTTGGCACAGTTTCCTGTGCCTCTCTTCCTGTCAAAGAGATAGTTGACGTTGACCTGGCCACAGGAGTTGTCGGGGGATTATCTTGCAGGTCCCTTAACTCTGCCCGGCTGTAGTTTAATGGATGCCACCTGGCCATATGGCGATGCCTAGTATAGTTGCCCATACTATACTTTTTATCAGTGCCTCTAGATAATCTGTATTTGCAAATGAGGCAGGTGGCATACTTCGCATTGACCTTCTTCTCCCCTCGAGGGATTGAAAAAAACTGCCATATGAAACTTGTTTTCCTTCGGGAAACACGGGGCAACTCCTGTATAAACTGTGGTTCATCTGTGTCCTCTTCTTCTAGGTCCTCCTCTTCCTCCTCTCTGTTGGAGATAAATTGAGATGGTGGTCCTCTCTTCTCATGAGGAGGTTGAGGTGGTGGTGGGGGTCCACCAGCTGAAGCAAGGATAGAAGCCATTGCTGAACTACTGCAAAATGGTCTTTCTCTCACCAAGATGAAAGTCAGAGTGAGGAAAGAAGGAGGGGTTTTCATGATTTGGGAAAAGCAAAAGTTCTGAACCAATGAAAAGTGTTATTTTTAGGTCACATGACCTAGTCATACATCATTTGGAAACCAAAAGTGAAATGAACCAATGAAAAGTTTGATGAACAAGTCACATGACCTGTTCCGCTTACGTTACGCGATGCGCGCCGCGTCCCGGATCGTTTCCGGTTCGCGGTCCGGAGCACTTCCGGGAGCGCTAACGCGGCGCGTCATAAGACGCATTACGCGACAATGATACGTCGCGCTTCCGCGACGCGTCACAGTTGCGCTAACGAAACGTTTACCGGTTCGCGGACTAGGTCGCGGCATCAAGATGAGCTAACGGAAAGCTTCCCGGTTCGCTTACCGGAAGCGAAGAAAAAAAATATTAAAAAAAAAATTATCAATAAACATCTAAAATATATTTTGGGATTTAAAGAAGAATACATTTTACAGCTACAGATGTTAGCTTTTAAAAAACCAATGAAATTCACAGAAAAAACCATAGGTTATAGACCATATATAGTTAGGAATTTGCATTTACAAAACCTTGAAAATTCACTGAAAAAACCATAGGTTATAGACCATATATAGTTAGGGATTAGCATTTACAAAACCTTATTTTACTCGCATAAAACCATTGAAATTTCATATATAGTTAGTTGCGCTAACTATATATCGCGCACCCGCAATCCACTGCTGATGATGTCACATATTACATCATTCATGACATGGTCAGTGACATCACTGATGACATCTCAAATGACATCACTGATGACATCACTGATGACATCTCAAATGACATCACTGATGACATCTCAAATGACATCACTGATGACATCTCATTTGATATTACTGATCACATCACTGATGATATCATTCATGTGATAATATGATGAACCTGTTCAGACTCTAATATAACCTTAGATACAATCAGTGTAAACAGACACTCACAGACTGTCACTCATCCATGGAGTTACTCACACACCTAGTCAGTCATGCAAAGAATCAATCACACCTCCATTTCCTCAACTATACAGTTATACACACCTTACTTATTCAAACATATACTAACACACATTTACTCTCTTATACAATCCCTGATACAAGTTCACAATGATCCATACAGCCACTCACAAATTCACTGGCTCTAATGCACAGTTATTTATATATGTCAACTCTCACATGTAAAGTGTTTTACATATGTACTTACTTTGCACTGAGATATCCATTCACTCACCAATACACTCATGCACACAGTCAACCGCCCATACAGCTGTTTCCACATGCACTTTTGAACCTATACATCTAGTGAATCAACTGCTCACACATCTATGCACAGAGTCATACACCTCCCAGCCACACACACACACTCAGTCTCCCATACAAATACTTGGGCAACCAATCAATAACCCATATAGTTACTCATATAGCTACTGATCAACACATGCAGCAGTTTACAGAACAACAGATATAATGATGCAGAAATTAAGACAGTCTACTCACTAACCCATGCACTCAGTGAGACACATTTAATCACTCTCTCATACAGTCAGTCATGCACCTACTAAATCCTTCATCCAGACACTTATACATCCACTCATTCTTCAATATGTAAGACATATTTTAACTTTACAGAAACATACAGTCACTGGATGATGTCATCAGTGATGTCATCAGTGATGTCACTGACCATGTCATGAATGATGTAATATGTGACATCATCAGCAGTGGATTGCGGGTGCGCGATATATAGTTAGCACAACTAACTATATATGAAATTTCAATGGTTTTATGCGAGTAAAATAAGGTTTTGTAAATGCTAATCCCTAACTATATATGGTCTATAACCTATGGTTTTTTCAGTGAATATATATATATATATATATATATATATATATATATATATATATATATATATATATATATATATATATATATATATATATTTCACAACAGGATCTCAAAGGTACAACCATCCACATGAACGGCGCAACACCAGGAAACAGACTCTGTGGGCAAAGTTAAAGGTTAATGATGGTTTATTCAAACATCAAATGACGCGTTTCGGCCACCAGACATGCGGCCTTGATCACATAGCACTGTAATGGTGTGTGAGCAGTATATATACATGTGTAAGTGGTAGTGTTTTCACTATGTTCATTATAATGACTGGGCTTTTTGCAGCGTGTGCTGACTCTGGGTAAGACGCTGTAAAGCACATTGATGACATCACAATTTACTGCAGTAAGTGAAGCCAATATAAACAGACTATATGAGTGGCATGTGTCAGACAAAGCCGGTGATTGTCCTAGCAGTCCTGCGAGTACAGCGTGGCAGCCAGTATGAAAACATACGGCGTAAAATGCAGTAAACAGATCGTGTGCAATCGCGAGATCCTGGACATAATGCCTCCCATGAGTAACTATGTGTATGTTACAAACTGCTTTGAAATTCCAGAACTGTGTCAGAACTGTGTCATAGCCCAAAAGAGTGTACGGTTAAAATTTCAAACCGCAACCCAATTATCCCCTGGGTAGCAACGCATCCCATGGAGCAGAATGAAAAAAATAAGGATGACTCATGATGAATTACGCGCGTCAAACCCTGGTAAATCCTAGTTGCAAAAAACTGAGTAAATGCTTAGATGCAAAACTGGTTGCCACTGAATTCAACAATACTAAGGGTGTGAGTGAGGGTAAAGTGTGCACATGGGCGTGTATGTACAAATTGAGGAAGGTGTGCATGTACAATTTGAGTGGTGATTGTACCTCCTCAGGAGCATTTAAAGTAGAATCAAAATGCAAAATGTAAAGTGTAAATACGCAGAAAATCTCAGTTTGCCTACCAATGCTGTACATAGCATGCCTCACATTGAATCAATGGGTATAATACACAACATTTTGAGAAAGACTACCAAACTCAGTCATAGTCATACGTGTACATTGTATAAATACATGTGTTTAACATCCTGCCGAAGCAGGAGTTGGATCCCATTAGTGACTGTGCTCATAAACCAACTGTACACCATGAAATAACAGTACAAATACTAGGTGTTACCTCAGTGGTCGAGCATGGCCTGATGTCAGAAAGCTTGATTCCATGTGGATACTGGAAGTGCAAAGGTACAGTCATGTAGTGACAATAATATAAAAGCAGGTGATGATAAAGTTACAAAATAACAGATTTGTGGATTGGTCTCAAAGCATGTGAATACAGTTCTGTGTCACAGGAAATGGTGCAGATCCTCAGTAGTATTCAAGCCTACTGGCGCCGTGGTATTAAATTGTAGGATATACTTGCTCTCCGTTTGCCTCAACAGCCTCTCCCTATTTCCCCCACATCTAAGCGGTGGAACGCAGTCAATTAGTGAGTATTGGAGGTGCTCTAGATTATTGTTGTGCACCTCCTTGAAATGCCTGGCTACAGGGTAGGCTGGGTCATTGTTGACTATCGCTCTGAGGTGCTGAAGTATTTGCTGGTGCACTGGCAGTTTAGTGCTCCAGATGTAACGTAGCCCACAATTACATTTGAGCATGTACACCGCAAATTCCATTCTGCAAGTTAGTCTATATCTGATGGTACGTGGCTTATGTCTGAAGGCGGAGTCTACCTTTGTGATGTTCTTACCGAACTTGCATGCCCTGCAACTATGACATTTAACAAAACCCTTTCTGTCTGCTAGCCATTTCTGTGTTGTAGCGATCTCAGGACTATTTCTGACTAATGCATCCCTCATAGAGAAAGCTCTCCTGTATGTGATGTCTGGTTTACTGGCCACTGCAAGTCCTATTGTAGGATCAGATCAGATTATCCCCCAGTGCTTGTTGATTACTGATCTAATATCTCTTTCTTCAGTGTTATGCGTTATGATCAGTCTGGGAGACTAGGCTGTTGGGTTCTGTTAGTATGTTAGTGGCGCTGATGGGTGGATGGGACCACTAGCAATTCCTCCCTGGGGATGGCATTGGCTCTATCAGTGCTTTGTTTATGGCAGCCGCTGAGTAAGCACTTGACTTGAATCTCTTAGCTACTTTACCCTGGCACTCAAGGAGATCATCATGGGTACTGCAGATTCTGGCCAAGCGTAACATCTCCCCATAGGGAATGTCGGCTATAAGGTGCCTAGGGTGAAAGCTGGAGGCGTGCAACGTGGAGTTGCCTGCAGTTAGCTTGCGATGGAGCTTGGAATGCAGAGTGGTATTGGCAATCTACAGATTGACGTCCAAGAATTCTATAGAGGTGGCACTAATGTTGGCATTGAATTCCAAATTGAGTTAATTGGCATTAATCTCATCAATGAAATTGCTAGCACTGTTAACATCACCCCACCAAATTAAAAAGATGTCGTCTATGTAGCACAGCCTAGACACTATGTTGTTACTGAAAGCCATCTGGTGCTTGACCATGAGAACCCGCTCCTCCCACCAGCCAACATGTAAACATGCGTAGCTTGGCGAGAAGCAGGCTCCCATGGCCACACCCCTGATTTGCTTGTTTATCTTTCTGTTAAACATGAGAATATTGTGTCTAAGACACCAGTCAATTAGAAACAGAATGAGATTTTTATGTTTATGGCAATTGATGGGTCTTTTACCAAGAAAGTATTTACATGCAGCTAGACCATTGATAGAGCGCGCAGGTCACCTGACTCTAATTTTACCATACTCACCTGGGCCCATGAATCAATAACTTATAACTTAATCAGGCAACCTTTGCTCTACTACCAGTCTATTTTACCTACTAGGTCCTATACCATTGACTTACCCATCCTTGTCGCTGGTACCTGTAACCTATTGGATCAGGGAGTTAGCATAATAGGGAAAAATAAACATTTGCACTCATATAATAACCACAGACTCACGAAAGTTTTAAACTCTTAATCTAAATTACTCAAATTGTCATGATCCAAAGATTAAACACCAAAAGATTCTCAATAATGAAAATCAGAACCAGAATGTAACTATGTAAAAGATGTATTAAACTGATTTCGATCATTTAACAATAAGGGAAGGTAAGAAAAAGGAATATGCTATATAATCAAAACGATTTGAGCATTTATCAAAAGGGAGGGTAAGAAAAAAGAACATGCTATATAATCAAAACAATTTGAGCATTTATCAAAGGGAAGGTAAGAAAAGGAACACGTAATCAATATTTTCTAAAGAATTTAACCATAAGGCGGGTAAGAAAAGAGAACATCTATATATATATATGTAATCAAAGCTTCACGTTAGGGAGGGTAAAGAGAAGGAACAAAATACAATGATGAACCCACACAGATTTATATTTACCTAGAATGGTGTGAAGACCAACCCTGGCCACGGGTCAGTTAAAGGAGAGAAAACCTCAAAAGTCGCAGTCGCCAGTAGGCCAGCAGGTGCAGATCAGAAATCAAGACAGGGTAAACCAGATTTGGATCAGGACAGGACCACCCAAAGGTTGAGACCGGCACCCGCAGTTCAGTTGCAACGCCTGCGCTACTCCCTCTCTGCAGCTAACAGTCAGAACCCCGATTGGGTTATCAGTTTCACTGACAAAGTGCTTTGCCAGCACCTCAGCTTCCCGGACCCCGATTGGGTCAGCGAATCTTCTGACAGAGTGCTTCGCAGCACCTCTGCTCTCGATCACCTATCGAGTGCGTTGGGTCAGTGACAGATCAGATATTCAGACAAATTAACTAACTAAGCCTACCCTAGTTATACTATTTTCCAGGTCAGTGTACCATCCCCCCAATGTTGCAAGTGTAAGAATCCCCAATTTTGATTGGACAAAAGAGGAGGAGAGGTCATCACACCACACCAAAAAATGAAACCTTTACCATCTCATATTTAAATTTATGTTCCAGCCCATCAATTTAGGTTCTCATGACATCTTTATTCCACCCAACAATGGAGAATTTAATATCGAATACAATGCATTTAACATTAGTACAGTTGGTCTTCCTCTCGTGGGGTCATTAGTTGATCTTCCCAGGCGCATCTTGGCTGAGACTGTCCTTGGCTGATGACAAATGACTTCAGCTCCCTCTGGAGTTTGATATGCGCAGTATGTTTTCAAGATGGAGTAATAACATCTCCCAGGCCCAAAGATTATGATGCATGAAAAGTAGAAAAGAAACAATTTTAGAACACAGAATAAATGATTGTACTGTATACCACTTATTTCTACTCTATTCTCATTACTTTATTTTTAACTATTGCGTTATGGTTAAGCAGTACGAACAGCTTAGCAAAAGCAGCAGTGCAAGCTTCATGCATGCAGTTGCACAAAGAAGCCATTTTAATTCTAGTGCGCATAAGCGAAAGTTTCCCCCAAGCGAAAGATACATCATGTTACGTGAGTATGACAGACGCATGCGCAATAGAAAATCCTGTGTAGCAGCAGCCATTTTAGTGCAAGCAGATTATCGTTAGTAAAACACATATGCAAGATTCTTCTAGATACCCAATGTTTTATGTGAAATGCAATATTAATAGAACAAACATGTTGATTAATTTATTAACATTATGTTGAGAGGACTGAATACAAGCAAGTCGCGTTAAATGCGAATCCTTGCCCTATCACCATCATGGTGACGTATGCTGTTATACAGAGATGTTATGTCCAGGGATATCAACAAATAGTCCTCGTGCCAAGGGATGTCTTATACTTTGAGCAAGAAATCACTGGTGTCTCTGAGGTAGGTTTTGTGGCTGGATACAATATCTTGGAGAAAAAAATTGACATACTTGGAAATGTTCTCACACATACTTTTCCTGGCCGAGATGATGGGCCGACCAGGAATGGGAGTCACATTTTTGTGCACTTTCGGGAGAAAGTATAAAATGGGCAGAACTGGTGACTCAATGTTGAGAAATGCACATTCCTCTTTGCTAAGCTGGCCTTGTGATCTGAAAGTATTCAGGTGTTTCCTGAGTTCCCTATTATTCTCGCCATTTCAGTGTGGTTGGAAAGCCTGTAGCAATTGCTGTCGCTCAGATGCCTGTTGGCTACTTCCAGATACATATTGCGTGGCCACAGCACAATATCACCTCCTTTATCTGCCTTATTAATGATGACTTCATTGTTGCTTTGCAGCTTTTTCTTAAGTTTGTTGTTCTTTTCATAAGAAACGTATTACTTGGTAGTACAGAAGTCGCAACTGGTTTGCAGATTGATAGTTTTCAAAATTGTAGACGTCTCTGTATTAGTACTGTATTGGTCCTTTATCAGGGGGACATTCACGTAATTTTCTTGGAGGCCTGACCTCGAGCTGGTTGCGCTTAAATTCAATCCGACCCAGAAGAGAGGATTGCCACGCCGTACCTCCATAATTAATAGGATCCCTTATTATTAGAGGGAAGGAGGACAAGAACAGTAACCACCTCGGCGCAACCAGCTCGAGGTCAGGCCCCAAAGAAAATTACGAGGAATTTCACTCGTTTTGTACAAGTGAAATGTCCAGCTAACTATAACACCCCTAAAACCTATGTTTTTTTCAGTGAATTTCTAAGGTTTTTTAAATGCTAATTCTTAACTATACGAAGTCTGAAACCTATGGTTTTTCAGTGAATTTCAAACGTTTTGTAAATGAAAATTTAATAAATGTATTAATTGTTATATTTATTTTTTTGATACTGATGTACTAAATTTTTTAAAACTATTTATTCTTAGATATTTTTTTTTATTACATTATAATTACATCATACATTCCTTTACAAAATATACTTTCTCAGAATGAATTACTTTAGTTTAAATACTTTGCAAATAGGCAATAGACTTTTAAGCACAGTGCAGTAGTTACAGTTGTTGCAATGGGCAACACAATTTCAAACACAATGCAACATTGAGCTCAATAGGAATTTCTAATTAAATGCAATTAGTTACTTTATGGATTACTTTTCTAACCACAGGACTGGATCCTAGATTCAGTCCTGGGACATCTCCTGTAAACAGTTGAGTAAAAGCGTTTTGGTTACAGTAGTGATTTTTAAGGAATATTATTGCATTTTAAAAGTTGACACTGAAACTTTTTCACATAGAATCACCAATGTTATCCTATGGGAGGAAATTCACTTATCAGGTACGTAGTGTTAACATTACATTTTCTTACTCAGTGGTGGATCCTGGATCCAGCACGGGTGCATCTCCTGTAAACAGTAGAAAGAATACGTTTAAGTCATACAGGCAATTTTTAAGGAATATTTTTAGTTTGTGTAAATAGACACTTAGAAACTTTTCTGATGAAAACCAGACAATGGATTCCCATGGAAGGAAATACAAGTTACTGGTAAGTACGGTTAGAATTATTTTTCAGGATCAGTACTGGGCTCAAAGAAGCATCACTGAGATCACTCCTGATAACTGGTGAGTAAATCAGAATTCGTAGTTCTGCTGATTTTAGAAGAATTTTTTAAAGTTCAAAACTCCACACTTCGAAGAATTTCCAAGTGAAGCCAGTCAATGTTAGCCTATGGAAGGAAATTCAAGTTACTGGTAAGTATGGTTAGAACTACTTTTCAGAATCAGTACTGGGCTCAAAGATGCAGCACTGAGGTCTCTCCTGATAACAGGTGAGTAAATCGAAATTTGTAGTTCGGACGATTTTAGAGGAATATTTTAAAGTTCCAAAACTCCACACAGAAGAATTTCCAAGTGAAACCAGTCAATGTTAGCCTATGGAAGGAAATTCACTTAGCAGGTAAGTAGTGTTATCGTTACTTTTTCTTACTCAGTGGTGGATCCTGGATCCAGCACCGGTGCATCTCCTGTAAACAGTTGAAAGAATGTGTTTAAGTCATATAGGGGATTTTTATGGAATATTTGTAGTTTGTGAAAATAGACACTTAGAAACTTTTCTGGTGAAAGCAAAACAATGGATTCCTATGGAAGGAAGTACAAGTTACTAGTAAGTACGGTTAGAATTACTTTTCAGGGTCAGTGCTGGGCTAAAAGATGCAGCACTGGTTTCTCTCCTGATAACAGGTGAGTAAATCGGAATTCGTTGTTCGGATGATTTAAGGTGAATATTTTAAAGTTCCAAACTCCACAATTAGAAGAATTTCCAAGTGACACCAGTCAATGTTACGTATGGATAGAATTACTTTTCAGGCCCAGTACTGGGCTCAAAGATGCAGCACTGAGATCTCTCCTGATAACAGTTTAGTAAATCTGAATTCGTAGTTCGGCTGATTTTAGAGAAATATTTGTAAGTTTCAGCAAAAAGCAGGCAATGATATTCTATGGAAGGAAATTCAAGTTACTGTTAAGTACGGTTAGAACTACTTTTCAGGATCAGTACTGGGCTCAAAGACGCAGCACTGAGGTCTCTCCTGATAACAGGTGAGTAAATCGGAATTCGTAGTTCGGCTGATTTTAGAGGAATATATTAAAGTTCCAAAACTCCACACTTAGAAGAATTTCCAAGTGAAACCATTCAATGTTAGCCTATGGAAAGAAATTCAAGTTACTGGTAAGTACAGTTAGAATTACTTTTCAGGATCAGTACTGCGCGCAAAGATGCAGCACTGAGGTCTCTCCTGATAACAGGTGAGTGAATCGGAATTCGCAGTTCGGCTGATTTTGACTTCGGTCTAGTTTATATAGAGCCACTTTCTTACACCATCCCCCCTTTACCACTGTGCAAACACGCCCTGTGGCAAGTTTTAAGTTGGGGAAATAATTCCCCTTCAATCCTGAGGCTCCCTAGGGTCCAACTAGCACACTAGGTACATCCAGAATGCGCCAAAGAGCTGCGTAGCAGAGAGATGTAAAAAAGGGGCACAGCCTAGACCACCTCTCTGCAATGCAGCGCAGTGGCGCTTACTGGAAGCATATGATGGGCTAGTTGGCCCCCAGACTTCATCAGGATTGAAGGGGAAATATTTCCCAATCTTAAAACGCGCCACAGGGCGTGTTGTACACGTCACCTTAGGCCCGTCCCCTCCCCTTCACCACTGTGGCCGTTCTAAATTGAAAGATTAAGTTCCCTTGAATCCTGAGGGTCCCTAGGGTCAAACTAGCTCACTAGGAACCTCCAATAAGCGCCACAGAGCTGCGTTGCAGAGAGAAGTAAAAAGGGGCGTGAACTCTGAACACCTGTCTGCAATGCAGCTCCCTGGCGCATGCTGGAGATACCTGTAGGACTATTTGGCCCTCAGGGGCCCTCAGTAATTAATTCCCGAACTTAAAACGCGCCACGGGGTGCGTTTGCACAGTGGTAAAGAAAGGGGGCGTGGCCTGAGGTGATATGTCTGCAAACACACCCTGTGGCACGTTTTAAGGTAGAGAATGAATTCTTCAGTCCTGTGGGTCCCTGGAGGCCAACTAGCCCACTAGGTACCTCCAATATGAGCCAGGGTGCTGCATTGCTGAGAGGTGTTCAAAGGCCACGCCCCTTTTTACAACACTCTGTAACGCAGCTCCGTGGCGCTTACTGGAGTTACCTGGTGGGCTAGTTGGCCCCCGGGACCCTCAGAATTGACAAGGAATTAATTCCTCAACTTAAACCGTGCCACAGGGTGTGTTTGCACCCTCCCTTCACCACTGTGCAATTGCGCCCTGTGGTGCATTTTAATTTGGGGGATTAACTCCCCTTGAATCCTGAGGGTCCCTCGGGTGCAACTAGCCCACCAGCTACCTCCAGTATGCGCCTCATAGCTGCGATGCACAGAGGTGTAAAAAGGGGCGTGTCCTCAGAACACCTCTCTGCAACGCAGCCCCCTGGCGCAAACTGGAGGTTCCTGGTGGGCTAGTTGGCCCCCAGGGACCCCCAGTATTCAACGGGAATTCGTCCCCCCTCTGCAAACATGCCAGGGGGCGTGTTTGCAGAGTGCTACAAGAAGGGGGCCTCCAGCACAATGCCGGTCTTTTTTTTTGGTTTAAGAAGGGGGGCTGTGTGACCCCCCTTCTTTTCCTAATATTTTGGCACTTGGGACCCCATCACCCAGGGCCTGCCCCCTAATTATTTTTTTTTAATTACAATTTCGGGAAGAGGGTCGGGTGGCCCCCCTCCTTAGATCATATATGGTCCCGGAGACCCCTTCCCCCGGGGCCGGCCTGTTTTTTATTTTATTTTTTTTAATTTTAATTTACATTTTGGGGAGTGGGCCGTGTAACCCTCCTCCCGGGCCCCTAGTTAGTCCAGGGACACCATCCCCCGGGGCTGGCCCTCTTCGTTGGGGACCATGGGGGGGTCCCGAATCCCCCAACGGTCCCAGCCGGCTCCCCGCCTCCTGCGGGAGCTGGCAGTGCTTTTCCACATGGGGAGCAGCTAACATACTGCTTCCCATGTGGAAAAGCAATCTGCTTTGCTTCATTGAAGCGAGAGCAGGTTTCCCTGCTCTCCCTTCAATGAAGCAAAGCAGTTTGCAATGACAGGGCGGGAGCCGTGAGGCTCCCACCCTGTCATTGCAAATGGCAGTTTTCCGGGGGTGGGCACCCCGGGACACTGCAGGAGCCGGCGGTCCCCAGGGCCATCAAGGGCACCAGGAGGGGGGCCCCCCTCCCACTATTTAAAAAGGCTTGGGGGTCCATAATGGACCCCCAAATAAAAAACTTAGTGGTGGAGGTGGTGGTCCCCGGGGCATGTGGGGGGGGCTCAAGCCCCGCATATATTAGCAAAAAGCCCCAGGGGGTGGCGGTCCATGAGGCTTTGGGAGCCTTTGAGCCCCCCACCCTCTTATGTTCAAAGCCCCGGGGGTGGCGGTCCCCGGGGCTAGGGGGTATGAGCCACCCGCACAATTTTTAATAAAGCCCCTGGTGGCGGTCCTCGGGGCTGGGGGGCCCCTTTGGGCCCCCACATACATTATTTCATTGCCCCCAGGATTTTGCTCCCCCGGGAGCTAATTCGTTTTTTTTTCTCATCTGTAGGATCCGAGCACCCTGCGCAGATTTTGCCGATTTAAAAAAAATAAAGAATTTTTTTGGCCTTGACCCCCTGAGCAGGCCTAGGGGGTTAGGGTGTTTCTACCCTGCCCCCTTTTTGCAGTTTGCATGTTTTTTTGTTAGGTTTCTTGTGCCTCGGTTCTATAGAGGCACAAGATGGCTGCCAAAACTTCCTGATTTGGAGTGTTGACAGCCAATTAAAATACAGCTCGTGCTTGGCAGGGTGCGTGGATCCTACGCAGCCATAGATATATATATGATTTAAATTTTGATTTTCTCAGGAACTACTGAATATATTTACACCATTTAAGCAAAAGGCACAAGTCTGAACCAAGGACTACCTCTTTGCCAAATTTGGTGTAATTCCGTTCAGCAGTTCGGGCGGTAGCCGCGATGAACGGTTCCTATGGAAAATTGCATGGGGAAAACACGTTTTGGGACCCACCTTTTTTCTCGGCCCCTGCATTATGAATCACCCTGAGACTTTCAGGATAGTGAGCGGACCGGAGCGCCCCACCAGTTTTGAAAATTTCGCGAATATTCGTCAACCGGCGCCAAAGTTATTCCAAATAGAATGTTGGGGGTTTCCCATGGATAATAGGTCCTAACTATAGCTACCTACTGGAGACCGCTAGTAGGTAATATATATACACACACACACGCTGCTTTCCTCTAAATAAATGGTTGTTAAACTTACCTGCTCTAGTGTGCATCCTCAAGAACGGAGCAACCTTTGGGATGTATGTAAACACGGCGGTTCCGGCCGTGGAGTGATCGCACTGCCCAGAAAATGAAAATGGGACCGCAGAGAAGGAACAGTTCCTGACCGTGTGCAGGCACAGCAGTGAACATTAAGGGAAGTGAGTTTTTCATCACAAGGCAGACTGGAGAGCTTCTAAAAGTGTCCTGAAAATGGCGTGAGTGACCCAAACCCACTGGAGGGGCAAATTATGCAGAATTTTGAACCACAAGTCCCAGCGTGATTTGAGACTGTAATCTACTGAGAGGGCACACCGGAGGCCAATTATAAATTGTAAAATTGATAAATTGATACTTGTATAGCACACTACTCACCCACAAGGGTCTCAAGGCGCTTGTACGAATACTGCTGTGGAACCCATCCTGGCTTTCCCTGTGAGGCGTCCACTCCTGGGCACCCCCAAGGTGGAGGCCAGGCATCCTTAGCATTATGGGTGCCGTTGTGGAGATTAAGCAAGCTATTGCCCAGAGTTGCAGAGTGGGACTCCATGATTGGAATAGGCACCAAGGCGAGAATTATCAGGTCCGTGGAATTTTTAGCCCAAGACCCGGCGAGGCGGGGAATTGAACCCTGGTCCTGGGCCAGACCTCTGCATCAGGGTCTGCCGCTCTAACCATTGAGCCACACTTCTCCACAATACTAATAAATGAATGCGCAAGGGACTTTGGTTGAGCAAGCAGTCTGGGAATTCTCGCGCTGCCTTTGATAAAGAAGCAAGAAGCTTTGAAACGTGCTAGGCACAGGATTGAAAACATTGTGTTGAAAATGCTGCTTTCCTCTAAATAAATGGTTGTGAAACTTACCTGTTGTGGTGTGCGTCCTCAAGAAGGGGGGCAACTTTGGGATATATATATATATATATATATATATATATATATATATATATATATATATATATATATATATATATATATATATATATATATATTTTTTTATCAACCAATTCGTTCTTCGAAGGTGCACACTGTTGCACGGTTGGTGCTGGACAGTAGGGATGAACGTCCCCCTACTCAAATTTGATCACCAAGAAAGAAATATTATCCGCACTCGCTCAATATCTTATATTGGGTTTATTCACAAGAGACTACAGAACAGTCCCCTTCACCTACGCGTTTCGACCGCAGGTCTTGTTCACAGTGTTGCCACTAGTCCATCATTTGTTTCTAAGTTATATACCTTCCTGTCCATTAGCATATAATGGTGCATTCTGGGTGAGGTCGTTTTTATATCACAATTGGAAATTTAAACGTTTGTTTCACAGAAAAGTAATGCATGGTTTATAGTCATTTCAGTCACCATATGATTAGTTCAAAATTACCAATTGTAAAAACTGGATCCCTATTCCCAATCTTTGACGATTCACACGATAGGAAATCCTACCTAACCTATGTAAAGATTTTGAAACAACTTATATCAACAAGTAATACATACATTAGTTGCGATGCATATACTATTCAGTACAATATATTATTCAGTATGGGCTAAATGCCCTAGGGATTCCTATTAAATACCAATTGGATCATATTTATTTAGGCTTAGTGCCTATACAGTTACTGGTTTTGACTTTTTTTTTGCAAAGTTTCTGGCTTCAAAAAGTTTTTTTCATCAAAAAGTTTTTCGAGCAATTCATTCTAGTCTTAATCATGTCCCTTATATATTCTGTTCACAGGTGGACGTGCATCTCTTCGTCCATATTTAATCCCCTCCGTGTCTTAGTTTGAAATCTGATAATCAAGCGTGACTCCAGTCGTCTCAATTGTTGTTTTCTATTTCCTCCTCTTTCATTTGGAGGGATGGTTACCAATCCACTGTACCACACATCTTTCCATGTTTTTCCTGTATGTTGGACCATATGTTTGGCAATTGCGTACGACATGTCACCATTCTGAATGGCTCTGATGTGTTCAAGAATCCTTTTATTTAAGGGACAGGTTGTCATTCCAATATAGTTTTTACCACATGCACATGTTAGTATGTATACCACGTATGTGGTTTTGCATGTGATAATGTCCTCCACATTAAAGATCTTGCCCTGTGGATCAGTCAGAAATTTGAGGGATTGGCCTATTGTGCATGCCTTACATTGATAGCATTTGTTGAACCCATTTTGTCTTGATGTCAGCCAATCCTTTCTCTTTTTCAGTTGAAAATGGCTTCTCACAAGTTTGTCTTGTAGTGAGGGTGGTCTCCTGTAAGTCATTAGGGGATACTTGCCTAGTTGTCCTAGTTGTCCTAGTTGTCCGCCAATGTCTGTCCTAGTTGTCCGCCAATGTCTGGATCCTTCCTGATGACATTCCAATATTTATTAAGTATTTTCCTCACATTATGACTTTCTTTACTGTATGTCGTAATGATCCTGATAAGTTCAATTTGTGCTTGTGTCTTATCAACTTGCGCTTCCGCTTTATTGATTAAAGTTTCTGTTCTAGTTAAACATCTGGCTTTTAGTTCGCCTTTTTCTACATCATTGTATTTGTATCCTCTTTTAAGGAATCTCTTTGCTGTCTCTTTATATTTCCGACTCATCTCTTTCATGTTAGAGATATATATATATATATATATATATATATATATATATATATATATATATATATATATATATA